>NC_047045.1:21526199-22951688 GCF_011762595.2 Tursiops truncatus
TAATTAATCACATGACAGTGGGATAAATGCTATGATTGGGATGCTCTAAAGCATTTCAGCCATTACCTCTGTGGTGTTTGCAGAGAAGAAACTGGCCTGGAATGGAGGGGCAGCCCGGAAGAAGGATATGTCTCCAGGCTGATGAGTCAGGGAGCTGGGATTCTCATAGTCTGTTTTTTTTTTTAATATCTTTATTGGAGTGTAATTGCTTTACAGTGCTGTGTTAGTTTCTGCTTTATAACAAAGTGAATCAGTTATACATATACATATGTTCCCATATCTCTTCCCTCTTGCGTCTCCCTCCCTCCCACCCTCCCTATCCCACCCCTCAAGGTGGTCACAAACCACCTAGCTGATCTCCCTGTGCTATGCAGCTACTTCCCACTAGCTATCTATTTTACATTTGGTAGTGTATATATATCCATGCCACTCTCTCACTTTGTCACAGCTTACCCTTCCCCCTCCCCATATCCTCAAGTCCATGCTCTAGTAGGTCTGTGTCTTTATTCCTGTCTTACTCTAGGTTCTTCATGACCTTTTTTTTTTTTCTTAGATTTCATATATATGTGTTAGCATACAGTGTTTGTTTTTCTCTTTCTGACTTCACTCTGTAAGACAGACTCTAGCTCCATCCACCTCACTACAAATAACTCAATTTCATTTCTTTTTATGGCTGAGTAATATTCCATTGTATATATGTGCCACATCTTCTTTATCCATTCATCTGTTGATGGACACTTAGGTTGCTTCCATGTCCTGGCTATTGTAAATAGTGCTGCAATGAACATTGTGGTACACGACTCTTTTTGAATTATGGTTTACTCAGGGTATATGCCCAGTAGTGGGATTGTTGGGTCGTATGGTAGTTCTATTTTTAGTTTTTTAAGGAACCTCCATACTGTTCTCCATAGTGGCTGTATCAATTTACATTCCCACCAACAGTGCAAGAGTGTTCCCTTTTCTCCACACCCTCTCCAGCATTTATTGTTTCTAGATTTTTTAATGATGGCCATTCTGACCGGTGTGAGATGATATCGCATTGTAGTTTTGATTTGCATTTCTCTAATGATTAATGATGTTAAGTATTCTTTCATGTGTTTGTTGGCAATCTGTATATCTTCTTTGGAGAAATGTCTATTTAGGTCTCCTGCCCAATTTTGCATTGGGTTGTTTGTTTTTTTGTTATTGAGTTGCACGAGCTGCTTATAAATTTTGGAGATTAATCCTTTGTCAGTTGCTTCATTTGCAAATATTTTCTCCCATTCTGAGGGTTGTCTTTTGGTCTTGTTTATGGTTTCCTTTGCTGTGCAAAAGCTTTGAAGTGTCATTAGGTCCCATTTGTTTTTGTTTTTATTTCCATTTCTCCGGGAGGTGGATCAAAAAGGATCTTGCTGTGAATTATGTCATAGAGTGTTCTGCCTGTTTTCCTCTTATTGAAGAGGCTGTCTTTTCTCCACTGTATATTCTTGCCTCCTTTATCAAAGATAAGGTGACCATATGTGCATGGGTTTATCTCTGGGCTTTCTATCCTGTTCCATTGATCTATATTTCTGTTTTTGTGCCAGTACCATACTGTCCTGATTACTTTAGCTTTGTAGTATAGTCTGAAGTCAGGGAGCCTGATTCCTCCAGCTCCATTTTTTTGTTCTCAAGATTGCTTTGGCTATTCGGGGTCTTTTGTGTTTCCATACAAATTGTGAAATTTTTAGTTCTAGTTCTGTGAAAAATGCCAGTGATAGTTTGATAGGGATTGCATTGAATCTGTAGATTGCTTTGGGTAGTAGAGTCATTTTCACAATGTTGATTCTTCCAATCCAAGAACATGGTATACCTCTCCATCTATTTGTATCATCTTTAATTTCTTTCATCAGTGTCTTATAATTTTATGCATACAGGTCCTTTGTATCCTTAGGTAAGTTTATTCCTAGATATTTTATTCTTTTTGTTGCATTGGTAAATGGGAGTGTTTTCTTAATTTTACTTTCAGATTTTTCATTACTAGTGTATAAGAATGCCAGAAATTTCTGTGCATTAATTTTGAATCCTGCTACTTTACCAAATTCATTGATTATCTCTAGTAATTTTCCAGTAGCATCTTTAGGATTCTCTATGTATAGTATCATGTCATCTGCAAACAGTGACAGCTTTACTTCTGTTCTGATTTGGATTCCTTTTATTTCTTTTTCTTCTCTGATTGCTGTATCTAAAACTTCCAAAACTATGTTGAATAAGAGTGTTGAGAGTGGTCAACCTTGTCTTGTTCCTGATCTTAGTGGGAATGGTTTCAGCTTTTCACCATTGAGGACGATGTTGGCTGTGGGTTTGTCATATATGGCCTTTATTATGTTGAGGAAAGTTCCCTCTAAGCCTACTTTCTGCAGGGTTTTTATCATAAATGGGTGGTGAATTTTGTCGAAAGCTTTCTCTGCATCTATTGAGATGATCATATGGTTTTTCTCCTTCAATTTGTTAATATGGTGTATCACATTGATTGATTTGCGTATACTGAAGAATCCTTGTATTCCTGGAATAAACCCCACTTGATCATGGTGTATGATCCCATTAATGTGCTGTTGGATTCTGTTTGCTAGTATTTTTTGAGGATTTTTGCATCTATGTTCATCAGTGATATTGGCCTGTAGTGTTCTTTCTTTGTGACATCTTTGTCTGGTTTTGGTATCAGGTTGATGGTGGCCTCGTAGAATGAGTTTGGGAGTGTTCCTCCCTCTGCTATATTTTGGAAGAGTTTGAGAAAGATGGGTGTTAGCTCTTCACTAAGTGTTTGATAGAATTCGCCTGTGAAGGCATCTGGTCCTGGGCTTTTGTTTGTTGGAAGATTTTTAATCACAGTTTTCAATTTCAGTGCTTGTGATTGGTCTGTTCATATTTTCTATTTCCTCCTGGTTCAGTCTCAGAAGGTTGTGCATTTCTAAGAACTTGTCCATTTCTCTAGGTTGTCCATTTTATTGGCATAGAGTTGCTTGTAGTAATCTCTCATGATCCTTTGTATTTCTGCAGTGTCAGTTGTTACTTCTCCTTTTTTATTTCTAATTCTATTGATATGAGTCTTCTCCCTTTTTTTCTTGATGAGTCTGGCTAATGTTTTATCAATTTTGTTTATCTTCTCAAAGAAGCAGCTTTTAGTTTTATTGATCTTTGCTATCATTTCCTTCATTTCTTTTTCATTTATTTCTGATCTGATCTTTATGATTTCTTTCCTTCTGCTAACTTTGGGGGTTTTTTGTTCTTCTTTCTCTAATTGATTTAGGTGCAAGGCTAGGTTGTTTGAGATGTTTCCTGTTTCTTAAGGTAGGAATGTATTGTTATAAACTTCCCTCTTAGAACTGCTTTTGCTGCATCCCATAGGTTTTGGGTCCTTGTGTCTCCGTTGTCATTTGTTTCTAGGTATTTTTGGATTTCCTCTTTGATTTCTTCAGTGATTACTTCGTTATTAAGTAGTGCATTGTTTAGCCTCCATGTGTTTGTATTTTTTACAGATCTTTTCCTGTAATTGATATCTAGTCTCATAGCGTTGTGGTCAGAAAAGATACTTGATACGATTTCAATTTTCCTAAATTTACCAAGGCTAGATTTGTGACCCAAGATATGATCTATCCTGGAGAATGTTCCATGAGCACTTGAGAAAAATGTGTATTCTGTTGTTTTTGGATGGAATGTCCTATAAATATCAATTAAGTCCATCTTGTTTAATGTATCATTTAAAGCTTGTGTTTCCTTATTTATTTTCATTTTGGATGATCTGTCCATGGGTGAAAGTGGGGTGTTAAAGTTCCCTACTATGATTGTGTTACTGTTGATTTCCCCTTTTATGGCTGTTAGTATTTGCCTTATGTATTGAGGTGCTCCTATGTAGGGTGCGTAAATATTTACAATTGTTATATCTTTTTCTTGGATCAATCCCTTGATCAGTATGTAGTGTCCTTCTTTGTCTCTTCTAATAGTCTTTATTTTACAGTCTATTTTGTCTGATATGAGAATTGCTATTCCAGCTTTCTTCTGATATCCATTTGCATGGAATATCTTTTTCCATCCCCTCACTTTCAGTCTGTATGTGTCCCTAGGTCTGAAATGGGTCTCTTGTAGACAGCATATATACGAGTCTTGTTTTTGTATCCGTTCAGCCAGTCTGTTTCTTTTGGTGGGAGCATTTAGTCCATTTACATTTAAGGTAATTATCGATATATATATTCCTATTCCCATTTTCTTAATTGTTTTGGGTTTGTTATTGTAGGTCTTTTCCTTCTCTTGTGCTTCTTGCCTAGAGAAGTTCCTTTAGCATTTGTTGTAAAGCTGGTCTGGTGGTGCTGAACTCTCTCAGCTTTTGCTTGTCTGTAAAGGTTTTAATTTCTCCATCAATCTGAATGAGATCCTTGCTGGGTAGAGTAATCTTGGTTGTAGGTTTTTCTCCTTTATCACTTTAAATATGTCCTGCCAGTCGCTTCTGGCTTTCAGAGTTTCTGCTGAAAGATCAGCTGTTAACCTTATGGGGATTCCCTTGTGTGTTATTTGTTGTTTTTCCCTTGCAGCTTTTAGTATGTTTTCTTTGTATTTAATTTTTTATAGTTTGATTAATATGTGTCTTGGCATATTTCTCCTTGGATTTATCCTGTATGAGACTCTGTGCTTCCTGGACTTGATTAACTATTTCCTTTCCTATATTAAGGACGTTTTCAACTATAATCTCTTCAAATATTTTCTCAGTCCCTTTCTTTTTCTCTTTTTCTTCTGGGACCCCTATAATTCGAATGTTGATGCATTTAATGTTGTCCCAGAGGTCTCTGAGACTGTCCTCAGTTCTTTTCATTCTTTTTTCTTTATTCTGCTCTGCAGTAGTTATTTCCACTATTTTATCTTCCAGGTCACTTATCCGTTCTTCTGCCTCAGTTATTCTGCTATTGATCCCTTCTGGAGTATTTTTAATTTGATTTATTGTGTTGTTCATCATTGTTTGTTTCCTCTTTAGTTCTTCTAGGTCCTTGTTAAATGTTTCTTGCATTTTCTCTATTCTATTTCCAAGATTTTGGATCATCTTTACTATCATTATTCTGAATTCATTTTCACGTAGACTGCCTATTTCCTCTTCATTTGTTAGGTCTGGTGGGTTTTTACCTTGCTCCTTCATCTGCTGTGTGTTTTTCTGTGTTTTCATTTTGCTTATCTTACTGTTTGGGTCTCCTTTTTGCAGGCTGCATGTTCATAGTTCCCGTTGTTTTTGGTGTCTGTCCCCAGTGACTAAGGTTGCTTCAGTGGGTTGTGTAGGTTTCCTGGTGGGGGGGACTAGTGCCTGTGTTCTGGTGGATGAGGCTGGATCTTGTCTTTCTGGTGGGCAGGTCCACGTCCGGTGGTGTGTTTTGGGGTGTCTGTGGCCTTATTATGATTTTAGGCAGCCTCTGTGCTAATGGGTGGACCTGTGTTCCTGTCTTGCTAGTTGTTTGGCATAGGGTGTCCTGCACTGTAGCTTGCTGGTTGTTGAGTGAAGTTGGGTGTTGGTGTTGAAATGGAGATCTCTGGGAGATTTTCGCCATTTGATATTACGTGGAGCTGGGAAGTCTCTTGTGGACCAGTGTCCTGAAGTTGGCTCTCCCACCTCAGTGGCACAGCCCTGATGCGTGGCTGGAGAAGAGCCTTTCATCCATATGGCTCAGAATAAAAGGGAAAGAAAATAGAAAGAAAGAAAGAGGATAAAATAAAATAAGATAAAATAAAATAAAGTTATTAAAATAAAAAGTAATTATTAAGAAAAAAAATTTTTTAAGTAAAAAGAACAAAAAGACAAAAACGGACGGACAGAACCCTAGGACAAATGGTGAAAGCAAAGCTATACAGACAAAATCTCACACAGAAGCATACACATACACACTCACAAAAAGAGGAAAGGGGAAAAAATGTCTTGTTCCCAAAGTCTACCTCCTCAATTGGGGATGATTGGTTGTCTATTCAGGTATTGCACAGATGCAGGTACATCATGTTGATTGTGGAGATTTAATCTGCTGCGCCTGAGGCTGCTGGGAGAGATTTCCCTTTCTCTTCCATGTTTGCACAGCTCCCGGGGTTCAGCTTTGGATGTGGCCCCACCTCTGCGTGAAGGTCACTGGAGGGTGTCTGTTCTTCGCTCAGACAGGACGGGGTTAAAGGAGCCGCTGATTTGGGGGCTCTGGCTCACTCAGGCCAGGGGGGAGGGAGGAGCACTGCATGCGGGGTGGGCCTGCAGCGGCAGAGGCCGGCGTGACGTTGCACCAGCCTGAAGCACGCCGTGCGTTCTCCTGGGGAAGTTGTCCCTGGATCCCGGGACCCTGGCCGTGGCGGGCTGCACAGGATCTCGGGAGGGGTGTGGATAGTGACCTGTGCTTGCACACAGGCTTCTTGGTGGCGGCGGCAGCAGCCTTAGCGTCTCATGCCCGTCTCTGGGGTCCGCGCTTTTAGCCACGGCTCGCGCCCATCTCTGGAGCTCCTTTAAGCAGTGCTCTTAATCCCCTCTCCTCGTGCATCAGGAAACAAAGAGGGAAGAAAAAGTCTCTTACCTCTTCGGCAGCTCCAGACTTTTCCCCGGACTCCCTCCCGGCTAGCCGTGGCGCACTAGCCCCCTGCAGGCTGTGTTCACGCCGCCAATCCCAGTCCTCTCCCGGCGCTCCGACCGAAGCCCAAGCCTCAGCTCCCAGCCCCGCCCGCCCCGGCGGGTGAGCAGACAAGCCTCTCGGTCTGGTGAGTGACGGTCGGCCCTGATCCTCTGCGCGGGAATCTCTCCACTTTGCCCTCCGCAGCCCTGTTGCTGTGCTCTCCTCTGTGGCTCCGAAGCTCCCCCCTCAGCCACCTGCAGTCTCCGCCCACGAAGGTGCTTTTAGTGGGTGGAAACCCTTCCTCCTTCATAGCTCCCTCCCACTGGTGCAGGTCCCGTCCCTATCCTTTTGTCTCTGTTTATTCTCTTTTCTTTTTCCCTACCCAGGTACGTGGGGAGTTTCTTGCCTTTTGGGAGGTCTGAGGTCTTCTGCCAGCGTTCAGTAGGTGTTCTGTAGGAGCTGTTCCACGTGTAGCTGTATTTCTGATGTATCTGTGGGGAGGAAGGTGATCTCCGCGTCTTACTCTTCCGCCATCTTCTCGTGTCTCCCATAGTCTGGTGAGGGATGGGAAAAATCAAGCAGAGTTTTGTGAAGACACTGTGTCGTCTCATATACAGATTAATTAAAACTCTTTCTGCTCCAGCTCCCACCCTCAAAGGCAACCCTCAAGAAAACCACTGGTGTTGACATTTGGGTGCCTCCTGGGTCAGGTATTTAAATGGCAGTTTAGTTTCTGTGGCCTTTGTGTCTGGCTATCAAAAAAATGGTGAACAAGTATTTATGTGTTTAGTAACTATAGTACTAAAAAGACTATTCTTTTAAATTAATTAATTGATTAATTTTTATTTTTGGCTGTGTTGGGTCTTCGTTTCTGTGTGAGGGCCTTTCTCTAGTTGCGGCAAGCTGGGGCCACTCTTCATCGCGGTGCGCGGGCCTCTCACTATCGTGGCCTCTCTTGTTGAGGAGCACAAGCTCCAGACGCGCAGGCTCAGTAGTTGTGGCTCACGGGCCTAGTTGCTCCGTGGCATGTGGGATCCTCCCAGACCAGGGCTCGAACCCATGTCCCCTGCATTGGCAGGCAGATTCTCAACCACTGCGCCACCAGGGAAACCTAAGAGTGTATTTTTTGATGATGCAGGAAGGATGGGGGGAAAAGCAAGGGACAAAGGGTACAAAGTAATCAAACAGATTCCTGCTCTTGATAGTCTGTTGTGTGCATGTGTGTGTGCGTGTGTAGGGGGGTTGTGGGTAGGGTGGGGGTAGAGCAGGTGCAGGTGGAAGTAGGGCTTGGGGATGGGAGAACCAAGAACCAAAGACTAAAGAGCCATGCTATTTTAAGCAATGTTAAAAGAACCGAACCAAAGACCTGGAATTTGTTTGCACAGGGTTTGACCTTGGTACTTCAGTGTTAAGTGCCTTGAGTAGGTCTCATCCAGCAAAGTTGCCTGGAGAAGATGAATTTGAGTTCGGCCTTAAAGGTCTGGAATTTGAGTGGGTGTAGAGGAGGGAAAAAGGCACTGTCCACAGGGAGAGTCACACTCAACCGCATATTTTAGTCACTGTGAACGTGTGTGTGTGTGTGTGTGTGTGTGTGTGTGTGTGTGTGTGTGTGATCACTGGGGTGGGCTGGTATGAAGGTGAGAGGGTGAGGAAATCAAGATGACTCCCAGATTTGGAAGTGGAAAGGTTATTCATTAACTGATTAGATTTCAGACTCAAGGAGGAAGCAAAAAGAATTCATCACACCAAACAGAAAAACTGATAAATGGAGATTTCTGGGGCAGGTTGGTAAAAGTTGGGCAAAGCAGTGGTTTGAGTTGAGATAATGTCTTAGATAACTCAAGAGCTGTCCCACTTTTGACTGAATTTCTCAAGAATTAAGAAAATTGCTTCACAGAAATTATGTTCTTGCAATCATATTCTGCCAGAGGCTTCCAGCAGGTGGTATATTAGGAAAAATATTTACATAGAAGAAGATAAAGAGTCATTTTATTTTCCTCCTAATCCATGTTATACCTTAATTGCCTTATGGAAAAATCCTTTTTGTTTGGCCCTCTTTCTTGCACGGAAATACAGATCATGAATGCTGGAAAATTGAACCGCAGTCTTCTGCCGCAGCAGGAAAATGCATTATTGTTGGGTTGGTTGTTTTATTAGAGATTTCTGCAGAGGCTGAATATCTTTATCTAAAATTCACAGGAAAGCCTCAGGCCAAGATTCTAAAAAATGAGAATTACTTACCTGGAATCTCTTTAGTTTACTTTTTTTTGCCCCTTTTCTATCTCCCTTTTCTTATCTTGCTGGTTATTTTAATGTGGCTCTGTATAGTCATAATAATTTCTACCCATCTACTGTTTTAACCACGCTTAATTCAATAGAGAGAACTTGTTTGATTTTTTTTTTTCTTTGTGGAAATCAGGAAGGGTAGAAGATTTTTCACCCAAATACACTTTTTCCTGAATTAAGAAGGAACAATGGTCCTGAGTTCCCAGGAGAAGGTAATTTGGAGTAATCCAGACTCTAAGGAGTGTTTCAGTGGAGGCATTTTCTCTGCATGCTGATTCCCGTTCTTGTAAGTTATCTCTTTATTGCAGAACCACAGACCTTGAAAGGGTCTCCGGAGGATGTGTTGGAATGGCTTGTTGCCTCCGGCAGGCACAGACCACAAGGACGGTGTGAAGTTAGATTCTTGGCCTGAATAAACCATTCCAGGAAGTACTCCATAAGCCTTTATTGTTCATAAATTTAAGAAGTTCTGTTAGAGATGGCCTGCTAACTTTTGCTGTCAACATTTATAGCCAGTTACTATATCACCCTTAAAAGCTCATCACAGAACCATTTCTAGAGATGTATGCTATCCAGCACGGTGGTTGTTTTAATCACATTCTACTTTTTTATGTACCCTTAAAGTACATAAAACCACATATTATGTTTCCAAAGATTTGCATCTTTGTGAGAGTTAAAATTGCACCTACGCATTTTTCTATCGCTTTGTTTGTTACTGTTTTTTTGTTTTTTTTTTGTGGTATGCGGCCCTCGCACTGTTGTGGCCTCTCCCGTTGCGGAGCACAGGCTCCAGACACGCAGGCGCCCAGTCGCTTGGCGGCATGTGGGATCTTCCAGGACCGGGGCACGAACCCGCGTCCCCTGCATCGGCAGGCGGACTCTCAACCACTGCACCACCAGGGAAGCCCTTTGTTACTGTTTAATACAAAGCTCATATTTACACAGGCAAAGCACATGTAATCACTGGTAATTTAAGCTTATAAGCACGTCACTTGACAAACACAAGTAACGGAGGAGAAATGATTTGGGGGAACTTGTAGTACCCAGAAGATTTCTTTAAGTCTTCTTTTTTAAAATAAGGAAATAGTTTCCTGTGTCCAGTCTGATTATAGAAAAAAAAAATGCTGAAGTTGGCCTTCAACCTCCCTAGCCTCTTCTTCTGTTTCAAGTTTCTTGAGACTCTCTTTTCAAGTATCCAGTGCCCCGGGGAGCTCTGTATTCCAGTTTTCAAATGAATGCCTGGCAAGGGTCCTGCCAGTAATCATTTACATCGTAGTGTAAATAAGGTGAAATTCAAAGAGCTGCTTTAAGGGGCTGTTGCTATTTCGAGACCTTCTATTTGTGGAATATGTTTAGGCAATTCTGGTGTCTCTGAGCAAGTGAGGAAAGTGCTCTGGGGGCTCCTGAAATCCCAACCCACAACTGGCCTTGCTTTCCTCTTTCTTTTCCTCTACTTTAAGCCACGAAGGGAAAACTATTTGTTGAGTCCTATCTACTAGCTCTAAGAATCTCAAAGCTATTTCTTGTTCTGTAGTAACAGTCCAGGTGTATGTATACTGTTTACTAGATGGCAGGCACACTGAGTTAACTCCACTGACTCACAATGATCCCACGGAGGATAATTATTATCACCCTATGTATGGGTGAGGAGATTGAGGCATGAAAAGGTAAGTAACTTGCCCAAGGCCAAGTAGGTGGAGCTACTAAGTGGGTGGAGCCAGGTTCAATCCAGACAGTCAGTAGGGCTCCAGAACACTTTGCAAGCTGCCCTTCCAGTAGCTATCTACTCTGATACCTTTAGTTTTTGCCCACAAGTGTTACTTTTATTATGTTGCATGATCTCCAACATTTTTAAAGTATTTTTCACCCAAAATAAATATCATCCTATAGTGAGTATCTAGTCTAGGATATACAAAGAATTAGTTCCCAGCCCTTGTATGTCAACTCCCATTACTAGAGTCCAGTGTCACTGGTTGAAATTTTCTTACAGAAGCCCAAGTTCTATTGACCAGAAACAGATGACATATCTAATTTTTAACTTTTCAGGAAAGGTATTTCATACTCCACTATGAGTTTGTGATCCATGATGACCCTTTCTGCCCAATCTATTTTTTTTTTTAAGATTGGAAAGCTATTTGTTAAATTTTTTATTGTAGTAGAGTTGATTTCAATGTTGTGTTAGTTTCTGCTGTACAGAAAAGTGAATCAGTTATACATATACACATATCCACTCTTTTTTAGATTTTTTTCCCATATAGGCCACTACAGAGTATTGAGTAGAGTTCCCTGTGGTATACAGTAGGTCTTTATTAGTTATCTATTTTATATATAGTAATGTATATATGTCAGTCCCAATCTCCCAATTTATCCTCCCTCCCTTACCCCCTGGTAACCATAACTTTGTTTTCTATATCTGTAACTCTATTTCTGTTTTGTAGATAAGTTCATTTGTATACTTTTTTTAGATTCCACATATAAGTGATATTATATGGTATTTGTCTTCATCTGTCTGACTTACTTCACTCAGTATGACAATCTCTAGGTCCATTCATGTTGCTGCAAATGGCATTATTTCATTACTTTTTATGGCTGAGTAATATTCCATTGTATATATGTACCACATCTTCTTTAACCATTCCTCTGTCGATGGACATTTAGGCTGCTTCCATGTCCTGGCTTTTGTAAATAGTGCTGCAGTGAACATTGGGGTGCATGCATCTTTTTGAATTATGGTTTTGCCCAATCTATTCTTGATACCTCTGGCTTTGCTTTATATCCCCAAACCTTATATGGCAGACTTGGCATTTGTGGAGATGACAGTAGTGGTATTGTCTGTGTGTGTGTGTGTGTGTGTGTGTGTGTGTGTGTGTGTGTGTGTGAGTGACCCAAACAAGAAGTCACTTGTCATTTTACTGAAGCAAATATTTGAGTTTCAAAGACTGCAAGGCTAGTGTCCAGAACCTGTCATGTAGGAAGTGCCTGTCCTGTCCTAGAACCATATCCCAGTGGGGATTTGTTTTATCTAAAGGGATATTTGCAAATTTGGGAATTTGAGAAGGTCTCAACAATCATCCCTCACTAATATCACAAGACACTGTACTGAAATCACAGTTTTCAAGTATATTCTGTTTTTAACGGACTATTTCTCTAATGTTTACCATTGCTTTTTTGTTATTGTTTTAGTCTGAGTAAACTTTACTGAATATAATATATTAATATGATCAGGCTGCTATAATAAAATACCATAGACTGGTGGCTTAAACAACAGACATTTATTTCTCATAATTCTGAAGGCTAGGAAGTCCAAGATCAAAGTGTTGACCCATTCAATTCCTGCTGAGAACCCTCTTCTTAGCTTGCAGACAGCCACCTTCTCACTATGTCCTTACATGGCAGAGAGAAAGGGAGACCAAGCTCTCTGTTATGTTTTCTTATAAGAGCACTAATCCCATCATGGGGGCCCCACCCATATGATCTCATCTAAATCTAATCACTGCTGAAAGACTCCATCTCTAAGTTCCATCACATTTGGGGTTAGGACTTCAACATATGAATTTGGGGGGAGGGGACACAATTGAGTCCATAGCGTATAACATAAAATACTATTGTAAGTATATGAATTGTAAGTATACAACTCAAAATATTTTCACAAAGTGGCCAGACCTGTGTAGCCAGGGTCTAGATCAAGAAACGGAATATTGGGCTTCCCTGGTGGCGCAGTGGTTGAGAGTCCGCCTGACGGTGCAGGGGACACAGGTTCGTGCCCCGGTCCAGGAAGATCCCACATGCCGTGGAGCGGCTGGGCCTGTGAGCCATGGCTGCTGAGCCTGCGCGTCCGGAGCCTGTGCTCTGCAACGGGAGAGGCCACAACAGTGAGAGGCCCGCGTATCTCAAAAAAAAACCAAAACAGTGTTGTTTGCAATGCTTTATATTTGGAATATCTCTTTGTAAAAATATTGGTCTTAATATATTTTCATAACTTGCAAGTTTGGACTTCTCTTTGAGTTTTTGTGTTTAGATTTGCTATCACAGAATCCATGTTTTTAACGTCCAGGAGAGAACAACAAGTTGAATGACCCACGTGCTTCCTACCAGGTAGTTTTTTGGGTGTCTGAGATTTGAAAATGTGCTTCACTTCGATTAGAAGTGTGTTCTTGTATTTTCTATTAACCAAGTACCAGATAATTATTAGACACATCTTCTAGGGGTGAGTGAGTTTTCTAGGGGTGGCTGATTCATCTTGGGATCCCTGCTGAGATGGTCCTTAAGAAATTGCAGCCAGTGAGGAACTGCTCTGTTTGGCATGGAATCAAGACCACTTTATTTCTCTTGGACCAAGAAACTAAGACCACACATGTGACACGCACACACCCACACCCACACCCACACACACACCCAAAACAACAACAACGAAGAGAAGAGAATGCTTGCCAAGCAGTCTAGGCTTGAATCAACTGCTTCCCAGTAAACTCCATGCCCTAGAAGGCATCTCCACCGAACCAAGATGGGTCAAGAGAATCAGAGTATGGTGGAGATGCCTTCTAGGCATGATGGACAGCAGGTTTGCTATTAGAGCTCTGTTTTAGCTCTTGTTACTAACTTACACGTGGTTAATTTTGACTGTCCTGCTGATTGGGGCATGTGTGCTCAGCTGTGGTAGTCACATGCTTGTCAGAGGAATGGAAAAACAGGGCATTGAGTGGTGGTTTTCACTGTGGATTCAGAGATCAGAGACTCTTTAGGTAAATAATTGTCAAGCAACAGACAACTTTTGTGAGATGAATAAATATGGCAACTTAGATTTTTATGAGCTACTGTAAATCTTTTCTGCATTGTGCTTTGAAAAAATGTTTTCAGATTTTCCTTCTTCCCATAGTCCATTAAATACTTGGAAATAATTGACTTTAGATGAATAAGCATAGCTTCTCCAGCTTATTTGTTTAGAGAGTTGTCATCTCAAATCACATTTTTCGGTTTCAAAGAAATAAAACAAAATTTACATTTGGGAGTAATTTGTCATAAGCCAAAGCAATAGTCTGCTTGGGTTACATTTTTTTTTTCTCTCTCTCTCTCTCTACAGACCACCTGTATTTCCACTTGGAAATTCACACACTGTTTCCTCTCAGAAGAGTTTATCAGTAGGCAGAAGGTAAGAAGACAAATTAGCTTGCTTTGAGAGTATCTCTCAGTTACTGCCGGAGGGTGGGGAGAACTGGTTAAACCGTGGCCTCCTGATAGTGGATCTGAAACGCTAGTATTCATGAGAAGAACCTGATATAGAAAATGTGGTTTGTGAGTCCCACCTACAGAGATTCTGATTTCTTGGGTCTGGGGTGAGCCTTGGCAACCTACACTTTTTAGCAAGCACCCCAATAACTCTAATGTGCATGGTCCAAGACCACATAATGTGGAATACTGATCTAGAGCCTCTCATAGAACATGATGTCAGGGTCCTGAAGCAGGCGAGAAGACTGGCCATTGTGAATGACATTAATATTGTGATTAAGAGAAAAAATGTCTCTTTAGATCTAACTTTCTAAACTGTATCCCTCAGGCTGGATTCCCTAGGAGGAGAGCCTGAGACCAGCGTTTGGGTGTATGTGATTCATTGGAGTGGTCTCAGGAAAAAGAGAATAAGGGAAGTAGCACAGGGCAAGGCAGAGCACTAAGCAACAATGTGGTCTCAGCTGGAGGCCAGCTTTAACTTGATCCCACAGGGAGCTCTGGGCATGAATTGCGCCACATGGCTAATCCCACCTCGGGGAGAGAAGGCTAGCTTTTTGTACCCCTTGTCAGCCAGTCACTGGTTGTGAGCTACCCTGGAATGGGTGATATAATCTCTTGGATAAAGTGATTCCTATTCTGCAGAGGGCAGTTCTCCAGGGAGGGAGCCTCTGGAGCCATTAGTAACCAACACTCATGGCAACTAGGGAATGGATGCACCAGCCAGGTAAAAGGGATCCAGGAGGGGTACCAACAGCATCCATTACATTATGACAACCTGGAGTCACATGAGAGGCCTTTCACACTGTGGTTCCCATTCTTGGTCACCTTGGCTACTCTTGCAGTCATACCTTATATGCTTGCTACTCTTACAATGCTTTTTATAATTACAAGGGAAAACGTGGGCAGCAGATATACTTGGCTTTTTGTTTTTCTGATATTTTCCCTCTGGTGCTTTAGTAAAAATTGTCATCCTGCAGCAAAGTGGAGAAAATATGGCAACCTCCTTTGTCAGTTTTTTCTCCTATTCCCAATAAAAGAAACAATGACTTCAGATACTGAATTGTGAATCCTCAGGCTGTTGTGAAATCTTAATGTGTTTTACCCGAAACTCCATTTGCAGATGATTGTGTCTCATGCTTCTTGTAACAATATTGTTTGTGGAGGATGTTCCTTTGTTTAGGACTTTCAATGAGAAATATGCTGTTCTGGAGACGATTGAACTGGCTGTCGTTGGTTACTTGGCTTCATTAAATAAAACTGCCTCTTCTAAACTATGTTCTGTGGAACGTTAGTGTCTTTTGTACTGTGTTCTGTAGAAAATAAGTCCTATGGTCAAATAATTTAGGAGGCGAGGCACTCTATATACTATATTTCCTTCTAAGAGATTCGCAAAGCACTTTGGCCTGTTGAAGGCTCATATCCTGCAGGAAAGAAAACTACATTTGTTTGGCTGATTATTTCCCAAACCTATTTGCGCATGGAGCCGCTTATCATGGCTACCTCCTTCCTTTTTATTTTTTTGGAATACACATTAACCGCTTACAGAACTAATGTTCCGTAGAACGCAGTTTGGAGAATACCGAAATAAAACTTTATTCCTCATCATGTATTATCAGGGCTTTATAAGCAGCAAAGAACTGGTTCCACTCTTTCATCTTGTAAAACCAGCCTTGATATCTTATCTACATGCAAGGCGAGTGCAAAGCAGATGTGGGGATCAGAATAGTCTTTGGGGAAAAGGATAGGTTATTTGTTTGCTGTGCTGAAGGGGCCATAAAAACAGTAATATACTTAATGAGGCCTCACCATGGATATATTAGTTTCCATAAAACATTTTATTTAGCCTAACATACCAGTACATAATGGCCAGTGAGTTTCACAAACAGCTAGTCCCCAGCCTCTAATGTTTACGAAGCGTCTGTTCTTTTTGGAGTGACTTTGCCAGGGAGGGTCATGCAAGATTAAAAAGATAAGAGTATTAAAAATTCAGCCAAGACACACCAGGACTGCCCTGATGATAATAACTATGGTGTAATGTTTCTCGATTTATATAGATTCCCCATCCTGTTCTCAGTAAAAGATAACCCAGCCATTTCCCAACAATCTTTCATTTAAAAATTATTTGGATTGTCATGGGTATATGGCATTTCCTTTTTGCATAAGACAAACCCTCTGTGAGTTGAATTTTTCTAAGAAATTTTGAATTGTAAGAGACAGAAGTGAATGAATATTTATTTAAAGGAAATATTGTAAGTCCTCACGTATACAGTTTACAGAGAACTCCCCCCCCCCCCCGCCACTATCACTTTTGTACTTAATAAAAACCCTGTGAGAATGGCGGTATTACAGGCACCACAAGTGGCCAAGGACTCTTGGAAAGCTGGCCAGAGCAGCCTTACAGCGTTCAGAAACTTTATTTGTATTCACCGTAACCATTATCCTAAGCGACAGACTCTCCTGGGTTTGATTTCTTGCTCTGTAAGAAAATTCTAGAAGGAAATCACAACAAGATTTTCTCTCATTTGCTCTTACTTCCTTCATGCTTAGTTATGTTCAACCAGCTTATCCTCTAGACTCAGCCACAAGTTTACCGTTTCCTAATCCATTGCTTAGCAATAGTCACCTCTTGGATCGTGAGAGGTGGTAAGATTCTAGGGTATGTGTGTGAGTGTGCAAACATTTAGGAACTGGGGGGGATGAAGTACTCAGAGACCATATTTAGACAGAGTTCTGTATTCCCTGCCGAGGAATGTGGATTTTCTCTAATAGGAAGCCAGAGGAACCTAGGATTTTGGGTGCCTTGGGCAGGGTAGAAGAGGGTTTGATAACACAGACCCCAGGGAGGAGGCTGTTAACATGAATACAGTGGACAGATGATGAGGATCTGGGAAATGGATTTGGCTTAGACAATGGAGGGGATTCCTGAGGTGGAATTGACCAGTCTGGGAGGTGAGGGAGACACAGAAACTAAGGATATAAATGAGATTTCTAGTACTGGTGACCTCTAATGCTATTATCAGAGAAAAGAATATGGGGGAGAGAACTGGGTTGGTACAGTGGGAGTGTGGGAGAGTCAAAAAGATAGAAGTCACTTTAGGATATGGTAAATTTGAAGTGAAACATTTAGAAACGTTTAGAAAGCAGCTAACACGACACTGTAAATCAACTATACTTCAATTTTAAACAATTAAAAAGAAAGAGAGCAGTTTGAAATATCACTTCAAATCACAGAGAAAGAAAACAAAACCTGATATTTAGATCTAGAGTTCGACAGTGTTAAAGACCCAGGACATGGACAAAAGCATCCAGGAAGAGGGTGGCTCCAGAATGAATCGGCCCACACAACTCACATAAGTTAGAAATGTCATGTGGTTTTACAGTTTGTAAGTCAACTTCATTTCATACTGAGCACCCCTCCTTCTAGTCCGGGGGGAAACTTAATTTCATTTATTTGAGTTTCCCTTCCTCTTACGCTGTGCTGAGGCACCAGGGTGCAGAGCAGTGATCTGGTCCTTTGTCATCTCTCAGGGAGGTTACTGCTGAGGCTGTCATCCTTCCTACTAGATCCGTTTTTCTCTGCCATGGCTATGCCGTGTGATGCTGCCTGTGGTTTTGTCTGACTAGCTTAACCTCCACCCAGCCCTTCCACTTGCACTTTTGCTGTCAGGATTGTGGGAGCATGAGGGAAGCATGTCTGCTCTGGGACCCTTTGGTATCTTTCTTCCTTCCTGTCCTTCCTCTAGCCCAGGGACATCTCTTTCTCGGGCAGAGAAGGAAGAAGGATGAAGCCCCCTTCTTCTCACTTCTCACACACTCTCCCATCTTCTCCCCAAACCACCAAGTTCTCTTAAAGGCTTGCACATGTTTTTGTGTGTTGGGGGGAAGTCAGAAGGACTTGCGCTATTTCTGCTTTTGACCCCAATGCATCCTTCTGGAACTTGTGGCATATCAAGACTGCTACCAGCCTAAACTGGAGGATGGAAACATACAAATACAGATACAGAGAGAAAAAAAGATTAATATCTGAAAATACTGTCTAGCCACAGCGTTCAAGTGAGAAAAGAAAACAAGCAGGCTGTGGGTTACAGAGTGTAGAGCCAAGAGAGAACAGAAAGATGACATCCAGGGAAGAAGCCAGAAAGCTCCCAGAGGGTACAAGAAAAGCACCGCTCTCGGGATGCCAGAACACAAGGCCTGGCCCCGGCTGTGTTATAATGGCACAGGTCAGAGGAGGGCAGGCGGGTTCAGAGCCCAGAGCTTTAAAGTATGCCTACAGCCCCGCCTGTGGTTGCGAGGAAGCGTCAGTCAGCTTGGGTTCAGATGGAGCCGCGTCCGCCGTGTGCATAATTATGTCATGTCCCTTAAGTGTTTTGCTGCGCTTCTCTGTTTCTCCAGTGGTCTCCCTCCTTGGACTACAAGTTCCTCAGGGACAGAGCAATGCACATTCTTATATTCTCAGCCCTGAGCACAATGTCTGACACATAGTAGATTCCTTATTCAGATTTAATGAATGACTAAGAGCCAAGGTTTTCCAAGAGGGTCAGCATTTTATCTGCCCAGCCGTGGGGCTGAAATAAGCCAAGATCTCAGAGGAATTTCCCTCTGTTGCTGTGCTGGACTAAAGCAAGAGATCTGACTCCTACGCTGATGAGTCTAGTAATCTGTTTTCCTTGTGTCCAGAGATAATGGTCCCAAGGTACCCATTGGGAGCTGTTTGTTTAGGTCCAGTGGAGTAAAAGATAGAGTTTGAGCATTTACTGTTTTTACCCTCCCATTTGTATCCTAATGTAGACATTGGGATCATTATATATTTGAGAGAAAATTTAGATCATGGGTTCAATTCAGAAATAAAGAAATGTGTCACAGGTCTACATATTCCCTGCACAAGGCATGAGAGAAATTGCTGTAAAGAGAAGGACTCTAAACACCCAGGTCTTGTTTTTTAAGATCTTCCAGTCGAGTAGAGTAGAGTAAGGTAAGTCAAGAAATAGCTATAATTTTGGAAAAATAAATGTGCAAATGTTGAAAAAATAAAGTATTGGAGGACAGAGGGTTTCTACTGAACTCAAATCACAGATTACACAGAATTTCCCATTTCTTAGGTATCCCATTGAAAAGTTATTTCACGGAACCTTGCAAAGTAGAAAGACACTTCATTTTTATGGTATACTTACCCTCTGCAAAAAAATCTTGGAAGCACAAAATAAAATGTACAGGTGGGGTCTAGGTTATACCAATGGTTATATACCAACAAAGAAGAAAGGCATAAGGAAAGGAAGGAAGATTATTGAAGAGGAGCCAGGACTCACTGTTTCCATTTATGGTGAAGTGTATGATTTTTGCCAAGGGATTACACACAGCAGGCTGACTCATCTTTTAGCTTGTAAATCAAAGTTGGAGAGGTGCATGGTTTGGAGCCATTTCAGCTGTGTTTGAAGTTGCTCAGAGACCCTTAGGTGAAGGGTGGTATGTAAATCTGAATATTCTTGTTATTTCATTATTGTTGTGATGAGTTATGTTGTCAGGAATACCAGCTGTTGGAATCAGGCTGGGGCCACAAAGAGGATGCATAGTCACCTAAAGCTTGTATTTCACAGCTGTAACCACCCCGAAGAACTTCTGGCAGAGGATCTTCAGCTGTAAATTTATAACCTTCACAGGCATCCAAGCTTTGTTGAAAAAAATCCCTCAAAAATATGTTCTTCTAAATGTCTGGCTTCTGATAGAATCTTATTTATGTAATTTTAGTATGCATGGGTGTGGGGAAGGGGCTGAAAAGGAAGGAGAGAATATCAAAAGCACTTTGAAGGACCTGTAGATATTTCTTTGTTTTTCTTTCCCCCTAACAAACCAATTTTTGGGTTGCTTATGAAACTAGCCTTTTGGGTTGAAAGAGCTAGTGAAGTCATATTTATTGAGTGCCGTCATATTTATTGAGAGCCGGCATATTTATTGGACCAGGGCTGGTGCTCTGGGGACTACAAAATAGATGTCTAAGGTTGACCCTTGCGATTTTGGAATGTCTAGCTAGAGGAAAAAGACCAAGCTGTGAAAAACAATAGGAGACCTTCCTTAGAAGAGGAACTATCGTTGAATGGTGGGATGTGATTTGGAGTATCTGTGCTAGAGAGAGCAGGGTAGGGGCTCAGATGAGGTCTCTGAGAGGCTCCCTGCTGTTCTAGAAATGGAAATGACCCTCAATGGGGAAAATCCCCTTTGTTCATTTTAACAACAGAACCGCCGGAGGAAGGAAAGAGGCACGGAAATGCTGCCCTGCCGCCCAGGAGGTGATGGGAGCCTCCTCCTTGGTACCCAGGCACCCAAAGCACACTGTGGCTTTGGCTGCAGAAGCTGAGGATGTGCCCAGGTGCCCAAGATGGAGGATCTGGCCATGGGGAAAAACAGACACCAAAGCTGAGAGCTCATTTCACTGGGATCCCTTGCTCTTCCTGGTGTGAAACCCAGACCGTGGAGCTGGCAGCCATGGTCTTGCCCGCTGGTCACAGCCCCTTTCTCAGACTTAGTGGAGCTGTCTGAGGGGTGGCCGCTCATGAGTGGTGACCTGGGAGCTTTTGGGGGTGGGTTGGGCAGCATTATATTCTCTGATTGGCATCTGGGAAGACCGCCCATGGCAAGGGCACTCCAAAGTGATCAGGTTAACCTCTCTGCCCAAGCCGGCACATCTGGACCCTATCCAGGAAGATTTGTTTTGCCAGGTCACCAGCCTCTGAGGGTAACAGGGCCACGTGAGCACATTATACCTAACTTGCCCGTCTCGCTGCATCTGCTCACGCGGCTTACTGGGTGACTGCCAAATGCCCCACAGGGATCTTGGGAGTCCTCAGGAGGTGCCTGTCATGTGCTCATGAGCAAGGTCAGTCAGCAATCACTCAGTTTCTACATCGCAGACTCCTGCCCTGATCCAACCAGGGCAGTCACGGCCACTTCTAGCACTTGTCTTCCTCTGGACACCGCCCCACGTGCTGGAGCTCCCAAGGTGCCCGGCTGCGGAGGGGTCTGCCCAGGGATCTCCCCACTTTCGGGGCACATGCTGTTAGAGGGATTCCAAGGTAGGACTGTCCTTGGGCTGAGTGCCCCTGCGGAGTTCTCAGTGAATTAGCTCTTGTGGTTTTCGCTTGTATTAATACTTCCCTTTGACATGGGCCTCAGACAGAGGCCAACAGGGATTTGGAGTGAGAACAGTTCTGAGGGGCATCCCGTGTGCTGTGCATCTGCTGTGCTCTCCTTGCCTTCTGAGGACCAAGGCTCTGCCATTGGGTCCAGCTGGCTGTGCCTGGGTCCCCCCCTCTTGGTTCAGATGTCCTACCCAGGAGACTCCTCAGCCCCTCAACCAACTAGTTCACTAGACAGCCCCTCTGAGGAGGACATAGCTGGGAACTCACTTTTTTCTTCCTGAGAGAGAGAGGACTAAGGCTACTTTTAGTTTTGAAAATTATTTTAAAAATTAATATTTCAAGTAAAGTAAAATGTGCATGATGAAGCCTTAAAATGAAAAATTAGTCACCTGCTCTATCCCATTCAATTCCAGATCCTAACCCCAGAGGTGACCATTGTCAAATCCAGCTGTTTCTTCTGGTATTTATCATGTTTCTAAGTAATATGTTTATATCACCCAGTTTTTTCTTTTTATTGAAGTATAGTTGATTTATAATGTTGTGTCAATCCCTGCTGTACAGGAAAGTGACTCAGTTATACACATATAGACATTCTTTTTTTATATTCTTTTCCATTGTAGTTTATCCCCATATTTATCACCATCAGGATATTGACTATAGTTCCCTGTGCTATACATTACGGCCTTGTTGTTTCTCCATTCTAAATGTAATAGTTTGCATCTGCCAACCCTCCCAAAAACCCAGCTCTTTCTAGCTTACTTCACCTAGTATGATCATCTCTTGTTGCATCTGTGTTGCTGCAAGTGGCATTCTTTCATTCTTTTTTATGGCTGACTAATATTCCATTGTATATATGTACCACATCTTCTTTATCTGTTCCTCTGTCGATGGACATTAGGTGGTTTCCATGTTTTGGCTATTTATGTCACACAGTTTTGATTTCATAGTTTTGGACATCATCCCTTAATTTCTTGTCATAGTAAATGAGAGCTTACTGTTGTGTACACATCCCCAGTTCCTATTCCACCTGCCCCCCATGGCAGTATCACGAATTTTGCTTAAATCAATTGTCAGGGCTTAGAGTATTATGACTTGCAGTATGGCGGGCGGGGGTGATACAGGATTCCAATCAGGTTGTGTATAGATTTGGCCCAATGTCTTGTTTTCATCCCTGACATGCCCTCTGCCTCCTATAACCTGGGCCCCACGTCACACACGTCTGTAGTTCTGGGTATCAGGTGATCTCACTTCTTTTCGGTATTCCCCTCTGTGGAAGCTAAGCTGTGCTTTCCTCCTCTCTGCTGAACCAAAACCACACGTCCATCCTTTGACCGTTTTTCAAACATGCGTTGAAATTTCTCATCTGTTGACATCTCTTCGACTGATCATTTGTTCTTTTGGGCTAAAATCTTTTAAATGCCTTTACTGTCGTTTGCTGGAGCTTAGGATACAGTCATAGGTAGTATCAATCTGCTGTGTTTAGTCTGCTCTACTGCATTTTGGAGACCTCCTGACTCATGTTCTGTTAGAGTCCTAGTTCCTGCTCACTTCGAGCCTAACTGTGTGACATTGAGTAAAACTCTCGGACCCTCTGGGCTTCAGTTTCTCACCTGTATAGGCAGCTATAAAAACTTGTAAACAGCAAAGCGAGTGCCCGTTTTGTCAAGTCTGTGTTGCTGTGTGACTGAAATGAGATTGGGTACGTGGGAATGCCCTGGAAAAAACAAAAGTGGGATGAAAATTAAAACCATTGGGAGTAAAACTAAGAAACAGAGAGAACCTCTTTTTGCAAATGGCAAAGGGCCCCTTTTTCTCAGATATCCTGGCCTTCCCAGTGTTGATGTGCACCAGCATACGCATAGGGGTGTTCATCTAATAACGTTCCACTTGTTTTGATCCAAATTCCTTCTTTCACTTCGGCAAAGCTCACCTTACCATGGCTTTTTGTTTCATCCCCTCCATCATCCTTGAATACCTCGAGGAAGGTATAAGATGTCTCTAGTGTTCCTTGGTCCCAGTTTGATCCCTCTCTTAAAATTTTTTCTATTTAATTGCAAATTTATGTCCCAGCACTGTAACTCCATGTCCTCCTACATTGTCTGTTGGGTTATATTACTTGTATAGATCAAGGAAAACAGAGAGAAATAAAAATGAAATGTTAAACACAGCCGTAATTTTATAACATAAATTGCAACTTGCTAGAATCTACGGCATTAGAAGGCTGGACCTTCACAATGGATTACTGTGAGATTGAAATGCATAATAGGAGGAAGTGCTTTGTCAACCATCAAGGTCTATAACAAACGTAAGAAATTGCTGTCATCATTTTCCATTTCTCTGGGCCTTAGTTTGCTTGTCTGTGAGATGAGTTGTTTAGAGTCCTGGTTCTACTACTATGGTGATTTAAGCCCCCTACAGCTTAACCCTCCCGCTGATGGCAGCTAAAACCTCAGGATAAAATTTTTTTAAATAGCTACCTGAAGACTCTGAAAAGCCTTATATATAGTTGAACTAGGCAGTCAGCTACAGGGTATGATTGAAAAGGGACACCAAATACTCTGCAGCCCTACTGACCTGATCTATAGGTTTTCTGTCCAGTTCCTGAAAACCTGTCTTGGAGGTTAACTTTTAGGTATAAGGAAGCAAAAATGTCAATGTTCCTTGGAAAGGTAACACCTCTGGATGCTGCTATTAATATTTCATTATAAGTTAGTTCAGCAGAGAGGACTTGAATCCTGTGAACAAACCCAGATATGAGCTCTGCTTTACCTGTCCCATAGAGCAGAAGCACCACAAGAGGACACTGTTTATGGCTCCTAGGTGCGAAATGCAACAAGATTTAAAAGTCCTAGAAGTAATGTTGTCAATTACAAGTTGGTGACGTAGTTCCATCAAGTAGGCCTTTTCCTGCTGAAAATTAAAAAAAACATTTTCTGTGGTTTTTCCAAAATAAAAATTTTATTCTCTTGATATTCTAGCCTTGGAAAGTAGGGCTCCATTTAGAGAGAGAATTTAAGGAATCCCAGAGCTTCCAAACTTTAGGTGAGAATTAAAGTATTCTTTATAACAATGCCTAGTAACATTACTTTATGTTTTTGTAAATCCAAATGGTTTCATGCCCTCTCCATATTGAAAAATAACAATATTAGTGTTTCTCATCTTTATCTCTTATGTCAGAAGATGTTGAGGTGGCTTTCATTATTTGTTGTACTCATTGAATAGAATTTTGTTTCCCTATTTGTGTTTTAAAAAGCAAATAAAAGCTGATCCAACAACCAAAAATCAAAGTCATCCACCACATCAACAAGCCAAAGAAGAAAAATCATATTCACCGATAGGAAAAAGTGTTTGACAAAATCTGATACCCACCATGATAAAAGAATCTCTCGGCGAATTGAGTAGAGGGGAACTTCCTCAACTTGATAAAGCACGGCTACAAGAAATCTCCAGCATGACACGGTGTGGTTCATGGCTTGGCCGCGCTAGCTATTCCACCGGGAGAATAGTGTGTCGGTGCTGTGGTGGCGGGGATGGGGGTAGGGAAAGCACTGAGCATTGTTTTGGGGAGATGCTGAAAGTGGAGAGCAAAGCATTGAGACGGTGATGGTGAGCATTGGGTCAAAGTCATACCAGAGTCACAATTTTCCAGGAGCCACCTGGTAAGGTTGTGGTATTGATGTTGCCCTCTGGTCCATAGACATAGCCGTGCCTAGACCTGAAGAAATAATGCCAGTAAACACATGAAGTGGAAGGGCTAGTCATTCTTCTAGGTCTATTTAGCTGTCCCTTTTCAGGATTGATTTGGCCAAAGGATTCTGCCTGTGTTGTCAGTATTCATAAGCACCAACTTGAAAATAATAGAGATTATATACTCAGTATTTGACACTGATACCACAGATATTGGCCTAACGGTGTTCAATTGTGATACGTCTGATACAGTTAAGCCTTCCCCCTTCATGGTTTGTGTTACAGTAGCTGTTGAATGTTTTCCCTAGATTTTGCTGAACCACACCTCTTGTCCACCCTTCTAAAATCTTATCCTCATTGGTCCAGAGGGATGTTTTCAACTCAGAAGCTCCATTTTTACATGAGACTAAAACTTCACACCTTATTCTCCTTCTTTAGTGTGATTCACATACTGGCTTCAAAATACTGCTGTGTGATGATTTACACCAAAGAATGCTTCATAAAAATCAATAATAATATATTTTATAGCAAGTAGACTCTTTTAACATATCATGTCTGTAGGAGAGCATCAAGGTAAACAGGGAGTGTTGACATTACCAGAATTTTAGGAGATCTGCCAAAATATAAGCATAGAAACCATAGGTGGGGCAAGTTTTCCTTGTCTGGAAATCAATTATGTCACAAGAGGAAAGAGTAGATGGCTTTTTCCTATCACCTCCAAATTTAAGAAGACAGCGTCCCAACTCTACATACTCCTTGGGAATTCTCAGCATGACTGAATTTCAGGGCTTTGGTTTCATTCGTGCTCCATAAGTCACTACCAAGATTTTAATATCCCGAGTATGAGAATCAGCTGTAATAAGTTGGAGCTGTGTTGTCTGGCCGCCCATGTCCCCAAGATGGCAAAAGCAAATTGACTTTCTTCTTTGCTATTATTTTACTTAAGGCAACCTTTAAAAATATGTGTTAGTTTTACTTTAGCCTTTGAAAAGAAAAGAACATAAACCAGAAACTGCACTTGCTCCCAAAAGACATATTTAAACTAAAAGGAATATGGAAACCACTGATTTAAATCTGATACTCTCTCATAAACACACCAGATGTTTTATATACCAAATTATCTCTGGGTGCTGAAATCTAGATCTTCTGACATCCAAATATTGCTATTGCAAGTGTTGAAATACTCCCAAGTTTAACATGTGTAAGGAAACCAAACCTTTCTCCAGATAAAACTATGCAATCTCAAACCCTCCGAAGAGCTATGCTTTATTTAAAGGATTGTAAATGTGCAGCAAGGCATAAAAAAACGCCGTGTGACATAAGGTGTTTAGGTTATAGTTAACATGTTTATTTTCAGAGGTTCTGCAACATTAATCCATGGCAGGTGTGCGGCCTATGATTTAAAACAACTTTATTTCAAGCCATTCATATCACTGCTTAAGAGATGACTTCATTCTTCCCAGTTACCATATGTCTTAACCATGCAAATGAGAAGGAAAAGAACATCTGGTCAACCATTGTTGTCTTGCCTGTCATATAGGACATGTGGCATTGCATGTGTTTCTCATCGACTTCCTTCGGGACGTCAGCATGGCCAATGGTTTCATATTTTACACAGCTGGTGCATTTAGGACATACCGTCAATCTTAGCTCGGTAGCATCCTTACACCTTTGAGTTTTTATTGGGCTTTTGGTGATGAATTCCATTTTTAGATGCTGCAAACCTCTCTCCTGGAGCTTCAAGTGAGAGTAGCATATTTGTGTAACGAGATCTCTATATAATTTGACAGTTTATGGGTAGAAATGTGGCCTAGGAAGAGACAATTCTCTGGAAATTATGAATTAGGATTGCAATATCTTAGTGTTAATACTAACTTTATTTTAGCATCCTTGGGAAAAATTCACTGAGCTCTGTATATCTTTATTTGATCCCTTGTAAAATGTAAAATAGTCACCAAATCAACCTGACATTGTGCTAATCATTGGATGAGGCTATAATACCCATGCATGTCATTATGTACAAAGCAAATCCCTTCTTCTTTTAGGGTGCATGTTTGAATGATCATCTTAAAAAGCATGATTTGAGAATTACAGCACAAATTTGGTAACATATTTAATCACTGTGCTACCTCCCATTTGGCCAATTTGGTTATATTCTTGCTTGCCCAGGGCTTTGACAGCAAGTCTAGGCATCTGAAGTTAGAGTTTCTTGGGATCAGTGACTCATTCTTTGCCGCTGCTAAATCCATCACGTGAAGGAGTGTTTATTCAGGTGAGGAAGGCTTAGTCCTAATCTAAGAAAAGCACACAGGTCATCAGGATAACAATTAATATCTCTAAACTTACATGTTTTTTACTTTTCTGAACTGAAGACAGTTTTATTGCTTATTTTTTCTAAGTCCGTGTCTTTCTTGAATCATGCCCAAGTAGAGTCATTTCTACAATGTGAGGAATAACTAAACTGGGAGCTTTATTTTCAGGTACAGATACAAATATGGATATATATATGCATATATACATCTCAAAAATTAATTTAAAAGTAAGCAACAATGCAGATATTCAGAACATGTTTAAATCATGGCCAATATAAGTATAGCATGCATTTTCTTTGTTATCTCTCTCCCATTAATATTCACACGATTGAACAAAAAAGGGGTTTTCTTTTTTTCTTCTGCGTAATCAATTCTTTAAGAAGCTGTGAGAGCTGGACTGTATTTTCTTTAGCATCTGAATTCCAACCAGCACACTGGGGGCAGTTAAATAATAAATAATAACAAATACTGGGTTTATTGACTCCTGAACCCTTGAATCAATCAATTAATCATGATATTATGGCAAGATCAAAGGGATAAAATTCCAAAACTGACTGCAAGATGCAAATGGATAAATCTCCCAGCGGGAATAATTGCAAACCATTTTGATCAAATATAAAATGATGATCAATTATGCTCTTTAGGGTTCAGTAACTTAGGTTTATTTAAATGCTGTAAAGTACATCCCTCCAGGATCTAATGATCTCCTAGACATCACTCGTTAGGGTAAAGCATTGTCGTCTAATCACCCTAAAGACTGAAGCTACAGATTCACAGTGGTGAGCACCATCTATATTTTAAAGGATAATTTCCCTGAAAAATGTCCCCTTGCAATATACGATTTGGATTTTTCAGTAAGTCTTACAACTTGGTCAGTTTCTGTTGTTTGCATCAAAATTAACTTTCCTTTTCCTAGCCTCTAATCATTGGCTAAGTACTAAAGGAAGAGATTTTATGTGAGCATTTTGATCAGTCTACAAGAAACAATGTAGTTGGTACTAAGAAAAAGAGTGAGTCACCAGACAGAGAAAGTTCTGCCCCAGGTCAGAACTTGCAATATACAGTAATAATACTCAGCCACAATAATGTGCCCCAAAGGTCTCTCCTATGGCCACCAGACTCCAGAATCATAACTGCTGGAGGTTTATGCTGGCTGCTGTGGATTTGCTTTCTGGGTTCACTCGCTCACCCCTTGAGGAGTGTATCAGACGTGTAGTCCTTACCCAGGGGAGATTCCTCTGAGTCCAGAGAACCCCGCTGTGTATTGCCAGGGGATGTACTCTTTCCAATAGCCTGCTCAGAACACGAGCAGCAACCCTAGAAAGAGAGTTTCTTCTGGATAACTGAGATGCTGCCTTTAGGAAATCTATTGCCCCTATGATTCTGGGGTTGCCTTGTTGGATAAGGACCTCTGTGGGAAGTCTTATTTTCAAGGCCTCAGGAAGTTAGAATTCAGGTTAAGATCTGGATGTTGTATTCTGGGGTTTTTCCCTTTTAAGGGCTGGATTGAATTAATTCATTTATCAACAGACATTGCTGAACGTCTACTGTGTGCTGGATAGTATAGATTCAAATAGGAATAGGATTTGATCAGTGTACTTTGGGATTTATTGAACCATCTCTTAGAGTCGAGCGGTACTTTCACATCCATTATCGCCTTTAATCAACCGAGCCATTCTCTGAAGGATGTATCATAGTTTAAGATAAGGACAGTGAGGCTCAGTGAGTTGACGTAGTTTGCCTAAGGTTGATTAGTTAGTGTCAAAATAGGGACTTCACAGAGTTCTGCTTCTTTGTCTGGTGTTCTTTCTTCTACATTATAGCACAGATTTCCCCTCTGAGTCTTGGTTTCTTCTTCCATAAATTAAGGCAGAGAGATATTTTTTGTCAAATTATCTTCTTTCTAAACATTCTGTGTTTTATGCATAACCAGTATTTGGATGTAAGGAATTAGGACTTTAATCTCAGTGCCTTGTCACCTCACTCAAACACCTTGGGGCTTCATTGTGCCAGCTGGCACAATGCCTTCCCAATCCTGCGTTTCCTCAAGTCCGGTGGTGTGTGTATGCCTGAGAGCTTCTTGGTGTTCGTCTCCCATGACCTGCCAGAAGACTTCTTAGGAAGGGGTCTGGTTCTGAAGACCTTTCCTCCCCTCCTTTTATAGTCTGTCCCTTTCCCAGCTCACAAGGATTGGGTGGTTAGTTGATGGTGTTTGCTAGGGATCTCCTAGCCCTTCTCTTCCTGAGACATCAGAACCACAGCTCTCTTCTCTGTGAGTTTCTCTTATGCCATCCCAAGATGCTGGGAGAACAGCCTTTCCTGGGATGAGCACCATCTAATCTCTTGTTATAGGTTGAATTGTGTTCCTTCAAAATTTTATATGTTGAAGCCCTACTCCCCAGTACTTTAGAATGTGACCCTATTTGGAAATAAGGTCAGTGCAATTGTAATTAGTTAAGTTAGGAAGAGGTCATCCTACAGTAGGATGGGTCCCTAATCCAATATGATGGTTCCCTTATGAAATGGGGAAATTTGGACACATACACAGGGAGAGTGCCATGTGAAGGTGAAGGCGGAAATCAGGGTAAGGCAGCAGAAGCCCATGAACAACAGAGATGGCCAGCAAACTCGAGAAGCTAGCAGAGAGGCATGGACCAGATTCTCCCGTACAGCCTCAGAATGAACTGATTCCAGATGCCTAGCCTTTAGAACTACGAAGCGATAAATTTCTGCTGATACTTTGTTAATGGCCGCCTTAGCAAAGTAATATACCCCTTATGTAATAGAACTAGCTTGGAGAGAAAGCACTTCTCTTGGCTCAGAATGATATATCCCTTAATTCTTACCATTAATGGAAGAATGTCCACTCATACCTTTCTACCTAGGCCATCAGTTGTCCTCAAGTGACCAAGTAGTTGCCCAAAGCCTTATGCAAATGACCCAGAGCACTGGCCCTCGCTTCCTCTTGTATGTCTTCCTAAGACCTGCACATAGCGTTCCCTAAGGCCTTTCTGTTATGCTTGGACTCCACAGGCCTTTGGCTCCTTGCAGATTTAATGATGATAGTGCTTCATTTAGTGATGACTTAATTCTCAGTGTGCTTCTCATAGGAGAAAGAAGAAGGCTATGCTTTGATTTGTAAAATCTGTTACTGTTTGAGATGCTACTTTCCTCTCAACTACAGAACACCAATGAGTGTCCTTCATTTCCCTCCCAAATGAGCCCAGGGCACCCTGCCTCCAGCTTGATTAAACTTTTCATTCATCCATCCTTTCATACATCAAACATTTACCAAAGATCAACTACATGTTGTCAATATGAAGAAGTGAGCAAAGACCTGCCCCTGCAGAGCTCCCAGTCTAGTAGGAGAGACACTCAAAGTCTCACGGGAGAGTCAGACACAGAAGGACTTGTTCTGTAATGACCCTGTGGTAGAGTATTTTACCATATGAGGCAAAAGTGGCTAAATATCCTTGGAAGAAAAGGTTTGGAAGTCTTTACAGAGGACGTGACTTTTGTAGAATGAGGAAAGGATTGATGGCAATTGGAGGAAAGACAGGAGGGGGCACAGGATGGGGAAGGGATCCGAGGTCGAGACGACATGGGGAAGGCTCCCTGCCTTGAAAATTCTGGCTCTGTGTGGCTAGAGTGTATATAGGACGCATAGACATAGGTTTGGTAGGAGAATGGGGCTCAAAAGTGAATGTGGGGATCAGTAGTGGATGGTTTTCCACACCTTGAGTGGAATTTGAAATAATAGGAAGCTCCTGAAGGTATTTGTGATTTGGAGCAGTATCATCAGATTTGTTTTTTTTAAATGATCATTCTGGAGGCAGAGAAACACATGATTTAGAAAAGGTAGAGATTGGTGGCTGGAGACCAGTAAGGAGGCTGCATTTCTTTTTCTTTTTTTTTTTTTTTTTTGGTACGCCGGCCTCTCACTGTTGTGGTCTCTCCCGTTGCGGAGCGCAGGCTCCAGAGGCACAGGCTCAGTGGCCATGGCTCACGGGCGCAGCCGCTTCGCGGCATGTGGGATCTTCCCGGACTGGGGCATGAACCCATGTCCCCTTCATCGGCAGGCAGACTCTCAACCACTGCGCCACCAGGGAAGCCCGAGGCTGCATTTCTTGAATTAAAAAATTAGAACACGGTTCAACAAGTACTAATGTGGTTGTGGACGCAACGGGACAAAGTAGTTAAAATCGGCATTATTTAGAAATACTTACAGAAGCTGTACCTAGGGGCAATGCAGGAAAAAGAGAATGAAAGTGTAAAGCAGGGCAGTGCAAGTTGGAATGGAGAGAGAGGGAGGCATTTATGAGTTAAAAAGGACAGAATAGATGATATTTAATTTTGGAGTAAAGAAGAAACAGGAGTCAAAGGTGGCCTCCAGATAATTTATTTGTCCATAAAGATAATAGCAGATGGAGATACTAAGATAAGAAAAAAAGGAATGAATTTCCTGAGAATGCTAATGGGTTCCGTTTTGGAAATAGTGAGTTTGAGGTACTTACAGAGGATATCTAGGGAGAGAGAACTCTAGGTGGTTGGAAATATTGGACAAGAGCTCAGAGGGTGTGTTTAGAAATAATTATAACAATAACAATAAAATAATATCTACACTTTATTGGACTCTTATGATATGCCAGACACTGCTGCTCGGTCCCTTGTGTTCATTATTTCATTTAGTTCCTTCGACAGTCCAGTGAAGGATTATCTTCTTTCTATAGGTGCAAAAACTCACAGTAGTCAAATAGCTAGTAGGTAACAGAATTGGGATTCCAACCCAAGTCTGTCTGTGTTCTCAACCCCTCCCTCTATAGCCACTACTGCATGCATGTCTGTGATACTGTCCAGATAAGGCCATGCAGTGCCCGTCCATGGAAGGGAATCCAGAAATATCTGCTAAATAACTGAACGAGGCTCTGGGTGCCACCTAGGTGAGTTCCAGGAAGAAAAGGATTGCACAATTGATTGAAAGACACCAACAAACAACAGACACCTCTAGTGAGAACACAGAGTCAGCTGCTACTACATGCAGTGGGAACACAACAGCCTTCTCCCTGTCAGAGGGACAAGTCTCCCTGGCCCTTACATCTCACAGAATACCCCACTGAAGATGGTTCCACCTAATGGACTGAGGATCCCTTTGGATGTGGAGTCCTCCAAGACTCCCTTTGTGATTCTCATGAAGTGATGTGTACTGTCTTGCCCTCCTAATCCCCAGCCATCCAGAAGATCCTCTACAAGCCTGTGGTTCCAGGGAAAGCAACAATTAACAACCCCAGCACTTTTCTGGAGAATGAAAAAACTGAAATTAGGTTTTCCAGATCAGTTTTCCTGAGGTGTAATCCCCTAAAAGGCCCAAGCTTCAGCCCTGCCTGAAGTCTATTCCTACTTCCTTAACCTACCTATGTTGCACCAATAGAGGTAAACACACAATACCACATTCCTTTAAAAGGGCCAATTTATTAAGGATGCAGTGGACCAAAAAAACCCAAACGGCACCAATTTTTGCCTCTCTTCCAATCTCTCACCTTTGATATGAAGGTATAATAGCCAACTCCCTGTGTATCTTTGATCAGCTGGATGTAGCTGGTAATATACATGATAGTGAATTCTCCCACTGACTGTTCAAGGGGATAGCAAAAGAGGCAAGTTAGTCTCCAACTGTCATCATCTGAATAGGCAGATTTAGATGCACATTGTGGCAACTCTCACTTGGGATTCAAACCTTTTTTAAAAAATATAATTAATTTTTTTTATACAGCAGGTTCTTATTAGTCATCCATTTAATCCACATCGGTGTATACATGTCAATCCCAATCTCCCAATTCATCCCACCCCCACCCCCCACTTTCCCCCCTTGGTGTCCATACGTTTGTTCTCTACATCTGTGTCTCTATTTCTGCCCTGCAAACCGGTTGATCTGTACCATTTTTCTAGATTCCACATATGTGTGTTAATATACAATATTTGTTTTTCTTTTTCTGACTTACTTCACTCTGTATGACAGTCTCTAGGTCCATCCACGTCTCAACAAATGACCCAATTTCATTCCTTTTTATGGCTGAGTAATATTCCATTCTATACATGTACCACATCTTTATCCATTCGTCTGTCGATGGGCATTTAGGTTGCTTCCATGACCTGGCTATGTAAACAGTGCTGCAGTGAACATTGGGGTGCATGTGTCTTTTTGAATTATGGTTTTCTCAGGGTATATGCCCAGTAGTGGGATTCCTGGATCATATGGTAATTCTATTTTTAGTTTTCTTAAGGAACCTCCATACTGTTCTCCATAGTGGCTGCACTAATTTACATTCCCACCAACAGTGCAAGAGGGTTCCCCTTTCTCCACACCGTCTCCAGCATTTGTTGTTTGTTGATTTTCTGATGAAGCCCATTCTAACTGGTGTGAGGTGATACCTCATTGTAGTTTTAATTTGCATTTCTCTAATAATTACTGATGTTGAGCAGCTTTTCATGTGCCTCTTGGCCATCTGTATGTCTTCTTTGGAGAAATGTCTATTTAGGTCTCCTGCCCATCTCTGGATTGGGTTGTTTGTTTTTTTAATATTGAGCTGCATGAACTGTTTATATATTTTGGAGATTAATCTTTTGTCCATTGATTCGTTTGCAAATATTTTCTCCCATTCTGAGGGTTGTCTTTTTGTCTTGTTTAGCGTTTCCTTTGCTGTGCAAAAGCTTTGAAGTTTCATTAGGTCCCATTTGTTTATTTTTATTTCCATTTCTCTAGGAGGTGGGTCAAAAAGGATCTTGCTGTAATTTATGTTATAGAGTGTTCTGTCTATGTTTTCCTCTAAGAGTTTGATGGTGTCTGGCCTTACATTTAGGTCTTTAATCCATTTGGAGTTTACTTTTGGGTATGGCATTAGGGAATGTTCTAATTTCATTCTTTTACATGTAGCTGTCCAGTTTTCCCAGCACCACTAATTGAAGAGGCTGTGTTTTCTCCATTGTATAATCTTGCCTCCTTTGTCAAAGATAAGGTGACCATATGTGCGTAGGCTTTTCTCTGGGGTTTCTATCCTGTTCCATTGATCAATATTTCTGTTTTTGTGCCAGTACCATACTGTCTTGATTACTGAAGTCTGGGAGCCTGATTCCTCCAGTTCCATTTTTCTTTCGCAACATTGCTTTAGCTATTTGGGGTCTTTTGTGTTTCCATACAAATTGTGAAATTTTTTGTTCAGGCTCTGTGAAAAATGCCAGTAGTAGTTTGATAGGGATTGCATTGAATCTGTAGATTGCTTTGCGTAGTATACTCATTTTCACAATGTTGATTCTTCCAATCCAAGAACATGGTATATCTCTTCATCTGTCTGTATCATCTTTAATTTCTTTCATCAGTGTCTTTTAGTTTTCTGCATACAGGTCTTTTGTCTCCCTAGATAGGTTTATTCCTAGGTATTTTATTCTTTCTGTTGCAATGGTAAATGGGAGTGCTTTCTTAATTTCACTTACAGAGTTTTCATCATTAGTGTATAGGAATGCAAGAGATTTCTGTGCATTAATTTTGTATCCTGCTACTTTACCAAATTCATTTATTAGCTCTAGTAGACATGTTTAGGATTCTCTATGTATAGTATCATGTCATCTAGAAACAGTGACAGCTTTACTTCTTTTCCGATTTGGCTTCCTTTTATTTCTTTTTCTTCTCTGATTGCTGTGGCTAAAACTTTAAAAAGTTTTGCATATTGTTGAATAATAGTGGTGAGAGTGGGCAACCTTGTCTTGTTCCTCATCTTAGTGGAAAGGGTTTCAGTTTTTCACCATCGAGGATGATGTTGGCTGTCGTTTTGTCATATATGGCCTTATTATGTTGAGGTAAGTTCCTTCTATGCCTACTTTCTGGAGGGTTTTTATCATAAATGGGTATTGAATTCTGTCAAAAGCTTTCTCTACATCTATTGAGATGATCATATGGTTTTTCTCCTTCAGTTTGTTAATATGGTGTATCACATTGATTGATTTGCGTATATTGAAGAATCCTTGCATTCCTGGGATAAACCCCACTTGATCATGGTGTATGATCCTTTTAATGTGTTGTTGGATTCTGTTTGCTAGTATTTTGTTGAGGATTTTTGCATCTATGTTCATCAGTGATGTTGGCCTGTAGTTTTCTTTCTTTGTGACATCTTTGTCTGGTTTTGGTATCAAGGTGATGATGGCCTCGTAGAATGAGTTTGGGAGTGTTCCTCCCTCTGCTATATTTTGGAAGAGTTTGAGAAGGATAGGTGTTAGCTCTTCTCTAAATGTTTGATAGAATTCGCCTGTGAAGCCATCTGGTCCTGGGCTTTTGTTTGTTGGAAGATTTTTAATCACAGTTGCAATTTCAGTGCTTGTGATTATTCTGTTCATATTTTCTATTTCTTCCTGGTTCAGTTTCGGAAGGTTGTGCATTTCTAAGAATTTGTCCATTTCTTCCAGGTTGTCCATTTTATTGGCATAGAGTTGCTTGTAGTAATCTTTCATGATCCTTTGTATTTCTGCAGTGTCAGTTGTTACTTCTCCTTTTTCATTTTTAATTCTACTGATTTGAGTCTTCTCCCTTCTTTTCTTTTTTTTTTCATTTTAACATCTTTATTGGAATATAATTGCTTTACAATAGTATGTTAGTTTCAGCTTCACAACAAAATGAATCAGTTATATATATACATATGTTCCCATATCTCTTCCTGCTTGCGTCTCCCTCCCTCCCACCCTCCCTATTGCACCCCTCCAGGCGGTCACAAAGCACCGAGCTGATCTCCCTGTGCTATGCGGCTGCTTCCCACTAGCTATCTACCTTATCCCTTCTTTTCTTGATAAGTCTGGCTAATGGTTTATCAATTTTGTTTATCTTCTCAAAGAACCTGCTTTTAGTTTTATTTATCTTTGCTATCATTTCCTTCATTTAGTTTTCATTTCTTTCTGATCTGATCTTTATGATTTCTTTCCTTCTGCTAACTTTGGGGTTTTTTTGTTCTTTTTTCTCTAATTACTTTAGATGTAAGGTTAGGTTGTTTATTTGAGATGTTTCTTGTTTCTTGAGGTAGGCTTGTATAGCTATAAGCTTCCCTCTTAGAACTGCTTTTGCTGCATCCCATAGATTTTGTGTCGTTATGTTTTCATTGTCATTTGTTTCTAGGTATTTTTTGATTTACCCTTTGATTTCTTCGGTGATCTCTTGGTTATTAAGTAGTGTGTTGTTTAGCCTCCATGTGTTTGTATTTCTTACAGATTTTTTCCTGTAATTGATATCTAGTCTCATAGCGTTGTGGTCGGAAAAGATACTTGATACGATTTCAATTTTCTTAAATTTACCAAGGCTTGATTTGTGACCCAAGATATGATCTGTCCTGGAGAATGTTTCATGAGCACTTGAGAAGAATGTGTGTTCTGTTGTTTTTGGAAGGAATGTCCTATAAATATCAATTAAGTCCATCTTGTTTAATGTATTGTTTAAAGCTTGTGTTTCCTTATTTATTTGCATTTTGAATGATCTGTCCATTGGTAAAAGTGGGGTGTTAAGTCCCCTACTATGATTGTGTTACTGTCGATTTCCCCTTTTATGGCTGTTAGTATTTGCCTTATGTATTGAGATGCTCCTATGTAGGGTGCATAAATATATACAATTGTTATATCTTCTTCCTGGATTGATCCCTTGATCATTATGTAGTGTCCTTCTTTGTCTGTTGTAATAGTCTTTGTTTTAATGTCAATTTTGTCTGATATGAGAATTGCTACTCCAGCTTTCTTTTGATTTCCATTTGCATGGAACATCTTTTTCCATCCCCTCACTTTCAGTCTGTATGTGTCCCTAGTTCTGAAGTGGGTCTCTTGTAGACAGCATATATATGGGTCTTGTTTTTGTATCCATTCAGCCAGTCTATGTCTTTTGGTTGGAGCATTTAGTCCATTTACATTTAAGGTAATTATCGATATGTATGTTCCTATTCCCATTTTCTTAATTGTTTTGCGTTTGTTATTGTAGGTCTTTTCCTTCTCTTGTGTTTCCTGCCTAGAGAAGTTCCTTTAGCATTTGTTGTAAAGCTAGTTTGGTTGTGCTGAATTCCCTTAACTTTTGCTTGTCTGTAAAGGTTTTAATTTCTCTGTCAAATCTTAATTAGATCCTTGCTGGGTAGAGTAATCTTGGTTGTAGGTTCTTCCCTTTCATCACTTTAAATATATCGTGCCACTCCCTTCTGGCTTGTAGAGTTTCTGCTGAGAAATCAGCTGTTAACCTTATGGGAGTTCCCTTGTATGTTATTTGTCGTTTTTCCCTTGTTGTTTTTAATAATTTTTCTTTGTCTTTAATATTTTTCAGTTTGATTACTACTTGTCTTGGTGTGTTTCTCCTTGGGTTTATCCTGCCTGGAACTCTCTGTGCTTCCTGGACCTGGGTGGCTATTTCCTTTCCCATGTTAGGGAAATTTTCGACTATTTTGTCTTCAAATATTTTCTCCGGTCCTTTCTCTCTCTCTTCTCCTTCTTTGACCTCTATACTGTGAAGGCTGGTGCATTTAATGTTGTCCCAGAGGTCTCTTAGGCTGTCTTCATTTCTTTTCATTCCTTTTGCTTTACTCTGTTTCACAGCAGTGAGTTCCACCATTCTGTCTTCCAGGTCACTTATCCATTCTTCTGCCTCAGTTATTCTGCTATTGATTCCTTCTAGTGTATTTTTCATTTCAGTTATTGTATTGTTCATCTCTGTTCTGTAATTCTTCTAGGTTTTGTTCTTTAATTCTTCTAGGCCTTTGTTAAACATTTCTTGCATCTTCTTGATCTTTGCCTCCATTCTTTTTCCGAGGTCCTGGATCATCTTCCCTATCATTATTCTCAATTCTTTTTCTGGAAGATTGCCTATCTCCACTTCATTTAGTCGTTTTTCTGGGGTTTTATCTTGTTCCATCATTTGGTACATAGTCCTCTGCCTTTTCATTTTGTCTGTCTTTCTGTGAATATGGTTTTCGTTCCACAGGCTGCAGGATTGTCATTCTTCTTGCTTCTGCTGTCTGCCCTCTGGTGGATCCAAACCTTCTAGTAATCTTTTTCCTGACCCCTATATTCAGAAATGGGGCCTGGAAGTTGACTGATCAGAAAAGAGGGCTTTCTTCTTACAACTTTATTTACTCATAAGGTCTACTTGTTAGAAGTGCACATGCACCTTCTTGTGATTCAGTTGCTTTCTAGGGTGGAGGGGCTGAGCTACTCAAGTGGGGCCTCAGGCCTCAACATCAACATCACCTGGGAAGTTGTTAAAAATGCAGAATCTCAGGCTCTGACTCAGACTTGTTGAATTAGAATCTGCCTTAGAATGATCTCAGAGGATTAGTATGCACATTAACATTTAACAAGCACTCGTTTAGAGAATCCAAATTCAGAGATATGAGAAATTAATACACTCTAGCAATCAGGAGTGGCCAGCACAAGCTCATTAACTTTGTTTCATCACTAGATCTTCTATCCATAAAAACATCAGTGTACATTCTCCTTTCCTCACCTTTTAAGACAAGATAATCACAATCAGAACTTTATGAAACCCTCTACACAAGCAAGTAACTAGAAATGAGATTTTCATTTTGAGGTTGTGAACATCGATATCCAGATTCGTTGTTTCCTATTCAAATACACATGTCTAAAATTCTATCAGAGTTACCCAGTGTTTCTTAAAAACCAAGGGCAGATTGTCTCTGAAAAGAAAATAATCATGTTTTATTGTTAAGCAACTAAAATCCGTTAAGCAACTAAAATCCGTCCAGAGCCTGTGCTCCACAACAGTGAGAGGCCCGTGTACTGCAAAAAAAAAAAAGGATGTTCCTTTTGTAAAGCCCCATTAAATATATATTTCCTTTTCTTGACCTTTGTACTCATTTCATGACTGAAATAGGATTCTATAAATGAATAATTATAATGTATTTCAAACAACTTTGAACTATAATTACTATTATCTCTTAGCTCCCCAGATGATTAATTTTGCCTTGAATCATAGTGACCTGAGATTTTAAAAAATTAAACTAGTGTTTTTTTATAGGCTTTGTAATCAGAAAAGCATCAGCACACATGTACAGATTACATATATAGCCATAAAAGTACACAGTATGTGGCTTATGTCAGAATTTCCCTGAATAAATATTTATTTGAACTTGTAAGTTTATGGTATTTATGACCCTCAGTCTTTTAGGAACAAGTATTTATATGGTCATTGGAATCATTCACTTACTTTTGGTGAAAATAACAGGAAACTCTGGGATAATTTTGTGATCTAGGGTATTGGTTCTCAAATTTCAATGCGTATATTAATCATTGTCCAATCTGGAGAGAGAAACAACACATTCATTCAAACAGAGAAAGTTTAATATAAAGAATTATTAACTAGTAATGGGACATAACTACTAAGGGGCAAAAAGAACTCTAAAGAAGACAAGAATGACAAATATAGGGGCAGTCAGTAGCTCTAGGGTTGAGGCAGAGTACACAGGGATTGAACACATTCCCCCATCACTAAGGCTGAGGGTCAGACTTCTCTGAAGAGGGTGTAACTGAGGTCCATTGGATGGTGGAGAAGTTCACTGAGGTATCACAGGCCAAGTGAGTGGAGTGACAGTTCCACTCAAGAGTATCTGCAAAAACTTCAAAGTGGCTTGAGAACTTGCATTCATATAAATATTAGAACATTTAAACTGCTTCACTAACTTCTAGGGGTTTGGGGAGCTTTTATCGATATTGGAATAATAGGAAAAATGTCTTACATTTGTGTAAAACTTTATGCAGATTGTTCCATGTATGTTTTCTCATTTAAAACTCACAGGTCTATATACTTTGATAAGGATTAGGGCCAAATTTCTTAGAATGACTGATATGCCTTCAGAGCATGAATTTAACATATTTCTCTAGACTCATTTCTCATCAATTCCTACGCTCCATTCCTAAAAGTTATAACAGATGCTTTCTTAATTCCCGTTTAACCCCCTCATTGGATTTGTAATAGTCCCCATTCTTTCTTTAAAACATACTAACTGATGTTTATAGCCTGCAGAACATACCTGGCTAGCAGGAAACTCTCTAGTATGCGCTAAACTCCTGCTTCTACCAGTTGGAGTTGTATACTCACGAAGAATCAGATGAGTGTGTACATGTGCTCCCAAATCTGTTGATTTAAGTTAAACTTATTATTATAATTATGTAATTCAGTGAAAGTGAATGTAAAGCATTATAATATTAGTACAAAAAGAGAGTATAATATTAGTACAAAAATATTAGTACAAAAAGCATTATAATATTAGTACAAAAAGAGAGTTGCGTGTAAGAAGTACAATTGAGAATTTCTGGTTCCAGCAAGCTGGCAGGCAAAACAATCGGAAAATTCTCCTTCTAACAGCTTCTATACATGTTGGATAAAATACAATAAAAATTATTAGATATGTACAATTGCATTTATGAGAAAATGTAACCCCAGTTCCCAGGGATAAAGAAGGAACTGTTAATTAAATAAGATGAGTTTGAGCTGATGTTTATTCTTTTTTGGAGGCTGGGGAGCATGGCTTTAATTCCTACAAGGGAGAGGAAATGAAGCTAGTCCTGGATAACCAGAGAGTTCAAAATAAAACCCTTGTATAAAGCCTGGATTTTGAAATCCTGCACCTTCTGTGTAAAAGTGGACTAAAAATCCACACACCAACATAAAGAGATGATGAGAAAGCTATCTGTCTTTAGTGAAGGAAAGAAAGGAAAATCTCTGAGAACCTGGTTTCAAGGTTTGAAATGATAATATCCACATGTTCTGGGCACCCTCAAGCCGAGAAATTCTGTGAAAATTTTAAGAAAATTGCTGTGAGCTAATGATGTCCCTGGGATACTTTAGAGAAGCAAACACAAAACCACTTTGGAGAAACATACTTTCACTCCGTGGAAGAGGATTTCAACAGAACTTGCTGAAGATGAGGTCACAATCCAAGATCACAGAACAGATGAGAAAACAACAAACCATGAATGAGAGCCACCCGGCACAATAAGTAGAATGAATCTCCCAAACCTGGAATGGGAATGATAAAATAAGTACATTTAAAATAATTACAAATGCAGAAGAATGCATTAAAATCACGAAAAGTAAGATACAATGAAAAGACCAGATATGTTTGTAAATAAATCAAATAGACCCCCTAGTAATGACTACTATGGTCATTGATGAAAAACCCAGTGGCTGAGTTGTGAAGGGAATGCTTATTACAGTATTACTCTATCTGTGGATCGTGTGCCAGTATAGGCCTGTTAGTGAACCCCCAAGTGGCATCTTCTGCTTTCTTCTGCCCTTTTTATGTTCTGCATATTGTATGAGTACACAGGGGTATAAAGATTATTCTAGATAGAGTGTGTTATTTAGGTTTTTAAGCTTGGTTCCTTAGCGTTTGGGACCCAGACATCAGAAGATGTATGCTAGCTGAGAAGGAGAGTTACCTTCCCATTCATGGAGTCCAGTGCTGAAAAACCTAGAGATTCATGCCTATATAGGTTGTACCATGACTAGGATCACTGTGGTGCTAAGATTTTAATTGATAAAGACATAGTGAGACCCAAGACTATTGGTTTGCCTACAGTGAATGAAAAGTTGGACCTGTACTGTGTCCAACCTAGCTCTGTAACTTAGAGAAGACATTGAAGCTCCAGGTGCTGTCTCATCCCATTGGAGTATGGTTGTTTGGAGTTTTTGAGAAAGTATGGCAGCTGTTTCCTACGGGCACTTGAGGGATTTTTGTGCAATGCAATGTTTAAGCAGTTGGCTTTTCCTCAGAGCATACACGGAATTTTTTTCAAAAAGTTTACCATAACGCTATAGCACTGAATGAAGCATGAAATCTTTACTTGTCATTCTCAAATGACAATGGCTGAGAAGTTGAATGTAAATAACATAGAGTTAACTACAGTAGCTAGGCAAGAAGTTTCAAATGGAAAATATAAAAGAGAAATTTTAAAATATTGAGGGTAAAATGAGAAGGTCCAATATAGGTCTAAGAGTTCCAGAAGGAGAAAAGAGGGAGAATAGTAAAGAGGCAATATATAAAGATACAATGGCTGAGAATTTTCCAGAATTGCTATAAGAATATGAATAATGTCAGAAGCACAATGAATGTAAGACAGAATAAATACAAATAAATCCACAGCCATACACATTATGATGAAGCTTAACTCTACAAAGAAAACATGGAGATTTTATAGGCAACTAGAGAAAAAGTCAGCTTACAAGAGGAATGACCATTAAACATACAGCTGAATTTTTAATATCAACAACTGAAGTCTGAAGCCAGTAGAATGATATATTAAAATGCTGAAAGAAAATAATTGTTATCTAGAATGACCACACTAAACTGTCACTCAAGAGTGAGGACACAATTAAGACATTTTTGGAAAAACAAGATGGAGTGAATCTAGCACCCATAGAGCCTCACTACAAGAACTTGTTAAGGGTATATTTTAGTAAGAAGAAAATTTAACCCAAACGAAGGAGGGGGAAACAAAAAGCAATGGTGACCCAAGAAATTGATAAAATTTCAATAAAACTAAACAAGTGCTGACTGTATAAAGCTATAATAATAATGTTGAGTATAAATGGTGGTGAGGCAGTGGGGCAGCAGAGTTTAAAAGCAAGGTTGAATTTAAATACAGGGCAAAAATAACAAGTAAGATTGAAAGTGATCTCAGAGTTAAAATATTCTAAGTTTCTTTCTTTCTTTGGGATGAGTGAAGACATATAGATTAATTTTATAGTTAATATTCCCATATATATTAAAATATGAATAATCATTAAAATAACAATAGATTGTATAGCTTCCAAACTAATATAAAGAATAAGACAACCAATTCAACAGAAGTTAAGAAGGGAAAAATAGGAAGTTCATCAAAACTTGTTTAATAGAAATTTGAAAATAATAGAGTAGAAATAAATGGAAATATTTCAATATTACACCAAATACAGATGAACTAGCTTAGTAACTAAGAGCAGAGAATCTTGGATAAGGTTTTTTGTTTTTTTTTTTAATGCAGCTCTGTAATATTTAAAAGAGACTCACCTAAAACTTGACACAGAGGGCTAAAATTAAAGGATAAAAAAATGTATTCTAGGTCATACTAAATAAAATAAATACAGATATGTTAATAACAAATACTGTTTAAGAATTAAGAGCATTACTCCTTAGTTATTAAGAATTAAGAGCATTTTACATGATGATAAGAAAGAACATTTCACTTGGAAAATAGGTCAATTCAAGACTTGTATGTACCCAATATCATATAAATGGGGGAAAGGTTCCCAACTCATTTTTTGAGGCTAGTATATTTTTGATAGCAAAATTAGAAAAGGACAGCATGTAAATAGGAAATTATAGGTTATGTTCACTTATGAACAGAGATGAGTATAAAATATATAATAAATAATCAAATATGATTATCTCAGGAATATTCAATATATAAAAATTTTACTGTAATATTAAGGGATAACAACCATTCAGTACCTCAAATATTTGCAAAAAAATTCTGGAAAAAATATCAACACTCATTTATGGTAAAATCTCTTAGCAAACTAGAATAGAACAAAACTTCTTTAATCGGATAAAGGTATCTAACAAAAATATATGATGAATATCATTCTTAGAAGTATTCTGGGTGAGAACAGGACAAAGATATCCTCTATTCTTGCTCGTATTTAGCATTGTATTAGAAGTCCTAATTGGCACAATAAGAGAAAAAAGAAGATTGATTGGCATTTGCCATTCTTTTCAGGGTCTATATAGAAAATGCAAGATTTTACAAACCATTAGAATTAATCAGTAAGGCAAATATACTGTTTGATTTATCAACAATATCAAAACATCAGAAGTAATGCCTTTATCTCATCAAGTAATAATTAGAAAATATAATTTTAGAAGTATGTTATTTGTAATTGCAAGAAATACTCTAAAGAACCAAAGAATAAATATAAGAAAAGTCATTCAAGACGACTATAAAGAAAATAATAAATTTTATTGAAAGACAACAAGGGAACCTAGATGAATGAAGAACCATATCATGTTTCTGAATGAATAGATTTGGTATGATAAAGTCTCCTCTAATTAATACCTATATTCAACATGATTACAAAATGAGCAGGATTTTTCAGGGAACTTGGCTATCTGATTCAGAAACTCACATAGAAGAGTAAATGAAAAAGGACAGTCAAGACAATTTGGAGGAAGAGGAATAACTAGAGGGAGGGATATTATCTGTTACCAAGATTTATTGTAAAGCTCTAGGAATGAAAAGAGTGGTATTGATATATGGATAAAAAAATTAGACCGTTAGACCTCGAAATAGACTTAAGTATATATGAGTTTGGTCATTGACATTAACAGCATTACAAATAAGTGAGAAAATGTTAATTCTTAAAAAAAAGTGGTGCTAGGACAACTAGATCTACATGAAAAAAATTACATCTCTATGTCATAGCACACACACTCACACGCACACTCACATGCACACACACAGATGGATTAAAGACCAAAATTAGATAAGCAAATATTAAACACTTTAAGAAAAACATGTAGAAGAGCTTCATAACTTTGGTATAGGAAAGATTTCTTGAATAAGACACAAAAAAATACAAGCCAAAAAAAGAAAAGATGGTTACAATTGACTACATTAAAAACTAAAACAAAATTGAGAAGACAACCCAGCATCTAGGAGAAGATATTTGCAATGCACGTAGAGATTAGGATCTAAAGTATATTAAGAAATCATAACTCAATAAGAAAAAGACAGAAAATAACTATGAGAAATATGGAGAAAAGATATAACATGTAATTCACAGAGGGTGAAACCTGACAGGCCAATAAACGTATAAGAAATGTCCAACTTCTAATTATCCGAGAACTTTAAAACAACAGTGATATACATTTATGTTATTACTGAGATTAACAAAAATGAAGAAGTCTGATAACTCCAAGTATTTGTGAGGTTGTGGGACCATTGCTGGTGGAAAAATAAATAGGACAGCTACTTTGAAGAACTATCTGGAAATATCAAGAAAAATTGGAACTGCATAAACTCTATGACTCAGCAATTCTACCTCTAGGTATGCACGAGGGCTACGGCACAGCAGAAACCTTGGAGCTGGGCAATGCACAGCCCTTCACGTCAGAACAGATCTCACAAATGTGCATAGAGACCATTCTAAAAAACTGGAGGAAAAACTAGGGATTTGAAGCTCATACTCATTAGAAATTGTTCTTCTGCTTCCACTCGGTTTTAAGAAGTTGAAACTGGAAACTGTAGACATATTTTGATATTTATGTAAGAAATAAAATCTATGACCCCTATCAAAGGCATATACTGAAGAAAAAAGTTTCTTGCCCTATATCAAAAGAATGAAGAATACATATACCTTGATATGTTTATATAAGAATGTAAAAGTTCTGAACAAAACAAAATGCAATGTTCCTTTGTTTTACAAGGTAGTTGCATTCCTGGAAAATTAAAAAATATTCCTGGATATTTGAATGATACCAAAAAAAAAAAAAAAAAAAGAAGAAAACATATCCTTTATGGTTTATATGTAAAACCGAGTTAGCATCAAGGCTCAAATAATTATAAGCAAGTTTTTTAGCTCCTAAATGCCTGGCATGATACTTGACATTTGAGTCACGTGAGAAGCAGTACACTTCTTTGCGTGGGGAATTGATCCAGGGTAATGATGGTTCGCTTCCCTGACCTCTACCCACTAAATGCCAGTTGTGCCCCAGTCACTGAGATAATAAGCCCCCTAGACCCAGCTCAAGCATTTTCTCCTTCCTGGAGAGCTCTTTTATTAATAATTTCTCTGTGCCCCTGAAGTGCATGTGACCACTATAACACTGAACCTTTTGTATAACAATGAGCTGTTTACATATCTATTCTCTCCTGCAGACCATGGTTTCCCAGAGGACTGGGACCACATGTTATTTTATATATCCAGAGCCTAGAAGTGCACAATAAATGTTTGTTGTATGAATATAATTTAATCAAATCTAGCCTTTTGGGTTTGAATTTGTAGCTTGTCATTGGAGTGCTTGCTGCCTGTCTTTTTTTTCCCCTTCCCAAGTTTTTATCTATAAAAAAAGAGTCATTTAGTAGAAGGCATCTTCATTTTTTTTTTTTTAAAGTCTATCGTGTACTGCTGTACCTCAGATCAGTCCCTATTAACTGAATGTCTTCATTTACAGAGCAATTAGGGTAAAGAGTGTGGTGGCTCTTGTTAGGGAACTATGTAAATATATCTGGCCAACATTTGAGAAATACTGGAAGACCTGGATCTTGCATGCATTCTTTACTCCTCTGTAGGGCAGACACCCTTAATGTTTCCCCCTTCTCTTGGCTATATCTTTGTCAAACAACTCTCATTTGGCCAGTTCCGGTCCAACATTCGTCATAAAGATATACCTTGTGGATCTAGACAAGACTTCACATTCTAAGGTACATGGATTGATGGGATGGTCTTACTAACGGAAATAAGATTTTTCACAATCTTTAAATCATAAGTGGCATTCATTGAACACAAGAAGAAATCAAGGGGCTTCATGAACAGATTTATAAATTTTCTTCTTTCTGCATTTTAATTATACTGGCATTTTAATTACATTGTAATTGCATTTTAATTGCATGTATTTGTATAAATTAAAAAATAATTAGAGCTCTGCAGCACTATGGGAAACTAATTTATGCATCTAGACCTTTAAAAATGTACACGTGAAGAATGATTTCATAGCTCTCACCATGTTAGACACTTTAAAACTGTCCTTACTGAAAGGTCTATAGCTATCTAGATGGATGTGCCTTTCCTGTTCTTTCTGTGACTGAGAGAGAGAGAGAGACAGATCTAGAGCTTGAATGGAGGGCAGTTCTTGATATTTATGGGACTCCCAGCTTGGAAAGTCCTTTACATATATATGTTTTATGCAAGAATTACACTGTATGACTCCTGTATGAATATATATATTCTGTTTTCTGATAGGAGTCAGACATTGTATTTCTTACATAAATCGTATATATATTGAATACATTTATATATATATATATATATTATTTTTTCTAGCTTAGCCCTGAGAAGTTTCTGTGCTCTGATTGCATGTGGGTGGTAAGGACAGAGGATGCGTCACTAAATGAGGACAACAGAACCAATGAATTTTTAACAATACTCCTGACACAGGTTATCATGGCAAAGCATATGCGAGATGTACGGGCTATTCATTCAACAGGCATTTAATGAACGCCTGCTGGGTGTTTGGCACTACTGAAGTATGGCCCCATCCCATTTCATAGGTCATTTACCCCAAAGCAATATGGATTTTCCAGCTTTTACTTCCTTCTCCTTACTCAATGTCTTAGCTTCCATCAGAAACCTGAGCATTACATGATTTTGGCAAATTGTGGATTGGGCTCCCTTATATCCTAGTTCTCTGCTGCTTCAGAGAGAGCCCTCCCTTCATCTACCCAATATCCCAGAGAGTTCTTAGTGGCAGGTTTATTGCTTAAAAATTGCATTTTTATCTTTTTGGAAAGAAAAAGTCTAAGAAGGCTAGTAACTAAGATTGTATTATTCCCTTGCCTTGAGATAATGGCACCAAAAGCTCTTGTAAGCAAGAGGACCCAAAGTAAGTAAACTTCCTGTCCTCTCCTATCTCATGGTCTGTACTTGAGTTGTTTTCTCTGCCTGCTTCTGGGCGATCCTCCTACACAAGCAGCCTTCGTTCCATCCCTCCGAAGAAAACTTCTGAGTGCCCCATATAGAATTATTCCTTCCCTGTCTTTTGTTCTTATAGCACATTCTGCATCCTTCTCTTTTGTAACACTTAGGTTAGAGTTATATTTTAATTGGCAGTACCTGGAGGTCAGGGACGGTGTCTAATTTCTTTTTAGCCACCTGAAGGATTCAATGTTTGGCTTTGTCTCTGATAGATATAACCTGAGTTTGGGATTCAAGGGTCAAATATCTTCAGGGGTGTGTGTGTGTGTGTGTGTGTGTGTGTGTGTGTGTGTGTGTGTGTGTGTGTGTGTGTGTGTGTGAGTGTGAACTACAAGCCCCTATTATAATTTTCTATGATCTTTTATCACAGGAAAACACAAGTCAGTCAACATTCTCAGGGAAAGTTGTGGGCTCTCTTCTGGGCTGTAGCTGGGTTTCCTGGCCTTGTTTGTTTTGTTTTTGTTTTTTTAATGGGGCTGCTCTTTGCAAAAGGAAACTCATCAACTCTTAAAACATTTTGCAGCCAGATGGTGTTCCAGGCCTTGGAAGCACACCCCTCTCTAAAGGGCATATGATGGGGAGAGAAATGGAAGGGAGTTATATCTCCTTTGGAAGTTATCGTTGGGCGTGTCCTGGAGAGAAGAGAATCCAAAAAGGAGTACTTCCCATTCGAGCTTGGTAAAGCTTATCACAAGAGCCTTCTGTCCCTTGCAAACACCTAGTCAGAGTAAAGCAACTCCAGGCTCTTGCCCTTTGAACTGAACCTTATTCAGATCTCTGAATAGATACTGGCCCTGAGCTTCAGAAAGACTGTGTTTACCTTTGGCCTAGCTAACTACATGAGTTAGGGTAATGCTAGTTGCTATTACAAATAGAACCCAAAATGTGTTATATCCCAAACCAACAGAAGTTGATTTCTTGTTAAGGTAGTACCAGTCCCAAGCAGTGGTTCCTTGTTGATCCATGACTCCTTTATGAAGTGATTCTGACCCAGGCTTCTTCCATCCTGTGGCTCTGTCAACCCATAGGGGTTGACATCTTCCAGTCCTATCCAGCCAATGGAACTGGAAAGGGAGTGAAGGTACAGTAACTGCTTACAAGCCTTGGTCTGGAAGTGAGGCACGTCATTTCTGTTCACTTTATATGTCTCCAGATGCAAGAGGACTGGGAAACTAGTCCCTGATTGGGCAGCTGCTCTCCAGAGACCACTCACAGCTCTGTACCCTAGAAAAGGGATTCTGAGTTTAGGGTACAGTTAGCTGCTGGGGTAGATGTGCTGCTTTTTTAGGGCAACACCATTTGTCCAGTGGCCCAGATGCTCATCTTGCATCAAATGGTTGTCTGCTGCTCTCTGCCACCTCATTACCGTTGAACCACTGAAGCAGCTTAACTTCTGCTTTCTAACAGATAGTTGGAAAGTGTCCCAAAAGTACTTCCAGGTCTGTCTCCACCTGTATTGAGCAGAGTGGGGAAGAAAGCTGACCTCTCTAATAGATACTTAATAACGGGGCTTGGTGGTGCATTTCTCACCCTTATACCAGGCAGTGCTCATCCCTCCCCTTCTCATAAGGGGCACAGCCCAGTACATCCACTGGTTCTCCCATGGCTGAGACTGTGGGGCGAGACACTTTCTAATAAATTTCACCAAAGCTTATGGTGCCTCATTTAAAACAATTGCCTTGGCAGAAGGCCTCTGCCTGTCTCCTCCAATCAGAGCTCAACACTGTGGACCCTTTAGTCCTGGAGTTTTCTTGAGCAGACTTCTTGTGAAAATGATCCTGGGGCCCCTGGTCCTGATCTCTCTGTCCCTTTTCTCCTTAGGCATCCTCTTTTTACAAGTATTGGACCTCACAACTTTCAGCCTCTCTTGGAGGTTTGATTTCATTGAATTTTAGAGTCTTCTTGAGAACAGGAACATGTTTTGTGGTACAGAAAAGAACATATTTCATAAGAATTTTACTGAGCAAATACTATGATCTATGTGGCATGAAAAAGGCTATGGGATATATGAAGAAACATAATTTATGGTCTCTGCTTATGAGGTTCTCATAAGTTAGTTAGCAAAAACTGCTAATCACCCAGGAAACAAACAAACAAAAAAAATAGTGTCGTTGTTAGGGAAAACACTGACTGAAACCACCCACACTGGCCAGGCACCACAATAACCATTTGCATGAGTTATTTTACGACAGGAGGTCCTGGTAAGGAACACGGAACTAACAAGCCACCACCAACCCGAAGAATTCGGGAAAGGTCAAAAGGAGACTCCAGTCCATATGTCCTGCCAACTTCCCAGAATCCTTCTCGCTGGAACCCATCTTGGCTGAGCGATGAGTGCGCCACCAGGAAGGACCCTGAGTCAGAGTGATTGGAAACTAACCCCATTACAATAAAACACGAGACTGCGAGCCACGTGGCAGAGCAGTTCTCCTGGGTTCCCTTACCCCACTGCTCTCCACCTGGGTGCCCCTTCCCAGTAAAGTCTCTTGCTTTGTCAGCACATTTGTCTCCTCGGACAATTCATTTCCAAGAGTTAGACAAGAGCCCACTCTTGGGCCCTGGAAGGGGTCCCCCTTCCTACAACATAGTAACAAGGTACGAATTCTAGGGTACCACCCAGGTATAAGATGAACTGAGGGGAGGCATCTTTATTAAGTATCCTTCTGACAGTCTTCCTTGCCATCCTTACTCTGATAAAATGCAGAACTAAGGCTGTATTTTGCCTAACCTTTCCAAGTCTGATTGAAAAAGAAAAATTTAAACTATTGCTGTTTTTTATCTTTCAGCTTTATAAAGAGTGTTCATTTTTTCCAACTCTGAGAAGTGTACCAAATTATTTTGCACTGAAACAGTTTTTTCAGGATTACATATACGTATTTATTTAATTCTTGCTCATGGTAAAAATGCAAACTGAATTAAAGAGTTTACAGTGAAAAATAAGTTTCTCTTTGACCCTGTACCTCAGAGTTACCCAGACTCTCACTCCTTGAGTATAAATGCTGGGCCCTTCGTGATTCATTTTTCCCAACTTCTTTCTCTCCATCTGCTAGGTCAGTAGTTCTCAAGTTTTATTGTGCAAAAGGAATACCTGGGGGAACTTCTTAGCAATGCAGATTCCCTTTTTCCAGAGATTCAGTGGGTCTGGGTGAGTTCAAGGAATTTGCTTTTGTACCCTGGTAATTCTGAAGCGGGTGGTGCATGGACCCTACATTAAGACACTTCTAGAAAAAAATTAGGCTCTCACTGTATCGGGGACTAATCTGGTGAAGTCACAGGCTGTGGTAGATTTTACCTATTCCTATCATAATGCCATGTTCACTTTCCCAGTCTTTGACCTTCACTGGGGTTACTTTCCCTTTCGTTTCCATAGTGATGCACAGAGGTCTTCCATGTGTAATTAGCCTAAGGATGTTGATTTATTCCATTGCCTCTCTCTGACTGCCTCACTGCTGAGCTGTGGAGTGTCATTAGCTAGACTGAGAAAACTCAATTAGTTTTTGTCGACGGAAAAAAAAAGTGCACAACCTAAAAGTTGAGATTTATGTTTTATTCGGCGGACAAAACTGAGGACTAAAGCCTGGGACACAGCATCTCAGATAACTCTGAGAGACTGCTCTGAAGAGGCAAGAGAGAGGGAGCCAGGATATACAGGAGTTTTTGCAACAAAGACCAGGTAGTTGGAACATCAAACGATTACTGGGAATTCAGGAAAACCGGATTATCTCAAGTTAAGGAATTTAGTGCTTTTCTATGTACGGGAAGATGCAAAGTCTGGGCTCATTGAAGTCATTCCTTTTATATGCACCTCAGCTATCTGGGGCCAGTATCCCGTGCTTCGCGTCCTGAGTGTCCTCAGCATGCACTGTCGGGTGTGGCTACAGCGGCTGTCCGCTAGATGTGGCGGAGGGCATCCTGCCTGCATCCTGAGTTGCCTCAGGGCTCACCGTCAGGGCAGCTCTAATGTGATGGCTTGATGGCTGCAACATCCTTTGTTTACTGATATGACAGGTGGCATTTTTAGTTCACATCTTCTCTCTTCCTCCAGTTATATGATTGCTGTTAGCATTGGTTTTCTCATATCTCTGATGAACAGGTAACAGTCACAAAACCGTAGACTTTGGCGAGGTTACAGTAACTTGGACATTGTTTCAGCCAATCTGTAGGTGGGGAAACTGAGGCCCAGAGAGATTAAGAAACATAACCAAGGTCACAAAATAAATTAGTGGCAGAGCTGACCAGAAACCTGGTTTACTAATTCTGAATCTGGTGCTTTTTTCTCATCTTAAAAAAATCTCTGCTAAAATCACAGGGTCCCTGAGAAGCATTCAGACGGTTCCTGTTCCCCAGTCCACCTACCACCTTGAAATATGTCCTTCTGTACCCTGTCTCTCCCCCACCCTCACTATCTCCTTGAGCCACACTAGCCCTGGTTGGGTTGTCTCACTCAGGAGGGCGATAGTGCGAATTATTTCCAAACACTTGAACATGGCAAAATCTCATCTAGTTGAACCTCAGGTCACCAAATACAGCAATTTTGAGTGGAAAGAGCTGTGGTTACGTTAAGTCTCTGTGGGAACGCAGGAGCTCATCATTCTTATTCTCAGCTTCCTCCAACAAAGAACCAAGGAACAGTCCTTATTACTTTTCAGAGGTTGCGGGAGGGTTGAGGTCACACAAAGTTGCTTGGCTTGCAGTCTCATCCCGCCTCTCCTGCTATTGACAAGGCATCGGGTGGTTTAGAGACGGCTGCCTCCCTTTAAGGCCTATTTGCTGATGTTTTGAGACATTTATCCAATCTCAAGAAACTCAAGGGACCCGATTTCAACTTTGAATTATATATTATCCATATCTGGGATGGAATGGGCAATTTTAATGGAAAAATCTCATCAGTCAGGCCAGGGACTGGGCAAGGCTTTGATTTATATGCTTGTTGAAAGCATCTATATGGATGTAAAATTTTTACAGTTCTATGAATTTAATAATATTTTAACCTGAATATGATTCTTGACACACACACACCCCCCACACACACACACATCCGTGTATTCTTCCTTCTTTTTTAACCTTTGGTGAAATATTAACTTACTCTACCATACATTTGATAACATCCCCAGAGATTAGCCCAGAGAAATATCAGGATGCCCTTGGAGGAATGTCTGTCTTGATGAGAACAAGAAAGATTCCAGGAAAAAAGGCTCAGTTCCTGAAATAAATTACAGTAACTTCAGGAAGGCAATTAAGTATCTGTTGAAAGATACATTTACTAGACTAGTGACTTTTCCCACACTTCCATAATTCAGATACAGGAAATTTCCATAATTCAGGAAAAGGAAATTAACTGGGGCTTTTGGATAGAAACGGTGAGAAATGGGAGTTAGTTAGCATTTACAAGCCTATAGGCACATATAGTTTTATGCTTCTGTAATTAGAGCTGTTGGTGAATCACTCCAATACCCTGATTGCTTTAGTTGCAGTCTTTCAAACAGGTATTTACCTTAAGCTTGAAGATAGGTATAGGCATGAAAACAATGCTGTCTTATTTAATCTGTTGTCACATGTAGCCGGTAAATCAGCTTCTCTCTAACTGTAAGATAAGGATCGATGCTATTTTGTTTGTGTATGTTATTCTTGGAATTCTGCACCCCTGGGAAAACATTGTCAAAGGTTGCATTAGCCATGCAGTGAGGCGGGGACAGCGAATCCAGGCACACACTCAAGGTAGAAAACCTGCCATAAATGTCTGCTGCCATTACTCTATGCATCAGTGCTTATAATTTCTAAGGAGCAAAACTGTCCATTGCTATTTTTAGTCCACTTACTTTCCTTTGAGGATAATGGTCATTATTCTGGCATCTTGTTTCTTAAATACTTCCCCCTGCTCTGGAAATCCAAGTAGACGATTAGTTTTCCATCCAAATGTTTTCATACCTTCTGCACAGTTGGGCTGGGCTCATGTGCATTTAGTTTTCTTGGGAGGGCTAATGATTTGATTTTCAAAAGGTCAGTTGCTGACACACAACCTATAAAATACTTAGCTGTCCAAGGTGTTTTTCACTCATTCCTCAAACACTGAGTTTAGTTTTGGTCTTTTTAATTCACTACTGAAGATCAGTTGCCTCAAGGAATTTCAATATTACATTACAGCATAACAAACTGTCCAGTATCACACTAATGGCCTATTTAGGAATTAAATACTTTTTTTCTGGTTTTAAGCAATTTCTAATTTTGATGCGGATCAGTCACCCTCTATAAGGATGGAGTTAATAAGTCCCTGAAGGGACACATCACTAGCCAGGTCATAAACATCATGCACGGCTTGCTCTTTCAGCCATAAGGCAGGAGGAGAACAAATGCATCTATTTTCCCCCAGCATCATATTTGTGGTCTGAAGATGCTTGAAAAATTACAGTCGTTATATTATTGTTGTTGTTGTTATTTTTTGCAACGTTTCTGAAATCTGGGTCGGTCTATCTATCTATCTCTTTGGTACTTTTCTCTTTATATCTCTTCCCCAAGAATTTCCTCTCTAAGATGTCTTCTCTCAAAATGATATCCAAAACAGAAGGCAAGTGCTGGGGGTGAATATAATATACTATTTGAAACTTGGCCATGTAAGCCATTGTCCGGAAAATTCAGGCAAAAGAACTAGTTAGCGAGGGAAGAAGTTACTCAACATATTTGTTTTGGCTGCTCACAGCGATCAGGTTTGTGGAATAATAGCTTTAATTCCTTGTGATAAAACATTCCAGTCCTCTCCTATTTCTGTATTGTAAATGTCCCCCAGTTTGACTAAGACAAAATTGATCTAAACGCAGATGTGTTTGCTTTGTCCTTGTAAAATGTGCATGTGTAATGAGCACCTCGGGGATGGATGGAGAGAGCACAGAGCAGCAGAGGAGGACATAAGAGTGGGGTGGGCTGAGGGCAGGATTTGGGATCCCACCTTGAAATCAGATGATGGGAAGAAACTGAAAAAACATCTTAGTGCTGGGAGAAGAGAAGGCCAGAGAGTGAGGTGCAGGAGACTTGCTAAAAACTAGAGATATAGGTGGGGAGGGGGGCACATGGCCTAAAGATGTTCTCCTCTGCAGGAGGAGGGAGGGGCATGTATGATTAGGTGGCTGCAGGGAAGCACCTTGGATTCAGATCACTTAAAACCCAAGCAGATTCAAAAGATGTTCAATGTCGCTAATCATCAGGAAAATGCAAGGCAAAGCCACAGTGAGATATCACCTCACACCTGTCAGAATGGCTATCATCGAAAAGTCTACAAATAACAAATGTTGGTGAGGTATGAAGAAAAGGGAACCCTTGTACACTTGTATTCCCTTGTACAAAGGGAATGTAAATTGGTTCAGCCACTGTGGAAAACAGTATGGTGGTTTCTCAAAAAACTAAAAATCAAACTACCATATGATCCAGCAATCCCCCTCCCAGGTATATTAAAAAAAAAAACCCAAAAAACCCCAAAACACTAATTTGAAAAGATACATGCACCCCAGTGTTCATAGCAGCATTATTTACAATTGCCAAGATATGGAAGCAACCTAAGCATCCATCAACAAATGAATGGATAACAAAGATGTGGTACATATGTATATACAATGGAATACTACTCAGCCATAAAAAAGAAGGAAATTTTACTATTTGCAGCAACATGGATGGACTTGGAGGGTATTATACTAAGTGAAATAAGTCAGACAAAGAAAGAAAAATACTGTATGATATCACTTATGTGTGGAATCTAAAAAATACAAGAAACTAGTGAATATAAGAAAAAAGAAAAGGACTCGCAGATGTAGAGAACAAACTAGTGGTTACCAGTGGCGAGAGGGAAGGGGGAAGGGGCAAGATTGGGATAGGAATTAAGATGCACAAACTATTATGTATAAAATAAGCTATAAGGATATATTGTAAAGCACAGGGAATAGAGCCAGTATTTTATAATAATTATAAATGGAATATAACCTTTAAAAATTGTGAATCACTATATTATACACCTGTAACTTATATAAGGTTGTACATCAACTATAACTCAATTTTAAAAATCCCAAGCAGATTCAGAAAGGTCTTAATTTTCTCCAAGGAGAAAGGAATTAATGTTTGCTGAGCTCCTACCAAGGAGCCAGGTCTTCCACAGATATTATCTCATTTAATTCTGCACAGCATCCCTATGAAGGGAATTACAATAATAATAGCTAGCATTTTTTACGTGCTTACTATGTGCCCCACAAAGTGCTAAGTGCTTGTTTTCCATTGCTTCTTCATAACAGTCCTTTAAAATTGGGGAAACAGACTTCAAAGACGAGGATAATTTACTCAAGGATGCACAGTTAATCGAACTGCAATTGATATCCAAATACGTCTGACCCAGGGCGCAGACTTCCTGGTTGACCATGACGCTTCTTCAGTGAGTGGAAAATCCACTGGAGATGGAAGAGTTTCTATCTGTTAATTTGTGATACATTGTTTCTTGTGGGTAAGCTAGGTACCTGCCATTTACTTGGTTATGCCAAGTCTTTACCTAAACTCCTCAGAATGAAGTCAAGGTAGTAGTCAAAGGATGTTCTTCAGTAGGGTTTCTGTGGCTTACGAAGAGGCAAGGGCAAGGAGTGGAAATATTTGGCCAGGCTCTAGCCCTCAGTTACCTCCTAATGATAAATAATCAAACACACAAAAACGAAAGACTCCAAACCTTTAACCCTTTGAGTGGTAGTGATGAAAGGAATGTTAGGAGACTATGGAAACCCTTGACTAGATCATACTTTGGAAAATGTTATTTCATTCAGCATCCCGTGATGCCTCTGGACTTCATAACTGCCATGTAATGATTAGTCTAATTCTGCTTCATAACTGTCTCCAAATGTGAGGAGAGGGTCTGGGCCTCTGAAGAGGAGGGCTTTTTGGAGCATATCTTTGTGTCGAGCTTGCAGATGGATTGGCCCTTCCACACAGCCTCCCAGGCTACTACAGCAATATTGGGAGATAGAGCCTGCGGGGGAGAGAGTTCAAAGACACCAAAACCCGTGGGCTTGAGCAATGCAGCCCTGCTCCCCCCTCCCCATAGATTCCTGTGGGATTAAGAAAAACTTTCATCACTGGATTTCCTGGGCTTCTGATGATCCAGGATGTGGTTGCGATATGGCAGAGCGTGGTTATTTTGAAATGTGAGGTTTATGCTCAACTACCTCCAGGAATTCTCAGTGGGTGGCATTGCCTGTGCCTTCTCAGACTTATATGGGAAAAGAAGTGCGTTCAGAAAGAAGCTTTTCTAGAAAATGCAGTCTTTTCATGATTAAGTTATAATTTTTACAAATGAGACACAGTGTCGTCAAGCTATAGTATGTAATGGTTTTCAGCTAGAATTTTGTGATGTGCTTTTAAAAACAGACAAACAAACAAACAAATATATCAGGTCTATAAAATGAACTTGCTAAATCCTGAACTCTTTCCACCTTTGTTTCCCCTTCAAAATGCCTCAAACTTCATGCTATACTTTTAATTTATGATAAAGATTTTACTGCTTGACATGTTGGCAAAAAGAAAGAGGTGGCGTATGAGCTAAGACTTCCGGTTATCTGGGCATTAATTTAGGCTAATTTTCTAAATTTCAAGCTGTACCTAACGCCCCGTCTGCCACACGAAGTGGGAAGCCACAGATGTCCTCTGAACAATTATTTAAAGGTAAGGAGTTTCAACACCTCCTTAGTTGAGAGAACATGAGAAGACCACCTGGGCATATAGAAACCATCTTCCATTTCAAAGTGGAGTTTGAAAACACAAAACACTCTAAAACATACCCTGAAATCATGCAAGAAAAGTAAGTTTTACTTCAGAAATAATTAAGAGTGAAAATAAATATGCCCCGGTTAAAACCAAGGAGCTGGTTGGCAAAGGAGGCGAGTAAACTGCTATCCAGCTCTTAGACGTGTTTATGAAAGTGGGACAGGGCAGGACAATGCCAGCGAAACTGGGCCAGACTCTAGCTTCATAACCAGAGGTTGTCTGTTGTGACAATCTTTTTTTAATGAGGGCTCAAAAGTGTAGCAAAAAATGATATTGGAGGACAAAAGAAAAAGCCTCTAGAACCATCTACGTGGTAAAATGCCAGATACCGTGGCTTTGGCAATAATAGGAATTTTTTGTTCTGCCACTTTCTGAGTTAATTTTCTTCTCCTCTTGAAATCAGGAGGAATTACAAAAATCTTTTATATCAGATTTGCAAATACCAGTAAGTTACCCACCCCCACTCTTTCTTTATCAGCTTGCACGGTAAAATGAATAAATTCAGCATATTTTCCTGTTCAACAAGCATAAATTATTACTAACTGTGGAGAGAGGCTATTTGAAAAGCTGTTTTATTTTATAGAGGAGGCTTCTTTTATCTATACAGGATTCTGTTTGAAATCAACGTAGATACTGTGTCACCTTTGTGACCTCAGGAAACTGAACTATGATGACATATTTCCATTCTAAAGAGGGCAATGAGAAGATTCACGTGTAAACTGAATAAACTCTGCTAATCTATTCCTGTTCTTGGATCAGATTCCCAGTCTTTGAAATACTAGGAGAATCACCAGAGCATTTGTATGTGATATGACACCATCGCAAATTATCTGAGTGGGTTCTAACTGGCAGACTTCAGCCCTGGATGGGGGGGAGCCCTTCCAACCAAAATGCATTACATGTCTTTCATACCATAGCCCTTTAGTAATGGGCCGTTGCTCTGTTATTTTGGCCAGCCTTTCAGCTCTAGTGCGGTAAGTCATGACTTCCTTCAAAGGCGCTCTGTGATTCCCACACCTGAAAGGGTTGTAGCAATTTGGTAAAGTATCAATTTGAAGTAGCATTAACAAAATGTGTATCTGTCCAATCACTATAGCTTTTATTCGCTGCCAGACGGCCAGGAAATTCACAAATAGTTTTCATGAGGTAGCACATTTCTTCAGTCATTTAATCTGATGCCTGTCTTCTGCCTGGTGCTTTCATCATAAGAAATTGGGCATTGAACCACTGAGGCTGGCATTTAGCATTAACATGCTATATTGTACCCCTCACCATTTTGCTATTTCTTGGTTGCTTTTTCATTTTTTCTATTTATTTATATTTTTATTTTGGAGGAGTGCAGAAAGCATCAATGATTTCTGAAAACGAACATTTCTTTTTACTGAAGTATAGTTGATTTACAATGTTGTGTTAGTTTCAGGTGTACAGCAAAGTAATTCATATATATATATATATATATATATATACACCCATACATATATATTTTTTCAGATTATTTTCCATTAGTTTATTACAAGATATTGAATATAGTTCCCCATGCTATACAGTAGGTCCTTGTTGGTTATCTATTTTATATATAGTAGTGTGTATCTGCTAATCCCAAACTCCTAATTTGTCCCTCCCCCGCTTTCCTCTTTGGTAACCATAAGTTTGTCTTCTATGTCTGAGTCTGTTTCTGTTTTGTAAATAAGTTCATGTGTATCCTATGAAATGAACATTTTTAGTGAAGCCGCTCTGGACTCTGACTTCTAACTATTTGGGCATTTGTGCTAAAGAAAGGAGATTGGGCATTTTGAACCTTGTGTGGTAAGGCAGACGAGAATCCTGAATCAAAGCTTCTTGGCTGTGAGCAGGGCTGACTCACACCCTTGGCTCTTCTACTCAGCAGGAAGCAGCACTCGGGGGAGCCTGACTCACTTGCCAGGCGGCACGTGCATGAGGTTGAACAGTGAGACCAACTGCCGTGTTGGTTGTTCTCTCCGTGAAGAGAAAAGCGTGTGAAAATTATTCATCCTCATATGTTAGGTCTTAAAATAGTTTGCTCTGTTGATCCATTTATAAGAAACATGCAACCACTTTTCTCAGCCCGCCTGGGTGAAAGGTCATATGACCGAAAGCACTTTGTGGTAGGAACACATGAAGTTTAAAATGTTGGGGTCGATTTTGACTACTCTCCCTTTCTTGCCTGGAAATATCTCTTCAGTCACAAAATAGTTACCCCTGAACTTCCTTATTGTGGAAGCCACCCCATAACTCAATTTAGGCCTTTATAACCTCTCACCTGTATCGCTGCCATGGCTTTTAAAGGGCATGAAGTGGTTAGGGTTCCTTGGTTGCAAGCAACGGAAATCAATTCTGGCTAATAGAAAGGAATTACGGGAAGGATACACAGAACCAGCAGGAGATGGGCAACTGGGTTTGTGAATACGTAGGAACAAGGCATCCCTGGAAGCCAGGAATCAGGAAGCACAACACATGCTTCACAGCAGGTTGAATCTGATTGGGGTGAGGACGGCCGTGGCCATGGATGACGTGCAGCCATTCCTGCTGACCTTGCATCATTGGTTTAGAGTCCAAAGGACACCTTTGTCCCTGGATGTGTTGGGGAGAGAAGAAAGAAAAGCTGATCCCATGGCTTCCTGGGTCCCTGGAATTAACGTCCCTCTAAGAGGACACGTAACACATGCTGGGATGAGGTAAGGACCAAAAATAAAACTGGAGGGTCATTAGAAAGTGGGAAAGGATACTAGGTGACAAATATCCATGAGAAGGCATTTTCCCCCTCCAATACCTCCACTCTCCAACTCCTTTCAATTTAACAAACATTTACTAAGTATCAACCCTGCACAAGGTGCTGTATTCGGTATCAAGCATTCTGGGAAAAGGAGTCTTCTACACTTTGCTACCAGTTGTGTTGGCGTTTAATGGGGCCAGTTACTCTGATGGCTTTTTTTAAAGACTATTTTTTTTAAAACAGATTTAGGTTCACAGTAAAATTGTAAGGAAGGTACAGAGATCTCCCATATAATCCCCGCCTCTGTGTAAGCACAACCTCCCCAATATCATCATCCCCCACCAGAGTGGTACATTTGTTACCACTGACACACTTACATTGTCAAATCATAATCACTCCAAGTCTGTAGTTTACATTAGGCTTCTCTCTGGGTGTTGTATATTCTGTGGGTTTGAACAAATTAAAAATGAAATGTATCTACCTTTATAGCATCATACAGAGTATTTACACTGTCCTAAAGATCTTCTGTGCTATACCTATTTACCCCTCCCTCTCTCCAACCCCTAACCACTGAACTTTTTTACTGTCTCTACAGTTTTGCCTTTTCCAGAATGTCACATAGCTGGAATCATACAGTGTGCAACATTTTCAGATTGGCTTCTTTTACTTAGTAGTACGCAGTTATGTTTCCTCCATGTCATTTCATGGCTTGACAGCTCTTTTTTTAAAGTGATGAATAATATTCCATTGTCTGGATATACTACAGTTTATTACTCCATTCCCCTACTGATGAGCATCTTGGTTGCTTCCAAGTTTTGGCAATTATGAACAAAGCTGTAAACATCCACGGGCAGGTTTTTGTGCAGAGGTTAAGTTTTTAATTCCTTTGGATAAATACCAAGAAGCTTGATTGCTGGACCATGTGTTGGGAATATGGTTTTGTAATCCCATGGTTTTCATTGAGGAGAGGCGATAAAGAACTGGCCACCTCTGACATGCATTCCAATGCTGTCTTCTGAGATTATCTGAAGGCTTCCTCCTGTGTTTCCCATCTGCATCTCTCTCTGGAGTTCTTTCACCCTCTAAAGTGCACTCCTCCCCTCCCTTCCCCTGTGTCTTGGTCTTACTCTCAGCTACCTGTCAAACAATATCATTAAAGTGTTAGTTGAAGGCAGACGTAAGGGATCTCACTGGGATGCTGTAAATGTTCTGTATATGGATTTTGGTGATGGTTGCCCATCTCGGTAAATTTACTACAAATCAATACATTTTACATTTAGAACAGGTGAATTTGACAGCATGCAAACAATACTTTATTTCAGTTGTTAAGGAAAAAAGATGTCAAGAGATACTGAAGACTGGAAAGTGCACTCCCTTGCTTGGAAAAACCTTTTGGAGGGGAAGCAGGTGATGGAGAGTGGTAGAATGGTGAAGGCGGGGTTTGACAAGCCCGGCCAGGGCACAGATGGGGCTGGGACTAAAGACAGACTCACACAGTGTTGGGGAGCAGCCTAACTGGTTACTTCGTGATCATTCTGCTTCAGGGAACTTGGGGCTCAACAGGTGTTCACAAGAGGTACCTTGATGCGGGTCCATGAGCTGAGACTGGGCATCACACACTGAAGGAGTCTCTCAGGAGGGGTGCAGAGCAAGAGGTGTGGTCTATCTCTTGTGAGAGAGGACTGCTGTTTTGTGTCCCCCCTGTTTCCTCCCAATTGTGCCCCCCTTGTCTCTGGAAGTTCACATGGGAGGAGAGGATCAATGGAGGTATGGCATACTCCCCCTCCCCGCAGAAGGTTTCCAGTCCCTGAGGTCTGTCATAAGAAAAGGAAAGATAAACTGCCTTGTGGGATTAGAAGGTTTGCTCCAAGGACTCTAAATCCCAGAGACTCCATGACTCTGACTTGGAATCCTCTTCTCCACATGTTGTTACATGGCCCAGAGACCATTCCATTGGTAGGATTATTTGTTTCAGCAGATGTCTCTGTGCTAGAAAGTCTGTCAAAATCTACCGTGCTTATCACAGCCAATCTTAATGATTTTTCCTGGCTTTTGGGGTCCCCAGCAACTATCTCCATCTTAACTCTTGACATTGGCTTCTCTGCCCGTACCGGGTTTTCCCTCTTCCCTCTTATACCACGTTCAGCCTTCACTGTTATGCTCTTCCTTGTCTGTGATGATTTCCCTTTACTTCCTTCTCAGGCTGGGTGAGGTGCCACTTCCTCTAAAGATCTTTCCCTGACTATTTCTATCCCACAATATTCTTCTATTCCTCTCAACCTAACAATGATTATAATCTGTATCACACAACTTGAACTTGATTATTCTATTATTCTGTATTTTTCTTATTTTTTTTCTTGTTAAATCTTATGCAAGTTGATGCCCCACCCTACAGAGGTAGGAACTCTGTCTCTTATTCTTTGGTATCTCCCACAGCATGCAGAGTTGTGTTAAGACCTTAAAAATACCCTGTTATTCTCTGCTGGGCTCCCTAAATTTCACTGAGCTGTTACCCTGGGGCTGTGTGATAGCCTTTCTCAAAGGCCACTCTCTACCTCTATGTTTACAGTGATTTCGGGGAGGGTACTAATTAATGACCTCTCTGCCATGGTTTAATGGAGAATACAGCTTCTCTCTTCCCCAATAGGTCTGCATCACAGTCAACCCTTCCTGATTTTCTCCACTCTCCCACCTGCTCCTCCCCTTGGGTGAATGAATGGCTAATAGAAATGGACAAAGCTTGATAATCCTTTCGGCAAATTATAAGAGGATGGACTTGTGTTCCTCAAAAGAAAATGGACATAGGGACGTCCCTGGCGGTCCAGTGGTTAGGACTCCACGCTTCAACTGCAGGGGGCATGGGTTCAATCACTGGTTGGGGAACTAAGATCCCTGCATGCTGTGCAGCATGCAGCCAAAAATAAATAAAATGGTAATTAAAAAAATGGGTATATGTCCATGTCTCTCAAACAACAAGAACAGCAAAACAAACCAAAAAGGAAATGGGCTCCAGCGTCTCTCTTTTCATTGCCTGCCCCTTGCTCAGTGAGAAAGGCCACTTCCCACTTGCTTTCTCCACTCAAAGCAAGGTCTTCCTATACTGATGATGGTGTTGGAGGGAGATGGGCATTTTCACTTTCTGTTCCAGCGTTTCTACCTACAACTAACTAAGAGTCTAGTCAGAACTCCCCTTTCCCATCGGCTCTGCCTGTGCTCAATTTGGAGTAGGAGATATGAAGCCAAACTACATGCTCCAATCCAGCTGTTCCCAGGAAGCCTAAACCTCCAGCAAGGGGTTATTTAGGTGGTTGCTTAGTCTATTAATAACACCGATATTGGATGTTAATGCTTGAATTCTTGTTCAGATGTCTTTTCTGGCATCTCCACAGCAGTGGAGTGGAAGATGGGTGACTGTTAGTTTGGGAGCCCTAATGCTACCTTAAACCCTAATATGAGATAAGTCCAGGAACTGGGTTGACCAGATGGTCGTGTAATTTTAGCTGAGAATGGCCTATCATCTTAAGTAGGAGTGGTCCACATGGCATTGGAGGATGCATATATGTGTGCGTGTGGTAGAGCTCTCTTTCCCATAGCTATTCAGAGCATCTGTGGGCTGAGATTCTCAAGCAGGCCATCAAAACTGCCAGACCATAAAAGCCTGCATTGGCTTTGGGGGGACCCTGCCAATTTGTGCAACATCTGATAAGATGTTCCTGAATTTGTGGTCATCTATGCTATTTAATTCCCTTCCAAACCTCTTGGCCAACATTTGAAACATCTTCCGCATCCTGATCTCCCCCAGCCAGTGTGGAAACAGCTGACAGTGACCTGTCGTTAGCAGCACAGTGCTGGAGAAATGAGACCCAAGGTTAGCATCCTTTTCAGACGTGAGGATGCATTTCAACATACATGCACAGGCAGTAGAAATACACCCAAACCGGTATTGTCCCAAATCTCACCCCTACCCATTTAATCTTTGGAAGTGGGGCCAATACCCCTCTAGCTTAGTGGTTTTGTGTCTCGTGGCAGTCATTTCCTATACTGGAAACTTCTCCGCCTCTCTCCCTTTCTAGTGGCAGACACACTAATGACTGGGATTGTTCAGGATTTCTGTGAGGCCCCCCTGAACTCTGTACCTTCTCCCGACCCCAGATGGTTCTACCTGTAAAAGAGAGAGACGGTGGGATAAAGCATGGACCCCGGAGTGCCTTTCCAGCAGGAAACACATTACCGAGCTTTGTCGGCCTCCTGGCTGAGAGACCTGTTTGTTTTCATTACTAAAACTCCATATTCATAAGCAGAAACATAACAACAACAACAATCACAATAACACAAGACTGTGCGCAGCCAAGTCTTCATCTCCCGATATGGAGGAGCAAAATGCACCCTCCCGCGCTGGCCCCCTGCTTGCATGGAGGTGAATGAGGTTTGAAAGCCCTTTGATTCTGAATGAGCAGCAGAATGAAAGGGGCTGCACTGGAAGTGGGGAGGCTGAGCCAGCTTGCTGGCCCTCCAGCATCCTCACTGAGCCCAGCGGTGAACCTTTTGGCTCTGCCACTGGCCTGCTAGTTAAATGCGACCACTGAGCAATCACTTGACAGGATTTCCAGCTTATTAAAAATGGAGCGTGGCCACCAGGGATTTAAACAGAATGGTAATAAAAGAGAGCCTAATAAAAACTTAAAAACGTGCCCGTGCACATTTCAAGGGAGTGCAGTCTTAACACCACCGCCCTCCCCTGCCCCCCAAGATTAGGAATTTGAAGACCCGGGATGAAGAAATGAAACTAGAGCTATAACACTGAATTGTTCTCCCTGCGCTTTTTTTATTTTCCAAAATTGTTTTCTCAGTGAAGGAGCAGTGATCGCTTGTTAGGTTGCTTATACCTAATTTACATTTTATATATTTCGAGATGTAGGCAGGCACTCGTATAGATCAGTAAAGGAATATAAACATTCAGACATTCAATAACCAAACTGTGTCTTCTAATTTTAATGAATGAAGTATGTGGCACATGTAGGAAAATCATACTGTCAGCTTCTATAACCTTGGATGGCATAGATCTTATGACAGGATACCATTTATCTGTCATTGCCCTCACCTGCTAATGAATAAAAATATAAAAAATACTTTTTCTGCAAACCTCCTGATACTGTCTTTTTGCTACTTCTCTGGTTTCTTCGTAGGTAACCTTAAGAGATCTGGTTTTCAGTGTAATGATTGAAACATGTAGGATGTCCCCCAATTTTATTGTATAAGTGACTGTTTCTTGCTGCCTATTATTCAGCTACCTTTTATACATTTTCACATTTTCCTCTGGAAGAGCAGTGCTGGCTCCCCTCTTCTGGAGCACTGAGAGACTGTTGGTGCCGTATTTATTACACCTGCTTCTCAATGTGAGTAGGGTTACAAAGAGGTCAGCATAGGGATTATTGAGTCACCCTCAGATTGGCCGGTGGTGACTGGTAGCTTCAGCAGAACATCTAGGAGTCAGATTCCAGAAGCCAGATTTTCCTTTCAGGCAGCAGGATGCAGTGGAGAGAGCGGAACACCAGCAGGCACGGGACCCACCTCGCTCTCCCTCTTCTGCTAATAACTGTTTCACTTTAGACAAGACCTTTCATGTCTTTGTCCTTCTATCTCTCCATCAGGGACATGGGGGTGGGTGAGGGAGGGCTTGATAATCTCTAGGCTCGGCTTTGACACTGATCATTTGATTAGAGAATCAGAAAAACCTGAGAGGCTCTCCCAGGCTCGGCTAGCTCACTGCCTCATGTGATAGCAATTCTGTACCCACAGCACTCCAGATAAAAGGCAACCTGGTCCAAATCAATGATAAAATGATAACTCATTTAGGGAGTGCTTTGTATGTGGCGACTAACACATATAACTGAAAGAAGGATCTCCACTTATTTTCTGCCCAAAGACTGAGGAAGAGGCTCCGTGCCCCTGATGAACCTAGGGGCAGGACAGGAATAAAGACACAGACGTAGAGAATGGACTTGAGGACATGGGGAAGGGAAGGGTAAGCTGGACGACGTGAGACAGTGGACTTATACACACTACCAAATGTAAAACAGGTAGCTAGTGGGAAGCAGCCGCATAGCACAGGGAGATCAGCTCGGTGCTTTGTGACCACCGAGAGGGGTGGGATAGGGAGGGTGGGAGGGAGACACAAGAGGGAGGGGATGTGGGGATATATGTATACGTATAGCTGATTCACTTTGTTATGCAGTAGCAACTAACACAACAATGTAAACAATTATACTCTGATAAAGATGTTAAAAAAAAAAAAGCAAGGGGCTGCGTGGAGGTTTGTTCACCGTTATATTCCAAATGCCTAACAAGGTGCTATAGGAAGTGGATAAATATCTGTTGAATGAATGAATGAATGAAACATTCATAGGGTCTTTGTGTGGTTAAGGATATTTAAGAAATCTCTGGCTTCCTAATGGGTCAGTTTCTGATCCCAGGAAAAGCCCAGTGAGACATAATTTGTAAATGAGGGAAACAGCTAGGGAGGGAAAGGGAAAGGAAAGGAATTAACATTGCTCTGAATAATAATATGAATCTGGCTGCATTGTGAATTAAGACTCAGGAAAATATTTCTCTTCTTCACCATTGGCAATTTCTGAGAATGAATGTTGTGTGTATGTGTGTGTGTATGTGTGTGTGTGTGTGTGTGTAAGGAAGAGAGAGACAGAGGCAAAGACAAACAGAGATCCAAAGTTACCTGCTGACAGCGGGGATAGGCGTGTCTTCAGCTTCCCTCTTGAAGGGGAAGCTACACCTATGCTGTGTTCTGTTGCATGGCTTAAGCATGTCAAAGCCCCGACAGACACACACCTTGGGACAAAGACCATTGTTCTCAGACCCGGGATGTACTGCTGCAGGAGAGGGGAATCCTGTGTGTAGAGAATGGGGTTTCTCAAAAGGTGGTCAGGGAGGAGAGCAGGTTAGAAGGAAGTTGCCTTTGAAGACAGGGGAACATGGGAGCAAAGTTAGGATCTAGGATTTCCTGAGATGTCACCATGAAAAGCTGAACTTCTTGCGTATTCTGGAATATCAGATAATTTATGTTTAGTGCATGGTTGAAAAATGTTCTTTTCTTTCTGGTGAAATTTCTCTTAATTATTCTAACCTTTCAAGAGATTCTCACATTCCCACTCCTGCCATTTCAGGAGATAAGGAACAGATTAGGAAAGAATAGAAAAGTGCATTTTTATTAAAGAGAGCTTTCTTATTTGTTTGCTTTATTACTTACTTACCAAAGAAGCAGAATCCTACAAACTCAACTTTGATACTTACGAAGGTCCAGGGAGGCCCAAATGCAATGAATCACTGTGCCCAAAGAGTGCCTGGGTTGGTTACCATTTTGATCACAATACTCTTTCAAAATCAATGCCTATAAATGAGTTTCACCAAATTTTTGAGCACCTAACATTTTCATGGTGTAATTAATGTTATAGATGTAGGAAAAGCAGCTGTGGCTTCTTCAAGGACCATGCGAACTCAAGCAGTTACTATTACTCGAGGATCATTACTTGCCCAGATAATCCTGAATGCCTCTTTGGCCGTAATTGGTTATTGAATTGGACCAGAATTAACAACAAAAACAGCGCAGGAAAATAAAGACCAAAGATTCTTTTCTCATTTGAAAGGAAATATTTTGGAAAACAGGAAGATATTTCTGGTGTGTCTTGCTTTTCTGGTCTCCTCATTCAGTAGGTCATCCTGAGCGCCACAATAATTGCTGCTTACCCATGGATTATGAAGATTTGGAGAGGAGAAGCTGCCAGTTTAGAAAATTCTGCTCTTGCCTGGTAAACCAAGGAACACACAGTGCTGGTATCTTAGAGTGCCATTCAGGCATGAAAATAGAAATTAAGTGAGGCCTGGACACTAAAAGCTGCTTTTTCCATCAGGCAAAACCATTCTTCTATAATGGTTCAACTTCTGAAGCCAGAAGTTGTTTAAGTTAAGAAAAACTGGTTTGGGTTGTTTCTTGATTTTTGTTGGCGTTGCTGCTAAGATGGCTTTATATTCCTTTAGAAGACATTACAGCCCCATCTCCATAGCTTAATTTGAATATATTTTTTCAAAGGAATGAATTAATGCCCTGTTTTGTTTATAATTATAAGGGTCAATGGCTGCCCCAGGCCCCCATAAAGCCAGGGGTCTATTTATTGAGAAAAAGAAAACAGAAAAAAACAAGCTGCTTTGCCTGGAGGGCTTCCACAGGCTAGTGGTTTGAGAGTGGCTTCTCTCTCTAATGAGCATAATAGTAAAATTAGGTGGCTTCAAGAGGTTTTATTTTGGCAGTATTTGAACAATATATACAGACATCTGCAAATGCTAATCATCTGATTTTGTGGGCACAAAGCACTGTTTGTGCTCATACATATGCTGACAGAATTGGTTTTATGTACCTGCTGCTTCTGTCTCAGCTTCCTTCTATCTTTTTATTTTGTTTTAATGTGCAGGCATTTGCTGAAGTGTAACCACTCAGAAAGCATCTGGGCTCACATGGATTTTAAAACTGAACGCACATTTTAAGTTTCTCACCTCTCAATCTGGATTAGAAAAATACGAATCCATCACAGTAACCAATATTAATGGTTCTTTCACATTCCAAAATGCTTACATGTGCTCCTTGATTATAATCCTCAATTGGGAGTTTGGCTCCCTGCTTTGTCTCAGATTCCCAGGGGCCTTACAATAACGCTGCACATTTGCATAGCACTTTTAAAGCTCCTTTCAAATCATTAATTAATTCATTCATAAGATGTCTTTTCACGACTCCCATTTAATGCCTCCATAAGCAAACGGGGCCAAGCAGAGGTTAAGTGACTGGCCCGGGGCCACCTGCGGATTTGGTTAAGTCCTTTCATTCATTTTTTTTTTTTAATTTCCAGGAAATTAAAATACATTTTAATTCCAGTGTTCATCCAGATTTGCAACTTCAATGTGACACTATCAGGATCAGTCAATGAACTTGGACAATCTGGGGAGATAGTTGCTCTTTGGGGAGCGTTAGGTTTTCAAGTAGAAATGAGAATGCTGTGACTTCTTAAGGGCATGGCTACCTTCCTGATCCACAGGCTCAAGCGAAGCCTTAGAACAGAGCTGAGGTCTCCAACCTTTTCTTGATAAGGAGCTATTTTTTGAAACGTTAAGAATTATTGCCCAGGAAGGAACTGGGATGCTGATAGTGCAAATTGAAGACGGGCCAGGAAAGGCTTTGCGTCTTGGTCTTCTTCCCAGGAGACCTTTCCAAAGAAGGGAAAACCGGGGTGGCAGCTGGAGTGCAGAGCAGGCAGGTAAAAGTTTAAGATTGATAATATGCCTTTTGCCGCTGGTGAAAATAGGAATGAGGGAACGCAGGCTGGGAAGGCTTTCCCAAACTCTCACCAAATGCCTAAGAAAATCGTGCTTTTCCTCTCTGTGTCACCCCTGGGCTCTGCCTGCGGTACTCCACGGGGCTTCAGTAAAGACCTGCTTCATTGGCTGTTACCCTGAGCTCAGAATAGCGTCTGAGTTGGGAAGAAAAGCTGTTGCTCTGGAAAAAGAGCAAAGAGAAGGAGGAAAACAGAGACCCAGCTCGAGGAGGTGCGTCTATGCTGGGGAAATGGACCGGAGAGAAGAGGCCAGCTCGCAGCGAGTAATAATCACTTCTGAGATAGTCACTAGGCGGCCTTTACCCAAGTGTCCTGAAAGTACTAATTGGGATGTCGTCTTGGTTTCCTGGAGCCTGCTATAACAAATTACCACCAATGTGTGGCTTAAAACAACAGACATTTATTACTTTAAAATTCTGGAGACAAGGAACCCCAAACCAAGGGGTAGTCAGGCTCAGAGGGAGAATGGGTTCCATGCTGGCGTCTGGTGGCTGCCAGCAGCCATCTTGGCTTCTGATGTATTACTCAATCTCTGTCTCCGTCTTCTCCCCGGCTGTCTTCTCTCTGTGTCTGTGTGTCTCAATCTGCCTTTTCTTTCTCTTATAAAGACTCTAGTCATTGGATTTAGGGCCCCCCCGCAAGTCCAGGATGATCTCACCTCTCCTTAACTTAATTGCATCTTGCAAAAATCCTATTTCCAAATAGGTTTCCTTCGCAGGTACAGGGTGAGAATTTGGAGGTATCTTTTTGGGAAACAACAATTCAACCCAAGACAGACGTCGTCCTTCAAACCTTGGGTCTGGGGAGGACCTGAACATTCTCTAGATACTGCACACCTGGGTGTCTCCTGTGACTCCAGACAGACTGACAATGAGATTTTCTGGAGGCAGGGCTGACAAATGCTTCCTTCTGCTTCTCTCCTGTGCTGTTCTATCCACCCAACTCTCCAACCAACTAGAGGGAGGAATTGCTTGGAAGCTCCCAAGAATCCTCACTGCATCTCGTGTGCACAAGAGAAGGGGCTACTATGTCATTCTGTTCACGAGACCAGGCAGACACCTTCCCTTCCTCCTGGCTCTAACTCTGACTTTAGGTGCGTGGTCCAGCAGGGAAGCTAGCTCTATGATTCCTGGATATAGGGGCCTTGAGGTTAGAAGATCATTCTTTCTTTGACCATGGTAATGCATAGGACACCAATTTGGGTCCTCTGGAAGTATCTTTGTATTGTCCTGATCCTCCTGTTTCGTCCCCAAATACCCCAAATCTGCTCTTTGGGGAGTTCCACAATCCTCCCAGCTACCCAAGTTAGTAACTTAGTGCTTCATCCTGGGATTTTCCTTCTCTCCTGCCCTACATCGAATCAGGCCCTGGGTCATGTTGAGTCCCCAACTTTCTATTTCCTAAGCCATGCCCTCCTTTTCATCCTTTTCATCCTTTTCAGCCCTATTATCTTTCAGGCTCCCATCACAGTCTTGTGAACTATTAACTTTGGCTGTTCATCTGGCTGGCTTGCCTGCAGCCAACCCTTCCTTTCTATCCACCTGCTACTCTACTCTCCAGCAGTGTTGACGCTTCTGCCGATTTTCAGGTATTCTCTTCCTTTAAATCTTCCAGTGGCTTCCCTGGCCAGATTAACGTCCAAACTCTTTAGCAGGCTACAGAGTTCTTTATGGCAAACTCGACTGCTGTCCACGAAGCAGACATGCCTTCTGCTGAAAGGACCTCTGGGTGCTCCAATCTAGGTGCCTATGTACATAGCTGACAATGCCTCCACACAGCCCAGCACTTTCTCCGTGTCCTTTTGCTGCTAAACAATCAGCAATACCCAAGAGACTTGACTTTTTAAACCCAGGGCATGAATATTTTGTGACCTATTTGACGTTTAAAAACTTACCCTCTTTTTTCTTCCCCTGAAATCTCATCTCCCAGAGCCTACAGTGTGTGCTGGACTGGGTTTCCTGCTTGGCAGTAGAAATCTTTTCCTCTGAGTGTTCAATCATTGGTCCCTTAACCTTTGCTTATTTGAAAATTTATCTCTAAACCCTTATAGTTCTTCCATTTTCCCCAAAGCTTTCTGGGTTCTACGTATTCAAAATTTTTTGGAGTTCTCTGAGCATTCATGCTTTTATTCCTCCATGCCTTTGCCCATGCTGTTCCCTCTTCCAGGAACACCAAGTGCCCTGTGCATACCTGAGTCTCCTTCAAACTTAGGGGTTAGGTCTTCTGACTCCCCCAGGCAAGCTGAGGACCTCCTTATGTGGCATTCCCAGAGAAGACTAGGAAACACTGAGAACAGAACCTAGAACATCTATCCAACCTTAGAGTGGAGTTTTTAAAACTGTGTGTCAATATCCCATTAGTAGGTGGTGAAATCAATTCTTAAAATGCGATAGCACAGAAAATATCAAGTACATTGCATTTAGTAAGGGTCTGGTGTGTGGACTTTTGCCGTTGCTGCTACTGTGTGTATGCGTGCGTGTGTGTGCGCGTGTGTGTTCTGTGTCTAGGAATATTTCTCACAGTAAGTCATGGGCACTAGACAGTTACTTGAGTGGCAGGATCTCGCCTGCATCATCTTGGTATGCCTTGGCCCTGGTCCAGTGTTTGCAGAGGGTTGACAGTCAGCAAATGTCGGGTGAATGAAGTGACTCAGTGCAGCTGTGAGAATCCTGCACAAAGTTCTGAACGCATTCTCAGGAGACCAAGAGGAGTCGTGACAAAACACTGAGGATTCTAGAACCACTTGCTGGCCCTACCCATGTCTGCAAATAGTCAAAGCCAGAGTGTGGAGTGAGTCATGCCTGTGTCTTCTGCGGGTTACAACTCAGCTCGTATTTATTTAGCATCTACCTCTTTGCCACATGCCATCTCATTTAATCTTCGAAAAATGCTGCAGTCACAAAATTCCTTCTTTTAGTGTGTGACACTGCGGCACAAAGAGGGTTAAATGTTGCTTCGAGCTGTACCACAAACAAGGGCTGCTTGAATTTGCACCTTCTATCACTGAGGTGAGAGTTTGCTCTTTTGTATCAGGAGATGTGTAGGTCAGGAGTGTGGCAGCTTCTGGAAGCCTGTGGAGGAGAGTTAGTGTGGAGGAACAGGGCAGCAGGGCCACTTACTCAGTTGCAGCGTTGAGGAAACAGCCGCGCAGAGAAGGAAAACATTACCACACATGGGTGACAAAGACTCGTAAGGCCTGCGAAGAAGTGGTGTGAGTAGGCGTGTCAAAGGACCATTAACCAAAAAGCAGAAGACAGGGCTCTCTAAGTGCGACGGGAGGGATTTGTCATACGGTTGTACTGTCACGGATGGGAGCCATCGGCAGCTGTGCCTGCTGATCATACATTAAACACGCTGTTGTGGGGAGTGATTTGGGAGCCTGGTCCCTGAAGCTGTCTCCTGCCTGCCTTCACCTGCCTGCTCCCTCCTCCCCCCTCCCCCGCCCCCCAGCCCGCTCCTCCCCCCGCCCCCCAGCCCACCTCCTACTTCCATCTGGATGCCTCCGAACAGATGTGGACAGAGCCATATGCTCCACGGCTCTGACTCACGCTGCTGTGCTCCTAGGTTGGCTCACGTTGGCTTATGCTTAGTGTTTATTGTTATCATCTCCAAGTCAGATGGTGCTGATGGTTACCGACTTGCCCAGTACAAATCTCTCTGTCCGTCAGGAACCTGCATGCAATGAAAGGAATTCACTGAAAGACGAATACAAAATGCTTGTACTTATTCATCTAAAACAGGCAAGTACACACCAAAAAGAACGAAATAATGCCATTTGCAGCAACGTGGATGGACCTAGAGATTATCATACTATAAGTAAGTCAGAAAGAGAAGGACAAATACCATATGATATCACTTATATGTGGAATCTAAAATTTGACACAAATGAACTTATCTGTGAAACAGAAACAGGCTCACAGACGTAGAGAACAGACTTGTGGGTGCCAAGGGGAGGGGTGGGGGAGGGTTGGATTGGGAGTTTGGGGTTAGCAGATGTAAACTATTATATATAGAATGGATAAACAACAAGGTCCTACTGTATAGCACATAGATCTATATTCAATATCCTGTAATAAACCATAATGGAAAAGAATACGAAAAAGAATATATATATATATATATATATATATATATATATATGTGACTCACTTTTTTCTTCACCAGAAACTAACACAGCATTTTAAAGTAACCATATTTCAATAAAATAAATTTAAAAAATAAAATGGGCAATTATAAGACTGTGTCCTTGGCTCTGTCCTGTTGAACATTTTTATCAGGGACTTGGATCAAGACACAAAAGACCCGCTGATCACATTTGCAGTTGGCATGAAGCTGGGGAGGATGGCTAACAGGCTAGCTAAGAAGACCAGATTTTTAAAAAGATCTTGACAAGTGTAGCAAAAGGCCAAAACCAACACAAAAAATTTAATAAAAGAAATTTAAGGTCCTGCACTTAGAGGAAAAAAAAATCTGCTTTAAAAGCACATAGGAGGGAAGGAAGAGATCTATCTTTGTAACAGTTCTAAAGAAAACAAGTAAGGACTATAGCCCCAGTATGAATTAACCACAAAGGGGATGAAAGTTAGGTGTCCAAATAGAAGCACAGTCAGCGTCCTTCCCAATGAGCCCTGTGCAGGTCCAGCCACATCTGCAGGACTTTGGGTGTCTGCCACATTTAAAATAAGAATCAGAGTATATGTCACTTATTGACTGAAAATTCTTTTACCAAATTCCTCTTCAAAAATTACCCGAGTAACAAGGGTTAACTGCAGCTAATGAAACATGATTAGGTGTATTTGAAAAACCAATATTTTCTCCTTCCAACATCCCCTAAACCAGGTAACTCATGTAAATCGCCTCTGGAGCATTTTTCCACACTGTTATTCATGCTGATGTAAATACATCAAAACAAATCCATACGCATATGAGATTTTCAAGGGAATTGTTTTTTGTAAAGCGGATCTTGCAAAACCCATTACTCTCCAACTTTCTTTCTTCAACTAAGGATACACCATCAACACCTCTCTGGGTTAATATGTATAGATAGATCTAAAGTATTAAAAATAATGCTTGATAGTCTATGATACGGATGTGCTACTATTTATGCAGTCTTTCTCGCTGTCACATTTTAAGAGGCATACTGGGGTGGGAAGATGGAAGATGGGGCTAGAAGCCATGACATACAAAGAAGGAAGCATCCAGAGATATTTAACTGGGAGAACGGTAGGTGGGTGGCTGAAGGGGAGGGTGGGTTGAGGTCATTCATTAACACTGGGGTTTTTCTCAACTGAACTGGTAAGTCAGAGATTCCACGTTTAGTGTTGGGTTGCTTGTCAGGACAGGGCTAAGGAAGGGGAGAGGGCAGGGACCTCCGGTGGTTGGAGGGATGCACAGAACAACAGCTTTGGGGTTCACAGGCCGGCCCACCCCCATCCCCGGTCCCCAGAGAGCTGGTGGGCACGGAGCAACCTCCTCAGTGAGCACATTATAAAAACATTAGGCGACAATAATAAAAATAATGACATTAAAGAGAAAAATCATTGTAGAAAGCAAACAAACCCAGCCCTAGAGCTGAGACGGGCACCGGCTGGGATGTTGGCATGCTCCGGAGAAATTTGATTTTGATGAATTTCATTGTCAGTGTAACGGGGGCATGAATCACCCTCCTCTGCCCTTTCTCGTCACACCGCAGGTTTAGGGAACGTGGCATTAGAGAGATAAAGAGGTTCTCAGACAGCATCAGCCAGGAGCCCCCTGGGCCCCGTGGCGGCGCTGGACGCAGGCAGAAGGCAGTTCTCGGCGGTTATGGGTCCATAAATCTGAAGGCAGTTGAACCCCTGCGGGGTCTGAAGCAGTCAAGCCTGAGACCAGAGCCGGAGCTTTTCGGGCTCCGCAGCCTCCCTTTCCCCCCTCCCCCCCGCCGCCCCGCAGACCACCTGACTGAGGGCTGAGGAATGAGTCTCTCACTGTGAAGCAAGGGGGCCTGGCAAAGCCGGTGCTGGAGAGAGGCAGCTCCCAGTGGGCTTCCAGGCTGCATCTCCTCATTCCCCGAACGTTCTCTCCCGAGGTGCGGGGAAAGCCACTTGCCCCGGCAGAGGCACACGGCCGGTGCCAGCCTGGGTGCTGCAGGCGGCCCTGGGCAGATGCTTCCAGCCTGGTGGTCGGGAGTCCCTGCCACTCCTGGAACCATGCTCTTGCTTTATGTTTTAATGAGCATGTAGTTGATCCTTCACTGGGTGCCAGGCCCCATGCCAGGCTCTTCACGTGGGTAAACTGCTCCATCCTCCCGCCCATCTGGCTGGTACTGCTATGGCGTCACTCAGCTGGCCAGGCCTTGAACTCCAGCATCTGTACCCTTTCCATGAAGAATTGATGATGGCATGGATGCAACTAGAGATGATCATACTAAGTGAAGTCAGAAAGAGAAAGACAAATACCATATGACATCACTTATATGTGGAATCTAAAATATGACATAAATGAACCTATCTATGAAACAGAAACAAAATCAAGGATATAGAGAATAGACTGGTGGTTGCCAAGGGGGAGAGGGTTGGGAGAGGGTAGGAGTGGGATTTGGGGATTAGCAGATGCAAACTGGTATATATAGAAAACAACAAGGTCCTACTGTAGAGCACAGGGAACTATACTGTATTCAATCTCCTGTGATAAGCCATAATGGGAAAGAATATGAAAAAGAATGTATATATATGTATAACTGAGTCACTTTGCCGTAGAGCAGTAACTAACACGACATTGTAAATCAACTACACTTCAATAAAAAATAAATTAAAAAAAGAGTTGATGATGGCATTTCTAAGTGAAGTAAGTCAGACAAAGGTCATAGGATATCACTTACATGTGGAATCTAAAAAAAATGATACAAATGAACTGATTTACAAAACAGAAATAGACCACAGACATAGAAAACAAACTTATGGTTACCGAAGGGGAAAGGGGAAGAGGGATAAGTTAGGAGCTTGGGATTAACAGACACACTACTATATATAAAATAGATAAACAACAAGGACCTACTGTATGGCATAGGGAACTATACTCAATATCTTGTAATAACCTATAAGGGAAAAGGATCTGAAAAAGCACGCATATCTGTCTATCTATCTTGATATATATCTGAATCACTCTGCTGTATACCTGAAACTAACACATTGTAAATCAACTATACTTCAATCAAAAAAAAAAGTGTTGATGATAGCACATTGTAATGGGAAGGGTCCATGAGAAGTGAGCCTTCTTAAAGCCCCTGCTTTCTCTCTTCTGATTATAAACCCAACCAATTTCATATGTTCCACTTCAAAATGCTCAAGCTACCCTCATTTACCTAGAGTTCATCACAACCCTCAAGGTTGCTTAGGAAATGGCGGACCTGTTTTGTTCATACCAGTGCATCAGACTATTACTATCCACACAGGTAACTGAAACAGGACCTGGAAATTAGAACTAGAAAAATCCACAGGGTGTATGGAGGGAGGTTGGCTGCCTCATGGTGGCATTTTTCAGATAGCAGGTCCCACTGATGTTTTTTTTCATGGAGAGGCAGTGAGGAACAGTGGCCAGGAATAGTCATTCACCTTGAATTCTGGAGTCTTATGACTTGGTTTTACCCGTGACATTGAGTTACTTAACTGTGTACAAGATAGTGATAATAACAAGATGAAATGAGATCTTGTCTATAGCGTGCCCAGCCCAGCGCCTTGCACCAAGTAGGTTCTTGTAACTGTTGTCTACTGTGGGTGTTATATTGTCCTTGGGTACAGAGATGACACTGCAGAGGCACTATCATTAAGATGTGCACTTGGAGTTGTTTTTCCTGTCGTAGGAATGTGCTGTAGTCAATCCATTTTTGCTCATAAATCTGGCATCTGTTGGGGAATCATTTGGAAACTGCATGGCCAGGGAGGAGAGAGGCATGTCGGGTAGGAAATGATCCCAGCCTATGAGATCCAGGAGAGCTGGTTCCCAGTCCCGACTGGGAAGGATGGATGCTAAAGAAACAATAAACAAGGTGCTTTAACCTACTGTAGTTCCTCTGTCCTCACCTGTAACGTGGGGATAATAAGTATTTATCTCATATGGTGGTGTTTTTTTTTTTTTTTTGCGGTATGAGGGCCTCTCACTGTTGTGGCCTCTCCCGTTGCGGAGCACAGGCTCCGGACGTGCAGGCTCAGCGGCCATGGCTCACGGGCCCAGCTGCTCCGTGGCATGTGGGATCCTCCCGGACCGGGGCACGAACCCGTGTCCCCTGCATTGGCAGGCGGACTCACAACCACTGCGCCACCAGGGAAGCCCTCCTATGGTTTTATAAGAATGAAATGTGATAACCCTGTTTAGTACAGCGCACCACAAGTAGTCATCACTCCATAAATGTTAACCAGCACTATATATTATTATCAACATCAAAATTCCAACTTTGGTGTCCCCATTTTAAAAACAGAGAAACTGAGATACAGAAGAAAATGGCTTGCCCTCGATAACCCAGAGGGCCAAGTACAGTGCCAAGAGAAGAGCTGACATTTTCATTTCCTGTTCAGATTTTTAGCTACAGCATTCACAGAGGCTTCTGTCTGAGGGCCCAGGGGTTTAGACATTGTTTCAGCCTATTTTCAGCAGGCAGAGTTCGGCTGGGGCTCAGGCAGCCGGACAGTGAGGAAGAATTGTCTGAGATCCTCAGGAACGAGCTCTTCTAGTCTTTGAGGAAGAAATGAGAAGCACTCTTGAACCACTCTTCGACAGGGCTTCCATATACAACGTCTTTGAGCCTGTGGCTCAGGAGAAGAGAGCAGGGGAAGCTATTCAGGAGGGAAATGATTTTACATAAAAGTCATGTTTGGCAGCTATCACAGTGTGCAAGAAATAAATACTTCTTAAAACAGAAGGCGAAGGCACGTGTCTCTGGAAGTTTAGAAATGTTCCTAAGAGTGATCTAGACGAAGAGTCTATGGGAGGAGACATGAGAATACTCTGTACAGAATCATTCATGCTGAACGTGAGCTCAGAAACCCGAACTTGCTGAGGTCCTGATGCGCGCGCAGGAAACCGCTGAAGAAGCCCATCGGATCATAGCTACGAGCCTAGACTTGTTGCCCCCAGATTGATACCAGTATCCCTATAGGTAGTCCCCTTACGTCTTGGTGATTGCATCTACTGTTTAATAAGCTAGTAATCAATGATTTTTAGGGTTTATTATTTTCATATAAAATTCCAGAAAGAAAAGAAGTAAAAAAAAAAATCCTCGACATTTTTAGCTTAGAGAGTGTTTGGAAATAAATGAATGTGTATTAAACAATATTTCTGATAAAAGATTTTTCCTCTCCTTTCATCCTTCTGTTCCTCCTTCCGTCCCTCTCTTTATTTTATTTCTAGAAAGGATGGCATAGTTTGCCTAAACACCCAAATAACCCTTTCTCACTTTATCTGACCTATTCATCTCATGCATGTGTTTATTATAAGTATGGAGAATTTTCCTGCTTTCTTTCTTCGAAGCGTCCTTTTGTGGGTGTTTGGAGGATTGCGTGGTTAAAGAATGTTTTGAGAAGGACTAAGGAGTCCGATGCAGAGAGTATGGCCTTGGGGAGGGACTTCTCTGTGCCTCAGCTGCCTCGTCGCCACCACTGACACGTGGTAAGAATGAGCTAGTTCACATCCCAGACTAGATTGCTGGGTCCCTAGGAACGTCTCCTGTGAAAGGCCTCCTCCTTCCCTTTCTCCAGGCACAACACGGCACTCCTGAGGCACTTTGGAAGCAGTGACTTGGGAGACCAGCAGGTGGCACACGGGAACCAGAATACACACGCCTTGGCTCAGGACAAAGAGACGGGCAAGGAGGTGGATGTAGTGCGAGGTCAGCTGGCTGACTTCCTCAGTCTTGAGGTGTTGAATGCTGTCCACGAAGACCACAAAATCATGCATGACTGCAGGACCTAAATGATTGAAAGGCAGGGAGGACAAGATAAGAGCAACACTAAAGGGTGGGGACGTTATAGTCCTTCTTTTAACCTCTCCTAATCCTCTCTCTTAGCCTGAGTTACCTGCTACGAGGATTGTCCTGCTAAAGGACAAAACATGATTGTCCTGCTAAAGGACATGGGGTAGATAAAGCAACACGCCTAGTGTGAAGAGCTCAACATCGGTAGCTGTAAAATAATTATAATCTGGTTGGTTTGAACACAATCCGGTGGTATTATTTAGGCATTTCTGATTATATAGTGGTTGCAGTTAGGTGTTTCTGACTCACTGATCTGTTCATTCATGTTTTTCGACCAAAGACTGTATGTGGAACTCCTACTCTGGACCTGGCACAGGGCTTGGGCACATGAAGGTAAATAAGACCCAGGTTCAGCTCTCCAGGAAAATAAAGCAATTCACTTGGCTAAATTGATAGAAAGGTGGGTGGTGGATTTCATTTAAAACCAGCAATTTAACCTGATAACCAGTACACTTAACTGAGTAGGTCAGTGTTGGGATAATGGTTTGGACGGTGGGAAAGTTAGGACAGGAGCATGAGGGAGAAAAGGACCATGGGGCCATTTATAAACCAGAAGATTCAGTTATACATATACAGATATATGTTCTTTTTCAGATTCTTTTCCATTATAGGTTATTACAATATATCGATATTGTAGTTCCTTGTAATATACAGTAGGTCCTTGTTGTTTATTTTATAAATCAGTTAATCCCCAACTCCTAATTTATCCCTCCCTCACCCCTGCTTTCCCCTTTGGTAACCCAGAATCATTTCTTATATTAAAATAATCAATATGTTCACACATTTTATTCAACCCTCCTCCTTTAGTTGGATTTACTGTCAACTCTTTAGCTTGTAGAAAACAATATTTTGAGGAGATCTAACCTTTTAAATAATATACGTGGTACATGAAGCGTTAATTTTACAGAGAACAGTGCTCAGTTTTTCCCTGTTTCCAGAGTAGGAGAGGAGAGGAGCCTTAACTAGAACAAGGGGAATAGAAAGGATTTGTTGGCACTGAGAACTGTGAATCGCCACGTGCTACCCCGCACCCAGAAGATGGGCATTGTTTTGGTTGAAGGCCTTTCAGAAAGCAGAGATTGCCATCTATCTGGGTGAGTTGAGATGTGGGTCTCTTAGGGAGAAAAAAAAAAAACAGATAAGAGTGATGTTTCAAAGACTCTGTACATACTCATGATGAACAGAAACTGTATCAGGAAGCTAGATACAGTTGGCCCTCCATTTCTACTGGAATCCCCATCCGCAGACTCAACCAATCGTGGCTGGAAAATATTTGAAAAAAAAAAAAATTCCTGAAAGTTCCACAAAGCAAAACATGAATTTGCTACATGGCAACTATTTACACAACATTTACAACTATTTACATAACATTTGCATTGTGTCAGATATTATAAGTAATGTAGCCATGATTCAAAGGATGCTGGAGGATGACTTTAGATTATATGCAAATACTGTGCCATTTTATATAAGGGACTTGAGCATCCATGGATTTTGGGCATCCAAAGCGGGGGAGGGATCCTGGAACCAATCACCTGCAGGTAACTGAGGGACCACTGTATGGTGATGCTCTTGGGGTAAATAATGAAAAATTATGGAATCTATTTAATTCAAGGGACACAGGTACTGAGCACATTTTCAATGTGTGCCTATAGAGCTGAAATTTAAGGTGATTAATAGAAATATTAGTTTCATTTTGTGTTTTATAATCAGCAACTAAAATCTTTTATGAAATATTTCAAGCAAATCTCAAACATATCAAGTATCAAATAACCATGTTCCTACCACACTATTCTTTCAAAGTTTTAAACTTGGCTATATTTCCTTTAGGCATTAAAAAAATATAACTTTACAGATTATATGGATACCCTTTGTGTACCCCTAGTCTGGAAGCATGTATAGATGCTGGTAACCCCACTATCAGGGATAGAGCAGAAGGAATTCCTGAGTGAGGTGGGATGTAGACCAGATCACCTCTAGTTGGCAACTTCTCACTGGTGGGGTAGATGACCTCATGTCTAAGCTGGTAAAGACGGTGAATTCCCAAATGAAATCTCTGAAATATACCAAGTTCTTACAGGCTCATCACAAGGCTAAAACCAAAGTTTGCACAAATCATTTGGAAATGATGCATCCAAACACAGGTGATGTTCTTAAGTAAAAGTGGGCCACCTCGTACATGCTGCCTTTGCAAGCCTACACCTAAAGTGGCAGAAAATCTCTCAGACGTTTTATGATGTACAGTGTGGATGTTACTTAGAGAGCAGAGGAAAAACTGCATGGGACTTAAGGATCACAAAGTGATTTTTAGTAAATATTCAATGACTGTGAGAGAATTCTGATAAAGATTCAAGGTAAAGAACTTGGTGCCTGAATCCTAAGACGGAAGCTTCCTTCGGATGGAATTATATATGCAAAGATCAGTAGTGTGGGAATAATAACCAGATTTATTAGTATCTGAGCAAACTCATTTATAGCATTACCACCCCATTTGCCCTGAGCAAGATATCTTTGGCTAAATTGAACTGGAGCATGTGACTTAGGCTGAAGGCCAAAACAGGGCCAAAGATGACTTCTTAACAGGAAGGGCCTGCCTGTCCCAATTCCCGCATAGAGTTGGGAGAGCAGGAAGAGGGTAAGGAAACCCCCCAGGTCTGCCCTTGAAGGCTGGGCCTTCCTCAGCTGCAGCAAGCAGAGCTCGCAGCCACCTAGCATGTGTCAATGCAGTGGCCCTACCCAATGGTTTAGCAACTCTTCCTCCTTCGTAAATGAGCGAGTAACACGGGGTGGCAATAAGGACTGTGTATATAAGTCAAGACAGAAAAAAGGGGATGGGAAAAAGTTCTCCCAACCAAATGTCCCCCTCGACATTCCTATCCCCATTTATGTAATCCAGAGCACTGTCCATCTGATTAATCTGAACATAAACTAATAATAATAGCTTCATTTTGGCAGCCTTAAATGAAAATGGACTCTGGATGGAGAATTTGTGATGATTATCCCTGATTTCCTCAGTTGAGCTTTAAAATTCTCAAGTTGGATCCAATTTCAGATAAGGACTGAGGGTGAGAAGAGAGGTTCAGAAGTCATAAGGCTCCCTTCCTATTTCAGTGCAGGTGCATTTCCTCTCCAAGCATGGTGGAAAAGTACAGGCCAGAGTGAAAATGTGAAATATTAGAAACCCTAATGGCTAGGAAAACAGGGTAAAGTACTGGGCTGAGAATTCTCTCTCAATATGACCTAGACTCGCAGTGATTGCAGAAATAAGTTTCAGGAAAGGCAAACAAGGTTTGTGTCATGCATATGACCATCCACCAAACCATCAAACATTTGCCTTGCCTGTGATCATGGCATTCAGTCATCCGGGGAGAGGTGCATCTAACAACAGATTGACAAGAACAGAAAAATAATTTTAAAAAGTAGTCAAGGGAAGCTAACTGTCTTTATGAAAACAGGGGCTTCCTCTTCTCAGGTCATGTTGCCTCTTTTCAGTCTAGACACCAGATGCCACTGTAGCAATGCTGGGCCCGCACCATATTCATTAGCACCCTCAAACCCTGGACTTCATATGATAATCAGTAGTGCCTCTAAGTTACTTAGAGTTGATGGTAACAGGAAAAAACGTTAGTCTAGAAGCAAACAAAGCCACCCGGAAGGAAGCCAAAGCTGGGGGCTCTCTGTGATTGATCTACCCACCCCCACAGATCTCGGGACCCCTAGGCTCCTGCAGCTGACCACAGGCACCCGAGCATCACCCCACAACCCCCGGCTTTCCAGGGCTGGCTTCCTCTGAAGGCAGTCATCCACATATCATCCCCCCTCTGGTCCCCTACCACCACTGTGTGCCCTATCCTTGCCCAGCCAGCTTGCCTGGTCCTCCCCCCACCCTGCCCTCTGCCTCTTGACACTGAATTTCCTGATCACACACACCTGCTTCCACCCCAGCAGACATCGTAGGAGCAGAAGCATCATAGCTTCCCTCCTCCTCTCCACTTGGGCTCTGAGTTTTTCTTCTAGAATAATTTCCTTAGAGCAGTATTTTTGTGGATTTGTTATAAATGCAGAAGTCTCCTGACCTACTCAGAATCTCTGGTGGTGGAGCCTGGGAATCGGCACTTTATCCCATCCTCCCAGTGATGTAAATGTGCACAGAGGTGGGAGAAGCCTGGCCCTGGGAACAGTTGGGGTTCCCCCACCCCAGTCCCATGTTCCATGATGCAGGCTGTACCACAGTGACTGCTGTCAAACACATTGGTTCGTTCTGGAGCTGAAGGGCTGTTCCAAAACCTGTTATGAACCTCCCCAGCCTAGGAGACAGATCATTTCTTGAGAGAAATATTTCTTGTGACTTCGTTGACTCTCCATTCTCTCCTTGGCATTAGCTCTGAGTGTTTTTCTTATTCAGGTGTTATGGACTGAAATGTTTGTTCCCCCCCTACCCTGAAATTCATATGTTGAAGCCTTAACCCCCAGTGTGACTTCAACCAGAGTGGAGATGGGGCCTCTAAGGAAGTAATTAGGGTTAAATGAGGTCATAAGGATGGGGCCCTGGTCCAATAGGATTAGTGTCCTTATAAGAAGAATAACCAGAAAGCTTGTTCTCTCTCTTTCTCCTTGCCCATACACAGAGGACAGGCCATGTGGGCATACAGGAGGAAGGTGTCAGGAAGACAACTCTCACCAAGAACTGAATTTGCAGGAACCTTGATCTTGGACTTCCAGCTTCCAGAACTGTGAGCAAATAAGTGTCCATTGTTTAAGCCATCCAGTCTGTGGTATTATTTTTGGCTGCCTGAGCAGACTAGCACACCGGGTATATTCCCAGTAACATTTATTGAGCACTTGCTATGTGCCAGACAATGCATTAAAGGCTTTCCATGTATCAATTTATTTATCCTTATAACAGCCCTATGGAGCTACTACTCCATAGAGTAACTACTATCAATATGTCGACTTTCCAGATGAAGGAACAGGCTCAGAGAAGAAAACTTGCTCCAGGTAACACAGCTAGTGGTGGTGCAGTTGGGATTTGAACCCAAGTCAGTCTAACACCACATTTCTTACTTTACTCTGTTCTACTCTCTCTCCCAGGGGATCTGGATCCTAAACATTGAGCCAACCAAAGCATGGAGTCCTATAATTTTCAGAGTACTTTTAAACCTTTTCAAACTAAAGATTCCTTTTATTATTTCTTCTCACCTGTCATTCATCTATGTGTATTTTGATAGATTACTAATCCGGAAATTGATAGGAAATCCATAACTTTCTATGGCTTTTTGAAATATTGAAAATAACTCATGAGCTTCTACTATTTCCTTAAACTCCCAGGAGTTTGAAAACCTAATTATCACCCTCATTTTACAAATAAGGAAGCAGAAATCCAGAGAGGATAGTGGCTTGCGAGTTACAGAGTCAGGAGCAGATCTCGGGTTTCCTCCTATCCAAGAGCTCAGTATCCGACATCATGCTAAATCAATCAGTTCGTCATTTAAGTTGTCACTGAGCACCTACTTATGCCTGGTAGACAAGACTATGTGAAAGGTACAGAAAAATTATAGCGATAGCTTCTGTATTTGATAAATTTACAGTCTATTTGGGAAAACAAGGCTTAGACATAAAAGGCAATTACATAAAATCACAAGAGAGCGTGTTTCTAGAGACGTGTTTCTCATCCTTGGCTGTACACCAGAATCACGCAGGGAGCTTTCCAAAGCTCCCAAACTCTCTAGAATAAGGATTTTCCAAGGTAAGGGCCCAAGGACATATATTATTTAAAAATACCCCAGTCAGGGTTGAGAACCACAGTTGCAAAGTAACATATCCTACAACAGGGACTACAAATGCTCCAGCAGTAAATGCAAGGTCAAGAGCAGCTAGAGGGTCAGGGGACCTCTGAGGAATAGAGGAGCTTTGGGGTGGGTGGAAAGGGTTTGGCTAAGAGGATAGGAGCTGGGGAGGGAACCATGTGAGCAATTCTAGGAAGGAGGAAGGACGTGAGAAGAGAGAAGAGCCAGGAGGGCTGGGGAGCGGCTGCTTCAGACCTGGGCTCTGGCAGGCAAGGGTGGAAAGGGAGGGTGCAGTCAGAGTAGGGGGGCTTCAAAGTTAGCCAGAGGCACTCATTTTCTAAATTAATAAATGTCCATGGATTCTTTTTTTTAAGCTTAAATTTTATAATTATGAATGTTATAATTTTATATATAGCCATGAGATAAGAAAAATAAAATGTGTAATTTCCATACAAAGAAAGATTGAAAAATGTAATACAAGAAATAATTACTCTAAAATGAGGCAAGGAATGAAAAAGGAAACAAGAAATGGGTGAGGGCAACTAGAAATGATAAGATGTATGGTAAAGCTATACAACAGATATTTTGATAATTCTGGTGTGTATAAATGTTCTAATGATCTGATTAAAAGGTGAAGATCATCAGGCTGGATTTAAAAAATCTCACCTTTATCACAAATTCATCTAAAACATTCAGAAGTAAAAGAAATGATAAAGATATCATGTACATATACCCATATATTTTTTTCTTTTTCAAGTTTTATTGAGATGTAATTGGCATATCACATTGTATAAGCCATGGATTCCTGAAGAAAGATCTTGTATAACAGATGTGTAGCATTAACCAATCAGGGAGGAACTTTCCTTCAAACGTCCAGGTATCTGGGTGATCTTGGAGAAGCTACCCCTTGAGCTGGAGGGAGCCCAGGCTGATCAGCTTATAAGGCAAGTCCTCACTCTCTCTAGAAAAAAGAGAGGGCATTGGATTCTCAGATGAGATGAGACTGGAGTGGGGAGAATGAACTTAAGAGAGCACAGGAGGCAGGGCGACTGCTCCTCGGCCCCCCTAGTCCACAATGCCCCAAGGAAGGAAAGTAGGTGCAACAAAAGTGCTAGACACAGAGAGCAAATGGCGGCTTCTTTGGGCTGCACAGGCGGGTCTCTGCTTGATAGTAAGTGACCAGGGTGCACTCATGAGGCAGTTCTTTTTTTTTTTTGTAATTTTTTGGCCACGCCATGTGGCAGGTGGGATCTTAGTTCCCTGACCAGGGATCGAACCCGTGTCCCCTGCATTGGAAGCATGGATTCTTAAACACTGGACCACCAGGGAAGTTCAGATCATAAGGCAATTCTGAACTAGATCACATAGGGTGGATCTCCCAGGCCTCTCTGGGGTGCAGGGCTGTGTCTCCTTCACCTCCCACTGGTGGGCTCCACTGAAATGTGGCTTGCTTGGCAGCAACAGCAGTAGCAGGTGTGGATTCCCTGGGAAGCAGGCATATTCTTCAGGGGTCCCAGTGCGGTGCTGGCCACTGGGGAGCTCTAGGCAATGGAGGAACAAGGGAGATGGCCCAGGTATTGCCCCATCTTTTGAACCAGAGGGAGATATTTACAGGGGTGGAGATTTATTGCTTTGCACCCTGACTGTATCCCTTGGCTGGTGGTTGAGAAAAACTGTTGTAGAGAGTGGGTTTCGGGAAGGTAAGTTTTGGTGCGGAATGAGGGTGGTGAGACCAGTCTGGATGCTGGGAAGTGATGAGATGAGAGCCTGGATGAGGGCAGAGGGTACTGGGTATGCAGGAGTAGGAAAAGAATTCAAGCTATTCTCTTTTAACATGAAAAGTATCACTGAATAGATCAAATGAGGTACACAGGCATGCACAAGCCTCATGTCAGTATACGCATATGTTTACAAATGCTTTATAGTTTGTTCAGAACTTCTGAACCCCACTGGCTTTTAGGCCCCGGCAATGTGATAGAGACTCAGGATTAAGAGTCTCCTCTGGTCTAACTCAGAAGATCTCTGAACAAGGATGGGGCAATAAAGAGCACTGGGTCAGCTTTCCAAGGCCACGCCCAGGATGAGCAACGCATTCTGCTGCCCATGTTGGGAAAAGGCTGATGCTGGAGGAAAAGAGCTGGGACACTGGAAAGGAAGAACATGCTGCACCTACAGAGGTGGATTTACCATGAAGCCAATAAAGCTCAGACTTCAGGTTCTCTCACTTGAACAGGCCTCATCCATTTGCTTGTAGTCAATTTTCTATTTGTAATTTTGCATTGTTTTTTAGAAAGAAGGTCCACAAATTATACAAGCCTCATTGTCCCCCCATATCCGGGATTAGTCCCCCAGTCACCTGTACAGCCCTGTGCCAGATGCTCTGGGACCTCAAAGTAGGTTTTTACTGCCCACTATGTTTGGTGTCCTGTATTGCTGTTAGGAAATCAGCTATCAGCTTGATCAGGGCTCTCATCTCACACAACTCCAGGAGCCCATTTGCATTCTAGTGTACATCCAGGGTCCCTGGAGGTGTGCTATGTCTGTGTGTCTCTGTTGCTTGCACGTTAGTTTTTTTGTCTTCAGTTTCACGATGTGGATCTAGGTGTGATTTTCTTTTTATTTATTGTACTTGGGATTTGCTGAGCTTTGTCAATCAGTAAACTGTCTCATCAGTTCTGGAAAATTCTCAGTCATGTCTTCAAATACTGCTTCTGCCCCATTGTCTTTTCACTTTCAGGAACACTTGTTTAACATGTCGGACATATTTCTGTCTTCCTTGTTTCTTAACATCTGTTCCTTATTTTGCCCATGTTTCTCTTTTCTAGGCTTCATTTTTAGACTCTAGGGGTTGGCAGACTACTGCCTATGGACCACATCTGTCCCCCTGCCTGCTTTTGTGGATAAAGTTCTATTAGAATACAGCCATGCCCTTTTGCTTACACATTGTGTGTGACAGGGTAGTTGTGACACAGTATACGTATTTCAGGACTAAAATATTTATTCTCTGGCTCTACAGAAAAAAAACTGCTGTCCCCTTCTAGATAACTTCTTATCTTCTGGTTCACAAATTCTCTCTTCATCTCTGTTTGTTCTACTGTTAAAATGGTCCACTGAGTTTTTCATTTTGGTTACTGTATTTTTTTTATTTCAAATGAAGCCTTATACATCTGGCTGGTCACTTTTTACAGTTTCCTGTCCCTGATGTTATTTTCAAGCTTTTCTTTTATGTGTTTAAATACAGATTCCATAGTTTTGAGAGACTGAATATATCAATGTTCTGAATGTCTAATCTCTGAAGTCTTTACAAGTCTATTTCTGTAGTCTGTTTCCTATGTGTTTTTTATTTATATTTTTACTTTATTATTTTAATTGTATATTGCTCATTGTTCTTGAAAAAACTATCTGTAGAGGTTCTTCGAGGCTCCCCCAAAAAGTGTTTCTCTAGAGAGGATTTACTATTGTTCTGCCTGGTGTCTAAACCAAATCCTTTGAAGCTCCCTGGGCCACCCAAGCTGCAAATCCATGTCAGGGCAGGTCCATGATGAGAATCTCAGGAATTTTTTCTTTGCTTATTTTCCTGTTGCTAAAAAGATTAGTTATGTGTTGCAGAAATTCTGCACTAGACTATACAATCTTTAAGAGCAGGGACTGAGTCCTTTTCATGATTGAGTTTTTACTATCCTGCACAGTACCTGGCCTAATACTTGTTGAATGAGTAAATGAATAAATAAATAGATTCTGTTGATTACATTTATAAAATAGTTCTCAACTCTGTCTCTTCACCTCTTTCCTACTCTCATGGTCCTAGTTCAGGTCCTAGTCATTTTTATCTGGACTAATATAATATAATTTTCCAATTAGTGGTGCTTGGCCGAGGGTATATTTCAGAATCTCTGGAGTGTATTAAAAAATGCATATTTTAAAAAAAAAATCTGGGGTAAGTTGACGAAATACAGAGTTTAAACTATTCTGCAGATGATTCCAATATGTAACACCAGTGAGAGGTACCCTGTGCCAACTTGTCTTGCCTCTTTTAAATCCATCCTCCATCTCAGTTAGGGAATCCATCTAACGTGGGACTCTGACTACTCTGCTCTCCTACCAAGTCCCTACAGTGGTTCTGAAATGGAGTAGCACTCTGTGGTCCTTGTCCCCCATGTCCTCCACCTGCCTTTGTCTGTGGAAAAACTTTAGCCAAAAAATAAGTTTAATCAGAGAAGTGAGAAAATGCAGAAGCAGGAAAAGCAGTCAGACAGGACAAAACAATAATAGTGTAATGAGTAAGCCAAGTCAAGGACCTTTAGTTCCTTCTCAAGAGCTACAGATAATATTCTGAGCCATATCCTGTGAGCTTGTGAGCTGTTTTATAGAGACTAAAACTCCCACCAGGTGGAAGAAGTTAACTACATGATGACCAGACTTAAGCTGCCACAATTCTGAGAACTGGCCTCAAGGAAGTGGGAACAAACCGACCCTGGAACTGAAGATTAACTGTACTTAAAATAATCAAGATGACTCTGGTCAGACCACCACATGACCAATTTCAAGATGACTGTCAGAGCTGACTGTGCTATTTCTACGTGCAGCCCCTCCCTGAGCCTATAAAAGCTCTTGCCCACTGGTCGTAGGCAGGGGTTGGGGGTACGGGATGGAGAGTCGGCCTTTGGACAGGAGTCCACCCCGCAACCCCCCGGTTGCCTGCATTCAAAATAAAGCAAACTTTCCTTTCCATCAACCAGGCCTCTTTATTGGCTTTTGAGTGGCGAGCAGCCGGACCCTACTTTCAGTTACAGTTCTCTGCTGCCCACAGAATAAAATCCAAGCTACTTAGCACTGTTTACAAGGTCCTACATCCCCGTATTGCACTTATGCGCTGGTGACACTCAACTTCGTGTATTACTTATCGAGTACCATCTTGTCACCCATGTCTTGCTTTTGCTCACACTGTTCTCTGCAGTGCCCTTTATATCCTCCTTTACTGACTCATTTCTACTTGTCTTTAGGGACCCAACTCAACTCCAGGCAGTCTCCCCAGACTCGAGGGCTGAGTTTAGTATTCCCCCTTCATGCTCTTCTGCTTCATCAATTGTATAACCAACTCTGCTACGTTGAAAGTATAACCTCCCACCGAGTGTGAGTTCCTCACCTTTGTTAGCCTAGCATAGTTTTCAGAATACAGTAGGAATTTAGTATATTTTTATTGCCCAGAGTCTAATACAGACTCGTTATATATTTACTGAGCTGAACTGTCTAGGTTTGCCCTTTTAAAATCAGGTATATCTGGGAACATGGGCGATGATACCATACCTCTGGGCCTCTTTAAATTCATAATATTAGTGATTTTATTCTCTAACTAAATTCAGTTGTTTCTAGTCGTATTAGGGAAAAGACGAGATATAACCTGGGGGTTATAATATACATCCCAGCTGAAATAATTTTTAAATGAAGAGGGAGAAATGAAGCAATTAATCATCTGGCATCTGCTATTCCAGGAACGGGTATTGTGCAAAGGCTGATTTCCTTGCATGCATTGCTCGGATAAGGAAGGCTCATTCTTTCTGCAGAAGTCTGGGTCCCTTTCCCATCCCTCAGAGCTGCCTAACTTCTTGGCCAGGCCTCCGGGGAGATAATGAATACCAAATCTTCCCTCCTGGCTGAGACAGTGCTGGAGAAACCACCAGGAATGACAGGCTTGTGTGCGGGTCCCAGGGAAAGCAGGCAGAGAGTGGAAGACTGATAGAGGTTTTGCTTCCTGGGATAGAGAAGAGGTGATGCTTCCATTAGTATGAAACTGGGCGTCAGTTTCCTGATGTTCTTCACTCCCTATTCTCTAGGATTAATCCAGCCTTCCCCAAACAATCCCAAGTGAAAAAGCTGATCAAGTCTTCTGAGGTTTCACTGGGTAGGGTCAGAGGGATGAGAGCCGGCCTTGCCGTAGTTCGCTGCCACTTCCTTCTTGGGGGCATCTTGCTCAGAAGTTGGGGTTGTCATCTCATGCTGGCGTCTTGACTTCCTCCTCAGTTTACAGTTTTACAGCCTTCTAACCAGCATCAATCTCAAAGCTATAGTCCCTGGAATAGAACGGAAAACAAAGTCTGTTTGGTATCATGCATCAGCAAGTACTCAATAAATGTTCATTGGTAAGGTTAATGATCGCGAAATGAAAGAAAACATGTTTTTCTGGCACTGCCTCAAATGGCTGTAATCTCCATCCTCTACTAGAAAATAATCACAACAACAATAATACAAGGATTCTCGGAGAACAAAGAGGTGGCTGAGATAGCATCTCATTCAGGAACCTGCAAACGGAGACAGCTGCTGCGGAACTCCATTACCTTTGCAAGACCTGTTGCCCTTGGAGACAGATGACGGCTAATGTCGGTTTCAAAACCATGACAAGGTCAGTTTGCCAGTAAAAGGCTGGAAAGGGAAAGGGAGGGGAGCAAGAGTGTCCTTGGCAAAAACTGATCTGACACACTGATGAATCAGCAAAGGCTTCTATGTACAGAGCTGCTCTTCTACACAGATTCTCTTTATTCCTGGAAACTGCTAGACACCAAGTTGAAAAAAAAAAATCTCCCTTCTAACAGGACCCATCCCTTGAGATCAGGCTGCTAACTGGTAATATTCCATCGGCATGAAATCATGGAGGGAGGATTACTAAACAGAAGAACTAGGTTAAGTGACTGTACCACTTCGGGCTGTGTGATCTTAGGCAAGACAGTTAACCTCCGTGAGTGTAGCTTTCTTGTAGATAAAATACAGGGAAGATAGGCAAGATAACAGCAGCACATGCCAGTGATGAGAATTAATTGCACTAATGGATGTGAAGGTGTATGTTGCCTCTAGATGATCATGCCATCTTGGACGTTCTGTCTTTGAACGGGCCGAGGAGGAGAGCAAAGTGCAGATGCCGCTGCTAATAAGTCAATCTGTTTCCAACCACACCCCGCCCGCCAACACGCTAATAAATTCAGACTTACGCAGGCTGGTGTCAGGGTCTGCATTCATTAGGCAATTTAAATCATTTCATATCTTAAAATAATGATGGCATGTGCAGTACTGTCTCCCAGCACGTTCGAGGTCTAAGGCGAAATGCCCCGAAGACAACCACATGTAACCGTCACATTTATTTTACATTTTTAATGAACTTCCGTGTTTTCAGAGCTCTCTTGGCATTCTCCGGCAGCCTGGATTCTGTTTTGTGGTCCTTCTTGGGTACAGAGGGCAGCCTGCCTGTTTTTTTGTCCGCACGTGCATTTTAACTTCATCAGAAGTCAGAGGATATGGAGAAGTTATCTCTTCTCAGAAGGTTTTTCTTTCTTTCCCAAATTACCAACCACTAACATCGGGTAAAAAAAAAAAAAAAAAAAAGTATACATACAGTGAAATAGCTATATGTGGTTTGTTTCTCCGCTAAAGTAAGCCGTGCAGTTTTTGCCCTGTACTTGCTTGTGATGCCTTTAGGGGTAACATCCCTTCCATGAATGCCCCATTCTTGTATTGCTCTCTATATGCAGAAAACAGCATCAGAAGGAAAAGCAGGGGCCACATATCCCTGGCTTCATCTAGATTGAACCCTAGGGTAAGAGTAATTTAATAAAGATTGTACATACATGCCACTGATAAAGACGTGGGCAAAAAAATGGGGAAAATATAAAACACTGACAGGACCTAGGATTGCACCACACAATCTTTGTCTAGGCTGTAGCTGTTTTAAGGACTTTCCTTCCCATCTCAAGTGTAATCCAACCAGAGCTTTACAGTAATGCTGTCATGCTGTCGGGTTAGGAAGGCAAACATTATTACTAATGATGGCCTGTAAGCCCCACAGGATCTGGCCCTGCCATCTTATACCACTCTTTACCTTGCCTATTCTGCTTTCTATGTTCTATTCATACTGACCTCCTTTCTGTGTCTTGAACACATCACTAGGGTTCCTGCCCCAGGGCCTTTGCATTGACTGTTTCCTCTATGGATTGCTTTCCCTCTGACTGTACTCTTCCAAATGGCTATCTCCTCACTGTACAGCTCTCAGCTAAAATGCCTTCTTCTCCAAGAAAGCTTCTCTGGCTACTCTGAAGAATCACTGCCCTCACCCTATTCCTAACCCAACACATGCTCTAAAATACTTTGCTTATTGTCCTTAAAGGTCTTATCATTCTCTGGAACCCTTACGTTTATTTATTTGTTTATTGCTTCTGTTCCTCTGTAGCATGAAAGGGCCATGAGGGAAGGGACCTTGTTTGTCTGGTTCACTGCTATATCCCCAGCATCTAGAATAATACCTGGCACAGAGTAGATGCTAAGAAACTATTTATTGAGTGAATTCCAGCTTGTTCAAAGAGGAAAGCAAGACCACAAAGATCAAGTGACTTGCTGGGATCTAGTTAGGGCAAAACTTGGACATCTCTTAGCTTTCAGACCTGTGCTTTTCTCTCTAGGCAAGGAAGCTCATTGCTGGCCCTTTGAGTAGCCGGAATTAACATGTTATCCTTTGGCGTGACACAGGAGGTTGAGATTTCTTGTCTTCAGAGACAACGCAACATACCTCAGATCAATCCAGAGGTAGGAATGGCCATTCCCACTGTTGAGATGTATGTGTATGAGAACTCAACCCCGGGCTCAATGGTATTGTTCTGCCGTAGTCTCCCAGAGTTTGGGGGTTTGGGTCTCATCTGGAGTGCACTAATTTGGAGAAGCAGCCTGAAGGGATGGAGAAGACACAACCCAGCTTGAGTCATGACCAAGTCATTTACTGCTAGGTGACCTCGAACATTGACCTTGAATTACTGACCTCTCTCTGAAATAGGGATAACTTAGGCTTCATGGTTGTCCTGAGTTGAATGAACGAGCACACATAGAACACCCGACCCAGGATTGACTGGGGTTATGGGACAGGCTCAGTAGATGCTTCAAAGTTTTTCTTCGTCCAATTTTTTATTGAAGCTTCCTCCTTTAGGATGTGGGTCGAGTTTCTCTCTGTCTCTTTTAGGTTGGCCAAGTGTCTAGAAACCCACCTTACCATAAACACAAGTGGTTTGTTGACTTGTGTTTACACAAGTGATTAATAATGACAGAAAGGAAGGTGGTGAATCTCAGGGGTGACTGCAATGTTTATACTCGGTATTTATCACGTGGAGTTGATTTATATGACACCGGGGAAAAGGTGACCAAAAAATGTGACTGCCTCAGGGCAAGTCACAGATAGAAGGAGAGCCCTTCACATCACCAACACCGGCCTCATGCCTACGGCTACCAGTACGGAGAAGATCAGTCAGGACGGGCCAGAGGCTCTGTCATCAGGCCAAGGTGAGAGGGCAGAGCTAAAGCAGTGCCTGAGAGGCAAAGGAGAGATGTCCAGGAGGTGAGTTCAAATCCCAAGTCCCCTAAGTCAAATTTCGCAGGAAAAATTTATTCTGAAGTTCTCTTTGTACACCCTGGGGCTTTGAAGCATGGCAGATTTGGGATACAGTTGCCACAGGGGAACTCTGGAGTTCCAGGATGAGAAAAGAGACAGCATTTAAGAAAATGATGCTCTGGATAAACAAGTTCCTACCGTATAGCACAGGGAACTATATTCAATATCCTGTGATAAACCAGAATGGAAAAGAATAGGAAAAGGTGTGTGTGTGTGTGTGTGTGTGTGCATATATCACCTTGCTGTACAGCAGAGATTAACACATTGTAAATCAACTATACTTCAATAAAATAAATTTTAAAAAATGACGCTCTTTCTGAAAAAGCTTGATATATTATCAACACGGAACAAATCCAGTAGTTATGGGTGAACTCCACCTGCAGGCTTCCAACCATCTATGAGAAGGTGACCTGCTTCCTCACAGAGTTATGGGGACAATTGTTATGGGAAAGTGTGTGTTAAACTCCCCGAATCCTAGATGTTTTGATGATGGTGATCTAGTTGTGGGGATGGCTGACGCAGGAAAGCTGTCAGAACAAAGTGGGCTGTTCTTCAAACGCTTGGCCCTGCATTTGCTTCAGGCTCTCAGAGCTGAGTGACTTACTCGGTTGTAAATAAACTGAGAGGCACTGGCTGGGCTCCCTCCCCTCTCGGCCCCTGTCCCCTCCTTGAAAACGTCAACAAGGTATTGAATGGAGGGAGACAAACCATGAGGCGGAAATGGGCTGAAGAAGAGGACAGAGACTTGTACAGTTGGAAGCCGCCTCTGAACAGTACTGCTCAGAGGTAAAGCAGTTAAAGAAACATCTGAGTATTAAATATGCTGAATCGAACAGCAGAGAATCTACTGAGATTCTCATTGAGGTGATGGGGATAGGCTTCTTTCCTCATTAACAAGCATGAGCTATGATGAAAGCATGGATTTGACTCCATGGAATTCGGGGCAGAGAAATAAAAAGCTTCTCAGTGAGCTGAAGGAAGGCAGCAAAGCTTTGTTCTGACTCAGACCACGTTGCTTGCTGGCAGCATGTAGACACACGAAAATAAAGATGATCCAACAGAAGAGTGTGATAGACGGGCTCAAATGTTGCAGGGGAAATTCTGTCCCGTTCTGGAAAGAGACGACTGTAAACACTCCAGGTGCTGCCGCAGTCCACATGTCATGTAACTTGACATCTTCATGCACCGTATCAACCGTCTCATCATTTCCTCTTCATCGCCTGTTCTGGGGCTTACTTCCTTGGCGGACATTCTTATTCTCTTTACTAACAGGCAGTCAATATTACATCATCCAGTCCTCTGTGATTCCTCTCGTACGATGAGATATATTTACGCATGTTCCACTGGGACTTGTTTTTCAACTCCCCGATGCCTGGCAAAGTGAGGCTGTAAGAATGCCATGCAAAATACTGAAATCTGATTGGACTGCAGCCCAGACAGCCTGAGTCCAACAACATTCTTACCCTCCTTTCTGTGAGCTGGTAGCATCCATGGGTGGTTACTTGTGCTTGCACCCAAGATGAATAAAGAATGAATAAGGTGGGGTGGAGAAGATAACAAACTAATTAGAGTTGTCCATTAATTAAAAGGGTTTGATGTGGCTCTCTTACATTCAATGGATCGTGCTGTTGTCAACATATGAGTTCATTATCAAGAGGGCAGCATTTGGGGTAAAAAAAAAAAAAAAAAAACAGAGTCACAGTAGCACAGGGATTCTCCGTCTCGGGGCTGTGTATATATTTTGGGTTGGATAACGCTTGGTTGAGGGAGTGTCTTGGGCATTTTAGCGTGTTTAGCTGCCCTGGTCCCCACTGACTAGATGCTAGTAGTACTCCCCGCCCAAGTTGTGACAACCGAAAATGACTCCAGACATTACCAAATGTCCCCTGAGGAGCAAACTTTCCCCTGGTTGAGGACCACTAACAGTACAGTAAATAAAACATAGCCTACGGCCCCCTTTATGACTTGCATCATCCCTTTCCCCGTGACTGCTTGACAGAAGCTTGTTTTCAAGCTACAGTGAGAGCATGACATTTGACGGAAGCTGAAGGCAGTTGGTGGTTTAAGAAATTGAATAGTGTGACACTTCTTCAAATCATCGTGACTTAACCATGTCCTTTGGAACTCAAGGCTGTCTTCTCTGACTCTGAATGTTAAGGGGAGAACGTGACCTGGACGAAAGCCCAGCCAATGCTTCCGATGGAAGGGTTTTCGGTTGTTTCTAAAGAAAAACTGACCTTTAAAATAAATTTCTCTTCCAGAATTTTTTCCTTCTTGAATTAGTCCTCTTTACGTTGCCTTTCACTGCAGCAAAATTGCACTTAATGGATCTTTGACATTTAATATAGTTTCCTATGTTGCAAGACTTTCTGAAGTTTAATAATAACTCTTTGAAATGATTTGGAAATAGGATGTGAGAGGAGAAAGGGCTTTAGTTTTGTTTGTGTTAAGCATTTTCTCTGCTATTTTAGTGGCTGAGCAATCTCATAGGCTTTCCTCTCTCTCTTTCTTCCTCTTATTCTTCGTGAAGGACGACGGAATTAATAATGTTACAGAACTTTACAGGCACTTAGCAATTTATCATCCATAACCAACTAATCCACAGGAACCAGGCAGCAGGAGGAAGGCTTGTTATTGGATCCACAGGAATGATCCCCAGATCTTCCATTTTTACTTCTGTAAACAGACTCTTGAATAAATGATCTTTTCAAGTATCATGACATTCCTCCTAGTTCTTACATCAGCAGACTCACAGAAATCCGTGCTGACTTGCAGTATTTACACTAGCCCTGTTTCCTCCTCTTAAGTGAGGGCTGGACACAGAGTTGGGACGTAAAAACCATTTCTTGAATGCAATGAAACAGAATGCAAGCAGCTGCTCTGACCACCAGCCCCTTCATCAGTACCAAGGACTCTCCCATGTGTTTTCTTTACAGCAACTTTTCACTAGGGAGGACAGAAAAAGATGTCGATACCTCATTTTACAAATGCAGAAGCAGCCACTCAGGGAGGCATGATAATTTGCCTTTATTCATAAGCAAGTTCGTGTAGAAGGTGGAATATAAACATCGACAAGTTCGTGTCGAAGGTGGAATTTACACAGAGCTTAAACATCGCTGTTCAAAGAGAGACCAGGTCTCTCTTCTGTTGTGGTTTTAAAATAGCTTATCAGCATTTTCTCTGAACACATCCCTTAACACAATTTCGTACTTTTTCCTCTGATTTACTAGCCCACAAGGAAGCTTATAATTATCATTTTGACCAGATTGTACCTTCCAAGGGGGCAGAAATCATTCTGTCTGCTATGCTAGCATAGACCCTTGCACACAGAAGGCACTCAATAACAATCTGTTAAACAAATTTGTTAAAAGAATTTGTGTGTTGACCAAACCTCAGGAACTTTGATATCAAGAAAGACGTAGCCTGGAGAACAGATATAAATATTCAGGCCCTGGAAGGCATGTTGCTCACTTTATATGAATACAAAGTGTTGACCCGGCTCTGTCCTCTCTCTCGCGGGTGAGTCTGATTAGTTTAAATTGGTCGTCCTGAATTGCTTTCACTTCAGGAGCACTGACAAATTTATTTTGCCAGTGAGAAAAGCTGAAGACGGATCATGGACCTTGATAACTTTATGAGGCTCTGAGGAACCAAAGCGTCATTCATCTTTCTTCTCTCTTACGTTCCACACGCACATGCTAAGGTGCAGATGTAAATTGCGGTTATTTTGGTGGCTATACTCTCCTTACCCCTTATCACCTCACCTCGGCCTTGGAGCCCAGTGGCTTGGAAACCCTTGGTATTCCTGGGAGCAGAGCAAAACCCCCGATGTAGAAAGAGCCCCCTGAGGCTGATACCTCCCTCCCTCACATGCTGGGCCTTCACGAGTGGATGATGGACTTCGGTGCCTCTTTCCCAGTGAAGACTGTCTCCACTCATGGTGAGCGGGGGTCAGAGTGACTACAGCTCTGGCTGTTGCCATCAAGCCAGGAGGAAAAGGAGGGGGGCCACTGCCCATCCTGTCATCCGGGCGTTTCCCCGAGTCTGTCGCCGCCTGGTTTGGACTGGGAAGTACAGGTGGTACCCTTCCACTGGCAATCCTGTTCCTTGCCCAGGTCCCCATTTTCTAGGGTCTGGAGAGCAGCACCTTCTGTGAAGAGATGAGTTACGTGGAAAAGAAACTGAAGCTGAAATGTGGGACCTGCTTTCCCTTACGGATTAAGATTAAGCATCTATAAAGTTGTGTGGTCACTCTAAAATTGTGCTTCTCTTTCATGGGTGACTTTTCCCCGCAGGGGACGTTTAGCAACGTCTGGAGAACTTTCTGATGATCACAGCCGGGGCAGTGGGTGAGCTGCTGATGTAGGTGGCTAGAAAGCAAGAATATTGCTAAACACCTTCTAGGGCAGAGCTCAGCTCCCACGGGATGCAAGGCAGAGGACAACAAAAAAGCAGGCCCACAGAGATCAGAGTTTGTCTAGGTCTGCTGAATGAAGTCTTTTCAGCATTAACCAGTTCAAGCAGCTTTCACTTAGAGGTCTGTGGTTTAAACTGAATCCACAGGACCGTAGGTCAGCTAGAGCAGGGCATCCAGGACTTGGTCACTGGGATTTTGCCAATATCTGTAGTATGATGCCCGGCACATGGGGTGCTTCATAAATATTTGCTGAATTAAGTACCATAGTTGGGGCTATTGTGTCTCTATTAGGAAGTGACTCAGTTGATTAGCTGGCAAGGAGGGAACGAGAAAAAGTGATGTCAAAAGAGATAAGAGTGGGGCAGAGCCAGGAGGCCAGCTAGGCCGCTGGACTCCTTGGCTTGGCTGTCCAGAGAGTAGCCACGTGTCTAGGGATCTGAGGACCAGAACTTCAGCCACCTGAGGCAGCTCCTCCTGAGACGGCAGCGAGGTCTAGGTCCCAACACACACAAAACTGGCCCTGACACCCTCCCATCCCTTCCTCTGTGGAGAGCCTCGTGCACTAAAGATTCAGTGCCCTCAGTGGCTCTGGGGTTGCTGGCGAGAGGGCGAGTCACCAGTGCTTCAGAAGCCAAGCTCTCAAGATCAAAGCCTGGTCTGGATGGGGCCTTTCTTGATATTCTAGAAAGTCCTTCTTTCTCTTCCAAACTCTCTACTCACTGTTTCCAGGTTAGTCTTCTATAGTTGGTTCTGATACATCAAGCCCTACTGTAAAACCGTCAGCCACTCTCCATGTTGTACCAAACTAAGTCCAAACTCTGCTCATAGAGTATACGGAGCTCTCTGTATTCAGACCCCAGTGCCCCTTTTCTTGCCGTTATTTTTTCTCATTACCATGTCTCCTTTGATCCTTTCGTTCCTTTTCATTCTATCGTGACTACTTCTCTGCATACGCCCATAACTGCGGGCAAACTGGACTATTTGCCTGTTCATGAACACGCCCGTGCATTCTCTCCTCGGTGCCGCTGCCCCAGGGTAGACGAACAGTGTCATCTACTGGCCACCACGTGGCCCTAACGGCAGCTGACCTCGGTCCTGCATCTTTCTCTTTTCACTGTGTTCATTTTCCAGGGGTCCTTCTGCTCCCATAAATATGTAAATCATTCAACACTAATAGAGTCAGAAACCCAGAATAAATACCTACTTCCTATCTAGTGCTTGCATAGGGGATGTGTGTGACTTAAAGAGATAATGCTGTGTGCAAAGTGCTTTCATCTTCCCAGAATGAGCTATATTCCTTCAAAGCATTATTCAGATTTCACACTGGCGCCCACATGTGCTTAGCATAGCAAGGAAGACCCAGCCTGCTGACAGCAGGGGCCTTGGTGCTTTGCTGAACTGAGGTCTGAGCTAAGGTAGATATTTACGTCCTTGCAAATGCTCTCGAGTTTCTTATTTACCTCACATTCCAGTTTTAAGTTTAATGGAAGGCTTTCTCTGTCATGAGGCTATCTCATGGCAGACACATTTCCACCTTTAGGAGGTAGAGACTTTGAGGGTGCTAATGAAACCCCAGTTTTATGAAGGGTTTGATTAAATATATCATGGCTCTTTTCCACTGTGGAAATACACTTTTTTTTTTAATATGGTGAAAATATATTAGGAAACTTGAGTCCTCAAAGAGAAAGCGTGATGGGGGTACAGGGTGGACAAGTTTATAATATGATCAAGGTCTGGGTGGCCTTGTTCATCAAATCCAAGAACAAGAGAGGTGGACTGAAAACTCCTCAGAGATGGGAGCACAATTAAAAGGAAACCTTGCTTCCCACACAGAATCCTTGCTTCTCTGGACGCACAGCCTAGGGTTAAAAAACAAAAGTGAGAAAGAGGAGATCTGTCACAACAGCAATTAAAACAAGTGTTCTTCTACTTTCAGTGCCCACCAGCCAATATGGGATTTTCAAAAAATTTTTGAAGCTCCCTTTCCAACCCCTCTCCTACCGCTGAGCGTTTCTGGGGCTCTCTCATGGGTGATCATGGACTCAGTTCTTACGGCTACCATGTTACATTCTCTGTTCCCCCCATGGCCTGCAGGGGGTTGCTGACGCCTGCCACCGCTGGAGATGCCTGTCCATGTGGGCCACCAGTCCCCAAGCTGTGGCCACAGATATCTGTCCAGAGAGCTCTAACTACTGTGGCTAACCTTGACCCTTGTGTGTTTTGCTAGATTTTCTGCTGAAGCACCGGGAAGAATCCCTTTCCCTAGGGTAGGAATTACTCAATGACTTGGATAACAAAATAGCAATTTTTTTTTTTAATTTAAAGGTTTCTTTTAATACGCATGTTTAGAAAAGATAAAAAGAAATACATGGAGTTAATATTAATACTGTATTTCATTTAACCTAATATATCCAAAATTATCATTTCAGTGTGTAGCCAATGTCTAAAAATGCAGGAGATATTTTGTATTCTTTTTTTTTCTTGCGGTAGTGATGATTTTGTAACCCAAAATTAGAGGCTTTTTTGTTTGTTTGTTTTTTGGTTACTGTTGTTTGCTTGCTTTTTGCATATTTTTGGAAGCAGGCCTTCATTTCAATCCCCTCATGAGAAGACTCAGGATGGGTTTTGCCTCTATTACAGAAATAGTGAAGCACTACTGTACTAAAATGCTCTGCATTTCCTCTGTCCTGGGCATTGTTTTTGGACCAAACTTATATGTCTTAATTGGCTTTTACCTTAGGATGAATTCTTTCCCAGGAGGCAACAAGGTTCCTTATGCAAACAGATACACAGTAGGTTGGCCCCGCCAGACATCTTGGTACATTAAGCTGAACAGGCAGTAGGCCTAAACTGGGACTCATTACATACAGCAGAGAGCAATCCTTGGACCTTTCAGTTCCGGACATAGCATAGGCTAAAAACCTCAGGTCCTGAGGTTCCATAGCTTTAATCAGAACTTGTTTCATCAACAGGAACAGGAACCCCCTTAAGCCCACAAACCAAGTTGACGTCACTGATACAGGTAAAGAGGACAGCTAGAATTCTGGGGAACTCTACCTTGGCAACCTCTACACCCAGAAGCTGTGCTGTCTCTTACAGGCTGTATGTTCTCCTTTCTGCTCTTACAATCTCCTCTCCCTCTGGCTCTCTATTTACCAAATGGCCAGCAGCCCAGGTCAGTGTATTTTTCACAGGTCCAGCTAAATCCAGCCTCTGCCGATTATAACTTTCATGGAAGAGAATGTGATTAGGCACCAGCTGGCCATTGAAAGGGTTGGTTTGGGTATGGGTGTCCATGCTGCTTGAATCAGAAGTTTCTGGGGGTATGTCATACATATAGACATTACTCCTCTCTCCCACCCTCCCCCACAACAGGGTTTTGAGAATGGGGCCATGGGAGGGATGGTTACTATACTCTGGAAGGGCCGGGCTGGTGCTACAAAGCATTTTCCCAAAGCAGATACTCAATAAAGGATTATGGGAAGAATGGTGAGTAAAAGGGTCCCTGTGGTCTTGGACCCTAGGACCCAGATGGGAATTGGCTGTGTTATAAATTAGGTTTGCTTTCCTATGGGGTAAGGACACACCCCTAAGCCAGAAACCTGAAAACCTTTCTAATGACAAACCTAAAAAAAATAATAAGGTGGCTAAGGGTGTATCCCACTCCTGTCAGTACTGGGTCAACAGATTTGCAGGCAGAATCTTCTAATCCTTCTGGATATAGACTCTTTCTCAAGAGGGTTTAGGCACTGGAGGAATAAATAACACTGAGAAACTTTGGGTTCTCTTCAGCTGGTTCTCTGGCTCCACTGCCTTTTAAAAGCCACTGTGATTAACAGCTTTGAAATATTTTTAATGAGCATTTCAGTCTGGGTTTACATATCCTTGAAAGAGTTAAGATTTCACCCAGGAGGTTTCAGAACTGAATTGGCATGTGTGCTTAGTATCGCTTGAACCTACAGGAGCAGACTTACTATGTTTTTTAGCTGAGAGGCAGGTGGCTGTTAGGCTTAGGTCTCTGAGGGATTTGAGTTGATCGGAGCCCTGGCAGCTCTGAAGACAATAGTGATCTCTGTTGGTCCAAATTAGGAGGTGTGACATTAGCACCTGCTTGGCTTCACAGTATGGGCATTGAGCATCCTACAGTGGGCTGATGTAGAGACTGAAGTGGTGGGCACTCGGGTGGGGAGATCTGATACATGCCAGGGAGGTGCTTTTTATCTCTTGATGGACATTTCTGCCACAGGGCTTCCAGGAAACATAAGACTCCACTGTTAAGAATTAGTTTTCTGGATGTAAACATTCTCTCTCATTTTAAAACTATAGTCCCTGCCCATTTATTAATTTACTTTGGAAATACCTATATAGTGTTTGCTGTGTTCTAAATGCTTTAGAAATATTGATTCATTTCATCTTCATGACTAACTCGTGAAATAGGTACAATTATGCTTATTTTACAGATGAAGACACTGAGGTTCTGAGTGGTTAAGGAACATGCCCAAGGTTACACAGCCAGTTAGGGATGGAGCTGGGATTTGAACCCAGGCAGCCTGGCTCCAGCAATTATGTTCTTGAACCCTATGCTAAGCGTAGTGAGTCACATTGAATTACAAATATCTTAATCAGACTACATTTATCATATAACTTTTCAGTGTCTGCCAGAATACTCAGGAGTGAGTGCATTGGTGGAAGCATGAAAGCAGTGGGTCTTGATTGGAGGATAAGTAAGGATATAAGGGGAGGGAGAGTAATATAGAAAATTAGGGAAGAGACACCCAAAGAGGGGAACTGAGGAACACCTTAGATAAGATTTATTCACCTCACAATTTTGCTATGGACAAGCTCCTCAACCCCTAACATTTTTACAACAAAGTTTGACATACATACCTACCAAGAGAACCCTCCCCAGAGGAAAGCTATGTAACACAGCCAATTAGCCACCATTAGTCCAATGTTCCCTCCACTGGACTATAGTGCTTGTATAACATGGTGCATTTTGAGATACAAACTTAGGTTTATTCCCCTTGTGAATATCCTTGTATACTTTACCCTTCCTTCATTCAGTTGGTGGTATCCCTTGCCTTACAGAAGAGTTAATACAGAAAAAAGAGAGGGAAAGAGAGAAAATACAGTTGAGTTTCAAGAGTGAAGACAATTTAAAACAGCTTTATTGACATAAATCATACATATCTAATGTGCACAATATTGTGAGTTCCGACATACGTGTGCATCTATGAAACCATCATCACAATCAAAATCGTAAACATATCCATCACCCCAAAGTTGCTCTGTGCCTTTTTGTAACCCCTCCTTCCTCCCTCTCTCCCTGCTTTGTTTTTATAGACAGCCCCAATCTGCTTTCAGCCACTATAGATTAGTTTGCAGGTTTTCAAGAATTTTATATAAATAGCATCATACAGTACTAATTCTCTTTGTCTGGTTTATTTCACTGACCATAATTATTTTGAGAATCATCCAGGTTATTGTATCAATAGTCCATTCGTTTTCATTACTGAGTAGTCATTTATTGTATGACTATACCATGGTGTGTCCATTCACCTGTTGATGAACATTTGGATTATTTTCAGGTCTTGGCTAGTATAAATAAAGCTGCAATAAACATTTGTGTACAAGTGTCTGTAAACACATGCTTTTATTTCTGTTGGGTCAACACCTAGGAGTAGAATGAATCATGTAGTAGGTGCATGTTTAATTTTTTAAGCAACTGCCGATCTGTTTTCTCAAGAATTTGCCCATTTTACATTCCCACCAGTGGTGTGTGAGAGTCATCATTGTTCCCATGCCAACACATGGTATAGTCAGTCTTTTTAACTTCAGACATTATAATAGATGTGTAGTGGTAACTGATTACGGTTTTAATTTGCATCTCCCTAATGATCAATGGTGAAGAGCATCCTTTCCTGTTTCTGCTTGCCATCTGTTATATCGTTTTCGGTGAAGTGTCTGTTCAAACATTTTGCCCACTTAAAAAAATTGATTATTTTTAAATTGAGTATTGAGAGTTCTTTAAATATTATGGATACAAGCCCCTTATCATCTATTCAATTGGCAAACATTTTCTCCCAGCCTGTGGACTGGCTATCTTGCATCCTCTTAAAAGTGTCTTTGGAAGAGCAAAAGTTCTTAATTTTAATTAAATCCTATCTATATCGATCCTTTCTTTTATGGATAGTGTTTAGTACTGTACTAAGAAATTTCTGCCAACCCGAGGTCACAAAGATTTTCTTCTGTGTTTTCTTCCAGAAGTTTAATAATTGTAGGCTTTACATTTAAGTCTATGATCCATTTTGAGTTAATTTTTTAAATACATCTTTATTGGATTATAATTGCCTCACAGTGCTATGTTAGTTTCTGTTGTACAACAAAGTGAATCAGCCATATGCATACATATATCTCCATATCCCCTCCCTCTTTAGCCTCCCTCCCACCCTCCCTATTCCACCCCTCTAGGTCATCGCAAAGGAGTTAATTTTTTAATTTAGTAACACGTATAGATTGAAGTTTATTTATTAGCCTATGGATGTCCAATTTTTCCATTACCAGTTTTGGAAGAGAGTATCCTTTCTCCACTGAAGTGCCTTTGTCAAAAATTATTTGTCCCTATGTGGCAAGCCTATTTGTCTATCTTTACACCAATACTGCAATGCCTTGATTCTGCAGATTTGTGTAAATCTTGAAATCAGGTGCTATAAGCCCTTCATCTTTATTCTTCTTTTTAAGTTTTGTTTTGCTTTGTTATTCCAGGTTCTTTGTGTTTCTGTATGATTTTTAGAATCAGCTCGTCAATTCCTCATCAGTACTCATCAGTACTCAGCTGGGACATCTTCATACCTCTTGAGTTCTTACTCTGTGTAGCACTCTTCCCTGCAGTCTGCTGCCCCGTGAATTCTAACATTTGGCCTTCCTGAACTCCCAGCTCCATCTCCTCAAGTTCTGAAACTCCTGGGCTCCACGTGGATCTCTATGTGCTGCAGCATGTAAACTCTCCAGGTAGCAAGCTAGTGCAATTGTGGGGGTCATCTCACTTGTTTTTCGTGTCTCAGGGGTTAATTCTCTTTTTTTCCTGATATTCTCTGCTTCATAACTTTTGTCCAGTTTTTCAGTTGTTTCAGGAAGGAAAATAGATCTGTTTCTGTTATTTCACCTTGGTCAGAAGTAGACGTTTAAGAGCCAAGGTTTTTGATTTAAAAGAGCTGGTGTTTGACTTTCAAATACTAAGCCTTGAAAGACTCAGGGAATAAAGTCCAAAGTGCAGATTTGGGAGTGTGCTTAATTGTGTGAGTCATATTTCCTTTCCCAGATGAGTTAAGAATAACTATGTGGGAGAGAGGAAGATAATTAGAGGGGAAGGAGAGCCTTATATGCTGGTGAATGTCTCTAGAAAGAGGTCTTACTCTTTGTCTCCTACCCTCAAAACTGAGTCTTCAGTGGTGTAACGTATGGTGGAGGAGTGCACTTGATAGAAACCTCAGTTAGGTTTGTAGGGATTCAGAACAGAATGAGCTTGTGTGTCTTTTCCTGGATGGAATGCAAGGAGGTGCAAACCTCATGAATTGCCCCAAAGACCAGAAGTAGAGTAGAGATCACTACTTAGAAGGTGTAGACAGACCTACCCAAGACCACCTTGCAGAATTTTTCCATACCTAGAATGATACAGGTAGAAAATATTCATCAGCAGTCCAAGATGGGTATTAGAATAGATGAGAAAAACCCAGACCCGGAAGGATCTCATCTTTGGGCCAGTTCAGCAACAATTGTATAGACCATAACCGTATAGGTGCATGATAAGACGTAATGTCTCCATGGAATCTAGCAGTGGTAAGTGACAACAATCAAGGATCAGTTGTCCCTGCACCATGTCTTGACCCTACGGTGTCCACTGAAACGTAAGTGATACACTAGGGATAGGGCGGAAGTTGAGGGTGGGGAGGTCTTGATGGAGAGGACCTGAACTGACTGGGATGAGAGTCTGAAGTAGAAAATAAGTCGAGTTTTAGAAAAATAGTGTCATTTATTTGTACTTGTGTTTGTGGACTAAAATTTTTGCCCATTACACATTTACTCTCTGGTCAAGGGCTCACAGTAGGGTAATCATGGGGCTTGTTTGGGTTTGATTGCAAAACAATTGACTGAGTTTTAAGTGAGTACACCAAAATGTAGTGAAGATTGTTGAATGTATGTCAGAAGAACTTTACAGCATGTATTTTTCTTACCAAATAGAGTAAGTTAAAACTGAAAAGTATAAGTGCTTCCTTCATGAAAAAGCATAAGTGGACCCTTCAAGAAAGTTACTTGTTACAGGGTAACAAAGTTGGGTTAAGATCGTTCACTCCCCATATGCCAGTGTTACAGAGTTTTTAATTCAAATTCAGACGTTATATTACAGACTTTTGGAATTTCTTCCCAATTAAAAAAATATGAATGTGAACAGTGAATAATGAGGATCTTCTCTATGTTTACTATTGAGTGCTACATCTTTCAGGGTATTTATCTTGAGGAGTTATGCTCTTATTTCAAAAATGATATCTTTGCTCAAAATATTTGCAGAATTCACCTTCTGGAATCTTCTTCAGAGGCTACAGCTCATTCTATTGAATCTTCAAATTAATGACTAATCTTTATTCTTTGAGCAAAGATTTGATTTCTTTGGTAGCAGTCAAAATCATTTAGAGTTAAGTCTAACGAATAAAGAGGGGAGTCAAATTTGGTAATACCATTTGTGGTCAGAAATGAAGTGTGACTAAAAAAGATTAGACTGAATTTTCTTGGAAAAGATAAAAAAACTAACAGATACTCTAATAACCACTTTTTACTTTTTTAGAACTTAGATAGCCTTTCTTGAAACAAACTTTATATGGAATTTTAAGTAAATGAAACCAATAAAAACAGGACTTCTCTGGTTAAGGTCCTATGTGGAACGCGTGCCTCTTTTCTCAGACCTTCCCACATTCTTGGGATGCCCTTGACACTCCACACAAGAGTACAGTTAGAAAACCATTGCTTGAAATGATGGCATGTTGGGGATACTATCGAAAAAATAGATTCAGGCAGGTCACCTACAGCCATGTCAAACAGAGAATAGCTATTATGAAAGACTTTTCTGAATCAGAAGTAGAAGGAAATACAAGGTGTGACTTCTAAGTAATAACTGAGTTATTTGCTGTAATTATAATAGAAAGAAGGCTTTCAATATAGCCATCCAGGATAGCTAAACTCAACACACTTCACTTATACAGACTGCCACTGCAGTCTCCTAACCTTCACAGATGATGTCCCTTACCCCTTTTCTACCCTCCTCCACTCCTGTCTCCACAAGCATAATATTAGACTCTAGAATCGGTCCATACCCTCTGCCCCAAGCACTTAGTTCAAAGGCTTGGCATTGATTCAGTTTTGCTCCTGGTCCCACTAACTTTTGGACAACCCATTTCCCCCTATGACCCGGGTTTAGGCAAGGACTGCATGAAAGTCAGAATTCCTGCTCTCCAGTTGCAGTCTGCTATGATATGATGGTCACTGTGTGGACCTCTGATCTTATCTGTTTGGCCCCAGTTCTTGTAGATTTTGAACTCGGTTTGGAACCTTAGCTCCAACATTGAATTCACCTTCTTCAAAATCCCTACCCAGTCCCAACCAATGGTTTTGTATTTTTTTTCAGCCATGAAAACCCTTTATTAAAATAAAAATCTTAAACAAAAGTGTAATATGTAAAACAGATTAAAAATGGGGGTGCCCTGGCTGGAACAAAGGTGAGAATTCCTAATTGCACAGTGCCTTGCCTGGGATAGACTTAGCACTCAGTAAATGCTAACTCTTAAATAATGAGAATAGTAATAACAAAAACGACAACCAATAAAAAGCTCAACTCAAATGCTACCTTAAAGGAGACTTCTCAGACTCCCTCCTCCTTTTCTAAACTTAGATAATATTTTATTTTATACTGCTCTTGGTAGAAGTTTCCACATTATGTCTTTTTTTTTTAAGATTTTTTTTTTTTTGGATGTGGACCATTTTTAGAGTCTTTATTCAATTTGTTACAATATTGCTTCTGTTTTATGGTTTGGGTTTTTGGCCACATGGCATGTAGGATCTTAGCTCGAACCTGCACCTCCTGCATTGCAAGGCAAAGTCTTAGCCACTGGACCGCCAGGGAAGTCCCCTCTACATTATGTCTTATATTAAAGTTATTTTAACTTTTCCTTCTGTACTTTACGTTCTTGAGGGAACACTCCCCGGTGATTTAATCTCTATACTTTCCCTAGAACTTCATATTATGCGTGCTACAGACAGATCCTAAAGTAACGCCTAGTGATCCCTGCCTTCTGGTATTTATGCTCTTGTATAAGCCCTCCCCCGGCCCCTTAAGCATGGGCAGGACTTGTGGCTTGATTCTAACCAACAGAATATGACAAAGGTGAGGAGATCATTCCCATGGTTATGTTACATTATAAAAGACTCCATTTTGCCAAGGTTTTGGCTCTAGAGACACTTTCCATTGTTGGCTTTGAAGAAGACAGTTGTCATGAATCCTAAAGCCTCAAGGAAATAACTTCTCCAAAAACCTGAGGCAGACCCTTCCCATTTGAGCCTCCAGATGAGACCCCAGCCCTGGCCAACATCTTAATTGCTGTCTAGTGAGACCCAGTGCAGAGGACTCAGCTAAGCCATGTTCAGACACCTGAACCAGAGAAAATTTGAGATAATAAATGGATATTGTTTAAAACTGCTAAATTTGTGGTAATTTGTTATGCAGCAAAGAAAACTAATACAGGCCTAATGTAAAATTTTAAGTCTCCTTGGTCCAAGAGGAGAGACACCAATTCTGTGGTATTTTATAATTATTTGGTAAGTAATTTTTAAAGCATTTAAGCATTGTAGCATTCTAGAATCCTACTGAAAGATCAAAAATTTGTGTATAGCAAAAACCAATAGAAGTTGATTTTTACAGAAGTAAAAGGGCAGATAAGAACCTGGGAAAACATTTTAAAAGCCTATCTCAGTGAAAGCATGTTTTTCCTGATGTAAAGAACTAATTAATCAGTAAAAGAAAGACCTAACTCCATTGGAAAACTAGCAAAAGATATGAAGGCAGTTGACTGAAAAGGAAGTCCAAACAGCTCTACAATACATGGGAAGGAGCTCAGTCTCACTTATGTTAAGAAAAAAATCAAAATAAAATTACAAAGAGATATCAATTTCCACTTATCACATTGGCAAATATTTTAAAAATTGATAATACACTCAGATAACACATTCTGTGGTCAAGGGGTGGATAACAGGCACTGTCCTGTGCTGCTCATGTTGTTACAACTTTATGGAAAGCAATTTGCAATATTTATTAAAATTAAAAACCGAATACACCCTTTGACCCAGAAATTTACTTCTAAATATTTCTCCTACAGTTATACTCAGCTTCTGTGAAGTGACCTATTTATTCCAGTATTGTTTGTATTAGCACAAGGTTGGACACAACCTAAATTTTTTAGGTTTTTTGTTTTTTAATCAATAAAGGATTAATTAAATAAATTTCGGTATAGCCATAGAAGGGAATGTTCTATAGCAGTTAAAGAGAACGCACTGATACGGAAGGCTCTCTAAGGTATACTGTTAAATGAAAAAAGTAAGGTATAGAACACCTTGTATAACATCCTACCATTTGTGTTAAAAAATCTACTTGACAAATCTGCCTGGAATGCATCTAGAAGCACAACTAAAACTTAGTAGCAGTAGTTGCCTCTGAGGTTGCTTGATTGGGGGACAGAGGAGTAAAGAGACTTACTTTTCCCTATACATCATTTCATACTTTTCGAATTTTGTACCAAGGACATAAAATATCTACTTATAAGAATTAGACTAAAATTCAGATCAAAGTAAAAAAGGTTATGAACACATATTTGAAACAAAATACTTTTTAAAAACATGGATGGAGAATTTAATAAAATGTATTCTTCCCAAATAGTAAATAGCAAATAAGATGCCCTCAATCTGAGGTTTTTGAATAGCCTATGTGGGTTTACGAGTGAAAGAGACGAATCTCACAAGCCTGTGATAGATGAAATTTTCACAGTAGTACACTTCTTCCCAATCAAAACCACCCAGGGAAATCAGTTGAATACCTTATACTGTAATTTAATTTTTCATTTCCTTGTGTAAAAACACCCTAGGAGGTCTGCTGCAAAAAGGAATTCCCTGGGATTTTAAACCAGCATGGTTTAGAGAAGTCCTAACTTCAAAGTTAGGTTCCCTATGTACCTACCCATGGGTGGTATCCTTCAAAATGAACTAATTGGAATTTGGTGGAAGTAGTGGCAACCACACCTGATGTTTGGTGTTGAAATAGGCAGGAAATGTAGTCTGACACCCGGCGACAGAAAGCTGTTACAGAGAGCATTGTCAGTTGAGTGTGTCCTTGATCAATCTGAAATGATTTTAACATCAAATCTAATATGTATATGCCTCGAGACCAAGTGTTAGGAATGATTTCACAAAGATACGGGGGAAGGGGGAGGGCACCTTTCCCATGGTGCTGAGTGGGTCGAGGGCAGTGCCTGCCCACTGCCAGCAACTCCCCTACATCCCACCCCCTCCCTGCAAAAAATTCCATGATCCTGATACGGAGGAGAAGGTGGGGTGAGCTTCTTATAACATGCCTATTCTTGCAGAGTTCTCTCCCTTCAATTCTAGCTGCTGGGGCCATGCTAACCTCATCTACATGGTGGAATTAAAGACCAAAATATCAGCTCCATTGCTTGTCAGTTCATGGTTCTACCCTACTTGGGTCTTGATAGTTTTCTGAGTTCACATTTTCCCTTCCCAGGAGGGATCACACCTTGAATTCTAACCACCTTGGTTAAGAAAAAACTTTGGAAAGACTCGTTGACATCAGCCCAGAACACGAATGCAGGAAAATCTGGGGAGGGACCAAAGACACCTTTTGCTGCCTCAACCATTTGTCAAGATGCGCCCTGTCTGAGTACTGGAAAATCATCTTTTATACAAATCGTCTTGGCTCAGATGCTAGAGGACCCTGACAGAACAACTGGCCTGTTTCTGAAGCGCCTAGCACCCTCTGGGGCTCAGTACATTCTTACTGATGAACTCTATTCTTAATTGACCCTCTTTAAAAATGGCCATAATTAGTTTTCAGGTTCTGGAGGGAAGTTGTCATAAAGAGTTCTATTTCCAGGGAGAGACAGCACTTGACTTTTCAGAGGCTTGCTTCATCCTCTACCCTTTACTAAATTTTTGCCCAGTTCATTAGTACATCTTGGAGGAAATAAAATAAGGGGGCAATGGAGGAAACTCACCTTTGTCAAAAAAGTTCTGGTGAAGAATTTTGTCAGCAAGTATTTATTACCGCTGGCTTGAGATTAATTTTGGATTTAATTTATCTGAGCTATATATTTCCCAAGTCCCCAGTAAATGACCAAGAATTGATTCTGGGTGGTGACAAATCTGATCACCATGACATTTGGTGCCCCTTGGGGATTAGCCAAGGCATTTTAATACCGAGGAACAAAACAGGTTCCTGCCCTGCTGCTTGCTATGGCTGGCTACGAACACACACGCTGAAATGAAAGAGGTTATGATGTGGGCCAAATAAATGCCTGACACAATCTGTGCTCCTGACCTGCTGAGGCCCTTCAGCCACAGCACGGTGGTCCCTAGTTCTCCTGGAATTTACCCCATCAAATTCAAATGCGGACATACCTTCCGGTACTTACACCAGTGTTTGTGAAGAGTCGACATCAATGCCTGGCTTGTCAGTGATGGTCAATACCTCAGAAGACAGTGGTGGAGACGTGAGCCGATCTGGAGACAGAAATGATGAGCTGCTGAAAAAGGGCCTCTTTGCAAAGAGATCAGATCCCTCTAGGCCACTTAATCCCTATAACTAACCATGGATTTTTCTCTTGCTCATATTGGGGCTCACTTATCCTCGCCAATAGGTCATGTTTAACGGCATTCAAACGAACACTTTCCAGCATCAACGGGGATCAGCCTAGAAAAGCTGACCCCTCCCTGGTGGTCCAGTGGTTAAGACTCTGAGCTTCCACTGCAGTGGGCACGGGTTTGATCCTTGGTCGGGGAGCTAAGATCCCACACGCCATGTGGTGCAGCCAAAAAAGAAAAAGCTGACCCTGCTTTCAGGTCCCCAAAGGTGCTTTCCTCCTGACATTCCCCCATTTCCTGTGCCAATTATTTCAGCCTCCTCTCCTCAACCTCTTCACTCTTCTTTCTTCTTTCTAGCCTAGTCCAATGAGGCAACTTTCGTTTTCTTAAATACTCGTGCAATGAATACTTCTAGCAAGTCTCAGTCTAGTCCCACGGTCTTTAATGGGATTTAGCCATTCCTCATCTTCAGAGCTTGGCATGGTCTCACACTCCTTTTATCTGTGTCCAAGGCACCTTTCTACTCCCCAGCTTCATTCGTCATCTCCAAATCTAGATGGTATAATTGTGCTCATGTCACTTTTTGTAACCTGGAATAGCTTTCAAATTAGCATCTTGGGCACGCTTTAGAACCTTACTTCCAGATCCCCTTCATAAAGGTCCTGGAAACCCATCTAGCATCAAAATTCCACAGTTCAATGCACGTCCTTGTCCTGTAAAACCACATAGGGCAGCAATGAGCTGTACCTTCAGAGCATTTACAGCTTCAACATGGCACATTGCTTGAGTTCACTCTGGCACTCATAAAGAGCCTGGAATGGAAGGCAGTGGGTCTGTGGAGCTCCAAGTAGAGAAGAGGGCAGGCTTTCTGTACATTCAGACAGAACAGGATGCAAGTGAAGTGGCTATGTAGGTATTTTAATCCTACTAGAATTCTTGCCCATCAGTCAGCAATTTTAGGCAGTCAAAATTTCAAGTTTAGGAAAGAGGCAAGGATTTTGTAATGCGATGCACATGTCCATTTTGGGCAGCAAGTCTGTTTCAATTCATATGTTACCTATTTCTCCTTTGAAAAAGCACACAGATAACTCAGAGGCATCCAGGGTTTTTTCAAGGGTACAAAGATTGGGACAGTGTGACAGAAGGTACAAGACAGGTGGAGATTTACCCTAGACCTCCATGCCCCAAAATAGAGAAAGCCATAGTGCTGTATTATACAGCACTGTGTGTGTGCGTGTGTGTGTGTATGTGTGTGTGTGTCTGGGCACACACACTGTGACTCGTGACTTGAAAGTAATGCAGCAGATTGCAGACTTGGTTTTTGGAATCTTTCTTATTACATTAATATCTCAGCCTGTACATATGGGAGTGCTATTCGCAGAAGTATACATGTGCCCAGACACATAGCTCACACTACAAGATCCAAAGTGCTAACATTAGAGCCGCTGCAGTGAGATGATGAAAAGTGGGCTTTGAGTTCTGTGCGGTGTATGTTTACATCAAGATTTTGCGTCCGGTTGGAAAGCTACTTTCCCTGGGAGACAGGCTCCCTCATGAATAGGCATTGAGAGGATGCTCCCCCGCCCTGGAATCTTCTCTCCCTTTAGAAAACGTGTGCCTAACTTGTAAGTGGAGTTTCCAGTGCCGCTCAGAGTATTTTTGTTTTGAATCACAACCCGGTTCTTTTGCAGAGCGAGGCGCGCTGGTGCGTAGCATGGCGCCCTTCCCGCCGCATCCTCTACCCGGTGTGAGGCCGCGCCTAGCACAACCGGCTCCGAAGTACGTAGTAAACATAGAAACATAGTTGTTCTCACATTACAAAAGAGGACGAAAACAAGCAGAGGCGCAGATTTGTGCAACAGTTTTCGCGCCACCGTGGGGAGGCTGTGATGCGCAGGGGTTGGAAGCCTGCGCGGGGAGCCTGGGGGTCCCTCTCACCAGCTGTGGACCTTGAAGGAGCAGCTCGACCCCTCTGGGCCTCAGTGTCCCCCTCTGTACGGTGGACTTCATATGACTGTTGGGCAGATTAAGTGAGGTAATCCATTTAAAATGCTTGGAATACTACGCGGTACACAGAAGCTCTCAGTACTGCCGCTGCTGTTCTGGGGGGGACTTGCACCTGCCGGTTCTCACGGAGATTTAAGCATCAGCACTCCTCAGGAAACGCAGTACTTTTTCTCCAGATCTTGGCCTGATTTCCTTTTTCTAGTCAGTGCTAGTATTTTACTTTTTTTCATTCAGAATTAAGCCCATTATAAGAAAATTCAATTTAAGAAAGTCAGCCCCTTTGCCCTGATTAAAACCCTTTACCAGCTCCCCATCACCTATAGGAAAAAAAAAAAATCCAAACCCCAGAACAAGGTGTCAAAGGCTGTTTGCACTGTGGCTGCTGATCACTTAGCCACCCTCATCCCACGGGGCCCCCTCGACCTGTATTTCATGTCGTAGCAATACTGAGCTGGCCTCGGTTCTGCTACACCACCGTCTTATTTCATGTCCCTGGGTCTTTGCAAATGCTGCTTTCTCCACAGGGATTGTTGTCTCCCCCGCTTTGCTCTCTGGGACTATTCTGTCTGGCTTCACCTCTGGCAAGTCTTCTACCTCTTCACTGCTTCTACCGTCTGTACCTTGGCCATATTTTTAGTTTTGTACTTATTACCTGGCATTGCAATGTGTTTATTTATTAGTCTCCCACATTTGATGATGAGTTTCTTTTTCTTTTTTTTTAACATCTTTATTGAGTATAATTGCTTTACAGTGGTGTGTTAGTTTCTGCTTTATAACAAAGTGAATCAGCTATACATATACATATGTTCCCATATCTCTTCCCTCTTGCATCTCCCTCCCTCCCACCTTCCCTATCCCACCCCTCTAGGTGGTCACAAAGCACCGAGCTGATCTCCCTTTGCTATGCGGCTGCTTCCCACTAGCTAGCTATTTTACGTTTGGTAGTGTACATATGTCCATGCCTGATGATGAGTTTCTTGAAGGCAAGGATGAGGTCTGATTATCTATATGCCAACACTGAACAAACAGCATAGACTCAGTGACTCCAAAAATGTTTATTTCACTGTTAAATTGAAGTAGAGAGTAACAATTTCCATCGTTAAAGCAGACACTGTACAGTTTTTTTAGTTTAATTTTTTGTTGCTTTTTTCTTTTCAATACTGAGGCCAGCTATTATAAATATTGTGTAGAACAAGGCACATTTATATAAATGAAGGATAGTTGAAGCAACAGCAAGGCTGGGATTTCTAATTTTGTTCACTTCAACAAGTATTGCTGTAAGTCCTATGGGAAATAACGACGATGGAATAAGATACATTCTATTTCCTCAAGGAGCTTTCCATCCAGAAGCAGGTAAGTAAGGAATAGAAGGGGATGAGGGGGTAGAGTAGAAGCGGAGCAAAATTCGTGCCATTTGAGAGGAACCAAAAAGAGTTCTGGAGGTTTGAAGGAAGATCAGCCAGCGCAGCTGGGGATTAGGAAGAAGTGTTGTGTGGAGGTGGTGACGCTGGAGATTGGCCTTGGTGCATACGGGGTGTACGGGCAGAGACCGGCAGGAAGAGCCTTCCAGGCAGCAGGGACAGTGTGTGTAAAGACCTAGAGGGCACTGATGGGTTATCCACCTGGAGACAAGCAACCATCCACCTGTCTCCATCTCTTGCTCAGTGTAGGGGTATAGTGGGAGAAAAGATGAGAAAGCAAGTCTGTAGACATTCTGGAAAGGTTCCTGAGTCCCAGAATGAGGAATTTAATTTAGTACGTGTTGGGGGAGTAATCAGTCTTTTTGAGCAGGAGAATGATATAGATAGAAGGCTTAAGAAAATTCTGATTGTCACTGTATGTGGACTGCACTGGAGAAGAGAACTTTAGCCGTAGGGATGGGAGATAAGAGACCACTGCAAGCATGGGAATGGGAGGGGCCAGCCGTGGGATGGAGCACTGAGGGGCCTTGCAGAATCAAAATGAAGAGGACATGGTGGTCGTTTTGATATGAGGATGAGTGAGGAGAGAGACTCCCACATGATGGTCAAAGGTTTAAAGCCTGGGTTCGAAGGGAAATGGTGGTCCTATTAAGAGAACTTGAGAGATGATGCTGAGGAAGTTACATTGTCAGAAAAATGGTGAATTTGGAGGGGCCGTGTTGAGTTCGAGGACCTCCAGGTAGGCCTGACTCTGAGGATAGAGGTCAGGGTGAGAGCTGTGCACTTCTAACAGTCACTGCCATTGGGAGAGAGAAGTGGTATTGAGGAAAGGAAGGTAAAGAGAGAAGAAAACCAAGTGTAGAACCTTAGAGAATTGCCTGCCTTTGAGAAACTGAAGGGAAAAGAGGGGCTGATGAAGGAGAACAATGGTAGTAATAGAACTAGGATAGGTGTGCGATATGGAATTTAAGGAAGAGGTTTCAAGAAGGAGGAAGTCATTCCTGGAGGGAACTCAGGTATTCACTTCCTGACACATAGTTTAGAAATTCATCTGGGTTTCCATAGCTCTTTGGAATGTGAGATTCCTTTGTAATTCTTTGTGAATATGCCTGTTTCCCCTTTCCAGACTGGGAGCTCCTCCAAGGTGCAATCTTGTCCTACTTGTGTTTTTATCTCTAACACTTAGCAGAGTACCTGGAATATAGCTCAGGCTCAATGAGTGTTTGTTGAATGACTGAGTAAAAACCCAAAGCGACAGAGAAGATGAAGACAAGAAAAAGCCCATTGTACTTGAAGAAGAGGTATAGCTTTCAAAATAAAAGAATGAGTGTTTGAATAATTTTCTGCTCTTGAGAAAGGAAGAAACAGAGTCTATGAAAGGGCGGTTCAAATGTTGAACACTTGAAAAATTCTGAGTCCTCCACTATGGTGTGAAATTCATCATTCAAATTCTCAGACTAAAGCTTCATGATTTGTGAGGTATTGCAATGAAATTATCTAGGAAGCTAAGAGTTCTATAAGTGTCCAGCTGCCTGAATTCAACTGGTTACATGATTAATGACATTGCGAGGCACATCCCAGGGCCTTCCATTTCCCAAGCACTTTAAAAACACTGAGTAATCTCACAATGCCCTTGTGAAATATTATCATGTTCACTTTCCATATGGTTAACTGAGCCAAGGAGGTTAAATGGCTTGCTCAAAGGCCACAGTGGAAGTCAATGACATCAAATGCTCAGAACGAAGGTGCTCCCAGGTCCCACACCTCCCAGTAGATTGCTGAAGCGAATCCCACTCCTTGCACCATTAAGAAGCCTGACTGACAGACTAGTGCTGTAATAGATCATACTTTACAGCAGAGATAAGTGAGGATTAGCGTACTGTCTCACGCAGGTCAGGGCTGGCCCCTGGAAAGAGAAAATGATGCTCTGCAAGACCACGTGACAGAAGATGTGCCTGGAAAAGGAAGAGCAGAACTAGACATGGGTGAAATGTCCTCTGTGAATTTCCAAAGATCTTTATTTACCAAGATGGGAGGGTGGAGTGCGGGTGGAGATGGGCAGGCTAAGGGCAGGCTTTGGTTCATGAGCATCTCCAGTCTGAACTATGATGCCTTTACCTTTCTGACAAATATTTGCATTCTTCTTTGCCACTCAGTTTTTGGGTTTTTTTGTGGGTTTTTTTTGTGTGCAGTACGTGGGCCTCTCACTGTTGTGGCCTCTCCTGTTGCGGAGCACAGGCTCCGGACATGCAGGCTCGGCAGCCATGGCTCATGGGCCCAGCCGCTCCGCGGCATGTGGGATCTTCCCGGACCGGGGCACGAACCCGCGTCCCCTGCATCGGCAGGTGGACTCTCAACCACTGCGCCACCAGGGAAGCCCCTGCCATTCAGTTTTGATTTTAATTGTCTTTTCATACTTCTCCTAGCTCCATATTTCTCAAGCTGATGCTCCTTTGGTTTAAAAAATGCCGAAATACTGTCAAATCCTATGCGTATGGCCTTTAAGAAGACCACAGGCTTCTGATGAATTGATTCAAATAAGGTGAAATTTGACAGTCTTTGTAATTGAGTAGCTCACTAGGTTGGGATATATGTCTTTGATTTGCAATTGTATATTTTTAGCTGAGTCTTAAAACTTCTTTGTGCCTGAGTTTTATCCAGATGAATATAAGAGCATGGAGAGGATGCTGTGGGTGCCTTGTGCATATTCCCCTGGCCTTCCCATATGGGAGCGTGCAGACCCAATGACTCCTACACCATGCCCCTGTGCCTCTTTGCCTGTGGGCTTTCTCTGACTGCTGGAGCAGGTCAGAAACATGGAGAGCTAGCGCCCTAAGAGCAGACCTCAACCAAAGACTGATGGGAACTGGAGCAAGGCGGTCGCTTCCTCACCACTCAAGTGTGTTGTATGCTGCCTCCCAGAGGTCCTCACCAGAACTGCACCTCTGTTACCCGCAGCAGCAGTAACTTGTTCGGTAAGACGCACCCATATTGACTATCTTCCCTTTCCTGTCTCACTTCCCAACTCTCCTATTAGAGCTTTCTGGGATCACTGTCCAAACAAACCACTTGCACCCAAATCCCTGTCCCAGGGTCAGGGCCAATCCAACCTAAGGCTTATAGCTATGAGTTATAAGGACATCAAAAGATAGTGAGGCTCTGAAGTCCTAATAATAATAATCACTCATGTGTATATAGCACTGATTACAAAGCACTTTCATCTCATTTTCTCATTAGATTCTTACAACTACTGGTGAGTTATGATGACTAGTATTTATCCCCATTTAATGTGGGGGACATTGAAGCTCTGGGGGGTTAAACGCCCTGTTAAGAGCTAGGAAGTTGAGGCTTTGGCCTTTAATTCAGACCTCTGTCTCCAAATGGCCACCTGCTTCCACCTCTTCACTGTATCCTGGGGCGCTGCTAGCCAAGAAGTCTTATGACTTCCAATGCTTCTGCCAAATGTAGATTCCATTAGTGTAGCTGAATAGCTATTTTACTTCTCCTTACATGTTAAATTTCATTGAAACATGTTAACTATATCCATTTGAGAACTTTGATTAGCCACTATTGTGTTTTAAGGTAAATTAAACATTTAGATTTCAACTTCAATTATATCTTGATTCTCTTTAGAGAAATAAACATCATCACATCCTTTATATATTTGTATGAATTATTTTTTATAATTTATGTGTTTTTTTTAAAAAATCATAGTTTCCTAGAGTTGGAAGAGATATTAAAATTTAGAGATGCTGAAACCTCATCTACAGCATCTCTGACAGTCACCCAGCCTCCACTGTCATGTTTCTTATAATGGGTAGGCCACTGTCACACAAGGGGGTTTATTTCATTGTTGAGAAGTCCTGGTTGTTTAAAATTTCTTCCTTTCATTGAGCCAAATGGCTTTCTCGTCATTTCCCTCTCATTAGTGTGGTTGAGACCTCTAGAAATACACAGAACAAGTCTAACCATGTGTCTGGGCTTGGGCCTCTTTCCACATTAAAATAATTCTTTAAGTCCATCACCTTTCCTGTGTTAGCATCTGTGTGTAATTTTGCTCTGCTGGGAGCGGCCGTGCTGGTTCCTCTAATACATAAGTAGTTCTTTATGCTGCTGTGGTGGGTCTCTTTATAGGTGATGTTTTCATTCCTCTGTAGGGGTCCCAGCATTCGTGGAACCTTTTAGTATGTTGATATATTCTTTTACAGTTATCGTTTCCCCCAGGCCTCTTTTTAAACCATGAGTATGTTAGTTTATTCTTGCTGTGAGCTTTGTGCTTGTTATTAGATTTCTTCTCTTAGTTCTTGCTAATTTGCTTTTTCTCCTTTGGTTTTAAAATTATATGTATTAATTGAACCCATATTTAGTTTGAGATTTGCTCTTTGAGGTTCATCTTTCTAGGTCTTGTGGTTTCTTCTTCTTGAAGTTGCAGTTGGGGGGACTGATTTATTTAGAAGGTATAAAACATTCTTATTTCTCCATATTTCTGCCCTGGATATCCTACTTAAAGACAGTTTTTAGCCTTATCCCTCATCCTCAACCTTCCCCCTACTCCCACAATCTTCTTTCTTTAGGATCTCTGGAATACAAAGAATATGGATTTTAGAGTCTAGCAAATATGGGTTTTAACTTCGCCTCCAGCACTGTATTGGTTTCCTTGGGCTGCTGTAACAAATTATCACAAACTGGGTGGCTTTATGCAACAGAAATGTCTTTCCTTACAGTTTTGGAGGTTACAGTTTGAAATCAAGGTATTGGCCAGGCTGCACGACCTCCAGAAGTTCTGCCAGGGAATCCTTCCTTGCCTTTCCTGCTCTGGGGGCTGTTGACATTCCTGGGCTCATGGCTACATCCCTCTCTGCTTTGTATTCAGTTTACCTTCTCCTCTGTGTGTGTGATGTCTAATCTCTCTCTGCTTCTCACTTACGTGGACAGTTGTGATAGCATTTAGGATCCATCCTGGTAATCTCAGATTATCTCCTCATCTCAAGATCCCTAATTTAATCATGTATGCAAAAGACCCCCTTTCCGAATAAGGTAACATTCATTCACAGGTTGCAGGGATGTGGACCTGATTTTTTTTTTTTTTTACTTTCCATAGCGTATATTTTTTTAATTTTATTTTTAACATCTTTATTGGAGTATAATTGCTTTACATTGTTGTGTTAGTTGCTGCTGTATAACAAAGTGAATCAGCTATACTTATGCCTATATCCCCATATCCCCTCCCTCTTGCATCTCCCTCCCACCCTCCCTATCCCACCCCTCTAGGTGGTCACAAAGCACCGAGCTGATCTCCATGTGCTATGCGGCTGCTTCCCACTAGCTATTTTACATTTGGTAGTCTATATATCTCCACGCCACTCTCTCACTTCGTCCCAGCTTACCCTTCCCCCTCCCCGTGTCCTCAAGTCCATTCTCTACATCTGCGTCTTTATTCTTGTCCTGCCCCTAGGTTCTTCAGAACCATTCTTTTTTTTTTTTTAGATTCCATATATATGTGTTAGCATATGGTATTTGTTTTTCTTTCTGACTTACTTCACTCTGTATGACAGCCTCTATGTACCTGATATTTTTGATGGACACCATTCAGCCCATTACAGCCACTTATTATTACCATGATTTTAAGCAAGTATATGAGCCTCAATTTTTTCATCTATAAATTGGAACCAACATTGACCATTTTACAGTATTGTATTGAGGTTTAAATGAATTAATATATAAACAAAGATACATATATATGTCCGTTTATATACATGTATTTATATATAAAGACTCAGTGCATAATAGGTGTTCAATAAATTTTAGTTCCCTATCCTGCCTTCTAGTTTATTGACCTCTTGGGTTCTAGGTGTGTTATTCAGAAACAGGCTCTTAATCTTTCCTAACTTTAGTTTTCTGAATCTTTATACTTAGGGATTAAAACACTTATCTCACATCTTCGGGAGGATCGAATGAGATAATATAAGTCAACCAAAGACTCCTATAAAATTGTAAATTGCCACCCTCTTACTGTCATTATCAGTTTATGTTAAAGTTGTGGCCAAGTATAAGTCTCATATTCCTTCCAGTGAATGGCCATTTAGTCAAGTCTCTTCCAGCCTATATTTGTTTAACTGATTTTTTGAAACCAAATATAGTATTTTATAGCCTGTTAAATTTAGTCTTGTCTGTCTTGGGCTGGCATCTTGTCTGTCAAGTTTGCTTTGAGTCTGTGTTTGAGAGTTGTTTATTGCTTAAGCTGTTCCTGAAAGCTCTGGGGCTCCTGCTGGCAGGCATATGTTAAAGTAAAATGCCCTGAGCCCTCAGAGTTCAAGTTCTCTACCATCCCCACCTCACCTCTTCTCATCTCCTGACTTTCTTCAATTTCAGAAAGCCATAAAACTTCCCAATGTAATCTCATTTTTGATTGAATATACATAATAGAGCACTAACTGCTCCCACTTCACCAGAATTTGAAGATTTGATGGCTCTATATAAAGGGCTTGAAATTGAAAATAACCCCCCCACCAAATTGAAAATAAACTGTATATATACATATCCAGGGACAAAGCAACCAGAAAATTGTCTTTTCATTTTTCTAGCGGAGGACCAGAAAAGCATTTGTTAGTATCAGATGTCTGGATTTTTAAACACTTCACATACACACACACACAAACACACACACACACACACACACACACACACACACACACACGTGTGCACAAGCACAACCTTGATCATGTACTTAACATGTCATGGGGTCTATAATGTTTGAAAATTCCTGTATGTTACAACATTTGATATAAATAGTGTTTGAGGACCTCCATTCCTTTTTAATACCATCCTTTTAATGATCATACACATACAGACAGAACATACACACATACATACGCAGAAGCAGAACCCTATTAATGCAGTGTCTTCAGCAAAGATGAATTTATAATTCAGGGATGAACAGCAAAAGCTCCCATCACAGCTTGTCACATTTACACGGCAACAGAAACTATAATGCTTCTCTCTGACCTGGGAGTCTGGAAGCATTACAGTTTATTAGGCAAAGCTTTTACGATACCCTCATTTGCAGAGGTGTTTCTGTCAGAGCAATACCAAAATGTCCTCTGAAAGAAGAAAATGGGAATAGCTGTGAGCTTGTCAATCTTCAGTCTTTTAAATGGAGCATTTCACAATTTTGTTATCTGCTGCAGAACCTTAGAGAGGCAAGAGTCTGATGAATATCTTTCAACTCCTATTAGGATCAAACCCAGCCATGGACTGGAGAACACGGGGAGGGGGAAGGGTAAGCTGGGACGAAGTGAGAGACTGGCATGGACATATATACACTACCAAGTGTAAAACAGATAGCTAGTGGGAAGCAGCCGCGTAGCACAGGGAGATCAGCTCGGTGCTTTGTGACCACCTAGAGGGGTGGGATAGGGAGGGTGGGAGGGAGACGCAAGAGGGAGGAGATATGGGGATATATGTATATGTATAGCTGATTCACTTTGTTATAAAGCAGAAACACACCATTATAAAGCAATTATACTCCAATAAAGATGTTAAAAAATAAATTAATTAAAATAAAATCTAAGCAAAGTGTTTGAATGTAACAAGTGCTCAATAAATTGTATTATTGTTATTACTATTACCTTTGGGCTAAGTATGGTGGTCCATGTTCAGCAAAGAGTGTAAATTAGTATAAGAAACATACAGCAAAGTTAGAATGAGCAGATCAAAGTTCAACCTTGCTCACAGGTATAGATCTTATGACCCTTATAGCTGTCATCTTGCCTATTTAGACCTATTGTACTTACTTGCCCCTTCTTAGCTGACCTCCTTGGAAATGACCCTTTGCTTTCTTAGGGAGTCTAGCAGACCTTTAATTTCCCTGGTTCTCCCTGCCAGAGCTATCTAATTGTAACTATCACCTGGAATTCCACAATGTTCTATATTACATCATCATAGGATCATCAGAGATCTCTAGTCATGAGAATGTTCATATTGTATGACAGTCACTGGATTATCCTGTTTTAAGAATAAAGAATATTTCCTACCAAAAAAAAAGATCAAACTCAGCAGTCTGTACCTCGTCAACCAGCGCAATAGCTCACCTTTGAAACCGTGGAGATTAAGTAAGATGGTGACTAGATAAGGGTTATTGTGTGGGAGTTGAATATATAATGGACTCTACTGGCAATTTAAAATAATGTGGCATTACAATATGTTCCATTTTTTTCCCCCAGAAATGTAGACTGAGGTTGAGAATATAGTTGCAGAGTTGTAATTACTGCACTTAAAATTGATGTGGATATGAATGCAAATGAAAGGAAAAATGAAAGATTTTTTTTCTCCCCAGAAGAGATCCCTCTTTGCCTATCACTACATATCAGACTGGAGAAACAAGGATACCGCTTCCCCAAACTTAATGCCATACCTTATCCAGCTAGTAACACATTCATTCAAATTAAGTTTTAAAGACTTAAAACTCCAATCAGCAATGCCAGTCAAGGTGTTATTTCAATCAAAAGATTTTTTTGAAGGGCGGATTGATTAAGGAATGGGTTTATAAATGCAAATAAAGAAGTAGGGTAGTAAAGTAAAAAGTAATCCCTCTGGGACTTAGAATTGATACTTTTAGGGCTAAGAACAAGGAAAATTTTTAAAGATCAAGTACTCCAAGAGTGCAAAATTCTTAAAGACCTTAACAATTAATATGGCTTTACTAGTTAACTTCCCCTTGGACCGGCCCTGTTCTCCTCCCTAAGAGAATGATTGCTTCTCCTAACTGAAGGCAAACTGATGTGGCTTTTGCGGGTGAGGAAGAGAATAAGCCAAAAGGTATCACCCCCTCCCTAAACAAGATTCCTCAACAGTCCTTGACATTTTAGCCTTTACATTTATGTTTTGAGTCATTTCATCTCACCAAAGTCTCAGTAAAAATGGATCAACCCAGAAATGCTGGCACTCACTGACCAGAAATTCTCAAACTATTATGGAGCAGCTTGGTGATGGGGACCTTGATGCTGGTACAGAACCTGGGGCTCAGCCTCAGACATTCAGACTTGGTCTGTCTGGGGCAGGTTCTGGGGTTTTGCCATTTAAACAAGCTCTTCAGATGAAGCTGATGCCTGGACCACAGTTTGAGAAACCCCGCCCTTGTCTATTTTAGCAGGCCACAGTCATAGCGTATTTTAGAAAGAGGAAGTAGAGAAGTGGAGAAGCAGGGAGGGGATAGGAAGGAAGAGGGAATAGGAGGCAATGTGGAGGGCCTGGCTGGAGTGGCAGGGATTGATTTAGGGCAAATAAGGAAACACTTGACAGTTTAGAAAATAGACCAATTTTTCAACCAGATTTTTAAATAAAGGCTATACAAATTTTCACCCACAGACAAAAAAGTCCACGGATTTATGAATCAGAAAATTCCATCTGCACTCATAGTGCTTCCCCACCTCTACCTACCACACACACACACACACACACACACACACACACACACACACACACACACACACACACACGTCATTCATTACAGTTGTTTGGCCTACTAGATTTTAATTTTCCTTGTCTGTTGGAGGGTCAACTATGTGTGAGGCTGTTTTCAAATACTGTGTCTACATAATACTTCACATCCAGCTGAAAGTGAGAAAAAAAATCAATAAAACTAGTTACTTGAAATCAGGTGGACAGCTCATCCCATATTCCTGTACCCCTGAAAGTTTACAGATTTCAGCCTTTTTTTGCCACTGATCTTTGTTTAAGGTTCATGGTAGTTGACCTTAGGCAACAAATTACCCCGATATTGACATGCCCAAGGGAGCAATTTTTCCTTCTCCTGGTCAGTGTTCCAGCTGCCTTGTGTTGATGCTCTTGATGTGGGGATGGGGGGGAGAGGCATTTCTTACCCCCGACCTCTATTCAGCAAGAGCATCTTTAATTTTACCTGCTTTATTTGAAATTATGTAATTTTAAGAAGTGAAAATCCTTCCAAATCATAGGGAATGGGAGAACTGCTTATTTTTCTTTCTAAAAAAACTATAATTACCAAAGTAAAATAGCTTTATTGTAGAAAATTCAGAGATGAACAGCAAAGAAAATAAATATCAGACACAATAGAAATAATTCCTGTTAACCTTCATGCATATTTCCTTTTAGGCTTTTTCTTTGTTTCTGTGCATGTATTACCTATAATAGTTAAAAAATCAAAATGGCATCGTACTTCACTTACAGTTTTAAAACTTTATATTGTGAGGATTTCCCTATATTGATATGTGTTCTCCTATGATTTGAAATGGCTACAATTAATTTCCCAGGCTGTTGATGAAATATAATTTATTTAACCATTTTTTTCTTCTAGCCATTTCGGTGGTATTTAGTTGATATAATTTCTCCATATTGGAAATAATGCTCCAGTGAGCAAGGTAGTGTACCTTGTGCAAATCTATGATTACTCCTTAGGGCAAATTCCTAGAAGTGAAATTTCTGGAACAAAGGTTATGCAGTATTTTAATGCTTTGGAAATGTATTGTCAAATTGCCCTCCAGAAATAATGTACTAATTTACACTCACAGCAGCAGTGGGTGAGAGTGACCATTTCCTGTACCCTTGCCACCACTGGAAATTGTTATTTTAAAACATCTTTGCCAGTTTCCACTTAATATATAATGATGACAATTAATTCACTGCAAAAAGGTCTTTTTTAGACCAACTAATTGACTTCTAGCACACATTGCCCTTGATAATCAAATACGAAATGAAGTCGATTCTTGGTTTATGCACTAGACTAGTGATTGACAAACTTTTTCTTTTAGCAGACAGTAAATATTTTATACTTGTGGGCCATATAATCTCTGTCACAGCCACTCAATTGTGCCACTGTAGTGCGAAAGCAGCCACAGATAAGACAGAAATCAATGAGCGTGGCTGTGTTCCGACAAAACCTTATTTGCCAAACAGGAGGAGGGTGGGATTTGGCACGGGGGCTAGAGTTTGCTGGCCTCTGCTCTAGATATACTGAAAACTCATTACGGTTAGCAGCTACTGTCCTAGAAATTGTAGGAGAGGCTCTGGTGAGCAGAGATGATAACAGAGTATGACAGTGCGATGACAAACAATGCATAGGTGCTGAGTCAGAGAACAGGACAGAGCAGACTCTTGAAGGCCAGGTCAGTGTTCGTCAAATGAAAGCAGGAAGGTTTGGAAAGTGGGGGTGGAGAGTGGAATGAAGGGCATCCAAGGGAGCGAAAACAGTATGTGCAAAGGCCCGGAGGAATCAGAACAAATTCAAGAAACTATGTGTAGTTTCCTGCAGAAGGTGTGGAGAGCTTGGGTAGCGTATTAGAGTTCTGCAGAGAAATAGAACTGTGGGCGTGTGTGTGCATGAGATGTGGGGAGGAGGAGCTTATTATGAGGAACTGTCTCACCTGATTATGGAGACTGAGAAGTCCAACTATCTGTGGTCTGGGAGCTGGAGACTCAGGAAGCCAGTGGTGTAGTTCCAGTCTGAGTCCAAAGGCCTCAGGAGTGCCAATGGTATAAGTCCCAGTCTGAGGGCAGAAGAGCAATGTCACACCTCAAGCAGTTGTTCAGGGAGAGTGAATTCTCCCTTCGTTTGCCTTTTTGTTTGAATCAGGCCCAACAGATTGGATGATGCCCACCCACAGTGGGGAGGGCAGTCTGCTTTACTCAGTCTACAGATTCAAATGGGACTCTCAAACACCCTCACAGACACACCCAGAGCTAGTATTCAACCAAATAGCTGGGCGTCCCGTGACCCAGCCAAGTCAACATAAAATTAACCATCACAGGTAGAAAAGCAGGGAAGCTGAGCGGATCGGATTGTGAAGGGCAGTGCAGTCACACCAAGGGATTTGCACTATCTTGAAGGTGCTGAGGAACCATGGGAGGATTCTAAGCTAAGAAATGACATGATTAGAGTCTGGTTAAAAAAAATTCTTTGGTAATTGTACTCTGGTCATAGATTAGTATTAAGGGATGCTGGCTGAGTGGTATACAGAAACTCTGTACTGATTTTGCAACTTCTCTGTGAGCCTAAAATTATTTCAGCATCAAAGGTTAAAAATATCCTTCTGGCAGCAGCATGGAGGATTAAGTAGAGAAGTAGGCTAGAGGGGGGGTATGACAGTAATCCAGGATGAAGAGCGTCTGAAATAAGCCAGCAGCAGTGGGCACAGAGACAAGGGGGTGATGAGAGAAATTAGGAGCAAGTAAAGTCAGGACTCAGTGACTGGCTGGATGAGTTGGACACAGAGCCACCACAGGGACCAGGCTAGCATTGAGTGACAATGTGCCTTCCGTGGTAGGAGAAAAAAGGCTGATTTTTAGGTGAATGTGGAATAAAACCGAATGTTTGTGAAGGTCCAGAGAAACTGAATGGCTTCTTTCTAGCTGGATAAGATTTTCAAGTGAATGATAAATTGGTCCCTCACCCTTTATCACAAGGAAATACACAGCATTACTACTGCTTTCAAGAGCAGAGATGGCCAGGCTGTTAATGTGCGCACCATGGATTTATGTCTGACTTGGAAAGAGTACGGGGGAGTCACTAGACCCTATAGGAATGCACTATTAGTCAGGCATGTGATGTCTCATACTACTCTGAATGCTTCTTTGAAAACAGTTGAGTTTATAGAGCAGCCTTAAGAAAGATTCATGAAGTGTGTCGTGTTATCCAGTCTCAAGTGTAGTTCTCAGTGGCTCCCGGCCTTGGGTAAAATCCTGTAATGTTTTTTCCCTTTATCATTTCATCAAATGCAGCAACCCTAAAGATATCAGCTAGATTGAATAGAAGGTTATTCTTCCTCAGGGAAGACATCTAGAAATATGCTTTATAAAGCCATTTCTGGGGGGTTATTTTTCTTCTCCTTTAATTCATGGCTGGCCATACGATAAGATGACTGGCTGAACGTGAAATATTCAGATGTTTGTTCCATATAATATTCCAAACTGGCTCATTTTATAGGCTGCATTTATTGAATCAATCAATTATGTTGCTGTCATCCAATTATTTTGCTGTCACCCACTCTAAAAGTATCAGCTTTTCAAATAACACTCCTAATTCCTTTGAAAAGTTCAATGCAGTCATAATAGCTGCGTTAGACTAAGCAGTAGATTTTGATCTTAGCAGACCAAGAGGAGGTTTAGTTGTACACTTTTGACTACTTAACTCAAGGCTTTCAAAAGGAAAACATTCAAAAGAACCCCCAGTGAGTCAGCAAAGACTTTAAAAAGATTGTGTATATTTTCTAAAGCATATTTTAGAAAATCACGTACAGGGGAAAAGTGTATAACATGTACCCACAAGAGCTAAATTTAAAAAATGTGCGTAGCAGTGAACACATGCAGAGCATATGGATGTGGCTGACGGAAGAGTTCCTGGCTTCCAATCAAGACACCACTCAGAGCAGATGTACCGTCATAAATTTGAGCTACACAAGCCACATCCTCACTGGTCAGTTTCCAGTCAGTTGTCTTCGAATCCAGTATGACTGATGTACACTGGAACTCCAGTTTCCATTTTGGTTGGAGGGAAGAGAAATGACTCTATGAAAAGGCCAAAGCATACACATGCCATCCCAGACAAATAAATACTCTTTCATTCCTTACCTCTCCCAAGACATTGGCAAGTCAAGTCCCTGGCAACTTTTCGTTTCAGCTTTTTTGCCTAACAGATTTTGCCCAGCAATCTGTCATCCGATTCCAATAGTAGGGCAAGGATGAACAGCAGTCCTCGGTAGTAACCTCTGCAATTTTCTAGGATTAAATTATACTTCTCAAGCAGATTAAAAATTTCTGAGTAGAATGTCAGGGTAACCCTTATCGCTCTTCCTTTCATGGCTAAAAAAAAAGGACTGCTTTTATTTATTTGCTGGAGGGGATGCTTGGACGTTCACTTGAAATCTTGACACACTTTTAACATATTTACAAAATATGTAAAAATGTTACAATTCAATATTTTATGACTCAAATAAAATATTTAAATCACCTCTATATGGACCAACGGGTGCACTAGTTTGTTAGTGTTGACTGATTCACTAACCAAGAATCTTATGATAAAAGGTGCAGGATGTAGCTGGACCAACCAGCAACGGGCAAAATGTCCCTTCTCAACAAATCAAATAGACGGTCATTTTTGGTTCTTTGCTGGATGGGTAGGTAGAGCAGATGTTGGGAAGGAAGAGCCTGCTTTGCAAAATCCTTTTGACAATAATTCGATCGCTCTGGCGGAACTGAATCTGCTAATTTGATTCTTAGATTTCTAGGTGGTGGAACAGTACCAGATGCCTCGCAAAATATTAGCATCCCTGTTTCATGGTTCCTCATCACATCCTGTTCACTCCTCTTCGGGGAGCTTCATATTAAATTAGATGCAGCTGCTGAGTGAAAGATTTCTTTCATGTTCCTATTTAGTATGAAAACAATAGCAAAAAGAAACATTCAATTTCCTAACTTTTAGGAATTCTTCCTTTTGTTCTTTCTTTTTTTTTTTTTGGATGGAAGGGTGGCGGTTTGCTCAGGGTGCTGTTTTAGAGACAGACCATCTGACTAAAGGGAGACAAAAATTCCCAGGGAACCTATTCACCACCTCCACCCCTCCAGCAAAACTCACTAAATGCGCCTGGGGTGGTACTTCTTGCAAACAATTTGTCTCCTCTCAAAAAATTACATATAAGTATGTTATTTTCTCTAACTCTGACAATTTTGCATCACATGCTTAGTCATCTGATGCATTTTAGTGAACTGGACATTAAGACTAATGACTTAATTTCCATTGCTCAAGGAATTAAGTTATCATTTGTGGGTTACTAGGTTTCAGAAGAAAAGAGAAGACACTTGGGAAAAAAATGGAAGTTTCATCCCTGGTCTGTATTACAGCTTCTGACATATTTTTAGATGCCAACAAGTAGTGGCAGAGTAACAGCTGTTAAAATGACCCTTATTTAACGCCCATATAAGAATGAAGCTTTCCACAGAGAGCTTTGTGTGCACACTTGGTTGATAATCAGATCATCTGATTCCCTTTTCTCCTCTTCCCTGAGTTTTCTTTTCTTTTATCGCAGCCTGGCAAGTGGCAAAGAACTGCTGTTTTTCAACTCAGTGCAGTGGAATAATGGGCAAGAGGAACATACCCTATCAACAGATCAAACAGACAGTCATCTTTGGTCCTTCACTGGATGGGTAGAGCAGATGTTGCAAAGGAGACCCTGCTCTCTTTGTGTCATCAAGCCTGTGCTCAGATGGCCCAGACTCTGGGATAACTTAATTTGGAGTCTGTTTCCCAAGTTATAGTTGCCTGTAGGTACAAAGTTCTCTAAAGGGCAAACCTGGAAGGTGAAGCCTGGAATAAGGTCTTTGTTTTGGGGCTTTTAAATCTCTAAGTCATTAATACTTCATTGACTACCTGTGGAATAAGAAATGTTTGGGTAGGCTGGTTCTAGCAAAAAGTATCTTTTCCCTTCAGATTGGTCTCAGTGGCGTTGCCATTTCCTGCTGACTCCGAGAGACAAGACAGAGTGCCAACCTGTCATTTAGTTTAACTCCATGGAAATGAGGCGAGGGAATCTGACCATGACTAAACCTTTGTATCCAGCAAAAGAACACAGGGCAATCAAGGCAGCCTGCTGCTGTCCTAGGAGGACGGACTGTTGCTGGGTTTGCAAGGTGGGCTAGGCAGGCAGAGAGGGAGTATACAGACACACGGAGGTGACCAAAACTCTTATAATTCATTCATTTAGGCCTTTCCTTATGCCAGCATTGAAGCTCTTCCTTGAAGGAGGCTGCCCTAAAGACAGCTGTGGCTAGCTTTCATCACCAAGAAAAGGTAAACAGAAAAACTGACCCACCAGCCAGTGGACGAATGACTACAACTCTCCAGGGAGGACTAGCTCAATTGACTATTCCAGCTGCTTTCCTTTCCCAGTTTCTGTGTGGGTGTTGTCCACACACATACACACACCTTCGTCCCCATAGGTATTGCAATTCTCCTGCTAAGTTGCCCTGTACAGGACTTAGAGGAAAAACACAAACTAGCGTCCAAATAAACTGAGCACTCTCGCTCTCTTTCCCCACCCGCCCCTCCCTCCCTCTAGTTAATTCTTAAATTGCCTAGTTTAAATGAACTTATTTTAAAAGGTATCAATAAATTTATTTCGAGTAATAACGGTAACACTTTTTATTTTCATTTCTAAAACAGATTCTCAAGTCCATTATAAAGGCACATTTCATATGTCAGTCTTGCAGATAGATGTTAGAATTTCCTGGGCTAACAAAAAACATTTTTGTTAGTCTTCTCACATTTACTATAGTATGAGTAACGTGTGTCACAATGTGGACCAGTCATCACGTGCACGCAGCCCTGAAGGTGTAGAATATGGCTCTGGTTTCATGGGCTAGATTTGAAATTCCCAGAAATCTCCTTGCTCACAGTCCAATTTGTATCAAGCACCAATTTAATTTCTTTCAGGTCTCAGGCCTGTGGCTTCACGCTAATTTGCCAGGCTACTGGTGTTGTATTGATCAAGTAGTTATATTCTTAAGGACTTTTCAACTAATAGCAAATTTATACTTATTAGTTAGCTCCATGGGGTAAGAATACTCAGCGTGTTGCTCAAGTTTCAGTTTAGCACTTCATTTTGCAAACTCTTTTACGGTGCTATCTTTAGAAATTACTTCTCACAACAGTCCTGGGAGATGGGCTAATGCTGTTGGCCGGCAGCTATTTAGGTTTTAGAAAGGGTCCATGATGTGTCCCGAGACAGCGTCAGCGCCAAGGTTAGAACTCGCAGTTCCTGGGGCTCAGGCAGCCAGGCCTTGTCACCCGTCGGACATATACACCCCCTTCCTTTTTTTTTTTTAACATCTTTATTGTAGTATAATTGCTTTACAATGGTGTGTTAGTTTCTGCTTTATAACAAAGTGAATCAGTTATACATATACGCATGTTCCCATATCTCTTCCTTCTTGCGTCTCCCTCCCTCCCACCCTCCCTATCCCACCCCTCTAGGTGGTCACAAAGCACTGAGCTGATCTCCCTGTGCTACGCGGCTGCTTCTCACTAGCTATTCACTTTATGCTTAGTAGTGTATATATGTCCATGCCACTCTCTCACCTTGTCACAGCCTCCCCCTCCCCCTCCCCATATCCTCAAGTCCATGCTCTAGTAGGTCTGTATTCCCATCTTACCCCTATGTTCTTCATGACCTTTTTTTTTTCTTAGATTCCATATATATGTGTTAGCATATGGTATTTGTTTTTCTCTTTCTGACTTACTTCGCTCTGTATGACAGACTCTAGGTCCATCCACCTCACTACAAATAACTCAATTTCATTTCTTTTTATGGCTGAGTAATATTCCATTGTATATATGGGCCACATCTTCTTTATCCATTCATCTGTTGATGGACACTTAGGTTGCTTCCATGTCCTGGCTATTGTAAATAGATGCAGAGAAAGCTCTCGACAAAATTCAACACCCATTTATGATAAAAACCCTCCAGAAAGTAGGCATAGAGGGAACTTTCCTCAACATAATAAAGGCCATATATGACAAACCCACAGCCAACATTGTCCTCAATGGTGAAAAACTGAAACCATTTTTACTAAGATCAGGAACAAGACAAGGTACCCCACTCTCACCACTCTTATTCAACATAGTTTTGGAAGTTTTAGCCACAGCAGTCAGAGAAGAAAAAGAAATAAAAGGAATCCAAATCGGAAAAGAAGAAGTAAAGCTGTCACTGTTTGCACATGACATGATACTATACATAGAGAATCCTAAAGATGCTCCCAGAAGACTACTAGAGCTAATCAATGAATTTGGTAAAGTAGCAGGATACAAAATTAATGCATAGAAATCTCTGGCATTCTTATACACTAATGATGGAAAATCTGAAAGAGAAATTAAGAAAACACTCCCATTTACCATTGCAACAAAAAGAATAAAATATCTAGGAATAAACCTACCTAAGGAGACAAAAGACCTGTATGAAGAAAATTATAAGACACTGATGAAAGAAATTAAAGATGATACAAATAGATGGAGAGAGATGCCATGTTCTTGGATTGGAAGAATCAACATTGTGAAAATGACTCTACTACCCAAAGCAATCTACAGATTCAGTGCAATCCCTATCAAACTACCACTGGCATTTTTCACAGAACCCTTCCTTTAATTATGTTAAGTTCTGGTGCCATTGCAGAGTCACAGATTAAGATAAAATCACACTGTCTAAATGGAAATGGAGTCCAGTCCATAAAGGCAGCCTGGCATTCAGAGGCCTGAGTGGCACCTCATTGGGGTGGATGCTCCCATCCCTTCAGGGTCTCTGAGACAAATGGCTCTCCCAGAAGCTATTTCTAGTCGTCTTCTGAGTCTGGCTGTTTGAACTGCAAGATCATTTAGTTCAAACCCTTGTTTTGCAGAGAAGGAAAGTCAGGTCTGGAGAGGCTGACTCGTCTGGGCCTCAGAACAAAATCGGGTATCCTGATGCTGGCTTCAGCACTCCACCCCCTAGACACCCCGGTTTCTCAAGACTGGCTCCCAAGCCACTGTCCATGGAGTTAGAAAGTGAAGAGCGGTATCAGTCAAGGTCCATACAACATGAGTTTGGGATGTTTCCTGGTTCAGGTGAAACCCAGAGGTTGACATAGCTTGTTGGTGAGATTAAAGTAAATAAACTGGGGAGTAATGGTCTCTATTTCACCAAGTAATGCTACTTGTTGTGTAACTAGAACTAAGTCTACAAAACTCAAAATGAGATGGACACTTCAAATTGTTACTGTAGATAGCCAAGCCAAACCAATTATCCAGGCCTCCAGTGGAACTTTGTGGTCTGAATGCCAGGGATAATAATTTGTTTTCTAAGCAAATTCTGCTTTTTCGTATCGTTCATATGTAAAAATGTTGAGTGAGACGACCCAAGTTAGAAAAAATAAGCCTATGCAATATACAGTTTTGAAAACATATTCTGGGAACCAGGATTTCCCACACTTCAGTCATTCACATACAGCCATCACCATTTTTGTGTGTTTCCATTAAACTGATTTTTAAAAATATAAATAAATGTATGAAAAGAGGAAACTTTATAAAATTATAAAAAATGGTAAGCCAGTATCATTTGCCATAAAAATTTTAAATAAATTTGGAGTTACAAAATATTTTAACGTTTACCTGTGCTCCCATTAGAACCATCTCATGTATGATCAACAGTGTGTCTTAGGAAACACTGAACTACATCAGCAGTTAACAATATTTGGGAGGATGGAAAGACATGACTCAGGAGCCATTTATACTCTTTAAAACAATTTAGAACTCTTAAAGAGATCTTATTTATATGAGTTATGCCTATAAATATTTGCTATATTAGAAGTTAAAACTGAGATGTTTAAAATATATATGTATTAATTCATTAAAAAAATAATAACCCATCATGTGGTAACATAAATATCATATATATTAAGAATCATAGCATTGGGACTTCCCTGGTGGTCCAGTGGTTAAGACTCCGCCTTTCAGTGCAGGGGCCGCGGGTTGGATCCCTGGTCAGGGAACTAAGATCCCACATGCCTCAGGGTGAGGCCAAAAAATTAAAAATAAATAGATAAATAAAACTAAATTGCACATCTCAAAAGAAAAAAGAATCATGGCATTGTTTTACATTTTTGTAAATTAATGTCTTGCTTAATAGACACCTGTATCTGCAATCACTGTTGTGATACGTTGTTTTGGTTGAAGTATATGACAAATATCTGACTTTACACAGATATGTAGCTGGAAAAGAGAAGTGTATTTTAATAGTGTTTTCACATAATTGTAGATATTCTTCTTTGATACCGCACCAAAGCTCAACAAGATACAGAATCTGAAATCAAATCAATAAATTCTTACTTTAAAATCTATTGGTTTACCTTCTATCTTGAATGAATTTTTTACCCATGCATGGTTTTGAAAGCATACTTTGGTCATTTGGAAAATATTATTTCACTAAATTATGCAGATCTTCCAAATCTTGGCACATTTCCTCATATAATACTTTAAAAATTTCATTTTAAAATATCATCTCCAGTCACATCAGGAAAATCTCTCAGCCCTGAAAAGCTGTTAAGCTCATGATGGCAGATACGAGTTTTCCAAAATTCCAATTTTTCCCTGATAGTTCCAATTTTATTATTGGCAACAAATACTGAAAAACATAGTTTTTTTCCTCTTGAGTTGAGAGGTCTACTAGTTGATTTTCAAGAAAATGTCATCAAATACCAATGTCCCAATAACCATTGTTTGTCTGTAAGTCAAACTTCATCAAATCAAAGTTGGCAAGTGTGTAAGCTGGTGTTCCATGAAAATGGCCACCAGGTCAGCTCACACCTTAGCCATACAAGACAACCATCGTACTTTAGTACGAGGCATACATACTTTATGTGTGCATATCCCATTTCATCACACAAAATATTAAAAATGCATATATTCAAGATTTAACAAAATTAATAACTCTGACTTCTTCATCCAGGACATTCTTCTGAAGGTGGCAATTGTTTTTACCATGAATGCATGAAAAATACAATGACTACAAGCAAAGTTTGGTGCCACTGCCTTGACTGGTACTAATGGGCTGATGGTTTTACCTACCATTGCTTTAATACCATCAGTGCAAAAGTCAACACTGAAAAAAAGGCAAATAATGTCTCCAGTCTTAGTATTACTATGAAAATAGTTTTGATCTCACAAATGCCCTTGAAAGAACCTTGTAAACTTCAGGATCCATGGCCACACTTTGAGATCTGCTGATCTAGAACAACTCCTAATTTGTGAAGGGTAAGGGGACAGAATCTGATATTTATTAAGTACCTTATAGACACTGTGTTATGGACTGAGTTGTGTCCCCCCAAATTCATCAGTCGAAGTCCCAACTCCCAGAATGTAACTGTATTTAGAGATAAGGTCTTTAAAAAAGTGATTAAGTTAAAATGAGGCCATTAGGTTGGGGCCCTAGTCCAGTATGGCTAGTGTCCTTATAAGAAGAGAAAGAGACACTGGTTGGTGATCCACATGTGCCCAGGGGAATGACCATGTCAAGAGGCAGCAAGAGGATGGCCACCTGCAAACCAAAAAGAGAGGCCTCAGAGGAATCCAGCCCTATTAGCACCATGACCTTAGACTTCCAGCCTCCAGAACTGTGAGAGGCTTCTCTTGTTTAAGCCACCCAGTCTGTGGTATTTCGTTATGGAAGCCCTAGCAAACTAATATGCGTTGCTATTTAGTTATCATAAAATCTTTGATGTACATATTGTCATCCTCATCTTATGGAAGAGACAGCAGAAGCTCAGAAAAGATGGGTAATTTCCCAAAGCTCATGCAATTAAGAGAGAAAAGAGCCAAAATTTGAATCCAGGTGTGACCAGGAAGTCAGTGGCCACAGAGCCAGTGCATGAGTGAGCATATAGGACCCATGGTCCAGGGCTCTGTCTATGACAGAGGGCTGCCCTGTAAAAGTGAGGATGTTATTTCCTACTAATGATCCTAATAAACAAGAAACCTGAATTGTAATGAACAATTTCTACTACTAGCTCAATATAAATACTGCCCTAATTAATGAGTTTGCAAGAATTTTCTCTGCTCTATGGACGCTGTAGATTTTTTAAAAATTATTATTAAAAATAGATAGAGACTAACGTGACACAAACACAGGATCTTACTACAACTAAGAACTACAAAATCAACCAAACCCTACTTCCTCTAATAAACATGTCTGTAGGAGCTAACACCGACAACCCAAAGAAATAAATAAATGATCTAACACCTCCTCCTTGAACCTGTGGCCTCTTTCTGCCTGTTCCTGTAATGTGTTATCGATTGGTGATTTGGAAGGGACGCTGGTTCAGCAGCATGCTGTCTACGGGAGGATGACTTCTTTCCCCACTTGGTGTCTCTGTTGACCCCTCAGGAGGTGTGGCTGAAAGTTCAGCATCAAATGGCTTTTAACACCTAGGTTTCATCCTGCAATCTCCCTCATGTCTAGCAGTAATGAAGCAATTGGGTGTCCTGCCATAATAAATCTGAGTCAAAGTAAAGCTGATGCTCCCTTCCTTCCCGTGAGCACAGAGTGCACTGGGGTTTAGATGATGAGGAGGTTTTTGTGCCGTGCCCTGATCGGAGGACCGGAAGCTCCATCCTCTGGCAGAGAGCATCTCTAAGTGCTTTCCCTGTGCTTCCTTCCATTTGCATTAGAATTCTGACTGCCAAGGATTTTAAGCTTTGTCCGTGAATTTCTAATCCCTTCTTTCAAAATTCCTGCTTCAGTTAATGTCTTATTTTTGATGCATTTTGAATTAATTCGACAACGGTTAAAGGGGGAAGAAATGTGCACACCTACCAAGTACCAAGCATAGCATTAGACTCCAGGGGTCTTAGGATAAACAGGACACGGACTTTTGCTCTCAAAGAAATTTTACTGTTTTTTTTTTGTTTTTTCTTCACACACACACACTGTATTTTATTTTTACAAGATAAATAAACTGACACCAAGCATTGTAAATGGATGACCACAACAAAAGCAACAATGATTGCAATTACCAAACACGAAACACACTCATACTATTGACATTCAGTCCTTTACTGGTTTTTTTTTTTAAGGTTCTTTTAATTCAGAATACCACTGCATTGCTGTACTCTATTTTATTTATAGTATTTATGAGTATCAAATAGTATTTATTTATTTATTTATATGCTTACTGTCCATTTCCCCAGTCAGCGTGAAGCTCCACGAAGGCATGGATCTAGTCTGCTTTGCTCACCACTGTGTTACCCGACCTGAAATAGTGCCTGACACATTGTAGACATCCATAAAGACTGAGTAATCTATAGCCAACAAGCATTGGTACAGTGTACTGAATAGGTCTGAGAACATTACATCTTTTTCCTCTAAGAATACTAGTCTAATGACTGAGTTCAAAAGAATGGACAAAAGCTCACCTTGTACACTTAGATTTTCTTTTCTTTTCTTTTTTTTTTTTTGGCTGCATTGGGTCTCCACTGCTGAGTGCGGGCTTTCTCTAGTTGTGGTGGCTACTCTTTGTTGTGGTGTGCGGGCTTCTCATTGCGGTGGCTTCTCTTGTTGTGGAGCATAGGCTCTAGGCACACCGGCTTCAGTAGTTGCAGCATGTGGGCTCAGCAGTTGTGGCTCGTGGGCTCTAGAGCGCAGGCTCAGTAGTTGTGGCGCATGGGCTTAGCTGCTCTGCCGCATGTGGGATCTTCCCGGACCAGGGATCGAACCCACGTCCCCTGCATTGGCAGGTGTATTCTTAACCACTGTGCCACCAGGGAAGTCCTGCACTTTGATTTCTCTTAAAAGAGATTTTGGAATATCTGTTGAAACCCATCTGAAGCTGCAATGGTTTAATGGTTGGAGTGATTTCCACAAATTCTCAGTGGAGTAAAATGCTTTCCCAAGAATCCTTCTGACTTAGTTCATTTGGGCTGCTATCACAGAATACCACAGACGGGGTGGCTTAAACAACAAACATTTATTTCTCACAGTTCTGGAGGTTTAGAAGTCCAAGATTAAGATGTCTGCAGATTCTTTGTCTGCTGAGAGCCCACTTCCTGGTTCACAGGTTCTTTTCACTGTGTCCTCACATGGTGGAAGGAGCAAAAGAGCTCTCTGGGGCCTCTCTTATAAGGGCACTAATCCCAACCATGAGGGCTCCACCCTCATGACCTAGTCACCTCCCAAAGGCCCCATCTCCCATCATCCCAAATCACATTGGGGTTTAGGTTTCAACATATAAAATTTGGAGAGACACATTCGATTGCACCCTTTGTACCACCTCCTTGAGTTGAAAAAGTAGAAAATGTTTTCTTGTGGGTTCCATACCAACTCTTTATAACCTGGTATCCAAAAACATCTGCTATGACACTCTTACCCTGAATGACACAGAATTTAAACAATTTGTCAAGTGGTTCTTGAGGAAAACCTCTGTGGAGATTATCTTTACCATTTTGAGAAATTCTACAATCAGAATTGGCTTCCACCTTGCACATGACTTCTGTGGTAAAAATTCTGTCTCCTGAGGCACCTCCTCTTCCCTCTGAGGAAGATTCATCTCCCCATGATTTATGGTCTTGGAGTAAGAAAAACATCTGTGTCGAGTGGCTTGATTCTACACTCCTGGACCTTTGATGTATAGCCTTGAACGCACACAGAACAGGCACGTGCACGTTTGTGTGCGTGTGCACGTTGTGCGGGTCGGTGGAGGAGTGGGGGCTGGCCCTTTGCAGAATTTGAATCTGCACTGTAGTTTTCCTGTGTTTGGCTGACCCAGGTGGCATGAATACTTTGCATTCATGGTGGCTTTGATTGCTGAGAATGTTACTGTTGAGTTTTATTAACTATGCCCTTTTCTTAGACTGTTATGTGTGTCAAATTTGGTGTAGTTAAGAGGCACTCATAGGAATTTTTTTAAGGTCTCTTCATAGAAGAGGCTTCCATAGCATGTCATATAAAGATTTCCCCAAGTTTCAGTGTTGACAGATGGTGCTGCTCTGCAGTATAAGCAGCAATGTCCTCACGAGACTATTGATTTTTGTTTGTGAAATATAAATCCCTAAACAGTGACTGATGGGCTGGCGAGAAGTGCTTCTTTAATAATTCAATAATTTCATTAAAAGATCTGGTCCTAAGTGAAACAGGAGTGGTGACAGGCCTGACTGTGGACTGCATTTTAGTCTTGTATAAAAAACAAGACCATGGTTTCCTTTGTTCATGTTTAGCTATGTTGTTTGCTTGAAGATAAAGTCGTTCAGTATATGAATTCCAAGAAATAGCGCAAATAACATCAGTTCTTCAGTGTGTCTCAGGGCAGCCATTTTAAGCCCCATCTGCCCCAATTCGAGGCAGTGGCTTGGTTCATTTGCTTACTAGGTAGACTTGAACATTGATCTATTTTGCCTGCTGCTCTTTAGTCTTCTTTTTTCTTAGCAGGCTCTCACTTCAATAGAGAATGGATTGTTTGTAGGGAGTAGAAGCCAAGATGATTCCAACACAGAGCTTCGTTACAGCCAAGAAAGACATATTAACCAAAGTTGTCTTCCTCTAATGTGCCAGAAGCAAAGACCAACAGAAACTCTAAGAAACAAGTAAAGAACCTGTAACTAAATCATGGAAACTCCTAGAAACACAATTAACACTAACCCTAGAGTATCTTCCTGCATTTTTATATTTATTATCTAAGCAAGACAAAGTCCTACAAAATCAAATTGATTTATTGTACCTTTATTTATTTCAGAAGAGGTTTAAACCATCAGCAAATTCATGTATTATGCTTATATTTACAAAGGAGTTACACACCTAATGTTTTGTACACGTTGTTATCTTATTAGGGACTCCCTACATCGTAGTCTAACGGATGTAATGCCTCTTAAAGTAATACAATTAAGAGTCACAGAGTAAACACATGTACAATTTATTCTTTTTGTTGAGTCTCAGAAAAAACAATTTTGATATGTTAATGGATTCTCATGGGCAAGTAGCTATTAATTAAATAACCCATGAGACTGAGCAGTGAAATGTCAATGCAAGGACAGTCTACTAACATTGTTGAAGAATGGTAATTAGCTTACAGTCTTTAGCAGTGGCATAGATATTTGTATTTCATTTTGTAGATATCTGTGTCAGCTATACCAAATTAGTTAAATTAAATCAGCAATTATTTAGTAAATCTCTACAGTTTGCACAGTGCTGGGCTAAAAATTTGGGCTAAAACAAAAAAGTGGAAGACATGCTCTAGATTCTCAGAGAAAATATAGTGTAGTTTGGAGAGGTGAGATATAAGTAAATTTCAAATATAACTGTTGTATGTGTCAACATATCAGGAGTGTTTTAAGGCATTACATCCTCAATTATTTACTATTTTTCTCATGATCCATCATGACTTATGATCATTTGTTAAGAAATATTAGGTAGGGAAAAACAGTGCTGGGGTAGGGCCTAGGGATATGAAGGTGTAAATCCTGGCTTCTACACAGGAAACCAATGATTTAATTTGGTAGATTGATTGTTAAGTGAAATCTCTGCCAAAGCAGAAAGTCCCACGAATGGGAAAGGGAGGGAGAGAGCGCTGAGGCCTAGGAGGTTCTGACAAGTTTTGTGGAGGAGGAGAACTTGAAGTACAGGTAGCATATGACTACACAAAGGAGGGGGAGGTGATGGCTCAGGTGGTGACGAGGCTGGAGCCAACATCATCCCGTGGTGTGGAGGGCGAGGCTGGAGAAGAGGTTATGTAACTGGGACCACATTACGTAGATTCTAACAGCTGAAGAATCTGGACTCAGCTGTCCTGTGGAGCATAAGAACAGGATCAGAGTAGTCTTAGGAAGACTGATCAGGTGGAAGCGCACCAGTGGATCTATGGTAGGGAGCAGAGGCTCGAGGATGCAAGTCTGGCTGGGAGGCCCTTATGAGGGGATAAGACACCCACATGCCTTCCCAAACCAGATCACAGACTTCATCAGGGACAGGACAGCACCTTGCTTTTCGTTTGTTTGTTTTCTTGTTTGCTTTTCCTGATACATGCAGTCCATAAAGTATAATGCAATGTAATAACCCCTTGTAGGGTCATTAACTTATGAGCCATCTAAAGACAGGTGCTGTCTTTTGCCACTGAAAACTGTATTTGGCCTCCTGGAACAAGAGTGCCTCGGGCTTCCCTGGTGGTACAGTGGTTGAGAATCTGCCTGCCAATGCAGGGGACACAGGTTCGAGCCCTGGTCTGGGAAGATCCCACATGCCGCGGAGCAACTGGGCCCGTGAGCCACAACTACTGAGCCTGCGCGTCTGGAGCCTGTGCTCCGCAACAAGAGAGGCCGCGATGAAGAGTGGCCCCCCCCTCGCCGCAACTAGAGAAAGCCCTCGCCCAGAAACGAAGACCCAACACAGCCAAAAATAAAGAAAGAAAGAAAGAAAGAAAGAAAAAGAGTGCCTCGTGAATAAGGCAAGTCAGAGAAGCCTAAGGAAATTGAGCAGAGGTCACTCACTAGTGAGGCGATAAATTCTGTGACTATCAGGGCCTAGTCACAAGCAATCATTATTGAATTACCTGGTAATAACAACCCGGGGAGAACAAAATACACAGTCTAAGCACAATGCAAATGCAAATTACTGGCTTCCTGGAGAGCAGATCAAAGAAAACAGGTTTTAATTAAACTGTGACCAAGTTAATTGAAAGTTACTGCATTGTGTGATAGATAAAATTATCAACTAGAACGGTATTTATTTTGCTGCAGTATTCTGACTTCTTTATCTCCTTTTCCTTTTCAGAAAATGTACAAGTCCTTTTAACCTTTTAGTTACAGTCAGGCCAAAAAATTATGTTAGCAGAATGTATTAAACATTCATTTAATTAAAGCACAATTGGGGAAGGCTGAATTCTTTTTTCTCTAACTATATTTCAAATTCTCAAGATAAGTTTTACTGTGGCACATCTACTTTTTGTGTTAGACCTGCGCGGTCTCCTAGGAGTTTCGACTCGCCCAGGAAACAACAAGAGTCGGAAGTCGATGCAAAACGCAAGAGGTTTATTGAAGGCCGGTGCACCGGGGTTCCTTGGTCCTCACGCAGGAGGTCGAAGAAGGAACCTTTTTGGGCGCGAATATGTCAGTTTTATAGGTTCCCACTTCCCTGTATGTAAATTATAGATTTGGTTGTTTTCTCCTGCTGATTGGTCCCGGCTTAGGCTCGGACCAGAGAGGGAACTTATCCCCAGCTGTCTGATTGGTCTTTGACAGACACCTATTTTGTTTATCTCCCTCCTTCTCCCCAGCTGCCTGATTGGTCTTTGACAGACACCTATTTTGTTTATCTCCCTCCTTCTCGGGAGGGGGCCGGACATCCTGGAAATTCACCCATTGTCTAAGAAGCCCCTATTGTCTGGAGAGTTCTTAATCATTAGCTGGAACAATGTCCCTCGAGTCCCACATTTGTTTTCCACATTTTGTAAAATGTGATAATAATAGTAACTAATGATGGTAACAATAGTAACGATAGCTGTCATTTCTCTCCATCGTCTCAGGATCATTTTGTGCTGAGTGTTCACAACTGAGTCATAACTGTCTATGCGAAAGGATTGTTCCTAGGTTTTATTTATCTTGTTCAGCAAATAAAGAAGCCTTTTAATTCAGTTGGGTTCTTGGCTGATCTGTCTCTCAGTGTGACTAATCAATGGGAACTAGGGGCCCGATTTGCATTTTCATTTAAGTCGATAGAAATGTTGAGCACAACTGTGGTTGTTTAGAAGGGGTTAAAATGGGGTCACTGACTTAAAGATGATTTCTTCTTGTTTTTGTCCCTTAACTTTATTTTCCCCAGCAGGCTTTCTGGTAACTGATTCTCCTGGTTATGAAAGCGTACAGGGAGCAGAGAGGTAGGTAGCAATTTCTCTTCAGTGGACAGTTTCCATTAGCTTTGTTATTTCTCATCAACTACTGATGTACACCCAAAGGTGATCTGAGTGAAGGTAAACGATTAGCAATTTGTTTCACTTCATGTCTAATACTTTCTCTTGTGACCAGTATCTAATAGAAGTTTAATAGACATCTAAAGTGGGAAGAAAATTTGGGGGCTACGCCGCTTACCTCCCAGTCCTTCCCTCCAACGCCCATCTAGCATTAGACATGATGGTACCACTTCTCTCCTTCAAGGTGTCCAAGCAGGAAGATCCTGCAACAGCCTCTAGGAAATTCATTTCAAGATTAATATCCCTCCTGGCCAAGAGAAGTCATTTGGTTCATATATAATCTGGTTCCTCCTCCTTGTGTTGAAAGCCCTTAAGGACCACACGTCTTCCTTCAGCAGGGCTGAGAGTATTCTGGCAAGATGCCATGATGGATGATACACTTGGTGACCTTCTGGGACTTTTCGCAAGGCAGAGAAAGTACAATGAACGGATGGCAAGGAGGCACGGAATACCCCTATTTGCCACGCCTGCGGTGGGAAGAAGGCTCGGGGAGGAGATGCTGAGTGATGCTCCCCCCTCCTGCTTCCCCATCCCCACCCCCAGGGCCCCTTCCTCCGGGGAAGCAGCAGCCAGCTGACACTGAACTTGGGGCAGTGCTGGTAGCGGGGAACTGTATCCTCCACTTTGAAATCTTCACAGAAGGAGAAATCATTTAGGGAAAGAAGGAAAATCTCTCTCCTCTGTGCTTAGGAGTCTTTTCAGGACTCTGACCTCATTCTTGCCCATTGCCTGAGGTACCTCCTCTGACACAGACATGATACAAATTAGGGTACACTTCGTGTTAAATACTTGTGGGCATTTTTCTCATTTGTGTGTTTCCCAAAAAAGTTAAAAAAAAAAAAAAGAACTCACTACATTTAAAGGGATGTAGTAAGAAGCTGTGACAGGTGCTGGCTCACCTGGAAACTGCTCAGGTGATGGGCAGTTTCTCTTCACTGTAAAGGAGCCTTGCTTACCAAAGCCACCCCCGTAACAAAGGCCACTTTCAGTTTGTGCAGAAGTGACCTGAGAATCACAGGCAGAGGAGGGCTGCAAGCAACACTCTGTAGCCAGAGCCCAGTCAGCATTTGTAACACGTGTATCTGCAAGACACAGCGCCGCCGTCAAGTCAACGAAACAGCATAATTTAAATCATTATAAAACTTTTAAGCTTCCATGTTTGTGCCATCTTACACTGATGTTCCTATCTGTGAGGCGCCCTAACTACAGTGTACTGTGCGTCCTATCTTCCCTTCTAGGCTGAAAGCCGGATCACGCCACTCCTCAGAACCCCCAGCCCCCGACAGGGTGTGTGGAAATGACAAGGCACTGGTTAAACAACTGAAGAAGGAATAACAGAGAAACTGCCTCTTTCCAGTAGGTTTACCTAGAAAGACTAGTTGGTCCTTCTTTATAAGAGTTTTTACTCTAGTGGTTTCTTGGAGAAAAAAAATGAAGAAAAAAAAGTATAGGTTTTATTGAAGACTAGTTCTAATGAAAGCCATAGCAATTTTTGGACTGAGAAAGGCAAGAAGGCGGGATGAGAAATATCTCATAAGGAAAAGAACATAATGAACCTCTCTGGGGTTTCGGGGGCTTTTATACAGATTGGTTTCTGTTGGGCGCTTATGAGCCAGTGTTTGGGTGGGTTGCTGAAAGAGTCTAGAAAGAAGCTCATTTCACTGCTCAGTGTGCAGGAGATTAGGGGTGTGAGGTACAAAGTCAAACCAAGGGGAAAATGCAAATGAAAATCACGTTTCCTTGAACACATTCTATAGCTCTTCATTTTTCTGGCCGGCTTACACTTACGGCAGTTTTCTCTCTGGACCAATATGTCATTTATTTTGGTTCTACTAAGTCACACGCCACTGGAATGCGAGTGGTATTCTTACCAACTGAGAAGCATCTGCTCTCTTCTAGACAACAGCTATTCTGTTCTGCCTCTCTCCACCTCCTGCTTCGTTCAGTTTTCTCCTATATTTTCAATCGTATGCATTCTTTTCTCTGTGAATAAGAGACAGTAAACGCCTGAGGAATTATCTCTTTGGATACATTTTTTTTCTCAGGCATTGGAATTTTTTTTTAACATCTTTATTGAAGTATAATTGCTTTACATTGTTGTGTTAGTTTCTGCTGTATAACAAAGTGAATCAGCTATATGCATACGTATATCCTCATATGCCCTCCCTCTTGCATATCCCACCCACCCTCCCTATCCCACCCCTCTAGGTGGTCACAAAGCACCGAGCTGATCTCCCTGTGCTATGCAGCTGCTTCCCACTAGCTATCTGTTTTACATTTGGTAGTGTATATATGTCCATGCCACTCTCTCACTTCGTCCCAGCTTACCCTTCCCCCTCCCCGTGTCCTCAAGTCCATTCTCTAGTAGGTCTGCGTCTTTATTCCTGTCCTGCCCCTAGGTTCTTCATGACCACTTTTTTTTTTTTAGATTCCATATATATGTGTTAGCATATGGTATTTGTTTTTCTCTTTCTGACTTACTTCACTCTGTATGACAGACTGTAGGTCCATTCACCTCACTACAAATAACTCAATTTCGTTTCTTTTTATGGTTGAGTAATATTTCAGGCATTGGAATTTTAAATTGTTGTTTGTTCCCTTTCAGTTTTGATCTTCTATATGTAAAATCAAATGTTTATCTGTATGCCGGCAAAGGCAAATGTAGTCTTCTGGAAAGTCTCTCCATATTCCTTAGATAAACCATGAGTCACTTTTTAACTGCTGACCATTTCCTGTCATATTCCCTTTAGTTGTCAAAAAAATCAGGTAAAAAGTGGTAAATAGTTTCCAGAGAACGTGACAGGTAACACACGAGAAAAACAAAGCAGTTTTAATGTAAACTTACTGTCTCACCTCTGCTCTGAGAGCCCAAGGATAGACTCCTCAGCAAAATTCAAGGCATTTTCAGTTACAGCTTTGGAGGCGCAAATTCATTCCTGGGCTGCTGGTGTTTACTTGGAGTTTGTGGCTTTGACACCCATGTTCAAGTTTCGTTTCTCATTTATTTGTCCATATGTTTTAGAGGAAACTGTGCGGGACTTAACAGGGTGTGGGTTCAAGTGCAACTCCATGGCAAGTTATAAACCTCCGTGAACTTGAGTCTCCTCATCTGTAAGATGCAATTGATACCTATACTACAAAGGTGTTAGGAAGATTAGCTGAGACAGCATATGGGATACCTTGGAATCAGCTGCTGTTCAATAAATGTCAGGTGAATTTTAACCTGCAATTACTAAAGCAAAGTCCAGAAATGAAACCCTAACCAGGATAATTCATCCTCGCACATCAATTTTTTGGATTCCTTGCATAAAGAGAAAGTCTCAGGATTCAATTATCTGCATAACAATTCAATTTGGCTCTGTATCTTCTAAACAAGCTTAAAATTTAACAGGCAATCACATTCTTTCTGTAGGTAATTACTCATAGGGAAAAAGGGGTTAAGGAACTGCTTTTCCCATTTTATCCAAAGATGTTTTTTTTAATGATGCCATTAGAAGAGACAGAATCTAAAGTAACATGTCAGCCCCACATCAGAATAAACCTGCTATTATTCCAAAATTCTCTGGGCTTATTAAGATGTTATGAACTTAATTAGCAAAATTCCATCACCTCTCACTCTATTTGTAGACACCAAAGCATAAAACCGTTGTTAAAACCATCTATTAATCGATATGCTCTTCTACTTTTTTGGTAATTGAGTTTCCCAGATGAAACAGTGTATCAACTTTAGCCGTTTTCTATTCAATCAAAGCCTTTATTTTACTAGCTGGGACCATTTATGCCATTTTGTATTAAGACTGTTCATGCTTATAATGTTAATCATTAAAATAATTTTACAGATTTTGAATAGCATCCTTTAGTTTCCAGACTCTTTAAAGTCTGCATGCCCTAATAATTCTTGGAGTCATCTAAGGTCTTCTGTAATCTTATAATCGAGCATTTTAATTCTGATATATATATTTGCTATTAACTTATTAGTGACATAAAGGTGAATTATAAAAATGCCCCCCTCCCCTCCCAGCATCCATCATCCATAACACATCACCAATTTTCCCGGCCTTCAAACAAGTTCCCCTTTGGCCTAATTTCATTACTTCGTCAATTTTAGGTATCATGATCCACTGAAATTAAATCCATTTGGTTGAAATCAATAAAATGCTATATAGCTGCTGTCAAATTTTCTTTTAAAATGGCATCTTTTATATTTAAAAAATTTAAATGGTATATTTCATATCTTTGCTTTTTCCCATGTTTATTGTAAAGTCTCTTGAGGTCCAACATTGTAGTCTTTTGGAAACCCAGTAGAAAAAAATAATAACACTCAAATAAGGTAACTGAAAGAGTTTCAGTAAATGAACTCATAAAAAGGTGCAGGCAGCGTTGAGGGAGAAAAAAGATTTGGGAATGCATTCCAGGGCTAGCCATAGTGGGAGCCATCACCATCACAGGCAGAAGGACGCAAGGCAAGGAAACAACTACTGAAGCCTGAAGAGCGTAACTGTGACTAAGAGACAGGACTGACTGACAAGAGCTTGGTCTTTGTTGGGGACACATTCAATCCAAGGTGACCTTGCAGGGAGGGATTTGGGGGAGTATATACCACATTCTCCTCCTGCCCTTCCAACTCCTACCGGGAGTGGCCCCCGACCAAGCCCAACTAGAGGCAAGAATGCCTTTTGGTGCAGCACATACAAGTCAGCCTCTGGGGCACAAAGTGAAACACAGTGGCAGAGCATGACTCTGAAGGGGCCAAGGGGCAATACCAGATACAGGTGCTAAACACATAGGTCTCAAACACTTTTTGTTTGTGATCCTTTAAATTCTATTCATTTTAATGGAAAAAAACATTGGTGATCTACTAGACGAGAGCCACCCTAGCGGGTTCTGAGGATATAAAGATAAATAAACAGGACTGGATGGGGGTGAGGCAAGCAAGGCACCTGGGACACCTGCATGAACATGAGCGTGAGTGCCTCCTTAAATTTTGCACCCGAGGTGCTTCAATTGCTTCAACCTAGTCTAAGCCCTATAAATAAGACTCCATCCCTGCCTTCAGAAATTTTTCAGACGAGTCAAACAAACACGAACAAAAAGAATTATAACACAAAAGGTTCAACTCCAAGAGCCATGCTTAAAGGATAAGTATTATGAAAGCCCAGATGCCTAAACACTAGATCTCAATTCCAGGGATCTGGTATGGCTCCTCTGAAGGCTGGGTAAGCTGGATCTTGAAGGACAAGTAAGATTGTGAGAGATTTATTTGCTCAACTTGTATTTATTGAACTTCTACTATCTGCTAAGTGCTGTTTTAGACAGTAGGGGAAAGAGCAGAGACCGAGCAGAGAAGGTCCCTGTTCTCAAGGAGCTCATGTTCTGGTGGGAGCAAAAGACAATAAAAAAGTAAACAAATAAGAGAATACTGAGAAGAGAGAGGTACTGGATGTTGGGAGGCAACTCTCCATGGGTGTTTTTCATGTTCTGCATTTCTTGTGAGCAGAGGCATATCTGCCCTCCTGTTCTGAACTGTCTTTTCAAGCATGTGTGTATAGCAAACAGCCTCGGAAGAGAGTGCCCTCTTCTGGAGCAGAGGGGATTTGCTTACTGTCCAATACAAATGCTCAGGGTTCTTCAGTTCTAACACCACCCAGCGTGTGTGCAGCATTCACTGGGGCCCCTCCGCGATGTTCTCACTGGATGCGAGAGGCAGGGAGAAGTGACACCAACATGGAGCTCATGCCATTTGCTGCGCTGTGAGTATAGTAGTCCCCCCTTATCCGAGGTTTCACTTTCCCTGGTTTCAGCTAGCTGCAGTCAACTGCAGTCTGAAAATATTAAATGGAAAATTCCAGAAATAAACAATTCATAAGTTTTAAGTTGCATGCCATTCTGAGTAGACTGATGAAATATCGCTCCATCAGCCTGGGACATGAATAATCCCTTTGTCCAGCGTATCTTGCCCTTTAGTTACTTAGTAGCTGTCTGGATTATCAGCACTTTTAAAATTGTTTTCGATTTCAAAAGAGGTCCTCTAATAAATTATGTTTTGCTTAGTTCCAAACTACTGCTGTTCTTTCAAGGTTAATGTCACATTCTTTTGCGTGGCTTAAAAGAAAAGTGTATTTTAGCTACATTCATTTCTATTTAATGCACTCATGTTTACTAATGTCCATCTACCAAAATACTTTGGCCAGTCACATACTTGAGGCTCTGAATACTTCTTAAATTTCCTGTGGTATCAGATCCCTGGCTTGGGTGAAAAATATTCGCTCACCACAATGAGGTGACAGTCACATTAGCTATGTGTGGCAAGGGCCATCTTAGCCTACCCCAACCTCAATGTCCCTTTGCTCCTGATCCATCAGAGAAGGCAATGTGCTTAGCTATTTCCCAGCCTCCTTGCAGCCGGGTGTCGCCATGTAACCAGTCCTGGAGGATAAGTGTCACCTCCTTGTGGGAAGTAAATGAAGAAAAACAGGTAATATTTTGTTGTTGTTGTCAGCATCTTCAGGCTTGAGACAAATGCCAATGGTCACCTTACACGTATTTAAAGGTATACTAGATGGTATGTTTTTGTTCTTCCCTTTGTCCCTTCACCCTTCTCTCTTCTCCTTTCCTTTCCCTTCCTACCTTTCCCCTCTCTCTCTCTCCTTCTTTCTCATCTCTCTTCCCCCTTTCTCCAAAAAAAGAGCTTTATATTTTAGATGTAAGCTTTTAACGGATGGTTGGACTAGAGGTAGCCAGCCGGTCTTGAGACTGGGGGGTGACGCAGCGGAGTAGTTTCATGTTCATGGAGAAGCCTCCTTCAATTTCCATTCTAGGTTCCTTTTTATATCCTCTCTGGCACTTCACTTCACTTGCTTTTAATAATCTACTCTTCTGTGGTTTTGACTTTCCATTGCCTCCTACACATCTGTTTGGATTGATACTCTGCTCTTCATCACGCAAGCATGATTTCACTTTGAAAATGATTTCCTTTCGATGGATGCTCTGGTTGTTCAGGCAAGCGTGGTCTCATGTTCTTAACATTCGCTGTTAGCTGGTCTCAGCACTACAACCGTCGTCCCTCCGGGTCTTGGGCATTCACTCATGCTCGCTCCGGACTTCCTTGTAATTGAATGCCAAAAATGTTGTATTCCTTGGATTAATCTATATCAGGGCTTGGCAAGCTACAGCTGGTGGGCCAAATCTTAGGCCTGCGAGCTAAGACTGATTTTAACCTTGTTTAAGTATTGTAAAAGCAAAAAAAAAAGAAGAAAATGTGAGAAACTGTATGTAGCCCACAGAGCCTAAGATATATATATATATCCTATTTGGCTCTCCATTGAAAAAGCTTGCCTGTGTCTGACCTATATTAATCAAATAGTTTCTATGTGACACCCACCCCATCATGTGAAACAAGTCATATGTCCTTCCAAGGCTCTTTTAGGTACGATTTGACTTTAAGTATAAGCCATGTAGACTATATAAAATACACCCTAGGGAGATCCCAGGGAAGATATCAGGAGATAGACAGTGATCTCCCAAGGCAGCCAAAGCTGAGATTCAGTGAGAGATTGTGCATGATCGAACAAGACGTACCAGACAAACAATGGTTGTAAATGTGAGCCCCAAACTGAAAATAACAAGAACCAATGCCCCAGATTATATGAAGACTGAGCTTCTTCTCATCTGGCCTTCTCTACAGCGAGCTCCATGGGGAGTTGTAGCACCAAGGGCTTGTTTACCTGATGACAGGCAAAAATTCGCCCAAAAAAACTCAGAGGGAGGTCAGCCAGTATTAAACAACCCTGTCCCTCATTCACACCATTCACAAGTCACACTGCTCATTATACAGCAGAAAGGAACAAGCCTTGGTTACTTGCCTTTTGTACTATGACATTTGCAATAAACCTGAACACAATACTAGTTATTTTTACATTGAAAAACTTTGACCCTATGGTCTCCCTAATCTACACATTTCAGCAGTTTTTCTCACTCCACCCACTTCACAAACTCCTTGCCTTATGCCACGTGCTCCCTCCTGTGCCTCTGTCCTGTTAGGTCTCCACCTGGACTGACCCTCCCCTAATTCTGCCTATTGAAATTCCATTTATCCTTCGAGCCCCGACTCAAACACCTTACTAGGAAACCTTCCCAGATCCCCTCAGTTGGAACTCCTTCCTCTGGGCCCTAGGATTCCAATGGCCCTGGGCCAATTATAAGCTTGTTTCTTGGCCTGAGACTTCCCCATCATGCAGTTAGTATAAATCCAAGTTGTACACCCAAATGCATCACAGAACTTGGGTTTTGATTTCTGGTGACTGTTTTCCAACCCAAAGCCCAAGGAGGACAGCAACCTTCGTCAAGGTTTATTCAGACTAGTGGGGAGTTTTCCGGGCCCCTTTTCCCTAGAGCAGGCAGTGCTTCAGGGCTCTGACCTTCATGCCCAAGGTCCGGTTAGGTTCCCAGCCTCATGGGGCCCAGGCTGAACTTCCTGTCCATGAGTCAGCAGTGCCTAAGGCCTCCATCCCGTCCAGTCTCTTTGGGCTACTGCTAGAGCACGCTATCCATTGCACGCTGCTCTGGTTTTGGCTTCTTTCTTTGGATATGCTTCCTACATTTTTAACCTTTCTTTTGTGCTGGGCTTGTATTGTGGTGTTGTCCTATGTTATCCAGCATTTCTGTTTGGGGAGCTGTAAGTGAGGACAGTGATGCAGGTTGGAACCCTGCTCACGTCAGCTCATTCTGCATGCTGCCTGATGGTCACGGAACAGTGTAAAGTTCTGTTTAATTATGGAAGCTGTCGTGATTATTCATTCCACTTAATTTGAGCAAACAGAAAGATCCTGAATACGCTTCTTATGTAATATCACTACTTCTCTAACATCTAGCTATCTAGGAGTCCCACACAATATTGTTTCTGACTTTTTCCAACTAAAGGAATAGCTCCTGCTGAGGAAAGGTTAAGTGGCCAGAGATGGCTGGGAGAAAAGGAGCAGGCCAAGAGAAATGTCAGACTAATGAAAATACGGGGGCTTCCCTGGTGGCGCAGTGGTTGAGAGTCTGCCTGCCAGTGCAGGGGACACGGGTTTGAGCCCTGGTCCGAGAAGATCCCACATGCCGCGGAGCAACTGGGCCCATGAGCCACAATTACTGAGCCTGCGCGTCTGGAGCCTGTGCTCTGCAACAAGAGAGGCCACGATAGTGAGAGGCTCGCGCACAGCGAAGAAGAGTGGCCCCCACTTGCCACAACTAGAGAAAGCCCTCGCACAGAAACGAAGACCCAACACAGCCATAAATAAATAAACAAATAAATAATTAAAAAAAAGAAAATACAGTCAATTTTCAATTGCCTGGGCAGATGGCACTTTGCCACATGCAGATAACCAAGGATTCACCTAGCAGCACAGTCAACTCTATGCCAAATAATGTTTAAATTATAATTTAGCATTCTGAGCCCACACTTCGAGCACTTTTCATATAACTAAAGTGACCGTCGCAACCAGTCAAACAAAGAATGGTTTATACTGAAAATAGTTTGCATTTTAAAGGCTGCATCTTATTTTACAGGTCAATGGACTAACTTCATGCCATTTCTATCAAGTCCACAATGGGGGAATCATATAGGACTGATGGCTAGAAGCCATATATAGCTGGACTTGATTTTATTTCTAAGTTTAGATCTATAGAAAATTAAGGCAACTTGATCAATTACTTGACAGTGCTCACTTGATAATGTTATATATATAACATATATGTATATATACATACATATACACTTAACGATTGAAAACACAAGTGTCCTCTCTGAAGTTTAGCTCCCAAAGTGAATTCCTGAATTTATTCCTACAATATGTATGACTGGGAAAACACTGAATTAAATCTTTTTTAAAAAAATTAACTTATTTTTGGCTGTGTTGGGTCTTCGTTGCTATGCGTGGGCTTTTCTCTAGTTGCGGCGAGCGGGGGCTACTCTTCATTGTGTTGCAAGGCTCCTCGTTGCGGTGGAGCACGGGCTCTAGGTGCGCGGGCTTCAGTAGTTGTGGCTCTCAGGCTCTAGAGCGCAGGCTCAGTAGTTGTGGTGCACGGGCTTAGTTGCTTCACGGCATGTGGGATCTTCTCGGACCAGGGCTTGAACCCATGTCCCCTGCATTGGCAGGTGGATTCTTAACCACTGCACCACCAGGGAAGCCCGAGCCATAGAGTTTTATAGTCAGATGGGAACTCAGAGATCGTGAAACGCAGCTTCATCTTTTTCACACATGGGAAGCCCGGCTCAGGAAAGGTGAAATGACTTGCTCAGGGTCACACGGCTGGAAGCAGGGCTACAGCTGGAACCCAGGCCTCTTGTTCCCCAGCTCCTCAGAAGCACATTCACTACTGGGTTAATGTGAGGAGCTCTGTGCAACAGCACTTGAAGATGATGGGCTCTTCTGGAATAAGTATCTACATCTTGACATAATAAGCACTGCCCATGTATGTGCAGCTTTGTTACAAAAGGAAGCAGACACATAATTGGTATATTTTTTTCTTCTAGCTCTTGATTCTGAACTATCTGAATGTTTCTAAACATTCTGTAATATAAGGAATTGCAACTCATTTCTCATACTTTGTGCAGGGGGCATGTGGTACTTATGTGGTATTTACGTGGACAGGTTGGCAATTGTGATGGGAAGCTAAAGATGAATAGGACAACGAAAAAAGAAAGATATTTATTTTCCCTATGTGAACTAACCACCATAATATGGCACATATCAGAGTGTGCATTTAAGGGACAGCAGGGATCCGGGCTCCTGGTACAGTCGGCACTGCATTTTTCTAGATTGGCAGAGCCAAAGGCTCTGCATTTGACATGTTGTATTTTAGTGCCTTGCACAGTCAGTCCTCTGCTTGGGAAGCATTCACAGGACACTTGTTGGTTGACTGACTCATTCTTCACATCACAGAACTGGCCAGTAGTGAGGAGTGGCTCAAATCCTTTTTTTTTTTTTTTTTTTGTGGCACGCGGGCCTCTCACTGTTGTGGCCTCTCCCGTTGCGGGGCACAGGCTCCGGACGCGCAGGCTCAGCGGCCATGGCTCATGGGCCCAGCGGCTCCACAGCATGTGGGATCCTCCTGGACCGGGGTACGAACCCGTGTCCCCTGCATCGGCAGGCGGACTCTCAACCACTGCGCCACCAGAGAAGCCCAGTGGCTCAAATCTTTATTCCACAGTTGAGCAAATAAACAAGAGTGAGGGTATAGCTTTAGACTCAAATTGCAATAGCATATTTAAGATACTTTCTGCTGTTCTGATATTGACCTAGGAGTGTTTTTAAAGCATTACTATGGCAACAATTCCTATTCAGTAGGGGAAAGCAATGCATTATCTATGCAAAGGAAGAAGCGAGAAGAGTATTTCAGACGCTGCCTCTTTACACCCTGCAGATGGGCCCTGACCTCTCAGCATTATATTTGCTGAGGACAGTGTCTGGAAAATAAAATTTGTTGATAGTAACTCACTGACTCTGGAAGATATTATCAATTCAAGCACTATGTCATAGAAAACAGAATTTCACTGATTTAAGATTTTCTACAAAATGAATACTTTCATCAGAGTTGATGTCGATCAGGTTATCATGTGAGAACACCGTGAAGAAAAAAAAAGATAATGTTTTCAGCCAGTAGCTGAAAATTACTGCATGGGATACATTACAAAGACATAGCTGTAGGTGTTCAGGCATTTGTTCATGTGGCATTCACTGAACAAATATTTATTGGGCACAGTCTATGAGAAAGAAAAGCGCTAAATGTCAATTTCATCAGCAAGCGTTACAAAAGTCTACTGATGCTTTTTGAACATTTACAACCAGATTTTGCTTTTATCACTGAACGAGTCAAGCCTCTGCCAACAATGATCTAACTCCACAACACTCCTTTCTTTCTTCCACAGAATTCAGGAATGGTAGGTAACCCACTTTTTATTATTTTTGTTTCAAAAATGACAAAACTAAGGATACTAGGCTGTCTATATAGCATATATTACAGTGTAAATTGGGCAGTTTCCAAAATTTGCTTGATGTTGATGGCCAAACCTGACAGAACGCTTTGAATATGTGTCTGTGTGTATGCCTATGTGTGCACATATATAAGTACATGAATTATCGGGATTCACTAGATAAATAGATTACTCAAATGCTATATGATTGTTTACTCAAGTATGGTTGTTGGACCAGCAGCGTAGGCATCACCTGGGAGCTTGTTAGAAATGAAGAAGCTCAGGCCCCACCCACCCTAAGCCTACCAAATCAAAGCCTGCCTTTTACTAACATCCCCAGGCGATTCCTATGCAATTAAACTTTGAGAAGCATTGCTGTAACAGATTGTAACCAGCAGCAAAGTGAGTTGAGAGTTGAGACAGTTTTATCTAAAGGAAAAAAAACCTGTTTTAATTTTCTGTATGATTTTTAAAAAGTGATAATTTTGGGGGTGGGGTGTAGAGAAGGGGGTCGGTCAGGATGTTGAATTAGGTGGATAAGTACCTAAATTCTCAAATTTTTCTGCCAGTGTAGGTACTGCCATGATGACTGTTCAAGGGTGATCATTCTTAAATCCCTACTGAATTAAAAGAAGCGTAGCACTGCTAGTCATTAAAAGATCAATTATTTATTATACAAACAATGGTAGGAATTTAAAATTTAAAAAAAGGAAATCCTAAATCTCACCATGTGGCTTTTACATTTCAGTGCCTTGCCAGAATCTCTGTATTCGCATATGATGTTTACGTAGGTGTATCTGTACACTGATCCATTTATTCCAAGTTAAGGAGCGAGCATGGACAAAACTGTGGAGGTCAAAAGGAAAGAATGTAATGTTTGAAGCTTTTGTATTCCGTCGTTTTCACAGAGTGCTATGTTGAGCTAATTGTAATCACGATTATTAACAGCAATTCAAACTATAACAAAACTTCCTAATCATGATTTGTAATGGCTGCATCACATCCCATTGAGTTGATGAACAAAGATTATTCAATCATTCTCCTATTATATGGATATTCAGAGTTTTCATGTTTTGTTATTATAAATAATGTAGTAATAAACATCTTTGTACAATAATTTAATTCATTAAGTTCATTTCCATAGTGTAAATTACCAATAATAAATTATTGTATTCAAGTATATGTAATACTATAGGGTTTTGAAAACTTATGGCTATGTTGTTTTAGAAAAACTCTGTAACAATTTATTTTGAAACCCACATTGTTAGAGCATTCCAATTTCACCACATCAGGCCAGCAATAGAAATAACTATTTCCAACTTGCTAATTAGTCGGTATACAGCTCATGATTTTTCACAATGACAATAATTAAAACTACCATTAAAATTCACGTTTTCTCTCGTTTTCTTAGAGCAAAATCTCCCAACAGGTGTTCTGTAGCCTAACCTGTAAATGGGCTGCAGATATGTTGCTATATTGTGCTCTGTAATCTTCCGAGTAAGTCTGGAGGTAGCTAAAGCCTGGATGGTCACTTCCCACCACGAAATAGGTTGAAAAAAGTTTGGGAAGTGTACCCTTCTGCTCACTGTTTTCCCTGCTTCAGCTCTCTTTCTTGCTCTTTTTTTTCTTTTAATTAAAAAAATTAATATACTTTATTTTTTGAGCAGTTTTAGGTTTACAGAAAAACTGAGCAGAAAGGAGAGATTTCCTGTACGGTAAATGGAAACCTCCACCCTTTCCCCTGCCTCCCTTCCCCAGTTTACCCTATTATTAACATCTTGCATTAGTGTAGTACATTTGTTAAAACAATTGATGACCCAATATTGATACATTATTATGAACCAAAGTCCATAGTTTACATTAGAATTCACTCTTTGTGTTGTACATTCTGTGGGTTTTGACAAACTATGACAAAATCTACTATTACAACAACATACAGAACAGTTTCCCTCCCTAAAAATCACCTGTGCTCCACCTATTCATCTCTCCCTTCCCCAGACTTCTATCACCATTAATCTTTTTATTGTATACATAGTTTTGCCTTTTCCAGAATGTTATATAGTTGGAATCATACAGTATGTAGACTTTTCAGATTGGCTTCTTTCACAAAGCCATATACATTTAAGGATCCTCAATGTCTTTTCATGCCTTGATATCTCATTTCTCTAAAACTGCTGAATAATACTCTGTTGTATGGATGTGCCACAATTTGCTTATCCATTCACCTCTTTGTTGCTTTCAAGTATTAGCAATCATGAATAATGCTGCTGTAAATATATGTGTGCACGTTTTTGTGTGGTCTTAGGTTTTCAACTCATTTTGGGTAAATATCAAGGAGCTCAACTGCTCCTTGTTTGACAATATGGTAAGATACAGTATGATAATATGTTTAGTTTTAGAAATACTGCCAAATGGTCTTCTTTGCATTTCTACCAGCAATGAATGAATTTTAGGTATGTAGTGATATATCGTTGTTTAATTCACAGTTCTCTAATGATATTTACTGTTGAACAGGTTTTTTTTTTTTTTTTGCGGTACGTGGGCCTCTCACTGTTGTGGCCTCTCCTGTTGCGGAGCACAGGCTCTGGATGCGCAGGCTCAGCGGCCACGGCTCACGGGCCCAGCCGCTCTGGGTATGTGGGATCTTCCTGGACCGGGGCACGAACCCGTGTCCCCTGCATTGGCAGGCGGACTCTCAACCACTGCGCCACCAGGGAAGCCCTGAACAGGTTTTTGTATGCTTATTTGCCACCTGTATATCTTCTTTGATGAGGTATCTAGTCAAATCTTTGGCCCATTTTAAAACAGCTTGTCTTATTACTGAGTTTTAAGAGTTCTTTGTATATTTTGGATACCAGTCCTTTATCATATATGTGTTTTGCAAGTATTTTCTCCCAGCTTGTGGCTTGTCTTTTCATTCTCTTAACATGTCTTTGACAGCAGAAGTTTTTTATTTTAATGAAGTCCAACTTATCTATTTTTTCTTTTGTGGATCAGGCTTTTGGTGTTGTATCTAAGAACTTATTGCCAATCCCAAGGTCCCCTAGATTTTCTCCTATGTTATCTTCTATTAGTTTTATAGTTTGTATTTTACATTTAAATATGGAATTAAGTTGTTATTTTTGTTGTTTTTATTTTTGCATATGATGACCTGTTATTACAGCACCATTTGTTGAAAACATTATCCTTTCTCCACTGCATTGATTATGCTCCTCTGTCAAAGCTCTGTCGACTGTATTTGTTTGGGTCTATTTCTGGGCTCTCTGCTGTTCCACTGAACTACTTATCATTTTTCTTGGCAGGAGGAGGGGCAATATCACATTGTCTTGATTATGTAGCTTTATATTAAATCTCAAAGTCAGGTAGTGTCCTCTGACTTGTTCTTCTCCTTTAAATATTGTGTTGGCTACTCTGATTCTTTTATCTTTCCATGTAAACATTAGACTCAGGTCGTTAATATCCACAAACTAGGATTTTTATTGGGACTGTGTTAAATTTACAATCAAGTTGGAAAGAACTGACAAATTGAAAATATTGAGTCTTCCTATTCATGTACATGGAATCTCTCTCCATATATTTAGATATTCCTTGATTTCTTTCATCAGAGTTTTGCAATTTATCACATATTTTGTTAGATTTATACTTAAGCGGGTTTTTTGGTGCTAATGTATATGATATTGTGTTTTTATTTCAAATTTCAATGTTTCATAGCTAGTATGTAAGAAAGCAATTGACTTCTATATATTAACTTGTCTCTTGCAACCTTGTTATAATTGCTTATTAGTTCCAAAAGATTTTTTGTTGTTTAGTCTTTCACATTTTTTATATAGGCAATCATGTCATCTGCAAACAAAGATAGTTTTATTTCTTCTTTTCCAATCTATATACTTTTTATTTGCTTTTCTTGTTTTATTGCGTTAGCTAGGATTTCCAATACAATGTTGACTAGGAGTGGTGAGAGCAGACATTCTTGCCTTCTTCTTGATCTTAGGGAGAAAGCATCTAGTTTTTCACCATTAAGTAATGTGTTAGCTGTAGAGTTTTTGTAGATGTTCTATATCAAGTTGAGAAAGTTCTCTATTCCTAAGTTTTCTCAGAGTTTTGTTTTTCTTTTTTTAATCACAAATGGGTGTTAGATTTTGTCAAATGATTTTTCTGCATCTATTGATGTGATCATGTGATTTTTTTTTAGCCTGTTGATAAAATGGATTATACTGATTGATTTTTGAAAGCTGAAGTAGGCTTGCAAACCTGGAATAAATCCCACTTGGTCACAGTGTATAATTCTTTTCATACTTTATTAGATCTGATTTACTAATACTTTGTTGGAAATTTTTACATCTATCTTTATGAGAGCTATTGGTCTATAGGTTTTCCTTTCTTGTAATGTCTTTGTCTAATTTTAGTATTAGAGCAATTGTGGTCTCACAGAATGAGTTAGGAAGTATTGTCTCTGCTTCTATTTTCTGGAAGAGATTGTAGAGAATTGGTATAATTTATTCCTTAAATGTTTGGTAGAATTCACCAATGAACTCACCTAGGCCTGGTACTTTTGGGTTTGGCAGCTTATTAATTATTATTAATTTTCTTAATAGATATAGGCCTGTTCAGATTGTCTGTTTCTCCTTGTGTAAATTTTGGCAGATTGTGTCTTTCTAGGAGTTGGTCCATTTCATCTAGGTTGTCAAATTTGCAGGCATAGAGTTGTTCATAATATTCCTTTACTATCCTTCTAATGCCCATGGGATCAGTAGTGATGCCCCCTCTTTCCTTTCTGATATTAGTTGTATCTTCTGTCCTTTTTTCTTAATTAGCCTAGCTAAAGGTATGGATTTTATCGATCTTTTCAAAGCTTTTGGTTTTGTTGATCTTCTCCACTGATGTCCTGTTTTCAATTTCATTGATTTCTGTTCTCGTTTTTATTATTTATTTCTTCTGCTTTCTTTGGGTTTAATTGTTTCTTTTTCTAGTTCCCTAAGGTGGATGCCTAGATTACTGACTTTTTAGATCTATTTTATCTTCTAATACATACATTCAGTACTGTAAAATTCCCTCTAAGCACTGCTTTTGTTATATTTCACAAAATCTTGATAAGTAGTGTTTTAATCTTCACTTAGTTCAAAATATTTCTAAGTTTCCCTTGAGATTTATTGCTTGATTCATGTGTTATTTGGAAGTGTGTTGGTCAATGTCCAAATATCTGAGTGATTTTCCAACAATATTTTACTGATTTCTAGTTTAATTTGATTGTGGTCTGAGAACATACTTTGTATGAATTCTGTTTTTAAATATCTCTTAATGTGTGGCTTATGGCTCATTATATGATGTCTTGATGAATGTTCCAGGTTAGCTTGAGAAGAATGTGTATTCTGTTGCTGTCTGATGGAACATTTTATAAATGTCAGTTAGATCCCATTGATTGATAGTGCTACTCAGGTCAACTGTATCTTTAAATTTTAAATTCTGCTTACTTGAACTCTCAGTTACTTCAAAGAAGGGTATTGAAGTCTCCCACTATAACAGTGGATTTGTCTATTTATCCTTTCATTTCCAAAAATTTTTTCCTTTTATATTTTGACACCAAGTTGTTAGGTGCATACAGGTTTTGGATGGTTATGACTTCTTGGATACAAATATATTCTAATTAGTAAGTCAAGAGTAACTGTGTAAGACTGATTCAAGATTTAACAAATCAAATATAAGATGACCTTTCATCTATAACCTCAAAATAATATTCACAATTCCATCGACTGTATACTATGGATAGTAAAACAGGAGATGTGCCACTATTTGAATCAACTGGTCCTAAATTTGGAGTGAAGACTTTCTTATGAAACACTTGGAAAGAAGGGATAATGATTATATCATGATACACAATGCTCTGACAGGTTTAACTGATAGGGTAGCAGCTGGTGCTATTTACAAATAAAAGCATTTTTATTAAATCAACTATTAATTTAAAACTTAGGTTGTAAGTGTAAATGATTCATTTATTTTAAAGGTACTTAGAATTAGTTATCACACAGTAATTGCATGAAAGCCTGTACAACCCAGATATACTGGGGGAAAAGCCATCTTAAACTTGGAAAGCTATCTAATGTCTAGAAATGATGACTAATAGTGATGTCTATTGGATACTTCCCCCTAAATACTTGGCTCTTATAAGGAAATTATGCTACCTACTAGTCAATTAATGATAAACATTCACAGAAGAAGCTCTAGAAGAGTTGTCTGAGGTGTAGAAAATGTGGACTCAGAGGAGCTACAAAACTTGGCTCTCAAGAGAAAGTCCCAGAGATCTAACCATATCATTGCACTGTAATGTAAAGTTAGACAACACCTTATTCATAATTAATTGGAGCTTTCTGAAGGTCTGAATTTCCTAGATAGTCATTTAGAGAACAGAAGCACAGAGAACGAGTCACTACATCCAATACTAATAAAACTCATATTGAGACTTTGGCTTACACCAAAGATAGAATAAGAGGGGCCAGTTTTACCCTGCCATCTCTAGCAATTCTTCCCCCCACCCCCCGCAAAAAAAAGAAACAAATATATGAAACAACAGTTTTCAAGACATGGACAATCAGGCAATGAAGTGCAGTCATTCCTGAATGATGAAAAACAAATGAAGTGAACCTACAGTAGCCCCAGCATATTGCCTTGAGAGAGTTTCCAGTCTGTGGCACAGGGAAGGTAAAGCCAGGCAGAGCCTGATGGACTCTCTGAGTTGAGGAGATGGAGCTGACATTACATAATGATAAACAGGTCAATCCACCAAGAAGACACTACAATTCTAAATGGGTAGGCAGCAAACAAGATTTACAAAATGTGTGAAGCAAAAACTGATAGGACTGAAAGGAGAAACAGATGATCCAAAATTATAGCTGGAGACTCCCACAACACTCTTTTAGCAACAGATATAACAACTAGGTAGAAAAATCAGCAAGCATATAGAAGAACTCAACAGCACCATCAACCAACAGGAAACAATTGACATTTATAGAATGTTCCACTCAACAACAGCTGAATATAGATTATTACCAAGTGCCAGTGGAACATACCAAAAGAAACCATATCCTGGGCCACAGAACAAACCTCAACAAATTTAAAAGAACTGAAATCATACACTATGTTCTCTGACCACAATGGACTTAAATTAGGACTCAATAACAGGGAGATAACAGGAAAATCTCCAAACATGTGGAAACTAAACAATATGCTATTAAATAATCCATGGGTCAAAGAGAAAACCTCAAAGGAAATAAAAAATAATTTAAACTAAATAAAAATACAATATACCAAAATTTCTGGGGCACACCTACAGCTAAGATGAATATTTATAGCACTAAATGCTTACAGTAGAAAAGAGAAAAAGTCTCAAATCAATAATTCAAGCTTGCACCTCAAGAACCTAGAAAAAGAAATGGAAAATAAACCCAAAGCAAGCAGAAGAAAAGAAATAACATATGAATAAAACTCAATGAAATTAAAGACAGAATATAGAGAAATTAATGAAACAAAAAGCTCACTCTTTGAAAAGATCAATAAAATTGATAAACCTCTAGCAAGGCTGACGAAGAAAAAAAAAAGAGAAGACACAAATTATCAATATTAAGAATAAAACAAGGGATGTCATTACAGACACTTCAGACAGCAGAAAGATAAGGGGATACTACAAAGAACTCCACACCCATAAATCTGACAACATAGACAATATGGACCAATTCCTCAAAAAGCACAAACTACTAAAACTCACCCAACATGGAACAGATCATTTGCATAGCCCTACAACTATAAAGAAAATTGATTTGTAATTTAAAAATTCCCTCAAAAGAAATATTGAGGCCCAAATGGTTTCACTAGAGAATTCTACCAAGTGTTTAAAGAATTAACACCAATTCTATACAATCTCTTCCAGAAAATAGAAGGGTAACACTTCGCAATTCATTCAGTGAGGCCAGCTTTACCCTGATACCCGCCCCCCAAAAAAGAAACAGTACAGAAAAAGAAAACTACAGACCAATATCCCTCAAGAATTTAGATTTTTAAATCCTTAACAAAATACTAGCAAATGAGATTTAGCAGCATATAAAAATGAATTACACACTGTGATCAAGTGGGTTTATTCCAGGGATGCAAAGCTGGTTCGATATTCAAAAATCAATCAACGTAATCCATCACACAAACAGGCTGTCAAGAAGAAAAATCACACATGATCATATCAACTGATGCAGAAAAAGCACTTGACAAAATTAAACATCCATTCATGACAAAACTACCAGAAAAATAGCAATAAGGAGGACTTCCTCAACTTGTTTAAAGAACATCTGCAAAAACCAATAGCTAACATTATACTTAACAGTGAAAGACTCCACGCTTTCCTCCTGAAGTTGGGAAAAAGGCAAAGATGTCTGCTCTCATCACTTTTATTCAACCTAGTACTGGAAGTTCTGGCCAGTGCAGGAAGGCAAGAAAAGGCAATAAAAGGCATTCAGATTGGAAAGGAAGAAATAAAACTGTCCTTATTTACATATGAAATGACTGTCTGTGTGGAAAATTCCAAGAAAGCTGCACAAAGTCTAGAACTAATAAGTGAGTTTAGCAAGTTCATAGGATACAAGATAAACATACAAAAATCAATTATATTTCAATGAACACACAGAAACAATTTAAAATACAACACCATTTAAAATCACCAAAAAAAGAGAAAAATACTAAGGAATAAATCTAATGAAATGTGTACAACACATACGGTAAAAGCTACCAAATATATAAATAATAATTGGAAAGAATACCATGTTCATGATTGGAAGATTCACAGAGTAAAATCGTCAATTCTCCTCAAGTTGATATACAAGTTTAACATAATTCCTATCAAAATTTCTTGTAGATACAGGCAGATTATTCTAGAATTTATATGAAAAGGTAAAGGAACTAGAATAGTTATCAATTTTTTTGAATAAGAAAAGGAGTGGAAGAAAACAATCTACCCCATTTCAAGATTATGTGGCTACAGTATCAAGACTCTGTAGTGTTGGCAAAGGGATAGACACATAGATCAGTGGAACAGAACAGGGAACCCAGAAATAGACCTACACAAATACGACCAACTAATCTTTGACAAGGGTGCCAATGCCATTCAAAGGAGGAAGAACAGCCTTTTCAACACACTATGCTGGAATAACTAGATATCCATAGGCAAACCCTGCCCCCTCCAAAACCAAAACAAAACCAAAACTCTAAGTCTCACACCTCACACAAAAATTAACTCAAAATAGATCATAAACTTAAGTATAAAATATAAAACTGTAAAACTTTCAGAAAAAAGCATAGGACAAAATCTTCAGGATAGGGCCAGGCAAAGAGTTCTTAGACTTGACATCAACAACCTGATCAATCAAATGAAAACTGTTAAATTGGACTTCCTTAAAATTAAAAGTTTTGCCCCATGTAAGACTTTGTTAAGAGGCTGAAAAGACAAGCTACGCACTGGGAGAAAATATTTTCAAACCACATATCTGACAGAGAACTAGTAGTTAGAACATAGAATACACCATTAAAATGGCTAAAAAAATTTTTTTAAGTGACAATACCTAATGTTGGTGAGGATGCGAAGAAACTGGATCACTCATACGTTGCTGGCAGGAACATAAAATGGTACAGTTACTCTGGAAAACAGTTTGGCAGTTTCTTTAAAAACTAAATGTGCACTTAGCATACAGCCCAGCAACTGTACTCTTGGCATTTATTCCAGAGAAGTAAAATTTATGTTAACACAAATATCTACATACAGGTGTTTGTATCAACTTCATTTGTAATAGCCAAAAACTAGAAACAACCCAGGTATCCTTCAATGGGTGAGGTTAAACAAACTGTGTTACATTCATACCATGGAATACTAAACCATAAAAAGGGGCAAACTCTTGATATACACATCATACTGAATAAAAAACGGTAATCCCAAGAGATTACATACTGAATGATTCCATTTATACAGCATTCTTGAATTGACAAAATCATAAAAATGGACAACAGATTAGTGGTTGCAAGGGGTTAAGGAGGAATTTGAGTAGCAGAGAGTGGGTGTAGCTATAATAAAAGGGCAACATGAGGAGTCTTTGAGATGAAGCAAATGTTCTGTATCTTGACTGTGTAAATGTTAAATCCTGGTTGATATTTTACTACAGTTTTGCAAACTATTGGGGAAAACTGGGTAAAGGGCACATGGGTCTTCTCTACATTACTTCTTACAACTGCATGTGAATCTACAATTGTCTCAAAATAAAGTTTTATTTAACAAAGAGCAACTATATGTTTCCTACCAAAGCCACAATTTAAATATAAAGCCACAATTAGGTTAAAAGTGAAAGGACAGAAAAAGATATACCATTCTAACATCAGTCAAAAGATAGCTATTTTTTCCACTCTATCTTGGATTAGCTATTTTACTGTAAGAAAAAGTAGATTTCAGAGAAAAGGATATTACCAGGGATAAAGATGGTTATTTCAGAAGATAAATGGGTCATTAATCATGAGGACATAAAAATCTTAAATATGTATGCCCATAATAATGGAACTTCAAAATACACAAAGCAAAATTTGATAAAGTTGCAAGGAACAATAAACAAATCCACAATTATGGTTAAAGATTTTAATACCTCTCTTTTAATAACTGATAGAGTAAGTATACATAAAATTAGCAAAGATATAGCTGACTTGACATATATGATCAATCAACTTGACCTAACTGACATTTATAGAACAAGCACCAAACAAGAGAAGAAGGGACTTCCCTGGTGGTGCAGTGGTTAAGAATCTGCCTGCCAATGCAGGGGACATGGGTTTGAGCCCTGGTCCGGGAAGATCCCACATGCCACTGAGCAACTAAGCCCGTGTGCAACAACTACTGAGCCTGTGCTCCAGAGCCTGTGAGCCACAACTACGGAGCCCACATGCCACAACTACTGAAGCCTGTGTGCCTAGAGCACGTGCTCCGCAACAAGAGAAGCCACTGCAATGAGAAGCCCGCGCACCACAATGAAGAGTAGCCCCCACTCGCCACAACTAGAGAAAGCCCGTGTGCAGCAACAAAGACCCAACGCAGCCAAAAATAAAAAAAAAACGAGAAGAATACATATTCTTTTCACATGCACATGAAACATTTACCAATACAGATCATATTCTAGACCATAAAACTAATCTTAATAAAAGGTTTCGAGTCATAATACAAAATATCAATATGTCCCCAACTGTAATCAACTAACTAGAAACCAATAGAAAAATATTTGGGAAGTTCCCAAATATGTGAAAACTAAATGTCACACTTCTAAACAATCCACGAGTCAAAGAAGAAATCAAAATGAAAATTAGAATATATTTTTAATTGAATTAAAATGAAACAACAGCAAATTAGAAACTGAGCTAATGCTAAAGCAGTACTTAGGAAGAAATTTATAGCACTGAATGCCTATATTAAAAAGTAAGAAAAGTCTCGAAACAATGACCTCATCTTTCATCTTAAGGAACTAGAAAAAGAAGAGCAAATTAAATCCACTAGACACAAGAAGCAAATAAAGTTCAAAGCAGAAATCAATGAAATAGAAAGTATAAAAACAACTTAGAAAGTCATTGGAATCAAAAGCTGGTTCTTTGAGAGTATATCAATAAAATTGATAAGCTTTTAGCCTGACTGAGAGAGAAGATATAAATTATCAATATCAGAAATGAGAGAGGTAACATCACTGTGGATTCCACAGATAATAAATGGATAATAAGGAAATTTTATAAACACTGTTATTATAAACACTGTTGTTATCCCTCTGAATTTGACAACTAAGGTGAAATTCCTTAGAAGACACAAACTACTAAAGCTCACTCCGAAAGAAACAGATAACCTGAACAAACCTGTATCTATTAAAGAGATGGAATTTGTAGTTAAAAATCTTCCCATGAAGAAATATTCAGGATGATAATTTACAGGTGAATTGAACCAAATATTAAAAAGGCAATAATGACAATTTAAACAAACTTTTCCAGAACACTGAAGAGGAAAGAATATTCCCCAACTCATACTATGAGGCCAGCATTGCACTGATACCCAAACAAGACAAAGACATTACAAGAAAACTACAGACTAATATCCTTCATGAATATAGATGTAAAAATTATAAACAAAATATAAGCCAAATGAATGCAACAATATATAAAAAAGATAAAATAAATCATCAGGACGAAGTAGATTTCATCCCAGGAATGCAGGGTTGGGTTAACATTAATCAACCAATATAATTCATCATATTAATAAACTAAAAAAACATCTCAATAGACACAGAAAAAACATCTGAAATAATCCAACATCCATTCCTGATTAAAAACCAAAACAAAATGAAACTAAGAATAAAACCGGAGCTGGAGTTGGAGATGCTTACTGCCAGGCAGGGTGAGGAGAGCTGAGTGAACTGAGGCAAGGAGGTCAGAGGTACAAATCAGGGATTGAGGTTGTAATTCCTGGTACTTGGTACCTGTACGGTCAGAGTAGGGTCAACCTCTCTTGATACTATGCCCTTAATGTTTGTTTCACTTATTTATGCTTCAACTAGAAGTACTGTAAGTTTGTTGAGTGCAGATACTTTTCTTATAACTTATGTGAGGAACACAATATTTTATAAGGGACTAGTATTGCTGCTATTACAGATATTATTTGAATATTCTTTATTTAAGAGTAAAATCTTTCAGCTCCTCTTTGAGGCCCTTAATTTCCATCCGGATTCTCTTTGGAGCTGTTTATTTAGTCATTAATGGTTCTTTGAATTAAATCACATGTCTTAGAGTTCACAGGACTTCCTCTTCAGGAAAGAGGATACCAAAAGATACCATCTTCAGGAAAAAGATGTGTCCTAAATATGAAGAATTCAACAATGTTGCCATGAAATACTACAGATGTTCTTTTTCAAGTTTGTGCTTGAAAGCATAATGGGTGACTTATTTTTCTTAGCATTTAAAAAAGAAAAAATTTGGACTCATTTGGCCATGAAACAAACATCTTTGTGCCTCAAGATCATCTCTTAATTTCTCATTTTAATATCCCTCACAATCTTTTGAGTTGCTCTAATATTTTATGGTATTTTAGTTGATATATTATTATGGCCTCCTTACCAATACCAATTTGAACTTTAATACTGACCATTCTTAGCAGTTCTTGTCTCACTATTTTCAAAACTAAAAGCATTTTTGAAAGAAAAATTCAAATAAAAATTTCATTTTTGTTTCAAGTAATCTACTTTTGCTACAAATAAGTGGCTCTGAAGACCCTCCTAATAGGTTTCTCAGTTACTTGCTTTGCTGTTAGTCTGCTGAGGCTGGTTGTACATATGTTCCAAAAGCCAGTTTATCGTAAGGTAGATAGCTAGTAGGAAGCAGCCGCATAGCACAGGGATATCAGCTCGGTGCTTTGTGACCGCCTGGAGGGGTGGGATAGGGAGGGTGGGAGGGAGGGAGATGCAAGAGGGAAGAGATATGGGAACATACGTATATGTATAACTGATTCACTTTGTTATAAAGCAGAAACTAACACACCATTGTAAAGCAATTATACTCCAATAAAGATGTAAAAAAAAAAAAAAAAGCCAGTTTATGCCTGAAGTTCACTCTGTAGTAGATTACTCTTCAGCCCATGTGTCATATGAATTTAGACATTAAACCTCAAGGTAGTGGATAATATTATATATAAACATAGCCAAATGAGCTTTGTTTCAAACCCGAAACAGAAATCCATCAAACCATCTATTCATCAATATTTTCTTAATACCACATTATAGCTATTAGATCAAGTCAAATGTGGAATAACAAGATAAAAAAACTTTAACCCTAATTTGTTTTCAGTCCTTGAACTCTTGACTACCCACTGACTGCTTCTTCATTGTTAATTTAAAATCATATGAAACACTAAGCATTGAATGAGCATTCAGGAAATGTGGTTGTGAGGCCCTGCACTACAGATAATTTTCTGGATGATCTTGGGTGAGTCATTTAATCTCTCCAGTTCTTTTTATTTTATTCTTTTATACAGCAGGTTCTTATTCATCAATTTTATACACATCAGTGTATACATGTCAATCCCAATCGCACAATTCATCACCCCCCCCACCCCCGTCTCTCCAGTTCTTAATCTCTTCACCTAAAAATAAGGAACTTGGAGTGTTAGATTATTTCTAAGCTTTCTTTGACTCAAAAAGCCTATGAGTCTATTCTTCAGGAAATTTTAATTAATTAGAGCTGACCTCTTGAAATTAACACCATTAACTGAAGGAACCTGACTGAATTTCATTTCTTTCTATGACAAAATTGGACACAGTGATACTACTAAGTACCATCAAGAGGACAGTGGGGAGTTACACTTACCTCTAATATTTTCTACTGATTCAAGTGGGAATGCCAAGGTATTCTAGCTTCCAGTCTGATTCAACCTTAGTAAAAGACAGAACTCTTTTTTAGTAAAAGAATTGATTCTTGGGTTAAATCAACGTGTGGATTAGTGGATCATTGTCAGAGACTGACTTCTTAGTGCTCTATTCTTGGCCTGTTGCCCTTTTAAACATTTTGTTAGTGATCTGAAGGAAACTTTTTCCAAATCAAACTTGGGAGAAATATTTAATATATTAAGGCAACAGAATCAGATTTCAGAAGAATCTCAATGAGACCTTAAAAAGTAGGCCAAAAGCACGAAGACAGACATTCACAAGAGACAAAGGTTAAGTCCGACATTTGGTTCCCAAAACATCAGCTATCCAAGTAGAGAAAGGAGAAGAACTAGTTTGACAGTAGTTGCATCTTCCCCTCTCCTTTCCTTTACCCCCACCTTGCAACGAAGCCCCACGCGGAGCTGATGGCACTGCACAAATTCTTAAAACGTGAGTACATGCCTGAGCTGCAACAGCAATAGTGTTCAGATCAAAGAGAGAAAGTGCACCCCTATATCCTCTACAAATCAAGCCTCACCTGCAGATACGGATCAAGTTTGGGGCAACCTACTTAACAAGGCCATGGTGAATCATTCTTGATACATGCCGAGTTGGCTATTGTGCATAAGTAATTTGAAGCCAAGTCATATAGAGAGTGCTTGGGCTCTAGGGAGTCTGGTTTGTTGAGGCGTAAATGCAGGAAGGACGAGCACCTTTTAGCACAAAGCAGGGTGAGGGAAAACGGCCACCCCCAGCAGTTGGCTGGCAGCTCGCCTAATGAGGAAGTGCGAAGGCATGGACCCGCCCAGCGTGCCGGGTTGGCCTAGAACGCCGGAAGGGGCGGGGTGTACCCGAGCGCCGACGGAAGTGGCCCTTGGGACCCCTGTGGTCAGGCCTACGCGCGTTCAGTGGGCCCAGCGCGATGGTGACGTTCCGTGACGTCTCAGTGGTTGCCGGGGCACGGTGTGGGCGTTCGGAGTCGGGCTTCTCTCTTCGAAGCACCTCTCATCTGGAGCGGGCGGCTGCGACTGCACCTTGGGCGGCCGTCCGGGCCGAGAACCATGGGCCCCGGGGGCGCAGGCTGCTCAGACAGGCTGCTGCTGACAGTCGGCTGGCTGCTCCTGGCGGGCCTCCAGTCAACGTTCGGGATCGACGTCACCGCGGTCCAGGATCCCAGCTTGGCCAACGAGGTCGAGGGCGAGGGCGAGGGCGAGGGCGAGGGCGAGAACGAGGCCGAGGAGGAGGCTGAAAACGACAGCGAGGCCGAGAACGAGCCCCCGGCTGAGGCCAGGACGGATGGTAAGTGTGGGAGGCTCCTTGGCGGGGACCCGCAGGCACCCTTTGAGGGTCAAGCCTTCCCTGCTCTTTGAGGACGATGAGAATTATCCAAGTTAACATCTGTAGAGCTCTCTCTCAAAAACAACCCCGAATTTATACATTATCGCACACCTCATGGCCTTAAAAAAAAGATGTGCTAATTCTCCAAAACCAGAGCAAGATAAACGAGCACACGTATAGAAATTGCTACAGAAATACTGCAAAATATTGCTCTGGACAAGGGAATAGGTGATTATTTTTTTAAGCATCAGAGAGTAGCTTCCCACCACGGGGACCGATTTTGACTCCCCTTGCAGTTATGTTTTTTCCTTTCCATTGCAGATTTTTTTTTTTTTTCCTTGAAGTTCCAAAGTGCCTGAGGTCTTCCTCCGTTTTTCACATTTGCACTTTGGGTTAGAACTCAAGGGAGTTCCCAATTCCCCTCACGGTGACACATCTAGATAAAACAAGATGCTGACAAAATTCCCCGGAAGCCCCGTGTCAGCTTCATGCAGCCTCCACCCTTGAGCACCTCTGCAGTGTGATAGTGTTTTATTTGTAAGTTCAACTTTGAGTCACAAAGGAACGGTGGCAGTAGAAAACACCAATAAAGGGATCCAACTAGAGGCTTTGTTAGATGATACAATACATGTTAACCAACAAAGACTGAGCCTGTGTTTGATACATAAATTTGCCTTATTCTCCTGGCTCACTAAGCAATAAAACTTGACAAGCTGTGGTACATGTTATATTGATTAGTAGCTCAGGTGCTTGTAGGTAAAAGGTCAGTTGCAGGTTTTCAGCCATCTAAAGGAGAATACTTCTCTTCCCTCCATAAATTGACCCTTCTGAGAGTCTTTTAAATATCCTTGGCACTCTTATGTCTCCTATAAGTACAAAGTAGGTGCTGTATTTATCAGCCATTCTTTTGCTTCCTGATGACGGATAGTGACCCTCAGCGACATAAAGAAATTGACTATCTGATGTTAATGGTGGAATTGAGGTTTGTACTGCCTTGATAACATTACATTTCAGAGAGCTTGGAGAAGTCCTTGACTTTGGAAATATGAAAAAGAGGACTAGGGTAGAAAAGAGCATGTTCTAAAGCGTAGTGGCTATTGCTTCCCTCTAGTTTTAAAAGTAATTAACAATTTAAACTGGTCAAGGGATAGTTCTATCTGTAAATGCTAGAGTTCAGGCTAAACCCAGGTGATGGAGTTATAATGTCTTAGATTCAAATTTATGTTTCATAATGTACTAGCAGAAGGTATCCAAGCGTTTCAAGCAAAAATGTCAATTCATAATTGATGAGAGTCATAGTCCAAATTATTTCACGAAGTCAATATTGATTTACTTATATATACATCAAGTGTATATTTGCTTGCTGTATATTCAAGGCACTGTATTTGGTGCTTATAAGTATAGAAGTGTTTATGAAAAATTACAATAATCAAAATAGGAAAAATTCTTAGAATTATATGAAATTAATAAGTGCAAAATGAATGAAGTGTGAATGAGGTTATGCTATCTTAAGAATGCTGGTAGGGCTAAACAAGTTACAGAATGCTTGCATGTACTTTATCATGTTTAATTCTTATGATAATCAGATAGGTTCTCCTTTCCAAATTTTGCAGAGGGGTTAAATAGGCCTGACACAGTTGAAGGAATTTGCCCAAACTCAGAAAAGCTAATTAGTGGTAGAGTAGCAATTTGGACTCCAATTTTGATGCATAGTCCCATGTAATATTGTTGCCTCAGGACATAATGCCTTTTAAAAATTACCTTCTAGCACCTCATTTAATATTTATTTTTATTGAGCTTTTAGTCCTAATCTGAGTTATGAAGAATTGATTATATGCTACAGCTAGTGGAATTCATGTCAGATTTCAGAACAATTAGAAAAAGAGAAACTTGAGATTTAAAACCAACAATATTTAGCTACTCGAATACTTATATATTCCTAAATTATCCTGCTAAATAAAGTGTCGAAATAAATTCTTAGGAATAATTTACCATCTTAACCTGAGAATGAGTAGAACCAATCTATAACATAATTTTAATGAACACTTTGCATAACTACTTCTTTTTGGGTAGAAATAACACACTCAAAGTTTTTTGGAAAACAGAGAATAGAAAAAATTGGGCCCTATAATTGGCAGGCTTTTTTGTGTTTTTCTGACCTCCTATATAACTTTAACTCACCATGTATTACACTGATGAAAAACATTATTTTTAAATTATGTACAAGGTTTAAACATAAATCTTTGTAAGTTATTTCCTAATTTAATTCTTCAAAGGTTTAGTTTTCTTTTGATTTAAACAGTAATAGAAGATGTACTAGGAATGGCATTGCTTTTCTGATTTAATAAAACTTTAAAAATGTCTGCTTCCCATATGATAAGTGCTTGTATCCTCCATCCCCAAGTAAGAGTTCTTCACTTAGAAAAGTTTTCCTATGATTAAATAATGTATTTTTGCATTTATGTTTAGTTTCAAATAGGACAACAGTCAAAGAAGTAGAATTTGGGATGTGCACCGTTACATGCGGTAAGTAGCATAGAGCAGATAAATAACATTGTATTGGGACGGGGCGGGGGGGTAAAAACAATGTGTACTCTCATTCATCTCTCACTGATTTCTATTTCTAATATCTATGATTTACACACAAAACTCAAACTGATTGCTTTACAAGGTAGGGTATTTTCAGTTCATAACCTGTAGGTCTTACTTTAAGCCAAATCCCTATATGTATATATTTTGGGAGGAGGGGCACATAAACTGCTTTCACCAAAGTAAAACTTTATCTCACAGATGTTCAGAAGATGAAAGATCTTCTGATGCATCTCACAGATGTCTTCCACATACTGTGCTGGCAAATCTATCAAGAAATTTACTTTATTTGTAATAGTCTATTCTTAATGACACATTTTCCCAATTTATATGTCATGTTTTAGAGAAAAGAGGTATTGGCTTTGTGGGGAAAATAATATTCAAAAACTATAACTTATTTTGATCATTCCTTGAATAGAAATTGGACATAAAAATCTCTTACGTGGGGGTGGGATTAAGACTACACATGCTATAATAGACCAGTGTTTCTCAAACTTAAGTGTTCACCCTAGGTGCCTGCAGGGCTTGTTAAAACATGGATTGCTAGGCCTACTTCAAAATTTCTAACTCACTAGGCCTTTGAAGGGGTCTAAGAATTTGTATTTCTAAACAAGTTCATAAATGAAGCTGATGCTGTTTTTTAAAAGACCATCTTTTGAGAACCACTATAGACTAGTGTGCTAAGAAGACAGTAGATAATTCACAATGAAATTAAGTTTATTCTAAATAGAATCTGCCTTGGAAAAAAGACAGTGACAGGAGGGAAGGACAAAAACCAGAGGATAAGAAGACAGAAAGTCCATGCAGGTATGGATCAGAACAATATGTACGTTTTTTATTTTTTGGTCAAAAATTGTGCCTGAATTGTTTTTGAGATAGCATTTTTTAAATGATGTTAAAATAGACTTAACAAAAAATTTACTACTTTAACAATTTTTTGAAGGTACAATTTAGTGAAATTAAGCACATTCACATTGCCATGCAATCATTACCACGATCCACCCCAGAACTTTTTCATCATCCCAAACTGAAACCTCCGCACCAATTCAACAGTAATTCCCCACTCCCCCCAGCCCCTTGCAACCATTATTGTACTTTCTGTCTCTTGAGATAGTTTGAAACCTGTTTTTTACTTTCACTTCTTAGTGTGTCAGAGTCAGAAAATTAGAGAAATTCTGTGTAATAAACCTGTGTTTATTCATTTGCAAATTACATCTTCTGGCTGCTTACTTGAGAAATTTTCACAGGTAGAGAATTATTTTTATGACAATTCTAGTAATTGATACTGTCCTACTCTATTATTTAAAGATGTGCTTCAGGGACTTCCCTGGTGGCGCAGTGGTTAAGAATCCGCCTGCCAATGCAGGGGACACGAGTTCAAGCCCTGGTCCGGGAGGATCCCACGTGCCGCGGAGCAACTAAGCCCGTGCGCCACAACTGCTGAGCCCACGTGCCACAATTACTGAAGCCCGTGCGCCTGGAGCCCGTGCTCCGCAATGGGAGAGGGCCCCGCTCGCCACAACTGGAGAGGGCCCACGTGCAGTAACAAAGACCCAAAGCAGCCAAAAATAAGTAAATAAATTTTTTTAAAAAAAAGGTGTACTTCAGAAATTATATATTATATTTGTTTATTCAGCAATTTTTTTTTTGTTTTCTGTTTTTTTATTCTTGCCTGCTCTGTGTCAGGTATTGTTATAGGTGCTAGGAATAAAGCAGTGAACAAAGAAGTGGAAACTCTCTGCCTTCAAAGAACATATTTTTTGGTAGGGGCAAAGAGATTAAAAGTGCCTTCGGTTTTTTACGTAAAAATAAAAGGCACATTTTTCATTTTCACCACGAACTTTATTGAACAACATATTCAACCTTTTGCTCCAATACCTTCTGCCATTTTTCAGGCAACTTCATAATTCCATCTTCCCAAAACTTTTTATCTTTTTGAGCAAAGAACTGTTCCAGGTGCCTTTTACAGTCTTCCAGGGAATTGAAATTTTTTCCATTAAGAGAATTTTGTAAAGACCGAAATAAATGGAAATCTGAAGGTGCAACGTCTGGTGAATATGATGGATGAATCAGAACTTCCCAGCCAAGCTGTAACAGTTTTCGCCTGGTCATCAAAGAAACTCACAGTCTTGTATTATCCTGCTGGAAGATTATGCGTTTTCTGTTGACTCATTCTGGACACTTCGTCGAGTGCCGCTTTCAGATGGTCTGACTGGGAGCAGTACTTGTTGGAATTAATCGTTTGGTTTTCCCGAAGGAGCTCATAGTAGAGGACTCCCTTCCAATCCCACCGAATACACAACATCACCTTCTTTGGATGAAGACCAGCCTTTGGTGTGTTTGGTGGTGGTTCATTTCGCTTGCCCCATAATCTCTTCCGTTCCACATGGTTACAACGTCCACTTTTCATTGCCTGTCACAATTTGTTTTAAAAATGGAACGTTTTCATTAAACGAATGTTTTCATTACTTTTCAGTAGAGAATCGCATGCAGAAATATGGTCAAGAAGGTTTTTTTTGCTTAACTTACCTGGAACCCAAACATCAAAGCGATTCACATAACCAAGCTGGTGCCAATGATTTTCAACGCTTGATTTGGATATTTTTGAGTATGTCGGCTATCTCCTGCGTAGTATGACATTGATTGTTCTCAATTACTGTTTCGATTTGATTGCTGTCAACTTCAACTGGTCTACCTGACTGTGGAGCATCGTCCAGTGAGAAATCTCCAGCACAAAACTTCACAAACCACTTTTGACATGTTCAGTCCATCACAGTACCATCTCCATACACTGCACAAATCTTTTTGTGCGTTTCAGTTGCATTTTTACCTTTCTTGAAATAATAAAGCATTATATGCCAAAAAATGTTGCTTTTTTTCTTCCATCTTCAATATTAAAATGGCTACACAAAAATTCACCAATTTTGATAAGTCTTTTTTTAAATGCACGCTGATATGATAGCTGTCACATACTATCTAACAAAATTGTTTCGTATGAAGTTAAAGACAACTAAGTGCTACTAGAACCATCTTACGGAAAAAATCGAATGAGCCTTTTGGCCCACCCAATAATATGTAAAACATGTAATATGTCAGATGGTGATAAGTTCTAAAAAGAAAATAAACCATAAAAGGCAATATTTCACATCTATAATTTTAAGTATTAAGAAATCTTTTCAATTTATAACAACTATTTAAAGGAAAAAATGCCTTAGTGAAAATTCTGTTGAACCCCAAAACAGTATTTTAGCAGTCAAAAAGTTTTCTTTTCTTGGAATACACAGGCAGATTTTTAAGTATGGACTTACAGAAAATCTCACATCTACACACATCCTTGCGATAAACTGTATCTGGCTAAGTAAATGCATAAAATACCTGCTTGGAAAATATGCATTTCAGAATAAGGCTATGCCTCTAGAGAAGTGCCATTCATAAATTCAAGGGGAGCCATTCTGCAGCCATTCTTAAGCATCTCTTTTAATCAAGAGACCTTTCCCCCTCCAACCTTCCTTCTCTTTATCTTATATGGAGTACTCTCCTTTGTGTCTCAAAGTTTGGTCCACAGACTTGCTACATCAGCATCGACTGAGACCTTGTTAGAAATGCAGAACCTTAGGACCTACTGCAGACCTACTTACTGAATCAGAATTCACATGTTAGTATGTCTCCAGGTGTTTTGCAATCACTCTGAAGTTTGAGGAGCGCTGTTATAAGCCATCTCTAGACTTCAACTTTCCCTTGCCTTAAGAATGGGTTTTATGATTATCATCTTGCAGGGACTGAAAGAGGGAATCTGGTAGAAAGGATATCAAGATGGGCTATTCCTTAGCCTGTGACAACAGAGTCTTAATCACAGGTCATTTATCACAGGACATGTTCAACACGTCACTGAACCAGCTTTTATCATTTCCTTCAATTTTGGTGATGGTAGGGCAAACTCAGTGGAGATCTGAGATCAGTCAGTAAAGACGTGATTTCTTGCTCTGAAATGTATTGCAATTCTAATGAGAGTATCTTTTTGGAAATGGAGATTTGGTCATTAATAGTCTATCCTGATGTATTTAATACAGGGATTTTTACCAATTTAGATATTAAAAAGCATCATTTATGTTAAAATCTAATTTTTGTAATTTCCTCTGCAAGCTCAACCCACCCCACCCCCCCAAAAAAAGTTCCATGGTCAAATAAATTTAGAAGATCCTGTGTACTACTGTATTTCATCAAATCTAAGACTTTCTTGGCTGTGATAATCACATTTTATGCATCTCTAAAAAAGGAAAAATGCTGCCATTCTTGACACACTGTCAATTCTAAGATGCATTCTGATTTCAAAGATGTTAAAATGTAAAAATTTTACATCTTAGATCAATGAAAGTTTCCACATAAAAGCACATTAATTTACTAGCATATTAAAAGTTCCCCTAAAATTCTGAGGAAAGAGGTTCCTTTCATTTTAATGTAATGTATAATTTCCAAATGTATATAATCATGGAATCCTTTTTCTTATGGTAACAACCAGAGGAAATAGTGTTTCATGTAACTCGCTTTGGAAAATGCTGTTTTATGAAATAATTCAAAATGAGGGACCTAAAAATATCTAAATGTTATTACCCTGAATTTAGGAATTTAATTTCTGAAATTAGGAGAAAAGTCTCAAAAAGACCTAGGTGCAAAAGTAAAGGAACTCTGGAATTATTATTATTATTTTTAACATTTGCTGATTTCTTTTACCAAAGGTGTTGGTATAAGAGAAGTTATATTAACAAATGGATGCCCTGGGAGTGAATCCAAATGTATCCTACGGGTGGAAGAATGTCGTGGACCAGTAGATTGTGGCTGTGAGTTGGCCTATGTATTGGAGGGAGACTGAGGAAGCATTTACTCTGGGGAAATATCCTTAACCTCAGGTTGCCGTGAGTGGAAGGAGGTGATCAAATGATATACTGAAAGGAATTCATAAGAAAACTTAAGCTTCCGCTTCTCTAGGCAGTTACAACTCTTTCTACTTTTGCTTCACATTTTTTCAGTGATGTGTAAATTTAACATATATTCTCTCTAGTACACTGGAACCATATTGCACTCAGGGTCTGTGGTGGAGGCTGTCCTCAAGTGAAACGCTTTTGACACTTTGGTCGTGACAGCTTATCAGTAGATTGGTAAACCCTACATTGGGAACTTCGAGAGCCACTCTATACCACCTTTCACTAGTCAGATTCCATTATCTTTAAACATGGAAGGGGCGGAGTGTATGGGGCGGGAGGGGGGTTCTGACCCTAACCAGTAAATTGGAAGCCACTAGTAGATCTCAAAGTTTAATAGATCACTAAGTAGTTTGCCCTTGCTATCTCTTCTTCACGATTTATTCTGCTGAAGGAACAGACAGGTATGGTGTTTTCTACCTGCCTCTTTTGGCGACTTAATCTTTGACGCCTCTCTGCTCCTCTACAGTCAGACTTTCAGTAATACATTTGCTAACTTCCAGCATGTAATTGGTTTTAAAGTTGGAAGTGACTTTTAAAAGTAGTATTGTGTATAAAGCGGTTTACAGTGCCCATTGGTATATATGTATTTAATTTTTCTTTATTTCAGGGGGTAAACCAATTTCAGAAAGTCTTGAAAGTGTTAGGCTAGCATGTGTTCATACATCTCCTGTAAACCGTTTCAAATATATTTGGAGACTTCTAAGGCCAGACCAAGTGAGTAATGAATGTATGTAATTTGGTGCTTTCTAGTGAGTGATAAAATTTGTTTCCCAGTGCTTGATGACTCTCAGAAAACTTTCTCTTTAAAAGCAGTTTGCAAAAATGAAGTTAAAATCATGCAACTTTATTATTATTGGGATTTAAATTTTTTCATTGCGTAGGGAGGCTAAGACTTTACATATGCCTTAGGGCCAGCTACTATCAGAACTTAAAAACACCTATTTTATGTAAAGTGTCCTATTTTGGAAGCAGTAGTTTCATTTGTATATATAGTACAAACAGTACTGATAACAGTAGCTAACATTAATAGAGGACTTATTCAGTGCCAGACATACACAAAGTGCTAGAGTTTCTTTTACTCACATAAAAATCTATGAGGTAATTCCTGTCATTATACCCATTTACAGATAAATACAGTTGTTGCTCAGTATGCTCAGGGGATTGATTCCAGGACCCCTTCAGATACCAAAACTGGGGATGCCCAGTTCCATATGTAAAATGGCGTAGTATTTGCATATAACATAAGTACATCCTCCCATATACTTTAAATCATCTCTAGATTATTTATAATACAATGTAAATGCTATATAAATAGTTGTAAATAAAATGTAAATGCCAAGTAACTACTAGTGTGCAACCAATTCAAGTTTTGCTTTTTGGAACTTTCTGGAATTTTTTTCCTGAATATTTTTAATCTCCGGTTGGTTGAGCCCACTGACATGGAACCCAAGGATATGGAGGACCAGCTGCAGCTGAGATGCAGAGAGTAACTTGCCCTGCTTCACACAGGCAGGAAGTTGGTACTTGTTATCTGGATTATCTGACTTTAAAATACATGTGCATAATTAATTACTGTACTAGAATGAGAGAAAGTGACTCTTATTTTGTTACAAGAAATAAATTGTTTCCTGATCTTAAGTTTTCATGAAGAATGTTGATACCTTTTTTTTTCTTTTAAAATAGCAAGCCATTATACTTGGAAATGATTCAGCAATCCTGGAGGTTCACAGGGATACTCACCCCAAGGCTTTTGAGTGTGAAACGTTGGATAATAATGAAATAGTAGCATCTATTAAATTCACAATCTATACAACAACTGGTAAGTACCCAGCAATGTTTTGGTTTGCTTATATCTCAAACTTCAAAGCACATCAAAATCACCTGGAGGTCTTGTTGAAACACAGATCATTAGCCCAACCCCTATAATTTCTGATTCTGTAGATCTTTAGTGGAGCTGGCACAAGAATTTCCATTTCAAACAAGTTCCTAGGTGCTGTTGGTCCAGAGATCACATTTTGGGAACCACTAGTTTTATACCATTTAGACTTTTCTACAAGGTAATACTTAATTCTTATTTTTTTCCACAAAGAGAGTCAGATGTACCTCACTTTGGGAAACTGGTGTATTCCTGAAGTATCTCCAAAGAACAGTCCTTTAACTTGAATTATATTCTTACTTTTACTTCTATCACAGAGGTGAAAATGGATACATAGAATTCTAATGGATGCTTAACAAAAGTTTTGATACAGTAAAATAAATAAAATTAAGAAACGTTATGTCAAAGCACATCTTTTTAAAAATTATTCATTCGAAGACATTTTTTTATGAAACAATACAGTCCTCAATATATGTCACAAAACACAAATCTTGACCCGAACATAATTTTACATGTTAGAAACTGTGCTTCCCTTGCATAAAGGATCCATGTGCATGTCTTTTCAATTTAAACTATGATGTCTTCTATATCCAAATAATTATTTCCTTTTGTTGAGTTGCTCTTAACCATTTTTATTGTTGTCATCTGTGTTTTTGGGTGTGTGAGGGGTTTGGTCACAAGTTCTTTTGAGAATCCAATCAAGGCTCAGGAGGCTTTTCCCAGAAAAATACCCACATATACTAACATGCCAAAAGTTACCCATAATTTTAAGAGAGTTCATGGATTTCTTGAAGCTATTTCTCAATCCCAAGTAAAGAACTCAAGCTGCAGTCTAGAGATACCATGAAACATAACACCCTTTACTGAACTGGAAACAAGATAAGGTGTTTTGGGGGTGATTTTAAAAAATAAACTATAACTTTCTTTGATGTGTTGCTCAGTGTCCTTAAAAAACCATCTTTATGGTGAAAGCTAATAACCTTACTCCTATGTTGGGATAACAGGTGTTATTAAAAGGATAATTTCAATCAAGTGCTATAAAAGGCAAAAAAGGACCAAACATCATCAACTAAAAAGTATCTCAGTGAGTCATAGTTCAGGATATTAAAGGATTCAAAGGCCATTCTCAGTTATATTCCCCACAGCTTGGTCCCTGTTAGGACAGCTTAGTAGTGGTTAGCTCTTCCTATGTTAGAAGGCAACATGTGTAAGCTAAGGGCTGGAGCACAGACCCCAGTGTCAGCAAGTGAGACAAAGTTGATTTTTCTCTCTTGTAGCTGTCCAAGGCTGGTGGGGTAGCTCTGCCATCTCAGCACATGCACCGGTTAAATGACAAAATGTTTTCAGAAAACTTTGGTATTTATTAGTTTCTTTTAAAAAGGACAATTGGGCATACCGCTGTGACAGACCCTTTTGGCTCTTTAGACATCAAACAAGTATTTTGGCTATAAATGTTCACACAATATGGTACTGGCTTGAAACGAATGCATGATTGAAATATTTTCAGGGTAAATATGGTTTAATTAATGAAAATGTCCCATCCATTCTCTCATATAACAGGTTTTTCACTTCCACAATAGTTGTCTTTCATAGTTAGGCATGGTTTTGATTGAATTATGTCCCCCTGAAAAGATACTTTCAAGTCCAAACTCCTAGAACTTCAGGAATGTGACTGTGTCTGGAAATAGGGTGGTTGCAGATGTAATTAATTCAGTTAAGACAAAATCATACACACTAGAGGAGAGTGGGCCTTTAATCCAATATGACTAGTGTCCTTATAAGAAGAAGGAAATTTAGACACAGCCACACAGAGAGACAGGAGAATGTATGTGAAGACTCAAAGACACGCGGGGAGAAGACAGCCATGTGAAGACACACGGAGATTGGAGTTGTGCTATCACAAGCCAAGGAACATCTGGGGCTACCAGAAGCTGGAAGAGGAAAGGAAGGATCCTTCCCCAGAGCCACTGGAGAGAGCATGGCCTTACCATCACCTTATGTTCAGACGTTTATCTTCCAAAACTGTGAGACAATATATTTCTGTTGTTTTTAAGCCACCTAGTTAGTGGTACTTTGTTATGGTGGCCCTAAGAAACTAATATAAACATAAACTGAGTTTTTCTAAAAAGTGAGAGCATCGAAATTCAGCCTGTTTTTTATCAGAAAATTTCAGTAGAAATGCAGACTATCTTTTTATTAGATACAAAAGTAATCTAAGGGACCCTCGCAAGAAGACTACCATTGAAATGAACCAAAATCTTTATACCTCTCATTCTCCATCTTCTCTTGGCTAGTATTGCAGGGTAGTAGATAAATGGAAAGAAATTTTGCATTTCTTCTCAAGTTTTAATCCTAAAAGGTTTTTTTAAATTTGAGCTTAAAAAATCCCACTGCTTCTATAAATCTAAAATTATCAAAAATAAAAAGATTTTTAAAATCCAACAATGTTGGAATATAAATATGATATAAATTGTCTACCATACTTGGAACTATTTAGCGAGATTACTAAATTGAGTTTATAGCTCTAGAATTACCAAGGAAAATGGAAGATTATACTGCATGGTGTTTAAAGAACAGGAAGAAAATCCAGATGAATAAGCAGTTGGGATTGCCCATATATGAGACTAATTCTGTTAGAGTGGTACTTACCAAAATACTAAAATACATAAAACATAGCTTGCACAAATCATTATGTCTCCCTGGATGTTGGTTTGCTTATCTGTATAAAAGTTGTATAAGATGACCTTTCTGGCCCTTCCCCACATGAATCTTTTATGAGTCTACGATTAAGGGGCCAGGAATAGCCAAAAGAAAGCTACATAATTCACTAAGTAAGTAATGCTTGATATAAATTGAATTTTTATCAGTTTACAATGTAGCAGTGTTATAATGCATATGGTAAACTGGTCATGTCTCCATAATAGCATTATTTTCAGGAAGAACAGAAAGATATGGGAGAGAATGCTGATTTAAAAGTGGTGTTTGGCTATTCGTATGAAGAAAAATGAGCTTCAATTCCTACTTTACAATGTATACAAAAATTAGAGATGTATTATAGTCCTAAATGTAAAAGCTAAAACCATCAAGCTTAAAAAAGGAAACATAAGAGAGTATCTGTATGATTCAGGAGTAGGCAAGTTTCTTTTTAGACATGACAAAAAACAATCACCATAAAGGAAAGATTGCTAAATTAGGCTTCATCAGAATTAAAAACTTCATCTTCAAAAAATGGTGTTGAGAAAACTGGACAGCCACATACAAAAGAATGAAAGAAGGTCACTATCTTACCTCATACACAGAAATTAACTCAAAATGGATTAAAGACTTGAATGTAAGACCTAAAACCATAAAATTCCTAGAAAAAACATAGGCAGTAACCTTATTGATATAGGTCTTAGTGATATTTTTGTAGATCTGACTCAAAGACAAGGGAAACAAAAGCAAAAATAAACAAATGGGACTACGTCAAACTAAAAAGCTTCTGCACAGCAAAGGAAACCATCATCAAAACGAAAAGACAACTTATGGAATGGGAGAAGACATTTGTAATGATATCTCTGATGAGGGGTTCATAGCCAAAATATATAAAAACTCACACTAATCAACAACAACAAAAAACAAACAACCTGATTGAAAATTGGGCAGAAGATCTGAATAGACATTTTTTCCAAAGAAGACATACAGATGGGCAACAGGCACATAAAAATATGCTTGACATCACTAATCAGGGAATTTCAAATCAAAACCACAAAGAGATATTACCTTACACCTGTTAGAATGGCTATTATCAAAAAGGACAAGAAATAACAAATGTTGGAGAGGATGTGGAGAAAAGGGAGCCCCTGTGCATTGTTGGTGCAGCTACTATGGAAATCAGTATGGAGATTCCTCAAAAAATTAAGAATAGAACTACCATAAGACAGCTATTTCACTTCTGGGTATTTATCCAAAGAACATAAAAACACTCATTCAAAAAGATAGATGCACCGCTGTGTTCACTGCAGCATTATTTACAATAGCCAAGATATAGAAACCACCTAAGTGTCCATTGGTGGATGAATGAATAAAGATGTGGTATATATACATACAATAGAATACTATTCAGCCATAAAAAAAGAATGAAATCCTGCCATTTGCAACAGCGTGGATGGACCTTGAAGGTATTAATCCTAAGTGAAGTAAGTCAGTTGGAGAAAGACAAATACAAAGATTTCACTCATATGTGGAATCTAAAAAAACAAACAAAATAAAACAAAAACACACTCATAGGTACAGAGAACAGATTACTGGTTGCCAGAGGGGAAGGGAATTCAGGGGTGGGTGAAATGGGTGAAGGGGGGAGTGCAACTGTATGGTGATGGATGGTAACTAGACTTGTGGTGGGGATCACTTTGCAGTGGATACAGATGTCAAATTATAATGCTATACACCTGAAACTTATGTTAGAAAGTTTAAAACTTCAGCTCTTCAAAAGGAATCATTAGAGGGCTTTCCTGGTGGCGCAGTGGTTGAGAGTCCGCCTGCCGATTCAGGGGACACGGGTTCGTGCCCCGGTCCGGGAAGATCCCACATGCCGCGGAGTGGCTGGGCCCATGAGCCATGGCCGCTGAGCCTGCGCGTCCGGAGCCTGTGCTCCGCGGTGGGAGAGGCCACAACAGTGAGAGGCCCGCGTACCGCAAAGAAAAAAAAAAAAAGAAAGAAAAGGAATCATTAGAAAAATGAATAGGCAAGCCAAAATCTGGGAGAAAAAAAAATTATAAAACAAGTACAGCAAGTACAATCAGTTTGGGAAAAGATCTTGCAGTTTCTTGGAAAACTAAGCATACCTCTACCCTATGACCCAACAGTTCCACTCATATGTATTTACCCAAGAGAAATGGAAATGTATGTTCACAAAATGACTGGTGTGAGAATGTTCATAGCAGTTTATTTATAATAACCCCAAACTGAAACAGCATAGGTGTCCATCAGTAGGAGATAGAATAAACTAATTGAGGCATAGTACCCAGTAACAAAAAAGAAAAAAACTATTGATACATTCAACAATATGGTTGAATCTCCAAAACATTACACTGAGTAAAAAAACCTTACACAAAAGAATGCTTAATGTATGTTTCCCTTCCTATGAAGTTCTAGAACAGGCAGAACTAATCTATGGTGGAAAAGAAAATCAGGACAGTAGTTGTCCCTAGAGGTTGGGGCAGGGATTAACTGGGGGGGCTCGAGGAAACTTTTGGGGTATAGTAATATTCTGTGTATATTCAGGGGTTTGAATTATATATGTCTGTTTGCATTTGCCAAAACTAAATAAATGCACATTTAAGATCATTGTGCAATTTGGTGTTCATAAATTTTACCTCAAAAGAAAAAATATAAACGAATGTTGAACTCTAGTTAATGATTTGCCTGTTGAAGAATTTTGTAGGAAGTGTGCAGACATCAGCAGATTATCTTGAAATGCATCAAAAAATAAGATGAATCAATGGATTGAGAAGAGTATGGATAGAGGGATAGTTAAAATGTTGATGGTAGTGTCTAGGTGGTGGGATGTTTATTGTCAAATGCTTTCAACTTTTCTGTGTGTTTGAAAAGGACACTTCTAACACGCAGAGCAAGTTCATTAATAACTTTGCTTCCATTAATTCTTTCTGTATTTTTCTAGAGTTTTTCAAATATAAAGTTTCCATTTAGATATCCATTTTCTTTTATTTTCCAGTAGTAATAATCATCAGGTGTTTTTTTCTCTAGAATTGCAGATGAAAAGATCAAGCCGACCAGACATTGATGCAGTCCTAGTTCTGGTTCTGACCATGGGAGTTATTATGTGTATATTTGTGGTCTTTGTACTGATCTTCATAATTATAAACTGGTAGGTGAAGGACTGAAACTAAGCCATCACCCTTGATTGATGTCCTCCTTGTCTGCCCCTCCCTGTCTGTTGAATCCAAGGCCCTGTCCATGATGCTTCTCACATGGGTTTTGAAACTGTCCAACTCTCTTCATCCCTCCTGAGACTCTCCTAGTTCAAGCTACCTAATCTCATGACTTGATCCCCAACCATGAGAAAGCTTTTCAATGCAATTTTTACAATTTTACGTAGTAGTTGCTAAAGAAAAACGTTTATTGAATTAATATTTGTGTTGTCTAGTTGTAGTTATCACAACTTTAAAAGTTGGTTATTGTAACCTACTAATTCATTTATATGAGAATATTTCTGATACCTACATAAGTATCACCCCCTGGTACATCTGAGGGCTCATCTACTATCACAATGCAGCTGGTGCACCACACAGTAAAAATAAATCATGACTAAGGAGGCACTTCTATATATAGAAAACTAAATATAAATCTATTTAGTTTTCATCTCGTAAAAGATTTAAAAAATGTTTTTCTTCCAGGGCGGCAGTCAAAGATTTCTGGGGGGCAAAAGCCTCGACACCTGAGACACAGTCTGAGCTGAGTTCAGTGAGATATAAAGATTTATCCAGTCTTGACCAATCACCAACTTCAGAAATACCTGGACATGAAGATGATGCTTTAAGTGAATGGAATGAATGATGTATGGATGATGTATAGCAAACCAAAGGAGATTAGAGCATATCAGATTCATTATTATAAAAATAAAATATATAGTGAAATACTTTAACAATATTGTAAGTGATTTATTATAGTCTGAAGGTAATGTAATATGAGAAGGGGCTGTTTTAATCAGTGCATCTTTGTGGTGGAGTTATCAAAAAGTTTTAAATTTGTTCTCAACATTTACCATTTCAAGTAATCACTTGGTAGCTTTTATCTAGAGGCACACACACAAAATCTTTTAAACACATTTTTGATCACTTTGATCACTTCTAAGGTGATTTGCCTGTTCTGTCACAAACAAGAAAATAATATATAGAAGATGCCTTGAATATTAGACTTTCTCCCTGCTGGGAGCACTGGATTGAACTTGCTTAAAGCAAACCATACTTTAGAATCTCTGCAGGGCATGTGACATACAAAGCATCACTTTTAGCACATGAAATAATAATAATGATAGCAACCGACACTTAGTAGCTACTATGTGCCAAGCATTGCTCAAAGCAGTTTACATGTATTAAGTGATTTAATTATGATCGCGTATAGGAAGTATATAAGGAGGAACTGAGGAGGAACTTGGGGATGGCTGAGTAAATGACGTGAATTCAACATGCCCTGCAATTCTCACAGAAACAGTGAATTAAGGAGTTTTGCATGACCACTGGTAAGTACCTTCATTGTGTTTGGTATGCGGGCGATAACATCTCAAAACTTATATCTGGATATCATCACTGGCTTTTTGTGCTGTGTCATTATGTGATACAGTTGTGGTCAACTATCAGACAAGATAACAAGACATTAGATAATTTGATTTGGTAGACTTCATCAGAACTTAATTTTCAGAGTCTATGATAGTAGCACAAAATACACTTAATTTTTTGTTTAGATGAACTGTATGCCAACTTTATTGCTATCACTATGGGATTTATCTGATGAAAGCGTTAACTCTGCACATCTGTGAAAAAGTCATTGTAGATGGGCATTTATGGTATACCTCCCTATGGTAGCCTAGACAGAGGCTGTGTTGTGGAATTATCCATGCTTTTTGTTATACAGCATTTGTATTTGAGAGAAGCAATGAAGAATTGGGTGGAAAATTATTTTGTTATCTGTTGTAGGAATTCCACTAGGGATTTTAAGTGAAAAGAAATTGTTTTCATAAAATCTTTCAAAAGAATTTGTGTGTGTGTGTGTGACACCCCTTCTTCCCCCCATATAAGTGTGGGGGAAAAAATAAGCCTTCTTATTCCTGATTAAGTATGGTCATGTAACTTCAGCATAGATGCTAGACATTCTTGAATAGTAATTACTATCAATTCTTATTTTTAAAACCATGAACAGCGGTCGTTTCCAACTATACTTCAATGACCACTAATGTTCAGTCAGGTTAACAGGTTTAGTTGTCAGTGCTGTTCACTGGATGTTCCTGGCTGTCTGCTTACCAGCCATGTGCTAGGGCAGTACCTCCTCCGCCCCTTGTGATTGGGTGGGGTCATGTGACTACTTCTGGCCAATGAGTTATGAGCCCAGATTTCAAATGTCACTTTCAGTCTAGAACATTTCACTGTGAAAACATCCAGAGCTCACCCTTCTCTCTGCTAGAACAACCAGAAATGTTTAGATGGTGGCTTCTTTGACACCTTGGATCCCAGAGGGAAGGCCACATGGCACAGGATCTCCAGTCAATAAACAGTGGATATGTAATGTGAGAGAGAAATAAACTGTGTTATTTTAAGCACTGAGGGTTAGAGACTGTTTGATACAGCAGCCTTAGTAAGACTATCCTGAGTGACACGTGTTTTCTGAAAAATAAGTTTTCATGGTCAAATGAGTCAAAGACCTCTTCAGTACAGGACTTCCCATCAAGGTGTTATATACATTGTGACTCTCCAACAAGGGGATATAGGTGCAATATTTTCCTAACTTATTGGTGGTCTGTGGAACAAAATTGAAAGCCTGCCATCCCAACTCAGAAACACACTTTTGAGCAGGACTCTCTGGCAGGTCTGTCTACGAGGAGTCAAGGCTCAGTGAGGTAGTCTTTCATAATGTATAACACACAACAAGTCAGCAATGCAGCTTGACAACAGTAGCACCTTCCCTCTTAGATCTTTCAGTGTTACTTAGACCTTTCACTCATCCAGACCCACCTTGATGGACTTTCTTGAAATCATCCTCCTAAGACCACAGCTCCTCTCTCAAGTCCTATGACCACACTGCATTAAGTTCAAATAATTGACAAATCTTATATTGAAGTGGATTATAATATGTTCCAGGTCTCCATGAACTCACTCCAGGTCTCATGAAAACCCTCTGTCTTTTGCCACTTGGTCATAGTCTGTGTGTAAGGGGATCTCTCGCTGCCATGGGCCATGGGGTCTCTGTTGCACATCACTAAAGATTAATGGGGCCAGTCACTTTCCTCTCCAGGCAGACCAGGCCAGAGGCATCTTCTAGTTCCCATCTACTCCTAAATTCCAGACATCTGTTACTTTTCCTGGTCACCAAAATATCCCCCAAAAAAGCCTTGAACTTTGCATCTGGATCCAGGAGGTAAAAAAAATGTAAGCAATTATATACCAAAAAGAGACCTTCCTTTTGGACCCCAGGACATCGGTCTCTGCATATGCAGCAGCTGGATTTTGTGAAGCATTCAAATAACACCGTACTCACCAAGAGAATCTTTCGTTTGTCCTTCCAATCAACTAACATTCATTGGGCCACCCCATGGGCCAGATACTGTACTAGGCACTAGGAATACAGTCTGTGCAAAAAAAGCAGAAAAGATCCTTCTTCTCTTGGAGTTGGTCGATTACCCAAGACAGCCATTAAAATTAACTAAAACTGGGATGAATAAGTTGAAAGAAAGCTGCACATTTCTATGAAGCTGTAGTAGGGGAAATGACATTTAAAGGAGCTGTAAATGTACACACTGCTATATTTAAAATAGATAATCAACAAGAACCTACTGTATAGCACAGGGAACTCTACTCAATACTCTGTAATAACCTAAATGGGAAAAGAATTTGAAAAAGAATAGATAACATGTATATGTATAACAGAATTATTTTGCTGTGTACCTGAAACTAACACAACATTGTTAATCAACTATACTCCAATATAAAATAGAAATTAAAAAAATAAGGGAGATGTAAGGCCCCCATAGGAGTTACTCTAGTTAATGGGGAAGAGGGCCTAGGCAGAGGGAACAGTAGTTGTGAATGCTCTGAGTCAGGAAGGAACATGACACATCCTGAAGAAGGGTTAGCTGAGCTGGAGTGTAAAGAAAGAGGAAAAGAGTGGTGGGAGATGAGGCTGGAGATGTATGCAGGAACTGGAGATAGTGTGTGTGTGTGTGTGTGTGTTTACAACACACATGAAAAAATATAGCTAAGTGACCTGAGAATACAAATCAAGGGAGTCATTGTTGAAATTGGCACTCCTGATTTTTTTTTGCTATACTGCATTTGCCTATGCCTTCCTGGAATTCATTTATTATCGGCCTTTTAACAAACAATGACTATTGATGCTCACCTAGATAGGGTAGTCTATACTATTTGGGTTCCTTTGAGTCCTACTGAAATGCAAGATCTCATTAATCAGACCTTAATTCTTATCCATAACAGTTCCTAATTCACTCTCATATTATGAAGCTAAGAGCTAGATAGAGAAGATTAAGAGTTCACAACAATGACCAGGGCTGGTGGGTATGCCTCGGGGCCAGCAGCAAGCGATAAAGTGGTTGATAGACATAGTAGGCTGCGGTTTTCTGCAGTCTTGAACATGACCTGTAATGACTCATCCTGTTGAAACACATTTGAATTTTCTTTAGTTAACATACGCGTAATGTTTCAATTCAAAATGGTTTTCTTCCCAGAGTGTTTCTAGTATAATCCATATATTCTCTGTTTCTGTCTCTTGATCTCTTGAAAATTGACGTGCTTTTTTGTTGTTGTTGTTCCACTTTACATTTTAAATCTACTTCCCCAGTCATTTTTGGTTATATTCTGGAGGACAATCTTTTTGGAATTCATAACCCATCACTGTTGTGATCCACCATCTGTCTCAAAAAACATATAACCCATTCACATGGTTATTTAGGCTTTGAGGTCTGTGCAATTTTATTATCTGTGATCAAGTCATTTGTGTGATGGAAAACAATTTGCCTTTGACAGTTTTCTGTTCTTGTTGAAAATGAAACTAGGATGTTGAATATCAAGGGCTTTTTCCTTCACCATTTAAAGGAAATAAATTGCAAAAGGGAACGCATCTTTCTTTGATGTTCAACTTCTACATTTTGTGAAAATACCCAGTGTATTTAAGTACATGATAGGTATTCAAGTTTTTTTCTTATTAAGAGGAAAATTTAGGATTAAGCAACAATTATTTAAATCGTGTTCTTAGAGACATGTGTACTAGTTGGTTATTTTTTGTACCTGTGCATGTATTTATAAATATAGACCTTACTTGAAATAACAAGAGCCTCTAGGCTCTGTAGTGAGTACTTTCACTACATGAAAGTACACGACTATCTTTGCTAAGTGAAATTTGCATGAGAAAAGGTCCAAAGGTGGCAATGTAAATGGTTGCCTTATGTGATGATAGTAGGATATGTCCTTGAGGAATGTTTCCATCACTGTAGAGAATTTATCCTGAGCTACCTACAATGCCCACTGAGTTTCTTCTTCACTCAGATATATTTTTTGGGGGGTGTGCATTATTTGTTGAGGACAATAGGAACATCACAGCTTCCTTTCTGTACATTAATCTTCCTCCCTTTTCTGACAGATATGGTTTTAGGTATTCCTGAGATAAAGCTCAAGGTGATTTTGGACAAACTGGTTGGGTTTAAGCCCTCTCATTAGAAAGGCATGTGAGATTTGTATCTTTTACGCAGTACCCCAAGGTAACACCAATAAAGTGATTTACAAGGAACAGAAATCATCTGACAGTAATGAAATCATGTTCTTCCAGAGCAAACAATATAAAACCCTAGAGGTAATAGGGACAGGAAAGAGTACAGTACAAGCAATACTCTTTTGTATGCTCTGGGGTAAAGCAGCACACAGCATACAGTTATTAGCGTGAGCAAGCTTCATAAAGGAAGTGGATGCTGGGTTGCTTTGCAGCAGGAATAGGAGTTGTGTCGATGTGCACGAGTTGGGAGCTCTGTGGGGGAGGATGACGTAGAGTGTTGGCCTGAAGTTATGAGTGCCTGAATCTGATGGCTAAAGATGCCAGAGGAGCTAACAGGGTCAGAGGAAGGAGTGCGGGTAGGGTGCGGCCTGGGGGCTGCAGGAAGGATGAGAACGAGTTCTAAGCAGGTGCAGAGTCGTGGGGAGGCTGGAAGGTGAAGAGAAGCCAAAGCAGAGTGGGAGAAACAGAGTCTGAACAGCAGGAAAGGAAAGTGGACTTGGCAGTCACAGTTGGCAAAGACTGGAGTAGGGAACCAATGAGAAAGAGGCCAATGAGAAGGAGTTTGTGTAAATCAAGGCAGGATGTGATGAGTGTCTTGGCAGCAGAGAGAAATAAAAAAGAACATTTTAGGGAAAAAAAGATTTTAAGTAAAGCTAGATATGAGGATATACAGAAAGAACATGAACACAGAACTTTAATCTCTCTATCGTTACCTTCCCTCTCACCTACTCCTTGTTAATTAGTCCCTATTTTATCAAAAATCTCCTTTGACCTTCAGTAACACCGCTTTCCATCTACCTCCCTGTCATCCCCTTTCTTATGGCTTAATATCTTAGTCTTCCTTATCTCTTTTTTGGATGCCTCTAATTATATATCTCCAACCTGAACAGATCCCCAGCGCTTTAATTTTGTATTTCTGCTGTTGGATATTTCCTCGTGGATGCACTGCTATTATCTTCAGAAATTGAAGTTTTCTTTATATACATATTTTTTAAAGTACCTCCTCTGTGATATCACTATCTTCCAGTCATTCAGTCTCAAAACCTCACCTCTACATATCCAAATATTTTCCAAGGCCAGTAAATGTCTCCCTAGAATCTGTTCTTCCTTTTCATCCAAGTTCAGACTCACCTTTCCCTAACCCTCCTAGGGGATTATCTCTCCCAGCTGTCTCTGGCCATTCAGTGCCCTTCAGGCAGGTTTTCTATTAATACACTGGTCCTTTTTCCTACGTGAAGAATTTTATTTTAGTTATTCAAGTGCTTCCACAATTCGGCCCAAAACCCAACTTGAACTTTGTCTTTTATTCCTCCTATATGTGTATCTTTAGCTTCAACAAGATCAATCCATCAACTCCCCCTCAAGCATGCCGTGTGCTACATCCGCAGCTTGGTCCTTATTCTTCTTCTTCAGGTGGGAATTTTCATTTTCTTTCTTCCTCCATCTCTCATTTTCACTTCTCTTTAATCTAAATCTTAGCCACCCTTTAAGCCATTCCATCACAAAGCTTCCCTTTTACACTGTACATATTAAGCCCCCATATTAAAGAGACCAAAGTATTTAACAACTAAATAAGAGGTTTATTTTCCTCTCCTACGTAATAATCTAGAGGGAGGCAGGCAGTTGCCTATGAGTTGATTTGGAGATTGTCTATCTTGTTGCTCTACTCATTCCCGTGGTGAGAGCTTCAGTAAGGGCAAAAGGCACAGTTCCAGACTACAGTAAAGGCAAAAGAGAAAGTTGAGGATAAAGCAGCTTCCTTTGGAGGGTGTGACCTGGAAGTTGCACACACCATTTACATCTCACTGGGTGCCCTTAGTCACATGACCACGCTTAGCTGCAAGGGACGCTGGGAGTCTGATCCCAGTTAAAATTCAGAATCGTATTTCTAAAAGGAAGAATGTAAAATAGGGGGTGGAAGTTGCAGAGAACACTGGGGGGAGGAGAGGAGGAATTAGCATCCTGTGCTACAACCACCAACCCCACAAGGAGCTCTACTGCCTCTAATCGTCTGTACTGATCTGCTTACATTGAATTTATGCTCTTTTCTTTATTTCTTCTTTTACATTTTTCTTAGCACTCCACCTAAAATACAGGCTCCTTGAGGACTCCAACTGTGTGATATAATCTTCGTGTCTGTGTACCTAACACAGTACTTGGTACACAGAGGGTGTGTAAAAATGATCATTCTTGCAAATTATGGTGATGATGATGCCTTTCGGAACTGAACATGATTGGAATTTGTGGTTCAAGCTGAGAGAGAAGAATCTATGCTACATTATTCTTTTTTGGCGGTACGCGGGCCTCTCACCGTTGTGGGTTCTCCCGTTGTGAAGCACAGGCTCCGGACGCGCAGGCTCAGCGGCCATGGCTCACGGGCCCAGCCACTCCGCGGCATGTGGGATCTTCCCGGACCGGGGTACAAACCCGTGTCCCCTGCATCGGCAGGCAGACTCTCAACCACTGCGCCACCAGGGAAGCCCCGCTACATTATTCTTAATGCTACATTATGACTCTTTGGTAGGAAGAGCATTACAAACTCCAAGAGAGCTGAAGACTGGGTATGCTGCTGCTCTCTAGAGCTGAATATTCTCATACAATGAGGCTTAAAATGGGAAATTGACTTACTCAAAATTCTTTGTGTGCTTCTCAATTTCCCTGTGTTCACAGGGAAGGTTTTCCTACACACTTAGCAAGTGCAAACATAACGCATTCTTTTGGCTGCCATGTCCAAGGGCTGCCTTGGGTGGTCTGTTTAATGGCTGTCTTCACAAACTAGAGGTGAAGACCTCTTTTCTATCCAACGGGTAGTAGAACCAGGGCAAGACTCAGGGTGGGGAGGGGTCCAGTGGCACTTTAAGATCCTCATAAACTTCACAGTCTCATCAATTCTGTGATATGAAAAATAGAAGACTTCCAAAGTGTGCAAATGTAGCTTTCCTGATCCCCCCACCATACTAGAATGCTGCCCCTAATTTCTGCTTTTGCAGAAACACTAGAGTTATTATGTTCAGATAAGCAAGCTATTAGAGCTTTCTCAAATGCAATGGATGGGAGGATAATGGGACGACAAAGATCTGATTGTATAACATATACTTTGTGCACATGTTCAAGTTTTACCTAAAAGTGCTTCAGCATCACTTGGCTAATTTCCCTCCTTCCATTGAACATATTGGGAATCAACAGGCCCGAGGAGTTTACGTCCAGACTCACGATCTCATTGAATCCTTATAACATCTGGGTGAGGTCATTATTAGTCTCCTTTTAAATATGAGAAAGTGAAGGCTTAGTGAAGGTTGAAGAACTTACCCAATACTATGTGAGTGTTAAGGGATAGACTGTTAACTCTGGTTTTCCTGACCTCAAACCCAGACCCCTTCCTACATACAACCAATTTATGAGCATGCTACATTAAAGATGGCAATAAGATAAGCAGGCATTCTGAACGTGAACAGGGGCGATGTTTCAAAGGAGGAAGGCAAAACTTAATAGGTAAACCCGTGGAAACCAATGAGATCATGCAGCTAACTGTACTTTTAGGTTAGAAATTGGGTGACACCTCACAGAAGCCATGCTGTAGTATGTTAATGCAAATAGAGTAAACATTCTCCATCACTTCAAAAGGTTAAATGTTGTGACTCCAGATACTAAACTGCTAGAGACAAATTTCAGACCGGTTCATTGACTCTGTCAGCTAACAGAAAAGCTAAAATGAGCAGTGCAAGGTGGCCACGAGAGCAGGGTGAGGGTGGGAGGATTTCAGAAAAAAAGAGGAAAGGGATTACATGTGAATAGTCAGGAAGCTGTCATTGGTAACGGACTAGGTCAAGATGCAAAATCCTACAAAGAAAGGACAGGGTGTGTGTAAAAGGAGTCACATAAATAGAAAGAAGTGACCTTCTCAACAAGGGAAATGGAAGCTAGGAGCATGAGAAAAGAACTACAGATGGCCAAGAAGCCATTGACGTCAATTATAAACACTGCCACACTGAATGAAATTGGCAAAACCGAATTCTAAGCTCATTTCATAAAGAAGTAAAAGAAACATGGGTACAGAGATAATCACTTAATAATTTAAAGGCTTCTGGCAAATGGATGGGTCAGAAGAGGATGGGTAACTAAAGAAGTTTTTGAGGTAAGAATTTTAAACACTAGACCATGGCTTCAAGTGATGCTAATTTCACTGAGGGGACACAACTGGATCCCAGTTCTTCTGAAGTGTGAGTGGGAGCACCCACAGCCTTCCAGTGTGTGTGATTAAGAATGGTTGAAAGTATGCTTCAGGGCTTCCCTTCCCTGGTGGTGCAGTGGTTGAGAGTCCGCTTGCCCATGCAGGGGACACGGGTTCGTGCCCCGGTCTGGGAGGATCCCGCGTGCCGCTGGGCCCGTGAGCCATGGCCGCTGAGCCTGCACGTCCGGAGCCTGTGCTCCGCAACGGGAGAGGCCACAACAGTGAGAGGCCCGCTTACCACCAAAAAAAAAAAAAAAAAGTATGCTTCAGTTTTTTTCACTAGGAAAAAAAGTGCCTTTATGTTATTAAATTGTTTGTTAACTTATTGATATAATTCCATAATAATGTCGGAAAACTGACATTATTCTGGTCCAAAGGATCTCCCACGAAGATTTTTCTTTCCAGAAAGGAGAATATTGGGAAAAATGCAACCAACAACATTTTTTTTAAGAAAATTTGATAGGATCAACTGCCTTTTGTCTTAACAATGGAGATGATAACTTATATGGTAATGTTGACAATATATTGTCTATGCCTCATCTTACAGGATGTTGTACCCAACACTGGACTCTCCATATTTTTTGACAGAATGGCGGATAAAAGTCCAAAACTTCAACTAGAAGCAGAGATATGCATTCAACTTTAAGAGAAAATTGTCCTTTATTTGTATTAGGAAAACATCTATTTTAGCTAATGGTTAAACAAAGATGAGCAAAAAAAATTTTCTTTTAAGTCAGGGGGCTGAGTTCCCTATCCCAATGACAAGTTTGTCCCCTTACAACAGGAATTATATTTCAGCAGACACTGCTCTGAGCCTGGGGGTGAGAGGAAGCTTCTGAGGGGTTGAGGGCTTGGATTGGGTGAGAAAGGAAATTCAGGTTGGCACTGGCACCTGGAGAGAGGTCATGGGCTAAGGAGAGAGACACCAATAAAGGCTCCTACAGGGGCATAATCTGGAGACCTTAGGCAAAATCTAATTTTATATCAATTTTTAAGTTTTCTGTACTTTAATTCCCTTCTGAGATTTCTAAACCAGCAATAAGATTTGGTTAAACATAATCATCTGGTCGAAGCCATGCTTTGGAGGACTGAGGGATAGATCTATAATAAGGTACAGCTGGGACAGGTTTGTAGAACTTGCAAACATTCCTTGTAGGTTCTAGAAATAATCAGTGAGGCAAGCCTTGTAAAGGGCTGGACTTCTGCAGTAAAATAAATCGAGAGTGGAGCCATGGTTGTCCAGGCCTTAGAAAGAAATGCCACCATGGCCAAAAATGTTTCCTCTCTGTAAAAATTCTAGGCATCAATTAAATAAATACTAATAATTATTTGTTCCTGTTGATTGGCTCACACAATGTCTTGAGACAGCTCATGTCCCATTCTTTTTCTTTATTCTGCTCTGTTCAAACCAAAGCACTCATTCAGGCATTGGCTGGAGTCAGTCTTCTCCTTCTCTGCAGCCTGGAGTACCTTCTCCTGGAAATGATGGGTTTCCTTGAGGTTAAAACAGACACTAGCAAGGCTGAGATCTCCCAAGCCTGGTTCCCCCTTCACTATAATCCCTAAACTAATATAGCCCCTTATCTCTCCTTTGCCATTCTCTCAACATCCTAGAGGGCAATCAGACATGATCAACAAGGGAAGGTAGTGCGGGAAGTGGGCATTCAGAGACATATAACCCAGGGGAGATGGAGTGGGAAAGTGTTGCAATTTTAAAGACTAATCTGTCACTTAGTAGTCATGACCCTTTATGAGAACCTGGGTAAACTTTTATAAAAGATAAAGCTTCCTCGGTGAGTTAATACTTGGGAAATTTTACTGGCCAGATGGCATCTTCCATGTGATGTTCTAGTTCAAGGGCAACTTTAAAAAGGAAGATCTTCTAAAGGAATTGTCAGCCAAAAATGTCACCATATTTTGCCCTGATGTCCCAGTTCCTCAACCCATTACCAAAGGGACCAGCAGAGGGGGGTTGTCTGATGCTACCGAGGTCAGGAGCTTCTTTCTTTGTGATCATCTGTGGTTGATAGCATCACAGATGGGTTCCTCACTGTGCTTTGGAGAAATAAATTTCCTAAATTTTACCCACCAGTGGGACTAGAAATCTAGAAAAGAAGAAAGTCATTCTAGAGCAATTAATTGGGATCAGCTGAAAGAACAAGATGATGAAAGGAAAGTCATTATGGAAATATCAAGTAATCCAATAAACGTGAGGTTAAAAACAAACAAACGAACCCCATCTTGGGGAAGGAGGCAGTCTCAAAAATTTTTTAACAAAAATTTACTTCCTATGCTATTATTGCCACTGCTGTTGCTTTTAGTATTTCCTGTTCTCTATGGATAATAGAAAATAACAAGCTTCTGAAACCTTATTAACATTTATCAACAGAAATGATATGGGATTTGAGGTTAGAGAGACATGGAAAGGTATTGTGTCTCTGTCACTTATTTTGTGTGTGACCTTGGGGAAGTTATACACACTCTCCAAGCTTATAATTATCTATAATTATACCTACCTCACTGGCTTTTGAGAGAAGTAAAAGAGACCCAAGTATAGATCACTTAATGGGCTCTCTGGTACATACTAGACACAATAAATGGCAGGTGTTTTTATTACTACGACTATAATTTTTGTAACTAGGGTAGCATAAATCCCACACTCACAAAAGTAGAATGGCAGATACATAGCATAATAAAATCTTGGAACCATGTTTGCCTGTTATAGCAACTTGTAAGTTACCAATTTTATTTGCAAGTTCCTAAGGAGTACCAGAATTTCCAAGACACAGTACATAGACATTCATATTCACAACACAACTCTCTGCTACAGACAGTAAAGTAGGAGGATGGCAGCTCCTGACCCCCAGGACCTGGCCTGGCACTCACAACTAGGCTATGGCATTCCTGCTGCTGAATATAAACAACTTCATAGAAAACCATTTTCACACAAAAACATGAACATTGTCCAAACCACAAAAATGATCCAACATCCACCTATTCTGTAAAACAAGAGTGATTGTTGATTATTTACCAATCACAACATTAGCCTTGCTTCATTCTTCTCACCTTCACTAATTATTAGAGAAATGCAAATCAAAACTGCAATGAGATATCACCTCACACTGGTCAGGATGGCCATCAGCAAAAAATCTACGAACAGGGGCTTCCCTGGTGGCGCAGTGGTTGAGAGTCCGCCTGCCGATGCAGGGGACACGGGTTCGTGTCCCGGTCCGGGAAGATCCCATATGCCGTGGAGCGGCTGGGCCCGTGAGCCATGGCCGCTGAGCCTGCACGTCCGGAGCCTGTGCTCTGCAACGGGAGAGGCCACAACGGTGAGAGACCCGCGTACCGCAAAAAAAAAAAAAATCTACGAACAGGACTTCCCTGGTGGTGCAGTAGTTAAGAATCCGCCTGCCAATGCAGGGGAAATGGGTTCAAGCCCTGATCTGGGAAGATTCCACATGCCGCGGAGCAACTAAGCCCATGTGCCACAACTACTGAAGCCCGTGTGCCACAACTACTGAAGCCCACGCGCCTACAGCCCGTGCTCCACAGCAAGAGAAGCCACTGCAATGAGAAACCCATGCACCATGATGAAAAGTAGCCCCTGCTTGACACAAGAAGAAAAGCCTGTGCGCAGAAACGAAGACCCAATTCAGCCAAAAATAAATAAATAAATAAATTTATATTTAAAAAATCTACAAACAATAAATGCTTGGAGAGGGTGTGAAGAAAAGGGAACATGCATGCACTGTTGGTGGGAACGTAAATTGATACAGCCACTATGGAGAACAGTTCCTTAAAAACTAAAAATATAGCTGCCATATGACCCCGCAATCCCACTACTGGGCATATATCCAGAGAAAACCATAATTCAAAAAGACACCTTCACCCCAATGTTCATTGCAACACTGTTTACAATAGCCAGGACATGGAAGCAACCTAAATGTCCATCAACAGAGGAATGGATAAAGAAGATGTGGTACATATATACAGTGGAATATTACTCAGGCATAAAAAGGAACGAAACTGAGTCATCTGTAGAGACGTGGATGGACCTAGAGACTGTCAAACAGAATGAAGTAAGTCAGAAAGAGAAAACACAAATATCGTATATTAACCCATCTAGAAAAATGGTACAGATGATCTTATTTGCCAAGCAGAAATAGAAACACAGACATAGAGAACAAATGTATGGATACTAAGGGGGAAGTGGGGGGTGGGAGGAACTGGGAGATGGGGATTGACATATATGCACTATTGATACTATGTATAAAATAGATAACTGATGAGAATTTACTGTATAGCAAGCACTGGGAACTCTACTCAGTGCTCTGTGGTGACCTAAATGGGAAGGAAATCCAAAAAAGAGGGGATATATGTATTGTTGATTCCTTTTACTGTACAGTAGAAACTAACACAACATTGTAAAGCAACTGTACTCCAATAAAAATTAATTTAAAAGAAAAGAATTATTAGGTGCCCAACCCCAAAGTTAATGCTACTTCCTACTTCCTGACAGCATTCAATTCAAAGAAAAGCCCCACTTCCTCTCAACCTCCTCCAATTCTTGACTATACTTTATCTCCTTTAGAAGTTTACAGGCACCGATCGGCTATTTACAACATTAATCACTACTGAAGAGAAGTCTCTGGGATCAACTGAATTATTTCTGCCTCTGGAAACTTATTTTTCTACTTGGGATAAAATTAAAATTCATTGTTGTTGTTGCTGTCGTTGCTGAAGGTCAGTAATCTTATTGGGATACAGCTCGGTATTGATTATTCTGTATCATTTTTTCTGGGTTGAGGTTTTTCCTTCAATCTGTAGATTCATTTCTATCAACTATTTCAGAGTTTTCTTCTATTGTACTGTTGAGTGTTTTTCCCTGTGTCACATGTTCTGTTCCATTCTTCAGAAATTCCATTCATGGGTGTGTTGGGTCTCCTCAGTTTGGTCGTTTGGCTCTTACATCTGTTAACCTCTGTCAATCATATTACCTGCTTTTCCTGCAGCCGCTCTCAGCTGTTAGATCTTGCTCTAATCACAGCATCCTTGGATGAGCCTTTTCGGAAGTGACACTTATTTTTAGTTCATACGTGTTTTGCCAGTGATCTGAGGACGTGTTATCTTTCAATGTCCTTATTTATCTTGATCCCAATTGTATAATATTTTGCAGATATTTTATAGTATGTGATTTGGGATTGTTGCCCCAGTCCTTGTATCCTCTTTGTTATTTTGGGTAAGTTTCAAAAGAAAGAGATGCCATCTTTATCTAAAAGCTTCAGAGTTGTTTTAATAGTTGTTATATAGTCCTGGCACAATGATGTTGTGGTTGAAAATGATGGCTTTCTCCTTGATGCCTGTTTCATACCTCCACTTTGTATAGAAGTCATGTGACTGGGGGGATGACCTCAGTTACAGAGCATGATGGCATAATCCCTGAGTAAGAGGTTGGTTCAAGATGGGCATGTGACAGTGAGATGTGAGATAATGTTTGCAAAACTTTTGGAAAATATTTTTTCCATCTTAAGAGAGGACACAGAAAAGGACAGATTTTTGTTCCTCTGTTACTACCCTGCATGGATTTAAGGCCCAGAAGTGATGCAGCCACCTTGATTTCATCTTAAGCATGGGGCTAGCATACAGTATACTTGGAGACAGAAACCTAAGTCCAAAGAAATTGGATCCACTAAATTATGCTATTTCTCAAGCTGCCCTACCTTTGGACTTCTGTATTCCAGCCAATGCCAACATATTTCCTATGTTGAATATGTTGAATTTTCTGGCACTTCCAGCTTGAAACCATCCTAACTAAAAGATACAGCAATGTGGTTCTTGTTCTCCCTCAACTGGGCATGCATTGTACAACTGGTGTTTCAACTCTGTAGGAAGTTCACCTGGAAATATGCCAAAGTAGTTCAGGTAACTACAGGGCAACAAATGCCAAGCTTACCATGGAAGCCTTGGACCATGGGCTGTGCACTGAAATGTCCCAGTGAAATTTTTGTATTTCTTTTCATTGTAACAATTACAGGCAAAGTAATCATAGATCAAAGCCCTAGTTGGCTCTATCTCTGTGACTTTTTGTAATAGCTGTGATTTTCTGCATAAGGAAAGTAATACTTTCAGAGGCAAGGCCTTCGGATTAAAGTACAAAGCAACCTACTGACTAGAGTTCTTGCTCTCCTTCTGGAAATGTTTGAAGGAAGTGATGGTATATAATAGAGATATCTGGGAACCACAGAATAGTTGAAGAGTGATAGAATGGGCCACCTAGGGCTGGAATAGGGTCTTTATCCCAACCCATTCCTTTCCATGACAGCTAACCTTATACTGGGGATAATTTTGCTTAAATAAAAATAGTTCAGAATAAAGTTGATTTTTTTCCCTGATAAAGAGAAAAAAGCTCTCTTGTAGCTCCACCCTTGAATTTTTGAATCAACTAGCTCTATTTTATATTTAATATTAATAATTATTAATTATTTTGTTCAACAGCTATCTATTGAGCACTATTTGCTTGTCACATTGGCAGACACTAGGGCGTTAAGGGAAAGTAGAGACAAGAGTACATAAGGAGATTCTCTGTCTTTGAGGAGCTCCCATTCTCTGAAGACACCAACACAGGACAAAAACTCTTTAGAAGGTAGTAAAAGCCATAAAACAATTGAAAACCCAATGGTGAAAATAATCACTAATCTACTGCCAACTAATTTATGCTCATGAGTTAACGCTTCACAGTACTCACTCTCCCAAGTAAATCTTTTTTTTGTAAAACAAACCGCTTGGATCCGATGTTTCAGTTCTTAGCAATGATGAATAGTGAAGAAGAATTTTCCTATTGCAAAACTTTGCTCAACCCTTAGATAAATTTGGAGGTTACATTCATTTCTTCATGTTATTCAAATGCTAGTCATTAAATTAAGGCTGCCTTGTACTCAAACACCAGGGAGCCAAAGATGTTCATTCTGCTTCAAAAGATGCCTGACTTTTATTCAGGAAGCAGCTCATCATATCTAGTTCATATTTCTGCATATGGTTTGGAACTCTCTTTGACAGGTTAGAATATATCTTCAAACTCTATTATCCTGAGCACAAGTGGCTCTTAGAATGGAATTTACAGGACAAGGATTATTATATGTCTAGTTTTCGGATTATTTTTATCTTAAAAATGAACACAGCTTTCCCTCCCACCATTAGCAATGAGCATAAAGCAGTAATGTTCTGGAGAGGAATTAGCATATCTCTTGGTAACATCTTATAATGGTAACAGGCATTCAAGGCAATGAATTCATCAATAAGTGATTTGTGGGAATTTTACCCTGGAGAAGTTGTTACAGCCATGATTTACAAGTCACAATGCCCAGCCTTTTTAGATGGTGATTGTATGCTGTTACAGAATTTTCAATCCCAGGTTCAGATTTTTCTATTGAAAATGAAAACCCTCAAAAGGAACATAGAATTAAAGCTTGGGATAACCGAAGAATGTTTTGGTGGGAGTGCTGAATTTCCCTTCTCTGTGGCTAGGCTCACATCATTCGTTGCTTCTGTGAAATTAGGTGCAAGGGGAGAGGGAGCTCTATGTTGGAGGTTTAACAACTCTATCTGCTGACATATTTTTCAGTCTTGTCTACTAGATGTGACTTTCAAATGCTTAATAATTTCTGTGCAAATCCAGAAGCAACTCGAATCTCAAAACCACACAGGAGTTCTGTTAAATGTATTCCCTTTCCCATAGAAGGTGATCTGACACAGAGCTGTCTCCATCCTATTAGTAAGTCTCAAGGGGACATTAACTGAACGTGGTCTCCTAACTAGGCTCCACACGGAACACATTTGTCTGACTTTCAAACCAAGTGCTCCCCAACTTCTTAGTCTTGGCCCCCAAACTCTTAAGAGGCACATGACGTTGAGACAATTTGTTTCCCCTTCAACACCTTGAGTCAGGCTGTCCCTGGGAATCTCCATGTTCTGCTGAGGAATGACTCCCTTTGACTACCTGGAACCTTATTTCATTAACAGACGCCTTCCTCCCCACTCTTCATCGGCCTTTTGATAGACCAAAGAAAACCTGGAGTTTGTTTGAAAGACTGCGGAGTACAAACAAAAGAGCCCCTCCATCCCACCAGCTAGACTGAGCCCGTATACAGAAAGTCACCCACATCTTCTGGTCTATGTGGGAAGCATTACAGGTCTGACTTTTGAGGTGAGCAAAGGCTTAGGAGTAGTAAAGGAATCATCTATTGGCTGGAAGAGCCATAGATATCACTGTTTCATGGTTCATGCAAACATACAATATCCACCAAAGGCAGGGGATGCAAGATGTGCGTCCTGGTCCTATACTGCCCTATCTCCTTATGTTTCCTATGTGTTCCAACACTACTAGGCTTTTGATGCTTCACCAAATATACGAATGACTTTCAGAATGTTATCAACTCTATGCCTTTGCTTTCAGAAAATCCCCATTCTCTTGTTTCTACCTGGTAAAATTACACTCAGTGTCAATATTGCATTCTCCTTGGTGAAAGTTCCTCTGCTTCAACCCCTGGCAAAACAAACTTCCCTTTTCTCTGTGCCCCCTGTAGTACTTTTGCCAAAGCTTACTACACAAATGATCTTCTTCACTGTCTGTAAAGTTTTGGTGGAGAACATTATGCATTGAATGCATTGAACCACGCCCTGCCTCCTAGGCAATGTGCAGGTAAAAAATTCCTTTCAGTTCAATAGAAAGATAAGCTTTATCTCTTATGAATAACTGGTATGCTTCCTCCTTCCAAGTATTTCCTCCTTTGCCTTTGCTGCCAGGAAACTTAAAGCTAGGTATGATATTCCTTCTCAGCGATGGTTAAGGGTTTTAATAATCTGCCAGGCTGCTCATAATCTATGGGTTCTCTATTTTCACTTCCATTTTGTTAATTTTTTGTATTTATCATTTTTTGTGAACAAACATATGATTTTTGGAAATAGGTAGGGCATAAACAGAGACAAGATCAAAGTGTTATATTAGAATGATTCTTGGAGAAGGTATTTAGGTGAAAGAGTGTAGGAATTAGGTCCAAGTGGACAACCTCCCCAGGACTGAACTTAATCCACTGATAGAGCTTAGAGTGCCTAGGGAAGAGGGCGACGATCTCTCACATTGTTTTCCTTACAAAACCATTCTCTCAATCAGTTTTTGGCTAAAAGCTAAATACCAGACCATTTAAACAAAGGTATTGGGAGTTAAGCAAGTTGAGTGGAAGAGAATGTGAATCTGCGACTTTGGGCCAACACGGGGAAAAGAGACCTAATTAGGGAAACTGCTGGACCCAAGTGGTTCTACACTGAAGCATCCCTGGATGAACCGTTTTACCCCATGGGGAGAGCGGCTTACACTGTGAAATTCTTCCTGCATTCAATTCAGCAGCAGGTGTCAAGCCCCAGGTAAACTGGCCACAGCTCTCACATCACCCCATCTGGCCACTACCACCTCATCCCTTCCAGCCACCAACAAATCCTCTAACATGAGAACTTGGAGAAGGGAGAGTAGAGATGAAAATCTAGGGGACTCCTTTTCTCTTTCAGGGCTGCTGTGTCAAAGGGAAATGGAAAATAAGAGGCAGGAAAAGGAGAGGCAAGCCTCATTCTTAGGAATGCTTTACGATTAGGCATAAACGCTCCAAATTACAATAATCTTCTGAGAACGCCAAATACTTCTCAGAAAAGTGGGCAAAACTATTTGATTTTTTTTCACAACTTTCCTGGCCAAGACAATGTCAAAAGAAGCAGCTTTAAATCAGGGGACTCCCCAACCAAGGATGTCAGTTTCTCTATGTGAAACTTTCATTCCCCTTTCACCATCCATGACAGAACTTGCCAGCTTCCTCATCTCTCAATTTCTGTTTCAAGTTCTTGTCTCCAAAGGGGACCCCAACACTCCGTCTGCTCATATCTAATTCTGGAGGGGAGATTCTGTCAGAGAACGTGGTTGTTTCAACCCCAGCTTCCAATGGAGACGGTGATGATGGTACCATGGAGGACTGCATTTCTGACTTGTCTACCTTTCTTCTGCCTGTCCATCAGTTTATCTCTACCACCAGCTATATCCCCTGTCTCTGAAAGCAAGCCTTTCCTTGACAGCTGCTGGACTTCTCATCAAAGGACAAGTGAGTCATCTTCATTTGCCCAGAGGGCACCTGGAAATCTCTTCTGTTCTTTTCCATCCTTTCCTGTCCTCAATATCCATTAATATTTAAGTGAATTGTTTCCAAGATCAGCCCAGGTAGAAAAACCCTATAAAGCATTTATTTTCCCAACAATGAGGTATATAGTTCAGGATCAACTTTCATCATTCACCTCACCTTGACTTGCTTTTTAAAAAAGTTTCCTGAAATATTTAAATCAGAAATATTTCCTAATTAAAATTTACATAAGTGTTTATTTCCTTAAATTAGCTTTCATATTTACTTCAGATAAAAGAAAACAGTAGCATCTTGAAAATGTAACATAATTGGGTACCCAGAAGACAGCGCTTTGTCCTCTTCCCTATTAAACTCAGCCAAAGCAAGAAACTTAAGATGAGAGGCTAGATAAGAGAAGAAATAAGTCCTAATTACTTAAAAGGCAGATTGGAGGTCATCTTCAAATCTTCAAATCAGATATTTATTGCCCACTCTTTGTTCTCTACTCTGTTTTTTAAATTTTTTTCCTAAATTATGTCTTGACATTTTGGCCCAATATGAACGCAAATAATAGCAATGAGGCATCCACATAGTAATGCTCAAAAATGTCACCAAAGGACTTGGTCTGAAAAGCAAAATACAGACACTGAAGGAAAAGAACCGAATTTGTATTTATTCTTTGAATCATTGTACATTTCAGTGGAGGCTTCGGGATGCCTTGGGTCTTCCTCTGTTAGTCTATTTGTTTTTCCCTGAGACTATCTATGAAGTGTTATTGTAGATTTTAGTGCTGAGAAGCATATTGACGTCAGTGGAGTTCACTTTGGATATTAAATAAAACTGAAGTGTAAAAAGACCTGAGAGGAAGGAAAGAAACATCTAATCCTTAAGTATATATTTGCAATGTGTCTCTGACAACATGATGGGCAATTAGATAAGCTTCATTTCTTTTCTAATATTGAAAAACATTTCCTCCCCAACCACTAGTATGATTTTGTTCTTTCTCATATAAAGTTTCCCACAGTTTTAGCATACAAAACTTTAATTAAATCACAGAAAGACATTTAGAGAGACTAAGAATCTGCTGTCCTCAAGTTGTTCCACTGAGCATGACAAGTCATTTTGTAAACACTCTGGTTTCATAAACATGAGATCCATTTACTGCATATTCAGTTTGATTAAAGTCCTCCTAGTTATAAAGCAATACTATTAGCCCACACTTGGGTCACTGGCAGGATACATTAATGTCATATTATGGCAGGAAGAAGGATATCAGGAATTTGGGAAATATGGATTGTAGATTTGTTTTTGCTTATTATTTAGGGTAGGTTTGAAGTATTTTAATTTGTTAAAAAATAACTTCTCAGTTGCTCCTCTTTTTAAAAAATGTTTAATTAAAAAATTTTTTTAAATTGAAGCATAGTTAATTTACAATGTTGTGTTAGTGTCAAGTGTACAGCAAGTTAATTTAGTTATACACCCTTTTTTATAATCATCTGGGGTTGGTAATTGGACTGGCAATCATCTGAGGTTGTTCAATCCCATGGGAAAGTCAGGCATAGCCTGGTCATATACATATTTGACATTGGGTATGAAGTGAGAAGAGGGAGTTGGACATGAAGGAAGAAAGAAGAAAACTTGCCTACTATAGTGGGGATGGCCATATTCACTACTACTAGTTCTATGTATTATTCCTACTAATGTCTTGTTAGTGAACAACATGCGTATATCACTTACTTGATATAAGGATGGAGTTTACATATTCTGCAGAGAATACAGGAACCAGTAAGAAAAACACCATCTTTCTTTAAATCTAGGGTGTTCATCAATTACTTTGCTTAGAAAATATTAAGAATATTACATTAAATAAATGCATGGATTATAAGATATATCCTTGTTTCAGAAATGTTAAAAAGTAAAAAAAAAAATGTATTTCCGAGTTCAAAAAATATATTATAAATGATATGGGAATATAAGAAACAAAATCTATTTGAGTAGATAAGATATAAACAATGAATCAATTAGAAAAACAAAAACTCATCTGGCTATTATACCAAAGAATCAGTTATACAGGTTCTATGACTGAAACTCTGTGATTAGTGAATAAAATGAAAAGAATTTGAGGAGTATTTGGAAAAGCAAAAGATAAGAGAAGATATTTACATTTGAAACGGTAAATCAAGAAAACCCAACCCACTGAAGTATCTTTAATTTATCTGCTTACATATTCCTTGACTTTGAAATTTAAGGCCCTTTTGACATAACTTTAGAGAAAACATTCCCCTTAATTTCCCACTTATATCAGGAGAAACACTTAGTTCCTCAGTCACATGGTGAGTCTAATAAGACATTCTGTAAAATAATTTCAGTCTCCAAACAATCTTTAAGGCATTGAAAATAAGATTTAAAGGGAATATATTGAATAATAAAAACTCATTACTCTGTCTCTCTTTCTCTCTCTCTCTTTATAAGAACTGATTAATTTTCAGGGCTTTCTGATGGTTCATAATAAGTATACATCTACATATGTTCCCTTGGGATTAAGCCATCTGGGAAACTCACATATGTTCTTGGGATACTGTATCTCAGCTATAGCCTAAAGTATTTCTGTTTTTCTATAACCCACATTTTAAAGTTATAATTGTTAAACTATTCAGCATATTGCCTAATGGTTTTGAAAATTTTACACTTGGCAAGGCAGCCAGGTGGCTGGGTGAGATTGTGAACAATAAATCTGCCAGATGAACTCCATTTAAACTTAAGAAAAAAAAAAATAACTGAAGGCACCAAAATTACAGTGTTTAGTATTAGAAGACAATTTGAATTCTTCTAGGTTAGTCCAATATCAACAGATGAGCTCTCCAAACTTCTGGAGGTAGGCTCTGGGCTTTGGTATTTTACTTTACAAATGCCTGGATGCCTAGGTGACTCTAAAATGCAGCCAGGATGGAGAATAACTGACCTAGCTCAATACTCTTCCCTGTGCATGAATTTTTTCTTTAACATCCATGATAAATGATCTTTCATTCTTTTGTTGTCATTGTAGTATTGATGTATAATTAACATATAATAAAAGTTACAATTTTAAGTACACTATTTGATGAGTTTTGACAATTGAATGCAGATGTATCCATCACCAAGATCATGATACTGGACATTTTTATAATCTCCAAATTTCCCTCATGCTCCTTTGCAGTATGTCCCTTACAATCTTCCCTGGATCTTAGAACCACTGGTCTACTTTTCACAGAATTGACAGTGAAACCACCTGAGCCAAAAGTTTTCTTTGTAGAAAGCTTTTAAATTATGAATTCAAATTATTTAATAGATATAGAGCTATTAAAGTTCTATTTTTTTTTAAATGAACTTTGTATCTTTCAAGGAATTTGTCCATTTCATCAGAGATTTTGAATTTATGGACATAAGATTTTTTTATGTTTCCTTACTATTCTTTTTTTTTTTTTTTTTTTTTTTTTTTGCGGTACGCGGGCCTCTCACTGTTGTGGCCTCTCCCGTTGCGGAGCACAGGCTCCGGACGCGCAGGCTCAGCGGCCATGGCTCACGGGCCCAGCCGCTCCGCGGCATGTGGGATCCTCCCGGACCGGGGCATGAGCCTGTGTACCCTGCATCGGCAGGCAGACTCTCAACCACTGCGCCACCAGGGAAGCCCTCCTTACTATTCTTTTAATGTCCGTATAATTTTTAGTGATGGTCCCTGTTTTATTCCTGGTGTAAGCAACTCATAGCTCTCTCTCTCTCTCTGCTAATAATTCTGACTAGAAAGTTAGCAATTTTATTTATCTCTTCAAAGATCCATTTTTGGTGTCACTGATTTTCTATATTACTTTTCAATTTCAAATAATTTTCTCTTATTTCATTATTTCCTTTCTTCTGTTTTCTCTGGGTTTAATTTGCTCTTTTTATTCTAGTTTAGGTAAAATTTTGTTTCATTCATTTTGGTCTTTTTTCTTTTCCATGTAAGTGTTCAAAGTTATACATTTCTTTTTTTCTTTTTAAGAAATTTTGCACTTTTTTATTTTTAAGTTTATTTATTTATTTTTGGCTGCATTGGGTCTTCGTTGCTGCACTTAGGCTTTCTCTAGTTGCGGCGAGCAGTAGTTACTCTTTGTTGCAGTGCACAGAATTCTCATTGTGGTGCCTTCTCTCATTGCAGAACATGGGCTTTAGGCATGCGGGCTTCAGTAGTTGTAGCATGTGGGCTCAGTAGTTGTGGCTCACGGGCTCTAGAGTGCAAGCTCAGTAGTTGCGGCACACGGGCTTAGCTGGTCCATGGCATGTGGGATCTTCCTGGACCAGAGCTCGAACATGTGTTCCCTGCATTGGCACGTGGATTCTCAACCACTGCACCACCAGGGAAGTCCTAAAGTTATGGATTTCTTTCTAAGCACTGCTTTAGCTACATCCCATGCATTTTGATGTTGTGGTTTTTTTTCATTTAGTTAAAAAGTATTTCTTAATTTCCCTTGTAATTTCTTCTTTGACCTAAGGGTTATTTAGAAGTGTGTTACTCAATTTCCAAATATTTGGAGGTGTTTTTAAGGTATTCTCTATTATAGATATCTAGTTTAATTCCTGTGTGGTCAGAAAACACACCTACTGATCTACTATGATTTCAATTCTTTGAAGTTTATTGAGATTTGTTTTACCCCCAAGAATATGTTCTATCATGGTGAATATTCCATATATACTTGAAAAGAATATGTATACTTCTGCTGTCAGGTAGAATAGAAATCCTTAAGAAACTATTAGCAAGTCAAATCCAGCAATGTATAATAAAGGACAAAATATCATGAGAAAGTGTGATTGATCCCAGGAATGCAAAGTTGGTTTAAGATTCCAAAAGGAAAAAAAAAAAATGATAAGGATGTTGGTTGAGAGTATTGGAGAAGTCTTCTATATCTTTAATAATTTTTTAAATCTATCTGTCCTATCATTTACTGAGAGAGGAGTGTTAAAATTTACAGTCTTTTAAAAAAATAATTAATTAATTTTTGGCTGTGTTGGGTCTTTGTTGCTACTTGTGGGCTTTCTCTAGTTGAGGCGAGTGGGGTCTACTCTTCGTTGAGGTCACAGGCTTCTCATTGCAGTGGATTCTCTTGTTGCAGAACATGGGCTCTAGGCATGCAGGCTTCAGTAGTTGTGGTATGTGGGCTCAGTAGTTGTGGCTTGCGGGCTTTAGAGTGCAGGATCAGTAGTTGTGGCACACAGGCTTAGTTGATCTGTGGCATGTGAGATCTTCCTGGACCAGGGCTTGAACCCATGTCCCCTGCACTGGCAGGTGGATTCTTAACCACTGTGCAACCAGGGAAATCCCAAAATGTTCAATCTTATTTGTAGATTTAAAAAATTTTTCTTTTCTATTCTATTAGATTTGGGCTCATGTATTTTGAAACCCTGTTATTAGGTGCATACACAGTTAGAAATGTTATGTTCTCTGATGAATTGAAACCTTCACATTAGAAAGTATCTTTATCTCCATTATATTCCTTTTTAAAAAATATAATTTGTATGATATCAATATAACCACTCCTACTTTCCTTTGATTGGTGTTTGCATGGTATGTCTTTTTCTATATTCTCACATTGATTCTAAGTCTTTATAGTTTGTTGACATTTTTTGTTGACAACCTGTAATTGGGTCTTACTTTCTATCTAATGTTACAATCTCTGCTATTTAATTGAAATATTTAGGCCATTTACATTTAATGTAATTCTTCCATGGTTCAGTTTAAATTTACCATCTTGGTTTCTTAAAATTGTTTTATTGTGGTTAAAAAAACACAACATTAAATTTACCATCTTAACCATTTTAAAGTGTACAGTTCTGTAGTCTTAAGTATATTCACATTGCTGTACAACTGGTCTCTGGAACTTTTTCATCTTACATCCCTGGAACTCTATACCTACTAAACTCTAATTCTCACTCCCCCCTCCTCTTCCTTCTAGCCCTTGGCAACCACCTTTCTACATTCTGTTTCTATGCTTTTGACTACTTTTAGATATTTCATAGGAGAGGAATCATATAATATCTGTTCTATGCTATTTGTTTTTTATTTGTCTCTTATGGTTTTAATTTCTTATCTTCTTTTAGATTAAGTGAACATTTTTTAATGATTTCATTTTATCTCCTTTATGCCTATTATCCATACCTCTTTGTTTTATTTAATTTTTTAGTCATTGCTTTATGGTTTATAGTATACAGTATACATCTTTAACTTATCATAATCTATATTCAAATGATATAATACCACTTCACATATAGTGTAAGAACCTTATAACAGTACACTTTTGCTTCCCCTCCCATCCTTTATGATTTTGTTGTCATATATTTTACTTGTATATATCTTATAAACTCTATCATACATTATTATTCTTTTTACTTTAAACAATCAATAATCTATTAAAAAGATGCATACATGAAAAAAATTCTCTTATATTTACCCATATATTTACCATTCCTCTGTGTAGGTCCATCTTGTATCATTTTCCTTCTGCCCAAAGAACATCCTTTGTCACCTTTTGTAATGCATATTTAGTTCCAATGAATTATCTCAGAATTTTCTGAAAAACTCTTTTATTTTTACCTTCACTTTTGAAAGATATTTTCTGTGACATAAAATTCTCAGTTGACAGGCTTTTTTCTTCAACACATCAAAGATGTTGCTCCTTTATCTCCTAGTTTAATTAGCTTCTGACAAGAAGTCTGTTATCTTTCTCAACTTTGTTCCTCTGTACATAATGTGTCCTTTTTCTCTGTCTGAATTTAAGACGTTCCCTTTAGCACTGATGTTTAGCAATTTGATTATGTTGTGCTTAGTGTGGTTTTCTTTATATTTCTTCTGCTTAAGATTTATTGGCTTTTTGATGTTTGCATTTATTGTTTTTGAAACATTTGGAAAATTTTTAGCCATTATTGTTTCAAATATTTTTTCTACCCCCATATTCTCCTCTCCCCCCTCCTTTTTGTGACACCAATTATGTGCATATTTGACTACTTGATAATGCCCTATAGGTCATGTTTTTTCTTTCATTTCTTTTTCTCCATGTTCTTTATGTTGTGTGCTTTTATAGTTATGTTTTTAGCTTCACCGATCTTGTCTTGGGCAGTGTCTAATCTACAGTTTTATTCTATCAAGTGTATTTTTTTTTTTAACTTTAGGTACTTTGTTTTTCATCTCTACAATTTCCTTTTTTTTTTTTAAATTCTATTTCTCTCCTTATCAAATTCATTCTTTGGAGAAAAACCTACAGAACACTCAAAATCATGAGACTGAATAAAACCTATAAAATCTCTAAATAAATAAATACATTTGTTCACCCAATAGGTCTAAATATTAGAAAGTTCCTCCTATTATGAGTCAGAGTCACATGAAAAGCCTTTAAAGATTTGTAGACAATTTATCAGGGCTATTAAAATCTTTCTTGCTTCCAGGCTAAAAGATTATCCTTTCCTTCTGTGTCCCTTTCCCAAGACTATCCTCTTTTTCTAGGCATTCCTTTAGGTTTCCCTCCAGGCTATTAGCAATCAACTTAAGTAAAGCCTCAACATTGGATACAATGCTACATGTCTGTTCTTATCATATCTCAGCAGAGTAGGATTGTCTTTTTCCATATTCCAGACTCCAGTCACATGTAAATATAATTTAGGATTTCATTACTTTTTTCCCCCATCTTGTCCTACCATAAATCACATTGCACTCGAAATAAATCCCCAGTGTCTATGAATGTACAAGACACATAGTATATGCTCAATAAATGTTGATTGTTTACAACGCTGAGTCATTCAAGGCAGGGGAAAATATTATTCAGAGCAGTTAAATTCTTCTTTTTGTGTCTATTTGCTTATCTTGGACAGCAATTCCTTCTTATCAATGTTAATTTTGCCCTTTCCCACTAGACTGGCATTTCTTCCTGACAGAGAGAACAGAAGCAAAATAGGAATTGAGACATTTTACTTTCCTTCTATCATTCATCCACTTATTTCATGCCATTCATCCAAATCAATGAAACAATGTGTTACTTTGTCTTCTTGCTCCAAGTACAACTTAAAAAAAAGTCTTTTTGGTTGTCATGAACAATATCTGCAAGACTCAACTTATTCCAGTATTTTGCCTTCTTTATATTTGTGGTAGTTTAAAGATGGCTGTAAATTCTTTGTCACCCCACCAAGATGTGGGTGGGAATTTCTTTCATAAGCACCTTGAAACTGGGCTAGACTTGTGATTGCTTAGATCATAGGGTCCCCATGGTGATGATGGACTTCAAAACTGGAGACAGCATGGGTTCCCAAAAATTTTATGGAGCAGACTCATATGCTCTCAAAACTTTTGAACTTCTATTAGAAGTTTAGAGTAAAAAGTTCTATTCTGTTAAAACTGAAACCGAGCAGGTCCCTGTGGGTCTCCTGGGCATGAAAGCCTTTCTTGTTTGTAGGGAATAGACTCCAGCGTCCATGACCTTCCCTGAGTTCCAAAGGGCAGATTCAAAGAGTTGCTGATCAGGGAAGAGAGGGAATACAGGGTCCTGGTTCCATCTCAAGGGATACACATAAAAATATCTGTCAGCTCTTCTGCAGAACTAAAACCCACACCAAAAGGAAGATATTCCAAAGAGAAAGTCACAGTTTGATAACCTCAAGAAACTCATCAGGAGACCACCTGAGACCAGATTAAAGGCATGCAGGTCCTGCACACACCCAGATCCTTTTCAGCAATCCCAACCTTGAACCATTGCTATAAAACTCCTCACCAAAACCCTCCGGGTTGGGACACACAGTTTTTGAGTCATGAGCCTGCCATAACCCCCTTTGCCTGGCAAAGCAATAAAGCTATTCTTTTCGACTTCACCCAAAACTCTGTCTCCATGATTCAATTCAGCACTGGGACACAGAGACCGAGTTTTTGGCATCAAAACCATTAATATTTTCAGTCTCTATTACATGGAGCTGAGCCTAACCTCATGGATAGAACCTCTCTGTTAATTGACATTAGCTCCATTAGCAATTTCCAAGTAAATTTAAAAATTTTAAATATTGTTGTTCTTTTATTTTAACTTGTCATTCAAACTTTGATAAGGGGATGGAGGTGAGTTGTAGAATTGACTTAGACAACAGCCTGGCAGGTATGCCTCTGTCACACAGGTCTTGAAGTTTACTCTAAGGGTTCTCAGGGTTTCCTAATTGTCTTATGAGAGAATTATAATTTTTATGTTTTATTTTCTTTTAACCTTTCTCTGAAAACCATTGTCTTACGTAAAGCACTAGACCAAACAGGACAAGAATTCATTGTTACATTTTCCCCTAATTATTTCTTATGTGTTAGCCTTGTTTCTCTAATATTGTAAGTACTATGAGGAAGGAGAACATAACTTATACTTTTTGTCATATTCATAGTATTGAGCACCCTGCAAAGTACATGATAAAACTGAGTTATGTTCAAAGTTCTGATATAGAATCATTGGAAATATCATCATTAAGTTAGCTTGTGTTTTCCTTTATGTATCTCTTTATACTGCTCAGTGATTTTTGTTTATGATCTACTCGTCATTTGTAGGAATCTTTTTCAAAGGGCATCGTACATTTATTATCCATTTGAATATTTTTCTGTGATAGTTACTATCATTTTTTCCCTCTAGAATTGTGAACATTGTAAATGGCTATATACAAGGAAGTCATCATACTATTTTGATTAAAAATTATATTTCCTTGAGAGAGGACTTACATTTATCCAAGAATTTTTCTTTTAATTTCATATAAAGTCATACACTTTTAAAACATTAAGCAACATTAGTAATAATCAAGTCTAACCTCTGTATAATAAAGACAGGTAAATGCAAACTCAGTGTATTTTCCTCCAGCAAAATAAAATATATAGTTAAGAATATGTGCAAATCATGTCCTAACAAAAATTATGAATCATTTAAAAAATTTTATGTATTTTTGTATGTATTTTATGTATGTATTTCTGAATTCATTCAAAATCTTAAAGGAAACCTCAGTAGAATGAAAAAAAGAGAGATCTGAAAAATAAGACCATAAATGCTTTGTGGTGCTTCTGGCAAATACTAAATAATCAGGTTGTGCCTCATGTTTAATATGTTAAAATGTACTGCAGTAATGTTATGGCAAAAACAAGCTTAGCTCATTTTCCTGGTTATTATTCATTATTTTTAAAAAATCAGCCTCACATCAATAATTGGTGATGTAGAAGGTATTGTGGAAGGATATATAGTCACTGTGTTTGAAGTCAGAAAAAACAAAAGTCGTCTACAGATTTAAGCCTATTAGATCTAAATGATAAAAGTCAAGTTCATAGAGATAAAAAAAGTAAAAATGTTTAAGCTCTAACTACCTTTTCCCTTTTACATAAAACATTTCCCTTTATGATCACAATCTTAGGAATTATTGGATCATACTTTGGGAGCCCATTCAAGCAACAAACTGCACCTGAGGGCTGGAAGGTAAAAAAAAAATTAGGTTACTCTTTTCCCTTCACTTCTTTTGAGGCCACAGGGATTCTGGACTTAACTTCTCTCTGTGCCTCTACTTAATTTCCACTGAGCTTCACCTCCTGCCTCCCCATCACCACCTTCTGGCGCTTCCCCATTCCAATTGCATAAACCCCATCCTGGCTGCTCTAAGACGTGTTATCCTGACCCTTGAGTTTTTGTGATCTGTCAGGGACAGTGCTTGTAGCTAACTTAAGAATCTATGTTGTGACTGCTGACAAATTCTGTTCGTTAAATAAATAAAAGTTTAACATTCAGTTTCTGCCTCTTTTATTCCCTTTTCTTCCTCACTGATATTTCGTCTAAGCATATTACCTCCTCCAAGAATTGGGGTCTTCAATCTTCCTACTGTAGAGACCCTCCTTCTATCCAAACAGGGACAGATATCAAATTATTTACATCTTGACCATCTCATTCACACCAGTGGTCACATAGTTCTGCATACTAAATCCTTTATCTGTGGAATAAAAAATTTTGGCCTTGGTTAAAGTAATTGCTGAAGTGTCTTTTCAAGCCAATCAGTCTTTCAATTGGCTTTGAAAGTTGAAGCATTTTACAGGGACCAAGGAAACCAGGTAGAATGGACCAATCGGCTTCCAGTCTCTCTCTTTCCTTGAGTCATTCTGCTTATTGCTTTTAGCCTATGTTCAGTTTCAACTTCCAGGTACCCATACTCCCAAGCCCAGGCTCACTGACCCTCCTGGCCTTCCTTGTGCCATTTCTGGTCAGCTTCTCTCCATGATCTTCCCTTCTCCCATTTGAGATCACGTTTCATTTTTTGCACTGTTCTGGCTGGAACACTAGGTTTATATCCTCTAACCCCCAAGCCTCCCTGTAAGGCTTAAGCCAAGAAGGTGGCAGAGTCTGTTAGGTTGGGAATAAGAAAAAGAAAAGTCCTGGAGAAAGGGAAGCACAGGGCCCTGTATATGCCCATATGCCAACGGTGGTGATGGTGATAGGATGATAATGATGACCATGATTGTGTATAATGATGATCGTGATACTGGAAAACCAGCATATGTAAACACTGGGAAGCTTGTAATAATAAGGCAAGATAACCTACAACGTGAGACAAGAAAACAAAAACTAAAAAACACTATGGTGTTATAAGAATACAACAAAAACTCAACTATCTAGAGCCCTTAAGAATTAACAATAATAACTACTTAGTGAGCACTTGCCAATGGGCCAGGCATTTTGCTATCTTCAGGATCAAACAGTAAAGGTTAACTTGCCTCCCATAGTAGCTTCTCTCTTGTTAATAGTGCTAGTAGTGTTAATAACAATAATAATAACAATAATAATAATAACAACAATAATAAATATAATAATAATAAACAACAATAATAATTTACTGAACTTTTATTATGAGATTAAGTACTGTGCATTGTCTTATTTAATCATAGTATCATCATCCCTATCCACCAGTAAAGCAGGTACTATTGTTATCCCCACTTTGCAAATAAGGAAACTGAGGCTTAGAGATGTTTAATAAATTATCTGATGTTGCACAGCTAGTAAATAGTAGTCCAGAACTTGAACCCAAGGTCTATTTGATTGCAAAGCACATTCTATGCTACTTCCAATGGCCACAAGGTAATACATAAACCAGCAGGCTCCAAGTGAGTTACACCGGGGTTCAAGAACAGGGGTAAGGGGATAGAAAAGGTGGAGGGTAGGAATGGGATGTGTGGTAGAAACCTTGGTCCAAGGCTAAGTTCTCCAATTAAGACAAACCTTAATTCTAACCTTTCTGGCAATGAAGTAAAAAAGAAGTCATGATTTTTCTTTGAGGGGGAGCCCTCTTTATTTAACTGACAAAAGTCCAAAAAGCACATTAAAATTTTCATTCATCCAAACACGTTATCTGTGAGGCTGCACCAGGCCTATTATGTTGTGAGGCTGTGGGATTATAAAAAATAGGACCAAGTTTCTTGCTTTTAAGGAATTTATAGATTAAGGAAAAGATAGCTACGTGAACAGACAATATTAATATAGCGCGATAAGGCAAGCGCTGGTGTTTAGGGTACATGGAACAGGAGGTCATAGGCCATCCTGGAGGACTCAGGAAAGTTTTCAGGAAGAAGTCATTCCTAAGTTGAATTACGATGACCAGTTGGATTTTCTAGGCAAAAAGAGAAGGAAGAACATTTCAAGCAGAAAGGCCCAGGTGAGAAGGCTTGCATATGAGACTGTAATTTATTCTAGAATATGGCAGAATCAAAGGGTAAGATGAAGAGGTAGGTAGATAGCAAAGAGCTTTTAATGTAATCCAAAATGTTTAGATCTTACCCTAATGGCACTGGAAGAGCCATCGAAAGGTCACAAGGGAGGGAATAATCAGGCTTTTGCTTTAGAAAGTTGATTTTGCAAATAGTGTGAAAATGGATTAAAGAGAGTGAAGCCACTAAAATCCAGTTATAGGTTTTTTGCAAAAACCCAGATGAGAAATGATGAGCCTGAACTCAAGAGATAGAAGCTGGTAGAGAAAATGGTGGATGTGAGAGATAGCAAAGAAGCAAAACTTAGAGACCCAATTGGTGGGGGGTGAGAATGTGGAAGGTGTGGAGGTCGAGTCCCAGGTTTCTGTCTTGGGTAATTGGAGATTCCATTCATTGAATCAGAAGGAGCATCAGATCCAGGAGAGGAGGAGTATTAACAATGGGTTCAGTTTGCACTGTTGTACTCGAGGTGACAGAGATGCAACCAGGTAAAGCTGTACCATAGGCTCAGGAGAGAAATCTGGGCCCAGGATATGCATTTGAAAGTCATCAATATGCAGTTGTAGTTGAAGCCCTGTGAGTGACTCCTGGTGAATTCAAACTGTCCTTTGGATAACCAATATTGAACCACATGATGGACAATATTGTCAAAAATGGTTTCACAGATGATATAAAACTGTTGGTCACACTTGTAGTCCTACTTTTCCCTTCAAGGAAAGGCGGCAGCCGAACATATAAATTATAGTTGTGTTAATATATTTCTCCTAGGAGCTAAAATAATAGAATTTAGATATATAGTTTTCTAGTCATTTAGAAGTATTTTGAAATAGCTGGCTGCCCGTTAGAATCACCACAGGTACTTCTGAAAAATTCCCAGATGTTCAAATTTAGTTTGGAGTAGAGACCCAGTTAATTTTATACACACACATACATATATGATGTAACTCTACCATGCAGCTAGAAATAAATGATTGGCATGGTGTCCTTAGATAATTCTTCCTGAATATCAGCTGTCTCAGCTGGGTTGTAGACAGGAGCTCTAAAGCAAACAGTTCAAGACTGGGTGAGTCATACACTTTAGATTCCAAGAATCTTGTTAGCAAAGATGATATTTTTGCATAAAAATTAAATTTCTGCCATCAGTTCTTGTTTAGCCAGATGGAAGGTGTCCCTCTTCTGCATAAAAGTTCTGGAGTGCAGAGAGAAAGACGAAGACATTTAAGAAGCAGCTTTAGACTTACTCAAATTGACAGGAATATTTTGAAGGAAATTCTCATATACAATGTTCACAGATTACCTGTTGAATGAATTAAAGCTCATTAAATATCTTAAACACTAAAGTTATTCTAATTTTCATTTAATTTTTGATGATTCAGAAGACATATTAGCATCAGAATGGCACAAGGTTGGTGTTATGATCATCAGCTATTATATTGAAACTGCATGACAATGCTGGTTTTAAATGTCTGTTAACAAAGTTTGCTGTATAAATACGACTAACATTTTTCTTCTGGCCACAAGGAACTAGCTTGCAGTAGATCAATTCTTCCACCAAAAACAAGTAGAAAAGTTGAATAAAATAAAAAATATCTATTTGAAAGTCACCAGAAATTTACCAAGTCAACCAGGGTTTAGGGTTCAAGATCATGGAGACAAGAAAAACTCAAGGTGAAATCAACATTCTGCATTGTTTTCCCCTTCAGGAATTTGCTGATTCATAGGTGGCATTGGTGGAGAGAATGAAAAGATAAATAGAAAGTAGCTGCTGAGGGTCAGAGAACATGAATAGAGTTTTCAGCAGTTTTACAAGTCTAAGAAGATTAAAATTGGTGTTCAAGGCTAGCTAGGAGAGAGAAGCCCTGGAAAACACCCATCAACTGACCCTGAAGGAGTGTGACCCATGAGTACAGCCAAACTGGAAATAGACCAGGCCTTATAAAGGGTAAAACAAAGCCTCAATTAACTCTGCCTTTGATTGGATTAAGGTGATTGTCTCCCACCCAGTTTACCACAAACTGAAAACAAACAAACAAACAAAAATCCTCCCCAGATGTATATAACATCATCTAAGTTTGCAGTGTCAATATAAAATAAATATAAGGGAAACTGCACTTAAGCACATCACAATAAGACTGCTGAAAACCAAAGACAGAGATAACGTTCAAAACAGGTAGTACAGGCCAATATCCCTGATGAATATAAATGTAAAAATTCTCAATAAAATACTAGCAAACCAAATTCAGAAACACATTAAAAGGATCGTTCACTACAGTTAAGTGGTATTTAGCCCTGGGATGCAAGGATGGTTCAACATATGCAAATCAATGTGATACATCATTTTTCTGACACAGAAAAAGCATTTGACAAAATTCAACATCAATTCATGATAAAACCTCTTAACAAATTTGGCATAGCAAGAATATATCTCAACATAATAAAGGCCATGTATGACAAGCCCACAGCTAACATACTCAATGGTGAAAGGTTGAGAGCATTTCCTCTAAGGTCAGAAACAAGACAAGGGTGCTCACTCTCACCACTTTTGTTCAATATTTTACTAGAAGTCCTAGTCAGAGCAATTGGGCAAGAAAAAGGTATAAACAGTATCAGAATAGGAAGGAATGAAGTAAAATTATCCCTCCTTGCAGACGACATGATTTTATATATAGAAAATCCTCAAGATTCAACCAAAAAAGCTGTTAGACCTAATCCATGAATTTAGTAAAGTTGCAGGATACAAAATTAACACATAAAAATCAGTAGCATTTTTATACACTAATAATAAATTTTCTGAAAAATAAATAAATCAATCAATTTCACTTACAATAGTATCAAAAAAATAAAATACATAGGAATAAATTTAACCAAGGAGGTGAAAGATCTCTACTCTGGAAACTGTAAGACACTGATGAAAGAAATCAAAGAAGACACAAATAAATGGAAAGGTATCCCGTGTTCATGGGTTGGAAGAATTACTGCTGTTAAAATAGCAATACTACCAAAACCCAGCTATATATTCCATACAATCCCTATCAAGATTCCAATGGCATTTTTTTTTTACAGAAGTAGAAAACACACTCCCAAAATTTATATGGAATCACAAAAGTCCTGGAATAGCCAGAGAAATCCTGAGAAAGAAGAGCAAAGCAGGAGGCATCACACTCCTTGGTCTCAAGCTATACTATAAAGCTGAAGTCATCAAAACAGTATGGTACTAGCATAAAAACAGACATGTAGACCAATGAAACAGAATTAAGAGCCCAGAAACAAACCCAAGCATCTATGGTCAATTAAAAATAAACAAGCGGGACAGCATCAAACTAAAAATTAAAGCTTTGACTTTAATTTCTCTCTCCATTTTGCCACATAGAGATTTTACTTTCTTTTTTGAGCTCAGCTCTCATAGTAAATGTTGTTGGCCCACATCTTTTCAGCATGGGTTCCATACGCAAAAGGCCACATAATACCCTCACCTCTGACTTTCCACCTGGGAGCTTTGTATAGGTTGTGAGCACACTCACCTTGCAGGCAGGGCAAGCTAGAAATGCCAGGAAATTGATGCCACGAACACATCTCTCAACCAATGATAGAGATTTAGTAGATAAATATCCTAGATTCCTCACCCCTCAGTTGGGATAACTCAGATATTTTTTATTAAGCTCTAGTTGCTCCCAGGGGTAACTTGTTTGATACCCACCCTTTAAGGCTTTCTTTCATTTCCTGTGTCTCCACTTCCACTATGAGTGCTTCCTGGGATTACTGCCTAGACTAATGGCACTCAAATCTTGTCTCTGGGACTGCTTCTGGGGACAGCTCATATGTAAAGCTGTGACCTAGCAATTCCTATCCTGAGTATATATACAGTGGAAATGCATATAAATATATGCCAAATAACATGTACAAAAACACCTATAGATGTATATTCATTATGCTCCAAGTTGGAAACAACTGTTCACCAACCATAAGACGGATAAATAGACAGTGGTATATTAAAAAAAATGGAATACTACACAACAAAGTGAACGGATACATTGTCACTAACTATAGCATAGATGAATCTTGCAAATATAATGTTGAGTTTAAGAAGCCAGACGCAAAAATATACACCCTGTTTAATTCATTGGATTCCTACATCATAGTATTGGTATTGTATTGGTATAGGGGGCAGTAACATGCAGCTCAGAGTATAAACTATGTAAAGAAATGGAAAATGAAATATTTTGTAGTATCATTTGAAAAAATAAGCAACAGTTAATTTGAGTTTTCATCTCCTTAAACATGATATAAATTGTTAGGTGATCACTTCCATGAGGATATTTATTATTTTACAGTATGAGGCTTAAAAATCCAGAATATTCCCTTATTCGCTGATGCGCTTTATAATGTTAATATCTTAGTGGCCTTTTTTTCATAGCTTCTGATTAATTACAGGCACACAATGACATTCATGCTATGTATGTGACTCTTATTTTAATTGATGCAATTAAAAATAATATGGCACAGATTTTTCAAGTTTAACAAGCTGAGATTAATAAATGGATGGTTCGCATTTTAAGTCATCAGCATGTTAAAAAGCAACCAGGGCAACTGCAGGTAACTTTTGGTTGAGATAATTGGTTTGCCGCTTCAAATGAACACTTTGAGGTCAACAATTTCTTCAGTAACCATATTAGCTATTTTAATACCTGTTGAATCTAGAGACACACTAATATGCTTAGTAAATGGAACTGCTATTTACAGTTATTACCATATTCAATCTTCATCCTAGCTACAAGGCTCTGAAAGCATCATTAAAATCCCATTGCAGTAACAGAATCTCTGTGAGTGTTTAAGATCATTCTGTTATAGAGCAAACAGGAAAATATAAGCTCTCCTTCTGGACAGAACTTTTCCTTTTAGGCATTGTCTCCTGTGTGGGCTTCCTAACAGACAATTCAGCGTGGGCTCTGGGTCACATTGAATGGCTTTGAATTCTGGTTCCATTACTTAGTCATAGGGTAGCCTTTGGCCAGTTATTAACCTCTCTGTGCCTCAGCCCCCTCATCTGTAAACTCAGAATAATAACAGTACAAGTTTTGGTGAGATTTAAATAAATGCCATGCTCTTTGAACTACACCTGGCATAAAGTTAGGTACTTTCATTTATTCAACTAATATTTTTTGAGCACCTACTATGTGCCAGGGGATATCTAGGCACTTGGGTACATCAGTAAATAAAACAAAGATTCCCGGGAATTCCCTGGAGATCCAGTGGTTAGGACTCAGCACTTTCACTGCCAGGGCCCTGGTTCAATTCCTGGTCAGGGAAGTAAGATCCCGTAAGCTGTCTGGCATGGCCAAAACAAAAAAAAACCCCAAAACCAAAAAGCTTTCTGCCCCAGTAAAGTTTACTTGTATTCTAGCCAAAGAGACAAGCAATAAACATAATAAATGAGGCCAAGTATAATAGTATGTTAGAAGGTGATGGGAACTATAGGAAAGGGCACATGCAGAGTAGGATAAGGGAGGTCTGAGTGCCAGCAGGTCCCAGGCAGTTTGCAGCAAATAAAGCAGTCAGAGTGGGTCTCACTGAGAAGGTGAAATTTGAGCAAAGGTTTCAGGTAAATTTGAGCGGAGGCGAAGGGGTTTAGCTATTGGATATCTGGGGGAAGAGAGCTTCAGGAAGAGGAAACAGCTGGGCCAAATGCACTGGGTGTATTCAAAGTACAGCAGGAGGACTGTGTACAGGGCAGATTCTGTGAGGTGTTGTATTCGCACGGGTGAAGGGGCCAGGTCTTGTAGGGCATCATAGGCCATTATAAATGTTTTGCCTTTAAATCATTGTTTTTGTTAAATATCATTACTCTTTCTAAGACGAGACATCTTTGCTATTGATGTTGTTCGAAGTATTTCTGTCCCAGGCCCTTGGTACCCAAGTGACAGTCAGTGAATGATGTTCTGAGATTGGCCATGGCTCCTTTCAAGGTGCCAGGACTTGCCAAGATTGCCAAGGATAAAAGTCGTGAGTTGTTTGCGTAATCAAGGTAGTGTTAGATCCAGTCTATGTGAACTTGTGTCCCAGGACATGATCAGTACTAATGCTTAGGAGCAGAGGCAGTGGTGGTGGATGCTGCGTGAATTTATCACTCTTCAGAAGTACTTCTTTACTGGTGGGAGTAGGGCAGTCACCAGCCCTGTGGTTAGCAATAATTCAAGGAAGAAGATCCTCTAGACACTTCTACGCCTCCCTAAGCCACTTCCTTAAGCCACATTAAGGTAGAGATAGGACATTCACTTAAATGGGGAAAAAGGGATATGGTGTAAGAAATTGGAAGAGAGCCCTTTGTTCTGTCTCCTTTCTGTATGTTCCGAATCCCTGCCCCATCTTTCCAAAGCATATTTCTAGCAAACCTACAGTGTGTGTAGGTTGCACGCGTGTGTGTAAACTGGTGTGTGTTTGTATTCCTGTGTGTCTGAGTATTAAGCCATGCCCACTGTTGGAGCTGTCCATGGTCAGTTATAAATGAACTATGTTAGCAGTGGTTTCAGCAAATTACAGGAATAAGTTAGCCAAAGAGTTCACAGGAGCCTCCAGAGGGCAGAGAAGAATTTAATTGCCTCTTTTTGCCTGTACCTGGCTTTTGGAGGATAACATCAGCTGCTTTTTGAATAAGAAGCATTTCTCGCTTCATGATTCTCCAGGTAACCGGCCAGTTTTCACTGCTGGATTGATTTTGTTCCAAGTTTCCCGTGCATATTAAATACGATGTGGTGACTCATTGTCTCCCAAGTTCTCTGAGGTTCCTAACCAAGATAGATTCCTCAGCTTGAATAGATGTGCCTCTATTCCCTGTTTCTCCTTCCTCCTCATGGTTACATTGTCTTGTGTTGCCTGGGGGGCCACACGGCTGGAGGACTGTACTCTTCTTCTTAGCCCTCCCTGCGTGCATCCTTCCCTCCTTCAGAAAGCTGGGCAGCGTTTGCCAAATGTGCATGAACTCAGGCACCAAAACACTTTTGTTTTCTCAGGCATTTACAAATAATTTAACAGCCTGCAAATTATTTAAAAGCGATCTAGCCAGAGTTCTCAGAACCTCCAATCATATTTTAGTATCTGCTGCTCTGACAATCTTTGGGCATATTTTTCCACTCTTCTGGGCACTTCGTTGGAGTTTCCTACACACCAAATGTAAGTTTGCCCACCCTTAATTTTGGGAAAAACATGGCCTTTCTTTTCTTTTTTTCCTCTGGCTTTCCTGTCCCACCAGCAGAATTCCACTGAAGAAAGCTTTCCTATGGTAGTTCCTTCACCTGGCTGTCCCCCCCAGCCCACCCCAAACCATAATGACTGTGTACTAGGTGATCTCCCTTCCAATCCTCAGAACAAGACTTCAGGGTAAGCATTATTAACCTTTCACTGACAATGAGGAAACGGAAACACAAAGCAGGCAACTTACTGGCTCAAGTTTCCACAACTACCAAGGCAAAAGGCCAGGATTTGAATCTAGATCTTCCGCTCCATAGCCACACTCCATTTCTTGCCTTGTCTTTTCTGCCAGATGGCACCTTGGTCTCAGAACATCCTCTATTCTATATCCATAGGCTGTCTCCATTTGCTTTACCTAGATCTCTAGACTTGATTCTGCCAGAGTCTACTCTAGCCCATCCCGACATATCTGTGAATGGAATAAAGGAGAAGCCTGACAGATGCAGCTCCAATCAACCTCTCTCTGGTGACTATTCCGATCCCTCTTGATGTGGGATCAGGACAGGATTCCTTTACTTCCTAAGCCAAAGTTGTAGGACTTCAGTCGTGCTAAAGAACAAGAGAGAGGGAGGGTGGCATTTATACCTGTGGAAGGTTGACAGCAATGTCTTTAAATGAAGGGAACTCAGGGAGCCAGAAATCGAATTTCTCATCTTGTACAACCAGCTGCCAAAGCGCTCCCCATTTGAAAATGACTTACTTCAGTTTCAGTGGGAGCTGATCTCTGTGGCATGTGTGTATGTCTATAGCAGAAGCTCTCTTCCCCAGAGAGTGGAATTCGTGCAAGTCCAACAAAAATTGGGAAAACTCAGAGCAGGTCTGCAGTGCCCACCCCTCTACCCATGTTCTTCATTTTCTGTTGACTCAGATGATGGAGATTCTCATCTTCAAGGCACCCTTCCTTCCTCCATGCTCTGGCTAACCTTGCCTCCTACTTGAATTACCCACCACTTTTTCTCTCTCTAGGACTTTCATTTCCTCTGTCTTCCTTGTACATGTCCTTCCTATCTTGAAAATGCCTTTATCTGTGTCTCTGTCCCTCCCTCTTACCACATTCTCTCTCGCTCTCTTCATAGCTAAACTTAAAAAGAAAGCTGTTTACACCTCACCACACCTCTCAGCTTCCTCCTCCCAAATCATCTGAAATTGTTCTCTTAACGATTATTGTAAGTTCCTAGTCACCCACCTGATGGTTTCTGCTCATTCTTCCTGGGCTTTCTGCAGCTTTCCGCACCTTAGCAGTGTTCTTGCACTTGTTTTCAGAGTCTCTTCCTCCTGAACTTCTAAGAGTCTCTTCCTCCTCAACTTCTAACACTCCCTTCCCCACCTCAGATCCTTCTGTCTCCCTCTTCCATTCTCTGAGACTCTGGCTCTATGTGAATCTCGCTCCAAGAGACTCATCCCTTCTCAAGAATTCAAATAGGATGGGCTATTCAGATGGCTTTGAAATGTCTATGTCTAGTTCTATCCTATCCTTCCTCTAGACCCCAGCCCTATGTGTATACCTATTAAATATTCCCACCTAGAAGTCACATGATCTCCCTGAAGTCAAAATGTCAGAACAAAAACATCATCTTTTTATCCAGCATTATTCCTTCCTGATGTCTTCATATTGGGTGATAGCATCATAATCCTATAAATTACTACAACATAGAACCTAGGGTACTTGGTGTCTCTATCTCTTATATGTTATTACATGTGTTCCTAGATTCCTCCCTCCACGGTCCCTTACATTGGTTATTTGTACATTGTTTTTCTTCCCAACTACACTGTAAGATCATATTTACATTCTCCATGACACTTAAGATAAAACTTATTTATTGAATAAGAATAGTCTCTTCTGTGTGTGTGTGTGTGTGTGTGTGTGTGTGTGTGTACAAAACCAAGCACGTCCACGTTGGGGTCTTCCCGGTGACAGACCCCTCTGTGTTCCTGCTTATTGTTGACTGGAAAAAAAGGCTATGGAAATACACTGTGACCTCCTGGGCCTTCCATGTAGATCAAAGAACAGGCCCTAGTAGTCAATGTTTGGGGAAGTAAAGAATGCAAACAAAGATAGGACAGTCAAGCAGGAGAGAGTAGCCATAACTTAAACAATAAATCAGTCACAAGGACCCCCGGTTCTGTTTCAAAGGTAAAGGTAAGTGAAATGCACATTCCTAAGTTGTTTTGCAGGTACTACAACCCCCACCAGGTGGAGGAAGCTAACTCTATGATGACCAGGAACACATAACCCCCAGACTGGCTAGAGCCTGAGGATTGATAATGTTGATCTCTGTGATATCACCCTGTTACATCACCATCAGCCAATCAGGGAATTGAGCATGAGCTGATCACACACCTCACAACCCTCTCCCTCACACTGTCTTTAAAAACCTTTCCCTGAAAGCCATTGAGGAGTTCAGGTCTTTTGAGCCTGCCTGTGTTCCTTACTTGATGCCTCCAATAAATGCCATACTTTTCTTCACAACCTGGCGTCAGTAGATTGGCTTTGCTGCACATTGGGGCTGGGGGTGGGGGGCGGGGGTAAACCCAAGCTTGGTTCAGTAACATGTGTAAGGGTAGGGGGAGAGGTTGCACAAGACAGTTCATTGAGGTTTGGAAAGAAAATATTAGAACTTCAACTTACATTTATTTGACATTTCTATTTTGTGAATGTTTTGCAGTGAAATAATATTTAACAGTATCCATATAGTCAACATTTGAATACAGTATTCATTATTAAATACACCTGAGGGTTGTCCTTGACTGGATTCACTCGAAACAGACTTGGAGGTAGAAAGTTGCATTCAGAGGTTAATTGGGAGTGGTCATGGGTGATACACCTGCTAGAAAGAAAGGAGGCAGGATCTGTCACCGAACTGAACTTGGGTCCTGTCGCCTGCTGCGCAGCAAAGACAAATTACTAAAATCAGGTTGTGGTGAAGGAAAGTCAGTGTTTATTGTGGGGGACCCAGCAAGGAGTGTGGGCAGCTCAAACTCAAAAGACCTGAACTCTCCAATGGTTGTCAGAGAAGTGTTTTCAGGGTGATCTAGGGGAGCTTCAGCCTGCAGTGGCTTGAAGAAGGATTTTGGTTCCTGGCCAGAGATCGAAGTCAGGCTGCATCAGTGAGATTGCTGAATCCTAGCCACTAGGCCACCATGCACCAGTGGCCAGTGACAAGGTCTTGGCCTGTCAGCTGTGTAGAAATGAATTTCCACATAGAGATGGAAAGTAGTGAAGCAAATAAAGTGTTTATTAGGAGACAAATAGTACATGTGGATAGACACACAGGTGGACTCAGAGAGAGAGTCGCACCCTCGTGGTACTTTGAATCACTTTTATGGGACATTTTTTCCGGGTTTCCTTTGGCCAATCATCTTGCTTTGCCTGGTTCTGAGTCTGTATTTGGTATATCTTAGGGTCCTCCTATGTGTGCACACGCATCTCTTAGCCAAGATGGATTCTAGTGTTGGATTCACTTACTATGCTGTGAGGCCCCCTCCCTTTTTGACCTTCAAGGAGCCTTTCTGTGCATGTCTATTGGGAAGGTCACCTTGACTTCGAGAATGAGGAATATGTGGTCTTTTATCTCTTATCTGGGCAGGGCTTAGCTTCTCATCTCTCCTGCTATTTTGGAGTATCTGTCCCTAGGGGATGAACTCCAGCTGCGCAGCCTGGGGCCCATCTATCTCCCACCTCAAGGAGAGCATTTTTAAAGGCAATATTTGGGGGTGAGGGCTGCAGAGAGCATGACTTTCTTCTGATGGACTGGTGGTGAGGTAACAGGGTACTGTTTGGGGAATCTCAATCCTCAACCTTCTGGTTCCAAGCAGCCTGAGGTCTACTGCTTGTGCTCAGCATGTAGTCACCATTCTCCACCTGGGTGGGTGGATGGGTTGGTGGGGTCTTAGTTCCTAAAGAACAACTCAAATATATCCCTTGAGGAGGAACTAGGACTCTGTTTTTTATTTTTTTTAACATCTTTATTGGGATATAATTGCTTTACAATGGTGTGTTAGTTTCTGCTTAATAACAAAGTGAATCAGCTATACATATACATATATCTCCATATCTCCTCCCTTTTGCATCTCAAAGCCCAGATTCCAGGAATCTACAGGAGTTTCCCTTTTGTTGTTATTGTTGTTGGTGTTGTTTTTTGTGGTACGCGGGCCTCTCACCGCTGCGGCCTCTCCGGTTGCGAAGCACAGGCTCCAGACGCGCAGGCTCGGCGGCCATGGCTCACGGGCCCAGCTGCTCGGCGGCACGTAGGATCTTCCCGGATCGGGGCACGAACCCGTGTACCCTGCATCGGCAGGCGGACTCTCAACCACTGCGCCACCAGGGAAGGGAAGCTCCCCGGAGTTTCCCTTTTGAGCCTTCCCAAATTATCAGCAGCTCAGAGTCACTGACAAGACTTCCCGTCCTCCTGGTGCACTTATTAGAATTCCTGTCAGTTTCATTCACAGGCTGGGCAAGAGATAGAAAAATTCCAACGTGAAGAACAGCTGTTAACCAGTTCTCTCTGACCCCTTTTGGCCCTCTCTGACCCCAGAACACACTCCAGAGAGATGCATCCTGCAGAACTAGCCTATGCATTTGTCTTTCTCCCGGAGGAGATTTTCAGACCCTTTGCAACAGGAAACAATCATCTGTATCTTTTTTTTTTTTTCCTTTACATGGTAGTTTTCTCTTACATGCATTCCTGTGGAGGATGTATACCCTTTTCATTTGTGGTCATTTTATTAATAATCAGTGCTGTAATAGAATATAATTTCATAGCACTCTTCATCCAGGAATCTCAGTGCACTTTATAAACAGTAACTAATTGGAGAGGGACTGCTGTGTATTTATTTAATGATACAGTTGTATCTCCGGTTTTAACAAAATGTTCGGTTCTTTGCTGTTTACTGTCAATGTAATTTCCTTCAAATAATACAAATTAATGAGGAGAGAAAAAAGCAAATTTGTTTTTCATTAGTTACTAATTTAAGGATTTCCAAACTGATTAATCAGAGTTCTAGCCCACCCCCACCCATGCCCTCAACTGATCAGCCATTTTTCTTCCTAAGAATGTGATCTGTAATGAAATGTTTGTTTTGATTCCTTAACCTACACTAATTTTCCATTTGCTTATACATCTGCATTTTTCACATTTCTCCGTTCTCTTCCTTCCTCTCCCACAAAACCCACATGCACATGATACAGATACATGCACACTGTCTCATTTCACCTCTCAAGCAACTCCTTCTTTTTCATCTACTCTCTCAAAATTATGCCTTTCTTCTTTTCACTTTTTTCCACTACCTTTGAATTTAACTCAGTGGCCTCAAGGGTACGACCTTTCAATTTGGAGTTATCTCCAAATACACACGCAGACAGAGATGATAGCTTTCTGCAGCTGGCGAGATTATTAACTGCTCAAATGACTTTATCGCAGATTTTTTGTGTGTGCCTGACAGTTGCTTGTAAAAATTATATTTTTCCTCAAGTTCTCCAACAGCATTTCTATCATCATCACGTCTTCACCTTTACTGGGCCCACTGGCCAAACCTCAATTATTAATTGTGAAATAAACAGCTCTCCAGCAGAAAGAGACCCTGTCTTCTTTCATAGGAATCCCCCAGTAGGGCCATCTTCATGGGCGTGTGAGTTGTGAAGTTGTGCAGGGTCCTGTACCTAGAAGGGCCCCTTGCTGTATTTCATGCTTTGTCATCACCATCTTGAAATTCTTAATAACTTTGTAACAAGGGACCTGCATTTTCATTTTGTACCAGGCACCACAATTATGAAGTCAGTCCTGCTTCCTCAGTAGTATTGGCTTCCTCCTTCTTTTTACAGGTCCTGGGACCCCTTGTGAAGTCAAAGAGGTCAGACTGGCCCTTTGGGGTGTATTGTTATCAAGGAAGAGAACACATTGGGAATTCTCTCACCAGCAGGAACTTTCCATCACCCCGATCACCTCCACTGAGAGAATCTCCTCTGAGTGTCCTAGGTCATTTGGTGACCATGACTCCAACACATTCTTCTCCCCAGTCTGAGACCTCAGTTTTTCTCTTCCTAGGACTCCTCACCCGAACTTTGTCTCATCCTCTTCCACCTTCAGGCGACTCATCCTCATCAGGTGATTGGGGCTGATGCAACTCAGTACCTCAATGGCAGAGACACTGAACCTGGTACCTAGACACCTCAGGACCTGAAGTCTGGGCTCAAGTATTCAGAAAAAGGTTTTCTGATAGTGATTGGAATGCTCTCTAGAAGCAACAACCAGCAAGAGGTGGGCTGAGGTGACAAGAAGGACACAAGTGCTTTGAAAGAAAGGGGCTAAAGGATGGTAAGAGAATCAACAGGAATCAAAACAATAACTGGGTCTAAGGAAGAGGCACGTGTCCATCCCTTATGAAGATATATGCAAACAAGTATGCAAATGAAGGGAGAGAAGGCAGGGGAGGTGTCCCGTGAGTATCAAACTGATTGAAATGTCAACTGTCATCTGCTACTTCAGGGCCCATTGTGGAGGAAAGGCCAGGACTCTACTGGAAAACAAATCTGACAGGAACTGGACCACGCCTTTCTCTTTTAAACACACACACACACACACACACACACACACACACACCACCACCACCACCATCAGTCATGACAATATTATTTTATCGCACCTGACTTGCTCTGTCAGACAGCTGCTCTTAGGGATCAGGATTTTTATCCTTTTTTTTTTTTTTTTTTAAGGCACGGCTGTTTGTCACAGGATCTAGGACTTGGTGTGTGTCTTCAAAATACCAGCTCAATTTACGACCCTCTTTCTTTTAAGCAGCTGTGTGTTCTGCATCAGGGATGATGACATTCAATGCAGATTCGATCAGATTTGAAGAGTCGGGAACATGAAGCATACTGCTTGGAACCAATTCTCGTTCTGCTGTTGCCAGCTCTGTAGCCTTAGACACATGTCTAAACTTCTCTATGCCTTGGTTGCTTCATCTAGAGACAGGATGTTGTGAGGATTAGATGGGTTAATATACATAAAGCACTTACCATGCCTAAGCACTCAATAAATGTCAGCAATTATTATTGTTGTTGGCTTTTCTCTCTGCCTTGGGAGGTAACAGAACTGGACTGTGCAGAGTGTGCTGTGAGGCCCTGCTTTCTGGAGCCCTGGGGCCACATTTCCTGCTCCAAGCAAAGGCTGTCATCCTTCCAGGGTATCAGAGCATCCTTACCTCTTATGGCGGCAGCAGGGCTTGATTCAAAGGTATCCCTCTCTTTAACCTCTGGGCAAAGGTGACATATTCCATGTTTATTTCCTGAAGAAATTTACCAGGAAGAATATTTCTGACCATTCACATCCAGAGCAGAGCACAGAAATATGACTGTGCTGGGTGGGTAATGTTATTTCCAGATATTGGTAAATCTGGTGCAGTGGTAAATGAGACAGCAAGATGAGGATGATCTCTCCAATGCATAAGTAAGAACAAAACATGTGACACTTGGGAAAAACCTCTCTGGGAAATCAGTGGGTCCAAGGGGTGGAAATACTAACAAAACTGATGGGACTACAGTACCTGATGAAAGGCAGCTTCTTTCTCACCACATCTCTGCAGCCCATAAAAAGCAATAAAATCAAACCAATTACACAATAAAATATTTCAACTACATTATTCAGTTTATCCTGCTAACACAATGCTAGACCTTAGCATTTTCCATTGCTTCTAGCTTCTTTGTGGAAAGAATTCACCCCATTAAGGTGATAGCTGTCCTTGATACTAAAGTAACATTCAATCTCTCTTCTTTTTTTTTTTTTTTTCCAAATGCAAACCAGGGACATTTGTGACTTGCTTTCAGAGACTGTCTCAAGCACTTGGGGTTTTAATTGATTATTTTTTTTAGCTCAGCCAAGCTTGCCATTGGACAATGCTTTGAATTTTCAAACAAAGCCCAATACCACAGAAGCCCTGCAGCATCTCAGAATAAAGCAATGTTAAATCCCAGAGAAAGCATTTGATTTCAGGAGCAGCCATATCCTTCACGGCCCCCAGTAGATGCACCTAATAGCCTTCTGCTAGATGAGACTGTCATATTCTGCAACCTCCAACTCCCTCTCCACTCAAGTATCAGGTTCTGTGGTACTTGCATTAACTGACCACAGCCACAGATCCCCAAAAGGAGTCCAATGATCAGAAGGAAATCACTCTGGATAGGAGCCAAAGGAGAAGAAAAACAACCTTATGCCCCAAACTGGTTTCCTTAACACCTTCCGTCTGAAGGAAATACGTACATGAGATCATCGGGGAGATGACGACAACAGGGACATCTAGGTCACCTTTGCCCCCGAACACTGTATATTGTTAACAGTTGAATTGTCAGTTGCTTCATCTAAGCTTTTTGAGTGCTTTGCGCTGGTAAAGATAATAATGATGATAATAAGGTAAAAAAAAAAATAGCTTCCTATCCTAACATTTCTTCAGATTCCACCTGGGTGACACTTTCGTTCTTTTTGGCACAGCAGCCCGTGAAGGGGCAGTAAAGGTATAACATGCTAGGAGGATGTATTTAACCCAACACACTGTGACACTAATGAAAAACATCTCAGCCATGGTCCTATGAAACTATTTGCATGAACTCTCCCTTGTTGCTGGCAGTCATGCTGTGACAACTGTCATCTTCAACAAGAGGACAACCTTAAACATCAAATTTTGGCAAAAACATCTTTTACTAGCAATGAGTAATTTCAGGAAAACAAGTGCTTCTACATAGATTTCCCTTGCATACACTGACCTAATGTAAGGAGACAGTGAAGGCTGACTGATCAACAAGACGCTTTGAAGCAAATACTCAGGAATGCCTATCCTTCTGATTTCCATTCGTAAATATTTTCTTTTTCCTGTGCTTGTAATGAAATTTGAAGCTAGTAGGACTTTTTATTGGCTTTAGGAGGTTTTTGAGGTGGCAGAATTTCTCAGTCTAGTGTGCAGATCTGACATTTGCTCTTAGTTGATTCAGAATATGTAATAAAATGTTTGGTATAGGATTTACGTATACATTTGCACTACCTGTTCTGTTGGTATTCCATTGGTGCTCAAAGATCAAAAGGGTTTGATCTCCCTTCTTGTGTGGAACAGGGGGTTGAGGCCCTTTATGGTCCAGCTAACAGAATGTTTCGTATTGTCACTTGAGGTTTTCAAGATGGTGAGAAATTTCTAGAATGTGTTCCCAAAGGGATGGTAGTCAGGACCAAGGAAAACAGCTGGAAGCAACTCACTAACCTAAACAAGTCTAAATGAAACAAAACAAAACAAACAACAACAACAAAAAAACCAAGATGCAAAACCAAACATTTAAGGAACCAAGAGAATTCAGCTAGAGAAAAGACATGAAGTAGAGGGAGGGAGGTGAGCCAAAGTGAATTCTCTGATTTAAGGTACCGACCCTCACTCCTGCTTTTTTAGGGTACCTCCGGCCCCTGAGCTATTTGTATTGGAAGGGGCCAATTCCAAGTGGACAACCTGACTGTCTTCCATATATGGGATTTGTTATTTTTTCATGGGACCCAGGCACCTCAGAGCACGCTGCATTTGAAGACTGTTTTCACCCCTTGGAAGCCTAGAGTATAATAATACTGTCAACAAAGAAGGAAAAGGTGCATGATTTCTATGATGGGCACGTAATTCTTCAGTAGACCCACAGGTCTTAAAATCATTCTTTTGCAGATTAAATGTGACCTATCTTCCTAATTTCCTTCTTCACTGGATGGAGCAATGATGTGTGTGTGCAAAAGGATGAAGTTGATGCAGAAAAATATAGGGTGAAAGTGAACCTCCCCACTGTGATTGAGTAAGGGAGAGTGATTCCTGTGGTCATAGAAGGCTTTGGGTAAATTCATGAGGTTTGAGAGACAGCTCAGAAGATAGCTGAGTGGCAAAGATCACTTAGTGTATTTGAGAATGGTAGATATTCATCAAAATACTCAGGAGAAACGACGAAGATGCAGGAGAGAGGTGTGGAGCAAGGTGAGTTCCGGGGGAATAAACCAAGGTCTAGAGCCCATGAAAAAGCAAGTTGGTGGATTTTTAGGACCACCTACCAAAAGGCCACCTTTGCCCTCACTGGATATTGATTGAATTTTTGGGTCTCAGTTTGAACAGCATCAGGTTAAAACTAGAAGCCTTGAGTTTTTCAAACTGGCAAGGCACCTTATTCCTCGTGAGCACTTAGGTAAGTCTCTTACACTATTTCAATCTACAGAGTTGCCTAGTGTAAGAGGGCCTACCACCCGGCTAGTCTTTCTTAAGAGTTATTCGTGGATCACATGAGAAAGCATATGAATGTGTTCTAAAAATCTAAACCGGGACTTTCAATAAAACGGTAGATCAAGAAGGCAAGAATGCAAGTTCAAGTGCTGGAAAAATATTTTTCCACCAATTATTCAGTACAGAGCTAAGCTCAAAAAATGAAATGGAAATGCTGTGGCAGAAATTGAGAGAAACCAAAACCAGAGCAGTAAGTAGCAGCTGACACCACTTGTCCAAGTGGGTTTCAGATCAGATACGTCTCTAGATTCCAAAGGTTGGGGACCCAAGACGTGGCTTTGGATCTTTGTGAGGTCTGGGGGGGTGGTGTGCTGAAAAAGAACTCCACGCATAGAGCCTGGAGTCTTAAAAGCTGCCTTGCTTGTTGAAAGAGATCTAGAAAAACCATTCCTACCAGCTCAGAAAAACAGAAATCAAGCTTATTATTTGTCCAAGGCTTTGGGGGTAAAAGGGGAAGAGCTGCTTATGAGAAATGTAAAGCCACATGTGAGTTGTGTGAAACGTAGATGTGGTCTGCATTCATTCTACTAGGCTGGTGCAGACAATGTAAACCATGACGTTAGCATCAGAAGCTGATTCTGGACTACTGAATGACTTGAAAGCCCTGGTGACAACACGTCTGAAAGGACTCAGAAATGCTTTATTCTTTTCTCCCACGTTCAGAGCGATCAAGACCTCCTGGGAAAAACAGGCCCTGCAGAAGATGAGCTCACAAATTAAAAAATTGCAAACCGGCATGAGGAAATGAATCATCGTGAAGGAGAGTCAAGGAAGGCATGAAAACAAATGAAAACTAGCTACCCAAGTTTGAACATAATAAATTTGAGACCATGTAGTTTTTGAAAGAATTGCATAGAACTTCTGGAAATGAAAACAATAGAGATTAAAATGTTTAAATGCTAAAAAGGATACATATGAGTATGATGAGAGGTTATGTATCAGAAATAGATGTTTTTATATTATACAATAATGATAAATATTATGAGAATAAGGAACTTTTATGTAATATTTATTAATGCCCACTATGAAGGTCTATATTGAGTTCTGAAGATACCAAAACCAGTTAAGATGCAGTCCTTGACCTTGAGGCACTCATATTCTAGGACAGACCACAATAGTGCAAAAAAAGCAATAAAATATTACAGATGAATAGGCCACAAGGAGGCTTAAATGAGGGAGTGAGCAAGTCTATCTACTGTGGTTGGGTGGAGGGCAGTCAGAAAAGCCTTTGTAGATCCTTGAATTGAGGCCTGAAATATGGGTGGGTATTTTCCAGACCCATAAAGAGGGAAAGCCATTAAAAGTAGAAGGTGCATGGTAAAACAACACGGTAAGTCTGGGCCACTGGGTGTGAGGTGAAGGAAAAGGTAGAGAAGTAGACAAGGGTAGGTCGTGAATAGCAATAGTGATTTTTACAGAGAGGTAGAAGGAAAGTACAATCGTACTACAGTTAGGAACCGGGAGTCAGACTTCGTGGTTAAATCTTGGGTCTGAAATTTACTAGTAATATAACCTGTCTCAAATTACTTAATCTCTCTATAGCTCAGTTTCTTCAACTGTAAAATAGAGAAGAACAATACGAAATCTTCAGAAGATTGTTGTGATCATTAAATGAGATTATGTGTGTCAACACCTGGCACAGTTTCTAGTATTTATTTATTTATTTATTTATTTTTGCGGTACGCGGGCCTCTCACGGTTGCGGCCTCTCCCGTTGCAGAGCACAGGCTCCGGACGCGCAGGCCCAGCGGCCATGGCTCACGGGCCCAGCCGCTCCGCGGTACGCGGGATTTTCCCGGACCGGGGCACAAACCCGCGTCCCCTGCATCGGCAGGCAGACTCTCAACCACTGCGCCACCAGGGAAGCCCTCTAGTACGTTTTAATGAACACTGGCCCTTGTTATTATAACTACCATTCTTATTAAGACAGGGAGGATTTTGAGAAAGATGGATGCAAACAGCAAAGTCATAAATATCATGGTATTTATTCAGTCAACAAATACTTGAGACCCTGTGTAAGGAACTAGGGTTATTGTAATGAACAAGACAGACTCAGTTCCTTCCCTCGAGAAACTTACATTCTAAAAGGGAGGACAAATATCAAAAGGAGGCAGAGAATATTAAAATAGGAAAAGGAGGCAGAGAAAATGCATAGTGTTGCGAGGCATCTCCTGGGAACGTGTTATAAACGCCACTTCTCAGATTCTATCCCAGACTTGCTGAACCGAAAACTGTGAACAGAGCCCATCAATCTGTGTTTGAACAAATACTCTGATTCTGACGCAAGCTAAAGTTTGAGAATCACTGCCCTAGGCTTTTATTTCTTTAAATTTCACGGCAGGAGCTCTTTATTGTAGTTGGAAACAGCCTAACAGCACCTGGAATGGAGCCATTGAAAATTCTGGGTACTCTTCTTGTGCTTTCAGTTTTTCATGGGTTGTTCTGAGGACTGATTTAAGTTTAAAAGACCTTGTTTTTTAAATAGAATTTTGGTAAGAAAGAAATCAATAGCTAATTACAGTCTCTTTGATTTCGCCTCTTTACTACCCTCAGGGAAATAGAATACGAGTCTGTTGTCCCCGGCAGAGGGCTCGACAGTCATCCAAAGGAGCAAGGAGAGGGTCCCTACCCAAGACCAGGAGTGAGGGCCAGCCATACACAAGGGCTGACTGCCGAGAATTCATCCCACTATCTGGCCTCTTGTAAGCTACTTGAAACACTTAAGTGGTCGGTCATAAAGTACCTTCTAAAGAAGGTAGATTCAGTTAATTGCAGGGCTTTTAGTTTGTGACTGGGAATACAAATTAGGACAATACTACCTGTGGCCTTCCTGTCTGACCCTCCTCCCATAAGTGATGCTCAACCTTTATCTTGAATATATGTTGAAGAAATATGTAATGAAAGTTGATTCCAAGGAAGGCCGAATGATTCACCTGCCCAGGGTTCCCCCAGGTCCAGGTCAGGCTGGAGCAAATGGACAGTTCTATGTCACAGCTGTTGAGAGACAGAGTGGTGGCTTGTTCTTCATCCATGACTGGGACCGTCCACCTCAAAGGCAAGTCAGGCTGCTGACCTCACTGGAAATTTAAGCAACAGTTCCAGATAAACACAGCACCTTTGAGGCTAAACACATAAACACAGCATCTTTTTAGTCTAGAGGAAATTTTCATCCCTCAGGTTGGTTTGTAAGGTGTTCAGCATTTGGAGGAAGTTTTCCTATAGACATCTTGTTATCACATTAGCTTATTTTTTTTTCTTTTGGCCATGCTGCATGGCACGCGGGATCTTAGTTCCCCAACCAGGGATTGAACCCCTGCCCCCTGCATTGGGAGCCCAGAGTCTTAACCACTGGACCACCAGGGAAGTCAACATCTTGTTATCTATGGTCATTGGGTAACCAGGTCAAGACATGCTGTGCCCGTAGAGTAGCATTAATAGTGCTGATTTAACTAGGCATAATCCCTATCTATAAAGGATGAGAAGGAATGCATTTGGATGCTAAGACTACATCCATCTCCTATAACGGTAGGGTCACTGAAGGCAAAGTTTGGTCATGAGCAGTGGGTTGGGAGAAGGATGCAGAAGGAGAAAGGAAGATGTATACCTTCACTGAGTGTAGTGCTTTTATACACTCTACATCCCTAGAATGGAAGAAAATGCTCAGTAACCTATAAGAAGGCCTCTCTTAGTGTTCTGCACTGGGGACTCCAGGCGTTTTGATGGGTGGGCAGAGGTGGAGGGGCGGATCGGGCTCTGGGTCATTTCAAAGCCAACGGGTGGGGGTGGGGCTGTCTGTTTGGCAGCATTTATATGTGGTCTTAAAGTACATTCCCAAGTGGAGACATTGACCTTTTCTTTAGATAAAGAACAAGAAAGTGATTGACAGATGGAAAACCTTTTGTGTGTGTGACCAGAATATTGGAATGAATATGGGATCCCTAAGATTCAAATGTAGTGTGCCTGCGGTTTGTTTTATTTTTTATTTTTGTTTGTGGTACGCGGGCCTCCCACTGTTGTGGCCTCTCCCGTTGCGGAGCACAGGCTCCGGACGCGCAGGCTCAGCGGCCATGGCTCACGAGCCCAGCCGCTCCGCGGCATGTGGGATCTTCCCGGACCGGGGCACGAACCCGCGTCCCCTGCATCGGCAGGCGGACTCTCAACCACTGCGCCACCAGGGAAGCCCCTAGGGTTTGTTTTAGAAACAAATCAAAAGTGCTCCTGATGACATGACAAAGTGTCAGTGGAAATGGAGGATTCCATAGGTCCACGGTCCCACTTGGTATTTGCCCAAGGTTTGAACCCAGGCACTCTGATTCCAGAACCTCTATTCTTAATCAGCTAAACTTCCATAAATTTAACTGCCTCTGAGTCTCTGGATTTGTGGACAAAAGGACGTACCAGCCTTTTGCAGAATAAACTGTCACAGGTGGAGGAGCCTTTGTTCTCTAAAATTTGCACTTAACCTCAATTATCCTGCAAGTTCAGATAGGCATGCAGTGAGATTGAGGGAATTTTCAATGTACTGGTTTAATCTGGAAGAATTCCATTAGACTATTTCTCTCCCCTCTAGTCTCCACTCACTTTCCCCATCTCACCATCTCTGTATCTTTTTAAAAAGACATTAATATGGCTAGAACACTTTAATTCCCAGATCTACCATGTATTTGCACATGACTTTAAAGGGAGGGAATTCTCCAGTGATTCTCCTATAAACATTTGTAAATTGCAGTGTCTACATGTGTAAATGGCAGGTAATGGCCATTGCTTGATGGGCTTTTAAAAAGCAGTGTGTTTGTACATGGCTTCTAGCTTCCTTGGGTCAAAGAATTATATCAATTAAAACAGAAAGATTCTGACATAACACCAGTTATTACTGGGAAATAGAAGAACATGCCTACAGTAAGAACCATGGAGCTCAAAGGGCAAATGCTTTCAGTTGAGTGAAACTAATAAATTATTGGAAAACACTTTTCTCAAAGAAGAAAATGTCATATATATAAACAATAGCATTATTATTAACTTTAGAAAGATACAGAACGTCTCTCGTTGCAGCCTATCAAAATCATCTTTCAAACATCTTATTCAGAAACAATGACCTACTACAATGTTTATTTAGAAACTGAAATTCCCAGTGCAGAATAAACACTTATTTCATTGATGCAACTCTGGAAGCTTAAAAGGCATTATTAGATGGAGGTGGTGAAAGCAGCCTACTGGCCTTCGTACAAATGAGATCAAGACATGCCCAGGAGAATTACCAGAAGTGTCCATGCCTGATCCGAGGGGGAAATTGACAATAGATCAGAATCTACATGGTAGACATATATTATTGAAAACATAGGCTTTACAGTATAGTATCATAGCCCATCATTTACTATTATCATTTAGGATGGTAAATTATTATTATCATTTAGCCCACCCAGCCCAGGGTAAGTGAAGTAAAAGTGATTATTAACAAATACATATAATTGAAGCTATTATTTTAGAATATTTACACTAAGGTATAAATGATGATGAGTTCAATATGTCATGAGGACATTTGCAGTCTAATAAAGGATCTTGTTAATCTGAATTCATTTCTAATTGGAGAAATCGCAGCTTCTCTTCTCCTAGCAGCCACTCAATCCCTTCATCTCATCTGGGGAGTCAACATCCTCCACCTTTTGCTGCCTTGCAAACTAGTCCCGTACGGTATAAAATGCAGAGAATCAATACCGTTTCTTAGCAGGAAGTCTCATGTCGCCTAGACTTCTCCATCCTAACATCTTTACAAATGACTTCATATCTCATGGGACTTGGTAAAGAGTCATTTTTGGAGGGAGAAGTGAATGTTGGCTCAAACCTAATAGATATTCAAAATCCAAGGAATTGTAGACCTCTGAGTACAGGGGATCACTTACGTACTATAAATTATCACAGAACCATGTAACCTCCAAGGGGCTTTCAGTTGTTTCCCCAGTGTAGGCAATAGATTTGCACAGGTGTTTGTTGAATGAATAACATATAAATCAACAAATAATCAGATTCTGTCTACTATCATTAAGGAACAGAGTAAAACAATTTGATCTTTGCACAGGGCTTTAGCCTGGCTAAAAAATCAAGAACAATGTAGCAATAAGCAATTACTCTAAAACATCATAATGGGATAGTTGACAGCTAGGAATCATGGTACAATCCTGTTTTTGAAAGTCAAATGGACAAGCTAAGTTTTTCAATCTGTATTCCCAAAATTGATTCCCCAAATTGGATCTCAAATCAATACTGAAATAGTGTTATCAATTACATGGAGAAGTTTCAAGTATAACCCTAAGACCACTGGGAATCATCTATTTTATTTATTTTCAGTGTCTACAGTTTTTTGCATGTATATGATCTTTGGGAGAAAATAATATCTATTGCAAAGAGTTTGACTTTATATGTGAATTCTGTGCACGGAGATTGACTGCTACTGCATCACCCGGGAGGCTCTGGCTAGGTGGCATTGAATTTGATCATAGAAGACAGAATCATATTTTAAAAAGAATTCTCCCAGCAGTTCAGCTACATAGCAGAGGTTTTCCCCTTTTCTTTTCAGTGCTGGCTACAAACACCACACTCCCCTTCAGGCTGTCAGAGCTCTTGGAAGTAGGTAGAGAAGGTGAGACAGAACAAAAGGATTGGACCCTATTGGAAGCTTGTGGGAAGACACCCAGTCCCTTTGACATGACTTGCAATGCCGTCTCATTTTCTAAACCCTCCCGAAAAAAAATCTTACATGAATAGAGCATTTGACAGACTTAACATGTAGCCACAGAAACGATCCCATTTAATCACAGTTCTAGCCCACTGGTTCTGCAAAGCAGCCAGGAAGACAAGTATTGGGGCCTCATCTATGGGGCAGGAAAGAAGTACAGCCAAGCTCAAACTCAGCTACTAAGTCAGGCTTGAACATGGGCCTGCCCTCCTTTCCAGGACAGCACAGTGGTTTCACTGAGTCTTTGCAGCTTTGGGGAGCCAGGGAGACAGGGGGCTGCCTGATGCTGATGGCCTTTCTGGAGAGGCTTGGGAGAGGTCCAAGGCCGAGCACTCAGCCTCAGCATCCACTGGACATGGACAAAATCACCGTTAAATGGAGATAAAATCCCCTCTGGCTTGCCCCTGCCTTGTTTATGGTCTTCTCTCTGTTACTTTGGAGCTAATTATGTGGTCTGCCGAGTGTCTCCGCCCCCAGACCTCGTGCTGTCCTCCCTCTGACCATTTGCCTGACTGTTACTTCTGTCAGCAGACAGAGGTCAGCGAGAGAAGGCGCCAGGCTTTAATCAGCCTCCTCCCCCACTTGTTAGCACCAGTGGAAAAATCTTTACAGAATGTTTCATATTTGGCTCTCAAGGATCTGGACAGCCAGGGATTATTTATGGATTTCATTATTCACTTGATTCCATTCACTATAATTGTGAAGAGCCGAGGTTTGCCTACATTCCTAACACAATTTCAAGTTTGCAGAGGGGTCTTATGCCCTGAGGAATTGAACATATTCAGTTTATTATATCTATCCATGCAAACTATTCCGTGTTACAGAATACAGAAGGATGCAAGAAACACTTGCGTAGGATTAGAGGGTTGGAAGGGTGAAAAGTTTTAAACTATAGGAACATTTCCCTTTGAATAATATTGCTACTTCTGAAAAGTTATTAAAAATGGATTTATGCAAAACTGCAATGAGGTATCACCTCACACCGGTCAGAACAGCCATCATTAAAATATCTACAAATAACAAATGCTGGAGAGGGTGTGGAGGAAAGGGAACCATCTTACACTGTTGGTGAGAATGTAAATTGGTGCAGCTGCTATGGAAAACAGTATGGAGGTTCCTCAAAAAACTAAAACTAGAGTTGCCGTATGATCCAGCAATCCAGAACTGGACATATATCTGGACAAAACTATAATTAAAAAAGATACATATTCCCCTATGTTCATAGCAGCACTATTCACAATAGCCAAGACATGGAAACAACCTAAATGTTCATCGACAGATGAATGGATAAAGAAGATGTGGTGCATCTATACAGTGGAATACTACTCAGCCATAAAAAAATGAAATAATGCCATTTGCAGCAACGTGGATGGGCCTGGAGATTATTATACTAAGTGAAGTAAGTCAGAAAGAGAAGGACAATTACCATATGGTATCACTTATATGTGGAATCTAAAATATGACACAAATGAACTTATCTACGAAACAGAAACAGACTGAGAGACATAGAGAACAGACCTGTGGTTGCCAAGGAGGAGGGGTAGGGGAGGGAGGGATTGGGAGTTTGGGATTAGCAGATGCAAACTATCATATATAGAATGGATAAACAACAAGGTCCTACTGTATAGCACAGGGAACTATATTCAATATTCTGTGATAAACCATAATGGAAAAGAATATGAAAAAGAATATATATATGTATAACTGAATCACTTTTCTGTACAGCAGAAATTAACACAACATTGTAAATCAACTATACTTCAAAAAAAAATAATCTTTTTAAAAAATGGGATTTATGAACATTTAGTTACATTTGAAATCCAGCAGAGGAGTTGACAACTCAAGGCACACCCTGCTATGAGCTCTTTTGCAGTTGCAAAGTATTTTTGTGAGGAAATAATTCCCTCCCCATTTGTCTTTTTTATGAACTTGAATCTATCAACTTGTCTTAAAACACCTGTATAGCTAAATCTGCCAAGATGCTTTTCACTGACTACCTGATAGATGAATGAACTCATCCTCTTGAGGGAACATGAGAAGCTGTGTGGCTGTTTCCACGTTCAAAGGTGAGATGAGCCTGTCATAAATTTGACATAAGGCTTTTAATGGGCCACACCTGGTTAGGTTCCTACAATTTTTGAACACTCATTCTCTGCCTATGGGAGAAAAACAAATGGACAAATTTATACAGCCAGATTTACAAGCTTCCGCTTTATGTAATGTTAAATCTGTTGGTTATTGTGTTTACATATATTTGGATAAGAAAGACCTGTTTGTTTTTAAGTTTCTAAATCTAATATCTTTGCAAATACTTTAATCACTTACCTAGGGAATTTTCATTAGGCCCAAATAGTTATATAAGCTCATTTTCCTTCATAAATTACATACTCTTTTCTGCTCTTTATGCCTCATTTTTACTCTCCTAGCTACAGAAAAAAACTAGTGGTTTTAGCTCCCATTTTCCAGATAATTGCTGTCTTTGCTGTCCTTTGTGCAAATGGCTTCGGAGTTCCAACACAAACATATAGCACCATGAAAAATAAGCCAAAAAATTTGTAAGAGTTTAAGGTAGAGTAAAGCTGATTTTCCCCAGAGTTTTCGTTTCTCTTGGCCCACCGCCTATCATCTGAATATTCTAGCCCTGGACACAAAGGAAAGAGCTTGCTCTTTAGACTGGTTTGTTCCATTTACTGTCAGAGATGACAGCAATGAGAATAATGGCATTAAGCCTTGTTGCCAAGTCCCTTGGTTCACGACTGTTCCCAGGCATTGGTATACATTCCCATCTTTGCAACTAAGATGAGAGGTCATACATTGGTTACATGCTTAGTCATCCTTAGAAGCAGCCCTGGAAGTGCTTTTGGTTGTCCTTCAACTTTAAGAAGGCCAGGCTCTCCATCAGGAGAGCCATGGAAGCCGATTTCATTGGTGGCCACTGCATTTTAACCGTAGTGTTGCTTGTTTCTAGCTTCACACTATCAAAAGTGGTCTGTTAGTAGGCAAATAAAGTCTCAAGAAGCTTCCTGTTCTATTGCAGACATCTCCTGAGGCCACCTTGTTAAAGAATTTACTTTCATAATCAGTTTCTCAGAATCAATATTTCTTTTCCTGTTTCCCTCCACTTGGACATAATGTGATTAGAACAAAGAACACTCATGCTTTGGGACATACCAGAATTTCTGCTAAAGAAACACTGTCCAGCTGTCCTTCTCTCACATGTGAACTCAGCCGTCCTCTTTCCATGTAGACATGGCAATGGCTGTGAGAGCGGAGGAGTTCAACCCAGCAGGCTTGGGACGGGGGCTCTAGAGGAAGCAAACATGCTCCCATCTTCTCGGAGGGGCCTCAAGAAGGGAAAACTTGTGCCAAGATCTGTGTTGATTCATATTTGCTGTAGCAGCAACGTGCTCCATCTTGCTCGTCTCTTCCTAGAGGCTGTCCTTGGGAGACAGTGGCGTTTTGTAGTAAGTGTGTCCTATTCTGGGTCATTCAAAGGGATATTTGGATTTATCTACTGTCAGTGAATAATGCAGCAATCCATAGGGTTTTTCCCTTTGTTAGGAAATAGAGGGCATTTTCTAAGGCTTTCTATCTCTAATTCCTCAACCAGTGGGAAAGGATTAATACTTGAAAATATTTGCATCGGATGACGAAGTAAGACAAATTGTTCAGAGCCACCCATGTTAGAAAGAGAGAGATTTAACAAGACAAGCAATCAGAGGCTGAATTGAACTGCTAAAAGGTCTCTGTCCCTTTTTAGAATAATCAGAGGTTTGAATGAGGCACAAACCAGAAAAATCGCTGTTAGTTTTATAAGTGCAAGTAAATAAAAGCTATCAAAAAATGTATGGCAAGTTCCCCCCACCCCCCAAAAAAGATGCAACATTTCTTTGAGTAGATTTTGTGAACACTGGTAGAGTGAATCTTGACAAAAACTGTGAAGTATGCAATTAAGCTGGAAAAGGATTGATGGCAGGATATTTTAAAGCTTTATTCCCCTCCCCACAGCATAACTCAAAGATGTTTTCGGTTTTTTTCCTTCCTTTTATAAACTCAAACTCCTAATTGAAAAACAGTCTGTGTTATTCGATATGAATGAAATAATTATATTTGCATCAGGTGTAAGGTTGGGTTGCTTTGGACAGTTTTAAAAGATTCTCCCCCTTAGTCCTTATTTATTTGCTCCCCGAAGGATTTCTGTATCTCTTTGGGCAAACCACACAGTAGCAGCAATAATCTTATTTACAAAGAGGGCAATAGGGCAGAGGGTTGGAGGCCCCAAGGGCTGGAGTTCAATATCATCCCTGTCATCCTGAGATCAGAGGGTTTGCCCCAGCCCAGGTGACTAACGACCAGGAACACTTTGTGACTGATGACCACTCTGTTTGGGGAGCTAATTGATGTCCCCCAGTTCCTAGTGAATAATGCTCTTTCTAGCAGTGACAGTAATGTCATCAGGAGGGAAAATATGTGGCTGGCTAATGAGGAAACAGGATACAGAGCCCCCACCCCCCACCCCCAGCCCTGGGTGCTCTACTGGGCCAAGCAGGAAGTCATACTTTTACATATATATGCAATGCTTTGTAAAAAATCTCTTTGAACCAGCAGAACTAGGGGAAAAGCTACCTAAATTCTGATCTTTTTTGACTGTGATTATGAATCTGCTCAGGTCTCTGTAAATCACGGTGAGGTGCACAAAGAACGACGAAATCTCCTTAGCATCCGTGGCCCTTGGTGGTCTGGCCCTTGGCTCTCATCCTCATTACTCTCCTATGGGTACCACATCCCAGTCACATCAGTCTATGTGTCATTCTCTGGACATATCACGTTCTCTTAAATCTCTCACCTGTCTCTCCCACCCTACCCTTATTTTTCTCCCTATAACATCTTTTATGTCTATTTTTTCCCTTTTCTTTTTTTCCTGGCTAGCTCCCTCTTGGTCTTCAATGTTCTGCTCAGGTATTACTTCTTCTTAAGTCAGTTTCTTGTGCCCTTTCTGGTTTCCCATGGCCTCGTCTATTTTAGCATTTGTTGCATTGCACTGAGATTATCTGTTTAAGTGTTCACCTTCTTTCATTAGATCTTAAGTAATCTGAGGACTTGCCATGGTAGATACTCAATAAATCTTGCTTGAATTGAACAAAATAAATGCACAGTACAGTTTGCTAAATAGAGCCTGGCTTAAGGCTATCAACTCAGTAATGTAGGGGCTAAGAGCAAATCTCAACTCTACCACTTACTGGCTGTGTGACCTTGGGCAGTTTACTGTCTGCCAAATGGGGATAATGATACTTCACAGGCTGGTTGAGAGGTTTAAATGAGATGTTGCATCTCCAAATCAATGAGATAATGCTAACCATTATTGTTAATGCTAAGTACAACACAGGTTCTCAGTAAATACTTGCTATATTGTATTTTACGATTCTAACAAATTATATTTCATTGACTACTAGAGTATTATTTCCTAGATGCCTTGTTCTATATACAAGTTAAAAATAAAGCACGTGTTTTTTTTAATTAAGAGAATTAAAATGAAAACTTTGTGGTAGGAAGTGGCCAAAGAGGTGGAAAAATAGTTACTCTAAGTGAGATCAGGAATATATTTGTAGCACCCAGCTCAGGGGATAAAATAAATCAAACTTCTCAGCCACTGTTTCAGCTACCCAAGGTGAGTGATGATTTATACTAGGCAGGTGATGAAGAACACGGATTTAATTTATTTTGACATCCAGAATGGGTTGGATAAGGTTTCAAATTGCTGCTGTCTGGAGAATGAAGGAGGGAAAACACAGGTACCTGGCTAGAACCATGCACCTCAGCACATCCCATGTAACACTGCAATGTTGTCAGGGGGAAAGATCCTGAGCTGGGAGCCCAAGGACCCGGGTTTGAGCTCCAGAGATTCAACTCACTACTAACTATCCATGTCAACTTGGGCAAGATCCACACCTACATATGTGGAAATGTGCTGTAAAACACAAGAACTTTGGGTGTTATCTGTAGCAGGCATTCTGGTAAGAAAAGGTAAGTTTCCATCTTTGCATTTCCTAGTGCAGGGGAAGTTTTTGACACGTACTTGTGGAATATATGGCTTTAAATAAATAATGGATGAATGAGTGGAGGCACTGCGGTTTAATAAAATTAATATGGGCTTTGGAATCAAGAAGGCCTGGGTTCTAAGCTTAGCTATGTGGTCTTTACCTGACTGAGCTTTTGTCTCACCTATAATATGAAGGTAATGACACCTACATGATAGCGCTGCTGAGGAGATATATATATATATATATATACACATACACATCTGTACACACACACAGATATATATGTGTGTGTGTGTGTATATATATATATATATATATATATATATATATATAGTGCCCATATAAAGTGCTGGTACGATGCCTGTCACTCATAAGCACAACAGAATATAGCTTCTTTATTCCTGATTATTAACTAAAGCAGCAGTCCCCGACCTTTTTGGCACCAGGGACCAGTTTCGTGCAAGACAATTTTTCCATGGACAGTGGCAGGAGGTGATGCTTTAGGCGGTAATGCAATGATGGGGGCGATGGAGAGCAGCAGATGAACCTTGGTTCGCTCGCCCACCCTCCACTCACCTCCTGCTGTGCGGCCCGGTTGCTAACAGGCCGCGGACCAATAGCGGTCTGCTGCCTGGGGGTTGGGGACCCCTGAGCTAAAGGACTGGTATAGACATTGGCTGAATACGATAAAATGAATTATTTGAACACGGGTTAATTCCAATACTTACATTGGTGTAGCCCTTCATAGTTTTCAAAGCTCTTCAAAACACTTTACATCATCTGATGCTACTGACATTTTCAGAACTGGCATTTTTACTGATGGGAAAAGCAAGTCAGAGTTGTAGCTTGTCCAAGGCCAAATAGCTAGAAAGTGACTGATCCAGAACTACATCCTGGGTCTAATAATTTCTTCTCCAGTGTTCTCACCAGCACAATATCTTTGTGGGTATCTTTGACATCTGTCATGATTCTGATGTTAGCCAAAAAGATTGTGTGCTAGGTAGTAAACACTTAAACATTTTCAAATGGATCAGGCTTACCCAAAGATGGGAACAATTCTGTTATTGTTATTATTAAAATAAACAACTGAAGTGCTGCATTCGTCATCTAATTTCTTAGAGTTAAAAGAAAAATTATTCCATTATTCTACAAATATTTGCGCATCCATGTTCAAAGCAATGAATAAGGTGCTGCAGTTAGTACTGGGGAGTCCCAGAATTCCATTTGGTTCTTAATCCGAGATTGCAACTGTATACTTTAATTACTCATCCCATTTGTCATTCCTTCCTGTCACTCTCTTTCCCTTTGGGTATGTCACAGGGAACTATATATCCTATAATCCTCTATATTCATTACTCAGCCTTACCCAGAAACTTGTGAAGTAGTTCACAAGTAACCCAACCTGTATTTTTGAGATGTTCAGAGACCCACCCATGCTGCACATTTCATCACCTCCTAAACTAATCAGATATGTACACTCCAAACTTCCCTTACCAGCATTCCAGGGACAAGGAGTTGACGAACAAAGATAATGTGTATTGCTCACCTTCTATATTCCAAGACTGTACCAAGAACTTCACATGTTATCACCTTCAAACCAGGAGAAACACTTGCCATAGAATATTCTAAAGAGGATGGTGACATTTTTCCAGTTGGAACCATCTGGGGGCATACTCTGGCGCTTCTTGCATACCTCAATTGGTTTTCTGTTTCTACATCATTCTTAATGTATATTTCAATATAGATGGCCACATGTATTACTGATTGGTATCAGTTTTGAGTTTCAAGATGTTTGTGAAGATATTGAAATAAGTATCTTATTCCCTTCAAACCCCAGTATAAAATTTAAGAATTAAGAACACGTCATTTGCTCTTTGTTAGAAGCATTTATCTCATGCAGTTAACTACAATGTTTAATAAAAGAAGAATGAAGAGTTTTAATTATAGCTATTAAGAAAATAAAGATAATCTATTTTCAAATATTTGTCAATTCATCATTTGAAAAATTTAAAGTCTTCTTTCAAAATTGACTACGAACATACTTTATTTCAGACAGTAATACTGTGTAAACTTAATTGTAATGCTTTTTTATTGATACTTCATTATAACAATTTCAAAATATTTTCTCATTGTTCAGATAAAAATTTGTTTTTATAAGTTAAGGTGAAAAGTAATTATCTTTTTCACATGGTTCCAAATGTATGTTATAAATTCTTTAAATTTATATATTTTACTGTCTGCTATGTTCCAACTTAATTTATACATTGAGAATAGTACATTTGCTTTAATTTACTTCAAAATCATTAAATGCTTTAATTAAATAATGACATAAAAGGTATGGCAGGCTTTTGTCCTTTATTATGTAAATGATGGTTTTTTGCATGTTTTTCCTATGTTAAAAATTAATATATTAATCCAGTCTATACCCATTTCTCAAATAAAGTCTTCATTGCTTTTGGGGAACAAATCAATCTTTTAGAATTTAAACCCCAAGTGTTTTAACAGCAGACTGTGAAATAAGGCAGAATTCAAAAACACTGTATGTTCTTTGTGATAATCTAGAATTTTTATTTGATTCCAGGTAACTTCGGACAATAGACATGATGGGATGTTTTCTCTTTGAATAAATAACAATTTAACTACATCATTGAACTAAAATATAGCGTGGGCTTAATACATTGTAAATATTACATTAGTACTACTTCACTATAGTAATCTAATGACTGAAGCTACATTGAATAACAATCTTACTAGTACTTGTGTACAAAGTTTTATTACTAACAAAGATATTGCAGCGGTTGCAAGGATGTCACCAGCTCAACAAACATCTAACAATACAATATTCTTCTAAGAGGAAAAGTAATCATGTTTGATTTACAGACAATAAAGAGCTTTGTTTTCCACTTGAAACATTGGAAATAAGAATCCAGATCATCTGGTATCTTAATTCATATTATTACAAGGAAAGGTTTCCTTTCTTGAGCACTCTGGATCCTCAGCAGGCCTGGTACACTAAGTTTACGTGAAGATAGCTTTTAGGATGCCACGGCAATGTAAGGAAACTCTCCTATCTGAAAATTACTGATTTGTAGGCTACTGCTTAAACATCTGACTTTTTAAAAACCTATTTACATACATTCAGCCCAAACCAGTAGATAAAATGTTTTGTCTATATTACAATAGGCATTGTTAACATTTCATCAGAAGGCCAGTGCAAGACAATTGTTAATAGCCGTTGCCCAGCATTTAGGAGATTTTAAAATATCATACAAATATACAGTTAGAACACGAGACATCTAATTTTGCTCATGATATTGGTGGTCTCTTTTACAGACATGGGATGGCAGAAATCGATCAAGAGGACAGTAACTAGAATGCCACTCATCAAGGGCCAAAATTCTCATCTGGAGGTTGGGCTTGTCTCCTGCAGTGTGGGTTTAGACGGCCAAAATTCCATGACACTTAATGCCACATAGACCTGACTCAAAGTGACGGGAGGCTTGGGGATCATCTCAAGTGTAGGCATATGTCTGTAGCTTCTTCCAGATCTGTGTTTCTTTTACATTTATTTCATACGGAGTGGAAAATTAGGGGTTCTTGGAGACAGCCCTTCTTTTCTAAAGAAAACTGTTAGTCTGGGATTGAAAGGCTCATCATTACTCTGAAGAAATTGAGCAGGTTGGCATTTGGCCCTATCTAAAGACATATAGGATGGTGAAATGCAAGATCAGGACACATATGTCAGCCTCAGAGGAGAGCAGATAACTCTGCAGGTAGACCTTATAAAGCTTACTGCAATCTAAATTATATGTCAATCAGTGGGTCTCATTAAGGGACTAATTAATGAATGACACTATTGAATAATAATGCTAATGAGTATATTCATTGGGGAGAACATTTGAGTCACTTGGGTTAGGAAATGATATTAAAAGTATCAGAGTGAATCAAACTCATTTAAATGTTTTAAAATGAAGGTGGTGTAACACATACATGATGATATTTCACAGATATTTCTTAGAATATCAATAAGCACCAAGTTTAGTGCTGTCAGCCCCGTTGTCCCTTAATTTATTATATATGACTGAGATCTTATAAGCACAACACACTATAAAATCTACATTGCATACACACAAATACAGTTTCAAAAATGAATCCTGGAATTTTTCTACCAATAACAAGAATTTCCTCTTCACCAGGTCTTCATAGCTGTGAGAAGAGCGTTGGTATTGCCTAGTGAGCTCTGAGATGTGTGGATTAATCTTCAGGGTAATTTAGAACAAAAGAGTGGCAATTCTTCAATGGAAACTAGACCCTGGTGAGTTTTTTCATAAATAATCTTTTCTTCTTCTAAAGAGATCTTATTAATCCTCTAGCACACTGAGCATATCATCTGCATATCACAGAGAGGTAAAGTGAGGGAACCAGCAGGCAGGTTCGAGCCGTACAGACAATTAAAGGCATCTCAGCTTGGCCCACAAGCCACATTCAGCCTTACACTGCAAGAAAGGACATTGTTCCATCAGGCTGCTTGGGTACCACATAGCTAGCAATCACCAGATAAATGCTAGCTCTCTGCTTTACATCAGGCTATGCAGGCCTCCTGGCCCTGCAAAAGCCATGCTTTATCTGTTTAGGGAGAAGATAGTTTGTAAGTAAAATCTGTCAGAGTCAGGTGGCTTCTTAAGCATTATCAGTGCTTACTGGGAAAGGGCCTAATTCAGAGCACCCGTGGCACCATTAAGGAGTATGAAACGGGGCGTAAGAAGAAAGCAAGCCATGCTCATATTTATGCTTTAGCACCTCTTGTTAATCAGGAACAGAGGAGAGGCCTGTTCTTTAAAGAGCCCAAACCTACACAGACAAAGCTGGGCGCTGGGCTGTCACCAAGGGCATCTGCACGAAGCGCAGAAGCAGCCGTAGGACATCCAGGCCTCAATCACGAGTGTGTCAGGTCCTCACTGCCCTCTTCTGTCTCACCCACCGTCTGATAGGTCTTCTTACCACATAAGCCGGATCTGGTAGTCCCACTGCAGTGAGCAAAGTATAGTGCTACTTAAACTGGGATCACGCTGCCTACACACACAACTAAAATATGTTACCACTGGGGGGTTTTATTTCAGAGCTACTTCCCTTATAATGACTTACATCTCCGTGGACTTGATCAATATTAGGTGCTCAGAAACCAAAACACTCCCATTTCCCGACATGAACACTGTAAACACAGACCTTGACCTGAAGGCTCATTATAGATGACTCCTTGCTAAACGCTGGTCTTGTGAAATACCTAAAGGTCAGTTTAGTACTACTTGACCCAATTTCAAAGGGAGAGGGTTCTGAAGGCTTATGGTCAGTATTTTTATCAACTAGATTTCCGGAAGAACTCAATTTTAGAAACTGAATTCATGTGCAAGAGTGCAGCAAGGGGAACAGCTTACACGTGGTCACAGTTTTCTCACTTTAGGACATTACTAGAACAGTTACAGGATAGAAACACACACACACACACACACACATACACACACACACATTTATATTCACACTCACACACAGTATAATTTTACTGATCCAGACACTACTTCTTTTCAATTAAGAAAAAATGAAGACTGTTGTTTGGCCACCCAGGCATGAAATCTACTTAAACCTGGAATATAAGGATGCAATACTCTTCAAGAAAACAGCAATTGCACAGTGATAACAACATACATTAAGATTGACACATGCTGTCTTAAGAGGTCCAGTAAGAGCTAAAGTCTAAAGAAAGTCGGAGGTGTCAGCCAAAGTCAACATGCAGTCTCTCTTCTGTTCTGATTGTAATCCATCACCCAACAGAACAGCTATAGTCCAGAAGATAACACAAGTCCTCGTATGAAAATGCTGGACTAAGAAATTTTTAAGTGTCAACGAATTCTGCTCAAGACTTTGGACAGTCTTCAAATTCTTCTTGTTGGATTAACAGAAAAATAAACCTTTATGGTTATTTCAATGTCAAATTTAAATAGAGATATTTGAAAAAAATATTAAGGTTTCTAAAGTTACATCATGGGCAGTAATGTTTTAAAAAGTGGTCTCATTGGCATATATCCACTGCTTATGTGCCATTGTTCTTGTAGAAGCCCACCTTGCAGTTTTGCTGGACTAGACAAATATAAATAACACATGGTAAACACTGATACACATCTCACAGGACACACTACATTTTACAAAATAGCTTTACTTTAGTACTATAACTGTTGTAAAAATGGACATCTCTGATTACTTCCGGACAAGTACATTTCACATTATAATGAAAGTTGTGATTACAAAGGCATTACTCATTTGATGGCCTTTTTCTATGGGTATTTGGGCTTCCAATTGTGTAGCCAAAGGTTCTCTCCTATTTCATTGAGACTTTGAAGGACCTTCCCGTCCCTTAAACAACAGCCTTTCTTCACCGTAAACCCCCGGAGAACTGAGTTTGAGGACCTACACTATGGAAACGTTAGAGAACTGAAAACTGATCACGGTGACAATCACCTTTTCACTGAGCGCGGTCAACTTAAAAAAATATAACCGATGAGACGACAGACTCTTCTGGGTTTTTGAGCTTTTAAAAAAAAGAGAGAGAGAGAGAGAGAATTTCTTTTCCTGTGCTGCCAGGGACGCGTCTGGCTCACAGAGCCTCGGCAGACGTGTCCGTGGACACAGACATGGTCACCTTGGCGATCTTGACCGTGCTCTTGATGCAGCTCTCCGCGGCCCTGTGGACGCTGGCTGCATTGTTGGCGTGTTTGTGCAGGCAGTCCGAGTCCCCCATGCTGTTATCGAGAGGCTGCGCGGTGCCTTCGCACGAGGGGAACATGCTCCGGAACGCATGTCTCAGGTCCTTGCTCCGCAGAGCGTAGATGATGGGGTTCACGGTGGAATTCAGCAGACAGAGCATGCTGCAGAAGGCAAACACTGTCTTAATGAGCTTGTTCATCTTCCCAAAGACGTCGTACACCATGATTGCGAGCAGGGGGCCCCAGCAGATGATCAAAACCACCAGAATCAGGACCAGGGTCTTGGCCAGCCTGATGTCCATGCGGGCTTGGTCCGGCCGGGTCACCTGCACCTTGCCGTCCTCGGACGTGTGGATGATGATGCTCTTCTGGGTACCGCGCTGGATCATGCGGACGGCGTGGCTGTGCGCCTTCCAGAGAATGTACATGTAGGCGTACACGATGAAGAGCAGCAGCACGCTGGTGACCCCAATCCAGAACATCAGGTAGGTCTCGTCGATGAGAGGGAAAATGTCTGAGCACACGGATTGCAGTTTCTTGCAGTTCCAGCCCAGGAGAGGCAGCACGGCGATCACAATCGCGATGGTCCACATCAGGCAAAACGCCACCACGGCCTTGGGCCGGGTGACGATCCTCTTATAGGCCAGGGGTCTGTGAATAGATATGTACCTGTCGATGGCCGTGAGGAACAGGCTGCCGACGGAGGCCGTGAATGAGGCTGTGACCCCACCCAGTTTGAACAGAAACACGTTGGGGCTGTCTTTGCGGTGGAACACGTGGAAGTCGACGAAGCTGTAGACGAAGATGACGCTCCCCAGGAGGTCTGCCACGGCCAGGCTGCCGATGAAGTGGTAAGAAGGCCGGCAGCGGAGGCTGCGGGAGTGGAGGATGACGCAGAGCACCAGCAGGTTCTCCAGGACCGTGAAGGTGCCCAGCGTGAGGGACAGCACGGCGATGGCTAGCTGCTGGCTGGGGTTCAGAATCATGAAGCACTCCATGTCCATAAAGTTCTCCCCACACTGAATGTTCTCGTCGTTCTCCTTGTAGGAGGACAGAGACTTGTTGTAAAACTCGGTGAGGTTCACCTGGTCTGCTGGGACTAACTGGGGGTGCTCTCCCGCAGTCATCTTTTCTTGGAAGGGACTTCCCCTGAAGGAAGTTAAAGGAAATTTCTGCGGGAAGTAACCTAATTTGGATGCCATGTCGCCTTTGATGTCTTCGTACTGAATGTCATTGGCACCCACGTAGAGGAGGTCTGTGGTGATCGTTCGGAAGGTGGTATCTGCAAGGCCATCGAGGATGGACTTCATCCCCTCTGTCTTCTATTAGGCCACACTCACAGTGACGGAGAAAGAGCCCCGCAGCAGGAAACCCTGATGGGAGGGAAAACAGATAAGCTGAATGGGGAGAGAACAGGGAGAATGAAAACACACGAACAACTCGCCCCCCGCCCCCCAAAAGAACGATGGTAAACATCCCAAATATGTCCCCTTGTGTTATTTCATTCCTGTCTCTGAACATAGGTAAAATCCTTGTCCGATTCTGTCAACAAAATGTGTCGATCTTTCAGTTAAAGAAAAGCTTCCCAGGGCATTCCCTGGTGGTCCAGTGGTGAGGACTCCACACTTTCATTACCGAGGGCGTGGGTTCAGATCCCTGGTCACGGAACTAAGATTCTGCAAGCCACACAGAGCAGCGAAAAAATAAATAAATAAAATAAAGCCACGCATTTGATCAATGTACAGAAAAATATACCATAATAAAAATAAAAACGCAATTAAGATTTAAAAAGGAAGGAAAAAAACAAGAAAGGCTGTCAAAAGTTGGTGAGGTAGGGCACACACCCAACACATCCATTTCTTTCATTATTTAAGCTCTCTGGACTTGAGTCGCTGTGTGAGGCCCGCGTGGACCTCCAGGGTCTGGTGGTCAAGCGAAAGCAATGTGTCTTGGGTGTGGCTGTGTTAGGGAGTGTCTGCCACCTGGCTTCTACTATCTCACACACACACACACACACACACACACACACACACACACAAACACACACAGAGTCCTGATGCTGGTGGGGAAAGCAACCACATGTCACACAATCTCTGCTCTTAAAGACTTTACTGCCTTGTCACATGCCTTGTCACACAGGTAAGACTGAGCATATAAGACAACCAAAGAACAACAGAGCGTGGAGTCAAGGACTGAGTCGTGTGGCCTGTGTGTTCAGTGTAAAGGCGGAGGAGGACATTGCTGGGAACTGTAGGAAGCAAGTGGCCTTAATGGGAAGATCCAGGTTCTAGCCCTGACTCCATCGGGCAAGTTTCCTCACCCAGAGAAGATGTTTGAACTGAGCCATGGCTGAGGTGAACTTCTACAATGTCTACACCAGCCAAGAAAAATGTTACGAAGGGTAAATTTGCACTGATGCTCCCGGGAAGAACAAGATCTTTAACACTGGAAAGTAGTCACAATGGACCGTGCTTCCAGACAGCGACTTCCATGAGCAGCGAGGTGACACCAGCACACACTGGAGGACGGGAGAAAGACCCGATCATCCAGGCCTTTCCAGGTGGATGGCACTGGAAGTAAGGATGGCTGAGAGGAGAGGCCAGATTTTCAGGGCTCTTCAATTCTCAGCAAGGCAATTTGCCTCTGTTTCAAAATAAATGGCCAGAGAATTGGTGTTCCTATTTATAAATATTTGCTTAAAATGTGGCTATTGGGCTCTTTAGCTTATATATTAGAAATACTGAGGGCAGTCCAAGATGGTGGTGTAGAAAGATCCAGAACCCCCTCCTCCCAGAGGCCCACCTAATCTACAGCTACAAATGGAACAATTCCCTCTGAAAAAGACTTGAAAACCAGCTGAATGACACTTCACAACAAACGATAAAAGGGCCACTTCAAGGTGTGTGGGAGAGGCAAATCATGATGTCGTATACCTGAAACTAAGACAATGTTCAATGTCAATGATCTCAGTATAAATAAATAAAGAAGAAATATTAGAAGTATGGAGTGATATCTACAATCATTTTAAAAATCATCAAAGCCAATATTTTACTCACTAATTGTCTTTTTGTTGTTCCTAAAAATATCACACTGTATTGAGGGGGGAAAAGATAGGCATTAGCTTGGATCCCATTAAAATGTTCTGAATCCTCCTGCTAAAATACAAAGATCCCACCTATCTGAATTAATAATTCATTTATTCATCCATTCAACAAATTGTGGTGCACCCAGTATATGCCAGGCACTGTACTAGGCACTAAGAACAGAACAGTATCTGGAAAGAGCCCCTGACCACATGGAGTTCAATGTAGCAGAGGAGACAGGCTGACCCTGTAAGTATGAGAAAGCATTGTAACAGCTACAGTCAGGGACATATAGGATGCTGTGGGAGCAGCCGTCTGGGGGTTGAAGGCGGCTTCCCCAAGGAAAGGATGTTTGTGCCAAGAGTATGTAGAATTAATGTGGGTGGAGGCAGGACACGGAGACACAGAAAAAAAATTTTAATGAATACCTGAAGTGTCATGATGCGGTTTTTGTTCTGTTTGTCTGGTAATCGGGAATAGGCACAACATGCTAAATGTGGCCCAAGTTCCCACATTCTGCCACCTCTAAGTCCAGGCCACCATCACTGCTCACCAGAACCCGAGTGCCAACCACGTGGCCAGTTTTTTGTTTTTTTGGGGTTTTTTTGCGGTACGCGGGCCTCTCACTGTTGTGGCCTCTCCCGTTGCGGAGCACAGGCTCCAGACGCGCAGGCTCAGCGGCCATGGCTCACGGGCCCAGCCGCTCTACGGCATGTGGGATCTTCCCGGACCGGGGCACGAACCCGCGTCCCCTGCATCGGCAGGCGGACTCTCAACCACTGCGCCACCAGGGAAGCCCTGGACTGATCCCCTTTTGATCACTTGCCAAATAAATAGCTGCTGCCGTGATCTTCATAAAACAGGCGGCTGATTACGTCACTCCCCTATTTCAACCTCTGTGCCCTAAAGACCAAGTTCAAGTTCATTCACGAGGCTTCCCTTTCAGGCCCATGCTCTCCAGACCATCCCACGCAGCTCTTCTCTCTGCCATCCGTGTCAGCCCAGCTGAGGGCCTTTCAGATCTGACCCTCACTCCCTTGTGCCCAGAGCTCTCCACATTCTGTTCTCCCTGAGCAGGAAAGCTCTCTACCTCCATCCCCACACCCATAGGATGAAGTCCAGTAAAAGGCTTCCTTCCCAGGGTTGTCTAGCCCCTGCCTGTCTCTCCATCCCTCCTCTCGCCATTCCTGGGCTCGCCACTATACCGGATAATTTGGTTCCATGAACACACCGAATCCATTGCTTTTCAACTTGGTGCTCTTGCTTCCACTGCTTTGCACACTCCTCTGAGCAAACACCCTTTCCCTTCCTCCACCTGGTCAACTCCTTCCCCCAGTTTGATGTAGCTCCTCTGCTCCCATCATACCCTCTTTGGGGCTCCTAGAATAGCCAGATAGAGTTCTACCATGGTGTCCATGGTGTTTACCAAATATTCTAATATTTCTCCGTGTTTGCATCTGTTTTGCCCCTCCCTCCCACCCACTAGGTAGTAAGCTCACTGAGGGAAGGAATTTTATTTATCTTAGTGTTTATTCATAGCATTTAATATAATGCCTAGTGTATAGCAGGGGGCCCTACATAAGCTGGTTGACTGACTATAGGTATTTCAAAAGAGAAAAAAAATCCCTTTCCTATTCAAGGTGGGGGAGGGAGTCACCCAATCATAATGGGAATAAATAAGCATGTAGCTTGAATCAGGGTATCTATCCTAAATAGATGCCCGATCCATTCGTGCTAGAAAAATGCTCTATTTAGATGAGGTAACTGACATTGTAAATGAAAGCTGCCTGTGTAGTGATTACCTAGCCTAAGTACTCACGGAATGAGCCACATGACCCAGCCGACTTTGGCTAGATAGAGGTGAAGGAGAATACGGGCAATATGTTACCGGATGGTGAACAAAGCAAGCATGACAGGTGAGTCAGGAGGGCACCCTTGGCTCCTGCATGGTCCTCTGGCCCTTTCGCATGGTCAGCATCGCCTGCAATGACAGTTCGGAGGCACCGCCGAACCGAGGGCTCCGAATCGTCCACGGCTAACTTCTGGCATCACTCAGGAACTAACTGCTTCTTCTCTGAGCCGGTTCTGCACACCCTCCCACACTGGCAAAGGGCAAGGCACACAAGGGCTGGGAACTGCTCAGCCAGAGGCAGGAACACTAGTGCACAGACCACACAGGGACACCCAGTGTCCACTGAGAGTCTGGTAAAGCCCAGCCAGGTGTCCCGGGGAGGTTGTCTAGTTGTGGAGGATATAAAAATAAAGGATGCAGAAATAGAAGACTGAAGTTCAACAGCCACAGTGGTTGCCCTGCGCTTCCTGGTTCCCCTATTACAATCTCTCCTGAGTCCCCAGCTCAGCCTGGCTCCACCTGTTCACGCTCAAGTGTCCTCAAGTTCCCTGTTCAGCCATCTGTCTGTCATATCCTCTCTCACATCCTCGGCTCTTCCAGAAAATGTCGTACATGTGCCCACCCCTGGGCTGTGTCTCTTGAGTCAAGTTTGCTCTTTGTGCAAACTTACATTCGCTCAACAACTCCACTTATATGGGAAATTGTTCATGGAATAGGTAGGACACAGAAGATAGCCACAATCTGTGGGAGCCGTTAATGGTCCTGGCACATCCTCAAATCTTACTTTTGCTTCTCAACTGCCACCCATATCGAAACACACAGCTTCCTGGCCCGGGAGATGGCTCCCTGCTCCTTGAATCACGCTTGCACACCTTCCTCCTTTCCTCCTACCCCTCCCTCTGTCTGAAATACTCATTTCCAAGTTGTCTTTCTGAGATAAATTATCTTTACCTCCTTGACCTGCCCTTTGCACCAGGGAGAACTAGTCCCCCAGTTTTCCCCTCTATTATAGACCTCATCATAGCATTTATGCATAAGTTTACATATTTATTTCCATAACTAGAATGTGCTTTCCAAGCACAGGACTGGCGTCTTTTTTTTCTTATGTGACTCACTGACCTGATAACATGATAGCAGGCGTAGGGGGGATGGGGGAGGCTGGGCTCACTTCGAAATCTTCCCATGAACCTAATACAGTGGCAGTTGAATTTTATTAACTGATCCATGAAAGCCGTGATTTAATAATATATATTTGCCTTTTCTTAAAATTAGAAGAGAGAAAGGTAATTAGTTCAGTGGACATTTGGTCTGAAGATCAAAGTTTGAGCCCAACATTTCCAGGCAGCTACTGGGGCCCAGTCCATGATCTCCATCCCATAAATCATCTTCTCTCAAGTAACTAATTCTCCCTTCACACTGCCTAATTAAAACCTAATTTATCTGACATTTTGATTATTTATATTCCATTCATACAATTCAAAACGTACAAAAGGATATACAGCAAAGAGTCAACCTAACCTCTCCCATTCTGATGTTCCAGCCAACCAGTTTTCCTCCTTAGAGGCAAGAAGTTTCTTGGTACTCCTTGCAGCGATATTCCATGCATATTCAAGCAAATATATATACATTTATCCCCTCTTTCTTTTCTTTTTAACAAATACTAATATAGGTACTGTTTGGCACCTTGCTTTTCCACCTAAAAGTATATGTGAAGACAGTTCCACATCAGTACACAAAACCTCCTCATTTAGCAGCTGCCTTGAGTATCTGTTAGATACTCATAGATGCCGCCTATGGACACAGGTTTAGCTTATTTATCATCTCTTACTATTACAAATAATGCAGCCATGTCATGTTTCACATTTCTTACAGTATTGTGAATAATCTCTCTAGTCACTCAAGCTCACACTCCACACTTACCCTGGATTCCCTCTCCTCAGCCTCTATAATCAGGTAGACCACTAAGTCTTGCTGATTTTTCCCCTTTTAAGTACATATGGAGAGCTTGTTATGTGCAGCTGGCCCTCTGAGCCTCTGATGTATATCAAATTATTTTCACAGTAGCCCTGTGAGGTAGATGCCATTATTATCTCCATTTTACTGATGAAAGGCACAGAGGGGGTAAAGTAATTTGCCATTCACACAGCTAGTAAGGGCAGAGCCAGAATGAACTCAGATATTCTGATTCTAGAGCAGTGTTGTCTGATAAAAATGGAATGCAGAAGGCTGCTGGACATCCAATATAAGATGCACATTTTTTTTGTTGTTGGTGGTGGGAATGTAAGTTGGTGCAGCCACTATGGAAAACAGTATGGAGGTTCCTCAAGAAAACTAAAAATAGCGTTACCGTATGATCCAGCAATCCCACTCCTGAGCATATATCCAGAGAAAACTATAGTCCAAAAAGATACATGCGGGGCTTCCCTGGTGGCACAGTGGTTAAGAGTCTGCCTGCCAATGCAGATGACACAGGTTCGAGCCCTGGTCCAGGAAGATCCCACATGCTGCGGAGCAACTAAGCCCATGCGCCACAACTAGTGAGCCTGCGCTCTAGAGCCCGTGAGCCACAACTACTGAAGCCCATGCGCCACAACTAGTGAGCCTGCGCTCTAGAGCCCGTGAGCCACAACTACTGAAGCCCATGTGCCACAACTACTGAAGCCTCCGTGCCTACAGGCCGTGCTCCCCAACAAGAGAAGCCACCGCAGTGAAAAGTCCTTGCACTGCAACAAAGAGTAGCCCCCGCTCGCCACAACTAGAGAAAGCCCACACACAGCAACGACAACGCAACGTAGCCAATAAATAAATAAATGAACAAATAAAATAAATCTATTAAAAAAAGAAAAAAGATACATGTACCCAGTGTTCATAGCAGCACTATTTGCAATAGCCAAGACATGGAAGCCACCTAAGTGTCCGTCAACAGATGAATGGGTAAAGAAGATGTGGCACATATATACAACGGAATAGTACTCAGCCATAAAAAAGAATGAAATAATGCCATTTACAGCAATATGGATGGACTTAGAGATTATCATACTAAGTGAAGTATGTCAGAAAAAGACAAATACCATACGATATCACTTATACGTGAAATCTAAAACATGACACAAATGAATGTATTTATGAAACAGAAACAGACTTACATAGAAAACAAACTTACAGTTACCAAAGAGGAAAGGGAGTAGGGGAGGGATAAATTAGGAGTTTGGGATTAGCAAATACAAACTACTGCATATAAAATAGATAAACAACATGGTCCTACTGTATAGCATAGGGAACTATATTCAGTATCCTGTAATAAACCATAATGGAACAGAATATGAAAAAAAAATATATATATATATATATATCAGTTATATATATATAACTGATACACTTTGCTGTACACCAGAAACTAACACAACATTGTAAGTCAATTATTCTTCAACAAAAAATTAAATTTAAAAAAATGCACATTTTTTTCACATTTTAACATCCCTGAAATTAGAGTGTACCTTATAGAGGGTATCATAGTTTCGTTGTCACAGAGCCTCTCCAGCTGGGCCCCCCCCGATGGGGTCAAGGAGATGCCCTCCCAGAGTCACCCTCCTCCAATTCCAGGAACTCCGTGGGCTTGCTCCTGGGGTCTGTCCTCCTGGAGGCCGCCGGAGGCAGCTGTTTGTGGGGGAAGCCGTGTGAGGATGGGCAGGCTGGGCCGATCACATGCGTGTGCCTGCATGCGTGTGTCCTCGTGGTGCAGTGTGGCTGGGAGCAGAAGGGGGCGGGCAAAGCTGACTCCCCCGCACCATCATGTTTTGCTGTCTAACTCCAAGGAGGCCAAAAATTCTAAATTTGAACCTGGCCTTGCAGGCCCTCGTGAAGGCATATTTGTCAAGGTAAGAGGCTGGAACATACTTTATTTAGTAGTTTATGAGCTTGATGTATAGCTTCAAAATATTTTTTTTTAAAAAATGGAATGCAAGCCACATAGGCAATTTTAAAATTTCCATTATCGAGGGTAAAAAGAAAAAGGTAAAAGGTGAAATTAATTTTAATAATATATTTTATTTAACTCAATACATCCAAAATATTATCCTTTCAATAGGTGGAACTAGCCACATTTCAAGGGCTTAATAGCCACATATGGCTAGTGGCGACCATATTGGATATTGACAGGTTTGGAGCTGCTTTAAACCTTTTTTTTTTTTTTTTTTTTTTTTTGGCGGTACGCGGGCCTCTCACTGTTGTGGCCTCTCCCGTTGCGGAGCACAGGCTCCGGACGCGCAGGCTCAGCGGCCATGGCTCACGGGCCCAGCCGCTCCGCGGCATGTGGGATCTTCCCGGACCAGGGCACAAACCCGTGTCCCCTACATCGGCAGGCGGACTCTGAACCACTGTGCCACCAGGAAAGCCCTGCTTTCAACCTTTATGATACATCATTTCCCTAACCTAAGACAGGGATGCTACTATCTCCCTTCTTTCCCCCACTGATTCCAGCCAGTCCAAGCACCAGTAATGGAGAGAACACTGAATTAGGAGTTATCAAACCAAGATTAGTGTCAGACCTGTATTTGGGTAAGTAGTTACTCTTTCTAAAGCTCATTATTTCATCTGTAAAATAGGAAGGAGAAGGAGTAGGAGGATGCCTCCATCATAGAATTGTTCTGAAAATTACATGAAAAAAATAATGCATGGTGAAGAACTTAACATAGTGCCTGGCACAAAATTTAAGTCTTCAATAAATATTAATTATTATTATCATTACTTAGTCTAATGGCTCTTTGCCATATACTAATAATACTTCCAGATAATGCATTGACTTAATTAGATCATAGGCTACTTATTCAATTTTTATTTTTGTCTCGGCACTTAAAGCATGAAGCAAGTATAAGATACACACATGGGTGAGGGAGGAGGAAACTTTATTGAATGTCTATTACATTCCAGGCATCTGAGAGACTCTGCATATATTCTATCGTGAAATTGTCATGACAACTCTATCAGGTGCTTATTTATAATCCCCGTGTCACAGATGAGGAAGTGGAGACCAGTAGATTTTAAATAAATTGTCCAGAATATGAAGAGCTTGTAGCTGAACCCATGTCTCTCAGACACCAGAGTTTCTGCTTTGGGACTTTATACATCTTTTAAGCATTAACAGTAACTAGGATAAAGCCATTTTGCATCTTATAGTATATTCTAGCCTTCCAGCTTCTTACAAACACGAATTATGGCATTTTGCCAATAGTAATTAAGACTACCTCCTACTAAATCGCTCTTTCCTATCCCAGCCCATCTAGGTACATCTGCCTACTGGCATGTCCTCAAGGATGAAAATTTTAGTATTTGGAAGAGGTATAAAGCTTCTTCAGTTAAGAAGAAGGATCACAAACCTTATTTCAATAATTCAAAACATGTGTGCCTGTGATTTACTCTATATTAAGATCACCACATATGTGATCACAATTTCCCATTTTAATGTGACCAAACACTTTCATTAAAAAAAAAAAAAAAACAGCTTGTTAAAACCTGAGTCAGGGCAGTGTGGTTACGAAATATAGAGTAACTTCTACCCAATATAAGCCAACTTTTTAATGAAAGAATACAGTTAAAAATATACAGGGATGTTGTGCAGTTCAAGGATCTTAGCAATGTCAAAATGCCACTGTGCACAGGCTATTTTAACAGTTAATGGGATCATGGCAAGAAAATTGTGCTCTGCATTTCGGTAACCCTTTATTTTTACATTTGGATTACTACAGTAATGTCCACCTTACTATTATTTATTTATTTTTTTGTATTGAGAGTTTTCTTTGAGAGTTCATTAGTAATATAGTTTAGGCTTTGGGGGATGCAGCTACCATTAATTTTGTTTTTGTTTGCTACTGGGAAAATCTAATTGGAAATTTCCAGCAAGAGGTGTAGATGCACCTATTAAAGAAGCAGTTGGGTTTTGTTACCATTATAGTAAAAGAATGATTGAATGACATTTAAAGGGGATTTTCCTAGAATTCTGCTTTTTAAAATATAAGGAACATAGTCTAACGATTTAGGCTGTAAATCATGCCTTTATAACAATAATAAAAATACTTTAATATATTGAATCTATTATTTTTAAAAAAACTTCAGTTTTTAGAATAACATCACCTGTTCTTTTTGCCCACCTCTCTATGCACACCTGCTTTTCTCCATCCACTGCCTCCAAACTTATACATCAACTCGCAGGCTATGGTGTCATCAAGAAATTGTTATGGATTTGGAAGCAGTACGGAGTTTTTTTTAAAAGTCTATTCAGAGTCTGTATCTTTGTTTCTATAACCATTAAGGGTATAAAACATCCATGTTCTGATTAGGATGAACATGGAGTAGGTCCTCAAAACAAGACTTCAAATAAAGTCTTTTCTATACCAGTATAATTTAATAGCAGGCTATTTTAGACGTCATTGCCCCACTGAAGACCTTCTTTGTTTCAGAGGGACACTTCAGTAATTTAGATATTTGGCACTGTTGATTCTGGAGTCAAAATCCTTGCAGCATCTCTGGGGGAACAGGCACTAGAGAGTATTTGCTTCCTGCAGGATGTCATGTCCGGGAAGGCAGAAAACCCTCCAGAAGCATCGGAAGACCGGCGCTCCCAATATAGTTACAGACTGTATCAGCCGACCAGGCTCCTTTTCTAGATTCTAAGTTTATAAATGCTTTAAGGAAATAATCCCAAGCTCATCACGTCTAGATTGATAGACGTCCAGGATATCAAACGTAGGAGCCATAGGCCTTTTCTTAATCGTGTTGTTTTCCTTAGTTTGTTGGTTCTGTCTTGTTCTGCTTGGTTAACCTTATAAAAGAGCCTTGCGAATGGTTCAAGAGAAAGAAGGTGCCAGTGGATATATTTGTTTGTTATTTTCCATTCATTTCTGGGAACAAGTCTGGTTTCTCTTAATTTGATCAAGAAAAATAACTTGCTAATGTATTTCTATAAGTCAGTAGGGAAATTTTTAGTTGACTCTTATAACTGCATTATTTCTAAGGCACGTCCTTAATGTACACTGGCAGATCTCACGGGCCAACTTCACAACTTGATGAATGATGCTTCTGTTACAGCTGAATGGGCAACTGAGTCTGTTCTAACGCTTACCTAACCAGTTGAGTTTTGAATTATTAAAGTAGTTTGGTCACTTATTGCACCATCTTCCATAGCAAAGTCAAAGATTGACTTAACTATCCTGATAATTCAGGCAAAAATACATAATTCTTCTTCCTTGTGTTAATGTTCTCTCTCTTTTCCATACAGAAAAGAAAATTCCATTGTGCTCGTAATGCTCAGTTGGTTCTGAAAGGCTTAGCTTTTCTTATATTTTGTAACATAGAGCAGAAGTTATTAAATGTACCCTTTTCTCTGGTCTATTCTTACTAACAATATGAGTATTACATTTTTCATTAAAAATATCAATTATTATGGACCAGATAGACATGAGGACACTTATAAGGCTATATTTCTGTTCAAATTTAACCTGAAGTATGCCTAATTATTTAACATTTATAGGCTTCTTAAGGCATAAAGAATTTCAGGGCTCAAGAAATGATGCCTTTAAACTACATCAAATTAAGCACTCACTATCAGGTGAAAATGCTGGGAGGAAAACCATCACAAAAGCAAGTTAATGATACAGATGAACTGATTCCTTAGATCTGTTGACCTTTATAACCAATTCCATGAATCATTTAATGTTGCTCTGCTGTTTTGATGTTTCCTCCTACCAAGTGCCTTTGCTTGTTTGGCGCAGGGGGGAGTGGGGTAAAGGGAGATGCATTTTCTATATAAGCTGTAAAAGGAGCATAATTGAAGCAGCCTTCTCTTAAAATAGAATTTGCAAAGTTTTCAATTCAATAGAAGCCCTGGCCCATATACAAAATAGTCCATAAGATTGTCTTTATCTTGCATGAGGTTTGATCAATAAAGGCCGAAAGCAGTATGCAGAACCCAGTAGGCAGGTAATCTTGACAGTTCATTGCCAAGGACAACAGTGGTTTAAAGCGTGCCACATGTTGTCCAATGGAGCAGCATACTTTTCAGTTTCTTCATTCATCTTTCAACAAAAAGTATCTTCTCTTTGAATCCATGAACAGACACATGAAGGCCAACTAAAAACAGAGTCTTGTTTCCCCGGGCTCAAATCTCAGTGACTGGGTGACTAGGATGATTAAATGTACGACAGAGAGAATTCCAGTTCCCAAATATTTTCAGTCGGAAACATGTTTATGTGCCATGCATCATGCTAAGGATATGTATTATTTTTAATATTTACATGAATTAGGTGCTATTACAATTCCCATTCTACATATGAGAAAACTGAGGCTTAGAGAGGTACAGCTTTGCCCAGCGCTGCCCACTAGAGAGAATGGAGTTAGAACTTCAACCCAAGTCTGTATAACTCAATGTCCCTGCTCTCAACTTCGAGGTCCAGGAACCATTTAATAAGACAGTCTTCTTTCCACTTCTAAGGAAAGGGAAGAATCAATTTTGAGAAAGGAGGTAATAAACAGTACTTAATAATTTTACACAATGAACAACTAAAATCTGAAGGAATGCTCTGTTGACAGAAAAAGTTGCCCGTAGCACTTGCAAATCATCCTTGTCCCATGGGCTTTAGGGACAAAGTATGAGAATTAACTCTAAGCTATAAATCCTAGCCTTGGATTAGCACCTTATTTGCAATCAATGGCTGTTGGTGAGTAATAAATAAAATCTAACTTGTCTTTGCCACTAATCTAAAAAATTACGTATACATATTTTTCTTCAGTAGTCAATTATAAAGATTATGGACAGTTATGACAGTTTCCACGACACCAGCGAGGAACAGAGAGGGCACCTTCTTTAGGTCTGAATGAGACATGACTGTTGTAAGTCGACAAAAGCTTGAAACATCCATTGCCCATACGGAGCTCTTCAAACTCAAAGGAAATCACTCCACTTCCCACCGTGAGCAGGGTGGTTTTCTTAAGGCCCAGAGAGAGGATGCCACTCTCTGGTCAGTTCTTAAGAACTTGCCTGGAATCAAGGCAGAAGAAACTATGTAATCGTCATTTGGGCTCCAACAAGGGAGTGCCTGTGACTCACTCTTGGCGCCCAAATGGCACACAGCTGTGTTACTACAGCAAGGCAGCAGATGGATATAAAGTTATTGGCCCCTTACATGCTTCGTGTAACATATTTTTGTTGGGCATGTGCTCTGTGCTAAACACTGTAGACATTGTCTATTCACGTATCCCACCTGGATGATGGATACAGGTCAAGGAAGCAAGGGAAATGATTCTCCATTCCAACCAACCCATCCAATAAAGCCCATCCATCTGCCCTTCCCCTCCCACAGAAGACAGAGTTGAGTAGGATATGAATACAAGTAATAGACAGATGATACTTCATCATCAAATAGTACTGGCTTGGGTAAATTCCCTTCCTATATGTACTTTGAGGTTTTCTCCCTGGACAGATGATTGGCAATGCTGAGTCATCCCATAGCAGTCTTTCTTGTGTCTAAACCCTTCAGATCATGAAAACCTTGAGAGTAGGGACCTGTATTATATGGTCTTGAATGTCCTCTGCCTGGCATAGTGCCCGGCACAGGGTATGTACTCAATGCCTGTTTACTAAATGAATGTTGGCAGTAGAGCAGAGCTATCCTAGCAGAATGACTTTTAACTGTGAATAGTTTCCCTTGGCGTAAAGTCAGTTGATCATTAGGGAAGTAAACCTGAGTCTTGGTCTCATACAAACATCCAGCTGGAAAGAACTGTAACCAGATGTAAAAGTTACATGAAAGGCATCAACAACTGTGTATCCCAGGATCTTTGATCTCAGTATCAAACAGAAATTATATTGATGGCAAGTAGAAGTTATGGGCAAAGATCAGGTATTTACTTTCTATTCTGATCCTTCTTCAGCCTGAGTATGTACTATGAACCTCAATATTTTGCCATATAACAATGATATATAAGGAGATCTTTGTGAGATGCACAACTGTGAATGAATCCTAACTATATGTGTTGATAGACCTTTAAAGACGGTGTATGAAATTATGATTATAATGGACTTTTTCCTTCCCTCAAATGCATGCTATTATGCACTGATTTTTCCCAGATGGGTTTCTGCGTGTGTGTGTCTTCAAAGCAACTTACCAAGAGAAGTTATGTGAAAATTCAACCACTAGATGGAGTGGCTTTTATAAGCCCTCAGGAATCAATTTGTTACTCTGTTCAGTGGACATGGTTCTTGCTTTGGTTGAGCAACTTTTCCTGCTAACAACATTTTATGCGTTTTACAACTGACTTAATTTAAACATAAATAAGAAAATATGTTAAAGAGGGTTATTACTATTGCCTACAAAAACAAAATTTCTAATTGCTTTTCTGAGGCAAAAAGGCATTGAGAAAATTTAATATATTGATAAAACTTAATTGTGAGTATTTGGAATTGTGCCTCAAGAAAGTAATTAAGAATGAGTAAAGGAAAGTAGTTATACTGAAAACAAATGACACGTTTATGCTAAGAGATGCTAAGAGTAGGAATGGAAGGTCTCAGGAGCCCAAAATCAATTCTAATAACAAACTCAACTCATTTCTATTTTATGAAACATTTGGCTTTCCAATTTTCAAATATAAAATCACCAACACAGGTCATAACTCTGTGATGAAAAAGAATGGAAAGTTATTTTCTATCATTACAGAAGCTAAAATGGAATATTTCACAAGAGAAGTTAATATTTGTTTAAATACTCATACAAATCAAGGATACACTCGTTTTCTAAATAATTCAATGTCCTTCCTATCATTTTCTCACTGGAGTAATTTTAAACATTTTTATTGTGTGTAAGTTCAGGATTCCATTTAAACATGATTTTAAAAACCTAGGTACTTACATATCACCTACTTTAATTGAAAGTCACTTAATAAAAAAAATTTTCAGTGTGTATGAACAATACAAGATATAAACAGAAAAACATGCTTTCAAGATATAAATTATAATGTACAAACAGAACTAGAAGAACTTGGTTTCAGTAATGGTGTAAAGTATGCTTTGGAAATGTAATAACAAATCGGATGCAAGTACAGAGCTTTTATGCCATTGAAACCATGAGGTAGTTCTATTATACTTAAGAGTTTGACCTTGAATCATGGTTTGTGTGCTACAACTATGTGATTTTGAACAGAGTTGAGGAACTAAAAGTATTCAGAAAAAGTGACGTGAAGATAAAGAACTAGGAAATAAGATAGTTGAGCATAGGCTGGACATCCCAGGGTACACCTTAAAGAACAGTCTGAGAAGTCACAAGTGGTTTGGAAGAGCACACAGAGTTAGTTATTTTATAGGTCAGTGGTTCTCAAAGGATGCTCTCCAACCAGAAGCATCAGCATCATCTGGGAACTTGGGAGAAATGCAGTCTCAGGTCCGACCTCAGACCGACAGAATCAGAAACTCTGTTCCTGGGTGGGGGCACATCTGTGTTTTCACAAGGCCTCCAGGAGATTCTAAGACACCCTAAAATTTTAGAACCATTGTTAAAGATGGAAACCTGTAAAAAGACTAGATGGGGGAGGAAAATAGAACTAGCCTTTAAGAAGAATTGAGGTGAGATAGGAAGAAAGAATATTCTATGAGCGTAGGTTTTTCGATCATTGAAATGGATGGTGAAGGAAGCCTGTTCATGATAAAGTAGTCTCCCACAGAAGATCTTTAAAACCAAGCTTTTTCTATTTGATTGGAGTAGGACACTGTAGTCTAGCCCGAAAATGAGCGTAAGGAGTGAAGAACCTCTCAAGGATTTTCAGTCTACAATCCAGAGCTTCTCTGCACTTTTTTCAGGTAACTTATTTGCTAGATCTTTTGTCCAGCAAAGAAAAGTGGCTTCAAGACATAACATGCACTTACCCAGTAAGCAGACACAAATTAAAAACTGCATACCATTTTCTCTTAATTCTATTTACAAAGTCTATGTAAAGTTTGATAGGACTGCTAACCATGTCTATCAACACCGTTGTGAAGGAACCCATGACTACTGAGCATAAAAGAACAGGAAAAAAGTAAAAGTAAGTAACACTCCAGCTTATTTCCTTTTTAAGCTGGAAATGTTTCTATTTGTTCTTCTTTTGCCAAAACCATAAAATAATGTATCACGGGAGGTGAACCCAGAAAATGACGAACTAAAATGGAAATTTTGCGGTAGGCCCAAGTAATGCAAATCTACTGCAAATTATCTTACAGAGTTACCCTGGTAATTATGCAATTTGTACTGCTTATAGCTGGCAGGGATCTTTCAAAAATACCTACAAGTTATAAATATATGGAAATGTATCCCAGAGCACTTAAATATATGACTCTGGGCAGACTGTTCCCTCTCTAATTATTTCATCAATAAAAATGGATCATAGATTACTCATAATTAGTTTCCTTAGCCGAGGACTAAAATCATTCAAAGGTTTCCCTTTTGAAAAATTTGTATGAACTTAGATCTAATTTCCAAAAGTAGTTGTACATTTTCCAAAGCCAAGTTCCCACATAGACAAAGATACAGATTCCTTTGGACAATCTTTTGCTTACTTTAGTTATGAGTTAAGTTGTTTAATTTTTTTCTTTTTATTTTATTTTTTCCTTTTTCTCCACATGCATATCGCTTGTTCACCACAACTTGTACAAAAGCTAGAAAACATTTACAAATTCTGGTAGCAATGCATTAAAATGAGTTGAAAATATGGTCCATTTAAGAAGTAACACTGGAATAAACCAAAATACACAGATCACAGTGGTATTAAAATAAGCTCTCTTACAAAGAATAAATCAAGTTGATTTATTTTTAAATATAGCGGGGTTAAAAGCAAACAAGAGTGACAAAGGCACACTACCTATGGTTTTGGTTCACTTACTATATTAAAAACATCTTTTTTAGCCACCTGACCAACAGCAATCAATGTTATAAAATTTCCTAGTACAACTGTCCAATGTGAAAGTAGAATTTTTTTTTAAAGCATACTGGAATTTCTCACCAATTTAAATGTAAAACTCCTTTTAACTCAATTTACAGAACTCACATTGACTCCAATTTTCTTCTCTAAATATATGGTCTCAGAACGAATAAAGAAATGATAAAGGAAAGAGGGGAACCCTCCCATTTCAACATAAACTTTGAAAAACATTATTTCCTAATAATATTTTATTTTAATTATATTTAAATATACTACTGACATACACAGTTTGTGAAAGCATTTGCCAGTATATTCAACTCCCACAACAGATTGCTTGGCATGTCTTTGAAAAATGCTTCTGCTTTTCCTTAAAAAGCAATAGCATGGAATTTGCTAGTGGGAATAAAGAAATAGATATCACACTGTCAAATTTTGGAAACTATGCTGCACTTTACCTCCTGAAGTTAAAAAAAATTTTAATGCTATTCAGAGTTTATAATGGTGGTAAAGAATCATGCCAAAGGTATCAAATTTCTCTTCAACGAATCCAAACTCTAAACAATTAGGAATCCAAATGTGAGTGGAAAAATAAGACATCAGATAATAAAATATCGTACTCCTAGGGAAAAATGATTTGCCATCTGTGTTAGGAGAAAAGGGAACTTAAATCCCTTGTTGCATTCAAAAATGCAAAATTTATTTTAATAAATTTATTCAAAAATACAGACTATAATGCAATAACAGCGCAGGGGGTTAAAAAAAAAAAAGAGCTGGCTAAAAAAACACTGATTCCCATCAGACCAATCTCAACTGGCATGTTCAATAAGAAAAGAAGAGAAAAGAAACAAAGCAAAACTTTTGAAAGCCTTCCTAAAGTGCAGGTGTGAACATTTCTCCAGTTGGGGCTAAAACAGAATTCACGGTACTTTGAAACAACTGCTATGACTCTGCCAGGCCTATTTGCTCAGGTTTGGGGTGTAAACAATTCTTTCCTCAAAAACCCATACGAACACAACTCTGAACCTCAGAATTCCATGCTCGCTAAGTTATGAAATTAACCTGTCCAAATGAAACTTTCAGAGGATATCCCAAAGTTATAATCTATATGGAAATAATAATTCCATATAGTCTATATGGAATAATCTATATGGAAAGTACTTCAAATATATGGAAAATAGCCATAAAAACTAGATCAAGAATATATTTGTAATCTCAACTGCCCTAGAAAAACTGTTATAATGAAATGTACTTTATTTTCCATAAGGCACTCTGTTCAGTGAAGAAATATGACCCAGGATTTTCAGTAAATATTTTATGTTAATAACTAGAGGTAATCACACTGATTACTTTATGTAATGGCTTTGACCTCTGATTACTGATATGTCATAAACATATCTATTATCCATGCAAGCCTGTTTGAGATAGAAGTTCATCTAACCTCAAACCGTTTGAACAGCACCAAGGGAATCACTGGAAAACGACTAAAACAGCCTTCCCCTTTCCCCCTCACGAATTTCCTATAGTTTTAACTTAGTTGTGATAGCATTATAATGTGTTATATCCAACAAATATACCTATACTAACGTGTATCTTGTGACACAGTAATAACCTTGTATATCTTCTCCCAACTTTCTTCCAAAATTAATAACCAGTCAGCAAGATTGGTGAAAACTGTGTTAAACACATCCATCGGTGTTTATGAGAAAACTATCATCGAATGTGGTTCTGCCCATCCTAGCATCTTTGCAAGCTTTTTAGAACACAGGACACTGGAACAGATTTCCACTATCCTGGAAAATAAGAACAGCCTTGTTTTGATTCAAGCTGGATACTTCCTTTTGCCTTGAGTTTTCCATGTCCTCTGCATAGCTGCCTTGAATCTGGACATTTCCCCAAATTTGTAGTATTTATTTAAAATCTGAATCATATGTTCAAATATATCAAGGCAACATGTCTCAGTTTTTATTTCGGTCTTGATATATGTCTTTGAAAAAGTTTCTTCAGACATATTTATAAAAGTGTATTTATATATCCTGGTCATCTTAAATGATGCAGTATATAACTTGACATTTTGTAAACTCTGGATGACATTATTTCTTTTAGTCCAGAAAATATTTGGGAGAAATCTGAGTTGATCTGTAATATGTTGTAAAGTTAACCTAATCTAATCTAAGAATATACAGATTGGTGAATTAAATGGTTATCAAAACATTAAACAGCAATTCAGTTACAAAGTGTTGAACCCTCCAGTCCCTCAAAAACAGCATTCATGTGGTTATAATATAAGGTTAACATCATCATGAGCACAGGATTAGGAAAGAGCTGGAGATTCAGGGGGGAAAATAGGAAGTTAAAATTTTGCCAACACAAAATACATCCATTGGTTTGGATTGCCTCTTATTCTTTAACTTCTCGACCAACTTTCAGTAAAAAAAGCAAAATCAGCAGAGCTTTCAGCCCCTCAAGATATAGATATGCAATATATAAACCTGTCCTGGCATAGTTTTTCACAACGTTAGGTCCAGGTCATTTCAGAGTCAGAAGCAGAATTATAAATAATTTAAACCCAAAGGCTGTCTTCACTCTCATTTGTTAGTTCAATTAGAAAATGATGAATACAAAAATAAAAGAGACAGACTTACACTGGTGGAGACAATGGCATCCCTTTAGAATGAAAGAGGAATGAAAGCTCTCATCTGAGCTAACATCATTACCCCAAGAATAACAGTCAGCAAACTAACAGACAGGCTCCATCTTCCTAAGCAAATTCAAGACCCTATAACCAAATCTCGTTTTACTCATCATGTGTTGTTAGGTATTTCCAAATTTGATTTATTACTCTTTTTTGCAGCATTCCTGGAGAGCTAATTATGGGAAATAATCCCTCTCCTTATTAGGCCAACTGTTTTCTGGGAAGAAACATTTGGTAAGCCTGGTGAACTATAAACTGCTATTATAAGTTCCATTTCATAACCGTTTATTCTAATACAGCCGAGAATTCCAATTCTAATTCCACATACTAATGTGTAAGACAACCTAGGAGCTTGTCTAAATATCCTGGTGGTTCAGATTAATTCAGTCAAAGCAAAGAAGAATGTCACATGATTGTTTTGAGTGAGTTTTTCAGGCTTTGCCTTAGTAATTAATAAGGTGACACCGCATACTAAATACATATCAACACAATCACTGGGACTGCTTCTTTCTTGAGAAAATAGGTAAACCGATTCAAGGAGTTTTCTTTTGGAAGAGACTGTGATAGGCCACAAATGTAGTGGTTCTTCTGGAGAATTTCATTCCCAGCAGTTTCGTCTTGGTAACATTTAACAATTTCACTATTTTAACATTTTGAAATGCCAAAAAGAACACACTGATCCTGCAGCTAGGCTTATTAGAGAAGAACAATCTCACAAGCGAGACAGAGAGGCATGTGGTCCACTGGGAAAAGGGTAACAGAAAAAGAAAACAGTGGATAACAAACAAAGCCAAGCACTACTCCAACGTGAGATCAGATTTTTCACTAGAAGGTGAAACTTCACACACCAAAGTAAATAATATCACCTAGGGCTTGTTTAAGGGACTAGGCATAACATTCTTTTTATATGCACATGTACTGATGCTATCTATTAAAAGTTGGGGGGGGTGTCATGAATATAATTTGCCTTCCTAACAACGAGTATGCAAGCATAGTAATTTTATTTTTGAAAGGTCAAAACTGAGCAGTTGCCCCCTATGGCATCATGTTACCCCCAGGGAGACTAAGGAACACAATGAGACCTTTCCCCATCAGACACTTGATACCTACCTCAGCCAGGATTGCTCCTTGCCAGGAGTGGGAGACATCTTTGGAACAAAAAGAGTTCGTTTACAGTAAGTTCTCTTGATAACCTAAAAATGGATTTGTGTTTAAAAACCATGTCCAAGCGTCTTGCCCAACGGTGGTAACGGCTATTGTACCTACAGAAACCGCCTGCAGTATGCAACGTTTAAAATTCTGGAGGTGCGTGGATCCTGTTCAAGTATGGATAATCAGAAAATAATCTGTCTCACTTAAGAAACTATACGTGGCCTTTTATTTTGAGAACACGGCTTTTAACTGAGTTAGAGAGCGGGGGAGGGGCAAGGAGTACCAGGAAAAAAAGGACAGAGAAAAATCAATCAGTATATCTTCTCTTGCAAACTGTCAGTAGGGTGGGATTAGAAAAGCAACACCTTAAAGCAGATAAAGTCCTATGGGAACCTTAAAGGTTGGTTGCTCTGAGCTTCTCAATATTCTGCAAAATCGATTGATGGCAGTGGTCACCCACTGATAGAGTTTCCCCAGAGAGATTCCATTTCCCCCATTGTTCAAAAGATACTAACTTGGTCTTAAAAATGAGAAGAAGTTATGGGACCCACTGAGATATATTTCAACACCTTTAAAACCAGTAGATCTGTCCTAATTTCTTATTGGATTAAATGCCCGAGGGTGCTAATACATCGAGAAAGCAACAACAAAGGCAAGAATAGCACTTATCTGAAGGAAAATAAAAAACATGGGAGACACAATGATTAAAAGGTGACTACTTTTTTTCTCATCTGTTTAATTAAAAACTAAAATCAGAAACATGCATGTTGCTTCTAAACTTTCAAACGACCAAATGACAGTTTCTCACGTCTGTCATAGCAAAACACATTTTCATTCAGGAGCTGATCCGTTTGTGATTGTGAGCCTTGGCCAGAAATGTCTCTTAAAAACACAACGTCAACTTTTTTCATCTAACAGCTAGTTCTGAATTAAAAGGTTCCATCACTTCAAATTGAGATATCAGCTAAATGCTCGTTCATTTTTCCTCAAAGAAGAGTGTTTCCTGTAGCTATATTTTTATATGCAAAAGTTTATTATTTGATATACATTCCTTTATAAGACATTTAATATTTGACTTTAGACAGTTTTCAGGTTTGGTGCAGAGATCGATGTATTTCTCCGGGAAGACTTAGTTGATGATATGGCTTAGAAGCATCAAGTACCAACTCAAGCGCCCGTTTTTCAAACATGCACAATTACACATTTTCCACAAACAGACGTCAGTGCATACAGAGAGCCAGGTGCACACACATTCAATAACTAGTAAATGGTAGAAACCTCCAGAAGTAGCACAGACCACAGTTAACAGGCTGGGGCTCTACGGCTTAGTAAACACCGATGCACAATTCGCTCACACGGAATAAGAACTCCACGAAGGACACTTGGGGACCACACTGGTCAGCACCCGAGGGGGCGGGAGGCGGAAGAAGTATTTACAAACGCAACTCTGCCAGGTCTTACCCTTCGCATCCCCCGGTCCTCGCGGGAGAAGCTCCCTCGGCACCTCTTGCCCAGCGCAGGGCTGCTTCTCTGCTAGAACGAAACGTCCCCGCCCCCCGCCCCGACTCTACGGAGAGCTCTGCCGGGAGCCGAGGCACCCCGCCCGGGCCAGGGGAAGGCACTGGCGCCGCGGGAGCCGAGCAGAGGCGGAGGCGGAAAAGAAGTGGAGCAGGAAGGGGTGGCCGAGGGAGTCGCGAGAGGGAGGCGGCGCCGGCGCGGGGATGCGGGCGAGGCCGGGTGGGGTGGGTGGAGCGGGGTGTGCCTCCGTCGGTCGGTCAGTAAGTCGGTCGGTCCGCGCAGCCCGCGCGCCGGCGTCCCCTGCCTCGAGCGCCCGCCCGCGACAGAGATCGGGATTGGCGCCCCCTCCGTCCGCGAGCCTCACCCCTTCCCGGGGCTCTTCGCTGGTTCCTCCCGCTCGCCCCGCCGGGCCCACCGTTTTCCGCCAGCCCGGGCGCCCGTCGCCTGGTCGGTTCGTGCGGTCCCTGCCTCTCCCTCCGCTCGCGCTCTGTCTCTGGCTCCCTCTCGCTCCGGTCCCATTTATGAAGCGCGGTCCCATCACGTGTTAATGAGCCTTTGTCCTGCCCTGGCAGCAGCGGCGGCACAGACACCGCCGAAGGAACTGTGCGGGGAGGGACGGGCGCGCGGCGCCCGTGGCTCCAAACTTTGCTGGCGCTGGGGATCCGCCGCGGCGCCGGCCCCGGGGCCAGAGGGGACGAGCCTCTCCGGGCCGCGTCACCTACTTCTCTTCCTCCTCCTCCGCCGCCGCCGCCGCCGCGGTCCCCAGGGCCCCCACCGCCATGACCTGGCTCTCCTCCCGGATACCCTCACACCCTGGCCGAGCCAAGAAGGGGCTCGTGCCTGTGCCGTCCCCGACCTCGGGCCATTAATCACACGCGCCCCGGCAGCGCCAGCACCTTGTGCGGGGGTCACGTCTGGGCCAGCGGGCTGAGCCTGAAGGGAAGGGGGGACCTGGGGAGGTGGGGGCCGAGGCGGCGGCGCACCAGGACCGGGGATGCGGCCTCCAGCCCCCCCCCCCGCCCCGTTCCAGGCCGCCCCCCGCGGCGGCCGGCCACGAACCGGGCCCGGGGGCAGGCAAAGGCTGGGGACCGCACCGCGCAGCCTCCGATACGTTTGCTACCTGGCGGCGGCCACGCGGCCACCTGTCTTCCGCCCTCGGGCACCGCCTGGCTTCGCGCCGGGCGCCGCCACCAGCCCCCTCCATCCCCGCCCGGCGTGGACCACTAGGGCGCGCCCCACCCGCCCGGCCCCGGCTGCAAACAGTTGGGCTCCGTAGGCGGCTGGCTCTGCGCCTCCCTGCCCGGCGCGCCCCCTCCCCAGCCGCCCGGGGGACCCGCTCCTTGCACCTTCTAGCTGGAGGAGGACGCCCCCCTCCAGGGCCTGGCGGGGGGCGCGCGGAGCTCGGGGGCAGCCGCCTCAGGCGCCTGGGGATCCTCGGTGCGCCCGGCGGCCGCGGCAGGAATTAGGGGACATGCTCGTTAATTGGTTCCACTATCAGCCGCCGTCTGCCTCCTCTGTGCACGGATCAAACCTTAATTGGTCTTTACATTTATCATGGTGAATTGCGAACCTACAAACAAGCCCCAGCCGTGGCTTCAGCAGAAAAGGCGCTCCCCCTCCCCCCGGGGCCCGGGCAGTGTTGCTGTGGCAGCGACCCTGGTTATTTAGACATCTTTATCTCTCTGGCGTTGGGTCGGGGGAGGACTTCATGGTTTCCACCTGATGGATGGAGCCATGTCAATCCTTCCCCAGGAGCCCCGCTGAAAACTCTTGGTTCAGTTCCCAAACTCTCCTCTCTGTGGCCACTTCGGGGTTCATCTTATGACACCCCGCTGGGCATCTGGCAAATTCTGCCCCAGTCTTCATCCCACACTCGCTCTGGTACCGACCTTCACTCTCCTCTTGCCCGAGCCCAGAGACCAACAGCAATCGACACATATCTGGGCCCCATATTTGGACTACGTGGTGAGAATCCGGAAAAGCCAGCCTCGCAAGGAAGGGAGGAAAATTGGTGCGGAGGAAGCCCAAGGATGGTGAGTCCAGAGTCCTGGAGGAGAGAAGGCTGTTGAGCGCCTTTTGGGAAAATCAGGCCGAATCCTGGAAAGGCACAGAGCGCCGGTGAAGTCTCTGAAAATCCCCCTAGACTTCTTTAGGTTAGAAAAAGTATTTTTCATTTCTCCATCAGAAAAATGACCATTTGCGATAGAGTTCACAGCTGAAATGATCAATTTCTACTAGGTAGGTAGATGGAATAAGTTATAAATAAAGATCTGATGGACCCATCAGTCGATGGAGGTTGGGTAGATGTGGGATTAAACCTGATGCCTCAGGCAGACTCTGCTCGTGCCAGAAGAAGCCATCTTCAACCCACTGGCACTGCGGACACAGCTCCACCTAGAGATTTACAAGGGGGGGGTGGGAGGCGCTTCAGCATCTGTTCCTTTTTTTTTTTTTCTTTTTAGGGGTCATGGTTGTTAATTTTACCTTCACCTCACACCCTTGGCAGGAGGAAATATTCGCCAAGTTTTGCCCCCCTTGTGACCTTACAGACTCTAATTTCCCAGGTGACCCGGTGACTTGACAAGAAATAACTTCAAAGTCTGCCACTTCCTGGTAGCATAGGTTCAGATGATCACTGGTATTCAAAAGAGAGGATCTAGGCAGATCTCCTTCTGGCTATGATGAGGTCATCTTTCAGGTGACAGGAAAAGCTAGGGAGCTGGGCTCCTGGAGGGCTTTTAGGCAATAGGATTTCATGTGGGTGCTGCCGTCTTTCCCTGTAGCCTGGCAATCGATGCTCTTGGGCTGGCCGAGGTTTTTAGCATCCCTCGGATACACAACACTGACACATCCTGGGGGTGCCCCTTATAGGGCATTCTCCCACTTACCAATCTACTCCTTGGTGCTGAACATCAAAAATCTAAGGGTGGAAACCATTTACAACCTATGGAAGGAATTCTGTGGAAATCTCATATCTCAGCTCACCCACACCGACTTTTGCTTTCTCCTAAAGAGGAGCAATCTAATTACCTTAATTATCTCTAAGTCATCCTAAATCTCTTTTGATTGATGGGGGATCTCTTCTGAATTCTATGAAATTCCAAGCAGAAACCTGGGATCCAAAATGACTTGAAGTCTATTTGTTGAGTGACTGGCTGAAGTGACCTGTGGACAGAGACACTCATTAAGAATCTAATCAAGTAGTGACTCCAGCAGCTATAACTGTTTAGCCTGTTAGTCTGTTGTTGTTCAGGGCGAGGGGAAGGCTGGAGCCTGACAGCTGGTGAATTGTACTGACTTTCCATTTGGAGCTCAAGGATAACGCTCAGTAATGGAGTCAAAATTTGACTTGTGACCTGGCATTTTATCACCGTGAGTGAATGCTTTGTTGAAACTGAGACAGTTATTATGTTGCTTAGAAAATACCTTTCTTGTGGACATGCTTGTAAGTCTTTAAAATTTAAAGCCTGTCCTGGGCTCATCAAGGTGTTGGACTGTCAGTCAAAGAGTGGCTCTACTTTTCCCTTGGAGCTGGAAGATGGGCAGACAGCAGACAGCGTGAAAGCAAGATGCTCCTTGGTGCCTCGGAGTTCACATTTGGCAAGGATCACGTTTATATGGGAGGAAGTGATTTAGTTTCCACATGTGGTTGGCCAGCCACTGTCCTCATGAGAGAGTCAGCAAGCATGACAGATGCAAGCTGTCAGCATTCTTTTGGGAACATTATGTTGAAGACACACATATATTTAACCTAAGACATTGAATGGTCCTTGGTCATCACAGACCTAGGTTGAATTTGAACCCATGACCTTCTGGGGAAAGACACTGAGAGCCCCTTAGCGGGCTTCACTAGTCCCTGCATTGCTACGTGTGAGGCTGTCTGGTTTTTTAGTTTCTTATCCTTTTAAAATTAGAACAGGGCTCTATGATGAGCCAATTTACTGCCGTTCTGTGTAATTTAGGTTATTCACTCAGTGCAATGTAGAGGATGAGAGCACAGTTCAGGCTGCATATTTCAACTTCAAAGAAAAAGAGATCTCCATTAATTTCTGCCAAAGTATTGATAGTTATACTGGACATAGAACATTAGAGAAGCATGTTCTGCCTCCCTGAGATAGATGCTGATCCGAAAGGAGCCGTACTCCACAGTTTCTTTTTTTGCTTGTTTTGGTTTGTCGTACCTCTCGCCCACTCCCTAAAGGAGTGATCTGTTGGGATTGATGAGTAATGGTTTCCTGGTTTGGGAAGTGGAAGCAAAAACATCACTCTCTCTTAGAGTTTGGGAGTTCTGTCTGAGTTTGGGCTTCATGTGGTTGGTTTCTTTGTTTTTGTTTTTAGGGTTTTTTTTTTTTTTTTTTTTTTTTTTTTGTATTTTCAGTGTGTTGCTCACACCACAGGATTGGAACGCTCGGTGATTAAAGACATTTTCAGAATGATGTTATGACGACAGGATTCATTCTCATTCGGCACGTTGCTTTAGAGTTCGACAGTTATTATTGGCTCTCCTTCGAAGCATTAAAGCAGTGTGTTTTTCAGTGGCTCTGCATTGTGAGATGGGAATTTATTCTTCATTCCCAATGTAAAGGGTGAGTGTGAGTGAGCCTGCAGACTGGGCTGGGTATCTGTCATCCCAAGCTTGAGATCTGAAATGTGCACTCATGAGATGCTCAACCAGTGATGCAAGCAACCGAAAGACCCTCCCGCGCCACTTCTGTGTGTTTCTCAAGAGCTACAAGCTGGTGATGGGGAATGACATTCTTTTTCACTCCACCATCAGAAATTAAACTTTATGATATATGCTGTAGGTGGAGGAGCTGGTTGCCAGGGTAGGAAATGAAGGGGTGGGGAAGGAAGGATGATGGGCTTCTTTGACCTTGGGGGACACTGCATTATGTTAGGCACAAAGAAAATCACTGCCGTGTCTCAGTGATCTTTCCATATAACTAAACACATGCTCGTTAGGGCTTTTTTTTTTCACCTTCTCACCTTCTTTCATTAAACCCCACTCTTGAACGTCCCAGCTGAGAAGCAGCAAGGAAGGCTGAGAAATGACAGGAAGGCATTTTTCCTTTGTCCGTATGTTTTGTTTTGTTTTTCATCACCAAGCAGAGGATCGGTAATGAGGAGATAGATCATCCTTTCATTTCAAACCATATGAGGAGTTCGTTCTAACGGATAATAAATAAGCACATAGTGCAAATAAGGGGAGTGAGAAAACAGGTTCATAAAGCTTTTGTTCCCCCCTGATTAAACTCTTGCAAAATAGTCATCAAAACTCTATGATTAGGGAGGGTGGGAGGGAGGGAGACGCAAGAGGGAAGAGATATGGGAACATATGTATATGTATAACTGATTCACTTTGTTGTAAAGCAGAAACTAACACACCATTGTAAAGCAATTATACCCCAATAAAGATGTTAAAAAAGAAAACAAAAAACTCTATGATTAAAAAGGCTGCAAACATTATATGTCTAAATGTTTCCTTGTGAAAAAAATAGGGCAAGCAGCAATATTATCGTATCAAAATATGGCAAATAATAGAAAAATAGTGCTAAAAATATGTACACCTTAAATAGTCACTTGACCTGCCTTCTGAGTAAACTCTCTTCTCAGTGTTCTTCATGGTTCTTTCAACTTCAGGTGGGAACTTAGAAGAAAAAACGACTATCTGTCTTGGGTTATGAGGATTAAAAGAAATAATAAACATAAAACTCCCAGGCTGGTGCCTGGAATTTAGGCTCTCAATAAACGACAGCTGTTTTTCTTGCTCTCACTACTATGTTATATTGTAGCTGCATCTGTATTCACTATCTGGAGAGGACCAGAGTATGGCTGGAGGCTCTTTAATTCTCAAACCAGAGGGCGGGCAGCTGATTCGTAAACAAAGTGTGCACCTTTTGAGGGTTTCTTGGGGCTCAGCTGACACTTCTTTGCTGTTGCTCCCATTCTAAACAGATGCCGCCGGTTATCTGCTTTCTGCGGTGGTCTGGATGTACCGATACCCAGAGAGGTCCCCATTAGCCACTGCCTGCAATTCACCAGCTTTTTCTTGAAATGCAGCTGCCAGTAAAAATGAGAATTGGCAAAAGCCAATGGGGTGTATGATTAGTCTGTGGGTTTGTTGTCTTGTCCGTTGAATCCAAAACACGTTAAACAAACGGGTACAGCTCAGACTTTATTGTTTCAACAGCACTGAAGAATTGAAAGGATCCTACTGTCTTCTAATTTCAGGTGAGATCTGAGACCAGAACATCTTGCGGATGTAGATTTGAATCCAAAGGTATGGCACCAATGACCCAGACTATCGCTTACCATTTCTAGACCTCACTTTTCTATTCTGTGAGATGCGAGTACCACTAATTTGCCTAAATTCTTTTACACTGTCATTGAAAATGGCTAACAAGACAATAAAGGTAGAAACACATTGGAAAAAGCTTTAACAAAAATTCACTGAAAGATTTTATTACCATTGATAATTTATCTGATATAATGGTTCACTGATTTCTCAGTTGTATAAGATTACATAGAATATTTTAATTATTCTGCTCATGTCGAGAGAATATAATAAATAATGAATCTTAGAGCTGCGAAGGCATTGATTTTGTATCTAAGCCCCAGAGAAGAGGATGTAGTGTGCTAATAACCAAGTAGAAGACTCTTAGGCAAGAATACTGGACAGAGGTAATAGATAATTATGTACATTGAAAGGAATTTCAGTCCCTGGCATGATGGTATGTCGCTCTATGCTGGTGAATTGACTGATCCACCTGTGCTTATCGCTACTGCTTGCTGCAAATTGTTGCCCACTGGGGGTCACTTTTTCCAGTCAAGGGGATATACTTTCCTTATGCTTAAAAATCTGGAAAATGTGCCATTTATTACTCCTATAAAAATATAACTTTCCGGGCTTCCCTCGTGGCGCAGTGGTTGAGAGTCCGCCTGCCGATGCAGGGGACACGGGTTCGTGCCCCAGTCCGGGAAGATCCCACATGCCGCGGAGCGGCTGGGCCCATGAGCCATGGCCGCTGAGCCTGCGCGTCCGGAGCATGTACTCAGCAACGGGAGAGGCCACAACAGTGAGAGGCCCGCGTACCGCAAAAAAAAAAAAAAAAAAAAAAAAAAAAAAAAAAATATATATATATATATATATATATATATAAAACTTACCTCAAAACTGGTTGCTGAGTGTTAAGGCAGTATAACTAACATCCTCCCTAGAGTAGGGATTGAGTAAAATAAGAGTAACTTCATCTCCATGTAGTGTGTGGTTTTCAGGCATCAGAAGAACAACTGGAGGGGTAGAAATCTCATATGAGAAGTTAATCTAAAAGCTGTTAATAATTTGCCAGATATGATCCAATGTATCAACTCAACAGTCTAGAAAAAGAAATCATGTGACAATTTTATACTGTCAAAGTTATTAAAGAATATAAAAGGGTAAAATGAACCATCAGTAAATGGCATTTTTAAAAAAGCTTCAGTTCTGAAGTTTTCTATCATGATCTGTTATGAGGAGAATCCCAATGTCAAGGCCATGCCTCCACTGCTCTGTCACCTTCTAGAGGAAGGCTTTCATTTCCCCTTTCTCTAGTTCTCTAATCCTTTAATAGACATTTTTGTTAATAAGGAGTCTGTTGGGTGGGTAGGTGGGAGAGATAAGAAAGGAAAAAGAAACAAGGAAAAAAGAAACAGGAGGAAAGTAGAAAATAAGAAAGATTTCTCGACAATATCAATATCTCTTAGAGTCCCTTAAATAGTGAAAATGAGAAATTTGCAATGGTCTGTGAAATTTGTGATCTGACGCTTTGCCTAATATGAAGCTGGTAATAGTCCTCAGCTTTCACAGGCAGCCCCAAGGGTGACTTTGGAGAATTCCTGGCATATTCCGTGTAAGCAGCTCTTAACTAATTCATTTCTGCTCTAAGAGACCTCACAGGAACGAACTGGTCTAACAATAACCCTGAAAGTGAGAGCACACTGAGGTAAAGTTGGACATTTCATTTTATTTTATTAAGAAAATGATTCAAAGACAACACAATGTCAAGATGACACCTTTTAGTGACATTACAATAATACGTTGGGTCTAATGTACTCAATGGGTTGGGTCACTACTCAAGCTGATCATTTCATTCTCAGCCTTTATTATTATTTTTGAGTAAAAATGGCATTCAAAAAACTACTGTTTTCATAAAAGTGAAACATACTCATTAGAATGAAAAATTATGTGATAGAAAGTACAAAGTCAAAGTCCACACCTCATACCCCAATCTCCCAACTCTTCACTCAAAGGCATTTGCTGTTAAGGGTGATATATATCCTTCTATCCATTGTTTGTATATAGAATTGCTTGAGTGAATGAAAAGACAAAGTCCTAGGAATGGAATTTTGGAGTGAAAGTTTTGTGTATTTCAAATGTTGAAAGAAAATGTCAACTGTAACCTAAGCCTTTTAAATGGACGTGATCAATCCATATAAACGCACAGCTAGAGTGAAGTGAGAACTCAGTCTGGCCCCATCTCTCCAACAGCTTTGGGCCAGCTCAAAGATGGTAGATGAGTACTGCCCTGCAGAGGCTTTGGAAATTTGTAGGAGAAAGGGTGTTCTGTGGTCACAATGATTGGGAGGGCGGAATAAGGGGCTGGGACATTAGACATGCTGCAGTGCATAGGGCAGTCTCACCAAATGAACAATTGTCCTGTGTCCCACACAATCTACAAATGTTTTAGTGGGCATTCATGTTGATGAAGAATCTTTGTTATCCTGGGCCCAGAGCCTGGCTACATTGTACATATAAATTCATCCACAGTTTTTTTTTTTTTTCCTTTGTTGTGTTTTCAATATACATTGAATTTTCCAGGAATACAGCCACGATGTGAATAGACAGTTAAACGTTTTGGAAAGTTGCGTCACTGTGGCATTTTAAGTCCTAAACCAACATATTTTTATTGGTCTCTATTTATAACTAGTGCGTTCACAGTGATTCTATTTATAATCTGACTATGCTACCACTATACCCAAGTTTATACATAATGATATATATGTTTATTTTATAAATTACTTGCCTTTTGGTTCCTTTTATATTGTGTTTAGGGTGTGATGTTCATTTTTTTTTAAAGTATGTGTATAGTAAATTATACTATCTATAAATTCTATTTCACTTTACTTAAGGTTATACTACAAAATATTTGTCATAAAAAGAGGCACTGTGTCTGCCAGGGATGGAACCCACTGTGCAGGGGAACATTCACATTCCCCGGTTCAAGAGGGACCTGCTGGCCCATTTGGCGTCTGAGCTTGCTTAGGCTCTGGGATCCCTTCTTCACCCTCCAGGCCCCTGAACCCACAGGAAGTTAGTTACTCCAATCCTACACAGCGGCTCCAGTGAACCAGCCCAGCCAAGACGGTTCTGCCCAGCCCTCTCCAGAGGGACCGTGCAATCTGTGGGCAGAAGAGCTTCTCTCTGTTTCTAGGAGAAAGCAAACTGGCTAACCTAGTGACCGTGAGCATATGAAAAGGAGTAATAACATGAAGATGCTCGCTCACTGCCCTGAGACCCGCCCAGTATCTAGAGAACATGTGTCACTGGTCATCCAGGGGACGAGAGGCTGCATAGATCAGTGAAAATTCTCTCCACTACTAGAAGTAGGTGGGTAGTAAAATCTTCATAAGCGAGCAGAGAATTGTTGTTGCTATTGTTATTCTTTTCAATTGGAAATAGTGCCATAGATTTTTTTCTCATTATAAAAGTAATAAATGCTTATTGTAAAAAATGTAAAGTATGAATAATAAAATTTAAAGTAATTCATAATCTGATTACCCAGAAATGATCATTAATATTTGGAGCATATTTGTCTAAACTGGTTACTCGGACCCTATACATAAGTATTTGTGTGTATTTTACAAGTATGATTAATATCATACAATCTGATTTCACTTTAAATGGAATACATCACCTAAAAATACATCCTCGATATTCATGTAATTATATATGCTAATGCTACTAACCTTACTGTGTTACTTTTTTCCTTTATGGCTGCTTAAAGTTCATCTCATGCTAATGATACTTCTAAAAATATTTATCCATGTTTGTCTTTTAATTTCCCTAAAAGCACTTTTTAAAAAAAAAAAATTTATTTATTTATTTTTGCTATGTTGGGTCTTCGTTTCTGTGCGAGGGCTTTCTCTAGTTGCGACAAGCGGGGGCCACTCTTCATCGCGGTGCGTGGGCCTCTCACTATTGCGGCCTCTCTTGTTGTGGAGCACAGGCTCCAGATGCGCAGGCTCAGTAGCTGTGGCTCACAGGCCTAGTTCCTCCGCGGCATGTGGGATATTCCCAGACCAGGGCTCAAACCCGTGTCCCCTGCATTGGCAGGCAGATTCTCAACCACTGCGCCACCAGGGAAGCCCAAAAGCACATTGTTAGTGCAGAGACAATTCCTTTTTATTTGTTACACTCCACTAGAACATAGCTGTCATATGTGAGTAGGAAACTTGTAACCTCAAAGCCTAGAATAGAGCTTGCTAGGTAGGTGCTCAATAAAAGTAAATGAATTAAAATATGTATCCACCCATTCCCCCCAAAATAAGACATTGCATGTCTTATATAGGAACCTAATGAAACACATTTCTTTTATCTCATGTAAGACAAAACTCTTTTGGAGTCATGAACAAAATTCACATTGTATGGAAATGTTATGATTCCATCTGAGAGAATTAAAAAACCATGGTGTGGAATGAGACTGAATAGTCAGGGTGGCAGCACCTCGATGCGGGCTCCGTGGGCTGTGGTCTGACCCTTAGCTCTGCATGAGGAACACCAGCTTGTCCTTAGGTCCTTAATTGATCTAGATCCCTAAGAGATGCTGCCTTATGGTAGCCAAACTCGCAAGAGACTGATGTATGTAAGCTAAAATGACAATGAATGATGAGAATGCACACTTGTGATTCTTCTGATCAGCACAGTCTCTTTCAGAGCACAGGAAGTTAAATTACTATCAGAAGGGAGCTGGTAGGCATGAGAACCTAGGAAGGAGGTTTGGTGACCTTACCAGCAGCTGTCATGAAGCTAAGGGAGCCTAAAACCGCCACGTCCATTACAAGAACCTACTGATGGAGTGAAACAGCCCTGTCAGCTGCCCAGGGCACCTCTCTCCTGGACCGCATTCAGAGAATCCCCTCTCGTTCAGACCTCATACAGCTGCCTCACTTCCTGGTAGCGGAAAGAGAATATATGTGACATAAGTAAATGATGAAACATTAATAAAATAAATGCTCATGAACATAACTACCCAACTTAAGAGCCAATTTACTTTTTAAAATGTCTATTTGTAACTCCTTTCCCTTCCCATACGCCGTCTCCCCCATCAGAGTAAATGACATCCTGACATTCGTATTATCATGCCTTGCTTGTTTTCTTCTTAAATAAATTTAAATCACATATTTATCACCAAAACTACTGTTTTCAGTATTTATAGAAATATGGTACTGTAGATTGCATATTTCCCTCAGTATTATGTAGACAAAATTTATCCAGCTTGGTTTTTTTAATAGTTGTATTTATTTTTACTTCTGAATAGTATATCTTTGTATGAACACACACCCCAGTGATTTTAACTGTTTTCTTTTGAAGGATGCTTGTTGCTATAAACATTCTTGTGCACGTCTCCAGGTAAGATATAAGAGTTTTTCATGGATAAATATACCTAAGAATGGAAATGCTGGGGTATAGTGTATGGACATATTTGACTTGTGTTTATAATGCCAAATTATTTTCCCCAAATGCCTGTACTCTTCACTCTCCTATATTCAGTGTAGAATACTTCTGCTTGCTTCACATCACCATCAAAACTTGGTGTTGTCAGATTTTAAATTTTTTTCTAATTTAGTAGTTGCACTTTTTTAAAAGTTTTTATTTTATATTGGAGTATAGTTGGTTAACAATGTTGTATTAGTTTCAGGTGTACAGCAGAGTGATTCAGTTATACATTTTACATGTATCTATTCTTTTTCAATACATTTTGGTATTAATATGACTTTCATTGATTACCATTGAAGTTGAACATATTTCATATGTTTATACACGTATCTATTCCCCCTTTTGTGAAATTCCTGTCCATGTCTTTTGCTTATTTTTATTGTATATATAGGATGTAGTTTGTTGTTTTCTTATTGATTTGTGGAAGAGAGAGAATGAGCGTGAGAAAGAAATTGATTCTGGATAATCGTGTGGTATTGGTTACCTGTGTTGCAACTATCTTCTCCCATTTTGTAGCTTGGCTTTTTACTTTCTTTACAGTCTTTCAATACATAGAAATTCTAATTTCATCCTTCTACAGGAATGTCTTGGCTATACTTCATGCTTTGCTTTCCAATATAAATTTTAGAATTAGCTAGTCAATTTTCTCTGTGTACCTTGTTGAGATCTTGAAGGAATTACATAGAATGATTAGTTTAGGTAAATTTCTTCCTGGGTATTTTATTGCTACTATAAATGTCTCTTTTTTCAAAAAATTACTTTTTCTGTGTATTTATAGAAATGCAGTGAATTTTATATATTGATTGCATATCCCGTCACTTGGCTAAACCTTCTTATTTAGCCTAGTAATTTGTCTGTAGCTTCTTTTGGATTTTCTATGTAGACAATCATATCATAGGCAAGTAAGGGTGAATTTGTTTTTTTTCATTTCCAGTCATTCTGCTTTTATTTCTTTCTCCTATTGCCATACCATCTAGGATTTCCAACTCAATGTTGAATGGAAATGAAGTCTTCCTCCTTGCCGCAAACCTAGTTCCAATCTCCAGAAACAATGATCATTTGTTGTCTCCTATCTTTAAAGATATTTTATACATATAAATGTATAATCTTACTTCCTACACCACCTTGATCTTATTGTTTATGTGATTCTTCACCATGCTTTTTTATTTAATAATAGATTGTAGAGATTTTCCTTATTAGCAATCGTAGCTTTATTTTTATGTCTACCTATATAATTTCATTAATTTCTGCTCTTATCTGTATTAGCTCTTCCTATCTACTTTCTTTGAATTTACATTTTTCAACTTCTTTACAGTGGATACTTAATCTCTTAATTTTCCAGTCTTTTTTTTCTAATAAATACTTTAAAGCTATACAGTTCCTTTTTTTTAAAATTTATTAATTTATTTATTTTTGGCTGCACTGGGTCTTCATTGCTGCACGTGGGCTTTTCTTGAGTTGTGGCAAGCAGAGGCTACTCTTCGTTGCAGTTTGCTGGCCTCTCATTGCGGCGGCTTCTCTTGTTGCGGAGCACGGGCTCTAGGCACGCGAGCTTCAGTAGTTGTGGCACATGGCCTCAGTAGTTGTGGCTCACGGCCTCTAGAGTGCAAGCTCAGTAGTTGTGGTGCACGGGCTTAGTTGCTCCGTGGCCTGTGGGATCTTCCCCGACCAGGGCTTGAACCTGTGTCCCCTGCATTGGCAGGTGGATTCTTAACCACTGCGCTACCAGGGAAGTCCTATACAGTTCCTTTAAAGCACATGTTCAGTGTATCCCATGGGCACTGATATGTTGCTTTCATTTTCTATTATTTCTATGTGTTTTAAAATAAATTTACATTTTTATTTATTTTTTGCACTATGAATTTTTAGAACATTGTTTACTTACCAAATACAAGAATGGAGAGTTTTAAAAATTGATCTTTTTGTTATGGATGTCGAACTTAATTGCATTGTTTGTGGTCAGAGAACCTGATTATATGACACAAGTTCTTGGAAATTTATTGAGTCTTGTTCTATGGCTGAGAACATGGTCAACACTTGTAAATGTGGTAAATAGTGGGCACATTGTACTATATAAGTCCAAAAGACCAAGCTTGTTAATTTTGGTGTCCAAGTTTTCCATAGCGTTACTAATTTTTTGTCAGCTTGTTTTGTTAATAATTGAGAGAGGTGTGTTGAAATTTTCCACTGTGATGATGGATATATCAGTTTCTCCCTAAAGGTTTCTCAATTAAAAAAAAATGTATTGTGCTAAGAACACTTAACATGAGGTCTACCCTCTTAACAGATTTTTCAGTGCACAATACAGTATTGTAACTTAGGCACAATGTTGTACAACAGATCTCTAGAACTTAATCATCTTACATAACTGAAACTGTATACCTCTTGATTAGCAATCCCTTATTTCCCCTTCCCCTCGGCCCTTGGCACCTACCATTCTACTCTCTGCTATTGAGTTTGACTATTTTAGATACTTTATCGAAGTGGAATCATGCACTATTTGTCCTTCTATGGCTAGATTATTTCACTTACACGATGTCCTCAAGTTTCATCTGTTGTCACATATGGCAGGATTTCCTTCTTTTTTAAGGCTGAATAATGTTGCATTTTATGTATATACCACATTTTCTTTATTCATCTATCAATGGACATTTAGGTTGCTTTTTGGTGTGATGGTAGATGGGACTGTTTCCTTAATTTCTCTTTCTGATATTTTGTTGTTAGTATATAGAAATGTAACAGATTTCTGTATATTAATTTTATATCCTGCAACTTTACCAGATTCGTTGATGAGCTCTAATAAGTTTCTGGTGGCATCTTTAGGATTTTCTATGTATAGTATTATGTCATCTGCAAACAGTTTTACTTCTTCCTTTCCAAATTGGATTCCTTTTATTTCTTTTTTTCTCTGATTGCTGTGGCTAGGACTTCCAAACCTATGTTGAGTAAAAGTGGCAAGAGTGGGCATCCTTGTCTTGTTCCTGATCTTAGAGGAAATGCTTTCAGCTTTTGACTGTTAAGTATGATGTTGGCTGTCGGTTTGTCATATATGGCCTTTATTATGTTGAGATATGTTCCCTCTATGCCCACTTTCTGGAGGTTTTTATTATAAATGGATGTTGAACTTTATAAAAATCTTTTTCTGCATCTATTGAGATAATCATATGGTTTTTATTCTTCAATTTGTTACTGTGTTTATCATATTGATTGATTTGCAGATACTGAAAAATCCTTGCATCCCTGAGATAAATCCCACCTGATCATGGTGTATGATCCCTTTAACGTATTGTTGGATTCAGTTTGCTAGTATTTTGTCGAGGATTTTCGCCAGTGATATTGGCCAGTAATTTTCTCTTTTGTGTGATATTTTTGTCTGGGTTTGGTATCAGGGTGATGGTGGCCTCGTAATGAGTTTGGAAGTTTTTTACATGAAATTTTTATCAATTTTTATATGACTTTTAACCCCACAGATTGGACAGCATCATTATTGGTATTATCATTTTATGTGGACAATATCAGTCTATATTTACTAATATATTTACTGATTTCTTTGTCCATTACTTATTATTTTAATAATGTAGTATTTTCTTTTGTCCTGAAATACACCTTCATTTAGACTTGTACTATGCCTGAGTTCAAGCCCTGGAATTGGTATTTACTTGCTGCATGACCTTGGCCCTTAATATCTCTGTAAAATGTGGATAATGATAGTGGCTACTGCACAGGATTATCTTGAGGATCAATTGGTTAATAAATAAAAGGAACTTGGCACATAATAAGTGTTATATAAGTGTTAGGTGTAGTTTAGAAGTTAACTGTTCCTTTATTGAAAGTCTGCTTGTGAAAACTTTCTCAGTTTTTGTTTGTCTGGAAATATGTTTACTTTGCTTTCATTTTTGAAAGACAGTTTTCTTGAAAGATAATCTAGTTGAGTACACAATTCACTTTAAAGGTAAATTACACTGACACCGGCTTCCATTTGCTGTTGAGAAGTATGCTTTGTCTAGTTGCCATTCTCTTTTAAATGATTACTTTTAAGGTGACTTTTAAGATTTTCTATTTTTCTTTGATATTTGTATTAGTCAGAGTTCTCCAGATAACAGAACTAATACAATTATAGGAATTGGCTCATGTGATTATGGAAGCCAAGAAGTCCTATGATCTGCCATCTGCAAACTGGAAAGCTAGGAAAGTCAGTGGTCTAATTCAGTCCAAGTCCAAAGGCCTGAGAACCAGAATGTGAGGGTGGCTATGATGTAAATCCTGGTCCAAATCTGAAGGCCCAAGAACCAGAACCATCAGTGTCCAAAGGCAGGAGAAAATCATATCCCAGCTGAAACAGAGAGAGTAAGTCACCCTTCCTCCACCTTTTTGATCTATTAAGGTCCTCAATGGATTGGATAATGCCCGTCCACATTGCGAGGTCCGCCTGCTTCATTCAGTTCATGAATTTAAATGTTAGTCTCTTCAGGAAACATCCTCATAGACACCCTCAAAAGTAGTGTTTTACCAATTATCCGGGCATCTCTTAGCCCAGTCAACTTGACCCATAAAATTAACTATCACACTATTCTACACTTTCGCTACATTGCTTCTAGGTATGGACTTGTTTGTTTATTTATTCTGTTTCAGTCATGCCTTCTCTTTTTCTGGGCTCATGTCTTTCATCAAATCTGGGAGTTTCTCCAACATTATCACTTCAAATATTGCCTGTCTTCTGTGATCTCTGTTCTCTCTGTCTGGGAGTCTAAATAGATGCAAGTTAGACCTTCTTATTCTATCCTCCAAGTCTCTTAACTTCCCTTTTATATTTTCCAGCATTTTGTTTCTCTGTGCTGCATTCTGGGTAATCGCCACAGATCTATATTTATGTTAAGTCATTTTCTCTTGAGCCGTGTCTAATCAAAAGTGTAGCTCATTTATATTTGTTTTTATTTATAATTTTCATCTAGACATTGTATTTAGTTCTCCAAGTAATACCTGGTGTTTTGGACAGTTCCTTTTTCTTTGCTCGTTTTTTATTCCACTTCCATTACTTAAACATATTAATCATAATTGTTTTACATCTGTTGCCTAATAATTCTAATATCTGAAGTCTTGGATGGCCGGTTATCTTTTATACGTTGTTTCTGCTCACTTTCACTCACTGTACTTTGTTTCATATGGTTTGTTTATTTTTAATTGAGAGCTCATATTCTGTAGAACTTAATCTGAGGAAATTTTAAGGACCTAAACTGAAGATACTTTCCTTCACAGAGGATTTGTTTTAGCTTTTGCCTTTACTAGAGGCCAGGGGATGCTACTGATTTAGATCTACTTTAATCCTCTTGTAAGGTCCTGGCTTAGTATGAAAATCTTGAGTTCTGCTTTCTCACTCTGCAGGATGTCTAAGGCTCAGTCTTCAGACCTTAAAGTTAATACCCTCATATGTAATATTCTCCTATATATATGATAGATATATCTCTGTCTATCTATCTATCTATGGAGAGAGAGGTCATTTTTCTTCAACTTATGCTGTGTAATTGGTGCTTTTTGTAGTTTTAGGTATGGAAAGAGAATTCAAGTGCCAGATATATATGGCTTACTATACAAGGTTCTAACCATAGCCCAGACTCCCATATTTTCAGAATGAACTTAACTATTGTGTTAAATTACATAATTAAAATATTATTCAGTTGCACTTTAAATATTTTTCAGTCTCTCTCTCTCTTATCCTCCAAAGATGATTTATTACTGTTTACTTTCTTTTTACATAATGTGAAAATCCTTTCTCCAAAATGTTGACTACCTATAATATTACCATAAAACTCTAAAATTTAAAAAAAGAATTAACCAACACCAAAATGTCAGCTCAATCCACCAGAATGCAAGTTCCATTTGTATAGGGTTCTGTATGTTTTGTTCTTTTTTTTTTTTTTTTTTTTTTTGCGGTATGCGGGCCTCTCACTGTTGTGGCCTCTCCCGTTGCGGAGCACAGGCTTCCGACGCGCAGGCTCAGCGGCCATGGCTCACGGGCCCAGCCGCTCCGCGGCATGTGGAATCTTCCCAGACCGGGGCACGAACCCGCGTCCCCTGCATCGGCAGGCAGACTCTCAACCACTGCGCCACCAGGGAAGCCCTGTTTTGTTCATTATTTTAGTCCCTGCTCCCACAACAGGGCCTACAAGGTTCTCAATAACACTGAATTAATGAGTTGGTGCATTCTATAAGGAACCTCTTCGTTCTTTTGCAATTATGGGGAGATGTGACCTAGTTACTGTCATTGAACCGTGCAACTATGCTTACATTTCAAAGGTCAAAAACCTTTTTGTATAAACTTTTATTTAAGCCTAATCTGCTAATCTACTCTAATGGTCATGAAGAATCAGTATGGTGCTGGATCACTGTTCAAAGAGTTATATTTCAAAGAGTTATGGCTATTTTCCTAAATGAGTATGATCTAGGAATCATGAAATCCCTCTTATGGCATTTCATTCTTGATACTGGTTTTTGTTTTGTTTTGTTTTTCAGTCTTTCTATTACAAATCAAATCTGTTATTCTTGTTTCTCTTCTAAAGCAGCGTAAAAACTGAAAGTCCTCCTGTTTGATGGCATTGATAAAATGGCATTGTATTGTTTAGGGGGGTTTGGTCCATTACCTGTGTTCCAGAGGGCCCTAGAGTGTGTCAGGCAACTCTCTCTCAGCCTATACCGTAACTGGTACTTTTTGCAGTTTGTTTACTGCAAGGAGAATGCACATAGCAGTGGACTAATGACTTTACAATGTTCTCAGCCTGCTGTGCTTTATCAAAGGTACATGTTTGAAAGACTGGTTCTCTATCCCTATGGTAGGTAACATATTTCACGGATTATCACTTAAATCAAAAAGGTCCGTATAGGAGTATTGATTGATTCCAAAGGAAATGGAAAATAACAACACTTTTCCTGTGTGTCTACATTTATTTATCCACTCAAACTCAAGGACTCTTTACTTTTTCAACTTCTTCTTCTTGTTTAAACTCACATCCTTTTGTTCCCCCTTCGGTACAGCCAGAGATCATTCGGGTTATTTATTTATTTTTTTCTCATTCTTGAAATGTTTCATGTTCTTTACCTTCTAACTCAAAGAACATTTTGTTTAAAATTAATACAGCACATGAAATTATAATAATAACCAGAACTAAAATTTGCATAGCAACTTCACAGTTAAAATGCACTGTTGTCCCCTTCTTTTGAGTTAGATAAGGCAAATTTTTCAGATAAGAGAACTGAGACTTTGCTTAAATGACACACCCAAGTCATATGGCTAGATGCTGGAAGTGGGACTTTGGTTCTACTCTCACAAATCAGTTTGCTCTTTTCTTGACACCGTCGTGCCTCCCATGGCCTATTTGCCAGTCAGATGATTCATTTTCATATTTGTTCTCTCCAAGTACAGAGAGAAAGAATATTGATTCAGGACTTAGAAAACAATAGCATTTTAATAAAAATGACACTTTAGGACTTAAAAACATTAAATTAATCTTTTCTTTAAACCCACAATTTTGTAGAGTTGACAGTGTGTTAAAATAAAGTTTGATTTTTTTAATATGGAAATTTCAGTGACCACTTTTAAAACTCTAGAACTTTGAACTCATTCACTCCAACCATCTAAACTGCTTTTAACCCAATATTGTGCTCGTAGTGCAAGGAGAAATAAAACATGGTTTCTGGCAGCAACTCAGGCTCCAGGTCACTTCTGACTCTCTCCCTGCTGGATTCTGCTGGTATCTTCTGAAGCCCCTTTTCCTTCATTTTTTTAATCCAGACCCTGATGGCCCTCTGAATGAAGGATCTGGACAGAAACTTACACCAATCTCTGATAGAACCTAACTTAAGTTTTACTTAATTGTAAGCCAAAACTGGGAAGCATATAGCACCCTCTGAATGATGAGTAAACAGAGAAATATCATTGCCTACAAAGATATTTTTAAACCAAGGAAAAATAGGGGGTAATCCAGCTCAGAGAACTGCCATTTTCAGTAAAGTGCTTTGAAAAATATTTGGTTTGTCTTCTCATTAAGATTCAAGAGAGATTGTATTTATGTAAGTTGAATAAATAATTATGAAAACCTGAAGTAAGGAAGGATTGCTTGAATTTGAAAAACACAACTGCTAAATTTAAAAGAGACGGAAGCAGCCAATAGAAGGAGAGTATTGCAGGAAATCAATTAGTGAAGTAGAAAGAATTTGCAAAACTCTCCCAGAACACAGAAGAAATAGATAAAAGATTAAAGTGACGATGGAAATAGTAAAAAAATATGGGGAAAAGATCACGGAGATTCAACCAAGGGATATAGAATTCCCAAAGCAGATAACAGAATAGATGGACCAGTACCAAGATCAAAGAGTTAATGGAAGAAAACTTTGCTGACCCAAAGAAATTCAGTCTAAACATCTAAGGATCAAAGTATGGATAATATTCCAGTCAAATGCCATAACAAAACAACAATACTCAATAATACTTGACAACTTTCCTTCCCAATAAAGGTATGTAAAAATTCTAGGCACTTTCAGTTACCCCTCCCCACCCCCAATACACACACAAAGTAAAACCAACAACAGCACATCAAGTTATCTACTGTGTCGGTATGATCACTGTAGGAAACAGTAACCACTTCTGATGGTTCAGTGAAGAGACTTTCATAAATATTCCACTTACAGAGAGGATTCAAGGTACAAAAAAAGGAAGGTGAAACACCCGGATGTTAGCAATAAGGGGAAGTTTTCAGTACCTTGGGCTGAAGAAGCCAGGGGAGAAAGTGGAGTTAGCAGAGTCCAATGAGCTGGAACCCTGAAGGAGGGGTTCTCAAATTGCAAAGGGACAGAGCTACTACCAGAGATGCTGAACTGAGCAAGGGGGGAATGGGGAAAAGCTAACTTTGACCTCTCTCTCCCCTCCTACCTTCTGATTTCCTGCTGGTACCTCCCATTTGCCAAACTCTATCAGGAGCAAGCCAACAAGAATGCCAACAGGGACAGAAGACAGCTCTCAGAAAACAGTGGTCAGAAAAGGTAAAAAAAAAAACATGGAATGGACAAAGAGGAAGGGTGAGGATGTGGGGAAGGCGAATAATAGGTATATTTAACAAGAATTAAATGCTAGTCTAATCAAGAAATATCCAGTTAGCTTTGGGGGAGAAAAAGACTATAGTACCATGGATTCTAATTCCAATTACTTTGTTGTTCATGTGTGAATGAAGTGAAAAAATAGTCAAGGATAAGCAGGGATTTAGGGAACCTTCTAGGAGATTCATGGAGTACAAGACAGACTCAGTCTCTGCTTTCAGTGAGCTCATAGTCATATTAAAACAAATTTGTAATAAACAGAGCGATGTGTTGAGAAGAAAAACATTTCTACCAACTTAGGTCAGACTAGTCAAGGGCCTGCAAATTAACTGATGACAGAAAGATTAACAGCAGGGAAAAATTACTATGCATGCAAGAGTATCCTAATAGAAATAGTAGCTCCTGGAACAGCTAAGGGTAAAAGTATATATACCAGCTTAATAAAGGCTGGGATGGGGAAGTGTTTAAGGGTTTCAAAGGATGGAGGGTTCCGATGAGACTTGTTTATACAATTTTTTTGAACGTCCTGGCGCCCAAGGTCAGTGTCTCCCTGACTGGAGACCTTCCTGGAGGTTGGCAGTGGGAGGGCACTGGGGGTGGGATGGCTGGGATTTGAGGCAGCTGGTTCTCATAAAGTTCCATCCTAGTCGGATATGGGAAATTCAGATAAGGATGTTTTCTGCATCTTTTGTAACTCAGATGTTTCCACTTTGAAGCAATCTCAATACCAGTTGGGTGGGTTGGTCCCTCTTCACTTAGCTTTGGAAGCAGAAGCACAGGATGCTATGGGAACACCCTGGCGGGGAACAACCTAGTCCAGGAGGATCAGGGAGATCTTAGCTGAAACTCCAGGTCTTGGTTGAGACTGAAGGCTGAGTAAATGCTAATAAGGCAAAGCAGTTCAGAAGAAATCTAGGCCAAGGTGTCAAGCTGTATGCACTATCAGGTTGACACTCAAGAGGGATTGAACAACCATGATAGAATTTAATTAAAATAGCCTTATTAAAAGTCCTAAGAAAATTTTCGTAGCGAGCTGTGTTAGTCTGTGTGGGCCGCTATAACAAAATGCCCCAGACTGGGTGGCTTACAAACAACACACTTTTATTTCTCACAGTTCTGGAGGCTGCGAAGTCCAAGATGGTGTCACTAGCAGATTCAGTGTCCGGTGAGAGCCCACTTCCTAGATGGCCATCTTTTCACTGAATCTCACGTGGTGGAAGGGGGTAGCTAGCTCTCCGGGGTCTTTTTTAGAAGAGCACTAATCCTACCTCCCAAAGTCCCCACCACCAAATACCATCACATTGAGAATTAAGTTTTAACATATGAATTTTGGGGGTATACCAACATTCAGATCATAGCAGGAACTGATGTCTTATCTACATTTCAGAAGCATTTACTGATCACCCATTAAGTAGGTGGCACTGAGAACACAAAAGCAAGTAAAATATACTCAATTCCATGCTTTTGACTGAGCAGCACCAAAGGGAAGCAGGTAAGCATAACACCAAAGTGCTCTGATGAGAGCTGTGTGTTCAAAGCACCATGGGAGAATGTGAAAGCTGGGAGGCACCCAACCTTCTGACGTACAAGCTGGCAAGAGGTTCGATTTGAGATCATCTTGTCCTCACAACTTGGATGCTGTGTTTAAAGGGACCCTAATAAAGTGTCACTAGTAAATTTCACATTAATATAGTCCTTGTCAATGACTGGATTTATTCTCCAAGGTGTGTCAGCAAGTTGGCAATATCGACTCCACTGTGTCATTTTTCATCTCATTTCACCACTAAGAGAAATAGTGCAGCTAACACTTAAGTTTCCCAGAAATTTTAATAAGTAAAGTTACTGAGAGAATGCATTGTCAAAAAAAGTTTTTTAAGTTTGTTCAAATGAAAAGGACATTGGGAGTTCTTCAAATATTGCTACGTAAGAAATATATCCTGTATTGGCATGCATTTTAGTAGATATCATTCTTAACAATTCTTTAGGACATTGTCTACAAACTGGCATTTTCATTGGCACTTGCCATCTACCTCTACAAGGATTAAATCATGTCCTGCTGCAGCTGCTGACTTTCAACACCCCCTGTAAAGTGTTCGGGGGGAGAGCAGAAATGAGGCACTCTGTGCTCTGGGAAAAACTGGCAGAACAGGTCTTCAGATAGTTAGATATTTTCAGGAGCCAATTTTGTGAACCCAATTCTTGTATCTCCTCATATCTAGAAAAGCACTAAAATCCTTCATGATGACGTCTGCTCCTTGTGACTAGCAGTAACCTGCGTGAGACTAGCAGAAACCTCTGCAAAAAATATGTGCTTGATTGCATGCCTTCCCCCTTCACCAAAATCACATATATACTGACCTTCCCCCCTACCTTTTGGAGCAGGTTCTCAGAGCTATGATGGGAGCAGTTTCTCCATCATAATGGGATGCTGCCTCCCTGGCTGCCGTCCTCATTTTGCCCCAAATAACACTTAACTCGCAACTCTCACATTGTGCATTTTTTTTTTAAGTCGACAACATATACAAAGGAAAAAAGGCACAAAGAAAGCAAATAGTCACAAAAATGTATCTGGTACTAAACTACATATAGCCTGAAATTCAGATCAGCAATTAATTAGAACTGTTCAAAGTATTTTGCCCTTGGAAAAACAAGACATTTATTATATTTATAATTCAATTTATAATTAATACTCTTTGTATATCATATATAAAGGCATGTTTATACAATGTAATTTTAATCATTTTTATATTATTTCTCAATAAAAATTTAAAAATGTAAGAGGGCTTTGGTGTTTAATATACAGAATCTTAGCTCTCACATGCTTTCACTTCTGTGGGAAAATGTAAACTGATAAGAAATATGCTGGTTTGGCTTTAAAGTTATGATGATAGTGTGATTTTTTGGTAGCTCTGAAAATAGAGTAATCTCTAATGAAATATATGCATGACTGGGGCCATTAAGTCATACTTTATCTTCTTTATCTAGGCTTGTGATAAAATGTTCCCTACTGGTAAAAAAAAAAAAAAGAAAGAAAAAGAATGCTGTGAATTGAAGAGCTGAGCTCTCCGTCAAGGGACTAATGATTCTTGTGTTAAAATGTAAATGGAGCACACTTGAGTGCTTTAAAATTTGTGAGGGAAGACTGTGGAATTGTCATTACTTCGTCATTACTGTGGCTCCCCACAGGAGCCTTTGTAAAGGTGGGGCGGGGCGGGGGGAGGAGGTGAACTGAATCTCTAAGGGCCAGGGACTCTTCCTGCAGACTTGAGAGGTGAGGAAGAAGCCTGCAAGGATCTTAGGACTCAAAGATTCCGGGAGATAGTAAATGGCTCAGGTTAGACAGAAAGATCAAAATGAGGGGCAGAAGCCCAGGGCCATTGACTAGATGTGTGAGGCCAGGGCTGAAAAGACTATATGATTCATTTGGAAGTCAAATTGGATCAGTCTGGAGTTAGGCTCCAACTGGGAAGGACTTTATTCTTCGAGAAGAAGGAAGGGGCTCAGTAAGTTGTCTTTGGCCTGGGAAGTAAAAGTGGAATGAAAGTAGAGGTTCATGGCCCAATGGAATTATGTGTAAAAATGTGTATGTCTCTGCATTTTTCCTGGGGAGAAGCTCAGACCCTTAGAAAGTATCAGATTCTCAAAGAGAACAATGACTACTCCTTCCTCCTTTCCTTCTTCCTCTCCAAAAACAAAAGCAAAAACAAAACAAAGTAAGACAAAAAACAAAAACCCACTGACCTAGAAATGAAACTTTACATAGGGGGAGTTCTTATCATCTAAAAGTGAAAAGTCTTCAGGGACCCCTGGAAGGCATTTATTGTTTTAGATTTGTGCCAAGAGAATTAACCCAAGATTACATTGTGATTTTTTTCCCCACTCAACCATGTTGTTTATTTCTAAATTCCCTCACCCTTTAGTGAGATTTAATTGTGCATTTGAAATGAATGTGTTAAACTAATGGAAAAGGTGGAACGAAGGCACATCTTCTGAGAAGAAATGAAAGCCCAGAGCTCAAAAATTAGACCTCCAATCTATTCCTGTACCCCTCTTCCTCCTCTCTCCACCTCCACCCCCCGTCCGGGTATGGTGCCAAAAAAAGCCAGCTTTTTCCTACCAAAGTGTCCTACCCGCATTCCTTTAATCTTTACTTGTTAGATTCATTTTCCATTTTGATATACATATATTTGGACCCTTCTCCCTCTGTGCACATCTTACTTAATGTGGAGTGACAAAACCTGGGTACTACCCATGAACAAGATGTCATTCTCAGTGTGGCATTTGCTGTCCCTGACACTTTAGGTTTGCTAGATGGTTTGTGGTCCAGGCATCTAACAACTGCTCTTCGTGCAAGTTTTTCTCACTTCCAAGCCACTTTCTCAGGAGACAGGTGGCATCAGAGGCCACATAGAAATGGAAATGGTGGACACTGAATTTGATGAGTGGGCTTCTTTTAGATTATTTAAGGATTTATTCATCTTCTATCAGGAGGGGAAATGTATACGTGTTCTCAATAGTTATGAGTTAAATGCCAAAGCATAGGCATACATTGCTGGCAGTCTTTTTAATGATAGGATGAAAAGCTTTCAGAGATGAGAAGGTAATGGTGGGGAGCAAGAGACTGTGACAAAAATAGAGACTTCATAATTTGTCTCTCCTCCACACTCCTGAATTAGAATGTATGGGAAATTGACTCTGGGGTAAAGCTATTTCTGCTCTTCTCTGCACGCATCCATTTGAAAATGGATGAAAATGCATTGTACAGATGAAAGTGCTGAAAAATTATGAGCCCCCAAATTTTAATGCACCATGCTGTGATGAAATATACAAAAAAATGAACAAGGATGTCTAAAACATATTTTACTTGATAAAAATCTGATACAACCAGGAAATTTGATACGGTTGGAAATTAATCAGCCTATTATTCTGGAAAACAAGACTAGTTAGTCTAAGGATGCAGTGATTAATGTAGAAAAAAAGCCCTTTTCCCTCTCTGGAAATACTGTTATTCAAAATAAGTTTTCCAATTTTTAAAAATGAAAATTGATACTAGGATTTTAGGTACACATATCTTTGATATGTGAAGATTTTTAAAGCAGAAAAGCTTAATATACTCCCTGAATTTTATATTTCTTACAAAGGATATTGAATTAAGTATATTTATTTTCAGTGGAATTACACTTTTCCAAAATCATTTTGTGAGGTATACACTTTTTCACTCTTCATATTTTTACCAAATGTAATTGTATATTTATTTCAGTTTAAGATGATTTTGTATTATGAGCAGTTCTACTCTTCAGAAATTCATTTGTAAGATTTTGAATATGCCTTTCAACTGAAGAGTTTGTTTAAGGAGGGACCTCATATCAGAAAAACAATTGTTCAAGAGGAACTCTTTTCTCATACATTACCTCCTACTACTGTAGTTTGAAGTTTGGAAATCTTTTTTTTCTTAACATTTTAAAGTATATATATTTTTAAATTTTTTATTTTATATTGGAGTATAGTTGATTTACAATGTTGTGTTAGTTTCAGGTGTACAGCAAAGTGATTTAGTTATACATATACACATATCTATTCTTTTTCAGATTCTTTTCCCATATAGCTTATTACAGAGTATTGAGTAGAGTTCCCTGTGCTATAGAGTAGGCCCTTGTTGATTATCTATTTTATATGTAGTAGTGTGTAAATGTTAATTCCAACTCCTAATTTATCCCTCCCCTTCATCTTAAGGTTTGGAAATATTTAATAATGTCACTCTAAAAGCATATGTTAAAATACTCTGTTTTAAAAATCAGATCACTTGAGTAAAATATATGAAAAGTATTTACAATATTTGCTTATATTCTTAAGTGTATTTTATATACTAGCTCTAGCTACTAAAAAAGGCCTAGAAACAGTGACAAAACCAATAACAATGAACACCTTTAGGACCCAGATTGTGGTCTCTAAATAACCATTTCCCACTAAAACAAAGACTTGCTGGAGAAATGGTTGGTTTCATGTCAAGGAGAAGATAAGCCTGGCATATCATATGTGAAAGCCAGGAAGCTATTAAAATCTATTGGAGTTATCTCAGAAAATCTCAGGAGCCAAGGTGAAGAGGCCTCTACACCCTCATGCAAAGATGGGATAATTGGAATATCAAATATATTAGATGCTCAAATTAAAACTCATCAAGCATATTTAAATTCTTACGTTCATAAGGACACTGAGGGGAAAACTCATCCTGGAAAGAAAACCTCACTGGTCAACTTTGAGGAGACTAGGGAATCAATTCATTATTTTGAAAACTCATAAATAAAGGGAAAGAGTCAAGCATTTATTTTGATTTTCCTATATAAACTACCACAGGGCAACCAAATGTTGGAAGAGGGTAAGTTTCTTTTTACAAAATTGCAATAAATAATTGTAGAAGAAATAACTGGATTAGAATATCACCATTTTGCATTCCCTAATGAAATAATAGATCTAGGCAATGATTATCATGAGCTGCTAACATCACAAAAGAGGCAAGCAGACATTACGTGCCTCCTGATGGAAGTCACGCAACCAATCTTGATGTATTCCTGCCAAAAATTGAACCTGAATCAAATTAGCCTCTACATACAGGTACCAAATTACAGGAAATACATACATAGGATAGGGGAACATGTTAAACTACGTCACAGGGATGCAATCAGCAAATCGAGAAATTAACTGTACAGGACAAATAAACCAAAGCTCTTTTCAATAAATAAATTGCAAGGGAAAAGGAAAGGGAGGGGCACTTATTAAAATGAATGAGATTTGAGATATCAACCAATTGCAGTGCACTGACCTTATTTGATGCTGATTCAAACAAACCATTTTAACATTTTGGGATAAAAGGAGAAATTTGAACGCTAACAGGATATTTGATGATAGCAAGGAATTACTGTTAATTTGCTTAGATGTGATCATAGTATTGTGGCTATAATTTTTTCAAGAGGTCTTATCTTTTAGAATTATGTATTTTCAGGTAAGGTTTGCTTCAAAACAATCCTGGTGGTCAGCAGAGATTGGAGGTGTGAGCAGGGTTAGAGATGAAACACGTTTGACCCTGAGTTGATGATCATTGAAGCTGGTTGCTTGTCCACAAAGATTCACTATTCTACTTTCTCTACTCTTGCATGTGCTTGAAATTTTCCATAATTAAAACCTTAACAAATATTTGAAGATTTTTCTTAAAAATTGTTTAAGTACCTTTTCTTACCTATGTATATTGAATTTAAAAAAAAATGACCAAGTAAAACAATCTCCAGAAGAGATGACTCAAGAATCTTATTTCTATTAAATAGTAAACAGTCCAAACTAAGCTTTATTTCTGAAACTCTTTTTCCTCTGCCAAGACTTCTGTCAGTCACTGTCAACCCCGAGCATTTACAGAAGGCATGTACTTTTGTACTTTTCCAAAGGGAGACAAGCTTGGTTACAAAAGCAAGCTCTGTTGCTGTGACATGGAAAGTAACCTTTTACTCTCAGGTTTTTTCTCAGGAGCTCAGGAGGTGCTGAAGAGTAAGGATAATAATTTAATAATGTACATTCACTTAACAAATGGCCATTTAGTTAGACGTCTTCAGAAGAACATTTTCAAAGGGAAATATAAATATACTAACTGAACTCAAAATTTCAAAATGTCATAAGGGAAAACTTTGTCTATATATTTATTTATTCATATATCTAACCACAAACTTTCTTTGAGAACCTATCATATTGGTAAACAGGATAAAATCTCTGTCCTCAAAGAATTCATAGTCTTAAATCAAAAAAAAAATCAATGATTACAATTTACTGTTATAAATATTATAATAGTGTCTACCTTTTCACCATTTTGCACCTAGCAATATCTGGCACATGAAGAGTCTAAATATTTCATAGATGGATGGATGGATGGTATAAAAGAGGGATGTGGTAGGAGATAAGGCAGGAAAGAGAGAGGAAGGTCAGATCAAAAAGGGCCAGAAATACTGTGCTAGGAAAATAATCTTTATTTTGAAGATGAGGGTTTATTTGTTTTTAATAGACTTTATTTTTTAGAGCAGTAGTAGGCTCACCACAAAATTGAGAAGGAGGTAAAGAGACATCCCGTATACTTGCCTTACACATACACAGCTCCCCCGCGTTCTGTACCACGTGGTACACTTACTACAATCAGTGAACGTACATCATTATCACCCAAAGTCCGTAGTTTACATTAGGTTTCATTCTTGGTGTTGTACATTCTATGGGTTTGGACAAATGTATAATGACACATATTCACCATTATTGTATCAAACAGAATGGTTTCACTGCCCTAAAATATTCTCTGTGCTCTGCCTTTTCAGTCCTCCCTCCTCTAACCCCTGGCAACCACTGATTCTTCCACTGTCTCCATAGTTTTGCCTTTTCCAGAATGTCGTATAGTCAGAGTCACACAGTATGTAGCCTTTACAGATGGGTTTCTCTCACTTAGTAATATGCATTTAAGTTTCCTCCATGTCTTTTCATGGCTTGACAGCTCATTCCTTTTTAGAATTGAATAATACTCCATTGTCTGGATGTAACACAGTTTATTTACCCACCTACTGAAGGACATCTTGGTGGTTTCCAAGTTTGGCCCATTATAAATAAAACTGCTATAAACATCCATGAGCAGGTTTGTGTGCGGACATAAGTTTTTGATCCATTTGAGTAAATATCAAGGAGTGCAACTGCTGGATCATAAGGTATGTGTAGTTTTGTAAGGAATTGCCAAACTGTCTTCCAAAGTAGCTGTACCATTTTGCTTTCCCACCAGCACTGAATGAAGAGCTCCTGTTGTTCCACATCCTTGTCAGCATTTGGTGTTCTCAGTGTTAATGGGTTTTGGTCGTTCTCATAGGTACAGAGTGGCATCTCATTGTTGTTTAAGATTGTAGTTTCCTAATGACATATGATGTGGAGCGTCTTTTCATATCCTTATTTGCCATCTGTATATCTTCTTTGGTGAGGTGTCTATTCAATCTTTTGCCAATTTTTAAAATTAAGCTGTTCATTTTCTTATTGTTGAGTTTTAGAGTTCTTTGCATATTTTGGATAACAGTCCCTTATCAGATATGTCTTCTGCAAATATTTTTTTCCCACTCTGTGGCTTGTCTTCTTATGCTCTTGACAGGATTTTTCTCAGAGCAGAAGTTTACATTTTAATGAAGCCCAGTTTATAAATTGTTTCATTCACAGATTGTGCCTTTGGTGTTATATCTGAAAGGTTATCTCCATACCCAAGGTCATATAGATTTTCTCCTATGTTATGTTCCAGGAGTTTTGTAGTTTTTGCATTTAGGCCTGTGATCACTTTTGAGTTAATTTTTGTGAAGGGTGTAACGTCTGTGTCTAGATTCATTCATTTTGCATGTAGAGATCCAGTTGTTCCAGCACCATTTGCTGAAAAGACTTAGAAGGGATTTTTTTTTTCTTTTAATTTTAGGAACAAGATGATATCTCTTAAGAAACCAAAGGAGAAACTTTTAAACGATCTTTCATTTAATGTTTCAGGGTAAAAATATACTCTTCATAATCAAATAAGGAACTAACATCAGTATTAGGCATTAAAGCAATTAAGTTGTCTATTCCATTTCTCCCAAAATGCTTATTTATTCTACTGTCCTCAAAACAGAGGTGACCTCACAGTTTCTACATGTTATAATGGGCTGAGGCATATTATTATGAATTTAAAATATATGATTCAATTAATAAAGAAACAGCCACATATGAGATTTCTAACTCAAAACAATACAAATATTTTTAAAACTAAATTACAGGAAAACTGTGGATTCACAGTATGATTGTCGCTCATAGTAACTGTTTTAAATAACAACATGAGATTTTAATTTTATTAACTAAAAATGCAAGCTATAAAAGATCATTCTTTCTAATAAATTTATTATCATTAATAACATGGAATTGTTAGTGCCACTCAGAAACTACAGTAGAAGTGCTAACTCCGCTATGCTAAGGTATACTAAGGAGAGACAAAGACATTACCATTAAATACAATTCATATGGCACCGTGATCTCAGACTGCAAAACTTAAAGTTCACATTTACAGTTACTGTAAATACAATATAGATAAAGCTAGTTCATAACATGATCGATTCTTTCCACTAAGATTTGGGAACAAAAAGTAATATTCATTCATTGATTCAATATTTATTATGTCCCTACCACAACTAGATAAATGAAGAGACAGTATTAACAGTAGATACAAAGATATATTAGCCAGAGTTCCACTCTCAAGGAGCAAATATTCTGCAAGAGTAGATAAGAACCTACAGAAATGACTTACAGTTCGAATAGAAAATGATCTGAAGATAAAAGAGGCACAAATTCATTGCTAGAGATATCAGGGAAGAAATGAATTATTTCCAGGTGGGAAAATCAGGATATACTCCATGGAGCAGAAAATATTTGAGTTAAATCTTAGAAAAGGAAGAGACCTTATCATCTCTCACCATCCTTTCATATGGAGTCTGCTTGTTTTCCAGATGCCAAATAAATCTGTGTGAGGAGGTGGGATTGGCGTCTTCTTCTTGCATCCCATTCTTGCTTCTACACCATTAGTATTCCTCCATCTTGTAAGAGCTCTGTTCCTCTGACGCTCATGCCATTGTATTTTCTACCTTACCCCCATCCTTGTTGCTGTCAAATAACAGCCTCTGGTCACTGTCTTTTAATCACTGCCAATATTGGTTCCTGGAATATTTTCCTCTTCACCCTGACTTCCTATTATCCTTCCTGGATTCAACACATACCGACAGGGCTCCTGCCTAGACTTTCACAAGTCCAGGGGATGGTATCCTTCAACATCTCTAACATTGATTATCTTTGTTATTTTGACAATTTTGACAGATGATGGTAAAGTGTCTTAAGGAAGAGGTGACATTTTCTAATTTGCACAAAGTCACCATAGTGACTAGTAGCAGGGTTGTATACGGATAATTCATTCAATACCTGGCCCCTTTGTTCTTTGACCTCCTCTCCACCAGTTACCTCGACCATCGCTACACCATACGGTCCCACAATCACACCCTGGATTTTATCCCCCACACACACAGAGGTTAGACTACCTTACAATGACTCTAGAGACCCTGTTTTCCTACTGTATCCTCCTACTGTGTTTTTAGCTCAATTACTCAAGTGTTTCTTTGAAACAGTTTTTCTATGGATACCATTAATTCCATCTCTCTTCTATATTTTTCTGTTCATTAGTTCCAGTCATTTATTCTTTCTTATCTAGCTTAGATTTCATGATCTATTCTGATAGATCTATTAGAACTATTCTGTTACAAATACTCTCAACATTCTTGCCCTCTCTCCCTCCTTCACATTCCCTAGGGGGAAAAAAGCAATCCTGGATGAACCCAACATCTGCCTTCTCTGGACTAACACTCGTGCAAGAGTGTGGGAGAAAGCCCACAACCACTGCAGGGTTATCTCCCTCCCTAGTTCCGTAGCAGACTTCCCCTCACTCATGCAGTTTCAGCCATGCCTTTTCTTAGATCCTACAACAAGCTCTATTGCCTTTGTACATTCTGTTCCTTCTTCTTGGAATGCTTTTCCCCCAAACTCTTAGCCTGGTTCACCCTTACTTGGCCATCAAGTCTCAGCTTAATAATAATACTCATTAGTAGCTAATATTTACTGAGCACGTTCTTTGTGCCAGGAGTTTTATATAAATTAGTTCAATCTCAGTATCATTAGGAATAGATGGTGTTATCATCTTCATTTTAGAAAGGAGAAAATTAAGGATTAGAGAGGTCAAGTAACTTACTTAAGTCACACATGTAGAGAGTAGTAACTAGAATTTGGATCTGTGCTAGTTGACTATAGGGCCTGTGTATTTATGTAACCTACTATTCTCTTTCCCTGTTCTGGGCTGTCTCCTACTCTCTTCTGTTATTCCTCCACAGAGAGAGCTTCCAATGACACCCTAAAAATATTTTATAATAATTTTCTCCATTTGTAACTGTACATTTATTTACCTCCTCATGCCTTGTATTTTCATTGTCTCCTTCCTCTAACTAGACTTAAGCTCCATGTGTCCATTTCACCTTCACTAGCAACGTGCCTGGCCTATGACAACCATCAGTCAGTGTTTGTTAAATGAATGGAGAAAATTGAAAACAAGTAAGACAGAGTAGGGCACTGTGGCAGAGCTAAGCACGAACAAAGGCTGGGCAGGAAGATTTGGGACACGCTGATGTGATGACCTCATGTAGTTGGGACATAAGAGACTTTTCCACCCTGGCATCAATGAGAATAATGAGGCTAAAGAATTGACAAATACCATGTGAAACTAAAAAGTATAAGGCATCCTATATTCCAGGGCTGAGGAGCATTTGTGAGGTCCCTGTCATTGCTGGGGAAGATGGGGACAGGTCACTCCACCCTGAGTTGTGGGCTGAAGTGATATCAGAGTTTCCTCCTTCAGCCTCCCACGGGGTCCAGCTGAGACTCAAGGGCACTTCCCAAACAAGCACAGATAGAGCTATCAGGGCACAGATCGCCTCAGTGGCACCTTCTGTAGAGTAGGCAGGAAGTGTGAGACGGAGAAGAGAAGCAAGATAAGTCAGCTACAATCGGGTAAAACTTTATTACATTTGACCAAAAGTCATTCCAACACACTTAACACAGCAAAAGGAAAGTACAGGTAATCTTTAAAATAACTTACAAAGATCAAAACAGAGCAAAGCTAAAGGGAATTCTGGGTGTACAGAAAGGTGACAATTGCAGCATTAATGTTATGAGAGGAATCTTCAAGGCAATAGTATATCACCAGGTCATTTTAACTGCCATGTCTAACAAGCTTTAACTCTAAATTTTAAAGTAGCAGGTGCAAAAAGGGAGTCTCTAAAAGTTACGTACATATTTATGTGCTACAATAAGTCACTTATCTTTTCCGATCTTTCTAAAGAGTGATCACGGTTTTACAAAGTCCTCAAGAAAACTGCAGCTTGCTACCACATATATAGGGCAGAATAAAAGGTACTGAGGAGGTGTGGGCTTCATAGGGTAAGGAAACATAGAATCAACCTGGGGTTGTAGTAAACATTAAAGCAGAGAAGACAGCAGGATGTGTCTCAGAGTTGATTAAACCAGAGTGCTCAGATTTCCACCCACATCTTGTGCAGAGCTGCAACTTGCACTGTGGAATCCAGAACTCGTCTTGGCTACCAACAATGTCTTCTGTGAGAATGAGGTCCTCAGGAGTCTAATTTGCCTTGGCTTCCAGGAGGGGTTTATGAAGAAGAGGAACAAGAAGAGTCCAGGGAAACTTAGCACAGGTCTGCCTTCCCATTGATGACACCAAATACCATGGAAGGTGGAAAGTGCTTCTGAATGCTGCCTCTGTGCTGGTGTGTGCCTGGGAGATTACATCTGGAATGCAGAAGACCCCATCCTTGTCTGACCATAGCTGCATGGTCTTATTCCTACAAGCATCTGCAACTCTTGGCCACAGGAGTGTGCTTGGCCCAGGCAGGGCAGGCCAAGTGTTGGGGAGCAAGTGCCCATGGGAGCATCCCTCAAACAATGTCAGCTGGGAGATGGTAGAGAAAATCCATCTCTCTGGGACATCACTGAGGTGTGTTGTACCCTGAAAGATTGAGCTCCATACACCCCAGCAGTCCCCTCTCACTCCTTTGTGCTGGCTTCCTTCCACCCTCATCCCTGTCTCATTTCCCCACTGCCCCCGCTCTTGCTCCCTGAGATCACCTCCCAAACAAACAGGCTGCACTTGAATCCTTGCCTCAGGCTCCACTTCTGGGGGAATCCAACCTCGGACAAGAAGCAAACAAACATGAATTTGAAGGAAAGAAATTTGAAGGAAAAGAAGTAGAAGCATTTGTCTTTGTAATTTTGCAAGTAGTGGTAAGGTTCTAGTGATCTGCTATAACTCTATGGTTAGAGTGTACTTGTCTTAGTCTGTTTGAGCTGCTATAACAAAGCATAGATTGGGTGGCTTATAAACAACAGAAACATTTCTCACACTTCTGGAGGCTGAGAAGTCCAAGGTCAAGGGGCCAGAAGATTTGGCTGTCTTCTCGCTGCGTCCTTACATGGCAGAAGGGATGATGGAGCTCTCCAGGGTCTCTTTTATAAGGGCACGAATTCCATTCATAAGAGCTCCAATCTCATGACCTAATCACCTCTCAAAGTCCCCACCTCCAAATACCATCACATTAGGGGTTAGTTTTCAACATATGAATTTTGGGGGGAAACTTTCCATTTCTAGCAGTACCTTTCCTTTTTCTTTTCCTTCTTTCCTGTCTTTCTTTCTTTTTCTCTGCTTTTCTTTCTTTCTTATAGGTTCTTCTTCAGTAGATTGGCAGTAACCTGTTACCAATGGAACAAAGTCAGTGTGGTATTTGTTTTGACACTTGAGGGTCAAGGTGATTTCTAGGGGTTCCTAAGTGAGAGTTTTGACAGCTGAGGACGGGGTCTCAAAAGTGATTTTGGTAAAACAAACAGAAACTTATGAAAGTTAATCAACCTTCTTTTCTCTCTCAGGTATTATCATCATTTTTGCAAATATGGAAAATAAGTCTTAATAAGGTAAAGTAAGTTAATTTTTAAAAATAACTTTATTGAGATATAAGTTACATACTATACAATTCACCCATGTAAAGTGTACAACTCAGTGATTTTTAGTGTATTCACAGAGTCATGCATCCATCACCAGAATTTAATTTTAGACCATTTTTTGTCACTCCAAATGGACTTTGTTTCTGCAATAATCTCTGTGTGAAATCCTGAGCCAGAATGTGTGCCAGGCACTGGGTCTTGGGGGTGAACATGAAAGACACGTTCCAACCCTCACGCAGCCTGACTCCCAGTGGGAGGGACGGGTGCTTACAAATGAAAATGGGGTAACAGGAGAATTGTAGGCTGTGGTAATAAACAGGATGAATAAGAGCAAGAAAAATAAGGACAAAGCTTTATATTACAGAGTCAAGGACAACTTCTCTGAGGAGATAACATTTAAGCAAGGCCAAAAAATGTTAAGGATGCATCAGGTAGGTGCAGACAGGGATAAGAATGTTCCAGACTCAGAGAACAGCAAGAGCAGAGGGTGAAGAGTGGCCTGAATTGACCTTGGAGAAATAAGAAGAAGGCATCATTCCATCATGAGAAGGAATTTGAGTTTTTTTCTAAGTGCTTTGAGATGCCACTGAAATACTTAGTTTTCTTGGCAACTACGACACTACTTGCCAAGAAGTAATCTGCTTGGCAAATCTCTCTCTAAATTTGAAGGCATTCGAAGTCAAACCTAGAGGAAGCAGTATTTTCAACTCTTTTTGTTATCTACGACTCACAGATCTGCCCAGAGTGGTAGAAAAGTGTGTGGCAAAGAACTCTTAAGCTTCCACAAGGCCAGACTCCAGCCAGCTGGGTTTGTTGGAGGAACTCAGGCTGACAAGCCTGCTGGTGACTTTGCCAGGGCTCTGGGCAGGTTGGGGAGGAGCTGGGGCAACCTTCACATGCAGGCCATGGGATCCACTTTGGAGATCGAGTCCCCTCCGGGAAATGTGTGACTCCCTGACAGTTCCTTCAGCGGGGGGCAGCCCTTTCCAGAGGCAACATTTCCAGATGTTACTGAATTGGCTTTTTTTCAAGTTCCTCTGAATAGGCGGGTCAAACACATGCAGGTCACCAGGAGCAGTGCTGTCACCTCCTAGAACACCCTGACCTTGACTTGGGTAGGCCTTGGTGAGGGGTTCTGCTCTGCCCTAGCTCCGATGCTCTTCTCACCCTCATTCTCGAAAAGACCCTGTCCTGGCTCTGCGGGCATTATCAGAGCATCCTGACTGCTCTGCTATTCAATGCCATGAGGCAGTGGGCAACTCACACAACTCATCTGCAGACATACAAACATATTCCAGCATGGCAGAAATAAACAAAAGAAAGATATCTCCTTGTGATCGTTTACAGACAAAAGTTTTATTAATTCTCATGAATTGTATTATTTAGCAAAGAAATGTTTAATAATTTATTCAATGAATATTTAAGGAGCACACCATTTGCCAAACACTGCAAGGCGCTGGTAAAATAAAAAAGAGTATGATTCCCACTGTCTTCTGGAAAAGACAAATAATTATGGTAGTAAATGCCCACCGTAATGGAATTAACTATAAGAGTTATGGATGCAAAAAAGCAAGGGATGAACTCTGTCACAGAAACTCAGTGATGATTTCATAGAAGAGAGTGGACTGAGCAGGGCCGTGACAGATGCGTAGGAGTTTGCTAGGTAGAGAAGTGGCAAAAGCATTTTCTGGATTTATGAGAAAGTGTACAAAGCCATGGAGACCTTAAAGGAGTCAATGTGTCTGAGACGCAGATACTTCAGTATGCCCTGGGTATGGGGCAGGCCCAGAGACAGGCAGGGATGAGGCTGGGAAGGGTGCTTGGGTCTAGATTGTTACTTTCTATGCTAAGGGTACTGCTGAAGATTTCTAAGCAAAGAGAGAAACAGGATCTGACTAGAATTTTAAGAATATCCCTGTAGCAGAAGAGGCTTAAAGTGAAGCTGGGAGATCTTAAGGAAAACTTTCACCATGGCCCGAAAGATGCCACTGTGCTAGGTAAGGCAGGTGCAGGGCAACGGGAGAAAGGGAGATAGAGACCTGGAGGGGTTAGATTGAAAGATCTCAAGAAGACTGGCTATGGAGGGTGAGGGAAGACTTGTGATTGACTAGTTTTCTGTTTTGGTGACTAAATCACAATACCCTGAACTAAAAAAAGTGATAAGGGAAGAGAAGCTGGTTTAAAGAGAAAGAAGCTTAGGATTTAATAATTATGTGTGCAAACATCTGAGCACATGTGTTGTATTTAATATCTACATATAGATATTACCAAGACTTTTACATTTCGTTTGATAGTCTTTTTGGCCACCATTGATTTTGAGTTCTTTTTCTAGAAATAAAGATAGATTTGCATTGAGTCTTCTCCACTCACCTGTCCTTCTCCTTTGTAGTCACATCTGTGCAAAATCTGGGGCCAAGACCAGGACTGTAATCCATGGAGGAGAAAAATCACCACAAGGGATGGACCCCCAGCCTTCTAGAGGCTTCCTCACCATCCTCTCCCCAGGGGTTAATTGACTATGGATAATATCACAAACAGTGCATTCCTATTGCCACTGGATTTTTTTTTTTAAATAAGCATTCTGCTATTTCCACATCAAAGCTTATATGAAATAAGCTGTAAGTGGGTTTCACACCATTTAAGAAGCTCCTGACATTTTCGAAGTTCCCCTGGGGTTTACAATGAGAACCTTTCTAGGAACACTGATCTCTGGGAAATGAGAGGAAAATTCCTTGCAAAATTTTGTCTAAATGAAATAACAAAAGGTATACTCAGTATTCAAACTCTTCAAAGGAATTGCATTTAAAAAAATAAAAGCGTAATAGTGGCTGCGGGTTGCAACTTGCGTTTTGCTTTTGCTTTTTTGCAGGGAGTGGGGAATTTGATGAGAAGGGATTGAGTATAATGAGCAGAAAATTGCGGGTGATCAATCTGTTATACACATTATCTCAGTGCCTAAGTGAAGAAGGGGGTGGTGAAATTATCCTTTGAATTCAAAACCATGCTAATCGTTCATCTAGATAATTTTTCCAGTGGTGTGTTTTGTTTGCTTAATTATCCAAACTGGCCATCCAGTGACTTCAAATCCATTATGAACTGCACAGCCCCCTGCTTTGTTCTTGTTGAGTAGACGAGTATTTCATCTTTCCTTTCAAACAAGGGTGTGCTTTTGATGTGCTGACTTAATACTTAGCTGTCAGAGTATGATTGAGTAAGCAGGGAGTTTACAATGTTTTATCAAGTTCTTGAACTAGGAAAAAATATTGAGAGATCATATAACGCATGCTTAGTTTGTGCTAATCGTTATTCAGGGAAAGGTCCATGAGTGTATCTGTGCTACTCATTACTGTACAAACAGCACTTAGCACAGTGCCTGGCACGTGGTAGAACCTCAGTGAACTTTGTTGAATGAGTGAAGAAATGAATGAATGAATGAATGAATGGTGACTGGCTGCTCCTGCTCTCTACACCCACAATTGTTCCAAATATTATCACCAACAAGAGATATTCATTTGCTGATTTTCTTCACAGAATATCTTAATAAGGTGAGCATATGATTTATAGTCCAAACCAGGACACCTTTGAGAGTGAAAGGGATGCTGTTAACGATTACACCAGAGCAACTGGCATAAACTGGACCATCTCAGGCAAATTGGGACATATGGTGACTCTATACACAGAGAATTACAAAACCCTGGAGGGCCAGAGAGCATTTTTCTTGCCCATATCTCATGTCTTGTCTATTTTCTTGACACCTTACTTGGCTTGATAGAATTGATCTGACCTTTTGAGCTGATTACTAAATGTTCCCTAAACTGAATCATTTTTCTTTTTTTGCCTTTAGATTCGATTTTTGCACTAAAGTGGCAGAAAATAAGTTTTACGAGGAGAGGCCAAGAGCCTTTTGGGGCACTATTGTAATCCTCATGACTAGCTGTGTTTGATACATAGTTGGCTCAAGAAATTGTTGCTTAAAAAAAAAAAGTATATAGTTCTGATTTCAAAGTGGCCGAATGTAGAATGAATAAATACTGCTCCCGTGTAAAATCCATTAAAATGATTAAAAATACATAAAAATTGAGAAATTTTACTTGACGAGGAACCAATGAAAACTTGAAAAGTGGAAAGCACGTGGTTTAAGAGGAAATTGGAAAATCACTTCTCAGAACATGTATAGGAGTAGCGAAGGAACTCTATTGCTAGAAGTGGTTAGAGGTAGAGGACAGGAAGGAGACTCGGGGCAATTAGCAAGGGTACCAGCGTGGCAGCAGCCATACACATTGACCCCCTACACGCGCACACGCACGCGCACGCGCGCGCACACACACACACACACACACACACACTGCATATCTGTCTTTACCCAGGAGCAGTAGGAGCTGGGGATAGAGTGACAAGGCAGTTCTCCCAAGTGTCTACAGCATCCCAGAGGAATCAGGTATGTCTCTACCTCGCCTAGTGCCCTGGCTCATTCCTCCATCACTCTCACTGAAAATGAAGCAAGCCTTTCTCTCACCGGGCTGTGCAAAGAGAGTTAGAAAGTTCAATAAAGAAGCTCAGCTACCAATAAAAAAATTCATAAGAAAGATGCAAATATTCTCAAAGTTTGAGGAACACAAACACTTTAAAAGGGTGACTTTTCTCAAAAAAACTAGAAACTAGACATATGAAAGAATTTACCCTAGTGGAAGTAGTGCAGGACTGTAACATAAGCTTATTTTTATATCATCTGGAAAATAAAGAAAAATATTGCCTTCAAAAAACTAGGATGAATGATTATGAAAAAGAACCAATTAGATATTATGGAAACACAATAAATAAACCTTTTGAAATAAAAAAATCTCAAAAGTGGGCTGAATAACAGAATAAACACAATTGAAGAGCAAATTAGTGATCTGAAAGACTGCATCAAGAAATTATCCCAGAATGTATCAAAAATGGGGGGAAAAAAGCACAAAAGAAAAGTTAAAAACAAACCAACAAACATGAAGAACAGGTCTGGAAATCAACATCAATCCATTAGGGAGTCCAAATGGAGAGGATATGGAGAATGCAAGGAAACAATATTTAGTGACATAAAAGCCAAAAAATTTCTAGACCTGAAGAAAGACTTAAGTCTTAAAATTGAAAGGGCCTACCAGGGAAAAAAATATAACAACAATAGAAACAATGCTTACAAAACCCAACTCTAGACATTTCAAAGTTATGTCAAGTCTAAATGAAAATCCTAAAAGCTAGCACAGAGAAAAAAATCAGAATACCTACCAAAACATTAGAATCATATTGACACCATACTCAGCAGCAGCAGCATTGGACATAGTATTGGAACATCTTCAAAGAGCTAAGGGGAAGTAGCCTTGAGTCTCTACCTTTATATACAATGAAACTGTCACTCAAATATGAGGGCAGAGTAAAACATTTTCAGACATGTCCTCAGAAAGCATATTCCTCATAAATCTTTTCATAAGAATTACTAGAGGATATACCCCAGGAAGAAGAAAATAAATTCCAGGAGGAAACAGTTGAATGCATTAATTGTGTAATTTACAACTGATAATAAAATGACATTTTTCCTAGGGAAATCATGTTTAATTTTTTAAATTGTAATCTTGAAATTAGAATTCTATTAATATAATTTGCTCCAATTATACAATATGTCACAAGCCCATCAAGGTACACACATCAGAGGCTTGGAACCCTCTGATTAAACCAGACCATGCTCTTAGGGGAGTCCCCACTTGTCCTGATGCCAGAGAAGGGGGTGGCCAGAGTCCAGGACCAAAGCAAGATCTAAACTCTCCACATAGAAGACATGAGAACTAATGTAGCAGAGTAGCCCTGACACAGAGCCACCTCTAATATTTAACAGAGCTTCGTGAAGATCTATATTTTTAATTTCTGTCAACAACTAGTTTTTTCTCTATGCCATTTTCAAGGACTCTTCCAAGGTTAGCAGGATTTTTATAGAGTGTACATATGATAAACCAAATTGAGTATTAGCAGAATATTGAGATCCCAGAAATGCTTTGAGTTGAACTATAACTCTTTACCTAACTTTCCTCACTCTTTCCAAGTGAAGACATGAGGAGTTCTGAATTGAAACTGTATACAAGCTCCTGTGTCCCTGTCCCTTGAAGTAAAAGACTTTTGCTTTAGTCCCCCAGGTCTCCCCTGAGTCTCAAAAGGCTGGCTCAAGAGTCAATGAGGGCGTCCCTGGTGGCGCAGTGGTTGAGAGTCCGCCTGCTGATGCAGGGGACACGGGTTCGTGCCCCGGTCCGGTAAGATCCCACATGCCGCGGAGCGGCTGGGCCCGTGAGCCATGGCCGCTGAGCCTGCACGTCCGGAGCCTGTGCTCCGCAACGGGAGAGGCCACAACAGTGAGAGGCCCGCGTACTGCAAGAAAAAAAAAAAAAGAGTCAATGATTAGGAAATGTGAAGATATAAAAACAAAGAATAGCTATTGGGCTGGGAAACTGGTAACAATTTAGACAATAAACCAGCCACATTGCAGATTCACCTAACTCCCAGTTCCCTGAAAGTTATAGAGAAAGGTCTCACACACATTCCTAAGTTATTTTTATAGGAAGCAGACCCCCACCAGAAGAAAATTGCTGACTGCAAACATGTAGACCCCCGCCCCCAGACCGGTTGAAACCAGAAGACTGGCGACGTTCGAAACTTCACCTTGATGCCAACCAGTCTGAATTGTGTGCGCTGATCACACACACTTACAGTCCCCTCTCTCACACTCCCTTTAAAAAGCCTTCCCTGAAAGTCATCAGGGAGTTTGGGTCTTTTGAGCATGAGCTGCCCATCCTCCTTGCGCTTGACACCTGCAATAAGTGCTGTACTTTCCTTCACCCCAACTTGGCGTGAGTAGATGCGTGAGCAGAACCAAGTCCAGATTTAGTAAGAGAATGATACAATTTTTCTTTCCTTTGGGCATTGCCCCCTACTATCCAGGTGACAGATGGCCTCAAGGGAAGAGTTCTTTCTCTTAGCATCATGGTGTAAAAGCAGAAGTTTGGTAAACAAGTGTTGCTTGTAATTACTGCCCAAGTCAGTAGAATGTTAGGTTTCCCTCTCATTAATGTCATGCTGGCATCATTCCTTTGGTGGACCTCTGTTGTTTGAAACACCTGGCTCATCTCCTCATCCTGAAAGCACTGCCCCACATCTTCTCCCTTTCTCACAGCAGGAGCTGCCCTGATCCTGCCTCCCAGGCCTCAGTGATTGGCCCAGGAGATGAGCTCTTACTCTGTGGGCCAAAATTCTTGTCCAGATCTTTCTGTGCACCCCTAGAATTGAGAGAGGAGGGGGCTCTTCTTCTCTGGAAATCTGTGAGGGTGTGATCCTGGCACCAACTCTATCTCCCAGTACATGGAAGAAGAAAGTGTGCGGATGAAGGGAATGAAGCCTGAGAGACAGGGATAAGGGGCAGAGGGATGGAGTCCTGGTGGAACAGGTCCCTGGCTCCTGTGTCATTAGTTATACCCCTACCTAACCTGGATCCTGGGCCAGTAAATTCACCCTCATACCTAGCTAGTTCAAATCGACATTCTATCATTTGCAGCCAGAAAAGTCCTGTCTAGTTCAATGCCTTCCCCAGAACAGGTGCACAATAGAGGTCACTGGATCCAGAGGAGCAGGCCAATAATTACTTCAGCATGAGATCAGGCTCCGGAAGAGGAAGGTGAGTGGGCCAGAGCATCCTTCTAGGGGCACGTGTGTGGGGGCAGGGGTAGACCATGTGGGAACAATTTTGCCAACAGGAGGCAAATAACCTAGCACATGGCAGCAGCTCATGCCAACAGAGCACAGCAGAGGTGACAGGAGGTCCCAGTAGGAAAAGGTCTTTTATCCAAAAATTGAAAATGACATTTGGGGACTTCTGTTTTGAGTATTGTAGGATTGGGGACAGCTGTGAGCTTTCTATGGCTGAATATTTGATTTGCGTTGCTTTTCCTTTCTCTTATTAAGGCTCTTTTCTTACCTTGTGCCAAAATTCTTATGTGTAAGTTTCTGGGTGTAATTCCAGAGGAAAAGGAGAGAATTGATGTGCCAAACTGTTGGGCTTCCTGGTGAAGAAAGGATTCCCAGGTTTCTGGGGGAGGAATCAAGCCAAGAAGAGTGTAACCACCCAGAAGGTGATTCCAGCACTTGAGGGCACAAGAATCTCTGACCAAGGGTCACCTCTAACCTTTAGTGTGACTCTCTTTGGAGCTACATTTTGCATTCGTGACAACAACTAATACTTCCTCTATGCCAGTTTCAGTGATCATTCAAAGACTGGTGGGATTTTTATAGGAGGAATATTGTATGAATCAAATAAAATTGACTATTAGAGGACTGTTTAGATTCTGGAAGTCCTTTGACTGGTCATATATTTCTTATGCACTTTTTTGCCTCCATTTCTTCATTTGTTTATAGGTGTTAATCAGCTTTGATCTGAACCAGGAGAATGGTAGAGCAATGGTTATTTAACAGGATGTTAGGATGGGACTCCTTCTGTCTCAGTTTTGAGTCAAGTGCCAATAGAAAACCAGAGTGAGTGAGAAACAAACTCGCATCTGCAGAATTTACAAAGGAAATTATAAAGAACTACTACGACTTACAGAACCCTCAACCAAATGAGAGCCATAAATAGAGAAAGTACATGAAAAGGGGAGAAAATTTGGTGATGACATTTCTTTGAAAGAGCTGTTGCCACTCTGTTCCCTACAAGAGGGAGTGAGTTCTAGCCCCATCATCTCAAGCTTTGTGGAAAAGGGTCTTATGGAATGACTTGGAGTATTTTGAAATGTGTGTGGAGGTGGGATACACAAAGACTAATGCCTGAGAAAGTTAAGGTATCCCGGTGTCAGCATCAGGAGCAGCCTGAACTTCCAGAGTTTTCTGAGCCAACAGATATGTGAGTGTTTCCTGTGGATCATATATGAGTCATATAGGAGACAGAATTAATGTGGGGTCACCTTATGTCCTGTCCAAAAGGGCCACACAGAGGGATATTCCCAGTAACAAACTGGAGGTGAATTCAGAATTCTTAGGGGCTGTAAGAGTAGTTGGAACTGGACTTCCCTAGTGGTGCAGTGGTTAAGAATCCACCTGCCAATGCAGGGGTCACGGGTTCGAGCCCTGGTCCTGGAAGATCCCACATGCCATGGAGCAACTGGGCCCATGCACCACAACTACTGAGCCTGCGCCTCTAGAACCCATGAGCCACAACTACTGAGCATACGCACCACAACTAATGATGCCCATGTGCCTAGAGCCCATGCTCTGCAGCAAGAGAAGCCACTGCAATGAGAAGCCCAGGCATCGCAACGAAGAGTAGCCTCCACTCGCTGCAACTAGAAAAAGCCCACGTGCAGCAACGAAGACCCAGTGCAGCCAAAAATAGATAAATAAATTTATTAAACAAACAAAAAAAAGAGTAGTTGCAACTGACAGCCCGGAAAAGAGCTGCAACTACCACGTGATAAAAAATGCCATCAGAGAGGGCTTCCCTGGTGGCGCAGTGGTTGAGAGTCCACCTGCCGATGCAGGGGACACGGGTTCGTGCCCCGGTCCGGGAGGATCCCACAAGCCGCGGAGCGGCTGGGTCCGTGAGCCATGGCCGCTGAGCCTGCGCGTCCGGAGCCTGTGCTCCGCAACGGGAGAGGCCACAGCTGTGAGAGGCCCGTGTGCCGCAAAAATAAAAAAGTGCCATCAGAGAGGTCGATCACGGAACCTCTGAAGAGACCATGAAAACATCTTCTGGCACAAAGAGCTGGCTTTTCTCATCAGCCAGGCTCAGAGAACATGAGGCTTACAACAGTAACAATGTGAGTAAGACCTTTTCTATTCACCACTCATCTTTCTCCCCAGAGAAGGGTCACGAATTGGCTAGTAAGTGAGAATGAGGGAAGAAGCAGCCCAATGTGTGGAAAAATGGAGAAAATTCCATCCTGTCCCTCCCTCTACATTGCAGGTTTCCAGGCTCAGGCAGCTCCAAGCTAAAGAAGGGGAAAATATTTCCAGTTTAATGCTAAATTAAGTTTAGTGATTTAAATAATATCTCAGACTGGATGTTGTAACTTTTGAATTAATATTGTTTGGGGACTTCAGGTGACTCTAAAGCTGTCCATTACTTTAGAATGAGTACAAAGTCAGGGCTCTTGACCAAGTTTCCATCCTCAGGCAGGTTAGAATTAACCCCACTTAATGCATTTAAAAAATACAGTTGCATATTGAATGCACCGTCACTTAGATTTGTTTAACATGGCAGTTGAAGCAACACATATAAAACCAAACAAACGTAATACTGACTGAAATATGTGAGCAATCTTGTCAATAAGCATAAAGAGGTCATTTTAGTTATTCTCAGAATTAGTCTGGCATTCTTTCAGATGTTGTATTTATTCCTGGGCTTTACAACTTAAATCACAGTTTGCCTTTAGAAGCACGATGAGAGGACAGAAAATTAAGCCCAGGAAGAAAAGCTAGAGGACTTGGCTTATTTAACCGAGAGAAATGAAACTTCTAATGCCACCAATTCTTAAAAGTTCCGTGTCACCTAGGGTTATAAGCACCAAAGCAGTGCACCCATATGTCACAGATGAACTTTAATTACATTCCTAATATAGTGCTGCACTAAACAATCCAAAGAGCTTCAGATATGGCAATAGTGAGGAAGAAAAATCATAGAACCATCAAGTATCCACGGATCATAATTGACAGCTTATAATTAGTTGGTTGCCAACATCCATTATTTATTTATTTAGCAATTATTATATACCAGGCTCTGTAGATAAAGTGGCAGAGAGGTACAAAGTGACCAAAGAGTTAGAAAGGAATACCAAGTGGATACAAGAGGTGTGAGAGTCCCTGTAGACACTGGGACAGCCGTACAGGGGAAACTGTCTTAATCCACCTCTATTCAACTGACTAGCTAGATTGATACACCGTCTTGTTCCCTCTGCAAAACATACTGACTGAGCACTCTGAAGTGATTTCATCTAATCGCTAATATGCTATACACATCTGTTCTCATCTATTGAGTTTCTGCTGTTGTTATTGACCAAGAGTTAGTTATGTTCATTTCCCAAATTTATTTATGCTGATTATACTTATTATTGTAATGAAGAAATTAAAACAAATAATATACAATACAACAAAATATGAATATAAAAATAAGTACAATTGTTGCTTTTGAAAATGGAATTGAATGCTTTGGAAAGGTACAATAGAGGCAAGTCACTAAAAAGATCACTGTTTAATAATCCAGATTCTTAGATAGTTCTTGAAGGTTTACAACTAAATGGCAGAACGTTCCTGCCATTCTCTTAACTTTTCTACCCAAAATGCAGTGTGAATGAGCCAATTTTGTAGCTCTGTTCAACACCAAAACGGAACAAACATTGGCAGAGAACATACTGTCATCTTCTCACATAGAGGAACACCGTCAGTTGCAAAGCCATTGTCTTGGCCACCAGCTAGGAAAAGTAATAACCTCAAGAAATTCTATTATTTGTGTGCCAGTAGGGCCATATGACCATTGCAAGGCAAGTCTTTCAGCATCTCCCATCCCATACTTCATGTCAGTTCATTCATTCATTCAATTAATATTGATTGGGCTCCCACAGGGAAACTGGCAGAGAGACAATGCCTCTTACTGAATGAGCAGGAGAGAGGATCCCGTGACCCATCTGACTCCATCAGTATGCTTCAGTGGAGGAATCCTGAAAAAGGATATAGCTTGTGATATCTTCTCTCTTATGATGAAGCTCACTGTGCTGGAAGGGTTACTATCCCAAGACTGGCTTCTACGGTTTAGCATTCAATGATTTATATCCACTCTAGCCTCTTCCTGGTGGGAGGATAGGCTTCACCACAACACAATGGAGTGTTGATTACACAGGAGCTTACACACCCCTGGGAACGGCCCCCAGCCTGACTGGTAGTGCAGAGCCAAGAAGCCCAGCCCAGGTAGTAGTAGTAGAGAGTCATCTTAGTGACTCTGAGTGTACAAAGGCACAGCTGGTTCTTATGCGTAAAGCAAATTTTATCATCAACTTCTATAGCACTGATCAATTTCTATTGAATGTTAATTTTCCATGACACTCTACGTTTATGAAATGTTGAAAAATTCTCATAAATATTCATGATAGAGGCTGTAAGATTACTGACTTTTAGTTAACTCTGTTTCTAACAGAGTTAGAAAGATGACTTAGATACATGCAGAATTATAGGTCAAACCCTTTCCAATCTCAGGAGGGGTTTTAAAGACTGAGACCTTATTCACATAGCACATATAACTTCTTTGAGACAGGAATTAACTAAATGAAAAATAAATTGATATAAGGATTTGTAAATAATCTTGATAGATTTGGGAATTTAAAAATAATTCCACCTCTGTGTGTTATATGTTTCTAAATATGAAATACAATGTCTTAAATTTGGGAGATTGGGATTGACATATATACACTGATATGTATAAAATAGATAACTAATAAGAACTTGCTGTATTAAAAAAAAAAGAACCTGTTGTATAAAATTAAATAAATTAAATTAAATTAAAAAAAATAGGTCCTGAGGCTACATCCTATTTATCTCAAATCATGTGGCTACAAGTTTTTATTTTGAACAAAGATCATTAGGATAGACAAAATTAGAATGGATATTCCACCACCTCTGTGCGTTGTCTCAAGTCAGCTTTTAAAGTAGAGCAAATCAAATTGTCCTAATGTTTTCTTACTATTAATATTAATTTCAAATTCTCTTAGAGTTCTTTCTCATTTTGTTACATGCCTATATGTATAGGAATGAACTTTATTTGTAAGAACACTGGATTTTTACCAAATGTGTATTTGGTGATGGGAGGGAGGAATGAGTAGGGATATCCAGATACTAGATACTCCTGGTGATCAGCAATCCACACTGGTTCTCTCATCTGCTCATTAATGGACTCATTCTATGCAAGTTGTGGCTTATGGAAGAGAAACAGAGGGGTTGAGGAACTCCTTTAGCTCATTCCTGACTCAGGACCTTCAAAAGAGGGATCAGAAGGAAGAGTATGCAAACACGAGCATGGAAAATTAGGCTACACTTTATTCTGATGTGACCTTGCACCTCTATTTGTCTTTGCCCAGTCTCTCCTGGTTAGCCTCGTGTTACCGTGAAAATGCAAGAGTTCCTATATTTCTCCTTAGTCCCTCTTCTAGGTTCTTCCCTCCTCTGGGTGAACTCAGAGGTGCTTACTGTGGTGTCGAGGCTGTGAGGAAGCCTAGGAGGGCATGTCTGTGCATCTACTCTCCTTGAATGGAGGGGACCATTCTGGTAGGAGAAAGTACACTTGCATACACACACAGAGGACATGGAAAAGGTGATCAGGAAAACTCTAGCTAGGCAGAATTAGAGACAGGCATTTTTTAATGTGGTTGTGTGGCAGTCAGCAGTAATTGTAAGTAAAAAGAAATAATGTATAAAACTACTGTATGGGAGCATTTGATAGCTGCCAGGGGCAGTACTACAGGTGTTACACACACAGTCACATTCTGTCCACACAACGTCCCCGTGAGGTTGGTATTTTTTTCTAGTTTGGTATTATTTTTATGGCCACAAGGCAACTAAAGGCCAGAGAGTCTACATGAGGCCCTGTAACTAAGAAAAGGAGAATCTTGACAAAAGGACAGAACAATTTGAATTCAAAATCCACACTATTGACTTATACCAGGGATTATAACTAAATGGGAAAGACTCCAAAAGCAATATTCATCCATGAAAAGATTTCTCTAATCCAAAACCATGGAGGTATTCATTAGGTTGAAACATACAATATTGACAATGTTCAACTGTCTGACTCTCAAAAGTGGCCGTTTCGTAGGGTTCAGTCTGAGGTATTTATAACTTCTTCTGCAGAAGATATTCATAGATGGGGGCTACACTGCAAAACATATTCATATTGAGGAACCCCCTACATTTCCTATGACTCACAGACTTTTATTGTATAAAGTGAAAAGGAAAATAACCATAGCAACACAAATTCACTTAATGAAATCTATATAATTACGGCCGAAAGTTTCTATGCATTAAAAATGAAAGTTATTCCATTTGGAGGTAAAAACTGGGAACACTTTGTAATGAATATATCAACTCTGATAAAAACTGACAGTTTGACATAGAGTAGCCCAGAATACCAAAGTAGGACAACAAAACAAGATTATCTAAACCAGGCCTAGAGAAGAGATGCTTCTCCGGCCGCTATTTGTTAGAGTTATTTATAATTTACTATGCATTTGTTCGTGACTAACTTAACTGTTTAATAACATGAATACAGTTCTTTATACACATCTTCACAATACACATCTAGTTAATTTTAGTTCATGTTTTGTCCTTATAAATTTTCAAGGTAAAAGAGTCCTTTCAAGTACTGTGGTTGTCATTCATGCTATTGGCCAAATATGTCGCTTTTCTCTCTCTCAGACACAAGAAAATGGGAATGGCATTTCCGAGGCCCCTGTGGCTGGGTGCGCCCTGTGATTAATTCTGGCTGGTGAGTTGTGAGCAGAAGTAACATATGTCACTTCTGGGCTAAATGTTGAATTGCTGGTGTGAGACCTTCCAGAGCTCTCTTTTTCCTCTGGCATGGTGGTTGACAACATTTGATACATGGCTGCTTTCTCAGCCTAGATCCTGGGAGGGGAAGATCTGAAGTGCAGCTCTTAGCCCATCTGTGATGAATATAGACAGAAGAGACAAATAAGCTTTATTATAGTCATTAGGTCATTAGGATTTGGAGTTGCTTATTATGGAAGCATACCTTAGCCTACCCTGATTGATACAGATGTTTTGAATGACCCAACTATTCAATACATTTTTGATTCCCATTCTGAAAATTAAGATCGGGTCTATTTGGTTCGGATATTTCTACTGGTTCTGAAGGACAGACCAGAGTTACAAAATACTGCCCAAAAAGCTCATATTTCAGCATGGGTGTAGTTACCCTTTCTACCGCAAAGTAGGAGCCTTCATGTCCAATGACCAGTTCCCCAAATGAAGTACCTACTGATTGAAGCAAAGCCTTCACAAAGGTAGGAAGAGTAGAAAGTTTTATAAGAAATAAAATTTCAGAGGAAACAGCAGCTCCATCTGGGAGGGAATATTGCTCCCCCCTGCATCTACCATGGAGTCAGATGATCTCCATCCATATCTCTTATTTAATCTGCAACACTGTTAGCAGAAGAGTGTGATAACAAAGATGATGCCTAGAAAGTTGGAAGTCCAACCTAACCCATTAATATATTAGCAAGAGTTGTTCATTAACTAGAAATCCTTAGAGCCTAGAGGGAATAAAATATCTTATAAATAAATCTTAATGCAAGAAAGAGCAACTGAAGGTTCTAAGCACCGGGGGTCTACCCAAATGACCTGATCCCACACTGTGAACAATAACACAGGAGACGTGGGGGACCAGGAAAAACTGATTTTGCTAACTTCATGATTTCACCTTGGAGAAGAGCCAGTTTTAACATTGATTCCAAATGAGGTTTTTCTTGAAAAAAAATCCCTGTAATTGGAGATGTATTATCAGTTAATGTGTTAGAAGGGGGGAAACAGCTTTTTGTTAAGATCTCTGAGTCTCTACAAATGAATTTATATATTTGCTGCCAAATATGCAGCATTTATTCCAACTGATAGAAAATTTCTGTTAAAAGGTGTAGCTTTAGGCCTGCCTCTGGAGCTTCTGTTCAGCAGAACAGCGTATCTTGTCATAATGCCTTGATACCTGCAAGTTTCAAAGTACTATTACAGGTCAGACCATGCCTAGCAATCATGTGATGAATTGGAGCATATCACAAAAAATAAAATATTTATGAAGACAACATTCATCTCAAAAAAAAGCATGGACTAAAACATGACAAACATACTTTGTTGACAAGAAAAAGTGGAGAGAGAGAAAGAGAGATTCCTTTTCTCCTCCCCACACTCACCATATCTGCCAGCAGGGATCATTGAAAGAGCTTGCCATTGCAATAGGTAATTTATGCAGCTCTTGTCACACCCCGACACTAATTCAAATTCCCTACTTGAGAATGCTGACCTTCATAGCACCAAACCAGGGAGCAGCAATCAGAAATCTCCCTTCAATCTTGCGTGGAAGAGTCACATTTAACTGTCATTTAACTGTCATTAATATAGCTTTTAGAATTTAAATTGAATAGCATATAAAATACTCCTTAACAGCGGATAAGTGTAGTTTATAATTTGTTTCCTCCTTTGAATGTTTCGCTACACGATTCTGAGCCTTATGCATTGGTTTTGATTGTGAGTTCTCAGCTTTGAGGGATCGGTCAAGAAATAAGATTGTATAAAAAAACAAAGGTTAAACCTTTAGATCCTAAAAGTTTTGACTTAAATCTCATGGAATTTTTAAAAATGTATTACACTCATTTTTAACTGCCTTGGTGTAATATGTAAAATGTAATATTTTGCTGTGGCCGCCATAACAAAATACCAAAAACTGGGTGGCTTAAACAACAGTAATTTATTTTCTCATAGTTTTGGAGGCTAGAAGTCCAAGATCAGGGTGTCAGCAGGCTTGGTTTCTTCTGAGGCCTCTCTCTTTGGCTTGCAGATGGCCACCTTCCCTCTGGGTCCTCACATGGCCTTTTCTCTGTGCGAGCACATCCCTGGTGTCTTTCTGTGTGTCCTAATCTCCTCTTTTTATAAAGACACCAGTCAGCTTGGATTAAGGCCCAACCCAACAGACTCATTTAACTTAATCACCGCTTTAAAGACTGTCTCCAAAACAGTCACATTCTGACATCCTGGGGGATTAGGGTTTCAACACATGAGTGGGGTTGGGTACATAATTCAGCTCATAGCACTTAGCAAGTGTATTTCACCAAATGAAATACATTGTAGCCTTTTTTTTGATTACTCAGGATTAAGCTTTGAATGTTCATGTATTTTTCTGTGGCATTGACATCTCTAGAAAGAGTGAGGAGTAAAGGGGGTTATAAAATGTGCTTTTCAGAGAAGTCCCTAGAGTTCTTTTGTCACCTGAAAGTCCTAGGACTTTGCTATGGGCCAAATAACTAGCCCATAAATAACACAGCAATCACTAGCCACATGTGGTTATTTATATTTAAATTAATTAAACTTAAATAAAATTAAAACTTCACCTCTTCATTTGCACTGGCCACAATTCAAGTGTTCAGTAACCACCTGTGGTAGTGCCACATAATGGGTAGTGCAAACACTGAACATTTCTAAATTTATCACAGAATTCTACTAGGCTGCCCTGCTGGACTGTTACTATTGTCCTGTTGACAGGAACTCACCCCTTTTGGCTCTGTGATACCCTCAGGAGAGCTTGACACAGCTGGAGTCTTGGAGAACTGCCCCCGTTTTAGCTGCTGTTTCTTTCCTTTTGTCTTCATCACATTCATCGCATTCCCTCACTGCCATTGTTTTTGGTCACTGCCTTTACTCTTCAGCACATTTTCTCCTAAATCCTCTCTCTTGCCTTTTAATTTCCTGTTGTTTTTTTTCCTTACCACCCATTTCTTTGTCTTCATCTGCTCCTATCCTTTTTGTTGATGGAACGGTGAATTTTGCTCTGAAAGGTTTTGCCAGAGAATGAGAAATCTCCTCACTTCTAATCAGTAAATGCCATTCATCATCATGTCTTTGGCCTCTCTTGGCATTTTTATTGGTGTTTCATTCAGATACATCTTAGTGTAAGTGGGCCTGTTGCCTGACAGTGGATAAGATGGAGCCCCTTAGTCTGTCTGGGAAGCACAGCAATCACAGGAAGTTTCCTGTTATGCTTCTACTATCATCTCTTGGGAGGTGGGCTAGCCTAATAGTTGAGGACTTCGAAGTCAGCCTGCCTGAGTTCAAATTGTGGGGTCATCACCTGTTAGTTATTTGGCCCCGACCAAATGTCTTAACTTCGGTTTCTTCACCTGGGTTGTGTAAGATTTACAACTTCATATGTTCCTACTGCCTTGACATCCGACAGGCAGGTTCTGAGCACCCGCCCAGGTGACCAGGTGCACCAGTGTGATAAGGCTGACCCCTGTGACAGGTTCCCCTCTTGCCTCCCCTAACCGTGACCTATGATGTTCAAATGCACCAGTGAAACCCCCACTTGCCTTTTGCTCATGTACCCTACCCTGAGCCCCCAACTAACCAGAACATGAAATAACCCCTGTGTACAGGAAGACTTAATAGTTCATGATTCTTCTAGGTGAGTGTACATGAGGAGAGAGTCAAGCAATCACTTTATCTCAAGTTGACATTCATTTGATACCCACAATACACTAAAGAAATATACCTGGCATTTTGAAGTATATAATAGAAATATAAGAAATATCTTCATCTTCAAATGGTAATAGCACACTTAGGCAAAGGAAAATAACGAAATAGTGTTGAAGAGTTTATGTTTAAATGACAAAGTGAATAGTAGAGCATTAAATGATATAAAAGCTTATTAATAGAAGACATTAATGAAGTGAGGAATAGTTAGAAGTATAGTCATAAGAGTTGCTGATATGTGAGTGTACCTCAAAAATGTGTAGCATTTGATTAGGTGAAAAGAAAAAGACCATTCTTTTTGGTAGCAAAAAGTATTATGAATAGACCGCAGAGGCAAGAATAAGCCATGGCTGTCCTGGACTGCATGAAAAATAGAGGGCAGGATCACACTGAGAAATCCCAGAAGATAAGGTTTTGGGATAGCAAGTTAAAAGAGGACCTTCAATGCCAGATTAATATTTCTTTCTCTGAAAGACAAATTCTCAATAAGTCTTTACTCCAGGTGCCTAAGCATGACTCCCTGACAAAGTCATAGAAATGTTCCAAATGATTCAAAGTGCCTGTTGTAATGCAGAGTATAAGTGTCAGGTATTACAGTTTTTTAACAAGTGCCTCTTCTCAAAATTAATAGTCTGGGGTAGAGAGCTGTATCTCCTAGAATATACTCTCCTTAGTAGCACCTCAGATACCAGTTAGTTTTGTCCAATTTTGCTTTATCCATCTTAACATTTCTCTTAAATTCTCATCTTTTTCAGTTTTATTTTCCTATTTGTTTCTTATCCAGCTGCCTTTTCACCATATGTCTCCCTTAGCATCTAGAGACATCCAAGGGCATTTTTAGCTCCAAACTGAAGAAATTCCTTCTCCCTGATTCATTTATTCAGCAAATATTTATTGAACACCTTCAGTGTTCTGAAAAACTAGTCTAACTGCTTGGATAGATTAGTGAACAAAACAGATAAGTCCCTACCTCAGATGGCTTTCATTTTGGTTAGTAGAGAGAGACAATAGAAGTAAACCACAAGAGATACTCATTATTATCCCATTTTGCAGGTAAAGAAACATACTCAGAGAGATAGATGAATTTCCCAAGATTATACAGTTACTGAATGGTAAAATAAAACTAAAACTCTTTCGTCTTCAATCACAGTACTCACTGTGAAGTAACTGACTACTAAAATGTAGAAATACAACTTTTCAGTTGGCTTTTGGCATCTAAGATGCACATCTTTTTGCTCTCACCAATTCTATTCATTCTCTATGTCTTGGTTTTGAAATATTGGAGCTAGTTTGTGTCAAACGCTCGATGGGAAGTAGCATGAAGATCTCCAGGGTTTGAGTCTATTACTAATCCTTAGCCTCTGGAAAATGCACATATTGAGAACAGGTGGTATTTTGATCTCTGATCATGAACTCATTGACCACTTAGCTCCACACTTGTCAGTTACTGGCCATCAGTACCATGGACAGCTGCCCTCCTTCCAGACTGATTCAAACAGATTTTACAGAAAATATTGCACAGTCTTCTGTTTCTTGCACTTTAAGTATCCTATGGCTATTATGACAATTGTTTAAACATTTTTCTATAATTCATCATTCAGAACATTTATTACCTCTACATTCTCAATTAGGAAGCTGCAAATAGTGCATGAGAGTCATTTGAAATTAACATTCCAAACAGAACATCTGGGGTTTTTGTTGTTGTTGTCGTATGTATGTGTTAACCAAATAGTAAAATTTACACATTCTATAGGACATTATGTTATATTTTTATTATTACACTATTTCTGTTTACTGAGCATGGTTGCCTTAAATGAATTATCAAAATATTAAAGTTCAAACAAATATTTGGATGTAGAAATCAGATGCCAAGGAAATCCCTTGATCTAAGTACACTCTATAAATATGAACGTTCTCAGCATCATTTCACTGGCTGGCCTAAGATTATAATTTAGGTGACTTCACTGCAGTGAGATTATTAAATAAAGCCATTGCAAAAGGGAGGCCAACTTCCCAAAGTAGAAAGGACTGTTTACAGAGAAACTCAGGAAATGAATGCAAGATAATTGGTTTTCTTCATTTTTGATTTGGTGATGGCTAGGGAATTCTTCATTATTTGTAAGTGGAGAAGTAGACTTTCATGTTGGCATTTTGATAAATGATAAGAATTAGTGGAGAGAAAGCCTGTGAATGTCAAGCAAGAACTTCTATCAGTTACTGCATGGTCATTCATTTCTGGAAGGAATGCTTTTCCAAACAACCCATGCTACGGTCTGACCTTTGTGGTTGGCTGTGGTGTGATTTACACATAGAAGAACTGATGTTTGTAACTTTTAGAATGCAGGTACACATGCATATAAATCCTTGCTGAAAGATAGGTAAATAAGCTAGTCAATGCAAAAGAAAGGAAGAAAGGAAGGAAGGAAGGAAAGAAGGAAGGAAAGGAGGAAGGAAGGAAGGAAGGAAGGAAAGAAGGAAGGAATGGAGGAAGGAAGGATCTTATCTTCCATTGTGGAGAAACCATAGTAGCAAAATGAATGAAATCAATTTTCTTATTTCTGCAGTGTCATCTAGTTTCATGTGCATTATGTGTACAACAAATGATTTTAAGTACCAATATGTGTCAGGCACTATTGAGAACAGTGTAAAAGTTGTTATATAACCTGCAAAAATGTTTTTGCAGCCCTGAAATCTGTTTCTTTCATCTACTGGTTGCTTTGATAGAGTAGACAACTGACCATTTCCAAGGCTGGTGATGCCCTTGCATACGATCAGCATCTCAGAGAGGGCCTTCAATCATCCTATAACCTAGAGGGGCAATATGACCATGAATCAGCTGTGGGATTGGGCACTAGGATGTCATGACTGTGTTTATGCACTTGAGCTTTCCTGCAAGTAGTGCCAGTGAGGACTTGTGGTGACAACTGAAAGCAGAAATTAAAGGGTGTTGATCTTTCAAGCAGTTCAAAGTGTAGAAATGCCATCCATTGATTCATGGCGCAGCCCCAGGGAGGGGGGCAAATATGAACAGAAGTCATTCAGAAAAAGCAAATACCTTTGACTTGGTTTGGAATAGTAGAGCTGTTTCTTCCTAGCCATGACCCTTTGACAGGCCCTAAAACTCCCTGAGGTCTTGAGACCTCAGGGAGTTTCTTCACCTGCAGTCATACCTACCTCAATACCCCACTGTGAGGATTACATAAAACTGTTTGTGTGAAAGCACTATGTAAATTCTAAATCACTCTAGAAATATCATGGGAGATAGTATATGCCTGAGAGATAAGCAGAAAGGTTAAGGTATAAATAGGACAGTGTTTCTTTGCATTTTTTGTTTCATTACAAAATGCACTGAAAATTTCAGGCCTCCGCTTTTACCACGGCTTTTAAGTGACATGCAATATGGGTGGAGAGTCTGGAAATATCAAGTCCAAATATCCATTACAAATTTTTGTCAATGCATACAGTGGAGAAAAAGGAATGAAATGATGGAAAATTCTTCTGAGTCCCTTTCATTTATTTATCTTAGGCTAACAAGTGATTGCGTATAGAAATGTGTGTGTGTATCTGATGCTTATATGTGTGTGAGTGTGTGTGTATGGCTACGTGTGCATGTGTGTGGTGTGTATGCTTAAGTATATATGTGTGTCTGCTGTGTCTGTGATTTATGTGTTTGCATGGTTGTGATATGTTTCTGTGTGTGTGTGGTATATGTGTGCCTGGTACCTGTGGCATGAGGGTGTGCGTGTGTGTCTTTGTATGTATGTGGGGAGGTCTTCTTGTGGGACATGTGTGTGGCAGTGTGTGTGGCCACGTCTGATGTGAGGCTCTGGAGTTGACATTTTAATTAAATTCAAATGTTCTACAGGAACAGGATTTCCATGGATCCACATCATTTTTTATTCTGGTGTCACAACTTGAATTCTACTCATTTCCCATGTCCTTGGGCCTAAAGTTGCCCTGGCCTAGCAACCGTAAACAGTCAACCTCTAAATTAAACATGAAGGTTTGACCTTTTTTCTCCCATTCCATAAAGGATGTATAAGAGCTAAATACTAAGACTGTGTGAATAAAGCCTTTCCTAAATGTTCCTGAAAAATATCCTAAACTTTTATCACCTTCAAACCAAATAGTTAATTTAATAGTTGATTTAATTCATGCAAGGGGAAAGACAACTGAGAGAATTTAGCAGACATTTGTTTAACATGTGTATTTTTCAAATTTCTACTGAATAAACATTAAAATGATACGGGGCTCTAACTTTTCTAGAAGATGGTTTCTTTTTCCATTCTCTTTCTCTGATTTATTTCCTGGAGTAAATAACTATTGATTTATAGTCTTATAGCATGAAGTAGTAAAATGATGCACTTAACACTTCTAGCACTAAAGAAAGAGTTTAAATATATTTCTTGATAGTAACCATTCCCTCTTTTATTTTAAAATTCGTATTTCTGAAAATTACATCCTTCTGATCTCAACTGGCATCCTATTCAGCTCTCATGCAACAGTAAGCACCGAATTGAGGTAGAAAGTACATGCGCAGAGTTTATTTTTTATTAGAGATTTTTAAAGGGCACCATAGAAAGTAGTCAACAGAAAGTATGATTTAGACTGTGCATTTGTTTGAAACATTAGGCAAAGTAAATGGAGCTCCTTTACTGATTTAACCATTGTATAGACTGGTGGCTTTACCCTTATTATATCAGTATCCAAGATCATACATTCTTTGGTAACACTGTACCAGTGACTGATGTAATATTTCCAAAATCCTTGTAGCCTCAAGAAAGGTCAGAAAATGTCCTCAAGATAGACCAGCGTAAATATTCCTAGCCTAGGATTTCCTTTCAGTTATTGCAATGTATACATACACATTAATACACGTTCATTAGGAAATCAGATATTTTCTATGTGGTATTGTCGAGATGAACTACCAAAAGATCATATTCCTTTGTCCTAACGCATTGCTGATTCTGTGTGTGTGTGTGTGTGTGCACGTGTGTGTGTGTGCATGCATGCATGTTTGTTGTATTATTTCACCCTTATTCTTTACTCTGTTTTCAACTATGACTACTGCCAAAGATACCTTGGGGTCCAAACCTATTTTCCAAAACAAAACTATTTTCTATATCTTTTGATAAACAAATTGATAACTTCTATAAACTCAATAAGTACATTTTCTTCCCTTATTTAAACAACCAATTAAAGGGTTAGAACAAACACAAAAAGGCTTAACTATGGTGTGTATACTAAGGCTAACATTCTGGCTGCCAAATGGCAAAAAGCATTAGCAAGTCCCATCAATGGGACAAAATATTCATTACTTATGCCTGGTGGGCATAGATAAAGAATGCAGGCCATTAAAAAAGCTAAGTTTCCATTTTCTTCATACCAGACAGTCTAGGGGATACATCTTCCCAATTTCCTTCACTGCTCTTCAATTTTTCTTCAAAATAAAAATCTAAAGATAAATATTCATAAAACTGTTGGGAAGTGGTAAATGAAGGTAGTTTCAAATCCCAAGGCACAAGTGCAGTAATTTGTTCTGTGGTGAACGGAGCAATGACACTGGGTTTCATTTTACTCAAGTCCTTCATCTACATTTACAGATTTTATAATTTCCATGTGTTCATACTAAGAGATGCTTCTCTGATTTTTTTTTTTTTTTTTTTTTTTTTGCCATACGCGGACCTCTCACTGTTGTGGCCTCTCCCGTTGCGGAGCACAGGCTCTGGACGCACAGGCTCAGCGGCCATGGCTCACGGGCCTAGCCGCTCTGCGGCATGTGGGATCTTCCCGGACCGGGGCACGAACCCGTGTCCCCTGCATCGGCAGACGGACTCTCAACCACTGCGCCACCAGGGAAGCCCTTCTCTGATATTTTTAACACCTGAGGGTCACAAGTGTTTTGGAGATTACAACGTGATTATTGGTTGATTGTTAAGAACACCAGTTCTTTCTCTCCCCACCCACTTACAGTTACCCCTGAATCATGTGCACACACCTCATTTTTTTCCTCTAAAGGATCCACATGGCAAAGACAGACAAGCTACCAACTAAATCCATTTTCCTGTCTTCTTGGGCTCACAGATCGACTGTATTTCTCAGCTTCCCTCATAGCTAAATAAGGTTATCTGACTAAATTCTGGCCAAAGTAGTGTGGGGAGAAGTGATGACACCCATACCAGGCATGGCCCATAAATACCTTCAGTGGGATCCTCCACTCTCTCTCTTTTTCCCCATCTGCTAGCTCTATTGATACCAGGTCCATCTAGGAATCTATGTGTTGAAAATGGTAGAACATTTGTCAGCCTGAGTCTCTGAATAGCTGTGTGGAGCAGAGATTCTTTTCTACCACAGATTAGACTTCATATAAACAAGAAAAAATTGTCACCTGTGTTAAGCCATTGAGATGCCAGCATTGACTGTTATAGCAGCTAATATTATCTTAACCCACACAATAGACCACACTCAAATGAAACTAATAAATGGTTCACCTAGTGCTTGGTACACAGAAGATGCTTAATAAATTGGAGTTCCTATTATTATATAAATATAGGAAAATATTATTTGACCTATCTTGATTGCACAAGCCTCTATAAGATTGTAGCATATTATAATAGTAGGAGACAGAGGTATGCAGCCACATGGGGTTCTGCTTTGCTGTCATTCATGGAGGTTTCAGAATCTATTATAAGTAAAATGGGAAAATAAATACAAATGGGCACAGTCAGGGTTAATATCCACCCCTTTGTGGTGCATTTTATATAGTAAGATACTAATAATTTCTTTTCCATTGCACCGATGAAAATAACCACAAATGCCTCCATTGTGCCCCTCATTCTCCAGCCATTAGGTTGTGATGTGGTAACTTCTGCAACAGACTGTCCAGAAGCCTGAATGGCTATGGTGAACCTAGGAGCTTAATTAGAAGCAAGGGCTTCAAATACAAAAATATAATTTTATATTAGTAGCAGAAAACAGTTGTTATGGTTGACCTATAAATCATATCTAAGTATAAGGCCCCCAACACAAAAAATAGTACATAAAGTCATAATTGAGAAAATGTCAAAATTCATAGCTTATTTTCACTTGGGAGAGGCATTTTGTCAAAAAACTGAAATACTTCTTCCGGGTTTGGTTGTGTCAGATAAGCTAAATTCACACAAAGTGAACATTCAGTGTTAAAGTTTCCTTTCTTTACAATATATTGCATTGGAAACATAGAGCAGCCATTGTTGTCTTAACACACCATCTCTGCGTGTTCAAACAGAGGTATTAGGGTTAGGGTTAAGGTTAGGGTTAGGCTATTAGACAACAGCCTTTTTGAACAGAAGTTTTAAATGCATTGACCTATTAGACGGGAAGATTATTTTTGACAAACCAGGATTTTTCACTTAAAATAACAAAGCAATTATCCAACAGACTCTGCAGTTTGGCTATTATTTACCATTCCTTGACATACAACTGGTTCCCCAAAGGGAAGTAATACACTGTTGTTTGAATTTGTTACTATAACATGTATTGCTTTTTTGTGGTGTAAATTTTTATTGACATGTAACACATATAGAAGAGTGTACAGATCATAAATACGCAACTTGAATTTTGCAAAGCCAATCCACCGAAGTAACCAGTACTCAGATTGAAAATAGGACATTATCAGCATCCTAGAAGCTTGTACCTCCTTCCAGTCATTAACTGCTTCGTCCCAAGCATAACAACTGCCCTGACCTCTCAAACTGCTAATGCTTTTGTTTCTTTTTGAACTTTATGTAAATGGCACCATACAGTAGCTTTAATATATATTGGCTGTTTTCCAAAGTGATTGCACCTAATTATACTCCTATCAGCTGTGCATGAGAGTTCCAGTTGCCCCCATCCTTACCAAGACTTGATAGTGTTCATATATTACTTTAATAATAATGACAATAATAAGGATGGTTTATAATTATAAAAGCATCTCAGTCTGGAGGGAAAATAGGAGACGGACCATTTATAAGAAAATATAGTAAAAATCATACTCAAGACCCCAACTATTTTATTTGAATTTTTAAAAAATGTATTATGAATATGTTTACACATATAGAAAATTAGAGAAAATCATCTATATTTAATAATAGCTAACATGTTACCATAATGCTTCAACTTTTTTTGCTGAAATATTAAATTACAGGTATTAGGACATTTCAACCTAAATATTTCAGTATACATCTCTAAAAAGAAAAATTTCCTACAGAACCACAATGCTATGATGACATCCAACAAAATTTACAATTCCCTTGTAACAGCCAATATGTAATCTCCATTCAAATTTCCCTTACTTATTTAAAATATATCTTTGACAGTTGATTTATTGACCAAGGATTTACTCAAGGACCATGTGTTCCATTTGGTTGTTATGTTTCTGAAGTCCCTTCATCTGAGTCCATGCTCCACCCCAATTTTTTAATGACAACAACTGATTTGTTGAGTCAACAAAGCCAGGTGTCCTGTAGGATATCCCACCTGCTGGATTTACCTGTTTCCTCACAGTCTCACTCAGCTTGTTCTTCTATCCCGTGGATTCAAGTAAACTGAAAGTTAGATCAAGAACGCTTCACAGAGGGGCAGCAACCTTCACATCTCATTGCCCAGGAGGCAGACACCAACTCGTATCTCACCATCAGAGATGCTAAGACTGATCATTGGGTTAAGATGGTGACCCCAGATCTTTCATTGTAAAATTACACATTTATCCTTCCAGTCTTCAATTAATCTGGAGAATGACTCCAACTATCTTTATATTAACAAAAAAAAATATTTTAAGGAATATTAAGATTAAGATGTTCCCTGGCAAAATTGTCAGGAGTTTATCTACAGTATATGTTTCCCCAAATTTCGTCTCTTTGACCCTTCTTTTTCTTCTTCCCCAACACCTCCTATGCTCCCTCCTTACTTCCTAGGTGTATAGTGGTGCTAGAGAGAAGATGACAACTAGGTAGGAAAGGTATACCAGAAGAACTCTGGCTCTAAACTCCTAAATACAACCTCCACAGGCTGGGAAAAGATATGAACATCCTTTTGCATTTATTGCCTGTGCAGTGGTCTTCATTCTCAAGATGTTTTACAAACATGGTTTGTTGGAGCAAACCACTTTCCTTACATGTAACAATGTTCTCTAAAAACAATTTATTTTATAAATATGGAATGAGCTGTTAACTATTAAAGATGATAATTATTATTAATCCCACAAGAATACCACCATCTGATGGGACCAATAATGATATAAGACATAAGAGCATAAAGAGTGTTGGGTTGGGTTTTTTTTAGTAGTGTTTCCATAGTTCTGAAGAAGCCGTAGTAAGAAGACAAGATTCCGATTCTGCCAGTACACATGAGCTACACATTCTGCCAGTACACATGAGCTGAACATTGTCTTTTCAATGCACTGTGTCGATTCTTGATGTTGTTTTATTGTCTCATGAGGCATATTACTGGGTCTCAAGGGTAGAAAAATGCTAGAAGAATATTAAGCCCAGAACATGAATGATGGACATTTACCATGTGCTGAGCAGCCTGGAAATTATTGTTTAATATTAATTTATTAGATGATTGCTGCCAAAAGGACACAATATCCATTATGTAAATGTTCAGTCATGGACACTGTGCCCCAACACTTATTAACGCCAAGCTGAATATTGAATGACGTGCATCCAGAACTAAACATGTTCAAATAGACAAGGACTTTGTCATGAAAAAGCAACACCATTCAGTAAGGAGTACATGATACCCTACAAATGAGAGAGGGTTTTTTCTTGAACAATATTAAAGGCTCAAGCCAGAAAAAGTGGGCACTGAAGGAAAAAGCAAATAATGAGGTGCAAAAGAAACAGCAGTGGGCTTCCCTGGTGGCGCTGTGGTTGAGAGTCCGCCTGCCAATGCAGGGGACACGGGTTCGAGCCCTGGTCTGGGAAGATCCCACATGCCGCGGAGCAACTAAGCCCGTGAGCCACAACTACTGAGCCTGCGCGTCTGGAGCCTGTGCTCCACAACAAGAGAGGCCGCGATAGTGAGAGGCCCGCGCACTGCGATGAAGAGTGGCCCCCACTTGCCACAACTAGAGAAAGCCCTCGCACAGAAATGAAGACCCAACACAGCCATAAATAAATAAATTAAAAAAAACAACAACAGCATTTCATTACTATACATTAGTTCACATTTTCTCCTTTTCTCCTGCCTCTATATGAACAAATGTTCTAAAGGTGCAGAGAAATTCCACGTGCAGAGGGCTTGAAATTACACTCTGCAAGTCTTTCAAGGGTTTAGAAAAGATAATGTCCTCTTTGTAATGCTATACATGACAGTAGCACTGTATAATTCACTGGTTTATCTGCTCACTTTAGCATTTTCAAAAATGAATTTGTGACCTTGTGATGCAATTTTTGTGGAGCCTTGAGTTTTATGTAGTTGACCTGACAACCTTTTATATATAGTTGCCCACAGACAACAAAGAGATTTTTCTATTTTATGAGTCTTCCTGTGGCTCTGAGGGAGTCCCTGTTACACAGAATTGCCTGCATTAGTTAAAAAACCTATACATCTTTATTTATTTATTTATTTTTTTAAAGTTAAATCTTCTTTACTATTATTATTAAACTAACAGTATCACTAAAATCTGTAAATACTTCACAAATGACTGTATTTTATCATCAAATCATTGGTTTATCTTACTCTTTGTTGATCAAGTAATATGGACAAACCCCATAAAAAGGTTTTGAGGTTATTTACACCAGCAATTTTGCAAAGTTGTAAGTTGTTATATAGTTCAGTCACCAAAACCAGCTTATATAATGTTAAGATTATGACAGAGAAAAAACCTATACATCTTTAAATGACCAGTGCAGGAAGAACTTTTTGCCCCTGTTTCCCATACCCAAGGCTTATCTTTCTTTTTAGATTCTAGTACAGTGTTTAGCATGAAACAGGTGTCAGCGGAATGACTGTTGAATGAACACATGAGAAAATGTATTGCATGATGTTAATTCAGGAGTGTGTGTTCAGGGCAACTCCTAAAGCTTAGATGGCAAGAATGTAAACAATTTGGCCAGTTTAATAATTTAATAATTCCTGAGCGATTTTCAATTTAGCCCTTCAGATGATGCCTTTCAGTGGTCGGGGGGGCAGGGTGTATAAGTAGAGTGCCCTAAGGGTGCTATTTTATAATTATGTTCTTTTGCTCTCGGAAGGAAGCGCAGCATGCCTGTGGATCTCATATGGGCAACTTGTGCTTTCAGAAAACACGCAGTGACACGTGACCTAGAAGGAAAGAGCAAGCATGAGAATTTTTATTGGTGGAAGAGCTGATTAGCAGACATGGCAGATAGATGCATGACTTTGCCATGCATTTTCTGGGGAGGAGACGCCCTACCCCTGCAAACTTTTGTGGCTCTGTGTCTTACCTCCTGGAGAAGACTCTCTCTTGTGGCCTTCAGCTAGATCTCTCCAGGACTGACTGTCTCCTTCTGGTTTTGCTGAGAGCCATTCAAATCATCTGTCACAGGCCACATCAGTCCTTTAGGTCCCGATCAGCTCTCAACTTTCTAGATGGCGAATTGGCCGGGATGGGAGATAACGACAATTCCTGGAGGAATCTATTGAATACATTTTTACTATCTACTTTATTTGGGGTGTAATTCCTACCTGCCCTGTATAAACTGTAACATCCCATTAACCCTGCTCCACCTTGCCATGTTCACTGGCCCCTGGCATCCACTGCCGGGCTTGCCATCCCTTGGTCAGTGACATGCCAGGGGCTCCACAGTGAAAAGTGTGCTTACCTCTTCAAGCCCATTTGGATCCTACCAGTAACGCAGCATAAAGCGGTGTTGGATTACATGTTAGGTCTGTCCTTCATTTGTTGGTTGTGATTATAATAAAACCACCACTTTCTGGAGACCAGCCTTCCAAAATCAGTCAGGAGAAGAAGAGAGAATGTGAATATAAAGAGCCTCTGAACACCCCAAAAGAAATGATGAATTCAAGAACCAAAGGCCTAAATATTATAAAATTGCTGCACAGTAAAAGAGAAATCTCTTGACCAGTGGCCAGTGTCTCTAAAAATGAACCTTCTGATGTGAGCCCAAAAGTAAGAAGCAGTAGATAGGAGAGAAGTTGGCAGGGGGAGAAAATGGGAATAAATCAATGAAACTTAGCAGTAAATGTGGGACTGGTCAATTAGAAGTGGTGATGGTGGCCGTGAGAAGGGATCTTTTTGACCATTGGAAGAAAGAGAGCTAATGGGCAGAGAGAGAGAGAGTTTGGGGCCACTCGGGCTGAAACTTGGAAGTGTTTGAGGGGAGGGCTGGGACAATTTGTTAATCACATGGAAAAAGCTGAAAATATATCTCTACTTCACAGTATACAGAAAACAAATTCCACATGGATTAAGGACTTTAAGGTGATAGCCAGCACTTTAAAACTTTTAGAAGAAAACATAGGATACAATTTTATGACTTCAGGGCAGGGAACGACTTATTAAACAAGTTATAAAAAGTGTACAGCTCTTACAGGAAACAATTGATGTTTGACTCCCTTAAAATTAAGAATTTCTGTTCCTCAAAAGACACCCAAAAGGGGAGTAGAAAGGTAAAACACCAACCAGAAGAAAGTATTTACAACACATATGAATAAAAATGTTATTCAAAAGATTTAACAACAAGTATAGCATAGGCATCACCAATTAGAATGGATGCCAACCATAAACTACAAATGCATGCATCCCAGCTTGGTATCCCTACATACCGCAAAGGATTAATAGCCGGAATATATAAAGAAGTCATAAATATATATATATATATATATTACACATACAAGTAGAAAAGTGGGCAAAAGATCTAAACAGGCATTTCACAGAAGAGGGAACACGAAACACCAAAATAATGTATGAAAAGCCAGCTAACCTCATTAGTAATCATGAAAACATAAATAATAACCCACACTAAAGTCCCATTTCTCAGCCACCAGATGCAAAATTGTTAAAAAGTTTAGCCAACCGCAGTGCTAGCACAAGTGTAAAGTAATAGTAATGCTCTTTCGTGTCGATAGAAAGGTAAACTAGTCCAGTTACTTTGGAAAATAACTTGGCATTACCAAGAACATTTGGGCATGCATGGCATTCCCACTCCTAGGTCTAAACCTGGAAAAATTCTTGCCCATGTGTATTGGAGTACACTTACAGAACTATCTTTAAAGCATTGATTGTAATGGAAAAATGGAAGCAATTGAAATGTCCATTGGTATTAAAGTGGGTAAATAAATTGTGGGATTATATATTTATACAGTGGAAACTCTACATACAACAGCAGAAATGAATGAACTATGGCTACATGAAGGAGTCTCAACAGCATATCATTGAATGAAAAAGTAAGTCACAGAATATGTATATTCATTCCATTTCTAGAAAGTCAAAAGCAACGAAAACCAAATAATAACTGTATAGGGAGATGTGCAAAAAACAAAAAACAAAAATTAGTTGAAGAAACACAAAAGGGATAGTGCCTAACTCTGGGGACAGGAGGGTAGGGAAGGAGGTAGTGAGATGTAGGATGGGAACCCATAAATTGGGTGGGGAGATAGGGTGTTTTATTATTATCATTATTCATATGTGATCTTATTCAAATATACATATGCATATTCAGATATACATATATATGCACTTTAGAATGTTCACATTTAGAATTGATCACTTTTTAAAAATAAAATAAAGCAAAACAAAAAATAAAAGGGTGGTTGTAGAAAAGTGGATATAATATAAACTATTAGCCAATAAATGCATCAGCATAAAATGCATTAAAAATAATCAGAACAGGGATTCCCTGGTGGCGCAGTGGCTGAGAGTCCGCCTGCCGATGCAGGGAACACGGGTTCGTGCCCCGGTCCGGGAAGATCCCACATGCCGTGGAGCGGCTGGGCCCGTGAGCCATGGCCGCTGAGCCTGCACGTCCGGAGCCTGTGCTCAGCAACGGGAGAGGCCACAACGGTGAGAGGCCTGCGTACCGCAAAAAAAAAAAAAAAAAAAAAAAATCAGAAGAGTAACTACCTGTGAGAAGGGAGAGTGGGAGAATCATGGAAGAATAATAGGATGGGGTAGGTACAAAATGGATTTTGTGTCTGTAAGATTTTATTTCTTTAATAAACTCTGCAGGAAATATGGGGAAACATTATGATTTTTAAATTTAGATGTGTGACTAGACTCATGCTTGATACATTATTTTCTACACTTTTCTTTGTATTTTAGTAAAAAAGAAGAATTCCATTAAATAAAAGCCAAAGCGTTGATCTTTTGGCAATTGAGCAATGAAGTCTCAATGCTTTGGAAAACTCACATATCTAGAATGACTTGATCAAGAGATCAGGAAGACTGGTGTGGGGAGGCAGACAATAGTTCTGCAGGAAATCAATCTTTCAAATGTGATATATATTTCATCATCCAATTCATAGAGTCATCAATTTAAATAAAATTGCAGTTGGTTGAATTTAAGAATTTTGTTCATTTTACACATATTATTTTGGTCCCAACAAGTCAATGTGAATACCATTTTAAAATCCAATTTGCATTATTAATTAAAATATATCACCTTTATTGGTTCTTTGCCTTATAACTAATCTTTTTTATTATCATTTTGATCATAATTTAAGACAAGTTTTTAAAATTTTTAGACCCCTTGCAGCCAGCGTGACATGCATGTCTTTAAAAATTTTATCTTAAATTGTTCTTTCTATATTTTAAATAAGGAAAATAATTTTTAGATTTGTGCATTGGGTGACTTCAGTGTTTAATGCATACCATTATATATCTATTTTTTAAAGGTTAGACTGTCTCAGCTTAAAATTAACATTCACAATTTATATGTAAAAGTTTAACATGTTTATTCACAGCTAACATAATTATTTTTAACTTAATTTAATTTCTAGTGTTGAATATTTCATTGCTTTCATGAGATACTTTAAAGGTTAGATCATTTTCAATTACTTGAAGAAATCTATTAAAAATTTGACATTGCTCTTAATTCTAAGATAAGTTTATTTGCCAACTGATGACAATTTTAATCTTTCTGTATTCAACATGGAATTAACTGGCTTGATAGAAGATGCTCAAATTGCAAATTGATTTATTAAGTATGAAATTAACATTTACTACATATCTATTAAAGTGAGCTTAAAAATATGTAAGGCAATTATTTTTAAATTATTGTAAATAAAAAGATGTAGGGACTTCCCTGGTGACGCAGTGGTTAAGAATCCGCCTGCCAATGCAGGGGACACAGGTTCAATTCCCGGTCTGGGAAGATCCCACATGCCGCGGAGCAACTAAGGCCACACACCGCCACTACTGAAACTGCGCGCCACAACTACTGACACCCGCTCACCCTAGAGCCCGCGTGCCGCAACTACTGAGCCCATGCGCCACAACTACCAAAGCCCACGCACTCTAGGGCCCACGTGCTGCCAACTACTGAAGCCTGCGTGCCACAACTAGAGAAAGCCCGCATGCAGCAACGAAGACCCAACACAGCCAAAAAAAAAAAAAAAAAAAAAGAAATGTAGACACATACCTAGAAATATATCCTTATAATGATGTTTTCCCCACCTCATGAAAAATAAGTAAAGAAAAATAAGTCTACCTGTATTGCTCTAATAAACTGACATATTTGAGTCTTAGCTTTGATCTAGGATGGGGAGAAAGTTTGTAGTGCTTTCAAGATTTGAATAAATTTATTTTACATTTCTATAAAATGTTAGTTTAATACTTTGTAACTAACTGATTTATAATTTCCAATATGCTAAAAGCATAGTATGCCATGAAATACCCCCATTTTAATTTACAGATGATTTTCTTCTTACATTTATGAGACGTAGACCATTTGCAATGCAGTGGCATTATTATATTTCACCTTTTAATGTTTTTATGATGAAAAGGCAATGATCATTGTGTTCTCAATTTTCCATTACCAGACAGGTAATTTTATTCTGGCGTTCAAGCATTATGTCTCTTCCAGAAGTGTTGAAAAACTGTCATGTTGTACATGCCTTTTATTCTTACTAAGTCTGGCATTTGGAAACTCCAGAATATACTGTAAGTGAAGCTATTATCAAATGCAGAATCAATTCTCTACAGAAACAGATTGAGATCTGGGACAAGTGAAAGAAAGAAGACCTACCGTATGGAAATTAAAATAGCCTCTGAAAAACTCAACAATGAAGCAGCTCAAATTACACTCCCAGGCAGAAACACTGCAAATTGCTCCTGGCTCACAAAGAAAATCAATCCAAGAAGATGTGCTGATTTACATAACTGATATGGCTGGAAAATGGACATGGGGAGGACAGAGCTTTCAACACAAAAAAAAGCAGGGGAAGAATTAGATTTGTGCTAGGAGATGCATAACAGAGAAAGAGCTCTTCAGAGTGAGTGCCATGCAAAAGGGACGTGGTCTGGAGCTAGGGCGAGGGCAGCTCTGCCTGTGTCCCAGCCTGAGAGCTGCTCTAAGAAACCCCTGGTGAAAATGATGCTTTAAGAGGGATTCATTAAGCTCCGTAATGGGCACCCAGAGGTGATCATAAACTTGCAAAGAAATTCTGTCACTTAGTGCTGTCTTATTGTTATGCAATTTGCCATTCCTCTGACAGATTGCAAAAGCACACTTTGATGTCCCTTTTTCAAATTTCACTGGCTTTTAAATTGTCTGAACTGTGGAGACCTACTATAATGTATCAGCCTGTTCATTACAGTTCTTGTCTATTCACAGTTTCTGGAGAATGGATGAAACAGCCTAGAAATGGAAATATGTACGATTGTTAAATTACCCATACCGGACAGTTTGCCTGCGTCAGTAAATGTACAGGGATATATACATGTAGAAACTGAAGCATAAAGAAATTAAACACCTTCCTGGAACTTACACAGCTTTAAGAGGCTGAGCTTGGACAGCAAACAGGTATTGGGCTCCCAGTGTGTACTCTTTACCTCTACTTTCTATTACATGGGATGTTCGCAGCACCAGCCTCTTTGAGCTGTTGTGGACCTTTGGTGACTCAGTGACTGTACAGGCTATCACTGCTGGGGTTGCTGTGGTCACTGTCAAGAGCACAGCTCACCCATTCTGCAAGGCAAGGCTGTAACCCATGGAACTCAGAGCCAGATGATGCCCATCCACACACCCAGCCTGTGCCTCAAGGGAAGGAAGGATGAAGCATCCCTATTGAACTTCCCTCCCCATCTGCGAATTCCCACTTCAGATCAGTCCCACCCTCCCATTTCCATCACTGTTTTTTTTTTAATTTTTATTGGCGTATAGTTGATTTACAAGTTGTGTTAGTTTCAGGTGTACAGCAGAGTGATTCAGTTTTACATATACATATACACATATCCACTCTTTTTTAGATTCTTTTCCCATATAGGTCATTATAGAGTATTGAGTAGAGTTCCCTGTGCTATACAATAGGTTCTTCTTAGTTATCTATTTTGTATATAGTAGTATGTGTATTTCAATCCCAATCTCCCAAATTATTCCTCCCCCCCTTACTCCCCCGTAACTGATTCAAAGATTCAGAAAAATCAAAAAAAGACTACATATTCAGAAACAGAAAGGGACTTGATACAGAGCCAGTGGTCCCCCAAATTTGGTTGCACACAGTAATTACCTAGGGAGGTTGACAATAACACCTCGTGCCCAGGACCCTCACCCAGAGGTTCTGATTTAACTGGGGTAAGACCCGTGTACTAGGATTTTTTCAAAGCCTCTCAGTGTGGTTCTAACATGCAGCCAAGGTTTGGAATCACTGACTTAAGACATCTTTTCTGCAATAATCTATCAGTTCATGTGATGTTAATACAGTTTACTAATTAAGTATTATAGTTTACTGATTAAATTAGGGTGCTATTTTTATGTCACTACAAGGTAACTAACCTAAAATTTACTCAGTAAAAATAACCTGGAGCTTCCCTAGTGGCGCAGTGGTTGGGAATCCGCCTGCCAGTTCAGGGGACACGGGTTCGAGCCCTGGTCCGGGAAGATCCCACATGCCGCGGAGCAACTAAGCCCGTGAGCCACAACTACTGAGCCTGTGCTCTAGAGCCCGTGAGCCATAACTAGAACCCGTGCGCGTAGAGCCCATGCTCCACAACAAGAGAAGCCACCGCAATGAGAAGCCCGTGCACTGCAACAAAGAATAGCCCCTGCTCGCCGCAACTATAGAAAGCCTGGGCGCAGCAACAAAGACCCAATGCAGCCAAAAATAAATAAATAAATGAATTAGTTAATTAATTAAAAAGTAACCTATAATCATTTGGCAATTGAAAGTGTACAGAAGGGAATGAACGCAAGAAAGAAGAATTAGAGTTTAGATTTGCTCTTTTCATGAATGCTGCCCAGAGGGTGATCCAATTTCAGATGAATAGCCCTGATACTCTGAACAGAAACTCAGCAACAGTGGACCAGGGGTGGTTTACCAAGTGAAAAATTGAAATAGAGACTTCAATGTCTAAAGATAAGGGATTGACTAAATAAAGTAAAGGTCATATTCTGAAACACCCTGCTCCCATCAAGGGGGTTATTCTGAAGTAAATACACTGACACATAAAAATTCTCACAATGTGTTATTCAATGAAAAAAAAATCGTATGTTCCCAAACGTTTTTTTTTTCTTTCTAAAGTAAAAATACATATCCATAGAAAAACATCTAGAAGGATGTATCCCAAAATGTTAAGAGTGGTAATTGCTGGATCCTGGGGTTGAAAGTGATTTTTTTCTTCTTCCTGCCTCTTGATATCTTATAATTCCTCCATGATACTTAAGTATGACTTGTGTAACAAAAAGTATAATTAAAAATAGAAAGCCAACTCTCTTGTTCTAATTTCATGTTCATAAAAGCGTTCTTTGGGTCTATAATTTAATGGATCTAACCCCACACCAATTTAATGGCTCTAACCCCACACAAAAGGACTATCTTAGCTGGCTTCATTCATCCAATCTCGGGTTGCTTAAAACTACCAGTATAGTTTTTAGGGTGAATTTCTGCTGCTGTCAAGATTGGGTCTGCACAAGTCAATGAACCGGGGTCTAATCCCCCAGCCTGCATGGGGGTACCTCTCTGGGAAGCTGCCTTAAAGCAGCCAAGGCGTCTCTCCTTCCCTCTTTACACACTTGATCACAGGCACGTGGCTCTGTGTGTACTTTCATTTAGAGACCTCTCTTCAGCATTTGTTCTCCTGGTTGGGCCACTTGAAGATTCAGGCCACTTCAGCATGAGGTTCATTTTGAACTAGATCTGGGCTTTGCTTTCCTGTTAAAGGAAATAGTAAAAGCAGCTAAAGACTTGCTGCTGGAAACGACACCATCAAAATAGAGAAAGCCAGCTTTCGCATCAGCAGTCTTTTATTCTGAAAGCCAGTGCCTAGTAAAACCATATCACCAACACAGAGCTTTGCATGAGATCAATATTCCATGAATGAATAAATGAATGAATGAGCAAACCAACAAACATAATCAAAAGTCATCCGTGAAGAATGAAAATGACTCTTGCCTCGTGTGGGGCAGCCCCTCAGTGAGCCAGGCTTATCTTTTTTTGCACTTTTAGATACAGACTTCTTCACAGATGAGTGACAAGGGACTCCTGTGGTTAGAAGCAATTCACAGACTCCTGGTGCCAGAGTTCATATGAGGAGCCATGTGAAAATACCTTCTGAAAGAAAAGGAAATGTGGAGAAAAACCCTTTCTCTACAATACGTGCGTTTGTGGGATTGTTGCATCATTTTCAGAAGCAGTTTTTGTGCTCTGATACATTAACATGCATTATTCTCCAATACTGACTTAGTCACCACATTCAAGAATTAGAAATATCTCCAGAAAGTCATTTATTTCATCTACCCATGTCTGCCCCTCCCCCATCTGTGAAGAAAAACACCTAGCCTCTTATACACAGGATAGGATGTCTGATTGAATCTCAAAGACTTCCCAGGAAGGAGATCCTATCATTTTTTCCTAGTAACCTTTACCAAAGTCTTATTTATCAAAGTGAAATTAAGGGTTTATTAATTTGATCCCAGGTATCATGGTTTATAATCATCATCATATGTTATCATCTTATTGAAAAAAACTAAAAATAATTTCCTTAATATGGTCTTTCTAATCTGAGTCAAATCTAAAATTAATCATCTATAATGATCAAACCTAATTTAATTAAAACTAGCTGTTCACCATCTGGTCTTATTTGTGTAAATTTAAGAATCTACCATTTCATAAGAAATTCCTTTATTTAACCAATTATGTTAAGCATAATTATTATGTAATTAATCTCAGTTCAAATTACATTTGTTGTCACTTGACAGAAAAGTAATTTATGTGATAAAAAAGCGGTTGACCAACTAATTACTCTGCCAAATTGGGGTCTTTTATCTCAGTGTCTCACCATTTTTGTAAAAAAAAGGTATTTATAGGAAAACAGTCCTTTTGAAATATGAGACTAGCTACTGTCAGGGCAAAAAAAACATAAGAAATAATATTTGGAATGAATCATCATTATGTTTTGTAGTTTTCAGACCTTTATCCAGATAAATTAGGAAGGAAAGGAAGAAATAAATGGTGGAGACAGAATACAAATTATAAAGTTAAATACAGTAAACCAAGAAAATTCATAAGGAAATAGGAACTAGGTAAGAACGTATGTACTCCCCAAAGCAAGCCTCCTGCAGGATTTTTGATGGCCACTACTTTCAGACACCGGTTTCCCTCCCTGTGATGGATAAACCTGCTAATAGAAGAGATGAATAGTTGCTGATTATGAAAAAGATACCTTTATAAATAATGCTTATTTCTATGCATTTCCTTTTGAAGACTTCCAGAAAATCAATGACACTATCCTAAGGAATCCAAAGAGTACATGTTGTTCATCTAAAATGTTATCCTATGGGAGGGAGTTTGATCCCTGAAAGAGTGGATGGATTTCTGAATGAGAAGAAACAATTGTAAAGACAAGACTGTCTTGCTTGAATACGTGCTGGGAAGAGAAACCAGAGGTTAAGGCAGAAAAAATAAAACATTTAAGCTGCAACCTTGTACTAGGTAAGTGGGGACAAAAAGGGAAGGAGAGAAGTAAGAAATTGATATGTGCCCAAATCTGAGAGACACTCTGTAAGACAAAGGAAGAACTTCTTTCTACAAGGTCAGTAAGAAGTCAAGTGTACAGTGTTTCTCTATTCGTTCCATACTTATTTTGTGCTACAAGTTGGGATAAGTGTACTGGGCATTCAAAAGTTTCAAGTTTCCATAGAAGAGGTCAAGAAGGGTTATAAAAATTTTTACCAACCTGATTAAACTCAGAAACATGGTGGAGAATTTTTTGTAACTTTAGCCCTGGTTTTAAGTCTTAAAAATTTGAACTACATGTTAGATAATAGTTTTATATCAACATTAAATCTCCTGAATTTGATAATTGCGTTGTGGTTATATAAAAGAATGTCTTTCCCTTAGGAAATATACACTGAAGTATTTAGGGGTAAATGGGGTAAAGTTTTAAAAATTAACTCCCAAATTGATCAAGATAAATATATGTAAAGCAAATATGCCAAAATGTAAGTCATTAATGAGCCTAGGTGAAGGATATACAGGAGTTCTTTGTACAGTTCTTATAATTCTGTAATTTGAAATTATTTCTGAATAAAACACTAACAAATAAAGAGGATGACCTGTAAGAGCCGTCCACCACTAAAAAACTAAAAATTCATGATCAGTGTATTAGTCTAAATCATGGAAGAGCTTTAGGTTCTGTGGTTGGAGCAGTTATTCTCACTTCCTCTTTCTCCAACCTACATCCCAGCCCCGCTCCATAGAGTGTAGTGGGCTTCCTAACAGTTCTGCTAAAACAACCCTAACAATAAAGGTATAAGCTATGAGAAAATTTGATACAAAGAACACAACAGCTGATGCTCTGTCCCTAATGGGAGCGGAAAATGTTCCATTTTTTTCTCTGAACACGCATCTCAGCGGTAAAACATAGACCCCCCACTTTTCTACCGGCTTCCGTGAAAACCAGATGGCATCTCTCGGATAGAATACTCATGACTACAAAGGTGGCATATGGGTCAGTGCCAAGATGATCACTTACACGGCATCTGCAGATGGTGGTCCACCGCATCCTGAGGCGGGAATAATGAGAACAACATCCACTTCATCATCTGCATATCCAAACAAACACCAGGGGAAAGTTAATGAAAACAGCACCAGGGCAGGTCCCAGGAGGGGAGTCGGGGGTAGGCTGGCCTACCTGAGATGAAATGAGAACTGCAGCAAAACATATGCAAAATACTGAGTTTGGCTTTTAATTGAGAATTAAGGAAGATAGATCTAAAAACGAGTGTTGCAAACTGTAAAGCACTACACAGAAGGAAGAAATTATTTCTATGAAGCTGAAAAATGAAAACAAGTACTTCTCTCAAATGTTGCAGAAGTCAGTAAATCTTCTCTAAAATTAATAATAAAGACATTTCATCAAGAAAGAGTTGACGGATTTAATATACTTTCAGAACTGAAATGGCAGTTGCCACAATGTGTACTAGTCACGCAAATGGTAAACTGAAAATGTTATTGAATGAAGCTTGATAATTATACCTGACTGTCTTTAGTTCTGAACTGCAGTATGATAAACTAACTAGATGGCTATCAGGACCATAATAAATGATGTAATTATACATCCTCCGACTTGCCTGAAATTACACACCAAAATGCATCCTTGATTTCCAGTGCTATTTATTTTTACTTCTGATTATCAACAAGCAATTTTTGCTGGACAGGAAGAATAAAAGGATTGTTGGATGGATGAATGGGCAGATAGATGGATGAATGGATGAAGGGATGGATAGAAGGATGGATGAATTGAAGGATGGGTGGGTGCTAAAATGGATGGATGGAAAGATGATGGGTTGATAGGTGAATGCAAGGATAGAAAGATAGATTAAAGGATGGAAAGATGGATGGAAGAATAGATGGAAAGAGGCTGTGTCTAACAGCACAATGGATTTTAACAAAGCACATTTTTTGGATGAAGTACAGTTCTCAAATAATCCATTGTTTGTATACTAATAAAACTGAACTGGCAGTGAAATCATCCAAGGGGAATGGCTACGGGTTTAGCAGAGGTTCTGCTTTTGTCTCAGTACCTTTTCAATTTCCATTTTCCTTGGTTTTCTTTCAGTTACACAAATCATTTGTTCAATACAACATGATATACTGCCTTTGTGAAAGATCTATGCCTATATTTCAATTTCTTCAGTTAAAATTATCCATTCATTTGTTCATTTGACATTTTATTCAATAAATATCGAGTGCCTACTCTGTACCAGGCACTGTGTCAGGCCTGGAGATACGATGGTAAGCACACAAAATCACTCCTTCCCCCACTGAGCTTAGTTGTGGGGTGGGAGGAGAGGGGACAGGTACTAATCAAAAATTCATATAAAAGAATGCTTAGTTACAAATCTTGATAAATGCTATGAAGAAGTGGCGTATTGAAATTGAATAAGGTAATGGGTTTTCAAGAAATCTGCTTGAGACATCAATTCACAATCAATGCAAGGTTATTTTTAACTAAACCTGTCTTTGGTGAGCTGAATTTACACACCAGTTGAAATGCTAAATCGCTTCTATTTCCCAGGGCGTTATGTATTACTGTGGTGTCTTCCACGATTTCATGATGGTTTAGGCATATACTTGATTCATAATCATGAAGCTATCCATGAAAACAAATGTTACAATCAGCTAGGTCAAGTCAATATTATTGTTTCTTGCAGTGGAAAGATAATCCAAACTGTCAAATTGTATATTTGCTTTATACAAATATACAAATGTGTATATTGCTTTAATGTCTGGCCCTCCTTTTTCCCCTTGAAACTGAATCTGTGTTTGTTTTTTTCTGTCTTTTCCCACCTCACCTTGACAAGACCTCCTTTTTAAGATACTTGCTACACAAAAAGTTCTGAGAGTCCTCTCTTCTCTCCCTAGGCTTTGAGAACATGTCTGCCTGTTTTCGTCTTTTTATTTGTATTGTTTTCTGGTCCAGGCTATAGCTCATATTTCTTTCTGTTGACTTAATTTTTTTCAAAGATGACTGTCTATCCAATGTCAACTTCTCCCTTACCAACTCCAGCCCACCCACACTACTTCTTACTCCAGGATTCAGCCTACAGATTTCCATCAATACTTAAATCTGCCTTTTAATAGTGTGATGGAAAGAGCACAGGATTAAGGGTCTGGAGACTTGGGTTAAATTGATTAGTAAATCTTTACGAGTCACTTAACCTCTGTACAACTTACTTGTCAGATGTAGATAGGGCCTTTCATAGAGCTATTGTAATAAATAAGATAAAGTATATTCAAATCCTTGAAAAGAAATATGCTGGGGCATTTATAATGTAATTATTATTTGTTTATATTCCTTTCCACTGCCTTTGCCCATTTTCATTAAAGAGATTCAGCAGCCTTTAACAGAATAGCACAGTACCGACCACATCATAGGCACTCAACAAGTATTAACTTCCTCCTCCTTCCCTATTAAAAATGTCAAGTGTCAACTCTCGTGTAGAATAAACATAGATTAATGGAGTTAGTTGCATTAATTCCCTTAAGATATCCTCTGGATGCAATTTTTTTTCTACTGGCAGGTAGGTGTATAAACATGGCATTTGGCCATAGCCAAACAGGGTAGATGCTAGCATATATGGCACTTTTGTGCAAATATCAAGAAGATGGCTCTTCCTTCCAGCTCAGCTCTGTGCCAGTTTCAGTGTCACTAACATCCAGATGAGCCTCCTTTGTTCAGTGCACAACCTGCACAACCACAGATGGCAACACTGTAACCACCCTAGAAGCTTCTGCCATTTAGCCATCACAATAATATCATTCAGGCTAAAAATATTGGCCCAGATATTCCTAATTATATGGATCTTTCACAGACCCTTCTCTCTTACATCTGTTGACTTAAAGCCATACCATATATATATACATATATATATAAGCGTCTAAGACAAGATTGTTTGTCCCATCATGGAACTTTATCTTTTGATATATTTCTCTGTCATTTTATACTATGATAGCCATCAGAATGCTGCCTTATTATTGAAACAGAATTAGTTGAAATTAACAAGTATGCCTTTCACTTGATTGTTCTCCCAAAAAGTGAAATCATCCCCTCTATTGAAACAACACAAGAATTTGCAGTGGAGGAATATTACATGGAGACCTCTAACTTACAAACCTCCCACTGAAAATATTAACTCATGTGCCTGTTTGGTCTGTGCTAAGGAAAGGAGTTTCCTACTCACTAAGATTTTGAGAGGAACCAGACCCCTTAAGTCCTTTGATTACTTCCTCTGGCCCCTCCCTCACAGGAGCTGGAGTTTCTAAGAGTCATGATAGAAACATTCCCTAATGGTTTATCTCCTTATGGAAAAAGAGATCTACCATAGAAGCTGCAAGAGTGGAAGGGATTTCACCACAAGGCTTACCCTTTTCAAGAATTTATTTTCAGGGACTCACCACAACCCAAGCAGGAGGTACAGGACAAACAGAGAGGAGCTAAGGACTTCCAGTGCAGTGTGTGCTGGGGCAGACAGTGCAGTGTGTACAGGGCAGACAGGCATGTGGATATTCCAAGCAGCCATAGTCCTGATCATGTCCTGGGGACATGGAGAGGACACAGCCACTATCTGAGGCTCCAAGAGTCCTTTGTCCCAAGGACACAGAAGCCCAAATGATCCCCCAGCCTCTGAAGTCCTTCCTTTTACTACATGGCAACACTACAAAGTGGTTAGGTCCGGGACCACCCTGCAAAAGCCAATATTTCAGTCACTTTGGGTAAAGTAGTGTTTATCAGGTATGCTGGGAATTTCACCACCATTCATATCATTTTTTCTACAGGAAAATATGCCATGCATTTCAAAAACTAATTTACAAGTGGATTTCAGAGCACAACACATGAGTAAATTGGAATTTACTTTAAAAAATAATCCCCATTCAGGGTGGAATTAAATAAGCACTTGAATATGATTATGAACTTATTTGCTCTTCCTTACACACTAAAAATTCTAACTTTTGATTCTCAGCACCAAAAAAATGTTAATACTTGCATCGATAATTTAGGGTATTTTTAGTTCACGGTACCCTTTGATATCTGAAATTTTCACAACAACTGAGTAAACTAGGTGACTGTTCTTCCTATTGTGTAAGTGAGGAAACTGAAAGAGAGTTTGCTCAGCATTGTACAAGCATTAAGCGAATAGGACGGGAACTCAACCCCAGATTCGGTGGCAAATCCCACGCAGGCTGCTTCTACAACATCCCACTGTATTGCACAAACCTTCGATGGTAAGAGAGCGAGAGAAATCAGATGATGCTGTTGTCTAAAGGGAAGTCCTTGATCACTTTTTCCCACCAGAAAACTGTTAGCAGTTGCTTCATTAACTAGCTGGAAGCCTCCTTTCCTTAAAATCAACACTTGGCTCGCTCTTGTACCACATCCTTTCCTGAGCAATCAGCAGCTTGCCTCTGACGCAGAGCTGCAGCATCTTCTGAAAGCAGAAGTATATTTTCAATAATGAACTATTCAAACCAAAAACTTCAGGCTTCTAAACAGAGTCTTAGAGCCACTTACTTCCCTTTGAGCAATATCCACATCCTTCTCTGGTTACCAACACACAACGTTAATAGAAGGCTTTGCCTCCAGCAAATGTACTCAGAGGTCACCCACAGACACGGATCCCCGTGTGAAAACCAATTGAAACAAGACAGAGGTAAATGGATTGGGAGGTGCACTGACTCTTATTAGTATGATTTTGCTTTGGTCCTGAATTTACTGCTTATTTCATGAATAATCAAACTTATTCTTAAAAATGTTCAAGGAAGGAAACTCTGTAAGCAAGTAACATACCCTATTCCATTATTTGACAGATGTTGCCGTCAACGAGCTCATCTTTACTGCATTTATTTCTCTACAAATAAAAGCAGATTTCTTAATCTTTTTATCTGTGAAGTAAGCAGATCAGAATTCTTGTTTTAAAAAGTTACTTGATAATCTTTTTTGTTTTAAATGTGAGAACCTTGATTATCTCTTTATCTCCACTGACCTTTGTCTAGCACGTAGCATGCACTGGCTAAATAATTGTTGATCGAATGAATGTTGATATTATTTATTAATTCAGTAAGTATTTATTCATGCTATACTATCAGTACATCCTATACAAGACATTGGAGTCAGAGAGAACAATAAGAAAGTTATTGTTACAGAAGCTTCAACGGAGTGGTGACAATGACAGTCAATGAATGTGAGAGGTATTGCAAAGGCAGAACAACTCTACAATTGAATCTAGAAGGGTAAAGAGGGAGAAATCCAAGACAGTCAATCTCTTTGAGCCGGGGTGACTAGGAAGACAGTGATACTAACAGCAGAGTCAGGGAACATAAAATGAGAAGCCGATCTTGTGATGGGGGAAACAATTCTTTTTTAACCCCCTTAAGCTTGAGGTACCATGGGGACATCCAGGGAGAGTGTCTAGTGGGCCAGTGTGAAGATGGAGCTGGGAAAGAACTCAGAGCAAGGCGGTGATTTGGGCCTCTCTCCACTGAGGTGTCAGACATCCTGAAATTGTATAAGATAGCTATGTGAAGGAGTGAAGAGAGAAGACAGATGGTGACACCAATGCTGAGAGGCAGAAGGAGAAGAAAGGGCCAGAGAAGGAGGGGAAACAGCAGAGCTGAGGGCCACAGAAACCAGAGGAGACAACCATGCCCTGCAGTTTCTAGTGAGCAGTGGCCAACAGGGAAATGCGTGAGAAAAAGCCCGTGGGAAAGAGACCTGGGTAGCCTTCTGCAGAGTGATCTCCAGGGATAATGGAAGCTGAAACAGAGGACAGGGAATGAATGGTGAGGATGTGACAGCAGTGTAGATTGCTCTCAAATCACTCAGAGATTCAGGGAAAAAGATAAAGGATGTCTCAGAGATGACCCCAGAAACCTCAGGCATATCCACTATTCTAAAGGTTTGCTTCTCTAATGTTCCAACATAACTTTTACTACATCCTCTTTGTAAATCTTCTTTTTAAAAGTCTCCTTTTATAATCCTTTAAAATGTTCCCCTTTTCCATTCTGTTTCCCAGCAATTGCCACATTTGCATTCCTTTCCCGTAGTATTATTCTAAAATAATTTTCTTCCTCAGCCTCACAGCCAAGACATTCTTCTGCCCTTATTATTTCTCCCCTTGAATACTGCAACCTCCTGCTTTATTGTGTTTTTCCTGCTCCGGACTCTTTCCTATGAAACTCTGCCCACCTCTTTGGGGATGGATTCTACTTCCAATTACACCCCTCCTTAAACCTTGGCTGGGTATGTCCATTAAATCCTATTCATGACCCTTTGAAGTTTAGCCTAAAAGCTCTAGAGAATGATAAAATTGATTATTGACTTTTCTAATCATTGCATTTACTTTCTACACTTTGCAGAACCAACATAATAAATATTTACTGGGAATAAAATTTAGGCAAATACAATCTCACTAATGCATCAGGGGTAAGCGCTGACCTTCCACATTTTCTGAATCATCTGTCTTTAGCGCTTAAGAATTATTTGTAGAAAAATAAGGCCACATAGTAGTATCATCTAGTTTTTAGTGTGATTTTTATCCATTCTTTAACAAAAAATTAACTAGTAGACTATCTGAGCTAATAGAAACTTACCAGTCTATCAGTTTTGAATTTTGTAGCATAACTTGTCCTTCTTTAAAGACACAGACATGGACTGTGTATTATAGGACCAAAAAGATTGGTGTCAAATTTCTATAATTGAAATAGTTAATACTTTGAACTTTCTTTTCTATAAAAAGATAATATTCAAATTTTGCTTTTAAATAACAATCTCATTGACTATTTTGTCTTTTATAAGCACTCGTAATTTTTCTTCAGTTTTTAGGAGACTTGAAGCCAAGACACAGATAATGATGGTTAGACATAAACAACTTTGAAATATTACAGGGTCTGGAGAGTGGATGCAGTATATTAATAAGCACAAAGGATATCTGGATTGCAACCATATTATGTAAATTCAGAAGTATTTTGTAAATTTTATCTCTGGGGAATATTTCACAAAAGGCACCTTCTCCTACTCTGGATTAGCACTTAACAATTGTAAAAGTTGATTTTCCCCTTGCAAATGACTCAAAACTCTTCTTTACTTTTGCATCCCTGGAGATAGAAAAATGTTTTATTAAAAACTCAGCTGTAGAATTTATTCCAGGCTAATTATCACTGCAAGATTTTCTGAAGAGTAACTTGCAGCCAGGTTTATCATTGCTTCATAGTTTACTGTTAGCATACACTAATGAATCTGAAATAAACCTGGTCCTAACATGTTAGGAGACAAAGCTCCATTATTCCCAGCTCTAAGCTATCATTTATTCACTGGGAAAAAAAAAAAAAAAACTTGGGAAGAAGCTTGCCAACAAACCAGATGTCACCATCAGTAGACAATTATGTTCCACAGTTTGGCACCTGGGGCCCACCGTCATCGTCCAAGGAGGAGGAGAAATAAAAAGTGGAGCATTCTGGCGGGCTCCAGATGAAAAGATTCCAAATGGCTTGTAGGAAAATGGAGGCTGAAGGGCTGCTTCTTTCATTCTCAACAAGGAGACCCCAGGACGCAGACCTGCTCTCTCCTACTTGTTGAGGATGTCTTGAGCCTGACTGACAACCCAGAGTCTTAAAAAGGCATCTGATGCTCACAAGGGCTGCCACGAAGCGGGTATGTCTGTGTGTCACACCCCGTAAAGTTTGCCACCTTGTATAGAAAACAGACTCTTTGGGGGTAGATTATCAGTGGAATCTAAGATGTTCTCTTCTTTGATAAAGTTTAAGGAATGAAAGGAAGGAGCTGTGATCTGGACCTGGCTTCCATGAAGCACCGCCCAGAACATGTGGGGCTGCACTGCATAAAACACCTTGTTAAAGCCTGTCTCATTCCATAATTAATCTGTGATTAAGAAATCAAAGATTGACACTGAGAATCTCATCAAGGCCTCCCACAGGGTCAGCTGAGAAAAAGAAAATGAACTTCCTCTTTCGAAATGTATTTCAGTCTAAGATAGAGATTTTACAATCCTGTCATGGCTCCAAATGAATACCTAGATGACCTAATACATATATCTTTCTTACTTTTATGTAATCTAAGAATTAAGTAAGTTGAAATTATTCATTTTTCTTAAATTTTTGCTGAACACTTCTTGGTATATGTATATACCAGTTTACCCTTACAGGAAAACGGCCCATCTGCCCATATTCAGATAAAAATGAAGGATTGTCACTAGGTTTATTGGTTACATCTGCACGTAAACAGAATAAACAGAATCCTGGTCAAGTGGAAACAACTTTTTCTATCTTTCCCTGCCTTTAACCAAATCCTGGATAGCACAAAATACAGTATAATTTAAAGATTACGTTTGTTGTGCTTTTCATCTATTTCCATGATCAAAATCATAGTTTTATAAATTGAGGAAATATTTTTGTGAGTTTTGAATAGTTCTTAATGTTTTGTTTCAATACATCTAACCGGCCCACTTAAATTAGTCTATGAATTCACAAACAGATCTTGTCCACAAATGAACCTTACCACGTTTCCTAAACTATACTACACTTTGGGCAAGGGGGCAGATTTTCCTTTATGTATGATGTATATTATACTAAGCATCTAGTTAATTAATAGGTATTAACTAATATAAATATATATAATACATATTGTGTAATTAATGTAAACAATATAATTAATTACATATGAATATATGTCTAAAGGTTGTTGTTCTACAGTATATCTTTCAGGCTTTCAATAATTATATTTGTTAATTCAGGATGAGGTAGCACATTAGTTTGTTGCTGGAAATGCCACGCTTTTAATGCAGTGGTTTTCAAATGCTTTGGTTTGTGAATCATTTTATCAAGGGTTAAAAACAAAACAGTGGGTCACAAGTCCCGCTATTACCATCACCTCCCACTTCCGTGCCATCAGCATCCCTCCCGCCCCCTCCCTCACCGAAACCCTCCACGAGCATTACTAGCAAGAACATCGCAGGGTGTGTAAACGATACACGAGTTATATCATAAATAATTTTCTAGTTTGTCACCGATGTGAATAAACATTATGATCTTCTGACGACCGTCAACATTAATGTTATTGGCCTGCGTGGCACACTTGATAGATGGGAAACTGTTTGCCTAGTGACTGAAAACAACAAGCTGAGAATCAGAAGTCCCCAGTTCTATGTCAGGATTTGCACGATCACATACAGAGCCTTTCCGTGCATCTGGGTTTCCTCAGTTTACACGGAGAATCGTTCATCCTGCCCCTAATTCACAGCACAGAAATAAGGAACCGCATTCCCAGGGCAGTGGAGAGCGCTGGTCCTTCCGCAGACCTGCGGAAGTTGAGAGGGGATTAGGAACAGCTCCACAGCAGTCCCTGGGTCTTGCTGCTGAAGCCTCACGACCCCACATCTGTCTAGGCTATTTCTAAAGTGAAGGGAAAATGCCTGGAGTTAATGGCCACACTCATCACCAGCTCCATCAGAACGATTCTTGGAATTAATGGGAAAATAAAACAAGGACCGCTTTTGCTCCCCTTCAGCTCCCGCGGGAACTCTGTGGCATTCAAGGTCAAGGAGAATACTGAAGTGGGTGGAGAGTTTCTGCAAAACACTTCAAGGCCCACTGATAACTGAAAAGAACATATAATAGTACATTCAGTATTGTAAACTCTTCTGCAAAGTTTCTTGACAGAAAATGACAACTTTGTCTTGACAGACAATGACTGTGTATCTCTGATACATAGTCTAGAAGTGTAGGGAAAAGGCTAAAATAAAAGACAAAAATAGTATTTAGCCATTCATGTCAGCTTTTTAAAAATTAGTATACATAATCTTTGATTTAAGGAATTTCTACCCTTAGTTTGAAGCTCCATGGTGAATTTCTTTATATAAGTTACAATCTAAAATGCTATTAGAAGTTGTGCTTCCCTATGGCTGACTAGTTTTCGGTAGAGGAGGGGAAGGACAAAGGAAAGTTTTAAAAACCTACATGGCACTAACTATATGGTACGATGTTTTCTGACATTAAGAAGATGACTTTCTCAACTTCTCAGTTTCTTATCCTGTAAAATGAGAGTAATTGGGATAAATGCAGGGAATTCTTCATAGTATAGTGGAAAGTAGGAGAAATCAAAAGACCTGGATTTTGCTTCCTGCAACATCATCATCTGTATGTCATTGGGAAAGCCATAAACCTCTCCAGACCCTAGTCTGTTACACTGTAATATAACTGACTCATTTATTCATTCATGGGAAAACATTTGTTAGGCACTCACTAGAGTGAGGCACTGTGCTAGGCTCTGAAATTAAAAAGCCAAATAAGATGCTTTCCTTGTCTTCAAAGAGCATGTGGCCAAGCAGGAGGTGACAGCAACATAACCAGGTACAGGAGAGAGATAGATACTCTCATGGAAAAGTTGATGGGGAACCAGGGCAACCCAGGAGACACATGGGTTAGAGTGAGCATGGAGTCATTTCTAGGGTTGGTGAGTCTAGAATTAAGGCTTTAAAATACATAGGTTTGAGGACTGCGGTAGAGAACTGACCTGGGGGATGCCAAAGGACTTTGCAAGTGCAAGAAGTAGTAAGAAAAAAAGAATGGAGGTGTGAAAGCATGTGGCCTGCTAGGAAATCCACAGGGGTTCAGTGTAGCCAGAGGGGAAGTTAGGAGCCAGATGGTAGAGCAAACTAAAGGTTTTGGGTTTTAGTCTATGGGCATAACTATTCAACGTGGTCAAGCAGAGCAGATCTGCATTTGGAATGATAATACCAGTAACAAAATGGAGGAGATCTGAAGGGAAAATTAAAAGCGGCATGGTCTTGCCTCATCTTCCAACCATTCTAGAAAAAGCTGCCCCACCCACTGCCCCTGATAGAAGCAAATCAGCAATATTATCTACCATGTGACTCCAGCCTTCCCTGGCTATACATGATTGAACGAGGTCCAGGCACCTGATCCAAGAGTGACTTATTCTGGATCTGACTGAACTGGCTTGGAAAGAGCTGTGTTACAGGTCCCCTTTGGCCAAACACAGAAAGCACTATCATAAGTACTCATGAGGACATAGGAAAATGGGAACCCTCAAGCACTGGAGGGTAGGAATGTAAGTTGGTAAGTCTTTCTGGAGAATAAGTTGGCAATATTTAGCAAAATTAATTATGCACATATCTAGCGATCTTACTGCCGTATATGTAAAGCAGAAGATTGATGTCACCCATCAATAAATGGACTTATACAAAGTTGTTTGCTGCAGCATTATTTTGGAAGCAGGGAGTGATGTCTGTCACTATTGGGAATGGATAAATAAAATATGATAGATGCATACACCGAAAAAGCCTGCAGCAGTCAGGGCTAGATGTATATGCGGAAACAAGAATTTTAAAAGCAGTATTGACTGAAAAAAGAAAAAAATAGAAAGAGAGCAATAATATAGCATCATTTATATATATTTCAAAAACACATACCATCCAAGGACATACGTTACATACATCAGGGTCAATGCTTTTGATGCATTTTCATTAAAAGATGGAAAGAGTGAGGATGAGAATTGAGAGAAAAAATTAAAACAAATAATTTGGCCTTGCATAAACAACTTGTGACGTGCCTGAGTATGATTAACTCAATTCCATGCACTTGAGGTCAGGAAAAAAAAGTAAAATATGAATTTAAGGAGTCATATTCTCTCTTAAGAAACTAAGAAATAAGGCAAGAATATGCATTTCTAAGAAGTTTAACAGGGATGTGATTAAGTCACGATGGGACATCAGAATGAAGATCTGCAAGTCTGCATACTCTTGCCTCTAGCCTCCAGAGCCTTCTTAAAGGCAGAACTACCCTCCAGCTCCAGTCTCCTTGAGGTCTTTCCCTGCTGTAGCTTCTGTTTCCTGAACAATCTTGAGTAGTTCTCTGTTCCTGCTCACAAAAGAGCCAAAATAAAATAAAAATGTGCACAAATATGGCCACAGTCAGGGATACCTATCAGGATTTTGCTGACAATCCAAGAAGGAAATAATGAATAACTAAGGAGAGAGGTCAGTACTGGAGATGCACATTTGGGGGACCAACAGATTACAGAAGATTATTGAAATCCTGTAAGAATAAGTAAGACCACAGTTATAAATGTAGAGAAGAGAGTAGCCTTTTAAGGACTATGTACAGAGAGAGAAACCAGCAAGAGACAAAAAGGCAATAGCTGGAGAGGGAGGGAGGGAACACCAGTATGGAAACCATAAAAGAGAAAACAAGTGGCCGGTTTTGTTCACTGTTACACCACCAACTACGTGGACAAGTCAAAAGGTTCCATCGATCTTCCAACTGCAAGGTCATGGTGACCTTTTCCAGAGTAGTTTTTGTGCTGTGATAGTGGCAGGAGTCCACTACCCCCTGAGTCCAGGGGGTCAGTAATCAATGGGGTGCCACTCTGGCCAGTACCCAGGCTGAGGTTGGCTTACTCGACCCCAAAGGGCAAAATCCAGCCCTCCCGCTTTCCTATGATGGCATAAGGAGGAAAACAACTGAGTAAATAAAACTTAATAAGATTAAATTAAATAAAGATACTTCTAATAAAAATGAAGTCAGAATTATTTTAAGTGTAACCAGGAGGTAAAGCATTGGAGACAATAAATGTAGACTGTCCATTAAAGGATTTGGCTAGGAAAGTGGCACTTGAAGTCTAAGTCTCTTCCAATTCTGGTAGTGAATGATTATAGCTCATAAACTGTAGCTGATAAACATGAAAATGAACTTAAATATGTTAAGAACTAAAACAATCATTTACTTCTTTATTTCAGGATGCTTACTGTAAAAGGAATACATGCTCACGGTAAATTTAAGCAACACAGAAATGTATCCAGTCAAAATTAAGTTCTCACTTCCACTTTTACCCCACCCACATCTCACTCCCTAGAGAAACCACATTTTCTAGGCACATACAAACATATATGTATATGTACATAATATTTTATGAAATAGAATCAGTCACTCCATTAAAAAATATAATATGTATAGGATGAGTGATATTAAGAGTATTTTTTAAATCAGTGTGATGGGGCACCCACTAATTGGAATGGATGCCGGTGGTAAGTAGCTAGTCTGCCTGGTGTACCATACTTCCTTTCACCAGTCTCAGCAGAGACGCGGGACAGGTGGCATGGTGGTGAGAGCCATGGTGACCTCTCCACTGGAGCCATCCTCTGTGTGGTTTGGACACGTTCCTGGCTGCAGAGCCTCCCAGCTTTACTCTCTGGTTCTCTAAGATTCTTCTACGTCATACATGACATACTTTAATAAATTCCCTTTCTATGGAAATTATAGTAGTTTGGTTTTCTGCAAGCAAAAACAGAGGTATATGAAGACAATTAAAACCCAGATTCTCACCTCATTTAAACCAAGAGTTTTGAAGACCAGGAAACTTTGTGATCTGTGGCTATCTGCAAGGAAGTGACCAAATCCCTGAGATCTGTACCTCTGTTTCTTTTCTTCTCCACATTGGCATGTGGCGGCTCTTGATTGCCAGATCCTAGTTGGAGATCGAACTGTGATCAGAACAATTATTTTGTACAAAACAATTTCTACCCTTTAGCTTTAAATTTTTTAAAAAATACATATTACCTTATTTTAGATTTTCCTTTTGTAATTTAAAAAGAAAAAGCAATCGAGAAAAATAAGGTAAGATCTTCATTTGCATTTGTCTGCTCTGAAGGAAAAACCTACTCTTTCAAAAATTTTTTTCTTGATTACATCAACAAAAGGCATTCAGGACACAGTGTTTTCCCATCACTGCTTCAGGTCCTGATTATTTTTGGAGTCTCCATGAAATAGTAGTTAAAGAAAAAGTGAAGAAGGAAAATTTCCAAATTTTCTCAAACATACCAACTATGCATACCTCCCTGTTAAGAAAATCAACTTTTTAATTTTTGATGCAATGTAATACACTGAGAATTGTTCTGTATATGAAGAAAAGTGGAAGGGAACATTCCAAGGGCAGAAATATATTTCATATGTTCATTGTCTTTGGTTTTGATATATGCTTAACTGTATTGCATTCTAGAAGCAACTAATTTCCATATAAAGTGTAACTACTTTCAATTTTGCTATGTGTTGTCTGCAGTGGAGGCTTTGATTTGCGTGCCTTAGGCTAGATCAGAGCAATACATAATGTTTTTTTAAGTTCCTCTGTCATGCACAGTCCCTGAGTTCCAACGCCAATTAGAACATGGATGTTCAGGAAGACATTGCCCAAAAGGGGAGGAAATAAGACAAATGGCATCAAGAAAGGCTAGTAAATCAAAGCAAAATGATCAGAGAGAACCTGATGGCAACTGTCCTGAACTGTATGCATTTGGGCATAGGCCCACATGGATCTCGCTCTGTTTTGGTGATGACAACAGTCATTTCAAGCCTAAGAGCAGAAGGGAAATTGTGCAGGCATATCAAAGCATCTGCCGTCATTCAGTCCTTGTATGATGGTTATTGCATGCTGGTGAGGGTTTTCTTTCTGACAGTGGTGTGCACACAGGATCATTGGTTTCACGGAGGTGTGACTCGGGCAATAGCATGACACTTCACCCCCAAATATTTCCTAATGGTGTTCTTTCACTCAATGTTCCTTCAGTTCCTCTTGAAGATGTGTACTTTTGAAGCAGATTAAGGAATGCTATTCCCTGGAGGGACAAAATCAACTAGTCACAGAATATCAACCTTGCTATAACCTAATGACTTCTGATTACCATTTAATAGAAAGAGCTCCAAGCTGAGAATCAGGAGACCTGAATTTTAGGCCCTGCTCTGTGGCCATGCACGTCTAGACAAATCCCTGATCTTCTTTAGGTCTCAGTTTCTTCATCTCTAAAATGATGAGATGACCATGAAGATCTCTTATGGTTTGGAAATTCTGAGTTTGTGACTAGATTATCATCCTTGTAATTTAGCACCCTGAAAGAATGGGAATCAGAAGACTTCAATTTTGATGGATTTGGGCATGAGAGAGAGAAAACAGGAGGGAGTCATTCCCAGGTCAGGAGCAAGTAGGGATTTGTTAGGGAAGAGACACGAACATTGAAAAAATTAAAATTGGAGAAGAAAACAAACTTCCCTTGCTTCTACACCTTGAGTTGTCATATATTTTTGAAGTGTTTTTCCTTTTTGATAATATAAGTAACATTGGAATCTGGTTGATTTTCCTTTTGAAAAATCTTTATTGGGTTGGATTTATTAGTATTATTATTTAAAAAAAGAAACTGTGTGTTCCCATCCTGATTATTGTGCATCCTACAAGATAATCATTGTTAACAGGTTGGAGTTTCTTCTTGCAGACTTTTTTTCATGCCTATATAATATGTAAGGAGATTGATACATATTTCTAAACTCCCCCTCCCATAACTTGGTCCTTTTCATTGAATGTTATAACAATATGATTCCTTCTTCCTATTATAAGGAATATTGCAGATGCACATCCCTGTATGTATATCTCTGACACATTTTAGTAAACTTGTCCACAGGAATGATTCCAGAAAGTGAGAATGCCAGGCTAGGCACATGCACTAAAGCACACTAGCTAGTACCTGCCTTAGCCCGGTTTCCACAGAGCTTGAGACAAGGCTTCCATGTTAGTACTTTCTGGGGAGTGTGATCCCAGGGACCAAGAATGAGAGGAGGGAGTGACATGGGGAAGGAAGGAAAGCCTATAGTAAGATGCCTTATTGAGTTGTTCACTGCTGCAGGTGGCTGGTTGCTTAAATCTGCAAAGATTTCTGAGAAGCCACATGAAATGTATTTCAAGACCATCTATTTGGGCAGGGGGCTGGGAAAGAGGGAGAGGGAGAAACACTTAAGCATCAGTTCTGTCCCCCACTGCTCAGAGATTTGCCTCACAGTTTGTTCACTGCCCAGAACTTCCGGTTTGCACACGTGTTGTCCCTTGTGCTTATTCTTGTGGAGTCCTGAGTTGTGGGTCATCTGAGAAGCTCTGGGGTGGGGCAAGAGATAGGTCAACTTGCACCTGAGCCCACACTGAGTCACCACCAACTGTGACTGGAATAAGATACAGGTGAGGTCAAGAAGACTGGAAGTGGTACACAAAAAGTTTCAGATACACTAACAACCTGTTACAGAAAAAGGTACCAAGTTACACTTCCACCAACCATGCCAAAGTGTCAACAATTTTTGCCTGTATGAGAGAGAACATTGGTATTGTTTCCTTTTCTTTTGCATTTCTGTATTATTGAGGTTGAATATCTTTGCATATGTATATTAGCCTTTGTATTCTGTCTTCTCTGCATTGTCTACTATTTTCTTTCTCTTTTTTCTATTGGGTTTTTCTTTCAGACCTCATTTTTTTAAACCAAGAAGACTGTTTTATGTAGTTCATTTTCATGTAACTTTGTAAGTACTCTCCTTTATAACCTAAAACATGAATGTACTGATCCCCACTTGCCCAATTTTTAACATCTAGTATGAACGGATGGCAGTATTTAATCACATACACATTTTTGTATTAGCACAGTGACTACTGTATTTTTTTCAGTATTAGAATCAGAACGCATCATCTTTCATATGTAATAGCAGGTATGGTTTTTATTTAAGGATGAATGCATTCTACTTACAAATGCTTTCCAGAGCACCACAATTTTAAGCTCCTCTTTACATTCTTTGTTCCTTCGGATAACAACTGCATATCATTTTTCTTCCTCGCAGAGAAATCTATTATCCTGTCATAGTCCAACTCAGCTCATATTTGCTACTTCTTAAATTGCTTCTGAAAGAAAACAAGGACTTTTCTATAACATGCTCATGATTTCACGTCAGATCTAATAGTGCAAATGCCACATATGATCTTGTCATTCAGCTATCAACCAACCAAGCAAGGTCTTCTTGGTTTGATCCCTTATTCTACAAATCTAACTTTTTGTTCTCCTCTGCTATTTCCATTGCCCTACTAAAGTGTTAAGTGCCTGGAGTTTCAAGTGAAGCACACTTATTGCAGTAATATTATAAAAGATAAAAACAGGAGGAGCTCCCCTATAATTTTATAAACTGTATGTGTATTTGTGTGTGTGTAATTGTAAGAATGATGAACCTGATTTTCTAACTATGGGTTAGAACAAAACACTAGAGAGAAGAATTGTATGGGTGTCATTTAAAAAAAGTAAGTACATCCAGATAGCACACCTCCTAGGCAAATCCTTCTTTGATAAACACCATCTATGACAAATTCCTTTTCCTGGTCTAAAGAAGTTGGTTGTGACTCAAGGGAAGATGACCCTACCTCCAACTCCAGGTGTAAGAGTAATTCCATCTTCCTTGCCTGTTATTGGTTCAAGAGTGAGCTTGTTTCCCAACTCTGACTAGTAAGACAAAAACATAAAGTCATGCTGAGGGGCTTCTGGGAAAAATTTCCTTTTCCCTGAGAGAGAGGCACAGAAAGTTACTTTCTCTTTTTCTCTGTGGGCTGTCATTCTGGATATTTTGCCTGATATGGCTGTACTTGGCTTGCTACCGGTTTGAGGGTGAAGCTGGTACTGAGAATAGCAGTGAGGGGGCATGGAAGGCACCTGGGTCTCTAATAACATCAGTGAGTCACTGAATCAACTGCCTTTGAAAGCTGCCTTATCTCTGGATATCCTGTGAGATGATACGTTTTCTTCTTGCTGGAGCCAGCCTGAGCTGTGATTTCTGTTTCTTACAACCCAAAGCACCTAACTAAATCAGTTCCTTTCCACATTGGATCAGAGGGATGTAGGATTAGTCTGCAGAAATATCTAGGTACCCATTTTCTTTTGAGGTCCAGAGAGACCATGTACTGAAACTGACATATCACCAGGCTTACGGAGGATAGAGTCTGCAGACTTCCCAAGATAAGACCACAAGACTCACACTCTGTTACTTAAGGCCTGTGTTACCTTGAGCAAATCACTCTGAGCTTCAGTTTTCAATTGCAACATAGACATAATCATCATAATAGATATCATTATCTATATCTTGTTATTTATCTTATATTCATATATAACATATTAAGAATTTTACATATGCTATGATTATTTCTCAATTGCAACATGGGAATAATAAAATCATGATAAAAATTATTATTAAGATATATAACAATAATAATAATAAAGTAAGAGGTGTCATAAACGTCTTACAGATTTTTTGAGAGGATCAAATAAGATAATATATGTGAAATAAATATACAAACCCAAAGCATTTATAACTTTTAATTATTAATTATAATGAAATGTTTCTTTAACTCTAAGATTTCATCTATTATAAGGCACACTATTAAGAAAGCTAAAATGCTGCCAATTTAACTATGCCTTTACATTGTGCAACCAGCATCTTCTGGCCTTGACTTCCGTTTTCATGTATTCCAATGGATTTGACAATATCTCCTTCAGTCACCTTGGTTGGCATGTAATAGGCAATCCTTTTGTATGTATCTCAGGTGGGGATAAAAATAAAATAAAACTCAGCTTCATCTATTTGTGGGTTCTTCCTCAAGTCCCATAAAGCACTGAGCCATTGCTTTGCAAATAAATGGAATTGTGGTTATTTCTCCAACAGTGAATATTTGCTTCATCGATATCAAATTTATGCCCTACTGTTTTGTTTCCATTCATGTCTCTGTACACAAAACTTTCTGTATCAATCTCAAATTATAGTATTATCTTTTAAAATACATTTAAAATGACAAACTGAACTGCACACCATCGACTGTAAGATGACAAATGTAAAGATCTGTGTCTTCAAGTTGATGAAATAGGGTATTTAGGGAATGACCACAAGAAAAACGGAAGGGTCAAGTAACAGGGAGATACTCAAGTTTTTTTCCATTGTCCATTTTCTCAAGGGAGAAGATTTAACTAATTGTGCGAAGATGTAGAAACAAATATAGATAAATAATTTTTTTAAAAAGATTTTTAAAGAAAGATACCATTTTCCCCTCTACTAAATTACCAAACATTAAGAAAATGAAAAATATTCAATTTGGTGCAGTAAAACAGAAAAGGACGTTTCTATGCAAGTATTAATTTTTATGGAAGAAAGAGCTGAAGCCTGCCTGACATAATTTCTTTTGTACTTGAGTACCTGACAGAATAATTTATTTGACCTTAATTTCTCTCTCTAATAGAAAATACAGAAAAGTACAGGTAATGAGGTGGAGAAGAATATTAACAAATGACACAGATTCTCAGGGAGAGGACCACCTTTGGAAAGATGCTCCCACCCTGACACCATGTCCTGGGTGTGGGCAGGAGACCCGGCTTTGAAGGAAGGGAAATTACTCTTGGTGAGGCAAGGGGAGGAATTTTTTTATTTGTTCTTGAAGCTCCCTTCAAGAGGGAGAAAGTGGCAGACAGGAGAAGAGAGGGGAGGGAGAGAGCCAGAGAGGTGGAGAGCCACTGGAAGCAGGAAACCCACGGTGATGAGGGGACGCAGCACTCTAAGAATGAGGAGGACTAACGTTTGTCCTGAAGTCGTTTGTTCTTCCTCTCCACTTTCCCCAGGAAAGCCTCACTAAAGTCAGCTAAACCAACAAAGGCTTGCTGTCAGTGATTTCTGACGGCAGTTTTTGAGGAAACTGAAAAAGAGTTTCAGGACGTGTAAGGATTGCCACGTGCAGGGCAGCACAGGGGGAACACAGTTAAAGCCCAACCCATCCCAACCTGCCCCACCCCCAAGCCCCACACCCCTTTCCCAACCCCACCCCTGGTCAAATCTGCAGAAATGGGTGGGTGGGCTTTGTTCTGCCAGCTGTGCATTGGGCAGGAGGTTGATTCATTCATTCCATACCTATTTACTAATCACTGGCCGGCCGTGGGCCAGACACTCTTCTCAGTACCAGGAAGGGAGCAAAGGAGCTTCCATTCCTGTGAGAGAGACAGATAATAAATCTGATCTAAGGTCCTGTTTTCCCAACTGCTATGCAGAAAGATAAGGCAGAGTCAGAGAATACAGATTGATGGGGTAAGTGAATGCCTCCCTGGGGAAGTGAGCTTTTTAGCCTCATACAGCAAGTACAAAGGCCCTGTGACAGGAACCACCGGATTGATGTGTGTAAGAGGAAGATCTGCAAGAAGGTGTGCAGGCAAACAGAAGAAGAGAATTCTACTCTCTTAACAACTTTCCTATGTACCATACAGCAGTGTTACCTAGGGCCATCATGTTGTACATTACAGCCCTAGTACTTATTTATTTTATTAGAAGTTTGTACTTTTTGACCACTTTTCTCCAATTCCCCCATTGGTTGCAGATTATTTTCTCTGAATTATCCTGGCCTCTGGTGGCCCTTTTCAATGCCCAGTCTCATCTGAATGTCCTTCTCTTGGGTTATTGCTTTGGCTCATTTTTTCCTGTGTTCTTCCTTGGAAATATGTATCATTTGTAGGCTTCACCTCTGTTATATATCCTTCAGGGTCAGTATCTTGCCTGTGTTTCCTTTTTTTTTAAGGTTTCTTTTTAAGTTAATTTTTCTCTTTAGCTCATCTTTTTTTTTTTCTTCAGAACTTACTAAAAGTTTGTAAGTAATAATTATCAGATATATTTGGTAATACTTTTTTTTTTTTTTTTTGCGGTACGCGGGCCTCTCACTGTTGTGGCCTCTCCCGTTGCGGAGCACATGCTCCGGACGCGCAGGCTCAGCAGCCATGGCTCACAGGCCCCAGCAGCTCCCCGGCATGGGGGATCTTCCCGGACCGGGGCACGAACCCGTGTCCCCTGCATCGGCAGGTGGACTCTCAACCACTGCGCCACCAGGGAAGCCAAGGAGGATATCTTCTAAGGTATTCTTTATCTCATGGAGTAGGATTGGTTAGTAATTTTGATTCTACCATTGCATTTTTAGGTTCCTTTAATATGTATACTTCATCTTATCCTATATTCTTCCTGTCTAAGCCAACACCTAAGCCTGTTAGCTTCATATCAAATACAGCCATCTTTTCATTTCAACTCTGCAGAGAAACCGTATCTTTTTGTATTTAGCTTTGAGCCAAGTAAAAATATCTGGAAAAAAATTTCTTTTGCTTCTTGTGGCAAATAATTTTCAAAGATTTGTGTTCTTCCTCTTCATTTTTAGATAATGCTCCCTTTCTTAGGAGCCATGTCTTCCTCCTTTTTTTTCTAGTATCACTAACTTATCTTTTTAAAGGGGTGGGAAGTTCATATATAAATCTACCTTTGTAGGCAGACATAACCCGTGGAATGTCCCCCCACCCCAACTGACTGCTCTCAGCCATAGAACGATTGATTTCTAGTGTACATGCACAGCCTCTCTCTCAGTTCCGTTTATTCACAGTCTCTGGAGGGCTGGATAAAATCTGCCCCTTTCTGGAAGCTGCCCATTAGGAGAAAAAGCATTCATATGTTAAAAAAGCTGAGATTGTATTTCTTCTTTTAAAAATCACTGAACATGTAAGTTATATAATTACATGATACATTATAAAGACATATAGAAATATCCCTAAATAGAAAATATGTCCTTATTATTAAAAAGTAGAAATCAAGGCCATATTTTCTGATCATAGTTCAATATAAGTAGCTATGAATAATAAACTTTAAACAAATATCTCAACCTCCATTAGGATGTCTTGAGATACTTTATATGAAAGTGTAAATCCTTAAGTACTATTCAGATGTAAAGTACAATGAGTACTATGGTTATTATTAAATATAACAAATTTTTAGATGAGAAAATAGAACTTTTAAACGGCAAGTTAGTGATGAAATTTGAGTGAAATTGGAAGGTAGTAGTCATGCCGTTTTTAACATTAGAATAACAACCCACAAGTGTGTCAACATGAGTCTGGGGTGCTGCACCCTTGTTATGCTGGAAATATAATGGATTCTTTTATCCTGTTTACTCTTGACTAATGGTTCCCACACTCTCAAGTTCCTTAGCAAAACAGAACTTCAAATTGACATCAGAACGTAACTTTATATGTAAGTTATAATTTGTGTATTAATGTAGGTTCACTAATTCTCAGGTAAGCATTTTTCTGTCTCTTTTTTTATGTCCTCATTTGAAGAACCTCTCCAGGTGTTGTTACGGAGAGACATCTAGGCTGACAGGGGCCTTCCTGACTTTTTCAGTCAATATCCTGGTGTCCACACAGATTTCTAAGGCAGCTACAAGTTGCAACTGTCCATTTCAAAACCTCAGAAGACTACGGTTTTTAAAAAGCAGCACCAACTCCTAACGAGCATTTAGCAGCACAACCATGCTGCTTATAGAGAGACACATAAAAGAAAAATCAGGCATCCATCATGATAGAGGGAAAATATTACATAACTTTGATGCATCAGAAGCACTTTTAGAAAAAAAATTTATTTTATTGAAGTATACTTGATTTACAATGTTGTGTTAATTTCTGCTTTACAGTAAAGTGATTCAGTTATACATGTGTATACATTCTTTTTCGTATTCTTTTCCATTATGGTTTATCACAAGATACTTAACATAGTTCCCTGTGCTATAGAGTAGGACCTTGTTGTTTATCCATTCTATATGTAATAGTTTGCATCTGCTAATCCCCAAGCTCTCGCTCCATCCGTCCCGCAACCACAAGTCTGTTCTCTTTCAGAGACACTTTTTTTCCCTTGAAAATCTTATATTTTTGTCCTGTGGAACCTACGTCATAAATTTTAATAATCAAACAGCAGCAACCAAATAATGACAACAACAAATTCTAAAATCACTCATTCAGAAATGCAGACCAGAAGCTAAAACGGCATCCTGGGAAAGCAACTGCTTCTATCCAAGAGCTCTGACAGCTGAGAAACAAGATCAAATCAAGAAAATACAGAAAAGTAGAAATGGCACATACTGTTTAACTAAGCACCTAGCAGACAGCTCTTGATTCTCTGTGCAAATTAAGGAGATATGAGCCAATCCACTATTAGTAATAAATATATTATTTAAGGATTCCTGAAGATCTCTTGCCCCAAGGGCCTCTGCCTCTGTACCAACTCTACTCCTTGAATGTTCTCACTGTTGATGCTTCTGCTTAAGGTACTAAAGGCTTCTGTTTAAATACAACTATATTAGAAAAAAATTATAACTCCTTCCCTCCCTCCCAGTTGTTTCCTAGAAGGGGTCATATTTTCAAAAATAATCATCCTTTAACCTCTTAGTTTATCAGGTTTGCTAGTCAGTCATCTACCAAGGACCTGAAGGAATGGATCCCTAAAGAAAAAACCTTTACATATAAAAAATCTTATTAAATTAATGCATGATGTGGTTAACAAAAATCAACAATACAGAAAGGCTTGTAATGAGAAGAGAAGCTACATTTTGATAGAGCTCTTTGGAGAAAGAAATAGTCTGGAGTATCCAGAAGGCTGCCTGAGTGCCCTATATAAGGTGAGGAGACACAAAAAGGCAATAGAGAAGTGTGGAGGTAAAATTTTACCTACTTAGCCATTTTGCTGGATGTAGCTCTGAGGGAGAGAGACATAAGGAAAGTTCATTTGTTGTTGTTTCAACTATTTGATGCAGTCTTCCCTAATTAGACCTATAAAGTGTTGTTTCACTTCTCTTACTTTCAGATAGATGTACTAATCTGTAGCAAAGTGATCTTAAGGCAGCCAGATAAGCAAGGAGAGGGCACAGAAAAATGCCCATGGTTACCTAGTGGAAGCAAGTGGTGCCCCTATTCTTATACCAGAGTAGTGTCAGCAGGGTCCAAGGGGCCACTGAGCCTCCAACCCCACCTAGAATCAGTGAGGTGGAATGAAGTAGCACAAGATGAGACTAACTGGCACTCTGCTGCCCCCATTTCCAGAGCCAGCCAGGCCCAGTGGGGAGCGGAGCCTCCACTGCCAACTTGTGTCAGCAAAATGGAAAGAGGAGAAGATATTTAGTACTCTGCTTCCTACCAGAAAGAAGTGGCACAACATTTTTTAAGCGCTGAAAGGAAAGAACAGTCAACCCTGAATTCTATACCTATCAAAAATGTCCTTTAGGAACAAAGGGAAAATCGAGACATTTTCATGTGAAGGATAACTAAGAGAATGTGTTGCCAGCAGACTTGCCCTTAAAGAGGGGCTAAAGGATTTCTCTAAACAGAAAGTAACTTACAGAAGGAGAATGGGGCTTCTAGAAGGGAGAAAGAACTATGCAATGGGCAAAATCGGGGTAAAAATAATAAACCATCCTTCTCTCAGGAGTTTTTAAAATTATGAGTTTAGTGCTTGAAGCAAAAATTATAACATCATCTGAGGTGGTGCTCAATACATGTAGCGGAAATACTTAAGGTGTATTTTAAAAGTGGGGAGGGTTAAGGAGCCTAAATAAAGTAAGATTTCTGCACTTAACTTGAAGTGGTAAAATATCTAAGCCAGTCAACTGTGACATGTTACATATGTATACATAATATCAAGAACAACTTCTTATAAAAACTATAAGAGATATACTCAAAAGCACTATAGATCAAAATATAATTCAGAAAAATATTCACATAATCCCTAAGAAGACAAGAAAAGGAAACAGAGAAAAGAGACAGAATGAACAAACAGAAAAAATAATTAAATGGCATACTTAAACCCTAACATAGCGATAATTACTTTAAATGGTCTAATATGACAGCCAAAACAAGATTGGCAGAGTAGATTAAAAAACGTGACCCAACTATATGATGCCTGTAAGAAACTTCTCTAAACAAAACAACATAGGTTATTCGAATGGAAAAGGATGGGAAAATATATATCATGCCAAATATTAAATTAAAAAGTAGGAGTCACTCTGTTAATAGCAGCTCAAGTAGAATTCGGAAGGAAGGAAATTAGCAAGGACAAAGGAACATTACACAATGATAAAAGGATCAATCCACCATGAAGACTTAGGGACCCTAAATATGTACGCATCAACAACACAGTTCCAAAATACATAAAGCAAAAACTGAGAGAGCTGAAAGAAAAGTGCACATGGAATAAGAATGGCTGTTATTTGGATTTTTATTATTAATCGAAAATAATGAAGTAGTAATAAACTGCAAAGTCTTCTATGGCCATGGAAGGTTTAACAAGACTTCAGCTTTCTCATCTGCAGAACTAGACCAGCAATTATGATTTGTACTAGACACAAAATGGCACATGCCTAAACCCATGTATTGCCCAACTCTTCGCAGAGTCATACCTGATATTATGAATTTATACCTTTCACTTATTTGTTGAGTATTTTTGAAGCACCTGTTATGTGTTGGTGGTGATGCAGTGGTGCCAAAGGACATGGAATGAGTGCTATGAAAGCAGATAGCAGGAGGTACAGAAGAAAGAAGTAAAGAGGATCCTACAAATTACCATAAAAGAGAAATCTCTGAGGACAAGAAGGCCTTAACAACCTGGGGGGTAGAAGAAATACTTACCTGGGACAGAGAAATATAATTGTGGATGAAGAAAACAGAAAGAGGGTGAGCTTTTGAGCCCTGTTCTTTTCTGTACCCCACGTGACCTAGAGTAGTTCCCAGTTCCATTACTCCTATGGGAGAGCTAGCAGCATCAGCCGTCCAAATCACTTAGTGCTGGTGTTGAAGTGGAGTAACATCAGGTCAACCTGATTCAGGTGAGGATCTGATTGACAAAGTTGTCTGCAGGGCAACCAGCATTCCCATCTCCTCCTCTCCATATGCTCAGAGCTAGCAGATTAAATCAAAGGAGGTTATCAACTCAGAGTGTGCTATCTTAATGGGTTTAAGGGAAAGTCCATAAAGGACATGATCACTGAATAAGATGAGATCTAATATGAGTGCTGGGTACTTGAAGCTCTTTCTCCATGAGTCCATATTCCTTCCTCCTTAACCTCAACAAGGGAGATACAGGCTAGGACTTAGACTAAACCAGAGAGGACATATGCTGAGACATGTCACCTGAAAGATTGACTGATGTCACCAGAGGAACATGAGCTCATGGGAGAAAGTAACTAGACACTGGAGGATTACAGCTAACATAAAGGGATTACAGCTAACATAAAAGAAAACTCTTCCACACCAAAAAGAAATAACAAAACAGGAAGATCAAAAATTTAAACAAAACATAATCCTTACCCTTAAAAAGATAAGAAAAGATAGTGGTAAGAAAAAGTAATTACAAGAAGTCAAAAAGATGAACATGACAATATTACTTATCTTTAAAACGTCATTCTCTTTGAAAGCAAGTATATTTCTGTGAATGCAGACTTAGGAAATAATGAAATATAAAGGAAAAAGAATAAGCTTAAAATTGGTAATCTCAGTAAGATATTTATTCTATATTATTATTTACACTATTCTGACCCACTGGAACTTCCATAAAATTAATTTTAAGTGAAAAGTAAATAAATAAAATGCAAGGGTAAATATCAAGCATATAAAGCTTCAAAGGTTGCCATATAAAGACCCTTTTTAAAAACACTCTGTGAAGCAGTATCTCAATAAGATGAGAAAGAAATCTAGAAAGATGCTACAAGAGATATGGGAGCTTAAAGGAATCAAGTAACTTTAAAAATCTATTGTCTAAGAAAGTAAAGATCAAAACATTAAAAACTAAAACAAACAAATTCACAAAAAAAGTAACAGGACACATCCATAACAATCCAGAGCTTAGGTTCTAGATGATAACATCTTGGAAGAGGGATTGATAGAGACACCAAAGAAGATGACAAAGTGCTTACGTGCTTGTTGCACTTGGGGAAAGAGATGATATGGATAGATTAATGGACACATTTGAGAAACTCAATTTTTTAATATTCATAAGTGTAAGTCTTAAGTAGTTAGGCAGAAACGTGAGAATGACAAAAATAGAATGTATAACTTTCAAACTAGAAGAACGAAATTTGATCTATCCAATGGAAGTTTCCAGAGCAGGAGAAAAAAATACAGTAAATGTAAAATATGAAGTAAGGTCATAGAAATAAACAGTAATATAATAATTAAAGTAAACATAAATGAGTTAAACTCATTCTGAAAACACAGAGAATCTCAGAATGGATTTAAAAGTAAAATCCAGTAACACACTGTCTATAAAAGACATACTTTTATAAAAAGAACATAGAAAAGTTGAAAAACAAAGGATGTGAAAAGAGACACCCAGCAAATATGAAAGGTAACAACTTTAGTATGTGACGATAGAATTCAAGACAAATATAAATCATAGAGAATGACAAAGAAACATTATATTGGTAAAAGAAACAATATATTATGGGAGGTGTGGAAATAGAGACAGGAAGTGTAGATAACTCAGGAAGTTTGCCTCTAAAAGTTATGGGAGGATTGGGTGGTAGCTGGAGGGGGAAATAGGAGCATATTTTTAGTATGTAATGGTAGATGCTTCTTGAGAAGTTGACAGGACCAAACATTGGAGGAGAGATCGTATTTCCACAGTAAAAGGAAAGGAAGAGGAAAAGACAGTGTGTGCAGAGGGGAGCCTACAGATTTCGTGGTAGAAGAATGTGGTCTTCTGTTTTGTTGAGCCTGGGTGGGCTTATTACCTGAAAACTAGGTTCCCCTTTTGGTGGGTGTCAAGCCAAAAGACACAACAAAGCCAAAGAGCGGGAGAAGGAAGGATTTATTATCTGCAGCAAGAAAGGAGAACCCCAGGGATCTTTCCCAAAGCAGTGTCTCCCCTAACAGCAAAATTGGGAAGTTTTAAGCTCAGGGTACATGCATATTCATGAAGGGGTTCAAGCAGAGGAGAATTCAGCACGGAACTGGGGCAAAGGTCAACAGAGTCCAAGGCTTAGATGATTGAAGTCGTGAAGGTCAACTTCATAATTCCACCCTCCACTTGGCTGAGGGCCTTAGTTCCTGCACAACTCAAAAATATGTTATTATGTATATCCGTTGAGGAGGAACTAGGACTCTGTTTCATCGCTGAACTATTGCTTCTTGACTTCTTGACTGTTTTTTCTTTGTTCCTGCATTCCCTTGCTTCCCTGAAGATCATTGATCACTGAGACCGTTTCAAGGGCAAGTCTCGTGGCCAAGCTTCGATCACAAAATGGCTTGGACCAAAAATGGCTTTTTTTTATGTCGAGAAAGCCATTGCTTGGTTCTCTTTCTCCGGGGACACCCCCATCCTATCAGCGTACAGGCTTTCACATACCTTTCAGCCCGGCATTTAGCCTGCAGTCAGATGAACCCTGTGTGCCATCCCCCATACATCTATGATGTTCAAAGATGAACTCCAGGAGTCTAAATGACTATTACCTTGAACAAGAAGCAAAAGAAAGAAAGAAACATTTTACATTCTGCAACCAAAATGCTTATCACATCTCAATAAGCTCACAAAGCTTGCTTTTTTCTCTCCTATTGACATATATATTTTCCCCATTACTCTGGTCTCTCTGCTAGGTTTAAAGATTGAAAAACGGATTGTTTAAAATGCAGGCTAAGTCAAGAAGTATAAAATATAAAACCCAGATTTCCAATCCAGTTTTCAAATCCCAGAGGTGTTGCCAAGCTTTGAAAGCTTGGATATACATGCGAACTAAGCCTTTGAAACTTCTGACGTTTGCCATCTCCGATGGAAACGTCTGTCTCAGGAATCTCCTTTATTACACTGAGAATGAAAATCATCCATTACAGTAAGTGGCCTGTTGTCTTCATGAAATACACGAAGGAAATCTTGCCCAGTGAACCACAGTAATGGTGTGCCAGTGCGGAGGCACAAAAAACCAGAGACACAGACGGCTTGGTCAGGCTTCCTTAGTCTAAAAAAAAAAAAAATGGAGATTTTTTTTTTCCTGGAAACAAAAAACCAGTGCAACGTGTTGTGCCTGGAGGAGAGAACAAAGGTTGCTATTTTTCCTTAATGACGCACTGCGTTCTGAAATTGAGCACAGCAGGGAGGAAGAGCGTGTGTAGATTTCCAAAGATATCTAAATGTTACCCAGGCATCTCCCTTATGAATGAACAGCGCAAAACGTATGAACAATTTTCTTTATTTTTCAACCCCAAACAAGACATTCTAAGAAAAAGAACCCCCTCTTCCTGCCTCTCTCTGCCTTGATTTACTGTCAGGAAGGAGAGATTTGACTCTGATGGAAGTTGGGGGCTGGGAAAGGCCGACCTGCCTGTCCTGGTAACTTCTCACCTTCAATTAATTCCCAGCCTCGGGGAGTGCCTCTCTTGCTTCTCTCTTTGTTTTTATAATTGTCATTCTTGTTTGCTAAATGTATCCTTCTGTGCTCTTTACCGCAATACACTGCTTCAGGGTCATACTGGATTCCTCTATGCCAGGACATTTCACAAATAAATCATGGAGATGGAGAAGTTCTATTTCCCAATCTTGATATTATTTGATGCATTTATAATAGACCCTAAGAAAGGAGATTTTTTTAAAAGCATTGATCAAATATCCAAAGTATAACAAAAATTAGGCAACTAGGTAACATTTTTGAAAGGATGTTTGTGACAAGAAAACTTGATCTGCATGAATTAGAGATGAGACGGAAGAGAATGGAATTTGTCAAAGTAGGTACGGAGGAATTCAAGGAAGACGTGAGAGTCCCATTCACTGCTGGATGTAAGAAACCAGAGGCTGTACCCGAACAGTGCATCAACAGCCTGTATCGATAGCTGGTGAAAAACAAAGATGAATATTCAATGCCATGTCATGACTGGCAGTGTAAACGTGGGGCTCAGAGGAGTGATTCCAGATGTTAGATATTTAAGAAAAGATGCTTTCCTTTATTTATTTATGGCTAGATCCGCAGACAGATGATGAGTTTTGTGGGAGGGAAGAAGCATGTCAAGTGCTTCTCTGAAAGGAGTGGCGGAGAGGGGTTATAAACGGTAAACGAATGAAATCCTTAGTGGTTAGGCTAAGAGAACAAATCATTCCGTCGAGGAAGAACTTAAATAGAGGTTTCCAAGTTAGGATGGATTCATTTTGCCATCATCAGATGAAATTAAATCATAAAAACATCTGTTTAGACAAGGGTGGAGTGGATAACAATGAAAATATGGAGACAGAAAAACAGGCGGATGAAGCAGGTACAAAGATCACCAAAGTGTAGGAATTAAAATGACTGGAGATTTCTAACACAGCCTGACAACTGCATTTTTGCGAAGGTCTACCGCTCCTATGGTAAGCTTCACTGTTCTCCCCTACCCCCAAAACGAGTAGGAGGGAAGTGTGAATGCCCAAGACATTCTTACAATCCCTGACAATTCTGTGACCTCTCTGTGCACAGATAGACTTCTTTTTCTCCATACTGCAGTGAGAAACTCCAGTCACGCTGAGTTTCTAACCTGCAGCTTACGTCCTCGGAATTGTGGAGTTCATATTCTAGGCTGGCTGTCTCTGACTGTGTGGGCATTCATTACGTCTATAAACCCATCTGGGGGAAGCGGGGTGACAGGGGAGATGTTTCAAATGGTGGCGCACAGAGGCAAAGCTACAGGACAAGGGGTATTTGATCTCGAGGAGGACTCTTCAGCCTAATTTGGCCTCCTAAGTTACCCTATTTTCTTTTTTATCTGTGAGGATTCTCAGATGAGGTGGACAGATGGTATATTGGGAAACAGGCTGAAAGGAATGGGAAAAAAAGTGGGTGGTACTTCAGTAGAAGGTGAAAAAGATGAGAGACTAAAGTGGACCAGATTCCCAGTCTCCTAGATATCATATGAGCAGCATCTGTTTGTTTTCAAATCAATTTCTTTCTTATTTCTTCCTCAATAAGACTTTGTAGACTGCTTTCGCTTTAGTGTTTAAGTGGAAAAAAAAAGAGCACCTGGGTTATCTAGTGCCTCACCTTAATGAAAAAAGATTGCCTTTAATATTTCCTGTGTGTTAACTGACTGCCTTTGCTCTTGTTGTGATGAAAACAGATTATCCAAAGGACCATTCCACTGAAGGCGGATACCATTGGACTGACTGTCCATTCGGATAATTCAGCCTCTCAGTTTGCCTCCAACAGAGGTTAAAACACTCAAAACAGAAGGAAAAATGGTAGTGGGGGTGGTGTGACAATTGTAGCTCCCATCCAGTGGTTAAAATTTCTCATAACACTATCACCGGAAACTTGTTTACTAGGTTTATGACAGTAATATCAAGATTTATCTTAAGGCTGAAAAATTACAATAATTTCTCTTCTTCTTTCCCAGGAAGTCAGCTAGGTAAACACTGTCATCTGCAAAGCAGATGTAACCTTCTGAAGGAGGGAAAAGCTATAGAGATGAGTATAGGACAAAGGGGCAGGCACCAGGAGAGGATGGGGCTGCCAGTTCAGCAGAGGGACCGCTCTCTCATGCCTCCTACTCAGGATGCCTCACAAGCTTGCCTTTGGTATTCTACTGGAACATGGTGCAATTACTCTGACTATGACCCTGCAAAATGGCTTAAAGGACTATCTTCGCAATACCACCCATCAATTGCATGATGCCAGAAACTACGTAGAAATCTCTCCAGTAGGTGGTCTTGTTCAGAATTGAGTTATTTTTCCAGGATTAGTTTACTCTCTGTATTCGTTTCCCAGGGCTACTGTAACAAAGTACCACACACTGGGTGGCTTAAACAACAGAGCTGTATTGTCTCACAGTCCTGACATCTCGAAGTCCAAGAGCAAGGTGTCAGCAGGGTTGGTTCCTCCTGAGAGCTGTCGGGGAGAACCTGTTCCATGCCTCTCCCCAAGCTTCTGGCAATCTTTGGCATTCTTTGGCTTGTAGGTGCAGCCCTCCAATTTCCGCCTTCACCTTCACTTGGCATTCTCCCTGTGTGCATGTCTCTGTATTCAAATTTCCCCTTTTTATAAGGAAACCTGTCATACTGGATTAGGATCCACACTATTGATCTCATTTTAACTTGATTAACTCTGTAAATACCCTAATTCCAAGTAAGGTCACGTTCTGATGTCCTGGGGGTTAGGATTCCAATGTGTCTTCTTTGGAGGACACAGTTCCATCCATGACACCACCTCAGTTAGCTGGGGATAATTCAGCTGTTTGTTTTTTTTTTCAGCCATCCTTAAATAGGAATAACCACTTGCCCCTGAAAATGAGAATACCCACCGAGAATTCGAATGTAAAGCTGGCTCTCAAACGACTGGTTCCAAATCCTTCCAGAGCTGAGCTGTGCCTCTTCTGGACCTAGGGAGCAAAGGTGAAAATGATTGGCATTAATCCCATGCCTCCTTTGCAGGTGGCTACCCGGGCTCCCTCCTTTCCAGTGCCTTGCCTCTGCTGACAATCAGAGGCGTCACGAGGGGCTGATGGTGGTAAACGTGTGTAGCATCAGCCATGGAAGACCTACCTCTCCCACCAACAATGCCACCTCCACTGTTATAGTTGTTCACGGCCCTTTCTCTTGAGGTTGGAAAGGACCTCAATATTGGTACCTTGATGGTATCAGCTCTTGGAGATGTTAAAAAATAATCCCGTACCTTCAGCTTGTTAACGCCTCTACTAAGAATATTGAGAAAACTTCCCAGGATTGGGGGTGGGGACAGTTGAGGACATCATTTAATGTGTCTCTTCACCTGGTATTACTAAGATAATGCAATATACCTCATGAGGCTCTTGAAAGCACAGCCATGACCAGTAGCCTGATAAGCTATATCTGGCTTGGACTTACAGGGAAGGAAGGTGACATCACAGAGTTTCAAAGATGATTGCACGATGGCACGATGATAAAGTGGTGTGACAACACAAAGTGACTATCTAGGCATCAGATGAGTCATCCCCTCATTACTGCACATAATTCTCCTCCTGTACTTGGGCCTCCTCGCTCAGTAACCAGAACGCTAACAAATTTGAAACAAGCGTGAAGACCTTTCCACGTGAGTGCCTGTGTATCACATTCTTATCTGTGTCCCAAGGCCAATGATTGCTGCTTTTCCTTTAGCTCTTGACCTACCAATGCTCCGCCCCACAAACACTGAAAACACCACTGTGGAGACTTTGCATCCAGCAATTCAGGGATTTGGGAAACGGGAAATCAAGATGGAAACCTCAGAATGCTGGAGGGATTGGCTATGGGGTCACAAATACTGATTCTGGCGATCACTCGCCTTTGATAGTAATATATAATCTGAGTTCACCCAACCCAATGGCAATGAGGACGCTCTGCAGACGTTCAGAGAGCTGTGCGTGTGGGTTTTGGAAACCATAGTAATAAAAGTCAAACAGTCTTCTTTATCACTGTGGGAAGAAAGAGATATTTCTTGAGAAAAATGGCAGTTTTCCACTTCAATTATTCTTTTCATGAGTCAGATGGCTATATCATGTGGGTTTTTAAAAAATAGAGAGAAAGGTAGTAAAAAATAATATTATCAAGAGAAGAAAGCATGTTTCAGCTTCATCTTTTAAAACCTGTATTGCAACTCGTACATTTTGTTTTTCTTGTAAATACAAGGCCATTATTTCTAGCAAAAGAAAAAGAATGCTATTTGTGCTGAGATTCAAAGGAAGTAAGAAGGACTGCATTGCATTGTCATTCAGTGAAAACTGGCTGCTTCTCTTGATTGACATCAAGAATTTTTCCTACAGTCTGTTACAAAGTCACCTGAAGTAAGTAAAATAGATAAGCCAGGTTCTCAAGGTGAAGAGCCGAAGGTTGAGAGTTGAGTCTGTATACTGCTGCTGTGCCATCTATTTTCACGGTACTTAGAACAGATTCAGCAGGTACAAAAAAACATACTTCTGTCTCAGTGATAAATGAAGCAGAATCAGTCATGCAAGGAAATAAAAGATAAAAGAGAGAATACAGGAGAGATGCTGGGGAACCAGGGTTTTGAAGCACGTTCATTCTGATACTTCCCCGAGGCTGCTGAAAACTCCCTGTCGCCCAGGTCACCTCTGAACACAGAGGCTGAACAATAGTTACCGAGATGTCCTGCTTTGGGAAAGGAGCTGTAGTAGCTTTATTCTTCGTTCCAGTCACAGGAGAGAAGGAGGGATCACAGGGAAGCCCACGTGGTGAGCAAGTGATAACAGAAAGGCTGCACATGGCAGAGCGAGATCCTGCCATCGCTTATTATTGGCAAGAGGAAGAGTGGCTAGAAGTGGCCCTTCTCTCAGAAAAGTGCTGGCCATCTGGTGTGGTGACTGAAACTCAGAAACCCTGAGAGGCAGGTCAAGTTCCATTACTACCAGTCGTGTGATCTTGGGCAGGTCACAGCTGGTTTTGAGTCTCAGTTTCCTTCTCTAATTCATTACACTTTATTGGTGAGACTCACTAATGAGGATTTGCAGGGACACACACACACACACACACACACACACACACACACACACACACACACACACACACAACAGTAGCAACAGGAGCGGAGACCACCTCATTGTTAGCTGGGTTAGTGCCTGTATCCCGTAGTAATCTGGACTGCAGCCGTGTTGCTTAAGGTCAGTTAAATTTAATGGGTCTTCTCCCCTGCTCGAAGATCAGTTCTTACTGTCATTTATTCCCTGGGGACCAGAACATGCAGGGTTTACACGTGAAAAAGAAAATTAAACTAGAGAAATGGCCAGCCTACTTCCCAAATCCAGAACTGGGCAAGCTTGTCCCACGAGGTTAGATGACAAAGTCCAGAGGTAGCATTCCTCTAATGCAAGTATCTTTTAAAACATGTTTACCCTGATCACCAGTAAGCATGGCCCGGTCAGTATGGAATTTGGAGGTGATGGAGACGGGAGATGGAAGGGGCAGGAGATTTCCCATACATTCGTATACACCTACCTACTTATCTGAAAGGACTGTGGTTGTAATAAGATCCAATGGTAAGGTGAAATGCCTTTGTAAACTGTAAAGTACTATAGAACTATCATGGGTTATTCTTGTCATCGCTGTGAGGGGCAAGAGAGAGATTTTGCTAATGAACCACCATGACAGAAACATGCCTTGACATATCACTGAGTCTCCCACTTTGGGGAATGGTAATCCAGTCTTAGTGGTGAACCTCTAGAAAAGGTTGGGTTTTCAATTCTATTGAGCAAACGAAAAGTAAGAGGTGATTACTTGAAAGCCCAGCTCCACACAATGACATTGACAGTGATATTAACTTTGACATGTAAAATTAGAGTTCTGGGACCAGGGACCTGCCCCTGAAGGGGCCCTTAAAGGAGGCTGATGCCATATACTGATAGACAACCACGGTCTGCAGAGAAATGGAAGTGATTGGTTCCTTGGATACTTTACTCTGCGGAGCAATTCTAATTTACTATTCAAATTTAAGGGTATTGAAATTTAACATTTGAATATGACATTCCCTATTATTCCCTTGGCTTTCTCTTTTCTTTGTTATCAGAAAGACTTCAGGAATTAGAGCCAATCCAAATGTTGAACCACATAGAAGTGGGTAAATGTGCTATGTCACATCCATACGTTGGGATACCATGCAACCAGATAGGAGGTGATTGTGTTATAAGAGCGTAAGTGAGAAACACAACTTACAACACAGGGGGTAGGCTTTCATTTAATTATAGTAAGACAAACAAAACCCACAGCTAGATGGGAAAAAAAGCTAAAAGTATATACATACACACAAATGTTAACAGTAGTTACTTACGGATATGAAATATTTATTTTATTTTCATTTTTCTCCATATTCCATATTTTCTATAAAGAATATATAGAATCACTTTATTATCAAAAAGAAATAACCATTACCTTACAAATAATACAGTTTTAAAAAGACATAAATCTGGTTGTACTCATGAAAACGTAACTTCAATTCTAAAGTGAATCTTGGCAAATGTGGCACCTCAAACCATCACACTTCTCAGATCAATTCATACTAACCTGAAAAACACATCGTCCACACACAAGTAGCCCTACAACTTGGGGCCTGATGGCTGGGTCTGAAGAGTGGCAATGAGGAGTGAGGTAACTTCTGGAGAGGCTGGGAGAAGCCTGACCTGAAAGCCTCTAGCATGACCCCAGGGAGAGCCAGTGGGGTTCTCAAGTAAGATTCTCCCTTGTGCTCTGAAAGAGCTCAGAGTATGCCACTCTACAGTACGCCACTCTGGCACAAGGGTTATTTTGAGCTGAAGGCAACTGAGAAAAAGCAGATACACGATGGGCTGTCAGTCCCTGCCCTCTTTGTTCCATCTGCCTGAAATCAGAACATAAATTCCCCTTGCGAAAGTGTCCCCTGAAACTTCCCACACTAGGAAGGGGATAAAAACCTTATCACTGGAGACAGAATGACATTGAGAAAGAATCTGCCCAAACCTTTCCAACTAGCCCTTATCTTCCACGAGTTGCCCCATATATCCGCCTTCCCACAATTTGCCAGCCCCAGAAGCTCAAAGCCCTTTTCTGTTGTCTTGTCATTTATCTACAAATAGATTGTTCTTTGCTAAGATGCTATATAAGCCCCCGTTCTAGCTGCCCCTTTGAGATGCTCATCATTGAGCTCTCCCACCTGTATGTATGATGCACGCGTTGATAAACTTCTATTTGTTTTTATCTCCCGGTAATCTGTCTTTTGTCAGTCTGATTTGCAAGGTCCCATCAGAGAACCTAAGACAGTTAGAGGGGAATAGTTTTTCCTCGAATACAGTGCCAAGATTCAGACATCCTTTGTGGAAACAATGCTTTCTTTCACATAACAGCAAGTCCAGAAATAGGGAGAGCCACGTGACTGGTTGATTTGGTCAAGAACCCAGTCATTCCACCTCTGAGCTCAGCCATCCTGTGCTGGAGGCAAGCTGACTGCCACAGCTCCAGCCACCATACCCAGACATGACTCAGTCAGGAGAACAGGTACTGTCTGACCCTGTGGCTCGCTAAGAGTGAGGAAGACTCTCAGAGCCCCTCCACCAGGCTTCCTCCCTTGCCTATTGGCCAGATTGGGTCACTGGAAAGGAGACTGGGATCACCCTCAGACCAATCAGACCCCCTTGGGGACAAGCAGCTTGCCCTAAGGCATCACGTGGCTACACGGGAGATTGCAGGATGCCTCACAAAACCAGCGTTCATTAGGAAGGACGGAAGGGTAATTGATTCTAGGTGGACCACGAAAGTGTCTCCCACGCCCCACTCAATCTGAACTATCTGGATTCTCATGGTGGGTGGGAAACTGTAAGTTTGAGGCTGAGGAGCTGGGGACTCAAGCTCCAAAGATGGATGGGAACCTGGCACTACTTATTTTACATGAAAAACTTACACATGTAATATATTTCTATTGTTAATGATTCACACAACACAGAAGAATGCAGAATAAGGCACAAAAATACCTGTGCAGGAGGTATTTCACTTGCCCTTCCAGTCCCACTCTCTATCCTTTTTCACCTGATCTCTGCTCTGTATGGGCTCTATACATAAACGGTAGTTTTTAAAGTATTTAAGCGTACTTGAAAACTATTTTCAAAAGTCATTTAAGCATTTTCCTTACAATCTTGTCCAACTTAATTAGCCTAGTAAATGGTAGATAGTGCAAATCAATCAAAAATAAACTTCAGGCTATCCCTTGTCAAATTATCTAAAATTATGAATTAATTAAATATCACATTGCTAATTTTTTCAGGTACTAGAATAAGCTACCATAATTAGAAATCCCAGAGATTTTCTAAACATATGAAAACTCTTACAAACATTTAGAACAAACGTATGGACACCAAGGGGGGAAGCGGCGGGGGTGGTGGGGTGGTGGGGTGATGAATTGGGAGATTGGGATTGACATGTATACACGAATATGTATAAAATGGATAACTAATAAGAACCTGCTGTATAAACAAAGAAATAAAATAAAATTCAAAAATTCCAAAAAAAGAATATATTGTGTAGAACAGGGAATTATAGCCATTTTCTTATAATAACTTCTAATGGAGTATAATCTGTAAAAATGCTGAATCACTACGCTGTACACCTAAAACTATTATAGTATTGTAAATCAACTATATTTCAATTTAAAAAAAAAGATTAAAAAGTGGGTTGCTAGTGAAATAATAAATAAATTAAAAAAAATAAAAGCCTTACTGCTAGAAAACCCCAAACATTTCAATAGTAACAGACAGCACTGACAAATGACTTACTCCTGATATCACTATTCCACCAAAGTCATTACTCAAAATAAAATGACAAGTAACCCTTTAGCAGCAGTTAGTGTCCTAGGATGACAAGGAAGAGCCTAATGAATTACCTATAGTGGCAGATGGAGGCTCATTGGCCTCCTGCTACCCGTAGCTGGGACTTGATTCCTCCTACAGTCTCTGTTTCCTCCTCTGACCACACAATGAACTCAGACTCAAGCCAACCCTATTCTTGCTCAGTTTTAAGGGACATTTAAGAAGACCCTGACCAAAGAATAGAGGCTCATGCTTAAGGCAGCTTTAAGGCTATTTTTGCTGTGACTTGTTCCTTATGATGAATTTAAGGTCCAGTTTTAACTACCAAAACTCCTGACAAAGTACCTTGGACCCTGAGGATGAGGATCTGGCCTAACTCCGCAGGCTCTTAGGTCCAGAGCCTTGACCCTGAACCCTGGTGCTCGTGTCTGAGCCCCATGGCCTATGCTACAGCCCCTTGGTGCCAACTGCCCGACTGCTCTTTACCTACCACCAGACTGCCTTCTTGTGCTCGCTCACATCCCAGGACATCCTCCCGATGCAGGTTGACCTGTGTCCTAAACATTCATCTTCTGTCTTCTTCTGGGACCTCCCCAGATCCTGCACTCCATCTACTCGAACAGGAGCATCTAGATTCCAGAATCAAGCCTTCCCTCAGTTGCTCTGTGGGCTACCACTTCAGCCTCAGGACCAGCAGATCCTGAAGACCTTCACTGATAATGCCAATCCTTTCTTAACAATTAGGCAGAATTGTTTCTACACCTGGAACCTACATCACTTTCTGTGAGCCTCTATTATAAGATTTTAACAAATGTCATTATAATCATTTACCCAGCTGAACCTTAAATGTAGGCATTGCGTTCTATTCTACCTTACGTTCCAAGTGTCTAGGCATACTTCTGAACCTTCATAGATACTCAATAAATGCGTGTAATAGTAAAGGTGAGGTAGAATAATGCCTCAACATTTTTCTCTATTTAATAGTATATTTACCATCTCCAGTTACCCAGAAGAACTATAGATCACTTCTGTGATTGGTAATCTCACATGATAAAATTTTCTCCCTCTCCTAAGCACCATGGTATCCAGGGAAAAGAAACAAGACCACTATTTCACTCCATCTAAATCTGTCTTGAATACCTGTAATGATGCCAACATTCTTCAGACCACAGTAGTAGGGAATTCAAGGCCAATGCTGCATTCTTCCAACCTACTTCAGTGCATGTGTGTTTGATATTTTTCTCTTGAGCATTCAGCCATTTTAACAATTAATTCTGGCATATGGAATATCACGGTGATGACATTAAAGCATTTATGCTAAAATGTCAACAACCCTTATAAATGATAGAAATGTGTGGTACAAAGGTGAAGATCACAGGAACGTATGATATAAAGGTTAGGACCACAGAAATGAGCCACACCTGTGATTAAATCCTGAGTCTGACTATGTAACATTAAGCTAATATGGGTTAACCTCCGTAAGACTCAGGCATGTCTTCTTCAGATGGGGACAGGATTAAAGGAAGTAATGTATTTAAAGTGCCAAGCATAGTGCTAGACCAAGCACATAGAAAATGCTTTTTAAGAAAATTAAAGCTATTGCTTACTGTTAGTAGCTATTATAAGCTTTTAGAAGCAGTGAAGTTTCTTTTCTTCTTGTCTTGGCATTTAAAATTCACAACTGTTATTGAGCACCTTACCAAATGTGAAACACTAAGCAGAACACCTTGGAGAATACGAAGCTGTGAAATGCACGGTGTCTGCCTGCTTGAGTTGATAATCCAAGGGAGGGGTAGTACATGGTTGAAGAACTACACATGAGGATGGTAAATAGGAGGTGCCCCCGAAAGCCACCTACCAGCTGCTCGGGGAGTTTAGCAGATGGAGGGAGAGGACACACATCTCTCAGAGAGAAAGGGCACTGTGTGCTCCGTGCAACGATACGCACATAAAAGGAGTCCCATAAGTGGCTGCTCTTTGCCCAACACCAGGAATGTTCTCGACCGGGGAAAAGTAGCTGCTCTGAAAAAAGTGCCAATCTGAGTAACTTGAAGGATTTTTTTTCTGCTTCTGCTACTTATGATTCTACCACAGAGATGTTTAATTGTACGGTATACTTCCAGAACGTGTGATGGCATCCTTGCGTGTCTGCCTAATAGGTACTCATTAATTCAGCCAAGCTAAACGAACTGTAAATGCAACTGACAAGTGCTATTATCCCACTTGCTGTATTTTTTTATATTTTTCTTTTTATATCCAGCAGAAGAGAGTTTGAGGATCTCAAAACTCCTGACACTGTTCAGGGAGCCAAAGGGCCACAGATAATTAATGTGGACAGATGCTGAATCCATTTCTCTTTCACTTTTAATGTGCAGTAAAAGCCACTGGAATATCAGTCCAAAGGCTTGGATTCAACAGTCCTGATGTCCCTTAAAAGGCCTGGGATTTAATTATCCCATTCCTATATCCTCCCCTTCCTGACCTGCAGCTGGCAGTGAGAAAGCACCAGTATTGTAGAGGAGAGCTAGCTTTCTGTGCTCCTTGCCCTAGAGAGGAGTGAAGCTTCTGTACCCACATGGCTGAGTAGGGAGAGAGATGCCTTCTAGAAGTTTCTGCCCTTGGGGGTGACAATGACTATTTTAGTTGATACCAAGATCATGAACTCTGTGCTGGGTTTATATAGAATCAGAGTTTGTAAGTGACCATGTGACAAGTTTGGAGGACTCAGAGCCAGTCCCCCACCCATCTTAAAACACCAGGGCCCCCAATTACACCATTCGACATTTATTCCAGGTTCTGCATATCTTCACTTTGTAGTCCTCCCTTTAAACACCAGTGCCTCTGGGAAAATCAAAACATTGCTGCAGTATTGCTATGCTTTATCAGGTACTCGTTTGTCAGTATCCCTCTAATCATTGCCATCATGTCGTCATGATCACAGCCATCATTTATTGAGTGGCTACTTTATCCCAGGCATGCCGTATCTGGGCTAGAAATGGTGAGTACACCGAGACTTTAACACAATTTTAAAATTATTTATAGCAGTTATGGATGGAGCAGACAATTCTAAATTATTTATTCAAATTCTTCAAGCCAAGCAAGTTGTTTTTCACTGGTCAATTTCTAAATATCCAATTCCGTAGACTAGCACAACATAATCTGTAATGAGGCTTGAAATGAACTTTGCGTTTTGTTTATCTGTAAATATGCCCATTATTCTGGGAATTCAGGAAGACTTCTGCCGTGGTTTGAATGTTTGTGACCCCCCCCACAAAAAAAAAAAAATTCATGTGTTGAAATTCTAATGCCCGGGGTGATGGTCTTAGGAGTTCGGGCCTTTGGGAGATGATTAGGTCATTAGGGGTTGAGCCCTCAGGAACAGGATTAGTGCCCTTATAAAAGAGACCCCACAGAGCTCCCTAGGCCCTTCCACCATGTGAGGACACAGTGAGAAGTTGGCAGTCTGCAACCAGAGAGAGGGTTGTCACCCTGCCATGCTGGCACCCCGATCTCGGTCTTCCAGCTTGCAGAACAGTGAGAAATAAATGTTTGTAAATGTTTGCCGTTTATAATCCACCCAGTCTGTGGTATTTTGTTACCGCAGCCCAAAAGGACTAAGACAACTTGTAAGCAAGCAAGAACATCGTGCTCTATGAATGTTTCTCTCCAGAGGAGCTGGGGAAACTGTTCGGATTCCAAGCAACCTTCTTGACGCCGACTGGCTCAGCACTCCACCTCGGCAGGGAAGAGTACACTGCCTTCCAGACTGCTGCAACCTCCACTCAGACTTGGTTGTCCATGTGGCATACTTCTGGACGCCTGCCTGGGGCAGGGCCAGACTGGGAAAAGAAACGAAGGAGGATCATCCCACTTTCCCAGGGAAAGCAGGTATTGTGAATGGATGACTATTCTATCATCTATCTGTCTATCTATCTTTACCAAGAGATACAGGCTGCGGTGCAATTTTCCCCTCTTGTCACAAATCCTTGTGCAGAGATCTTAATCGGAATGGTATTTTATACAGTCACAGTTGGACAGTCCAGGTTCATTTCAGGGCATCCGCTGGTGCCACTGGCTCTCTAGGCACTTAGGTCCCCATCTAAGCTGCTTCCCATGCGCACCAGAGTCTGCCTTTTCTGTGATTATACGATGATGCCTGAGTTACTCTGTGCTTAATAATGATTTACTTCTTGAAACCACCTGTGGCCACCAGCAAGGATTTGAAATTCAAATACACTCAGGAGAAATGTATACACTTAACCATCATAGAGCCTTCTCTTATTTAAAATTGCACTCCCTTCCAGTCCCCAGCACGCCTAGCTCCCCTCCCTGGTTTTCTTTCTTTTTCTCCCCAAAGCATGTATCACCAACTGATATACTATATATTTCATTTGTTTATTGGTTTGTTTTCTGTGCCCTCACCCCACTAGAAATAAGCTCTGAGAGTAAGAAAATTGTCTTGTGTTGACTCTTGTGTTGTCAGTTTACCATAATATCTGGCACATGATAGGTACTTCAAAAATAGTTACTGAGGAAATAAGTAAACATTTTTCATAACCATTTGTTCTCTGAATACAAAAGTAGTATGAGATGGATGGGAATTTTTTAAAGTACAGAAAAACACGAAGAAAAAAATAAAACCACCACTCATAACACCACCAAATGTTAACATTGTGGTATAAATATGTCCAGTGTTTTTTTTTCCCCCTCAATTTCTTGTGGACAAGATTAGAACTGCATTGCACATATCGGCTTGTACCCTGTTTGTCATGCGTGAGAACTTTCTCATATGACATTTTCTTCTACTGCACAGTATTTTTTTATTGAAGTACAGTTTATTTATGATGTGTTAGTTTCAGGTGTACGGCAAAGTGATTCAGTTATACATATATTTTTTCAGATTATTTTCCATTATAGGTTGTTATAAGAAATTGAATATTGTTCCTGTGTTATGCAGTAAACCCTTGTTGGTTATCTATTTTATTTATAGTGGTGTATATTTGCTAATCCTGTACTCCTAATTTATCTCATCCCTCCCCCCTTTCCCCTTTGGTAACCACAGATTTGTCTTCCATGTCTGTGAGTCTGTTTTTGTTTTGTATATAGATTCACTTGCATTATTTTTTAGATTCCACATATAACTGATATCATATAGTATTTGTCTTTCTCTGTCTGACTTACTTCACTAAGTATATTCTGTAGATCCATCCATGTTGCTGCTGTATGTGTGTGTGTATATATATATATCACATCTTCCGTATCTACTCATCTGTTGGGGGACACTTAGCTTGCTTCTATGTCTTGGCTATTGTAAATAGTGCCACTACATGGTATTAATGGCTGCATGATATTCTATGGCATAGCCATACCATAATCTATTTAATTAATCACTTGTTGATTATTGTTTTATTATAGGAGACTTCTTTGAAAATCCCCTTTGCTGCCATGTATCTAATTCTACTTCTCTATAAGAGGCATGTGGGATGAATAAACTGAGATGATTTCTAATATTCTTACATAAGACTTGCCATAGACCATGTACTCTTCCTGGAGAGAGCTTACATATACACCATGAAGTAAGAGAATGTCTGCAAATCCCATGCTTAAAAGTTCCTCTTTGTTGAAAAAACTCTGCTTGTTCACTTGATTGCTTACTTTTAATTTTTGTAATAAAAGAGGGAGAAATCTTCCCTTGGATGTCCCAGATGAGATAAGAGACTCCCTCAATCTCTGTTTAGGGAAAAGCAATAGCCTCAGTAAAGGGATCAGATCATCTTCCTTCTGCCCCTTGCAGTGGGTGCTAAAGACTTGCAGAGAACCCACTGAGCCTCAGTCAACCTTGCCAAGGTCACGTCCATCACTAGGTGAGGCTATCTAGGGCTCAGGACCGCAAAGGTTAAGACAGAGTCACACCTTGGGCCAAGGCCAAGGGCAATGGAGATGAACTCTACATTACTGGATATTGCTGGACATCCCATCTTATAGGGATGTAAAAGCTTCTAAGGGGGTCTACTCTTCTGGTGTCCTGCAATTTTCATTTGTTTCTATACAGAAAATGTGATCTTACCCAGAGAAGAAATTATCCCTAATTGTAGCAGCCCTCTAATGGGGTGGTTTCTAATTTTTCACGTTTATAAATAGTGCTGCTTGATTTTCTTTGTAATAGATTTTTGTGCACATCTATGATTGTTTTCTTAGGGTAGATTTCTGGAAGATGAATTAATAGGTAAAATGATATTGAGGGTTTTTTTTTAACATCTTTATTTGATTAAAATTGCTTTACAATGGTGTGTTAGTTTCTGCTGTATCACCAAGTGAATCAGCCATACATACACATATATCCCCATATCCCCTCTCTCTTGCATCTCCCTCCCATCCTCCCATCCCACCCCTTAGGTGGTCACAAAGCACTGAGCTGATCTCCCTGTGCTATGCGGCTGCTTCGCACTAGCTATCTATTTTACATTTGGTAGTGTATATATGTCAGTGCTACTCTGTCACTTCGTTCCAGCTTAGCCTTCCCCCTCCCCGTGTCCTCACGTCCATTCTCTACGTCTGTGTCTTTATTCCTTTCCTGCCCCTAGGTTCTTCAGAACCTTTTTGTTTTTTTAGACTCCATATATATGTGTTAGCATACAGTATCTGTTTTTCTCTTTCTGACCTACTTCACTCTGTATGACAGACTCTAGGTCCATCCTCCTCACTACAAATAACTCAATTTCATTTCTTTTTATGGCTGAGTAATATTCCATTGTATATATGTGCCACATCTTCTTTATCCATTCCTTTGTTGATGGACATTTAGGTTGCTTCCATGTCCTGGCTATCGTAAATAGTGCTGCAGTGAACATTGGGGTGGATGTACCTTTTCGAATTATGGTGTTCTCCGGAATGAAAGAAATATTTTAAAATTAGCTAAAAGCAAGGATTTAAGTCATGGAACTTTCAATGCTTTATAGATCACAAGGTTTAGTGTAACCTAATATAAAGTGCAATTTCACGTCTTTCAAATCCAATTTTCTTTTGGAGGCAGGTGTAAAAGCCCAAACTTACTTATTATTATGTTATTCCACCTTGATACAAAAAGTATTTAAGGCAGATTCAATAGACTGAGTACTGCGTAAACTAGAAATACATCATGAATAAAAATAAGGGCATGATTTGGAGTCACTATTTAGATTAATACAAAAATGGCACACCATCTGTCTGATAAACTTGCTGCAGGTAGACTCTTGGCTTTCTAGCACAGGACAAAGAAGGAAGATGGATGATAGATATATTGATTCAATGTGCATGAAAATAAGACAAATCAATTGCTTAGATGGCAATTAGGGAAAAAAATTTGTCCACTGGTCCCTTAAATGAAGAAAAAGGTGTTCCAAACACCATCAACATTTACCATTAAGGCCTAGAACACAACATATGCTCAATAAATGGGCATTATTAACATGACTTTTTTTTTTTAAGTGTTGCTTGTGGCTTCTGGTCTACAATGACATCTCTCCACCAGTGACAAAAATACCTATGAAGCAGGAGAAGACGAAAATTTCATATCAATGCTTAAAACTGAAATTGACATCTAATCTATTGCAAGTAACAAGAAAATACATCAATTAAATATAAGCCTTCTGGAGATAAATTGAGCAAAATAATCAGTGCCCAAAGCATGCCAATTTGCCAGAAACAAAGCAAAGATCCATTGTCTGCTCCCAACTAACTGCCTCTGTCTCAGAGTTAGACTCTGTTCCAACTAACAGCCTAGCTGTCCACTGTTTTTGAAGAGGTCAGAATACTGTGGTCCAAATAAAAATATTACTACCTCAATTCACAGAAAACAACAGGTGAGAAAGCAGGAGTTGGACTGGTACAATGCATGGTGCCCTACTCAGTGTAGTTCAAACAAGTCAAAAGTAGAATCAGAAACAAAGTGCAGAGGACAGAGAGATGACCAGCAGCCAGGGACACAGGCTTGGGGAACTCCAATTAGTCAGGTTTCAGAGAAACAGTCAACGGGTGTAGAAGACAATCCTGTCTCAGTCTGCCAATGCCACATGAGTATACCTGTCAGAGCCTGAAGATGAAGCTAGAACTGGGAATGGCAAGATAACCATAGACAATGGTCATCAGCTATAGATTGAAGAACATTCACAAGGAGAGGGAGCAGAGCCCAAGGAAGGAGGGTTTCTTGTCAATGTCTGCATCTGGGTGGAGCTATCTGATTGGGGTTAAGGAAGGAAAAATAGAAAAAATTACAGAACCAGGGAAATAAATTTTAATAAAACAAAAAAGGAAAAATACACTTCTAAAACAAACAGACTCCTAAAACCAGAAAAATGAGAAAACTGTCATTCTCAATTGTATACTAGATGACACAGTCTTTATGATGCAAGAACAGAAAAGCCTAAAAAAGGCCAATTATATCAATTAGAACAAAGATTAGTTCATTTAAAATGTCCCGTTCAAACATAACTAAACCCATCTGCTTAGGTTAAGGGGGAAAAAGTAATCAATTCTATCTACTTATAAAAGAAAACAATACTGAAAGGTCAGAAATTATGTATTTCAAGACCTTCAAGATGGCAGAAGAGTAAGATGTGGAGATCACCTTCCTCCCCACAAATACATCAAAAATACATCTACATGTAGAACAACTCTTACAGAACACCTACTGAATGCTGGCAGAAGACCTCAGACCTCCCAAAAGGCAAGAAGCTCCCCACGTACCTGGCCATGTGGCTGACAGGGTCTTGGTGCTCTGGCCGGGTGTCAGGTCTGGGCCTCTGAGGTGGGAGAGCCGAGTTCAGGACATTGGACCACAAGAGACCTCCTGGCCCCACGTAACACCAATCGGTGAGAGTTCTCCCAGAGATCTCCGTCTCAATGCTAAGACCCAGCTCCACTCAATGACCAGAAAGCTCCAGTGCTGGACACCCCATGCCAAACAACTAGCAAGATAGGAACACAAACACACCCATTAGCAGAAAGGCTGCCTAAAATCATAATAATGTCACAGACACCTCAAAACACACCACCGGACACGGTCCTGCCCACCAGAAAGACAAGATCCAGCCTCATCCACCAGAACACAGGCACCAGTCCCCTCCACCAAGAAGTCTATACAACCCACTGAAACGACCTTACCCATTGGGGGCAGACACCAAAAACAATGGGAATTACTAACTTGCAGCCTGTGAAAAGCAGACCCCAAACACAGTAAGTTAACCAAAATGAGAAAGAGAAATGCGCAGCAGATGAAGGAGCAAAGTAAAAACCCACCAGACCTAACAAATGAAGAGGAAATAGGCAGTCTACCTGAAAAAGAATTCAGAGTAATGATAGCAAAGATATCCAAAATCTTGGAAACAGAATGGAGAAAATACAAGAAACGTTTAACAAGGACCTAGAAGAACTAAAGAGCAAATAAACAATGATAAGAAACACAATAAATGAAATTAAAAATTCTCTAGAAGAAATCAATAGCAGAATAACTGAGGCAGAAGAACGGATAAGTGGCCTGGAAGATAAAATAGTGGAAATAACTATCACAGAGCGGAATAAAGAAAAAAGAATGAAAAGAATTGAGAACAGTCTCAGAGAACTCTGGGACAACATTAAACACACCAACATTCGAATTATAGGGGTCCCAGAAGAAGAAGAGAAAAAGAAAGGGACTGCAAAAATATTTGAAGAGATTATAGTTGAAAACTTCCCTAATATGGGAAAGGAAAAAGTCAATCAAGTCCAGGAAGCACAGAGAGTTCCATACAGGATAAATCTAAGGATAAACATGCCAAGACACATACTAATCAAGTTTTCAAAAATTAAATACAGGGCTTCCCTGGTGGTGCAGTGGTTGAGAGTCTGCCTGCCGATGCAGGGGACACGGGTTCGTGCCCCGGTCTGGGAAGATCCCACATGCTGTGGAGCGGCTGGGCCCGTGAGCCATGGCCGCTGAGCCTGCACGTCCGGAGCCTGTGCTCTGCAACAGGAGAGGCCACAACAGTGAGAGGCCTGCATACCGCAAAAAAAAAAAAAAAAAAAAAAAAAAGAAAAAATTAATTACAAAGAAAAAATATTAAAAGCAGCAAGGGAGGGCTTCCCTGGTGGCGCAGTGGTTGAAAGTCCGCCTGCCGATGCAGGGGACACGGGTTCGTGTCCCGGTCTGGGAAGATTCCACATGCCGCGGAGCAGCTGGGCCCGTGAGCCATGGCCGCTGAGCCTGCGCATCCGGAGCCTGTGCTCCGCAACGGGAGAGGCCACAACAGTGAGAGGCCCGAGAACCGAAAAAAAAAAAAAAATAAAAAAAAAAAAGAAAAAAAAAAAAAAGCAGCAAGGGAAAAACAAATAACATACAAGGGAATCCCCATAAGGTTAACAGCTGATCTTTCAGCAGAAACTCTGCAAGCCAAAAGGGAGTGGCAGGACATATTTAAAGTGATGAAAGGGAAAAACCTACAACCAAGTTTACTCTACCCAGCAAGTATCTCATTCAGATTCAACAGAAAAATTGAAAACTTTACGAACAAGCAAAAGCTACCAGAATTCAGCACTACCAAACCAACTTTACAACAAATGCTAAAGGAACTTCTCTAGGCAGGAAACACAAGAGAAGGAAAAGACCTACAATAACAAACCCAAAACAATTAAGAAAATGGTAATAGGAACATACATATTGATAATTACCTTAAATGCAAATGGATTACATGCTCCAACCAAAAGACATAGACTGGCTGAATGGATACAAAAATAAGACCCGTATATATGCTGTCTACAAGTGACCACTTCAGATTTAGGGACACATACAGACTGAAAGTGAGGGGATGGAAAAAGATATTCCATGCAAATGGAAATCAAAAGAAAGCTGGAGTAGCAATTCTCATATCAGACAAAATAGACTTTAAAATAAAGACTATTATAAGAGACAAAGAAGGACACTACATAATGATCAAGAGAGCAACCCAACAAGAAGATACAACAATTGTAAATATTTATGCACCCAACATAGGAGCAGCTCAGTACCTAAGGCAAATGCTAACAACCATAAAATGGGAAATTGACAGTAACACAATAATAGTAGCGGACTTTAACACCCCACTTTCACCAATGGAAAGATCATCCAAAATGAAAATAAATAAGGAAATACAAGCTTTAAATGACACATTAAACTAGATGGACGTAATTGATATTTATAGGATATTCCACCCAAAAACAACAGAATACACTTTCTTCTCAAGTGCTCATGGAACATTCTCCAGGATAGATCATATCTTGGGTCACAAATCAAACCTTGCTAAATTTAAGAAAACTGAAATCATATCAAGTATCTTTTCCCACCAAAAGGCTATGAGACTAGATTATCAATTACAGGAAAAAATCTGTAAAAAGCACAAACACATGGAGGCCTAACAATACACTAATGAATAACCAAGAGCTCACTGAAGAAATCAAAGAAGAAATCAAAAAATACCTAGAGACAAATGACAACGAAAACATGACAACCCAAAATCTATGGGATGCAGCAAAAGCAGTTCTAAGACAACATTATAGCAATACAGTCCTACCTCAGGAAACAAGAAAAATCTCAAAAACACAACCTAAACTTACACCTAAAGCAATCAGAGAAAGAAGAACAAAAAAAAACCAAAGTTAGCAGAAGGAAAGACATCATAAAGCTCAGATCAGAAAAAAATGAAAAAGAATTGAAGGAAATGATAGCAAAGATCAATAAAACTAAAAGCTGGTTTTTTGAGAAGATAAACAAAGTTGATAAACCATTAGCCAGACTCATGAAGAAAAAAAGGGAGAACATTCAAATGAACAGAATTAGAAATGAAAAAGGAGAAGTAGCAACTGACACTGCAGAAATACAAAGGATCAGGAGAGATTACTGCAAGCACCTATGTGCCAATAATATGAACAACTTGGAAGAAATGGACAAATTCTCAGAAAAGCACAACCTTCTGAGACTGAACCAGGAAGAAATAGAAAATATAAACAGACCAATCACAAGCACTGAAATTGAGACTGTGATTAAAATTCTTCCTACAAACAAAAGCCCAGGACCAGATGGCTTCACAGACGAAGTCTATCAAACATTTAGAGAAGAGTTAACACCCATCCTTCTCAAACTCTTCCAAAATATAGCAGAGGGAGGAACACTCCCAAACTCATTCTACGAGGCCACCATCTCCCTGATACCAAAACCAGACACAGATGTCACCAAGAAAGAAAAATACAGGCCAATATCACTCATGAACATAGATGCAAAACTCCTCAACAAACTACTACCAAACAGAATCCACAGCACATTAAAAGGATCATACACCATGATCAAGAGGAGTTTATCCCAGGAATGCAAGGATTCTTTAATATAGGCAAATCAATCAATATGATACACCATATTAACAAACTGAAAGAGAAAAACCATAGGATCATCTCATTAGATGCCCTAAAAGCTTTTGGCAAAATTCAACACCCATTTATGATAAAAACCCTCTAGAAAGTAGGCATAGAGGGAACTTATCTCAACATAATAAAGGCCATATATGACAAACACACAGCCAACATCATTCTCAATGGTGAAAAACTGAAACCATTTCCTCTAAGATCAGGAACAAGACATGGTTGTCCATTCTGACCACTATTATTCAAAATATTTTTGGAAATTTTAGCCACAGAAATCAGAGAAGAAAAAAAATAAAAGGAATCCAAATCAGAAAAGAAGAAGTAAAGCTGTCACTGTTTGCAGAGGACATGACACTATACATAGAGAATCCTAAAGATGCTACGAGAAAGCTACTACAGCTAATCAATAAATTTGGTAAAGTAGCAGGATACAAAATTAATGCACAGAAATCTCTTGCATAATTATACACTAATGATGAAAAATCTGAAAGCGAAATTAAGGAAACACTCCCATTGCCATTGCAACAAAAAGAATAAAATACCTAGGAATAAACATACCTAGGGAGACAAAAGACCTGTATGCAGAAAACTATAAGACACTGATGAAAGAAATTAAAGATGATACAAACAGATGGAGAGATATACCATGTTCTTGGATTGGAAGAATCAACATTGAGAAAATGACTATACTACGCAAAGTAATCTACAGATTCCATGCAATCCCTATCAAACTACCAATGGTATTTTTCACAGAACTAGAACAAAAAATTTCACAATTTGTATGGAAACACAAAAGCCCCCGAATAGCCAAAGCTATCTTGAGAAACAAAAATGGAGCTGGAGGGATCAGGCTCTCTGGCTTCAGACTATTCTACAAAGCTACAGTAATGAAGACAGTATGGTACTGGCACAAAAACAGAAATATAGATCAATGGAACAGGATAGAAAACCCAGAGAAAAAACCATGCACATATAGTCACCTTATGTTTGATAAAGGAAGCCAGAATACACAATGGAGAAAAGACAGCCTCTTCAATAGTGGTGCTGGGAAAACTGGACAGCTACATGTAAAAAAGAATGAAATTAGAACACTCCCTAACACCACACACAAAAATAAACTCAAAATGGATTAAAGACCTAAATGTAAGGCCAGACACTATCAAACTCTTAGAGGAAAACACAGGCAGAACACTCTATGACATAAATCACAGCAAGATCCTTTTTGACACACCTCCTAGAGAAATGGAAATAAAAACAAATATCAACAACTGAGACCTAATGAAACTTCAAAGCTTTTGCACAGCAAAGGACACCATAAAAAGCCAAAAAGACGACCCTCAGAATGGGAGAAAATATTTGCAAATGAAGCAACTGACAAAGAATTAATCTCCAAAATATACAAGCAACTCATGCAGCTCAATATCCAAAAAACAAACAATGCAATCCAAAAATGGGCAGAAGACCTAAATAGACATTTCTCCAAAGAAGTTATACAGATTGCCAACAAACACATGAAACGATGCTCAACATCACTGATCATTAGAGAAATGCAAGTCAAAACTACAATCTGGTATTACTTCACACCAGTCAGAATAGCCATCATCAAAAAATCTACAAACAAATAATGCTGGAGAGGGTGTGGAGAAAAAGGAACTCGCTTGCACTGTTGGTGGGCATGTAAATTGATACAGCCATTATGGAAAACACTATGGAGGTTCCTTAAACAACTAAAAATAGGGCTTCCGTAGTGGCGCAGTGGTTGAGAGCCCGCCTGCCGATGCAGGGGACACAGGTTCATGCCCCGGTCCAGGAGGATCCCACATGCCGCGGAGTGGCTGGGCCCACGAGCCATGGCCACTAAGCCTGCGTGTCTGGAGTCTGTGCTCCGCAACGGGAGAGGCCACAACAGTGAGAGGCCTGCGTACCGCAAAAAAACAAACAAACAAAAAGACTAAAAATAAAACTACCATATGACCCATCGATCCCACTACTGGGCATATACCCTGAGAAAACCATAATTCAAAAACAGTCATGTACCACAATGTTCATTGCAGCTCTGTTTACAATAGCCAGGACAGGAAGCAACCTAAGTATACATCAACAAATGAATGGATAAAGAAGATGTGGCACATATATACGTTGGAATATTACTCAGCCATAAAAAGAAAAAAATTGAGTTATTTGTAGTGAGGTGAGTGGACCTAGGGTCTGTCATACAGAGTGAAGTAAGTCAGAAAAAGGAAAACAAATACCATATGTTAACACATACATATGGAATCTTAAAAAAAAAAGGTTCTGAAGAACTCAGGGGCAGGACAGGAATAAAGATGCAGACGTAGAGAATGGACTTGAGGACATGGGGAGGGGGAAGGGTAAGCTGGGACGAAGTAAGAGAGTGGCATGGACATATGTACACTACCAAATGTAAAATAGATAGCTAGTGCGAAGCAGCCGCATAGCACAGGGAGATCAGCTCGGTGCTTTGTGACCGCCTAGAGGGGTGGGATAGGGAAGGTGGGAGGGAGATGCAAGAGGGAGGAGATATGGGGATATATGTATAGCTGATTCACTTTGTTATAAAGCAGAAACTAATGTACTATTGTAAACAATTGTACTCCAATAAAGATGTTTAAAGAAATGTTAAAAAAAAAAAAGAAAAAGAAATTATGTACTACCTAGCCTAAAACGGAAAAAACATAGGTTGAGCATATATATTGGGTCAAACAAATGACAAAGAAAGGATGAAAAATAATACCCACAATTCAAGACAAAAACATTGAAAAAGTGAAAAATAATCATTTATGTGGATGAAAAGTAAAATTCATAACAAAGATATTATATATATATTAGTCTATAAATCCTAGATAGCATAACATCATTATAAATTCTAATATTCCTTTAGATATTCAGAGAAAAATGAGAGAAAAACAATTTGTTAAGTGTTAAACTAAAAGCAAATCTTGTACGCCTTAAATTTCTTTTCAAATATCATGCAAATTTTATGAAAATTTTCATGTATTCTACTACCAAAAGCCTCAATAGCTTCCAAAGAATAGAAGTTAAAGTAGGCCATCTGTCTACTGTGTATTAAAATAAATTAATAACAAAAGTTTAAGCAACAATGACAACAACCTTTTTTTGTAACAGCAAACACATACATATCTTCCCCCAAATGACACTGTTGAAAAACTCTCTGAAAACAAACAAAAATAACTACAGAATATTTTTTAAACTACAATAGTTGAAACCATAGTTTCAATGTTAAGTTAGAAAACAGGTTAAAAACTAAATAACTCAACATTTTAAGGAAGAATACCAAAAAAGGTAAAAAAAAGAGAAAAAGCTAGAGTAACTAAGGTACCTTTTAAACAAACAAACAAAATAAAGAAGGCAGAATAATGTTGACAGAGCAGACTTAACCAAGAGAAAAACAGCAACAGTGGAAACAGCAAATAGATCTATGTAGGAATGATATGGAGGATGTTAACAGCAGACACAATTTAAATTAAAATGTTTAGGGCTTCCCTGGTGGTGCAGTGATTAAGAATCCACTGGCCAATGAAGGGGACACACCCAGCAATGAAGACCCAACACAGCCAAAAATAAATAAATAAAATAAATAAATTTATTTAAAAAATTAAAACATTTAATTTAAAACAATAAGAAAATGTGTTGTATTAGTCAACTATAATAAGCTTGTCTTTAAAAACTAAGTCACTAAAACTGACTCAAGAAGGAGTCCAAATCAAATAGACATACAACCACAGACGACATGGAAAAGGCTGTGAAACCAGATGGAGTTTTTTCAAATGTTCAAGGAATAGCTAATGCTACATAAATTGCTCCAAAGAACAAAGATATAGATAGCTACATAATTTATTTTCTAAAGCTAACATAGCTCTGATACTCAAACAAAAAGAAAATCCAATCCATTTTTGATATATTCAAAAACCTGAAATAAATTCCTAGCAAACTAAATGCAAGAGTATGGTAAAAACCAACCAAGCGAGACTTATCCCCAGAATTCACAGATCTATTAAATAGATTCAAAATATATATATTATGGGATAGATAATGGATACATGCTGAAAGAGATTTTGCTACAACCCATTCTTACTTTTTTAAAGATTAGAGAACTAGGAGTTGAAAACTTTCTGAACATTATTAAATCATCAAAGAAGGAACCCAACATTACATTTCAGGATAAAATATTGCAGGCAGCCCCAATAAAATCAGAAGCAAAGCAAAAATCCCTGCTATAAATGTTATTGTACAAAATTATACATTGAGTTTTACCAATAAAATAAAATATGAAAATTTAAAAAACACTGGAAATATAGGAGACAAAATTACTATTGCTTATTGATGACATGATTATAGGCCAAAAGCTAAACACAATCATGTTTAAAATAAAACCTCTTGAATTAATAAGACAACTGAATAAATTAGTCAGAGTAGGGAAAAATGTAATTTTTATATCATTGGCTCTCCCATATGCCAGTAATCCCCAGTCACAAAATGTAATGGAAAACTATCCACTCATTAGTACCACACTAAGTTCATGATCTTCAACCTCAATTGTGAACTCCATACTCCTGAGGAATCCTATTCTCATGGCCCACTTCCTCTCCCACCATGGTTATCCCCCCCACCTACCCCTCCTCCAGCTGAGCAGGTAACTGCCCCTACTTCATCACATGGAAACCCTCTCAGCTTCCTGCTACTCATCCCACACACCTACCTGCCTCTGACCCCATCCCCTTCCTTCCCATAAAATGCTAGTAGTCTTACCCTTCTCCCTATCACAAGCCAGCCTCCATCTGTCCTTAATCCTATCACTTTCCACCTTCTAGGAAACCTTACATTATAAACTATCCCTTCTTTCTATTGTACCATTAACCTTTCCTTCCTTCTGTTTCTAGTCTATTACCTTTTAAATATGATAAAATCTCTCCAATCTTTCCACACTCCCCAATCCTTCTTTTCTAGTTACATTTCCTCTCCCCCTCCACAGCCTTTTCTCCTCTTAAAGAAATCTGGAAAACTTACTTATACCTGTCATCGGGAAGATCTCTTCAATAGGCATATTGGATCATGTAACTTCTCTCTTTAAAACTCCTTCTTGGAATGCCCTCCCACTACCCCAAACTTGCACCCAGTTAACTCTTCAGCTCTATGGCACTGCCTCAGGTAGTGTGATCCAACATCAAGAGTGAAATACATGGAGAAATAATATGTTCCAAGATTAGAATACTAAATACTAAATAGATGGAAATTTTTCTAAAATAATTTGTAAGTATATCACAAGTCAAATCAAAATCCCAGTGGAAGGTAGCATTGACACTAAAACTTAACAATGGTAGCACAAAATGATAAACTGATCTCACTTTTAATAAGGAAGTTAAAATTCTTTAATAAAGTTGTAGCAAATAAGATCCTCTCCTTTAATGAAAATAATGCATTATGGTCTAGGAGGATTTAGGAAAAGAAAGCAAAATGTTTCAACATTGGGAGCTGATTTAAATTTCTGTCACCAATTGAATAAAGGAGAACTATTTATATGTCAATCACTGTTTAAGAGGCATTTGATAAAAGTTATGATTTATTCATAATAAAATCTCAACCTAGAAACAACATCAAATGTAATACCAAAATATAAAAACCAAGACAAGAATGACCACTGCTTTGTCTAATATCAAAGAACAATGCAACAAGGCCAAAAGAAAATGAAGGACATAAATACTGGAGAAGAGGAGATAAAATTTCTATTACATGGTGATAATAGGGTTGTCTCTCTGTAAGACCAATGAGTTAGTTCTCATAAATAGAGATCAATATCTTCATGATCTACCATTATATTCAGTTAAAAGAGTTAAAAGATTCATTTTGAGTGGAATCAAATATATAGAATATCTAAGAATAAACCTATCAAATAAGGTACTAAAGTTATATATATATATACTTAAAACTAAAAACAATTTTATTATAAGACATAATAGAATATTTGAAATGATGTAAAGATATATCACGTACCTGAAAGTTTTAATAATATCAAAATATCAATTCCTTTCTTAAAAAACTCACACAAAAAGAATTTGACAAGAGCAAAACAGTTTTCTAAAGTTATCTAAGATACATTTAACTAATGAGAAAAGCTAAACATTTTTGAAAAATAAAAATGATAAATGGACCTTCCCCTGTCAGAATTTTAAATATATTAAGGAATAAAAAATAATAAATCACAGTAGAACTGGCATAGAAGTTTTCTAAAACTCAGTGAACTACTATAGAACATTTGCAAAATTTTAGTATATGATAAATTTCCTACTTCAAAACCATTAAGAAATAATAGTTTAATAAATTGTATTGAGAGGCCTTCAAGATGGCAGAAAAATAAGATGTGGAGATCACCTTCCTCCCCACAAATACATCAGAAATACATCTACATGTGGAACAACTCCTACAGAACACCTATGAATGCTGGCAGAAGGCCTCAGACCTCCCAAAAGGCAAGAAACTCCCCACGTACCTGGGTAGGGCAAAAGAAAAAAGAATAAACAGAGACAAAGGAATAGGGACGGGACCTACACCAGTGGGAGGGAGCTGTGAAGGAGGACGAGTTTCCACACACTAGGAAGGCCCTTCACTGGTGGAGATGAGGGGTGGAGTGGGGGGAAGCTTTGGAGCCACAGAGGAGAGCGCAGCAACAGGGGTGCGGAGGGCCAAGTAGAGAGATTCCTGCACAGAGGATCAGGGCCGACCGGCACTCACCAGCCCGAGAGGCTTGTCTGCTCACCCGCTGGGGCGGGCGGGGGGGCTGGGAGCTGAGGCTCGGGCTTCGGAGGTCAGACCCCAGGGAGAGGACTGGGGTTGGCTGTGTGACCACAGCCTGAAGGGGGCTAGTGCGCCACAGCTAGCCAGGAGGGAGCCCGGGAAAAAGTCTGGACCTGCCTAAGAGGCAAGAGACCATTGTTTCGGGGTGAACGAGGAGAGGGGATTCAGAGCACCGCCTAAACAAGCTCCAGAGACAGGTGCAAACTGCAGCTACCACTGTGGACACCAGAGACGGGCATGAGACGTTAAGGCTGCTGCTGCAGCCACCAAGAAGCCTGTGTGCAAGCACAGGTCACTATCCACACCTCCCCTCCTGGGAGCCTGTGCAGCCCACCACTGACAGGTCCTGTGATCCAGGGACAACTTCCCTGGGAGAACGCACGGCGCGCCTCAGGCTGGTGCAACGTCATGCCGGCCTCTGCCACCACAGGCTCACCCCACATCCGTACCCCTCCCTCCCCCCGGCCTGAGTGAGCCAGAGTCCCCGAAGCAGCTGCTACTTTAACCCCGTTCTGTCTGGGCGGGGAACAGACGCCCTCAGGCGACCTACTTGCAGAGGCGGGGCCAAATCCAAAGCTGAACCCCGGGAGCTGTGCGAACAAAGAAGAGAAAGGGAAATCTCTCCCAGCAGCCTCAGGAGCAGTGGATTAAATCCCCACAATCAACTTGATGTACCTTGCATCTCTGGAATACCTGAATAGACAACGAATCATCCCAAAATTGAGGCAGTGGACTCTGGGAGCACTGTAGACTTGGGGTTTGCTTTTTGCATCTAGTTTTTGGTTTTATGTTTATCTTAGTTTAGTATTTAGAGTTTATTATCATTGGTAGATTTGATTATTGATTTGGTTGCTCTCTTCCTTTTTTTTTATATATATATATATAGATATATGTACTTTTTCTCTTTTTGTGAGTATGTATGTGTATGCTTCTTTGTGTGATTTTGTCTGTATAGCTTTGCTTTTACCATTTGTCCTAGGGTTCTGTCTGTCTGGTTTTTTTTGTTGTTGTTCCCTTTTGTTGTTTTAGTAGAGATTCTAGTGCTGGTTTTCATTGGTGGATTTGTTTTTTGGTTTAGTTGCTCTCTTCTTTCTTTCTATTTTTATTAATTTTTCATTTTTAAATTTTTAATCATTTTTAAATTATTTTTATTTTAATAACTTTATCTTATTTTATTTTTTTATTTTTCTCCTGAGCCATGTGGCTGACAGTGTCTTGGTACTCCAGCCAGGTGTCAGGCCTGTGCCTCTGAGGTGGGAGAGCCAAGTTCAGGACATTGGTCCACAAGAGACCTCCCAGCTACACACAATATCAAATGGAGAAAGCTCTACCAGAGATCTCCAATCCAATGTTAAGACCCAGCTCCACTCAATGACCAGAAAGCTCCAGTGCTGGACACCATATGCCAAACAACTAGCAAGACAGGAACACAACCCCACCCATTAGCAGAGAGGTTCCCTAAAATCATAATAAGGTCACAGACACCCAAAAACACACCACCTGATGTGGTCCTGCCCACCAGAAAGACATGATCCAGCCTCTTCCAACAGAACACAGGCACCAGTCCCCTCCACCAGGAAGCCTACACAACCCACTGAAACAACCTTACCCACTGGGGATAGACACCAAAAACAACAGGAACTATGAACCTGCAGCCTGCGAAAAGGAGACCCCAAACACAGTAAGTTAAGCAAAATGAGAAGACAGAGAAACACACAGCAGATGAAGGAGCAAGGTAAAAACCCACCAGACCTAACAAATGAAGAGGAAATAGGCAGTCTACTTGAAAAAGAATTCAGAGTAATGATAGTAAAGATGATCCAAAATCTTGGAAATACAATGGAGAAAACACAACAAAGGTTTAACAAGGACCTAGAAGAACTATAGAGCAAACAAACAATGAATGAAAATGAAATGAAAAGAAACTAAAAATTCTCTAGAAAAAATCAGTAGCAGAATAACTGAGGCAGAAGAACGGATAAGTGACCTGGAAGATAAAATAGTGGAAATAGCTACTGCAGAGCAGAATAAAGAAAAAAGAATGAAAAGAATTGAGTACAGTCTCAGAGACCTCTGGGACAACATTAAACGCACCAACATTTGAATTATAGGGGGTTCCAGAAAAAGAAGAGAAAAAGAAAGGGAATGAGAAAATATTTGAAGAGATTATAGTTGAAAACTTCCTAATATGGGAAAGGAAATAGTCAATCAAGTCAGGAAGCGCAGAGAGTCCCATACAGGATAAATCCAAGAATAAACACACAAAGACACATACTAATCAAACTATCAAAAATTAAATACAAAGAAAAAATATTAAAAGCAGCAAGGGAAAAACAAATAACATACAAGGGAATCCCCATAAGGTTACCAGCTGATCTTTCAGCAGAAACTCTGCAAGCCAGATGGGAGTGGCAGGACATATTTAAAGTGATGAAAGGGAAAGACCTACAACCAAGATTACTCTACCTAGCAAGAATCTCATTCAGATTCGATGGAGAAATTAAAACCTTTCCAGATAAGCAAAAGCTAAGGGAATTCAGCACCACCAAACCAGCTTTACAACAAATGCTAAATGAACTGCTCTAGGCAGGAAACACAAGAGAAGGAAAAGAGCTACAATAATCATCCCAAACCAATTAAGAAAATATTTAGGAACATACATATTGATAACTAGCTGATGTAAATGGACTAAATGCTCCAACCAAAAATATAAACTGGCTGAATGGGTACAAAAACAAGACCCATATATATGCTGTCTACAAGAGACCCACTTCAGACCTAGGGACACATACAGACTGAAAGAGGGGATGGAAAAGATATTCCATGCAAATGGAAATCAAAAGAAAGCTGGAGTAGCAATTCTCATATCAGACATAATAGACTTTAAAATAAAGACTATTACAAGAGACAAAGAAGGACACTACATAATGATCAAGGAATCAATCCAAGAAGAAAATATAACAATTGTAAATATTTATGCACCCAATATAGGAGCACCTCAATACATAAGGCAAATACTAACAGCCAAAAAAGGGGAAATCGACAGTAACACATTCATAGTAGGGGACTTTAACACCCCACTTTCACCAATGGACAGATCATCCAAAATGAAAAAAATGAGGAAACACAAGCTTTAAATGATACATTAAACAAGATGGATGTAATTGATATGTATAGGACATTCCACCCAAAAACAACAAAATAAACTTTTTTCTCAAGTGCTCCTGGAATATTCTCCAGGATAGATCATATCTTGGGTCACAAATCAAACCTTGGTAAATTTAAGAAAATTTAAATCGTATCAAGTATCTTTTCCAACCACAATGCTATGAGACTAGATATCAATTACAGGAAAAAATCTGTAAAAAATACAAACACATGGAGGCTAAACAATACACTACTAAATAACGAATACATCACTGAAGAAATCACAGAAGAAATAAAAAAAACCTAGAAACCAATGACAGTGAAAACACGATGACCCAAAACCTATGGGATGCAGCAAAAGCAGTTCTAACAGGGAACTTTTTAGCAATACAATCCTACCTGAAGAAACAAGAAACACCTCAAATAAACAACCTAACCCTACATCTAAAGCAATTAGAGAAAGAAGAACAAAAAACCCCCAAAGTTAGCAGAAGGAAAGAAATCATAAAATCAGATCAGAAATAAATGAAAAAGAAATGAAGGAAACGATAGCGAAGATCAATAAAACTAAAAGCTGGTTCTTTGAGAAGATAAACAAAACTGATAAACCATTAGCCAGACTCATCAAGAAAAAAAGAAGACTCAGATCAATAGAATTAGAAATGAAAAAGGAGAAGGAACAACTGACACTGCAGAAATATAAAGGATCATGAGAGATTACTACAAGCACCTATATGCCAATAAAATGGACAACCTGGAAGTAATGGACAAATTCTCAGAAAAGCACAACCTTCTGACACTGAACCAGGAAGAAATAGAAAAGATAAACAGACCAATCACAAGCACTGAAATTTAGACTGTGATTAAAAATTTTCCTACAAACAAAAGCCCAGGACCAGATGGCTTCACAGGTGAAGTCTATCAAACATTTAGAGAAGAGCTAACACCTATCCTTCTCAAACTCTTCCAAAATATAGCAGAGGGAGGAACACTCCCAAACTCATTGTACGAGGCCACGATCACCCTGATACCAAAACCAGACACAGATGTCACCAAGAAAGAAAAATACAGGCCAATATCACTCGTGAACATAGATGCAAAATCCTCAACAAATTACTACCAAACAGGATCCACAGCAGTTAAAAGGATCATACACCATGATCAAGAGGAGTTTATCCCAGGAATGCAAGGATTCTTCAATATAGGCAAATCAATCAATATGATATACCATATTAACAAATTGAAGGAGAAAAACCATAGGATCATCTCATTAGATGCAGAAAAAGCTCTTGGCAAAATTCAACACCCATTTATGACAAAAACCCTCTAGAAAGTAGGCATAGAGGGAACTTATCTCAACATAATAAAGGTCATATATGACAAACCCACAGCCAACATCGTTGTCAATGGTGACAAACTGAAACCATTTCCTCTAAGATCAAGAACAAGACAAGGTTGTCCACTCTCACCACTATTATTCAACATATTTTTGGAAGTTTTAGCCACAGAAATCAGAGAAGAAAAAGAAATAGAAGGAATCCAAATTGGAAAGGAAGAAGTAAAGCTGTCACTGTTTGCAGATGACATGATACTATACACAGAGAATCCTAAAGATGCTGCCAGAAAACTACTAGAGCTAATCAATGAATTTGGTAAAGCAGCAGGATACAAAACTAATGCACAGAAATCTCTTGCATTCCTATACACTAATGATGAAATATCTGAAAGCGAAATTAAGGAAACACTCCCATTTACCATTGCAACAAAAGGAATAAAATACCTGGGAATAAACCTATGTAGAGAGACAAAAGACCTATATGCAGAAAACTATAAGACACTGATGAAAGAAATTGAAGATGATACAAACAGATGGAGAGATATACCATGTTTTTGGATTAGAAGAATCAACATTGTGAAAATGACTATACTACCCAAAGCAATCTACAGATTTCATGCAATCCCTATCAAACTACCAATGGCATTTTTCACAGAACTAGAACAAAAAATTTCACAATTTGTTTGGAAACACAAAAGAACCCAAATAGCCAAAGCAATCTTGAGAAAGAAAAATGGAGCTGGAGGAATCAGGCTCCCTGACTTCAGAGTATACTACTAATCAAGAGAGTATGGTACTGGCATGAAAACAGAAATATAGATCAATGGAACAGGATAGAAAGCCCAGAGATAAACCCACACACCTATGGTCCCCTTATTTTTGATAAGGGAGGCAAGAATATACAATGGAGAAAATACAGCCTCTTCAATAAGTGGTGCTGGGGAAACTGGACAGCTACATGTAAAAGAATGAAATTAGAACACTCCCTAACACCATACACAAAAATAAACTCAAAATAGATTAAAGACCTACATGTAAGGCCAGACACTATCTCACTCTTAGAGGAAAACATAAGCAGAACACTCTCTGACAGAAATCACAGCAGGATCCTTTCTGACCCACCTCCTAGGGAAATGGAAATAAAAACAAAAATTAACAAATGGGACCTAATGAAACTTAAAAGCTTTTGCACAGCAAAGTAAAACATAAACAAGATGAAAAGAAAACCCTCAGAATGGGAGAAAATATTTGCAAATGAAGCAACTGACAAAGGATTAATCTCCAAAATATACATACAGGCAGCTCATGAAACTCAATATGAAAAAAACAAGAAACCCAATTCAAAAATGGGGGCTTCCCTGGTGGCGCAGTGGTTGGGAGTCCGCCTGCCAATGCAGGGGACATGGGTTCGTGCCCCGGACTGAGAAGATCCCACATGCCATGGAGTGGCTGGGCCCGTGAGCCATGGCCGCTGAGCCTGTGTGTCCGGAGCCTGTGCTCCGCAACGGGAGAGGCCACAAGAGTGAGAGGCCCGCGTAATGCAAAAACAAAACAAAACAAACAAAAACAAACAAAAATGGGCAGAAGACCTAAACAGACATTTCTCCAAAGAAGATATACAGATTGCTAATAAACACATGAAAAGATGCTCAACATCACTAATCATTAGAGAAATGCAAATCAAAACTACAATGAGGTATCACCTCACACCAGTCAGAATGGCCATCTTCAAAAAATCTACAAACAATAAATGCTGGAGAAGGTGTGGGAAAAAGGGAACCCTCTTGGGCTTCCCTGGTGGCGCAGTGGTTGAGAGTCCACCTGCCGATGCAGGGGACATGGTTCGTGCCCCGGTCTGGGAAGATCCCACATGCCGCAGAGTGGCTAGGCCCGTGAGCCATGGCCACTGAGCCTGTGCGTCCGGAGCCGGTGCTTCGCAACGGGAGAGGCCACAACAGTGAGATGCCCGCGTACTGCCAAAAAAAAAAAAAAAAAGGGAACCTTCTTGCCAGTTGGTGGGAATGTAAATTGATATAGCCACTATGGAAAACAGTATGGAGGTTCCTTAAAAAACTAAAAATAGAACTACCATAAGACCCAGCAATCCCACTACTGGGCATATACCCTGAGAAAACCTTACTCAAAAAGAGTCAGGTACCACAGTGTTCATTGCAGCTCTATTTACAGTAATAGCCAGGACATGGAAGCAATCTAAGTGTCCATCAACAGATGACTGGATAAAGAAGATGTGGTACCTATATACAATGGAATATTACTCAGCCCTAAAAAGAAATGAACTTGAGTTATTTGTAGTGAGGTCGATGGACCTAGAGTCTGTCATACAGAGGGAAGTAAGTCAGAAAGAGAAAAACAAATACCATATGCTAACACATGCTAACCACATGCTAACACATTCCATATATGGAATCTAAAAAAAAAAAAAAAAGTGTTCTGAAGAACCTAGGGGCAGAACAGGAATAAAGATGAAGACGTAGAAAATGGACTTGAGGACACGGGGAGGGGGAAGGGTAACCTGGGATGAAGTGAGAGAGTGGCATGGACATATATACACTACCAAATGTAAAATAGATAGCTAGTGGGAAGCAGCTGCATAGCACAGGGAGATTAGCTCTGTGCTTTGTGACGACGTAGAGGGGTGGGGTAGGGAGGGTAGGAGGGAGAGAGGGAGGAGATATGGGGATATATGTATATGTATAACTGATTCACTTTGTTATAAAGCAGAAGCTAACACACCATTGTAAAGCAATTATACTACAATAAAGATGTTTAAAAATAAATAAATAAATAGTATTGAAGTATCTAGCTACTCATTTGAGAAAAGAAATCATTTCCACACAACAAAATCATATAACCTTCAGATATTTAAATGTTTAAAAAGAAAAATATTATAAGAATATTTACATAAAATTGAACTGTAGAAATTTTCTAAGCAAAGTAATAAATTTATGAAAGAAAATATTGAAAATGTAAATAACTAAAAGTTAAAAATGCCCCTACATTTTGAGACTTCCCCGGTGGCGCAGTGGTAAGAATCCGCCTGCCAATGCAGGGGACACGGGTTTGAGCCCTGGTCTGGGAAGATTCCACATGCTGTGGAGCAACTAAACCTGTGCACCACAACTACTGACCCTGTACTCTAAAGCCCGCTAGCCACAACTACTGAGCTCACATGCCACAACTACTGAAGCCTGTGTGCCTAGAGTCTATGATACGCAACAAGAGAAGCCACTGCAATGAGAAGCCCACGCACCTTAACAAAGAGTAGCCCCTGCTCACCGCAACTAGAGAAAGCCCGCGCACAGCAACAAAGACCCAACACAGGCAAAAAATAAAAATGAATAAAAACTTAAAACCTTAAAAAGAAAAATGTTCATACATATTGAAAACAAAAACAAGCATAAGGGAAAGAAACAATAAATGTTTGCAATATTTATTACAGGAAAGAGTATTTTTCTATCAAAAGAGAGAGAACTTACAAATCAATAAAAAGATGAACAATCCTACAAGAAATGGAGAAGGAATATAAATTGGCAGAATAAATACACAAATATCCAAAATACTCAACATCAGTAATGATGAAAGACCCTAACTGAAATAGCTTTGATATCACTCTCCACATATTAAATTGGCAAAAACATATAAATTATAATAATCAATTGTGATTAAAGATATAGTAAAACATTCGATGATGAAATTACAGTAATTTGGTAACTTTATATCAGTCCTCCTAAAATTAGTCTTTACAGTGTATATCATAAAAATTTTGACAACTTTTAAGGAAATAATTTAAAATGTGGGAAAAGTTTATATATTGTTTATGTATATTATTACAACATTATTTTTATTATTGAAAAATGTTAGCAATTATGACCGGTTATAATGGAATGATTAAATACATAGGGGACATCCACCATGTATCTATTAAAATTCACATTTTTGAGAAATACGTGGTAATATACTGATGTATCAATTGAAATAGTTTTAGTTCAAGTAGCAGAATCTGACTCTATTAATAACCACCATATTGGAAGGAACCTGCGCTATCTCACAGAGCCAAAATAAAAGCTGAACAAGGAAGCCTAGGGGAGGACCCAAGCAATGATTACCTGGAGGTCCTTAGCAGCAGGAACTCCCAAATCTCATGAGAACACAACCATCAGAAGTGTCTGCCACCTTCCACCTCTGAATGGCTCCATGCAGTTCCCATGAGAGGATCTGGTTTGTTCAAGTCTGGTTAGTTTTCTCTCTGCTTGACTCAGTCAGTCAGGCAAAGGTTTAGGGTGGTTTAGTGGCTACGATAAAAAGAGAGCCACTCCGATTTGTGTGTAATACAACCTGTCATTTTTCAAGACAGAGTCCTAAAGTGTATTGGCTTTGTTTGTGGGTGTATATGTAAGACTATTAGAAGGAATTTGGAAGAAGATACTTCAGAATGGTGGCATGGTTGTCTATGAGTGGCAAGTTTATGAGTGACTTTTATTATCTTCACACTTCATGCATGTACAGTGAAATTCTTCATGCAACAATATGAATTAGGCTACAATGCCATTAGCAGTTGGTTACAGTCTGCAGCCAAGTCCTCATTTTGCTAAAGTTTTTACAGTCTGGGAGTTGGGGGATAATAACAAAATTGAAGGGAGGCAAAGTCTGCTAAGGAAATGGAAAATAATTCCTTCTTGAGAAATTGAAGGCTTGGAGTGTGTGTCCTATTGTCCCCGGTATTCTCACAGCCTGAGTTCTCCAGATTGAATTGACAAAATGGGCACCAACTCATTAGGATGTTACTGGAAGTCACAGTCAGCAACAGGACCCAGAAGCATCCTCATCAATATTTATGTCAGAGTGAGCATGTACCACCAGATGGCGCCAAACCTCATTTGGGACAATGTGGGATTTGAGTAACCTGGTTGGACTTCCAGAATACCAGGTGGGCTAGTTACATAAACTTGCTCAGGCCATTTTGCATGTTTGATTTTTTTTTCTTAGAGCCCACTTTTTACATTTCAGTGGATCCTACTGAATTACTTTTCTGAATTTTAAAAAAATTCCCTTTCATTAATTTTTTGAATAGATGATTCATTCACTTAGTTCAGATCCCCAGGGAAATGATGGATGTAGACAATATTCAGCAATCTGCTAACATCACAAAAAGAAAGATAACTAGGGCTTCCCTGGTGGCGCAGTGGTTGAGAATCCGCCTGCCGAAGCAGGGGACACGGGTTCGTGCCCCGGTCCGGGAGGATCCCACATGGCGCGGAGCGGCTGGGCCCGTGAGCCATGGCCGCTGAACCTGCGCGTCCGGAGCCTGTGCTTCGCAACGGGAGAGGCCACAACAGTGAGAGGCCCGCGTACCGCAAAAAAAAAAAAAAAAAAGAAAGACAACTGGATATTTTCTATCCCCTGATGGAAGAATTGAACACCATATATAAAGTCTTATTGTCAAAATATCAAGCCTGTATCTGCTCCAGATCTAACTTTGACTTTACAGATACACTGGGGACAATGGAACATGTAAAATGGCACCATGGAAGCAATCAGCAAAATTTAAAATACAGGAAACTGTACCGATCTCTTAAAAAATAAATTTCAAGGGTAAAAGGGAGGAAAAGTTATAGATTAAAAGAGACTTAAGAAATTTAGTAATCAAATCCCATCCAGGAACTTGCCTGGATCATGACATAAACAAACCAACTGCAAAAAAAATTATGAAAAAAAAATGAGGACATTTGAAACACTATTTTATGATATTTTAAATTAAGTTAAAATGTTAATATGTGATAATAGTATTGTGCCTATATTTTTTAATGTGTTCTTATATTTTAAAGATAAATACTAAATATTTGTGGATAAAATTGTGTGATGTCTGGAGTTTGCTTGAAAACAATCCAGTGGCAGTTGGAAGTAGAGATAAAACATGATCGGCCATGAATTGACAAGTGTTAAAGTTGGGTAATGAGTATGTGGGGATTCACTATATTATTCTCTCTACTTTGTTTCAAAATTTCTGTAATAAAAAGCTAAAAAAAGAAACTACAAAGTTTCCATTCTATTCTCCCGTCTGCCAAGTTCCCAATTCTCCCTATGTAATAACTATTTGTAGTTTCTTGTACATCCTTCTAGAGTTTTTATGCAACCAATTCTTTCAATAATTAGAAAAGCATTAAAATATGTATTTTTAAAAGGTAGATTTTTTAGGAAGTATCTGACTTTCAACCTATCCGTTGACAGTTATTTGAGTTCATTCCGTGAGACTGATGCTCATTTCTTTTCTCACTTCCCTGGACACAGCATCAGATCCCTGGGACCAGGGTAAATGCTTGAAAATAATGACAGCAGAATCATTCCTGGTGACTGTTTCCATGGGAATGGGAATGAATCAGCGGCAGAGCACTCTTAAATTTCAGCCTGAGGGTCACAGAAGGCCATTCCATTTCAAAGGGCTGTGGCTACTGACAGCTTTTATGTTTGGGGGGGATGAAAAAATATCAACCATAAATTTATTTTATTGAAGAACATTACCTAATCCTATGTGTGAAGACTCAGCCATTATTCAGGGAGATCTGCTGAGCGTTCTGCCTACACAGAGCTCTGGTTGTGAGTGGCTGCAAACACCATCATCTTCAATGTGGCTGTGATTGTTCTGAAATTCCGCTAGTCCGTAATGTTTTAAAGTGAAGGGTAGATTTACCGGGGTCTTGAAGAGTCCTGTTTTACAACTTTGCATGGTTCTGTGGAGGCTTCTGTGAGCTGATTGGAATGCAATGGATGTAAAGCTGAAAACTGGGATTAACTCAAATTAATCTCTGACAAGAAGCAATACAAAAAGAGTTTGAGGAAAGATTGCAATGTCATAAATTCTCAAACGGAAATAAGTTTTGAGAAAAGCTATTTAAGGATATTTCAAATAATTTAAATAATTATACTCAATCCAAAAGCTGTTTGTACATCTGTCTTTTCATTGTTTAATAATACTAGATTGTAGTGGCAGAACAATACGTGGTCTCTTCCTTATGCACAACCAGCAGCGTGAATCTTGGCAATATATCATCCGGGAAAATTGTTTTTTGGGTGATGAATTTCCAGGTTAAGAGTATTATATTCCTGATATTATGCTGTCGTTTTCAGAGCATTTTAGAAAATATGTTTTTTATATGATACAGGGGCACTGTTGTGATAAGAACTAATATAACACTAAGCCAACAGCTTAAGAAAGTCAATGTATAGTAGCTTTAGATGAATACTCCAGGGTAATATACAAGCAGTGTAAATAATAATATTAATAGCATCTTTGTAAAAAAAACTGTGCAGTTAACACCTACTCCTACAAGTGAAAATAAGCATAGGACTAAGATGAAGGCATTTTTTGCTGATTCATTAAAATAAAGGGTAAATGAGCTTTATGTGTACCGCCAGAGACAATAAAATTAATTCCACTTTCTTGGCTTTGGAAAGAGTGTGTGAGTGTGTGTGTGTGTGTTGAGAAGAGGGGGCAAAGACAGCAATGCTGCATTAAAGGAAAATCATCATTTTCTTGCTCCAGTTGAAAGCAGTAAGTAATCAAGTAATGCAGTGACTGTTCATGTAGGTAAACTTCAGAACCTCCTTTGAGGTGTGAGACATTTAAAACTAATTAACAGTTATTAATATTGAAAAATTCCCCAGGCATTAAATATCTTCTTGTAGAAACATGTAGTGAAGATGTGTTGGGGAAGAGTTCACCGTTTTCTCCAAGTGAGAGATACAAGACAAAACAATGGAACACAACAACTAATAACTAACATGAAACAAGCTAACGAAACAATAAACAGCTATCCGATTCTGGGCAGAGGGAAATATAAGAGCATTAAACAATGGGCTGGAATCATGAAGAACAGGAATGTTTGAAACATGGTATAAACTCTCAGTGGCATTCCTTAGATTATTGTGTCTTTTCTCCATTTTTTTCTAGTTCCATGGTTCTCATGTAGAAAGCACTATGCAAATATATACAAAAGCAATATTATTTTTGCCTTTTGTTTGTTTGTCCTGAGACTTACGTATAAAGTTTTTTCACAACCAGTAGCCAAATGGAGTTCAACTACCAAAACAAAAAAAAACTAGGGCTTCCCTGGTGGCACAGTGGTTCAGAGTCTGCCTGCCAATGCAGGGGACACGGGTTCGAGCCCTGATCTGGGAGGATCCCACATGCTGCAGAGCAACAGGGCCTGTGCGCCCCAACTACTGAGCCTGTGCTCTAGAGCCCGTGAGCCACAGCTACTGAGCCCATGAGCCACAACTACTGAAGCCTGCACACTTGGAGCCTGTGCTCTGCAGCGGGAGAGGCCGCCTTAATGAGGGGCCTGCGTACCGCAGCAAAGGGTAGCCCCTGCTCCCCACAAATAAAAAAAAAAAGAAAGCCTGCGTGCAGTGGGCGAAGACCCAGTGCAGCCATAAATAAATAATAAATAAATAAATAAATAAATTTATATATTTAAAAAATCTATTAAAAAAAGTACACAAGTTCAAAATTCACTTCCTAATTTTCAAGCTCGTCAGGTGCCTATTCACATGTTTAGAGTATGGCTTTTGAGTATTCTGGTAATCTTTGCTATCACACTTTTTTTTTAATAACTTTTTTTTTTAATGTTTTCATACTTTTAAACATGCAGACTAAGAACTGATTTGGGGTAGAATCTGAGTTATTTTCTATTAGGAAATAGTCATTTTTTTAGTCCTTGCCACGTACAAAAGAAAAACACCAAAACCTTGGGTGTTGAGTGCTGGCTGTGTTTCAGCAGGCACTGTCTATGTGAACCCTACAACAGTCCTTTTCTGTTGACATAATGCTCCCGTCTATACAAAGCCTGGCACTGGGCTAGCCTGTTGTGGACACTTGATAAATATGTGTTGACCTGTTGAAGAAACTGAAGCTAGGAATGGTATAATTTATCCAAAATCATCTGCTGAGTTAGCGGCAGAACTAGGATTCAAAACTCAGGTTTTTAATTCAAAACCCACGTCTTTCCACTCTCTAGAGCTCTTTCTTTGAGAATCATAATGCAGGCCAAGTATTGGACTAGAGTCCATTTAAAAACAATGGAGTCACAGGAACAACTGTTTATGAAAGCACTATATCAAAAACAAAGCAAGCTTTTTTTAATATGTAAGATGTAAATATATAATTTGTCTCTTTGACTTTAGAATTCAGCAATCAGAACTTCCTACTCCAGGAAATCAATAAATCACTGGTCAACTAGACTCCAAGATCGGGGTTCTTTATGGGAAAATTGTTTGGTAGCGTATTACAGGCATATGTCTGGAGTATGCTCTGGAATCAGAAGATGGGCTAGGGTAATGGAAATGGAAACCTTCTCCAGATCATAAAATGCAACAGTTTATGCCAGAATAACATATGGGGCTGGCAGCCTTCCTGCAGTGAACTAAATCCAGAGGGATATTTCAGGGTCTTATTCCCAGGGAGAGGACTGAGTAGCTGGGCATTCATCCATTTCTTATCTTTCATTCAATAAATATTCGCCAAGTGCATTTCAGTGCATTTAATTATAATTTAAGTAACATTTCCCCATCAAGTTGTGGAGGGGGGTACAGAGCCTAGCTCACAGAGTTGTGAGAATTAAATGAGAGTGTGTGCAGAGGACTTAGAACAACACGCAGTAAGTAACTCCTCAAAAAATGTGAACTGTGACTATTTGGTCCTTACCATGCCCTTGTCACTGTGCTGGGTGCTGAAGATTCAAAGACGAATTTGACATTAGTCCTTTTCTCAGGAAACTCAGTTCAGTAGAGGGAGAAACATGTCAACTCAGGTTATGTAGCTAAGCCAGTAGATGGTTCCATAGGGTGCAAAGGGAGCACAAAGGAGGAAGAAGCCACATGTACTGGGTACGGGGGGCCAGGGAGAGTCCACACAAGCTCCATGCAGGAGGTAACTCTCTGAGAGTCTTGAAGGATGAGTAGATATTCCACAGGCGGGGCAGGAGGTGGAGGGCATTCCAGGCAGAGGGACTTGGAGTAGCAAGAACAGGCTCAGAGTCACGGAAACCCTGGTCTGGAGGAACCGCTTGTTTATGAATCTGGCTGAGATGGGTGCTTCTTAGTGAGAGGAAAGAAATGAGGCCAGAGCTTGACCAATTCATGGAAGCCTTTGTTCTGTCAGCAGTGAGAAACCACTGAAGCTCTTTCAATAGGAGAGTATAATATTATAAACAGATGTGTGCTTTAGAAAAGTCATAAGTGAATGTGTAGAAGACAGATGTGGGGCAGAGAAAGGTATGCGACTGGAGGTGGGATGAAGAGTCAGGAGATTATTGAAACAGATCTGGCAAGATATGAAAATGGCTTGAACTAAGAGCAAGTGACAATGGACTGAGAGAGGATGACAGATTCAAGAGACATTAAGAGGGTAGGATGGGATCAGCTGGGCAGGGTGGCAGTGAAAGTAAAGGCTGGGCACCACTGTTTCTGACTTAGATGTGTCAAAGTATGTTCAGCAATGTGGGGAATGGAAGAGGAGGAACAGGTGTGGAAAGATAGTTAAGGAATTTTTGAACACAGAACATTCAAGATGCTGGTAGAATACCCTGATGAAAATGTGCAGTAAGCCAAGGATATATGACTTCTGAATGTAAAGAAGAGGTGAGACTGGAAATATAGATTTGGATGCCGTTAGCATATGGGTGGACATGGAAACTGCCAATAAGAGTCCCCAAAGGGACCATGTAAGCAGGGAAGAGCAGAGCATTAAGGGCCAAACATTGGAGAACCCAACGTGTAAGCGGTGGCGGAGAAAGAGAAACCTGAAAACAAGGCTAAGAAAAATAATAATCAAGGAGGTAGAGGTTGAAGCAAGAAAGAGAGGTGTCACCAAAAGCCAAAGGGAGCCTGGAATCTCAAGGTCATCAAAATGGTTATCAAATACCATAAAAAGTACATGAAACCGGGCTTCCCTGGTGGCGCAGTGGTTGAGAGTCCGCCTGCCGATGCAGGGGACGCGGGTTCGTGCCCCGGTCCGGGAAGGTCCCACATGCCGCGGAGCGGCTGGGCCCGTGAGTCATGGCCGCTGAGCCCGCGCGTCCGGAGCCTGTGCTCCGTGGCGGGAGAGGCCACAACAGTGAGAGGCCCACATATCGCAAAAAAAAAAAAAAAAAAGTACATGAAACCTAAAGCCGCCTATTGGATTTGAAGCTTATGCTTTTGTTGTCACTGTGATTTCAGTCTTTACTAGGACAGTCTCAGTGGCAGCCAAACTGCACTAGGTTTCCTGGAATATGTTGTCATATGTTTGTGTGTACATGTGTGTATTAGTGTGTGTTTGTGTGTGTGCGCATATGTACATATATATATTTCCTCTTAGGTAAGTTGCTGTGAATAAAAGTATTCATAAGACTGCTAAAGTATTTCTTATTGTATGTGTCCCTTCTACTCATGTTTCTATAGGTTTCTCATATATCTATTGCCAATTTGATAGTCTAAGTATTCAAACGTTGTGTTACAAATTTTCGGAGACTAAATGTTGAAATTGGCAGTGTTTTTTACGGTTTCAGCTGTGATAAGTATGGACAAGTAAAACTACTTCCTTCGGAGTTCTTCCTCTTAAGGAAAATGACGTTTAGCTAAGAGGAAAGAGACACTTTTTTTATGATTTCAGTCACATCTACTCAGAAGATGCCCTGAAAGCACCCCGTCTTAGTAAGAAGATCCAGCAGATGTGCCAATTGTTGGTCAAGTCAGTTCAATATGAAGCAACGTCTCCCAACTTCTACCACAGGATGAGTTGTTTCAAAAAGTCTTAAGAAATTCTAAAGAGATGATTGTTATGTAGATTTCTTCATGGTGAGAGCAGAATCTCAGCACCACAGGCCTCTAGACTCCAATTTCACTCATACAAACTCAAAAACGTGAACAGAAAATCCACATTTGAATTTTTAACTTTTAAAATAATTATAGAAGTACTGGAAGTGGGAGCGATAATATAGAGAGGTCCCCGTTACCTTTTACCCAGTTTCCCCCAATGATCGCATCTTACATAACTATAGCACAATATCAAAGCCAGAAAGTTGACATTGGTGAAATGTGTGTGTATAGTATATGTTCTATGTGGTTTTATCACAAGCATAAATGTGACAACACTGTAGCCACCACGGCAATCAAGATACAAAACTATTCCAGCACCACAAAACACTCCCCCATTATACACTTTTTGTCATTTCAAAAATGTTATATAAATAGAATTGTCCAGTATATGATCTTTTGAGATTGGGTGTTTTTGACGCAGCTTAATGGACTTGAGATCTATCCAAGTTGTTGCCAGTATCAACAGTTTACTGATTTTATTGCTGAGTGGTATTTCATGGTATGGATGTACCACAGTATGTTTAACCATTCATCCAGCGAAAAACACTTGGGTCGTTTCCAGTCTTTTAGCTTTTACAAATAAAGCTGCCATGAATGTTCATGCACAGATTTTTGTATGGATTTAAGTTCCTATTTCTCTGAGATAAATGCCTAGGAGTGCGATTGCTGCTAAGCATATATTTAGTTTTCTTAGGAAATTGGGGAATTATTTTTCAGAATGGCTGTATACATTTTACATTCCCAACAGCAGTGTGTCAAAGACTCAGTTTCCCCACATCTTCAAAAGTATTCCATATTGTCACTATTTTTTGTTTGTTTGTTTGTTTTGTTTTGTTTTGTTTTGTTTTGTTTGCCGTACGCGGGCCTCTCACTGTTGTGGCCTCTCCCGTTGCGGAGCACAGGCTCCGGACGCGCAGGCTCAGCGGCCATGGCTCACGGGCCCAGCCGCTCGGCGGCATGTGGGATCTTCCCGGACCAGGGCACGAACCCGCGTCCCCTGCATCGGCAGGCGTACTCTCAACCACTGCGCCACCAGGGAAGCCCTGTCACTATTTTTTATCTTAGCTATTTTGTCAGGTGTGTAATGATAGATCACCATGATCTCAATTTGCGTTGCTCTGATGGCTAGTGATGTTGAACATCTTTTCATGTGCTTATTTGCCATCTGTATATCTTCTTCAGTGAAATGTCACTTTATGTCTTTTGCTCATTTTCTAATTGAATTGTTAGGGTTTTTCTTTTTTACTGTTGAGTTTTGAAGATAGATAGATAGATGATAGATAGATAGATAGGCAGATAGATATAGAGTTATCTACATAACCTTTGTCACAGTTGTAATTTGCAAATATTTTCTCCCAGTATGTAATTTTGTCTTTTCATCCTCTTAACAGGATCTTTCACAGAGCAAAATTTTTAATTTTAATGAAGTCCAATTTGCCATTCTTTTCTTTTATATTTTATTCTTTTCTTGTCCCGTCATATTTGGGTTTTAGGATTGAAAATTCATTTGAATTTCTGGAAGACAATAAGACCATCAGTACTGAGTCCAAAAAATTGTCATAACTGAAATTATAAATGTCTAGGGTTTGCTTCAGAATAATAGTTTGGAAAATGAGGTGGGAAAGAAGTGAGTGTGGGTATAGATGAACAAGAATGGCCATGAGTTGATAATTGTTGAAGCAGGAGGATAAGTACATCAAGTTTATTATATTATCCTTTTCGCTTTTGCATATGTTTGGAATTTTCCATAATAAAATTTTTAAAAAAACAGTGCATATATTTTGACTAAATAATCCAGTTTGGGGAACTTTGCCCTAAGGAAAAGATTGAAATGATGGAAAAAGAAAACTCTTTGTACAGAGGTGTTTATAGCAACATTATTTGTGAAAGTGGAAGGAAAAATGAGAAATATAAATAGCTAACGATTAGGGAGTGGTTATATAATCTATGGTATATCATCTCAGGGGACCATTATGGAGCCATTAAAGTGATGAACATGAGGCTGAAGATACATGAAAAGTTCTTTTACAAAATAACCTTAGACGGAAAAAAACAAAACACCATCTTTCAACTGTAATTTAGCCAGCCATAGTATTGGAATAATGTGATTTTATATTTCTGTAGCAAAGTTTTAGTCCATTCCACTTAAACAATTTAATGATAATTTCGTTTGCCATAAATAAAGAATATGGCAACAAGATTCAGGCTCTCCTAGACAACACCAGCAGGTCGAGACAGTAGGACAGGCAAAGGGATCTCTTTGCTCCACCTCAGTGTGAGGGCAGATGGCAGCCGCACACAGAACCCACCCCTCAAATATACACCCTTAAGTATCTTGATAACGTGCTGAAATTCCTGGCAGTTACACAAGCATTTTACTAAAGCTTAGAAAAATTAAACAAAGGGGAACTTCCCTGGTGGCGCAGTGGTTAAGAATCCGCCTACCAAAGCAGGGAACACAGGTTCGAGCCCTGGTCCAGGAAGATCCCACATGCCGCGGAGCAACTGAGCCTGGGCACCACAACTACTGAGGCCGAGTGCCACAACTACTGAAGCCCGCGTGCCTAGAGCCTGTGCTCTGCAACAAGAGAAGCCACTGCAATGAGAAGCCAGCACACCACAACGGAGCATAACCCCCCACTCACTGCAACTAGAGAAAGCCTGCACGCAGCAACAAAGACCAATGCAGCCAAAAAATAAAATAAAAAATTAAACAAAGGGAAATGCAAGTGCAAAGACATAAAATTTTAAACCAATAAAAGGCAAATTCTTTTTAATGGTAAAGATATATAGTTTATTTATAATTTCATTTACTTTATAACTCAAAGGAAGAATCTGCCTTAGAGTATTGTAATACTTCCTGAGGAATACAAATACTTCCTGAGGAAAATATGGTGAATAAGAACCCACCAGATCACGTTCTTTAAAGTCAACAAATCTCGTTTGTGTTGGAAACCTTGATTGTTTTAAATGCTGTCCACAAATTCTTTAATATTCCTTCACTGGAAGGATGAAGCCCAATTCCCCTCCTTTAAAGTGTGTGATGTACTTAGTAACTTGCTTCTAAGGCCTGGAGAGAGGCGGACGTGAAGGTGTGTGATCTCCAAGATTAGGGATTCAAAGGCATCTGGCTTCCTCCTTGCTCTCCCTCAGTTCATTTGCTCTGGGAAACACAACCACCACTTTCTGAGGACACTCAACAGCCCTGCTGAGATGCTTGTGTGAAGAGGAGCTGAGGCTGCCTGCCAACAGCCATGTGAGTGAGCTGAGAAGCAAATCTCCAGACCCAATAAAGCCTTCAGGTGACTGCAACCCCAGACGACATCTCGACTGCAACCCCATGAGAGACCCTTAGCTGGAATCACCTGGCCAAGCTGCTCCTGAATTCATTATCCCACAGAAACTGTGAGATAATAAATGTTTGTTGTTTTAAACCACTAAGTTTTGGAGTAACTTGTTATGCTGCAATAGATAATACAGCAATTTCTAGAAATTTTATTTAACATAGTTCTTAAGGATGTATGTTCAGGGGAATTTTATTGATTTCTCCTAATCCCTCAGAGTCTCCTATGAGACTGTGGTTTTGCCAACAGAAGTTTTGCCAACTAAAAAGATTTTCAGAAATGTAATTCTACAAATGCAAAAACAATTCTGTATCAAAATCTATATAGCCATGTGATATGAACTAGAAAATATCAATGATATCAATAATAATGTTAAACTGAAAAGGACTTGTGACTACTTTTAAGTTGTTTAAACATTAATAATTTAAAATATCTTTTATAATACCATTAGTTTCAAACATTTTGTCTATAAAATGTTTCACTGTTTGAAATCTATTTGTAGTTTTGCTTTTAATATTTATACCGAAGAGAAGGAAACACAAAAGAAAGATGAATAGATTCTAAAGCCTGAGAAAAAATCAAACCCCTCATTTAAGGAAAATATTTACAGAAAATATTTCTCATGTGACTAGTACCACATTTTTTTAGATGTTTAGGACAACGCCCTTCCTTTTTGGAGAGACAAAAGTATTATGGTCTAAAATGTATACCAGTTTTAAATTATTCATTTTTAAGAAAACAACATAATGGGACAAGTCCTAGCTAAGATTTAAGAATCAGTCACTTTCAATGCTTTCTGTGACTGTTGGTCAAATTTAGATTCTTTCCCTTCATCAAGAGAAGTGTTCTGGATCTTGAAAGAAAGGCTACCAGCCTCAAAGTCTTTGATTCCTTCATACTAGAACATGAACAGGCAGGGTTATTCCATAGGAACAATATTCCATAAGAGAAGCTTTGAATTTCATTTTAGGAAGTAATTCAATGAGAAACAGACTCTCTTTCAAATACTTCCGTAGAAATAACCTAATGGAAAGTCTTTCCACTGAGGGTGTGAGGATATTCATCCATATAAGGTTGGAGGGGGAAAGCTGAGGTTTGGGATTCAAGATTACACATCACAAAAGCCAGACTTTGTTAATCCAGAGCAAACAAAAGCCTTCCTGATGCTGAACAACTGTGAAAATGATAAATTTTAATGATAAAAACCAAACCTGATTAATGTCTCTGGGATTAAGAAGCGACTTAATTAATGTAAATGAGATATGATGGAATAATAAATGGCTAGTACCAGAAATTATAAAATAACCCATATTAAATAACCTAAAGATACCAAAGAAACTTCTAGACCCAGGAGCACCTGCTTTTGATTCCTGGACTTTGGAGAACACAAAGGTAGGAAAGCAATGCATTAATTGACAGGATGATGGAACACCTCCACGCTGTCTTTTAGTAATGAGTGAAATTGTTCAGAATACCTGCTTATGCCCACAGATGTTAAACATATTCCTAAGTAGCTTCTATGTCATTGAAAGTATACTAACTAAACTTGCAAAGAGATGACATCATTCAAAGCATAGGCTTAAACCTCACAATATGGGAGAATTAGAAGTCAATGCAGATTGCCAATAAAAATAATGTTAAGTCCCCTTGGGAAAAATAATCAGACACAGATGTAATGTACAGCGTGAGATTTGTCAAGGGCAAAAATATAGGATTAACAGTTGACCAAAGGTTACCATAATTTATTGTTTTTAAGAAGAAAGTGGTGGTAAGATGCAAAATTAATGGAACATTTGACACAGACTTACAATTATATTATGTCTTAGTCACATTCATTACTATTGTTTGCTAAGCAATGCTATATATGCAATACTCTAGTCTGTGCCATACTTAATAAAAACTGAAAAACATAGCTAATCTTAAAAATTAAACATAGAAAATAGTGTTTTACAATGGTAGCTCTATAAATTAGGATGCACAGAGTACCTGAAGCAAAGTTCCAAGGGGTAACTAAGATGACCACATGCTGCCTTTTATCTATGAAGTTAATTCTATTGTCCTTCTATGAGGAAGCTTTGAACTTTGAGCTGTTTCCAGGAGTGGGATTGGTTTATTTGGGGTCTTTCTTTTGGCCTAAGTCATGTTTTTATTAGCTGACTGATGGGGTGGAGATGAAGGTCAGCAGTGCAGAACAAATGGAAGCTGACTGGGTCCTGCCAGGGTCACGTGCACACATATCTCACAGAGCTCTAGCTAAATTCTTTGACTTGTAAGAAAACTCTGAAAGAATTGAGTTTACTGAGTTTAGAGAATAGAAGTCCATGGACTGTCCTGGTGACAATCTTAACACTGCATTTGAAGCTGCTAAATAAATGTTGTCCTTGATTCAACACAAGATCATGACTGACACAGAGGAGATGATCTTTAAAACCAGAGCTGAAGAAACCTCAGATGCATCACGAGTAATTATTGCAATTTAGAGGTTACCTTCTTGAAAATGAAGGAATGAATCTCAAGGGACTCTATGATGCCCAAAAGTACAGACTTCTGCTTCTAAGGGCAAGAAGAAATAAGAAGTAATGTTGCCATTGATTTCACACCCCAAAATATCAAATGCCAAGTTATTTCATAAAAGCCATACTAGTTCATATACAGAGTTTTTGTTTTCACAGAACTTTTTTTTTTAATCTAAAAAACAATTGCAGATTGGTTAAAGGTGGCAGAGTAGAAGGACGTGCTCTCACTCCCTCTTGCAAGAGCACTGGAATCACAACTAACTACTGAACAATCATCGACAAGAAGACACTAGAACTAACCAAAAAAGATACCCCACATCCAAAGACAAAGGAGAAGCCACAATGAGATGGTAGGAGGGAGGCAGTCACAATAAAATCAAATCCCATAACTGCTGAATGGATGACTCACAAACCAGAGAACACTTATACCAAATAAGTCCACCCACTGGAGTGAAGGCTCTGAGCCCCACATCAGGCTTCCCAACCTGGAGGTGGGCAACAGGAGGAGGAATTCCTAAAGAATCAGACTTTGAAGGCTAGTGGGATTTGATTACAGGACCTAGACAGGACTGGGGAAAACAGAGACTCCACTCTTGGAGGGTACACACAAAGTAGTGTGCACATCAGGACCCAGGGGAAGGAGCAGTGACCCCATAGGAGACTGAACCAGACCTACCTGCTAGTCTTGGAGGGTCTCCTGCAGCAGCAGGGTGTGGCTGCATCTCACCGTGAGGACAAGGACACTGGCAGCAGAAGTTCTGAGAAGTACTTCTTGGCATGAGCCCTCCCAGAGTCCACAATTAACCCCACCAAAGAGCCCGGGTAGGCTCCAGGGTTGGGTCACCTCAGGCCAAACTACCAACAGGGAGGCAACACAGCCCCACCCATCAGCAGACAAGTGGATTAAAGTTTTACTGAGCTCTGCCCACCATAGCAACAGCCAGTTCTACCCACCACCAGTCCCTCCCATCAGGAAATTTGTACAAGCCTCTTAGATAGCCTAATCCACCAGAGGGCAGACAGCAGAAGCAAGAAGAACTACAGTCCTGCAGCCTGTGGAACAAAAACCACATTCACAGAAAGATAGACAAGATGAAAAGGCAGAGGCTATGTACCAGATGAAGGAACAAGATAAAACCCCAGAAAAACAACTAAATGAATTGGAGATAGGCAACCTTCCAAAAAAAGAATTCAGAATAATGATAGTGAAGATGATCCAGGACCTCGGAAAAAGAATGGAGACAAAGATTGAAAAGATGCAAGAAATGTTTAACAAAGATCTAGAAGAATTAAAGAACAAACAACCAGAGATGAACAACACAATAACTGAAATGAAAAACACACTAGAAGGAATCAGTAGCAGAATAACTGAGGCAGAAGAACATATAAGTGACCTGGAAGACAGAACGGTGGATTTCGCTGCTGCAGAACAGAATAAAGAAAAAAGAATGAAAAGAAATGAAGACAACCTAAGAGACCTCTGGGACATTAAACACAACAACATTCTCATTACAGGGGTCCCAAAAGGAGAAGAGAGAGAGAAAGGACCCGAGAAAATATTTGAAGAGATTATAGTCAAAAACTTCCCTAACATGGGGAAGGAAATAGCCACTCAAGTCCAGGAAGCACAGAGTCCCATACAGGATAAACCCAAGGAGAAACACACTGAGACACATAGTAATCGGATTGGCAAAAATTAAAGGCAAAGAAAAATTATTGAAAGCAGCAAGGGAAAAATGACAAATAACATACAAGGGAACTCCCATAAGGTTAACAGCTGATTTCTCAGCAGAAACTCTACAAGCCAGAAGGGAGTGGCATGATATATTTAAAGTGATGAAAGGGAAGAACCTACAACCAAGATTACTCTATCCAGAAAGGATCTCATTCAGATTCGATGGAGAAATCAAAAGCTTTACAGATAAGCAAAAGCTAAGAGAATTCAATACCACCAAACCAGCTCTACAACAAATGCTAAAGGAACTTCTCTAAATGGGAAAAACGAGAGAAGAAAAGCACCTACAAAAACAAACCCAAAACAATTAAGAAAATGGTAATAGGAACATACATATCAATAATTACCTTAAACGTGAATGGATTAAATGTTCCATCCAAAAGACATAGGCTCGCTGAATGGATACAAAAACAATATCCATATATATGCTATCTACAAGCGACCCACTTCAGACCTAGGGACACATACAGACTGAAAGTGAGGGGATGGAAATATATATTCTATGCAAATGGAAATCAAAAGAAAGCTGGAGTAGCAGTACTCACATCAGATAAAATAGACCTTAAAATAAAGAATGTTACAAGAGACAAGGAAGGACACTACATGATGATCAAGGGTCAATCCAAGAAGAAGATATAACAATTATAAATATATATGCACCCAACATAGGAGCACCTCAATACATAAGGCAACTACTAACAGCTATAAAGAGGAAGTCGATGGTAACACAGTAATAGAGTGGGGGATTTTAACACCTCCCTTATACCAATGGACAGATCATCCAGACAGAAAATTAATAAGGAAATGCAAGCTTTAAATGACACAATAGACCAGATAGGTTTAATCGATTTTTACAGGACATTCCATCCAAAATCAGCAGATTACACTTTCTTCTCAAGTGCGCATGGAACATTCTCCAGGATAGATCACATCTTGGTTCACAAATCAAGCCTCAGCAAATTTAAGAAAATTGAAATCATATCAAGCATCTTTTCTGACCACAACACTATAAGATTAGAAATCAATTACAGGGACAAAAACAGAAAAAACACAAACACATGGAGGCTAAAGAACACATTACTAAATAAACAAGAGATCACTGAGGAAATCACAAAATACCTAGAGACAAATGACAATGAAAACACAATGATCCAAAACCTATGGGATGCAGCAAAAGCAGTTCTAAGAGGGAACTTTATAGCAACACAAGCCTACCTCAAGAAACAAGAAAAATCTCAAATAAACAATCTAACCTTACACCTAAAGGAACTAGAGAAAGAAGAACAAACAATACCCAAAGTTAGTAGAAGGCAAGAAATCATAAAGATGAGAGCAGAAATAAATGAAACAGAAACAAAGAAAACAATAGCAAAGATCAATAAAACTAAAATCTGGTTCTTTGAGAAGATAAACAAAATTGATAAACCTTTAGCCAGACTCATCAAGAAAAAGAGGGAGAGGACTCAAATCAATAAAATTAGAAATGAAAAAGGAGAAGTTACAACAGACACCACAGAAATACAAAGCATCCTAAGACACTACTACAAGCAACTCTATGCCAATAAAATGGACAACCTGGAGAAAAGGACAAATTCTTAGAAAGGTATAAGTTTCCAAGGCTGAAACAGGAAGAAATAGAAAACATGAACAGACCAATCACAAGTAATGAAATTGAAACTGTGAGTAAAAATCTTCCAACAAACAAAAGTCCAAGACCAGATGGCTTCACAGGTGAATTCTATCAAACATTTAGAGAAGAGCTAACACCCATCCTTCTCAAACTCTTCCAAAAAATTGCGGAGAAAGGAAAACTCCCAAACTCATTCTATGAGGCCACCATCACCCTGATACCAAAACCATGGGAAGATACTACAAAAATAAAATTACAGACCAAGAGCACTGATGAATATAGATGCATAAATCCTCAACAAAATACTAGCGAACAGAATCCAGCAAAACATTAAAAGGATCATACACCATGATCAGGTGGGATTTAACCCAGGGATGCAAGGATTCTGTAATATATGCAAATCAATCAATGTGATAAACAGCATTAACAAATTGAAGAAGAAAAACCATATGATCATCTCAATAGATGCAGAAAAAGCTTTTGACAAAACTCAACACACATTTATGATAAAAACTCTCCAGAAAGTGGGCATAGACGGAACCTACCTCAACATAATAAAGGCCATATATGACAAACCCACAGCCAACATCGTCCTCAATGGTGAAAACTGAAAGCATGTCCTCTAAGATCAGGAACAAGACAGGGATGTCCACTCTCACCACTATTATTCAACATAGTTTTGGAAGTCCTAGCCATGGCAATCAGAGAAGAAAAAGAAATAAAAGGAATACAAATTGGAAAAGAAGAAGTAAAACTGTCACTGTTTGCAGATGACATGATACTATACATAGAGAATCCTAAAGATGCCACTAGAAAACTTTTAGAGCTAATCAATGATTTTGGTAAAGTTGCAGGATACAAAATTAATGCACAGAAATCTCTTGCATTCCTACACACTAATGATGAAAAACCTGAAAGAGAAATTAAGGAAACACTCCCATTTACCATTAAACAAGATGAATAAAATACCTAGGAATAAACCTACCTAGGGAGACAAAAGAGCTGTATGCAAAAAACTGTAAGACACTGATGAAAGAAATTAAAGATGATACAAACAGATGGAGAGATATACCATGTCCTTGGATTGGAAGAATCAATATTATGAAAATGACTATACTACCCAAAGCAATCTACAGACTCAATGCAATCCCTATCAAACTACCAAACTACAGAACTAGAACAAAAAGTTTTGAAATTTGTATGGAGACACAAAAGACCCCGAATAGCCAAAGCAGTCTTGAGTGAAAAAAATGGAGCTGGAGGAATCAGGCTCCTTGACTTCACACTATACTACAAAGCTACAGTAATCAAGACAATATGGTACTGGCACAAAAACAGAAATATAGATCAATGGAACAGGATAGAAAGCCCAGAGGTAAACCCACACACCTATGGTCAACTAATCTATGACAAAGGAGGCAAGGATATACAATGGAGAAAAGACAGCCTCTTCAATAAGTGGTGCTGGGAAAACTGGACAGCTACATTAAAAGAATGAAATTAGAACACTCCCTAACACCATACACAAAAATAAATTCAAAATGGATTAAAGACCTAAATGTAAGGCCAGACACTATAAAACCCTTAGAGGAAAACACAGGCAGAACACTCTATGTCATAAATCACAGCAAGATCCTTTTTGACCCACCTCCTAGTGAAATGGAAATAAAAACAAAAATCAACAAATGGGACCTAATGAAACTTCAAAGCTTTTGCACAGCAAAGGAAACCATAAACAAGATGAAAAGACAACCTTCAGAATGGGAGAAAATATTTGCAAATGAAGCTACTGACAAAAGATTAATCTCCAAAATATACAGGCAGCTCATGCAGCTCAAATCAAAAACACAAACAACCCAATCCAAAAATGGGCAGAAGACCTAGATAGACATTTCTCCAAAGACATACAGATGGTCAACAAACACATGAAAGAATGCTCAACATCATTAATCATTAGAGAAATGCAAATCAAAACTACAGTGAGGTATCACCTCACACTGGTCAGAATGTCCATCATCAAAAAATCTAGAAACAATAAATGTTGAAGAGGGTGTGGAGAAAAGGGAACCCTCTTGCACTGTTGGTGGGAAGGTAAATTGATACAGCCACTGTGGAGAACAGTATGGAGGTTCCTAAAGAAACTACAAATAGAACTACCATACAACCCAGCAATCCCACTACTGGGCATATACTCTGAGAAAACCATAATTCAAAAAGAGTCATGTTCCAAAATGTTCATTGCAGCTCTGTTTACAATAGCCAGGAGATGGAAGCAACCTAAGTGTCCATCGATAGATGAATGGATAAAGAAGATGTGGCACATATATACAATGGAATATTAGCCATAAAAAGAAATGAAATTGAGTTATTTGTAGTGAGGTGGATGGACCTAGAGTCCGTCATACAGAGTGAAGTAAGTCAGAAAGAGAAAGACAAATACCGTATGCTAACACATATATATGGAATCTAAGAAAAAAAAAAAAAGGTCATGAAGAACCTAGGGGTAAGATGGGAATAAAGACACAGACCTACTGGAGCATGGACTTGAGGATATGGCGAGGGGGAAGGGTAAGCTGGGACAAAGTGAGAGAGTGGCATGGACATATATACACTACCAAATGTAAAATAGATAGCTAGTGGGAAGCAGCCGCAAAGCACAGGGAGATCAGCTTGGTGCTTTGTGACCACCTAAAGGGGTGGGATAGGGAGGGTGGGAGGGAGGGAGATGCAAGAGGGAAGAGATATAGGAACATATGTATATGTATAACTGATTCACTTTGTTATAAAGCAGAAACTAACACACCATTGTAAAGCAATTATACTCCAATAAAGATGTTAAAAAACAAAACAAAACAAATCAATGAAGCTGCATTCACATGAATGCTCGCTATTCTACTCTGGGTCACCAGACAAGATACTCATGTTCTTTACTTTCTTTTTTTTTTTTAAGATACTTATGTTCTCCCTTGGTATGGAAGCAACTGCTGATCTGTGAGGTTTCTTCTAAACTTAGGGTTCAAGTATAAAGATATAGATGGGAACATTCTGCAACCGCCTCTGGGTACGTGAAGTATTTATTATCATCACTGGTTAATGATCATGAAAAGTGTTGCCTTTACCCTTCTTATCTTTTCCCAAAGCTCTTCTTGACTCTATCCACTCTCTTGGGGAAAATACATTGATTTGGGCTAGCTGATCTGTCAGGATTAATGAAAACTTTAAATTACAGAACCTATTAAAACCATTACAGGCGAGAGAGTGGCATTGACATATATACACTACCGGATGTAAAATAGGTAGCTAGTGGGAAACAGCTACATAGCACAGGAAGATCAGCTCTGTGTTCTGTGCCCATCTAGAAGGGTGGGATAGGGAGGGTGGGAGGGAGATACAAGAGGGAGGACATATGGGGATATATATATATATATATATATATATATATATGGCTGATTCACCTTGTTATAAAGCAGAAACTAACACACCATTGTAAAGCAATTATACTCCAATAAAGATGTTTAAAAAAAAAACAACATTACAGGCATCTGTGTTGCAGTGAACTTTGGATCATGCATCTGAAAATCTACATTTAATTAAGTTCCAGCTTTGCCACTTACTAGTCATGTGTCTTTGAGCTAGTCTGTTAACCCCTTTGAGCTACTGTTTTCCTATCTGTAAAATGGGCATAATGCCTAGCTCACAGGGTAGCTGTGATAATTAAATATATTATAGGCAGTTGTTTAGTAAACTGTACAACAAAGCACTATACACATGTAAGGTAATCATAGTCATTTAAACTAGATAAATAATATTGCCTAGATTTCCTTGGGAAGCTGCTTTAGTATATAGAAAAGAGTGTGTTATTTGCATATTTATGTTCATGTCCATCCAGGTTACTGGGTAACTGTCCTTCTACATAATTAAAAATTTTGCCATAGTAAGTGGCTTAAGAAATCCTTTCTTCCAAAGAATTGTAAAAATAAACTTTAGGCCAGTTCCTTGTCCAAATTATTAGAGATTTCAAACAGATAAGTTTTATTACAGTTTTACTTTTTTTTAATTTAGAAAAGCATAAAGTTGTCACTCTGAAGTAGTAACATTACTACTGAGAATAACATTACTGAAATAACAGTGGAGTTCTGGTGACTTGAAATAAATAGAACCTTTTTATTATTACTTGAAGCTGAATTGGATTTTTAAATGGAAAATAAAATAGGACAGAAATGACTTTAAAGAAGAAAGGCAAATTTTATTTTATTTTTTAGGTAGAATTGTACAGACGTTTCTCATAAAAAGTCCCAAACCAGGAAACAATGACTAAATATCCAGATGAAACAGGTTTCACATGCCAGCTACATCTGACATTGTACCTCGAAGATTCCTGCCCTTTCTAGGTACTGCTGTTCAGGTCAAAGAAATAAACAAGAAGCATCTGAGAGGTCTGTCATTCAGGTAAGAAATACAGCTGAATACAGGCATGCCTCGTTTCACTACATTTCACAGATACTGCATTTTTTACAAATTGAATTTTTGTGGAAACCCTGCATTGAGCAAGTCTATTGGCACAATTTTCCCAACAGCATTTCCTCACTTGGTAACTCTCAAAATATTTCAAACCCTCCAACAGCAAGAAGATTATGACTTGCTACAGGCTCAGATGATGGTTAGCATTTTTCAGCAATAAAGTATTTTTCAATTAAGGTATGTACATTTATTTTAGACATAATGCTGTTGCACACTTAACAGACCACAGTAGAGTGTAAATGTAACTTTTATATGCACTGGGAAACCAAAAACTTCATGTGACTCACTTTATTGTGATATTCGCTTTATTGCAGGGGTCTGGAACCCAACCTGCAATGTGTCCGAAGTCTGCTTGTACTGCTAGATATATGAAAGGGGATTCATCCAAAATTGAAACCAAATGAGAAGGCTACAGGAGTTGTCTTTTTTCCTCCTATCACACATTTCTCTTGTCAAAATGTCCTTATTTCTAATATTATCACACATTTATGAGACGAATTTGGTATAGTTCAGTCTGATCAAATCCTATCATTCATTCATTCCACATGTTTATTGAGCACCTTCTGTGTACCAAGTATAGTTCTAGATGCTGTGAGCGCAGCAGTGAATAAAATAGACAACGTTTCTGGCCCTCGTGGAGCTTGCATCCTAAAAGCACTCCGAGTTGCGTCAGGCAAGGCATGGATATGCGGCAGGCATTACAAAACCTGAGAGGAAAGGATTCATTTTGTCTCGAAGGCATGAGCTTTCTTTTGGCGCTTGAGGGAACTAAAAGCCTTGGGAATCCTGGGGTTCCAGACCTGATTCCCAAACTTATACTTCTGTATACCTCTGGAAAGCAAGGAAAAGATTCAAGGCATGGGGGTCTAAAGAAGCTGAGTGAATATGAAGAAAGCAGATTATTTAACTGGAAGACCCACCGGTCCTCTCCTTTCTCCAAACAAAGGATGACAAGCTGTCAAATTGATCTGGTGTACCAGGGGTGTCCCAGAACTGCCTTAATTTCTCATACTCTGTCCTAGCCTCCTCGTGAGTACATTCATACTTGTCACACCATGTTTTCCTAAATTTTGGTTGGGAAAATATGGCCTCTGTCACCGTAAAGCAAAGGCTGGAGCAGCTGCTCAGCTATCGTAACTCTGCTCTGGCAGCCCCACACAGCAAGGGCAAAGAGGGGAGAGCAGACTGATTAACCGAGGCAGCAGAGGCCTGAGACCATGAGGCAAGCATCCATAACTCTTAATATGTCAGGAAGCACAGTGGCATCTGGGCAGAAGGAACGACTGTGTTTTTGAAGGGAGAGGAAGTTCAAAACACCTAAAGCCATTTTGAGGGCCCTTAGGAACAATATAGGGCTACCTACAGAGTAACATTTGCTTCCCGTTTCCTGTGGCTTCCCAAATTGGGTGAGAAAGAACTCTGCCCTTCTTCCTGGGACTCCCCAGGTGGAATTTCTGGCCCCATCTAGCCCTTTCTGCCCGGCTGTTTTCCTATTGCAAACGTGCCATGCAGATTCTCCATTAGGGAACGAGGTCACGGAGGTGGAACCACAATCGACATCCATCCAACCTAAAACAGAAACTCTTAGTTTTGTCTCATTTGACTGAAGGTTCTGTTTCCTTTGAATAACGAAAATTACAACGGACTTATACATATATTTGTATTTTTTGAAGTCCACTTTGGTCTTACAAAGATGGCTGTAATTCTGTCCTCCCCTCTCCTTTCTAATCACATCCAGAGAGGTAAAGTCTTACTTGTTCAAGTTTCTTGATTCCATTAAACATCATGTCACAAGATGAATGGATAAAGAAGATGTGGCACATATATACAATGGAATATTACTCGGCTATAAAAAGAAATGAAATTGAGTTATTTGTAGTGAGGTGGATGGACCTAAAGTCTGTCATACAGAGTGAAGTCAGAAAGAAAAAAACAAATACCGTATGCTAACACATTTATATGGAATCTAAAAAAAAGGTTCTGAAGAACCTAGGGGCAGGACAGGAATAAAGATGCAGATGTAGAGAATGGACTTGAGGACGCGGAGAGGGGGAAGGGTAAGCTGGGAAGAAGTGAGAAAGTGGCATGGACATATATACACTACCAAATGTAAAACAGATAGCTAGTGGGAAGCAGCCGCACAGCACAGGGAGATCAGCTCGGTGCTTTGTGACCCCCTAGAGGGGCAGGATAGGGAAGGTTGGAGGGAGATGCAAGAAGGAGGAGATATGGGGATATATGTGTACGTATAGCTGATTCACTTTGTTATACAGCAGAAACTAACACACCATTGTAAAGCAATTATACTACAATAAAGATGTTAAAAAAAAAATCGTCACAGACGATATAAGCCAAATCAGACTTGACAGGTCACCTGGCCCAAAGCCTCATTTTACAGATGAAGGAACTGAGACCCCAGGAAGTTATATAACTGTCCCTGGCCACAAAGGCAATCAGTAACAGGGTCAGGGGCCATTGACTCCAACCCTATAGTTATTCCACTAAATAGAAGAATATACTCAATAACGTTTCCGGCAGATTTCTTGTATCCCTAAGACCCTCTACTGCTTTGTGGAGGAGGTGGAATCTCTGGGAACACAGGGAGGCAAGAAATGGAAAGAGCAAGATTCCCCCTGCGAGTCCCTTAAAGCTCCCCATGACATTGGAAGTGTTTCTTCAGCCTGTAGACGGCACAGTTGGGCACAGAGCGATGGAAGGTAATTGTCTCTGTGACCTCCTGTGCTTGAGGACATTGATTCATGTAAGAAGCAATAATTATTAATCAAACTATAAAAGTTGCATGATTCTTGACACGTAACATAGTCCTAGCCAATAGCAAAGACGACTTGGGACGAGTGCGAACAGATATCCTTTTACATTACAGTGGATTTCTAAAACTGATTTTGTGTAAAGATAACTGCAACAAAATGGGCTGTAGTTGCCATAGAAACACAATCTCTGGTGTTTGGTAGCAGTGTTATAAGTGTGTGTATGAGTGTGTGTGGAGGGTGGGGGTGTGTTCTTGACCAAAAAAGGAGCCCCAGTAGATGGGTGGTACCTAAAATGGATAAAAGTAATTTGCTTACACAATAGTCCTGGATCATTTGTCTTAGAGATGATCTCTTAACTCTAGCATGAATTATTTAATTTGCCATGATTTGATTTGCCTCCTTAGAACTTAAAAGACTTGGAGGTGTTAATTTGAATAACCCAGTTCTCTTTAATATGTTACCCACCAACTTTGAACTGCTAACATTTTCGCCCTTGCAAAATGTCTCCATAACAAACAGAATTATTCAAAATAATTCTGTCGCCCAGAGTTTCTTTCAAAGTGGTGATTACTCCACAAATCTCTGTCGGTGATAGTAACTGAAAAGATTTCTGAAAAACATGAGTTAATCCTACAATTTTCCCCATCTCCTCCTGCCTTCTCGATGTATTTAAGCTACAAGTTAGGGCAAACGTTCACTGATCAGTCAAAAGGCACCGTGGTCTGGAAACGGTCAGAGATGCTGAGAAGAATTCCTTGTCATGGGACCAACCTGATACTTTGTGGCTGAGCTTTTTGAGCACTTCACACCCCACTGAAAAGCATCAAGCCCATTACCAGACGTTTAGAATGGGCATTATATAAAGGAGTTCACAGCATTACTGACACATGCTCAACAGGCATGAGCAACAGTCTGGCTGCACTGGTACTTTCTTCTAAAGTGGGTACATTGTCACTGGAAATGCTGAATAAAGGGAAGCAAACGTGGAGAATTTAATTAAGGGTGTTGATTAGGCATCTGGATAATTGGGACTGACTATAGAGTCTGTACAGCGCAAGACAGAAATAAGCTCGGTTAATGTAAAATCCCTAACATTTGCTGGATTTTTCTGTCTCTGAAGATCTGAATTATGACTGCAATAGTCAAATATGTTCCCCAATTGTGTGTCCTATATATAAATGTATCTGGAGGGATGTTTATCCAGGGACCCTATGAACACCTCAAAATCTAAATTGTTAGTAAACTTTAAAAAGGGTCACTGTGGTACTTAATAAAGAATATAAACAAAAATGATAATGCTCTAGCTTTTATCCACATCCATCCAAATACTGCCACGGATGGGGTTAGCAGGCACACGCATGTGTTAAAGCTACAAATATAAGGAAATATACCTTCTCTGTTAAGCAAGAAGAAATGTATAATGTTTTAGCCAGTAATCACACTTGTAGGAACCTTAATTACTAGTATTCAGCAATCTGTATTTTTATTATTCTAGGTTAAGAATTATCCTCTCCTCACTAACAACTCAGAAGAACACAATGTTCTAAAGCAGGGTTTCTCAAAGTAGGTTTCACAGCACACTAGCCCTGTTCTTTTGACTAGCTTTTTGTCAAAAAGAGCTCTAAGCGATCCTGAGTCCTGTGGGGGTCCTCTGTGGACGTTCACAGTGCATTTTCAACATACTAAAACTTAATCCTGCAGTAAAAACAACTTGCCTAACATCATTTAACTTTTTCCCCAAACTTACTTGGCCATGGAATCCATTTGTCAGATTACAGCTATCAACCTTCTCAGGTACCATGTAAAACCCTATCCTAGAGCAGAAATTCATAAAATATTGTCATGGAGGATGTAGTCATCTGGTCAACCTTTTATCCAGGTTCAGGAATCTCTGCTATTTTATTCTCAAGATGTGGTCACACAAGTCTAGTAAAAGTGAACTGTATTTCACAAGGATGTCATTACACTGCAACTAGAAACTTCTTTATAATATTGAGCCTAAACTTATGTTCCAGGAATTTTCACCCACTGCAGCTAATCCTAGTCCTTAGAATGACACAAGGTAAAAAATTTTTTCCATTTGTCAGTCTTTCAAAAATCTAAACGTAACAATCATGTTCCTACTGATTTAATACTATTCCAGGCTAACTAGCTTCATTTCTTAAGCCTTTGTCCTGTGACATGATTTTCAGTTTTCAACGTTCTAGTTGTCCTCCTTTGTCACACTCCATTTTGCCAATGTCCTTCTTAAAATGTAGCCCCAAAGACTGAACATAACTCTGCAGGTATGACAGTACTTTAGATATAATTTGCACATCAAAGAGGGCAGTGAGATTATTACCTTCCTTGATCTCACATTTATTTCACAGATTGCCACAGGTTGGGTTTCCAGAAAGCAGACTCTGAGATAGACGTTCGTGTGGGGGAGTTTTATTGGGGAGTGTTCTTGGGAGCAACACTCATGGAAGGGAGAGGAAGGAAGCATGACTGAGCAGAAGGAGAAGTGGGGCTGTGATACAGTATCAGCAGAGGTATCAACTGACCCTGTGGGGTGATTCCTTTAGAGTTGCCCAAGTTTAAGTTGGCCACGTTGGAATGAGAAGTCTGGGTGTTTATGCCATCCTCCCCCATCATCAGTCAGTTGTTGGATGAAGGTCAACCCAGAAAGGGGGTCAACTCCCTGAGAAAGGCAGTTCTTTTCAATTGAGTGAATCCCCAACGGGAACTGCCAGCTCAGGACTGGCCACTGGTCACAATCCCAGCAGCTGGGAGAATAAACCTTTTATTCCTGAAGAGTATTCTGGGCAGCACATGATGGCGTCCACCACACAGCTCCTTCTGGTATTATAAACTTTAGTTAGAACTTTATCTTAAATGTAACTGAAAACCAATGAAGAGTTTAAAGTAGGAGGGTGACATGACTGGCTTTGCATTTTTAACAGCTCATTCTTGCTAGTGTATAAAAGAAATGAAGTGGAACAAGGGTAGAAGCAGGGTGAATAGTTACGGGGCTCCTGCAGGGGCCCAGATGAGAGATGGTTATGGCTTGGATTAGAAAGATGGCAGTGAACATGAAGAGAAGCGACCACATTTGAGTTCTACTTCAAGGGTAGAAGGGTTAGGTCTTGGAAATGGGTTGAAGTTGACTGTGAGTAGAGGGAAGGGGTTAGAGATGACTCCAAGGGTGTTGACATGAACAACTGAGTGAATAGAGATTCTTTTTACCAAGATAAGGAACACTACGTGAGGGGTCACTGGGAATAAGTGTAGGGAAGGGTCATGCTAAGTTTGATGAATATGAGACATCCAAGCCAAAATATAAAGGAAGCAGTTATAAATACAGATATGGAGCTCAATAGAGAAGTCTGAGTTGACAGGATAAATCTGGGAGACCCTGTATGCTTATTGAGTCAATGGAAGGAAATGGAAATTCCAGGAAAAGTCTATAAAACAAGAAGGGAAGAATGAAAGTAGACCTGGGACAGGACTTGAAGGACCCCAGCATTGATGGGATGATTGGCAGAGGGTGAAATACACAAGAGACTGGGGAGGAAGGAGTGGTAAGAGGGGTAGAGGGGAAGCCAGAGGGTGTAGGGTCACAGAAACCAAAGGAAGAGAGTACTGAAGAGGTGGGAGCTTATGACAGCGTCAAATGCTGCTGAGGGGAAGTGACGTAAGGATAAAGATGGCCAAGGGTAGTTATTGTGAACCTTGGTATGTAAGGGAGAGTAGAAAATGTTTTCACTTTATTTTGTTGGGGGTTTTTTTGTTTGTTATTATCTTTCCAGAATCTTCCTCTTCTTGAACCGCACACATAGTTTTGGTGATGCGTTGTCATCACATCTCAGGTTTGCTGGCCTCTGGGATGGCATGTAATCTAGGCTGTGCCATTCCACTACTGTATTCATTTCCTGTGGCTACCGGGACAAATTACCAACAACTGGGTGGCTTAAAACAACAGTAATATACTGTCTCACTGTTCTGGAGGCCAGAAGTCTGACATCAAGATGTCAGCAGACCCATGCTCCCTCTGGAGGTCCTAGGGGAATATCTACGCCTTGCCTCTTTCAACTTCTGGTGGCTACCAGCATTTTTTAACTTGTGCTTGCATCACTCCAATCTCTGCTTCTGTGGTCACATTACCTCCTCCTCTTCTGTGTGGGCATCCAATCTCCCTCTATATCTCTCTTGTAAGAACACTTATGATGGCATCTAGGGCTCACATGTTGCTCATTTACATTCATCATTTACAATATCTGCTTTCCATTCAACTGTAGACACAGCTCAGGTAAGTTTCTGCCACAGCATAACAAAGATCACCTTTCCTCTAGTTTCCAATAAAATGTTGAGTCCTCATCAGACATGACTATAATGTTTGTATTTCTACCAATATTTGTTTGGGACAATCTAGCTTTTTTTCTATCATGAACCTCAAATTTATTCCAGCCTCTGCCTGCTATTCAGTTCCAAAGCCACTTACAAATTTTTGGTATTTATTACAGCTGCACCCACTTCCTGGTACCAAACTCTGTTTCATATGACTGAACTTCTTCTCCAGTCACAGGACTAGTCTGAGGAGAAGGCACACAGCCTTAGGGATCTTCTCTGAGATTTTAAAACTTTACCTTGAGAGATAAGATCCTTATTTATTCTCTTGTTAGGACTGTTAGGCTATCTGTCTAGGTTTTGGTTATCCAGGTCCCCTATAATGTAGAGAAAGTCTACACTCACTAGAAAAGAATGAAGCCAACACACTAAAACCACTAGTAAGGGACAGATATGGAGAGTGAAGTTCCATTCTGAGTTCTAGTTTCTGCATCCTTTTGCCCTTGAGGTCAAGACCAAGCCATCCACCTCATTTAGAGGTTGGTTAAAAGATGAGGGACCAGCTAAAGAGACTGAAAAGGAGTGGGCAGGGGAGCAGGACACCTGGAGTATATGATCTTCCAGAAGCCAAAAGAGAAAATTTCTCGATAAGAAGGAGATGGTGGGGTGGGTCAGCTACTGCAAAGATATCTAGAAGGGAGAACTGGAAAGGTTCTCCTGGCTTCAGTAATGAAGAGTGATTGCTTACACTATTTATAATAGCCAAGACATGGAAACAACCTAAATGTCCATCGACAGATGAATGGGTAAAGAAGATGTGGTATATATATATATATATATATATATATATATATATATACACACACACACACACACACACACAATGGAATATTACTCAGCCATAAAAAAGAATGAAATAATGCCATTTGCAGCAACATGGATGCAACTAGATATTATCATACTAAGAGAAGTAAGTTAGAAAGAGAAAAACAAATACCATGTATCACTTGTACATGGAATCTAAAATATGACACAAATGAACTTATCTACAAAACAGAAATAGACTCACAGACATACAGAACAGACTTGTGATTGCCAAGAGGTGGAGTGGGTGGGGGAGGGATGGATTGGAAGTTTGGGACTAGCAGATGCAAACTGGTATATATAAAATCGATAAACAACAAGGTCCTACTGTATAGCACAGAGAACTATATTCAATATCCTGTAATAAACCATAATGGAAAAGAATATAAAAAAAATACATGTCTATGACTGAATCACTTTGCTGTACACCAGAAACTAACACAACATTGTAAATCAACTATACTTTAAAAAAAAAAAAAAAGAAAAGAAAAAAAGAGTTACTGCTGAGTGCTTAGGAAGCCCATTTTAGGGAATGATGTGAACCGAGACAGGACTAGAAATGGCTGAAGAGTGAGTGGGAGGTGAGGAGGCAGAGAAGGATTGAGAGCATATGCAGAGAGATAACTTTTGGTAAGAGAATGAAGAAAATGGAGTAAATGCCTGTAGGATTGGCAATTTGTTGGCAGGAATATGAAGACTTCTATTTTCACTGTAACATATGAGGCCAAGTCTATTGTGGGAAAAAAAAAGAAAAGCGGTAGATGGAAAAAGTTTGATGGAATAGGAGAGGGGGTTGATATTCAGAAGTTCAGAGGGATTCCCATCCATTTTCTTCAAAAATGGAGAAGACATTAAAGTTATTGAGGATGATGGAAAAGTACCTTTCTCGAAAAACACCCAAAATTGCCTAGAAATTGTGAGAGCCTGGTTGAGTAATTCCTGTAAGCCAAGTCACACTGTTGCTCATGTGCAACTAGAGTCAGACAAAATCTCAAGGTCTCAACAAGGGTCATGAATCCAAGCCCTCTCTAACCAGAACCCTTTCAACTAGAGAACTCTTTCAGATTCCTTTTTTTCCATAACTAACAACCATCTGGGAGCAATATTAGAGCTCTGAAGCCTTGGAAAAGGAAGAAGAGAATGAATAGAGGACAGAAAAGGTAACTTGGAGGTCCGGAAGACATCCTTAGTCAGGGACAAAAATTCCTAAGATGTGAATATTCTCAGCCTTTCTACCCTGCTCATTAAAGAAAACCTGGTCTTGCCATGTTAGTCCTGAGCTTTTGTGATATTGAATGAAGATTGAGTAGAAAGAGGTAGAAGTGGGAAAATGAGAGGGAGTTGAGTAATATAGTGTTGAGATGTATTTTTGGTCAAGAATAAAGAATAAGAGCAGAAAGAAAAGGAAGGAAGACCAAAATCCATGCTGGCAGGGACAGCATGGTTTGGGGAGTTGAGAATAAGAAGGAAGATTAAGGGAACCATTGGCTGCCAGTGGAGGATGTTAAGAATGAAAGAGGTAGAGAGAGATGACTTTTAAGAGGGTTCATTCTGCACTTAGAATGTACACCTGCTGGGGGTCTATTTTGGATGGATGGATGGATGGATCTTGCATGTTTCTGGATCTTGCATGTTTCTGCATCACTTGCAGATGTTCCAGGGTATCTTTTCAAGGATGTTTGTCTGGCAAAGATCCTTTGAAGATGGAGATGGTGTCTCCCTCCAGAGCAATGAGGGGGCATGCTTACTCCCCGGTACAGCCAGCCCTTCGTATACGCAGATGTGGAACGGGAAGATATGAAGGGCTGACTGCAAGGGACTTGAGCATCTGCAGATTTCGGTATCCGCAGGGGTCCGGGAACAAATCCCCCATTGATACTGAGGGATGACTATAAAAGACTCAGATTCCTATTCTGTAATGGAACCCACTGTGTGTGTAGGTGTATCGTTTGACCCTCTTTGCATCACCATGTGGAAATTGAAACCTGGGGACCTGCAGTTGCTGTGAGTAATAAACTGTCCTTCACCTCTGACCCAGGGATCTCATGTCTTCTACTAGTGCCGATGACTCAGTATCAAGCCGACTTGTTAACTTGCAAGTAGGTTAAATCTCAGGTCCGCCACAGTTCTGGACAAGAGCATCTATCCATCCATTTGTCAGCTTCTTAAAAGACTAAAGCACAAATTTGAATTTCTCAAATCCTATTTTTCTGTCAAAAGTTATTTCTTTGAGTTGACATGGTGAAGAGGCCAGACTATCTCAATAGTGCCCAGGGGGCTCCACTTACGTTTGGGTTGTATCTTACCTCAATCTTTTCCTGTAGTCAGATCGTATTAGTCCTTAACAGTGAATTATCCACACAATATGCTTTGTATTTCTCTCATTATGTTTACCCTGTCACACTCCAAAAGAGGGCTTGCAGTGCCTTACAAAACTTCATAGAATGCAACAAAATAAAAAAACAAGTTAAATGAGGAAATCAGTTTAAAAGAAAATAAGGATAGGAGAAATCATTACGAAGCCAGGTATGCACGCGGTCACATCCTAGAGATAGGTCACAGATTTGGTGCTGAGTTTTCTTGCCATCATTGCAAAGACAGAACTATGTAAGATTCAAACGTACTTGTTTTTCATGTGCTTAAGTTAATTATCAGCTCTTCCCTACAGAACTTTTGTATCCTCATAAGTCTAGTTTAAGCGTGAACTGCTTAAATCCAAAGACTGTTTCTGTTTTTCTTCTATAAGTATCATTGGAGATAGGAAAACTAGTTCAAGACTTTACTACCTACTATTTGTATGAACTTGGTAAAGTCGCTTAGCGTTTCTGAATCTCTAGTCTGTTAGCTATAAAATAGGGATAGGGCCAAACTCACAAAGCCCATTCATTCATTCATACACAAATTCAAACATTTACTGACAGTATGATGTGCAACTCTGTTCTGAAAATTAGAGATAGGAATAAACAAAACAAACATCCTGGGCTTCCCTGGTGGTGCAGTGGTTAAGAATCCGCCTGCCAATGCAGGGGACACGGGTTCCAGCCCTGGTCCAGGAAGATCCCATGTGCCGCAGAGCAAGTAAGCCCATGTACCACAACTGCTGAGCCTGCGCTCTAGAGCCCACAAGCCACAACTACTGAGCCCGCGTGCCACAACTACTGGGGCCCGTGCGCCTAGAGCCCGTGCTCCGCAACGAGAGAAGCCACCTCGGTGAGAAGCCCGCGCACCGCAACAAAGACCCAATGCAGCCAAAAATAAATAAATAAAATAAACAAATTTGTTTTAAAAAAAAATCCCTGCCCTCATGGAGTTTATATTAAGCAGGAGAAGTATGCAGTAAATGATATAACTAAATAAATATAGATTATGTAAGATGCTGTTACTAGGGAAAAAAATAAATCAGAGAGAGGGATAGTGAGTGCCCAGAGAGGGCTGAAGGATTGCGATTTTAAACAGAGTGATCAGGAAAAGCCTTATTGAGAAGGTACAACTCAAGAAAAATCTGAAGAAGGGAAAGAGGGAGCCATGTGAATACGTGGGGAAGAGCATTCCATGCAGATGAAACCATCAGTGCAAAGGCCCCGAGGCCGAAGAATTCTTAGCTTGTTTGAAAAACATCAAGGAGGTCAGTGCAGCTGGAATGGAGTAAACAAGAGTGAAAGGTGGAGAAGATAAAACTCAGAGTTAACAGGGAGCCTGGATAAGTAAGGGCTTCTAAGCCATCATAAGGGTGGTGATACTCTGAGTCGGATGGAGAGCCATGGTGGATTTTTGAATAGAAGGGTGACATTATCTAATTTTTATTTAAACAAAATCACTCTGGCTGCTGTGTTGAGAATGAAATGATGTGGGATTAAAGGTTAGAACAGGAGGACAGTCAAAAGCAAGGAGGCCAGTTATGAGACGATTGCAATAATCTGGGCCAAGATGAATTGCTGACTCCATCCAAGGTGTCAGGAATGGAAATGGGGAGATGTGGTGGCGAAGAGCTGATGAAAAGATTAAAATGAAATGATGCATAGGAAAAGAAATTTGAAGCCTATGAACTCCCATAAGAAGAACAAGAATTATTTTTACATTGCACTTTGAAGGAAACTTCTCAGTATAATCATCCCAAGAAGTGGCATCATCAATATAAAGGTCTTTGGCACCTTAACTAGAATTAACTAGAATGAACTAGAATTCAACAGGATAACTTGAAAGAGTAAAACAGAGAAGGAGGGAAACCCAATCCAAGGTACGTTACTGAGCTACAATTTATCTGTGAGTATTTTCTATACTTTAGTTTCCTTTTTTTTCCCTTTTCTTTAGTTGACCTTTTCTTAATGTATATTAATTTCATAACTGGAATTTTCCTTATATACGAACCCACTGGGGACCGCTCAGGAGCCATGTAGAGTACGCCTCAGGATGGTCCACCCAAGAGATGGGAAAGGGGAATATTTATCCATGTGCTCTGCCCCAGTGGCCCATGGGTTGCCCTTGTGTGTTAGCTCCCTTGAGCACGTGACGAACGAGCTCCTGCTGGCACCAGGTGATGTGGCAGGAGTGTGGCTAGTCACTGCAGCCCCAACTGCATGAACAGATGGTTAGAGAAGATGTGAAATATGCCACAGGCACCTGCGCATGCATAGCACGGAGCACACTGGAGTTTGCAAAGTTGAGCGTAGAAATATTTTCCAAGCCCAGAATCAGGAAATAAAATGGTGATTCCTTAATAAATGTAGCTGTGATTTTGTGACCAGCGCCCCAGACTTGGTCAAGAGATTTTATTTCTAGGGGGCTTCCCTGGTGGCACAGTGATTGAGAGTCCGCCTGCCTATGCAGGGGACACGTATTCGTGCCCCGGTCCGGGAGGATTCCACATGCCGCGGAGCGGCTGGGCCCGTGAGCCATGGCCGCTGGGCCTGCGCGTCCGGAGCCTGTGCTCCGCAACGGGGGAGGCCACAGCAGTGAGAGGCCCGCGAACCGCCCCCCCAAAAAGGGAAGAAGTGAAACTTCTAAGGGACTATTAACAATTTGACATTCTCAGTTGGTATGGATTATAGATTTCACTTAATGTGGATCTCAGGAGTGAAAATGTCATACCCTAGAGGGGGCTGGACACCATCACTAGTTTTCTTGGACAAAATAAGTATAGGTGTGTAGATCTTTGGCAGAGCTACCCTGCATCTTGTTGTAAAGGAACATCTTAGTGGCCACACTCAGATTCTGTGATGGGCACATTCACTAATCAGTGTCAGAAAGGGGAGATGCTGGGGAGGAGGAAAGACAACGGAGTGGGAAAAACGGGTGCCCCCACCGACCTCTGCTGCTCCTCAGGACTTTTACTTGCTTTTGTAAGTCTATTTTTTTTTTTTTTACTTGCTTTTGTAAGTCTATTTTTTTTTTTTTACTTGCTTTTGTAAGTCTATTTCCTTAATTTGATTTTGATATATTTCAAGCTATATCTTATATACTGTATGTGAGGAGAAAAAACACATTCAAGTTATAAAAGTATGTTTGTCGTTTAAGAAAAGAAGGGAAACTAGAGAAAAGTGTAAAGATCAAAATACTCTCAATGACTACTAATATGTTGATGTATTTTCTTCCAACATAGTCATTTTTTGTATCTTTGGGATATTTTTCAAAAGTACAATTTTGTATTCTGTTTTTTTAAATTGAAGTACAGTTGATTTACTATGTCATGTTAGTTTCAGGTGTACAGCACAGTAATTTGGTTATATATATATTCTTTTCCAGATTTATTTCCTTTATAGGTTATTACAAAATATGGAGTATAGTTCCCTGTGCTATAGAGTACGTCTTTGTATATTCTGTTTTACTAAACAACTTTATGGTGAGATCATTTTTATATGTAAGTGTTAAATATCAGAAGTTAGTGGTAGAAACGTGAATAAAAGGGGAACGTGGTCTGCTGAACTCAGCACCTCTGGCTGGACGCAGATGGGTGCTGTAAGACATGGCCATAGAATAGGGGTGGCAGCAGGGGGTGAATAAAGATGGGCCACAGGGAATAACCAAAGACATAGAGGCTTCTGAAATAGACAGAAGGGATGGGAATACTCCCCCAGTTGTCCATCACACATGGCTCAATTCTAGCCAGGCTCAGAGCAAAATCCCACATACCCACTTGGTAGTCTGACGCTGTTTCTAAATGAGTCTGCTGTCCAACTTTTTCCTGTTGGCTGTCCAGATAAGGTTTTATTGTTTATTGCTACACAGACCTCCAGAAGTCAGATTTATGCTTTTGGCTTCACATAGTACCTCGTGTGGAACTCAAAATAAGCTAGAAGATGTGGGAGGGAAAACGTGATAAGCTAAGGGAGTCTCTATTCAGTGAACAGTACCCTCATTTTCATTGACTTCAAGGTTATATTGACTTTCATAGACCAAGACACTGGTCTTTACATTGGAATTTCAAGGAAGGCTGCACTTATAAATTAGTAAAATGTATGAGTCATTGCAAAGTTGTGTTTGATCCAAGATTCAGCTACCAGCCTAGCATAACACTTGGCATCTGTCCTAAATTCAGTGGGTCCTTCATTAAAACACCACTCCTGGAATCCAACCAGTCTTGGGGTTAAACTACAGAATTTTCGGTGATGTCCACATTAATGTTTAGTCAGTTAAAATGCTGGGTTTTGTTAGAGGTTAGTTGCTACCTGAGCATGTGTATTAATGTAAATGCATGGTTGGGTTATAAGGCAGTGCTACTCAAAGGACCACAGCAAGTGTAGTTTGTTTAAAAATGAACTTTCGATAATAACCTTGACCCCTGTGTTCCAAAGACATTAGCAAGATGCGAACCACACTGATGTGTGGTTGTGGCTTTTGGAACATAATCAATCTATTGGGAATTACAAGGTTCGAGAAAGGAAATCATGAAGTACTGGATAACTCAGTGAAAAAATATTCAAAGGTGGGCTCCATCAAACCAGTAGAAAGTTTATTTTGGTGACAACTAACCTCACAGATCATAAAGGTTATTAAGCTGAATTGTTTATTCAAAGGATAAAATTCTGAAAGGAAAGGAAAAAGATCTTTAAATGGCACTGCCTTGCAGATTTTAGGCACTGAACCAATTTCCCAAACAATTTCACTTATTAATGGGCTCAACTGTGTTAGATTATCAAGTCAAGGGGAAGACGGCACATTCCACATTTGGCACCCAGAATGTATGTCCATTACTGCATTCATGCGTGTCTCTGCTGGTTTAGGAAGGGAAGCATATGTTTCGCAGGTCGAATAATTTTCCAGCTTTTAGTCCAAAACTGACACAATGCTGACACGAAGAACATTAGAATATCACTGAAGCTTAAATTCTGTAAATATGAATCTAAACGGTGTGTTCCTTTTGCATCCTGTGCAAAAAGAAGGGCTTCTCCTCAGAGATTAGGGTCTGCAGCAAGGGACCATGAGCGAGCCTGAGATTGGCAGTTGTGTGCTTTTATGCAATCAATATTGTTTATGGATTTCTCTGACATGGCTGCATCCATTTGAAAGGGAGAAAAAAGAAACTACAAACACACACACTTGAGAATTTCAGGAAATTACCCAAATGCTCAAATCCTTCCCAGGGGGCAATGGTTTTCAATAGGAATTTACGTGATAAATCCAGGCGGTGAATACATTTAAAAAAAAATAATCTGGCAGCCACACGGAACAATAGAACACCCATATCGGCTGCTTATTTTGAAAAGAGTCCTTAGAACGTGTGTGAAATTAGGCTATCAAAAAGGAAACAAGACAAAGGAGGCCCAGAATGACTGAACCAGGCAAGGCGGCTTATCCACAAGTCGTTGACAATGCCACACACACTGCGGAAACTACTCAGAGCAGGGCTTACAAAGAGACACACAAAGCCAGCATGGAAATGGATGATAAGCAGAGCTCTGCAGCCATCAAGAGGGGGAGAAGAGGAGGCAGCTGCAAAGAGAGGAGGCTGCAAACGGTAGAGTCAGGTTGTCAATAAAGGCACCCATAGGAACAACCCTACGAAGGCCAGGATTTGCTAGCTGGGTGTCACTACCATTAGCTGGCTTCTTGCCATCTCCGCAGCATATACACTTCTGACAAACAAGGTCACCTTCTATGGCCAAAGCTGTGTTAGAGTTTTGATCAGGTGAGAAAAGCTATTGCAGATTCCAAGCGTGGTCCTAAAAGATATCATGTCTGAAACTAGAGTAAACAGCAAAGACTAAATTTTCAAAAACAAAAAAACTAGGGCCAGCATTTGTGAGAAAGCCCGTCCACACCCACGCTCTGGCTGGCACCAGAGATGTGGGCATAACTTGCAGGGAAGTTGCTTCCAAAGTGAGAGCCCACTGACAACCGTCATGACTCTCCCGGCACAACCTTGCCGTTTCAGCTGCATCTTCTCTGAGTGCAAGATCACCACGTTTTCAAGAACTTGCTTTTTAACACGCGAGTCATCTCTTTACACAAGGGACAAACGTTCCCACAAGACAAGTGTCACTCGAGGTATAAGCCAAGAGAAGATATTTTTTAAAACATTAGGAATGTGCAAGGATCCTATTTCCAAAACCTCCCCTCTGTATTGAAACTCTCCATTTGCATGCCTGCAATTTTCTAGGGGTGGCTTGAATGCTCCATTTAAAGAAACTTGCTGCTGTGAGGTAGGGGGATAAATTAGGAGTTTGGGATTAACAGATGCACACTACTATATATAAAGTAGAAAAGCAACAAGGACCTACTGTAGAGCACAGAGAACTCTACTCAATATCTTGTAATAACCTACAAGGGAAACAAATCTGAAAAAGAATACATATATATGTATATACATACACCTACATATATACGTATATATGTATATATGTAGGTATATGTGTATATGTGTGTGTGTGTAGATATAGGTATATAACTGAATCACTTTGCTGTACACCTGGAACTAACACACATTGTAAATCAACTATACTTCAATTAAAAAAAATAAATATATTACTAAAAAAAGAAACTTGCCAACTAATCGTTTGGTTTTTTTCCCCACTACTGTGGATGAACGAGAAAGCAGGTCTAAGCCTGAGGAATCAAGGCTGTCGTGCCAAACCGAGATTGGTACAACATAAACCATCCCCTCTGGATTCTCAAATGGATGTCAGCCTATTTCAAGTTACTTTATATTTTCAGCAGTAAAGGAATAATTTAACAAAAGCACTGTCAGTAGCACAGTTCATTCGCTGGTCAAAAGGTTAAGGGAAAGGAGTAAAGAACTTGCCCTGAAGAAAAAATAAAAAGAAGTCTTCCTGATTCTGGTTTTATAAACCACTCCTTAGCTCCAGCACAAAAGAATGATGGCGGAAGAACGGACAGAGGGCATTGTTTTCTCCCCATTATGTCTCACTCCTGGCTCTTGGAGCAAATCTCATGTTTTATAGCTCCACGCTGAGTCAACATCAGCAGAATCACGACTTGTGCTGTGCTTTCCCGGCTCAGAAGATGCCCTGGGCATTGAGAAGGGGTGGGGCATCAGCCCTAACTCAGCAAGGTGGCGGTTTGGGGGGTGCAGCCGTGGGGGGAGGCTTGTGACTGCGGCTTCGTGTGCACAGGGTGAGAATTGCCCTTTGAAGCACAGCCTTCTTTTTCAAGTGAAAGGCAGTCTTTGAGAAAAGTGTCTGTGGAAGGTGGGCTCCTAATAACAGCAAGGAATTATTTCCGCAGCATTTGGGGCTCTGATGATTCATACGACATCTCCCAGTTCAGCAGGCTCCATCCCTGTTTAGATTACAAAAAGGTGAGAGCAGGTCTGGGGGCCTCATTATAACAAGACCCCAGGGCGGGGGGACGAGAGAGGTTTTCTCCAGTCTATAATAATTGTGTCAGCTGTAAAAGCTGTGCTCGACCCCCCTTTTTTTATCAAAGATCATATTGTGATGAAGAGGCATCTTTCTTTCTTCATTGTCAATTTCTTCCCAGCGCTGGAAGAAAAGACTTCCCCGTTGTTACCTTGAGGGAGACCAGTGATGTTAATGACAGGCCAGTCCAGCCCAGATTCTAAATATTAATAGACCGACTGGCCTGGGGGAAGCAGTTTTCGGCCGGCCAGGCCAGGAATGGAGCTGGCAACGGCCCATCTTGCAGGGTTGACTCATGCCTGAATCACAGCCAGGCTGGCAGGATGTTGTTTTGGGGGAAGTTCGCAGGCCTGTCAAAAACCTGCTGTTGCCATTGGTTGATATTATGCAAGATTCCAAATGATATTTATTTATATTCTCCTTTTGGGTTTGGTGTGTGTGTGTGTGTGTGTGTGTGTGTGTGTGTGTGTGTGTGTGTGTGTGTGTGTGTGTGTGTGTGTGTGTGTGTGTTTCTCTCCCCTTCTCCACAGGCACTAGAGCTTCAAGTGACCAAAAAGCAAAAAAAAAAAAAAAGAAAAGAAAAACACACATTTAAGAGATAGGCAAGAACCCATTAAAAATAAAAAGCACTTTGCCCTGAGCTCTCTTCAGCTTTCAGGTCAGAGCAGTGCCAAGCAATTTGCTCTGATTCACTAAAGCCTTCTCTTCTCTCCTCCAGATGGATGCAGTTGGGAGACAGGGCTGGTGAATGAGGCCCCGTTTAGAATTCCATTGATGGCAAAGAGCAGCTCACAGCTCTGTCCAAGCATATTCCTTTCCACACTTGTAGAAATCTTTCCAACTTGCTGGACTGACAGTGTCTCACATTAAACATGTAACTTCCCTGATGAAGCTGGGCTGAAGACTAGGGGGATTTCCTTTGCTTTTTGTCTGACTGATGATGGGGTGGGATGGGACATGCAGCTCTGAGAAGATTCAAGGAGACTGAAGCTTTTTCATCTGAGTTTCTCCCACTCCCGGAGTCCGTAGGAGTTCAACTGTAGAGCTGAGGAAATTCTCCCAACTGTATCATGTAGCGCTGAGAAGTTCCTCTGCAGAAACTTGGTAGGCAGAAAGAGTGTGAGTGAATTCATTTATGTGCCTAATTTAAGACACAATCGAGAGGCACAGTGTTCTAATAGATGGAGTTCTGGCTGAGGAGGTAAGAAGCCTGAGTTCTATTCTTGGCTCCGATGATGGCTCAAGCTTGGTGACACGGAGGGTTGGCACTTTCCAGAAGAATTTGAACTCTAGAGACAGTCAACTCAGGACAAAATTATATATAAATCCATTATCTAGAGCTTTCATTGTTCTGATAAAACCCAAATTTTGCTCTCCCTAAATTCTCAGAAAAGTCCTAATGAAAAATGTTCTTTGAGTTGAACCTCTAGGGGAAAAAGGAGTTGTTTAGCATTCACCGAGCGAGGGGGAGATTTCTTTGGAACGTTGTTCAAAGCAGGCCTGTGGGGCAGGGGAGGGGCACTTCCCCAACCCTGGCAGTGGGGAGACAAACAGGATGCTTTCAAGTCCTGCCTAAGGCACTGAACACAGCTGCATCGCTGACTTGCTAGAAAAATGACCTTGGCCATTAGTTTGAGTGCTTGGTGGTTGTTTCCCTCTGAATAGCACACTCTGGGAAGATTTTAGATTTAGAAGACAAAACAATCTATACCCATAGTTCCACTGACCTTACATCCACTGCTATCTGCTCATTGGCTAAAGTTTACTTTCTCAGGCCTCCATGATGTCATAAAAATAGATCTCAAGTACAGTCATAACCAAATTACATCACCTAATTTTCCCCTCAAAATAATGATCTTTCCACCAAGTAACACAGTGCCCCAATAAATAATACTGTAATATATACAATGTTCCACTCAAAGTAGTCTTTCCCCCTCTGACACTTAGAACACCTTTCGATTCCTTTTTCCCCCACGCATTTTAATTTTTCTCAACTGTCAAAAAATCTGTCTTTGTATCCTGTTTGACTTTATCAATGATAAACAGTTTATTTTGTTATAATTAATTGATTCGATCATTCAATAAATATTTATCAGTGCCAACTATGGGTCACGCACCTTGTTAGGTATTCGGGATACAAAGATGATGTCTGTCCCTGTCCATAAGAGCTGACAGTCGAGGTGGGAAAACGGACCGATCCGAATAGACTGGGTCACAGGTGCTCTGATAAAAATCCGTGCAGGCTTGGAGGGGTGCAAAGGCAGGAGAGGATGGGAAAGCGGCTCAGAGAGGGAAGTTAATGAAAAGATGTTTTCTAGGCGGAGAAATAGGTATTTTCAAGGGTTTGGCTTCCTGAGAAAATTCAAAGCAGAGCATAGTATGAGGTGTTTGGAGAATCTCAGTGGTTGAAGCCAAGGCAGAGTATGAGACGTAGGCAGAGGTCAGATCTTGGAGTGTCACTCATGCTTTCCCAGACTTTATCATGTAGGCGATGAGAAATTATGCAAGGATTTTAGTAAGGGAAGGATGTGAGTCAATGTGCAGAAAAAGATCGATCTGGTCCCTGGGTAGAGCTTGGGTTAGAGAGAGTTTTACACCCAAGTATGCATTCTCTCTTCTGCTAACAAACCCTGTATTTTTCTTGAGGAACCAACTGTTCCCCATGCCCAATTAATGGGGTTTGTGTGGGCTCCTCTCCTGGCTCAGTTGGGCATTAACATGGTGAGAGTCAAGAAGAGCTGATCCCAGGACGTTTGCTAAAGCACCTAAGGAAGAGGCTGTCTCCGAAGTGAGACTGGTAAAGGAACGGGCCTCGAACTGAACTGCCAGCGTGATCCACATTGGGATCATGCCTGAGAGCCAGCCTGAAACGGGGCCACAGAGAGGAAAGGAAAGTATAAGAACGGAATGACACAGAGCCATAAATAATTTTTTTAGACCCTGAATTAAGCTGTCCCTGAATCTTCTGACTTCTATGTTATATAAGCCCATTAGTTTGAGTTTTGTCACTTGCAACCAAAAGATTCCTAATTCAGTGAGGCAAGGAGATCAGTTAGACGATTAATGCAATAGTCCTGGTGAGAGATGAGAAGAAATCGAACTAAGGCAGTAGAAGCAGATGTGAAGAATATAGTGTAAAGAGTGAATTAAACTAAAGAGGTAGAATTCTCTCCCAGAATTTAGTGACAGATTAAATGTGAGGGTGAGGAGAGGAAGGCACCTAACTTGACTTGCCAAGGCAGTACCATTCGCCAACACAGGGGGTATCTGAGATGAAAAGGATTGAGGGAGAAGAGGATGAGTTTGATTTTTAGGTGAGCTGAATTATGGCCTCTGGGATATCCAGATGGAAAGGAGATGTACAGTAAACAGGTGGATAATGATTCTGGAAGGCAGAAAAGAAGTCTGGATGATCTTGAGATATGAAATATCAAATGCGGTTCACAGATTCCCACAACAATTATTAGACACCCAAAGATCCCAAGATGGAGACAATCAATGGATATGAACCAAAAAATAGCTGCTTCTCAAAGTGAGAGCAATTTACGTTTTTGGCATGACAATTCTTGTTTGTGCAGAACTATTCAGGATGTTCCGGAATTTTTAACATCTCCCTAAGCTAGGCACTAAATGCTAGAGCACCTTCCATCCTTCAGTCAATGTGGCAACTGGAAATGACCCCATAGCGTTCCAAGCATCCCCCTGGAGATGCAGTCTCATCCTCTGTAGCCCCTGTGAATCACTGTATTTGTGTGTGGACCTGTATGCTAGCATGTGGGTAGTAGCCTTCCACTACTGTATCATTCACACAGATATAGGTGAAATGGCTTATCTGCAAATACAATGGAAAAGCTACACAATGAACCTAATTCTGAGAAGGTAGTGTACTTCCCCACTGTATCATCCTGCTTGTCTGTTCTGCTCTTCTCAGGACTTTAGTCTTCTCAGACCACTCAAAAGTTCTATCTCCAGCCATTCTCATCCCCTGCACCACCTGAAGTGCATCATTTTCAAATGCAAAAATGACCATTCGTGTAAAAGTGCACAAGCACCGTGTTACAAACTGCATCTGACTTTGTACTTTCAGATGGGCAACATTTATGACCTACTTGTACCATTGCTAAGTTTTGGGAACTGGTTAATATCTTTCAAAGCCAGACAATATGGCAGTATGCTTTGAAAGTGAGATTCTAGTAACGTAAAAGTCACTTACCTGCAAATGAGCAGGTTTCCATGTGTGATAGTAACGTACTTATGTGTTGGGAATGACATGTGATATGGGGATTATGAAAACCTCCAATGATGATGAATATATGAAAGATATTACTGAAGTATGCTCTGATTGGCTTCTTGATTCAATGAATAATAGGTGTCTCTCAGACTAATTTGAAAGCCTTCAGTTTTTTGACAAGCCCTTCAATTTGCACAGTACCATGAATTAACTTGTATGTAAACATTGCAATTAGATGAATTCAGTAAAATGCACCACATGCATCCTATTTTATACACTTGCTCTTGGAGTAAGAGTCTCAAGGAAATTAAGAGGTCTTTATCTTTTAAAGCAGAAATGGTGGGAGGTTAATTTTTTCTCCATTTCTACTGGGATAAAAGAGAGCCTGAGAAAAAAGTACAGGGGTGATAAACTCCTGCCAGTGTAGACCACAACTCTGGGTTGACAGTGGGGGAAGTGTCATTGTCTGTCTCTGCCATGTCTACACAGGCTAAAGGACAGTTTTCAGGCCCAAATCCTGTGCAAAACAAAGAACACGAAGGGGGGAAAAAAACCCTAACCCAATATGCTTGTGAACAACCTAACATCTGTCTAACATTTCATGGTGTCTTCACTTAACTACCAAATCGAGTCACCTGTGTAAGTGGCTAGTTTAGACTTTCCTCTCCAAATCATTACTACTGAAACAGAAGACAATGGAAGGAAACAAAATGAACTAGAAAATGTCTTCTCTCCACCATATTTGGTAGTGGGTTCTGTAACACGGTGGAGAGACTGGAGCCGAATACACTTACTTCTGGGTATTTAAAGGAAGAGAGGAAGAGCAAGGCATTTCCTCTGGTTTTTTGTTTCCAGCTGGGGAGCTCTCCAAGGGCAAAGCCCTTTACTAGGAAAGAGAACGGCTTGTAAGTGAGTAGTGGAGAGATCTGACAATTCTTTGAGTCTTATATCTCCTGAAGCATGAAAGAAGGCCAAAAAGTAGGGATGAAAAATGTTTTTGATGCACGCTCAGCCATTTTCTTCAAAGAATCGCCCTTTCTCTTTATTCAGTGGTTTCATCTTCAAAGTCCCAGGATATGGTATTTGTCCTGAGCAGAATTTTACTCAGGAGAAGCTGCCACATGGCTATGCTCTCATCAACAGGAAAGCCTCCTATGAATGGACAAAGCCAGCAATATTTTTAAGTGTGCTTCATAACTAAACAAATGGAATCAAGACCATTTTTGTGATATCACATGGACCAAGGAAAATTCTTTACTTCTCATTATTTCAGGGAAAATTAGATTTCTAAATCTCATTTTATTTATAAGATGATTAACTATAGGGATTGTTCTTCCTATTTATTGTTGAGAAAACTCAACATTCAAAATCAAGGGACTTGCCCAAGATTACCCAATTAGGAAGTAGCAAAGCAAGGATTAAGGCTAACTCCAAAGACAACATTTTTTCTGCTACAAAGCTTCCTTGTGCCGGTGGTTATCAAACTTCAGCATGTTTCGGAATTACCTAGAAGACTGGTTAAAACACAAACTGCTGAGGCCACCACAGAGTTTCTTTTCTCAGTAGGTCTGGATTGGGGTCCAAGAATTTGCATTTTTAGCAAGTGCCCCAGAGATGCTGATGCTTCTGGTCCAGAGATTGCACTGCACTTTGAGAAATTCTGACCTATTACCTGTGTATATTTTTTGTCAGCCTTTGGTTCTTTGTAAGCTGGCTGCCCTTGTATCCAGAAAACAAAAGTACTAATTACTACCTGGCGTTTCTTTCTCCAATGTAGTTTGGAAACATAGGTAAAATACGGGTTCATACTAAAGATGGAAAAGTATTTGGTAATAAGGCATTACCAAAAATGTTTGCCCCTGATGTTTAACAAGTACCCAGACTATGAAAGGCAATTGGACAAATACCATATGATGTCACTTAAATGTGGACTCTAAAATATGACACAGATGAACTTATCTACAAAACAGCAACAGACTCACAGACTTCTGGTTGCCAAGGGGGAGGGAGGATGAGGGGAGGGATGGATTGGGAATTTGGGATTAGCAGATGCAAACTATTATATGTATCAATAGAATGGATAAACAACAAGGTCCTACTGTATAGCACAGGGAACTAGATTCAATATCCCATGATAAACCATAATGGAAAAGAATACAAATAAGAATGTATGGGTAACTGAATCACTTTGCTGTACAGTAGAAATTAACACAATATTGTAAATCAACTATACTTCAATAAAATAAGTTTAAAAAAAGAAAAGCAATTGGATACGTGAGTCTCAATGAAGTTGTTCTTTCAAAGATTTCCCTTGGGAAATACATGCTAACTCCAAAGATAATTTATGCTACTAAATTTTTGATACTAAATCTTTATCCTTTGAGGAGAAAAACCAAAAAGCCACTTGAAGCCTAATGTAGCAAGCAAACAATCAAAATAGAATATATTCTTCAGGATTTTTAAAAAGGCATATTTCCTTTACATGCCCCTTAGACTAATCATGAATAAAATTGTGAAGGAAGAGGTTCAAACACTCATGGAGTTGTAGCAGATTTCCAATGAAACTGCTTTGTGTATGTGGAAGGATTTTGAACTGTATGGAAACAGTAAGTTTCCTTCAAATGCTGAAATCCTATACAATTCAACAGCAGTCTAGATCAAAATTCTTGATTTTTATTACTTTTCTATTGATAATTGTAAGATCAACAAATTCCAAAGGACATCAGTTTTATGGAACATTTTTAAGTAAGCAGGTATTGAAGCATAACATACATATGGAATGTAAATGAATTATAAGTGTGCAGGTCAATGTATTTTCAGAATGAACACATCCATGTACTCAACAGCAGGTCAAGAAAAAGAACATTACAAGCATCCCAGAAGTCTCCACCTTTTTGTTCACTGCCTGTCACAACTCCTCTTAAGGTAAACTCTCTCCTAAAGTTTATCACATTTGACTAATTTTGCTTATTTTTGAACTTTCAGTACACTTTTTTTTTTTTCAGTACACTTTTGTGTCTGGTTCATACCACTCAATATTATGCTTAAGAAATTCATCCACCTGTATGCAGAAAACTATAAGACACTGATGAAAGAAATTGAAGATGATACAAACAGATGGAGAGATATACCATGTTTTTGGACTGGAAGAATCAACACTGTGAAAATGACTATACTACCCAAAGCAATCTACAGATTCCATGCAATCCCTATCAAACTACCAATGGCATTTTTCACAGAACTAGAACAAAAAATTTCACAATTTGTATGGAAACACAAAAGACCCCGAATAGCCAAAGCTCTCTTGAGAAAGAAAAATGGAGCTGGAGGAATCAGGTTCTCTGGCTTCAGACTATTCTACAAAGCTACAGTAATGAAGACAGTATGGTACTGGCATAAAAACAGAAATATAGATCAATGGAACAGGATAGAAAACCCAGAGATAAACCCATGCACATATGGTCACCTTATTTTTGATAAAGGAGGCAAGAATATACAATGGAGAAAAGACAGCCTCTTCAATAAGTGGTGCTGGGAAAACTGGACAGCTACATGTAAAAGAATGAAATTAGAACACTCCCTAATACCATACACAAAAATAAACTCAAAATGGATTAAAGACCAAAATATAAGGTCAGACACTATAAAACTCTTAGAGGAAAACATAGGCAGAACACCCTATGACATAAATCACAGCAAGATCCTTTTTGACCCACCTCCTAGAGAAATGGAAATGAAAACAAAAATCAACAAATGGGACCTAATGAAACTTAAAAGCTTTTGCACAGCAAAGGAAACCATAAACAAGATGAAAAGACAGCCCTCAGAATGGGAGAAAATATTTTCAAACGAAGCAACTGACAAAGGATTAATCTCCAAAATTTATAAGCAGCTCATGCAGCTCAATATCAAAAAAAGAAACAACCCAATCCAAAAATGGGCAGGAGACCTAAATAGAAATTTCTCCAAAGATTATATACAGATTGCCAACAAACACATGAAAGGATGCTCAACATCACTAATCATCAGAGGAATGCAAGTCAAAACTACAGTGAGGTATCACCTCACACCAGTCAGAATGGCCATCATCAAAAAATTTACAAAGAGTAAATGTTGGAGAGGGTGCGAAGAAAAGGGAACCCTCTTGCACTGTTGGTGGGAATGTAAATTGATACAGCCACTATGGAAAACAGTATGGACGTTCCTTAAAAAGCTAAAAATAGAACTACCATATGACCCAGCAATCCCACTACTGAGCATATACCCTGAGAAAACCATAATTCAAAAAGAGTCATGTTCCACAATGTTCATTGCAGCTCTATACAATAGCCAGGACATGGAAGCAACCTAAGTGTCCATCGACAGATGAATGGATAAAGAAATGTGGCACATATATACAATGGAATATTACTCAGCCATAAAAAGAAACAAAATTGAGTTATTTGTAGTGAGGTGGATGGACCTAGAGTCTGTCATACAGAGTGAATTAAGTCAGAAAGAGAAAAACAACACCGTATGCTAACACATACATATGGAATCTAAGAAAAAAATGGTTCTGAAGATCCTAGGGACAGAACAGGAATAGAGATGCAGATGTAGAGAACGGTCTTGAGGACACGGGGAGGGGGAAGGGTAAGCTGGGACGAAGTGAGAGAGTGACATGGACATATATACACTACCAAATGTAAAATAGATAGCTAGTGGGAAGCAGCCACATAGCACAGGGAGATCAGCTCAGTGCTTTGTGACCACCTAGAGGGGTGGGATAGGGAGGGTGGGAGGGAGACACAAGAGGGAGGAGATATGGGAATATATGTATATGTATAGCTGATTCATTTTGTTATAAAGCAGAAACTAACACAATTGTAAAGCAATTATACTCCAATAAAGATGTTACAAAAAATAAAAATAAATTAAAAAAAAAAGAAATTCATCCAAATTGTTGATGTAGCAATAGTGGTTCACTCTCTTTGCAATATAGTATTCCACTGTATGAATATACCATGATTTATTTATCCCCTGCTGTTAAAGGGTATTTGAGTTGTTTCCAGTTTGGGGCTATTACAAACAGCACGTCTATGAATATTTCACATACATATCCCACCCAAGAATGAGGCTGTTGGGTCTGCATATGTTCAGCTTGAGTAAATACTATGAAACAGTTTTTGAAAGAGTTGTATCAATTTACCCTCCTTTCAGCAATGTGCAACAGCGGTCCCCAACCTATTTGGCACCAGGGACTGGTTTCGTGGAAGGCAATTTTTCTACAGATGGCGGTGGACGGGGGGCGGGGGGATGGTTCAGGCAGTAATGCGAGTGATGGGGAGCAATGGGGAGCGGCAGATGAAGCTTTGGTTGCTTGCCCGCCACTCACTTCCTGCTGTGCAGCCCAGTTCCTAACAGGCCTCGGACCAGTACCAGTCCATGGCCCAGGGCTTGGGGACCACTGGTGTGCAAGACACCACTTCAGGGCTTCCCTGGTGGCGCAGTGGATGGGAGTCCACCTGCCAATGCAGGGGACACAGGTTTGAGCCCTGGTCCGGGAAGATCCCACATGCCGCGGAGCGGCTGAGCCTGTGCACCAACGGCTGCTGAGCCTGCATTCTAGAGCCTGTGCTCCACAACAGGAGAGGCCATGACAATGAGAGCCTGCGCACCACAACGAAGAGTGGCCCCTGCTTGCTGCAGCTAGAGGAAGCCTGCACACAGCAACAAAGACCCAACACAGCCAAAAATAAACAAAACAAAACCAAAAACAAACAAAAAAGACACCACTCCACATCCTTGTCAGCACATAACATTGTCTACATTTTTAAGTTGATTCTTTCTGGTAGGTGCATGGTGGTATCTTGTAGTTTTCATTTGCACTGCCCCATTAACGAAGGACTAATTACCCTTTCATATGTTTATTGATATTCTTGGTTATTCTCTGTTGTGAAGGATCTCTTTAAAGTCTTTTGCCCATTTCTCTACTGGCTTGTATGCCTTTTTCTTATTTACTTTTCAGAATTTCTAAGTATATTTTGGATATGAGTCCTATGTCAGATATATGTTTTGAAAATCTCTCTCCCCTGCTTGCCTTTTCACTCTCTTAATGGTGATTTTTAAAAATCAGAAGTTTTAGATTTTAATGTAGTCCAATTTATCATTCTTTTCCTGATTTTAAGACATTCCTTGTTTTATTTGTATATGAGCCAATAAATTTCTCTTCAAACAAGCTTTAGGCTCATACTACAAATTTTCACATGTCATATTTTATTACCACTTAACTCAAAAATATTCTCTCATTTTCATTTAATTTCTTCTTTGGTCCATGGATTGTATAGAAGTATGCTGCTTAATTTCAAAACTCTGGGGGATATTCTACTTGTTTTATTGTTGTTTTTATTGTTATTTATTTCTAGCTTAATTTCAGTGTGGTCAGTAAGCATATTTTTAACTGCCCCTATCTTCTAAAAATCTTACATTTTGCTTTATGTCCCAGAATGCAGTCAATTTTGGTTAAATGTATTTTAAAAGAATGTGGATTCTATTGTATGGCTGTTTTCCATATATTTCATTTACATCAAGTAATTGTGTACTTCAAATTTTTTATATTTTCACTTTTTTCTCCTTTTTTATATCAGTTATAAAAGAATTGTGTTACTGTGCTCTTTTCAGCATTTTCCATCCTTTTTTCTCTCTGTGCTTTAGTTTATATGTTTCTTATTGTCCTCTCTTCCAGTTTGCTAATCCTGTCAACTGTATACATCTGATACTGGGTGTTTTATTATTATTGTACTTTTTAGTTCTCAAAGTTCTACTTTATCTGTTTTAAGAGCTTCCAATTATCTGGTGAAATTTTTCGTCTTGTAGCCAGTTTTCTTAGACCTATCAATCATAATTATTAAAAGAAAAATGTATGACTGATAAATTTAATAGCTTGGACATCCATAAGTCTGTATCTATTGTCTATTTCTCTCTTTCTTCTGTTCCTTTATATGAATGCCAAAAATTGTGATTGAAATACTGTAGACTTGCAATGTTATCTTCCTCCATAGTGAATTTATTCTATCCTTTGCTAGGAAGTGAGCAGATGACTTTTGCACTCTTTGACAGCTTAGTCTACTTAGCCCTTATGGTGTAGTCAACTCAGAGCCTAGGGTATTGACTAGTTCCCACATCTTTGGCAGGTCGTGGACTCCAATTTTTATCTTCTTAGCATCATGAAACAGCTAAAACAAAAACAAACAAAAACTTTAGTCTGCTTTTTATCTGCTTTCTGCTCAACTTCATAGCCTCTGACGCTGCCTAGTTTAAGAATCAGAAAATGTCTCAAGGGGAATATTGGTGCCAAGTGTGAACTTACTTCCCTGTACCTCCTTTCTCTCTGGGACCTTGGCCCTTCAAGACCTAGCTGCTTTAGCAGGCCCAAAATCCAATTGGCCATCCCAGCTCTTTGAGATTGCCCATAACTCTGTTTAGCAACTCAGCCTCTTTCTCTAGCCCAAGAAATGGAAACGTGCTCCAGGAGAAAATCATCATGCAGAATATCTGGCTCACCATAGTAAACTTGTCTTCTCTCTTAGATATTGGTCCCTCAGATTTTCTGTTCGTGCAGTTGTCTTATAATTTCTTTCTTTGCCACATCCCCCGACTGCCCTGACTGTGTAATTCATATCAGAATCATAAATGCAAAGGAATGCAGAACTGGCTGGATGTTGTTGTTTGATAGTAGAAAGAAGCTGTCTTGGCTGTTCCTAATTCTTTCAAACACCTACTTTGCTTTTTACCCCTCTCTGACTTTTCTAGTTGTTGTCAGTGGAACCATTAGTCTTTTATAAACCACGCCATCATTTCCAGAAGTAAAGTCCTCAGTTTCATGGAATACTTTTGCTGTATAACACCTGCCCCCTTTCCCATGCTAACTCCAACACTCTTATATATACCTGTGGGACAGGATAATGCTCTCCATATCTCCTCTAACAACATGGTTACCCCAAACTTATTATGAAATGACTCTAACAAAATAAATAGAGTAAACTTTAAGACTGGAACTTGCATAAGAAAGCTGAGTTTCACATGAGGCAACCATGTAAGTGTGTCTTCAGGATCTACTGTAGTATCTGAATTAAGGACACATGCAACCCTGGTCAATGACAGAGCATGGCAGAGGGTACTACATCCTGGCCATTTCTACCCAACATGGGACTCTTCTACAGGGAATCTTATATAGGCCTAGACTCTCTTAGAATAATACCCATGTCTTAGGCACTTCCTACACAAACATCCTTCCTTTCTTCTCTCCTTTCACCTGTGTCAAACCTGCATTGCCATCTAAAGACTTTTCTTGTCTGCTTCTGGTCCCTCTCCCTTTATCCTTCATAGGAGATCCCCCAAAAAGCTTTTGTATCAATACTTCTGACTCCATCGTGGTGTCTGCTCCCCAGGGAACTTGAACTGACACACACTCACATAAATCCCATTCTTTTAGATATGTGTCCTTAAATTATTCATGATGGCTAAAAAAGTAGAAACCTTCTTGGTTGTGCTTCCCCACTAGTTTTTTTTTTTCTTTGCGGTACGCGGGCCTCTCACTGTTGTGGCCTCTCCCGTTGCGGAGCACAGGCTCCGGACGCACAGGCCCAGCGGCCATGGCTCACAGGCCCAGCCGCTCCGCGGCATGTGGGATCTTCCCGGACCGGGGCACGAACCCGTGTCCCCTGCATCGGCAGGCGGACACTCAACCACTGCCCCACCAGGGAAACCCCCCCCACTAGTTTTTGTTGCACGTAATATGGCAAGATTTATCTCACTTCTCTGGGAACCCAATAGTACAAGACAAAACTTACCATCCAGTAGGTCAAGTTCAACCCCTTTTTGATGTCTCTCTTACCCATCGGACACAGGCTCCTCTATACACATCGCAGATTTGTCATCCTGAGGTTTTAGTCTGTTTTAGTCTGTGAATAGGCTGTCTGCTTACTATCTATGGCCCAACTGCAGCCATGTTTCAGAACAAACACCTAGTGCAATTTTGGTTAAGCTACGTGAGTGGCTGTGGAAGTTTGAGTATCACTTCTTTCTACTATCAACAACATCCAGCCAGTTCTGTGTTCCTTTGAGTTTCTGATTCTGATATGAATTACACAGTCAGGGCAGTAGGGGGATGTGGCTAGGAAATAAATTATAAGACAACTGCACTAACAGAAAATCTGAGAAAAAGCCTTGCCAGGAAGCAGGACTTAAAGGGAATAAGACATCAGGCAAACACCACAAAGCCAATCATCTCCCAGGGACCGGCGTTTTCCCTGGAAGTATGGCCAGGGAGCAGACTCCTGATGGCCTGTGTGAAACTCATAATGACTTCCTTGTTCCCTTCCATTACCCAGGCTAAAATGACTCTCATTTCAGAAAACACTTTTCTCCGTCATTCTCCTAAAATCCGTGGAAATCAAGCTGAACAATTTCATTATCATTACATGGCAGAGAGGAAAAATAGGTCTCAACAAATGCCTGCTCAAAGGCAGTCATGAGCACAAATGGAGCAGTGTCAGAATTGAAAAGAGAGTGATATTATTCTAACACATTGTACATATCGAGGTTTGCCATTCCCTTCCATGGTCTCATGGCCAACTCTGCAATGCTGAATAATTTTAAAGAAAAAGCTGGGCCCTGACAACTAGAGTCAGATGAGTTTTCATTCCTTCACAGTGTCTGACATCAGAGTTCCAATTTTGATTGGCTTACATGGATCAGTAACTTTCTTCCTTCTTAACAGGGACCCCACACTGAAGTCTACTAAATTGTATGTGGTGAAGTATGCAATAAAATACAAGTATAATAAACTCCAATGAGAAGACTGAAAATACATAACTGATAAGCTGAAGGACCACAAGATAAGGAATTGAAATACCACAAAGAAATTATTATACAAGGGCTAAGTGTTTAGAAGACAAGCACAGTTTAAAGCTCACTGATTCATTTTCCCAGACCTAAAAGGACAATAAATCAGAAATATTCCAGCCTCGGGCTTCCGTGGTGGCGCAGTGGTTGAGAGTCCGCCTGCCGATGCAGGGGACGCGGGTTCGTGCCCCGGTCCGGGAGGATCCCACGTGCCGCGAAGTGGCTGGGCCCATGAGCCGTGGCCGCTGAGCCTGTGCGTCCGGAGCCTGTGCTCCGCAACGGGAGAGGCCACAACAGTGAGAGGCTTGTGTACCGCAAAAAAAAAAAAAAAAAAAAAGAAAGAAATATTCCAGCCTCTAAAGATGAGATGATACTGAAGCAATTTTGCAATCTTCATTACAGTGAATCCTTTCTTTTTGACCTTACATCTCTCTGTGGATGAGTCAATGTTTCTTCTTCCTTTTAAATTCAGTAGGAAATTTATGGTTGAGCTAGATAAGGAAAATGTGCAGTATTTGTCTGCTCTAGTTTACCACTAGTGTTTGCCCTTACTGGAGAGCATGTGTATGTGAGGAACTATTCCTGACCAAACTGTGAGGTAACCCTTTGTAGCACCCTTCATCACCCCTTTTGGAGTCCCTTCTGGCGAAATATCCAGATGTTTCCACCCCAGGGAACCAATTCTATGTACTCTTCTTACTCTTCACTCCCTATCATCCTTGACCTACTGAGGTGTTAATTCTACCGAGGTGTCAGAACACAGCATGGCATTTTGGCCTCCAAACCTTGGCATGACTCCTTCTCTGCTTAGAATTCCCTCCCTGCCCTTCTCCATCTGTTTAATTTCTGCCTTTTCTTAAAGGCACACATATTGGCTTGGACTCTTTTGATCATAAGTAGCTAAAATCATACTTAGCTTAAGCCCAAAGGTACCCAAGCCACGGGCAGTATAGAATCTAGGTGGCCACAGGATATCTGGAACCAGGCTCTCAAATGCTGTCAAGACCTACTACCTCCATTTTCTTTCGTGGATACCTTCAAGAATTCAGCTGCCTTCTCTTAAAGAAGCTTTTACATAATGTGGGAAACATGGTCTTCTGCAGCCCAACTCTTCCCAGCTTTGCCAACAGAGAATAACTGCTCCCTTTCCTTACGTCAATTTTTTAAATGCTTTAGACGTTTACCAGGTGGCCTAAGTTAGATCACATACTCATATTTATATGCGTGGGAACAGATCAGTAGAGTTTTCAACGCTTATTAGGGCTACATGGTTGGAGAAGATTAGAGGGAGAATTCTCTAAAAGAATTTCCTGAAAAGATGGAGCTTTTTATTTCCAGAAGAAAACTGTGATGAGTGGACCAAAAAATGAGTGTCCTCCTATATCTAGTTTGGTTCTGCCTCTTTTCAAGGTAGTAGCCTCACATACTTGGGAAAGTCACTTGTACTTTCTTGGCCTATAAAATTAGGAAGTTGAGCTGAATTGTCTTCAGGATGCTTTAAGATTTAAAATTTTATAACCCTTCATTTCTAAGTCCCTTTAGACTTTCTTGAGCATCTTATATTACTCTCTACCTTCTCTGGATCTATGCATTGCTGACATAATTTTTATGGGCTATATTAAAAAAGCTTAGGTTGAACTTTATAATAAGCCTGAGTTAACTATTTAGACTGCTAATTTAGGATACTGCAAGTGTCAAATGTACATGACTTCTGAAAAATAAGTTGATAAATTACTCACTCAAAGAATCTATGGAGGCAATAGGGGCCAAATAAAAACAACTAAGATAAAGTTACCACTATGAAAGGAAGAAGGAGTTAGAAAGACAGGAATTCCTCTTGCAATCACAAGGTAAGAAGGTAACTAAGCCCAGGTATTAAATCTCTCTCCAAATCATCACCGTGTTCAGCCTGGAATAACCAGTGGAATGGAGGGGATAGGAATACAGGAGAAATTTCTTGGAAATGGAAAAATTAAAAAGTGGACCATCTATGAGGCACAAACTCCAAGGAATTTTAGCTAGACATATTGTGGATAGAAAGAGAATTCTGAAAGGTATTAAGATACCTTCCCGAGAAAGCAAAGCCTAATTATAAGAAAAAAAAGAAAAATATCAGAAAAGCCCCCACAAATATGTTATAATGGGATTTTGGCTAAAGGCAAGTAGAAAACAAGAGAAAGACAGAAGCCAATTCTTTGAAACTTATGTCAACAATTTGGATCAAGAATATTCAGTAGTATTACCTTCACAGGCTACTGAATAAAACTGATGAAAGCTAATAAGAGGACTTCTTAATGCAACAAGGTTTTCCTGGGAGGGAGCTAGTGGAACTAGGATACAGGCAGACATTTTTTTTTTTTTTTTTTTTTGCGGTACGCGGGCCTCTCACTGTTGTGGCCTCTCCCGTTGCGGAGCACAGGCTCCGGATGTGCAGGCTCAGTGGCCATGGCTCACGGGCCTAGCCGCTCCGTGGCATGTGGGATCCTCCCGGACCGGGGCACGAACCCGTGTCCCCTGCATCGGCAGGCGGACTCTCAACCACTGCGCCACCAGGAAAGCCCCAGGCAGACATTCTTATCCTGACTATCTGGAGTGGAGACTGAGACAAAATTGAAAATTAGATGCAATGAGCCTGTCCCCAGTGCAGTAGCATCACTAACAGAGAAGCTATGCAGTGTTAAGTTTACCCTTTGAAAACGCAGAGAAAGTGGAATTAGAGATGAAAAATACAAAAAAAGAGCTTAATAGATACTGTGGGCAATGAACTGAAATCAGGAGACAGGTACAAGTGCTCATGAGAATCCACCAGAAAAAAAGAACAAAACAATTATTAAAGATATAATAAAAACAAACTTAACTAAGGTGGAGAAAGTTGAACTTAAAGCTGAAAGAATTCCATCAGTACCAAGCAAAATTCAATGAAAGGGGAATCATATTTAGACATATCCTGGTAGATTGTTGAACAAAAGAGAGAAAAAAATATCTCCAACTGTCCAAGACAAAAGTGACCAACAAAGGGAAAAAAATGTCTTTTTTTTTTTTCAGTTTTCTTTCCTGCCACATAAAATGAAGGAAATTTTGTCAGACTGAAAGGAAAAAGTTGTAGCCACGAATTCTATACCCAAATCTACATCTAAATAGGAAAAAGAAATGTACTTATAAAGAAAACAGAGAAACATTTTCAAATGTTCAAGGGTTAAAGAAGTTATAATTGGCAATTGAAAAAAATCCAAGAAAAGGGGAAGCAATAGAATTAAGAGCTCTGAAATGAACAAAATAAGTTCCAAATAACTGTCGTTATTTGGAAAATATGGTAACATTTGGTAAAATTCAAATATCACAAATAATTTTTAAAAATAAAGACACTTATCTAAAAATGCTAATTTAACAATGTCAATTTAATACCAATAACAAAGCAGGCAAAAATCTTAAGGTATGCCAACCCAAATCAAGATGTGACAATGGAAAAGTAGGATGAAAACAAACTCATTAAATAATATACTAAAATTGGTGAATTGTATTATATGTAAATTATATGTCAATAAATAGAGCTAAATACATATGCAAGAACATATACATACATATAATTACACATATATACGGAGAATATTATGGACAACTTTATGCAGATAAGTTCAGCTATTTAGATGTAACAGACACTTTTTTGGAAAAACACAACTTTGCAAATTTGATGAAAGTATTTAGAAATAGATAGTAAAATTTGTCATATATCTACTAAAAAAATTGAATCTGTAATTCGAAACTTCCCCATGAAGCATTTGACAAAATTCAATGCTAATTCACAATAAAACTTTCAATGAACTGGGAAAAAATAAGCTTCAATAATCTGATTTAAAGTATTTCAAAATATCCAGCAATCAAAATCATATTAAATAGTGAAAATTGATATCACTCTGAGATCAGGAATGAGACAATGATGCCCACAACCAGTACTGCTATTCAACATTGTACTGAAGGACCAAGCCAGCTCAATAAGGCAAGAAAAATAAGTAAAAGATTTAAGGACTGAAAAGGAAAACATATTCAAAGTTGTGTACAGATAAATTGTGTGAATCAAAAGTAAATTCAGGGCTTCCCCAGTGGCGCAGTGGTTGAGAGTCCACCTGCCAGTGCAGGGGACACGGGTTCGTGCCCTGGTCCGGGAACATCCCACATGCCGCGGAGCGGCTGGGACCGTGAGCCATGGCCGCTGAGCCTGCATGTCTGGAGCCTGTGCTCCGCAAAGGGAGAGGCCACAACAGTGAGAGGCCCGCGGCGTACCGCAAAAAAAAAAAAAAGTAAATTCAGCAAAATTGCTGGATACAAAGTCAATATACAAAAATCAGTTTTACTTCTATTATCAACATAAAACAATAAGAAAATGATATTTGAAAAGCAATAACATTTATGATAGTATCAAATAAAAACATCAAATACCAGTAATACATATAACAAAAAACATGCAAGATTTCTACCCAAAAACTAAAAACTTTTATTGAGACAAAGTGAGAAAACCTAAACAAATGGACAGATATATCATATTTGTGAGCTGGAAGATTATATATGGTAAAGCTATCATTTTCTCTGAATTAAACTGTACATTCAATTCAATCCTAATAAAAATCCAACTAGGTTTTCATTGTTGCAGTTGTTGTTTCTAATTGACAACATAATTCTAAGCTGTAGATGGACATTTAAAGATCTAAGAGTAGTAAAGTCATTCTCAAAGAACTAGTGTGGAAGACTTATAACATTAGCTATCAAGATTTATTATAAAGCTACATTCATGACACAAAGGTATGCAAATAGACCAAAGAAACAGAATAGGGACCACAGAAACAAACCCACAGTTTTATGGTCATTAAATTTACGACAAAAGTGACACTGCATAAGAGCATGCTGCTTTCAATATAGAGAAAAACAAATAAATCATGACCTCACACCATACTTAAAAGTCAATAAATATTATTCCCAGATGAAAGTTAGATCTAAATGTAAAAAAAATTTTTAAAGCCTCCAGATTATTGTATTGGAATAGATTGTTATGACTTGGAATAGGCAAACCTTTTTTTCATGACATGAAAAGCCATAACAATAAAGGAAATAATTGAAAATTGTGTATATTAAAATTCAGGACTTCTGCTCATCCAGAGACACCTATAAAAGAGTCAAAAACAAGCCAAGGTATACAAGAAAACATTAATATACATCTATCTGACAAATAACTCCCACCCAAAATATATTAAAATTCCTAACAATAAATTTTAAAAGTATTTCCCAATAGAAAAATGAGCAAAATGCTTCAACAGGAACTTCACAAAACAAAGTATCTAAATAGTCATAAATATATAAATATATATATATTTTTTTTAAAGTGCTCTGCCTTTTCTATCTCATGAAAATACAAATAGCCATGAGATGCTAATACATACCCAGCATAATGATTAAAATTACCAAGAGTTGACAAGTATGTGCAATGACTGAAAATCTCATACACCACTCCTAGGGGTGTAAACTGGTACCAACACTTGGGAAAACTTTCCTGGCATTATCTCCTAAAGCTAAACATATGCATACCCTGTGACCCAGCAATTCCACTCCTTAGTATACAGCCAACCAAAATGCATACATATGTACTCCAAAAGACATGTATGAAAATGTTCATGGCAACACTGTAATAGCCCCCACTGGAAATAAACCAAAAGCCCATTCATAGCAAAAAGGAAAAATAAATGGTATAGTCAATGTAATACAATAAAAATGAACACCACTAAAAAAACGACATGGAGGACCCTCACAAACACAATGCTGCACCAGAGAAGCTAACAAAAAAGAATATAGAGTGCGTGGCTCGCTCACATCACGTTTGCTAATGGTCAAAATTAATGGGTAGTACAGAAATCAGGAGAGTGGTCATCCAGGGGAGGGAACTGGTAGTTCAGGGAAAGGTTTATGGGAGGCGTCCAAAGGGCTGGTGATATTCTCCTTTCTGCTCTGCATTGGTGGTTACCCAGATGGGTTCACTTCATGAAAAATTAATCAAATTTCACACTGATGATTGGTGTACTTTGTTATATACATCAATAAAAAATTACTTAATATCAACTTATAAAACATTGCATTATAATATCAATTTTAAGGACAAAATGGTTATGTGTATATAAGAAAAAGTCAAAATGTGGTTGTTCCTGTGTATCAGAAATACTTAAGAATTAATTACTTCAGAATTAATTGCTTTAGACTTTATTTGAATGTTACTAATTTTTTAATTTTATTTTCTGTGTTGTTTTCTATTTCCAATTTTTCCACAGTGCCCAAGAATCACTTTTCTATTATAAAAGAAAAATAAAAATAGTTTAAATACAGGAAGAAGGCCCTCTTCGGGCTCGACCCATCAGATGGCTTGACCAGGAAGCCTGTAGTTAACAGATGGATCTAGAAGAGAAGTTGCTCCTTTAAAAAAGTTACTGAGCTGAGCAGGAGTGACTGATGAGCAAATAAAAAATGAGTCCAACCAGACAAGTATAAAACATTGTACTTCAGGTTAAAGTCAGTGAGAAATGATAACATCTCATATTTCAGTGGCTCTTTATGGTTTCAATGTACTTTCATGTCCATTTTCTGATTTTAGCCTTGCAAAATTCTGTGAAATAACTGGGGCAAGGTCTACTATCATCATTTCATGAATAAGAAGTGAGCCCTAGAGAGACAAAGTAGCATGCCAAAACCTAGAACTGGGTAAGTGACTGAGGGAAAATAATAGTGACCTAGCAATTTTTGTCCCAGTTAGGTGGTCTTTTATGAGCAATGGTGATCAAAACTTTTAAATATTCAAAGACACCCAAAATATATCCCTCAAGTAACCATTTCAAAAAAATCACTCAAACGCCCTTCTATACAAAAAAGCAGTAAGGAATCATTTAAAAGCAATAAATAGTAACAAGAATTCAGGAATTAAAAAGAAAGCATGTGGGCTTCCCTGGTGGCACAGTGATTAAGAATCTGCCTGCCAATGCAGGGGACACAGGTTCCATCCCTGGTCCGGGAAGATCCCACATGCTGCGGAGCAACTAAGCCTGTGCACCACAACTACTGAGCCCGCAAGCCACAACTACTGAAGCCGTGTGCCACAACTACCGAAGCCCATGCACCTAGAGCCCATGCTCTGCAACAAGAGAAGCCACCACAATGAGAAACCCGCGCACCGCAACAAAGAGTAGCCCCTGCTCACCGCCCGCGTGCAGCAACAAAGGCCCAACGCAGCCAAAAATAAATTAATTAATTAATTTAAAAAAAAGAAAGCATGTGAAAAGATACACATCAGCACTATAACCAAATAAACTTATGGAATTAAATACAAATAATGATAATAAATATTACCAAATTGAATCTAGAAAATTTTTTTAAATCTTAGCGTCTTATATTTCTAAGTATATAATAGTCTGGGTCCAAAGTCATTAATATAGCTAATATTGGCATGTGTTTGTCATATCAGGAAACCAAAATTTATTCCTTTATTTTTAAACTTTGAAAATTAAAGATATGCTTAAGGTATTTAAAAAAAATTTTTAAATCACCAAGAGAATTTGAAACAAGACGTCCTCCAAAAAGAGTCCTCCTTATTATATTTTTTATAAAGTATATAAAAGAAAAGCAAATGCAAAAGGCAAAACACGTTAACGTAAAACAAGGTGACAGGAATAAGAATTACTTGGATCAATACAGATGATGTAAACTATAATCTAAAGACAAAAATTCTAAGATTGGATTAGAAAATAAATTCTACCAGATGATTCTTACAGAAAACACTCAAAAATGAGGCTGAAATTTTAAAAATTTTTCAGTGGGTTTATATCAGGCAAAAAGAAAGAAAAGTCAAGAGCAGACTATTAATATCAGGCTAAGTAGATCCCAAGTCAAAGACACTGAATATGGTAAATAAAATAAAAGAGAATTATTTTATAATGAAGTATCTTCATAATGAATATACAGTACAGCAATTTAAAAATATATCAAATGAAACAAGAAGTATATAAAATAAAACCTTTTTGAAAAGATTGTCAGAAAAGCAATTATAGTGAAATGTTTACTACAGCAGTCTCAGTCTCTGACAGGTTAAAGTAGATAATAAATAAGGACATGAAGCTTTAAATAATTTAAATATTAGCCCAGAATTAATAGACTTATAATATGTATTCCCTACAGGTAATATACCATCTTTTTAACTGTCTATGGATCATTTACAAAAATTGACTACAAACACAACTCTTGAATTCAAACAGTAGACATTCTATGACCCACATATTCAGGAAGTCAGAAAGGGCAATATGTCCATGGCCAGCAAGTAACAAATGGTAAAGCCAAAAATCTCCAACAACCTGAACATTTTTTTAAAACTCTGTCCTAAATAAATATCGGGTCAACGAGGACATCAAAATTAAAATCACAGGCGCTTTTTAAAATACTAAAACTGAAAACATTACCTTTCAGAATTTTGGAAATGGGGCAAGAGCTGTACTCAGTATTTTAACTTAAAGAATTTTTTCTCTATTTCCAATAAATGGGGTAAACATTTTTTTAATCTGCATCTTTCTGATCATGTTCTCTTAGTTGATGAGATTTAAACTCAATCATCTAATTGTCCCTTATAAAAGTTGAAAAATGAGACTACCTTCTCTCAGGGTTTCTGGATCTGCAACTGATCTGAAGAACCAACTGGACTTTTGCAGTTGGAATTTTGCAGGTGCTGGAAATGACCCTGTACAGAATTTGTGTCCAATGACCAGAATAGTCATCCCTAATAACACCACCCTGTGCTCCTTGCACAGGCTTCTTAAGCTGCCTACAAAACTTGAGAGAGTGACACCTGCCTTTCTAGAAATGATGCTCTTGGAAGACATCGTCAGGGAGATAGCAGAGAGGACAGGAGAAGGGGAGTATTGTCTAGCTGAGGCAAGTTTAGCGTCTCTGGTACCAGATAAACCTGAGCAGCGGGGCTGCAGTGGCCCATGGGGTCCCACTCTGGCCAGGCAGTGATAATGCACTTGGAGCAGAGAGGAAAGATGGCACATCCAGCTGGACGGATCTGATAACTGGGGAAGTCAGCTGTCGCATGTGGCCACCCGTTGACAGACATAACAGTCCTATAATGAAATTCACTAAGTACAATGATAAGCAAGTTTCATCTGCTCCATTTCAAAAGAGGAGTTAAGAAATGTGAATCTGAGGGACTCTTTTACACCCCACTGAAGGCAATAATCTCAGTATCAGACAGGGCCAAATTTTCTCCATACAATTTGGAATGAGAAAACGCTTCTGCTTCTGGAATATCTAATATCCCTATGCTGCTTAAAGTCTGTAAAATACAGGTCACTGGGTACCATTTTTATGGTGATCACAGCAAATAGGTGCCTGACTCCAGAATGCTCCCAGCAGCTACCTCTGGTTCTCTTCAAGCGACAGCGCAGCATTATCTCCTGGTGTGACGGAGAGATTTGCAGAGTAGAAAAGTCTGGTCATGTTCCCTAAAATGTGACCTGCCTTGGAAACCCTGGACCGGAAGTCAGAAACCAAATTAGGGTAGTGGCCAAATACCTTTAGTTATTTAACAGAGCAGATGGTAAGTACAGTGATTATGTTTGCAAAGTGCCTCCAAATATTAAAATGTGAATGGAAATCAGTGCCCCTTCATTGGGGAGAGGAGAGGCAAGGGTGTTTTTGCAGAAACCCCTAGTTTGCTGTCCAAACATTTAACCAAGATTCTATCCTTTCAAACCTCGCTTATTACCTGGTGCTGCTTAAATACAAAACCAAACAAATCTTAGTTTCCTGTCTAATACTCTTACCTCTTAGCAAACTCTTTCCCATTTACTCGTTAAATATATAATTTGTCATTGATAAACAGCGTTACATCATGCCTTGGATTTTCCTATCCTTTTTATCCTTGATTTTTACAGTTGATATGAATTATGAATTGTGCTGTTCCCTTATCTCCCTTGAAAACAAGTGTTCTGAGCCATGCCCATTATTTTGCTGAGCCCACTGGGAGTAAGGGCCCACAGTTTTGAGGTGATTAGCTGGAGTTGGGGGTGGGGGGGTTGAATTTAACCTTAGGGCAGTTTTTCTTCCAAGAGAAGTCAATGGGCTGGTGTGGCCCTGAATGAAGACTCTGACCCGTAGATTTCTGCTGTTGCCTTCTGACTTGTAATGTTTTTTTCATTGCTTTTTCTATTACACTTGGAATCCTGTAGAAAGTGGTTTATGGCTCATAAAGCTGAAAATTGTAAAATTATATTGCAAAGTAAGGTAACCGTGGCTGAATCAAAGTTTTATATATTCTCATGGCATTGAGAGAAAATATATTTATGTTATGAATTCTTAGAGACAGCCACATTATCTAGCAATAGCCATATGGACCTCTATAACTTGTGTGTGAAAAGCGCTGGACTCCTGTAATGTATTTGCAAAAGCAGCTTTATTTTTGTCTTCAACTGTCACTTTAAATTTACTCTGTAGAGAGTTTTCCCTTTCTTTTCCCTTAATTACCATTGGGACAGACCCCCATGATTTTTCTGTTCCTTTTTTAAAATAGTTTCATTAAAGTATTATTTACACACCATAAAAAGACCCACTGTGAATGTACAATTCAGTGATATTGTTAGTAAGTTTTAGTGAGCTATACATATATCATAACAATCCAATTTTAGAACATTTCCATGACTCTCCCCAAATTCCTTCAAGCCCGTTGCAATGAATTTCTGTTCCCTCCCCAGCCCCAGGAACCACTGATCTACTTTGTCTCTATAAATTTGCTTTTTCTGGACACTTTATGTAAATGGAATTTTACAATTTACTGTCTTTTGTATGGCTTGTTTCACTTGCCACAATGCCTGTGAAATTCATCCATGGTGTAGCATGTATCTGTATTTCATTGCTTTTTATTACTAAATACTATTTTATTCTATGGGTATGCCACAGTTTTATTTATCCATTCAACAATCATTGGACTTTCAGGTTGTTTTCATTTGGTGCTATTATAGATAATGATGCTATGAATACACAAGTCTTTATGTGTACATAGATTTGCATCATCAATTGACCAAAACTAGAAGGTTAGTTTTTGGACTCCCAATTCTGTCTCATTGATTTATATACCTATCTTTCCACCAATAATACCAAACGGTCATAAGTACTGTGGCTTTATATTAAGTTTTGAAATTGGGTTATGTAAGTCCTCCAACTTTGTTCTGTTCTAAAATTGTTTTACGTAATCTGGATTCTTTGCATTTCCATATAAATTGTTATATCAGTGTGTCAGTCAGAGTTAAACAAGAGAAGTAGAGCCAGTAGGACAGATATATATGAAGAGATTTATTATGAGAAATTGGCTTATGGGATTGGAGGGGCTGACTCAGCAAACCTGAAACCATAGGTAGGCAGGCAGGAAAGTCAGCCTGGAACTCATGGATATGGGCTGAAGCTACTGTCAGCAGATAGATTTTTTTTTTTTTCCTCAAGAAAGCATCAGCCCTGATTTTAAGGCCTTCCAACCAACTGAACCAAGCCCACTGAGATTATCCACCTTAATCTCTCTTACTTAAAGTCAAAGGGTTAAGACATTAATCACATCTGCACATTTTCTTCACAGCAACACCTAAATGAATGTTCTATTTGAACAGCTGGAGACTATAGATTAGCAAAGTTAACACAGCAAGAAAAAACAAAAGAAAAAACCTACAATCTGGTTGGCAATTTCTACAATAAAAGTCTGCTGGGATTCTGAAAGGGACTGTGTGGCTTCTATAGGTCAACTAGGAAAGAACAATGTGTCTTCCAAACCAAAACGCCTCTCCATTTATTTCTGTCTTTGTAAATTTATCTTAGCAATGTTTTGTAGTTTTCCATATGGAAAGATTTTTTGTTTTAATTTTTATTGGTTTTAACATTATATAAGTTTAATGTGTACAGTATTATATTTCGACTTCTGTATATACTACAACATGCTCACCACCAAAAGCTGAGTTTCCATCATCACCATACATTTGACCCTCTTTACTCATCTCACCCTCTCTTCACTCCTCTCACCCTCTGGTAACCACTATTGTGTTCTCTGTATCTATGCAGGTTTTGGGGTTTGGGTTGGTTTGTTCATTTATTTGGGGGGGTTTTAAATTGTTGTTTTATTCTTGCCTAATTGCTCTGTCTAGGGCTTCCAATACTAAGTTGAGTAAGAGTGGCAAGAGTGGACATACTTGTCTTGTTACTGATCTTAAAGGGGTAGCTTTCGGATTTTCACGATTGAGTATGATGTTAGCTGTGACTTTGTCATATATGGCCTGTATTATGTTAAGGTACATTTCTTCTATACCCATTTTATTGAGAGTTTTTATTATAAGTGGGGGTTGAATTTTGTCAACTGCTTTTTCTGCATTTATTGAGATGATTATATGATTTCTATTTTTTATTTTGTTAATGTGGGGTATCACGTTGACTGATTTGATGACGTTGAGACATTCTTGCATCCCTCAAAGATATCACATTTGATCATAGTGTATAATCCTTTAACCATGTGGAAAGATTTTTAATCACTAATTTAATTTCTTTACTTATCCTAGAACTATTCAGATTTCCAATTCTTCCTGCATCGGTTTTAGTAATGTGTCTTTCTAGTAATTTGTCCATTTCATGTAAGTTGTCTAGTTTATTGGTATCAGATATTTCATAATATTATCCTGTAGTCATTTTAATTTATGTAGCACCAGTAGTGGTGTCCCCTCTTTCATTCCTGATTTTGGTAATCTGTGTCTTCTCTCTTATTTTTTCTCACTCTAGCTGCAGGTTTGCCGATTTTGTTCATCTTTTTAAAGAACTGGCTTTAGGTTTTATTAGTTTTCTCTACTATTTTTTGTTTTGTTTTGTTTTCTATTTCAATAATTTCTACTATACTCTTTGTTATTCGCTTCCTTCTGTTTGCTTCTAGTTTAGATTGCTCTTGTTTTTCTAGTTTTTAAGGTAGGTGTCTATATTTGTCAGTTTTCTGCTCAGCACTACTTTAGATTCTTTCCATGTTTTTTATGTGTTGTGTTTTTGTTTCATTCAGTTCCAAGTACTTTTCCTTTTGATTTCTTCTTTGACCCAGAGGTTATTCAGAAGTGTGTTATTTAATTTCCAAAGAGATTGGAAATTTGCCAGATAACTTTATGTTGTGAATCTCTAATTTAATTCTGTTTCGTATCAGTGTATGGTCTAACCTAGAGAATGTTGCATGTGCACTTGAAAATAATCTGTATTCTGAAGTCTTTGGATGTTCTATAAATAACAGTTACAGCAAGTTGGTTGATAGTGTTGATAAGTGCTGAAGATTTATATAACCCTGTTGATTTTCTGCCTGGTTGTTCTATCATTTATTGAGAGTGGGCTGCTGAAATTCCAACTATTATTGTTAAATTGTCAATTTCTCCTTTCAATTCTGTCAATTTTTACTTCATGTATTTTGAGGTTCTGTTTTGAGGTGTGTATGTACATTTATTTTCTATCACAAACTTTATTTTTTATTTTTTTAATTGAAGTATAGTTGATTTACAATATTATATTAGTTTCAGGTGTACAGCGTCTGATTCAGTATTTTTACAGATTATACTCCATCAAAGGTTATTATAAGATAATGGCTATAATTCCTGTACATTTTTAATTGTTTGATATATTGATCCTTTTATTATAATGAAATATCCTTTTTCCTTCAATCATATTTCAGCCATTATAGCCACTCCAGCTCTCTTATAGTTAGTTTCATGATATATCTTTTCCATCCTTTTACCTCCAAACTATTCATGTCTCTGAATCTAAGGTGTGTTTCTTGCAAACAACATATAGTTAGATCTTGCCTTTTTGTCCAGCCTGACAATCTCTGCCTTTTGAGTAGGGTATTTAGTTTATCCATATTTAGGTAATTATTGATATCACTGGATTAAGTAGACAACTTTGCTTATTGGTTTCTATTTTGTTTTTATTCTTCTGCTTTTCCTTCGCCAACTCCTTGTGTATTACATAAATATTTAAGTGTTCTAACCCAAGAGGAAGAATGTTCTGAGCATAGAGCTAGGTTAAGAGTACTAGACATGAATCCAAAAACACAGTTTCTAAGAGAAAAAAGTAATAAATTGGACTTCTTTAAAATTAAAATCTTTTGTTCTGTGAAATACCTTTGTAAGAGAATGGGAAGATAGGTTACAGACTGGGAGAAAATATTTGCAAACTATGTTTTACAAATAACTTGTATCTCGAATGTATAAAGATATCTCAAAATTCAACAGTAAAAAAAAAATTTAATTAGAAAATGAATGAAAGTCATGAACAGACATTTCACCATAAAGGAGTTATGGATGACAAAAAGCACACAAAAAGATCTTCAACATCATTAGCCATTACGGAAATGCAAAGTAAAACCACAAGATATTACTACATGCCTATTAGGATAGCTAAGCTAAAAAATAATAATACCAAATGCTGACAAAGATGCAGAGAAACTGTATCTCTTATACATTGCTGGTGGGAATGTAAAATGATATGACCACTCTGGGAAAGTTTGCCATTCTCTTATAAAACTAAATATGCACTTATCATACAACCCAGCAACTCTTGGGCATTTATTCCAGACAAATGAAAACTTATGTTCATACAATAACTTGTACATAATGTATATAGCATACATGAAAGTTTACTTGTAATGGCTCAATACTGAAACAACCCAAATATCTTTCAACAGGTGAATGGTTAAACAAACTCTGGAACAATCATACAATGGAAAACTACTCAGTAATAAAAAGAGACAAACTATTGATATAGCCATCAATTTGGATAGATTTTAAGGACATTATGCTTAGTGAAAAAAGGCAATTTCATAACGTAACATACAATATGATTTTGTTTATATGATATCCTCGAAATGACAAAACTGTAGAAATGGAGAAGAAATTAGTGATTTCCAGGGAACAAGGATGTGATGGGGAGAGTCTGACTATAAGTGTATAGCACACAAGATTTCCTTCATGGGGTTAGAGTAGTTCTGTATTCTGATGTACTCTGATTATGATGGTGGTTACACATTTATACTTGAATTGTACAGAACTACACACAAACACATACACACATGAGTACATACGAAACTCAGTGAAAACCAAATGTAGTCTGTAGTTACCATTGTGCCATTGTCAATTTCTTGGTTTCTCATATTGTTAAATAAGATATGACTATTGGGGGAAGTTGAGTGAAGGGTATAAGAGGCTCTATGTACTACTTTTTGTACCTTCCTCTGAGTCTAAAACAATTCAAAATAAAGAGTTAAAAACAAAACACACTCGAACATATGCATACAGAACGTGTCTAGTCCAATGTATTAATTTACATTTCAGTTTTCATCTGATGGTAACTGGTCTCTTCCTCCATCAGAATCAAAGTTGGGGCTTGGGGATACAGAGTAAGGAGGAAGGCAAGAAGAGAGGATAGGACAGTTCCTATGTGACTGGTATTGTATTGGGATGGCCTCATGTTCTTCAAGGCTGGAGGGAGTTTGAAAATGGATACTCTCTCATCAGAGCTTTTGGCTTCCTGAGTAAAGGTAGGGCATCTTCACTGGCCTCTGCTCCCATGCTACACCCACAACTTCTGAATGCTGACCCTGGTGTCTCCCTCCTTGGGAAGAATCCCTTTTAGAGCAACCTTATGCCAACATTCTCTGTGATTTCCACCTCTGGTAACTGGGACTCCTATACCTTTGATCTGCTGAGAAAAGTGGGTGAAGTTACTGCCCAAAGGCAGTATCCACTGTGTGGCCCCAGGCCACTTGAGCTTTCTCAGAAGTGAATTGGTCATCAGTTCTTACCACCCTGGTAAGACTTTTCTAGAACACTCATGGAAAACTCATAACAACATGAACATGAAATACCACCAGTACCTCAGCAAACATCGAAATTGCCTCTGAGATCACTGCAGCATTCGATTTTAAAAACAAAACTCAATGGCTTGGTTGAATTAGTGTTAATTGCAAATTGTCTGATTTATTTCTCATACCTAATAAAGAAATAGGGCAACATCTTGAATTTAGATGGAGCGGGTCATTTTTATTCATACTACAAAACATGCCACCAATCCTGAAATGTGTTTCTGGATCATTATAATACTACAGTTTAGCGACCAATTAAACACACACACACACAAATCAACTTTAACCAGACGAGCTGTACATAAGCATAGATCTTTGCAGAGCCTGCAGATGGCATGAAACTCTAAGGTCTGAGCAACACTCTGTAAAATGACACACTAATAAGCAAAAAAAAAAAAAAAAAAAAAAAAAAAGAAGAGGGAGTTACAGCAAAGATCCAGCAGAGCTTGTGAGAACTAACAGGCAGAATCCTAAATTGGATATGTCACATTTTGGCAATAGCAGATTAGTGTGATTATGATTAGTGTGAAATCAGGCGCTAACCTGCACTACAAGGCCCACATTAAGCCAAAATAAGTGGAAAACAAATGAACCTCCAACAAAGGATGAAAATGAAGACAACTCAATCATTGCAGGCTTCCTTTTCTTATCAACAGCTACATGACTCCCCAGTATACAGATGTGAGCTCGTTTTTTTCATTCTTTCCTCACCTTCACACCGTGCAGTCTTTCTGTGCCCTGAACTTACCTCCTCAAGCCCACCTTCTGCCCCTCTCTTGGGGCTCATCCTTGCCACCTTGGTCCCTCTGTGTTCCATCTGCTACCTCTGGTTTTCCTGCACCAATCAACAAAACTTCCTCAAATGCCACTTTTTCCTCATCACTCCGGGGTCAAAGAACTTACTGTTTTCTCATTGGCTACCTCACTCTTACAAACTCTTTAACTCGATTTTAGGAGTAAAACAGATTACCTCTATGAGAGTGTACCTTTACATTAAGGCACAGACTCATGGAGAATACATAAAAACTCAAGCACATTTTAATGCTGTCTGGTCATTTCCAAAGACCCAATCAGGGAGAAAAGTAAGATCTCTAGCCAGAGGGCGCTGGGAGGTTAGAGCCTCACTACCACCCAAAGCAATATGCAGCTCATGCTGATGGCATAGAAGGGCACAGACATGGTTCTGACCATCTGGGTCCTTCCTTATGTGGACTGAAAGGATGTATTCCCACCTCACCCTTGTACTTTGGCACCCAGCTTCAGCAGTACAACAGGAGCAGCCCAAGTGGCCAATGCATGTTCTACTGTCTCAAGATGTCCTCAAAAGTTGGCCATCTTACCCTCCTTCTTATGGCTAGAGAAGCTCTGAATACAGATAACCATCCAATGCAGAATGTCTAAGTATTAACATTAATATATGACCAAAGCCACCTGGGTTGAATTGTGTCCCCTAAATAGATATGTCCAAGTCCTAATCCTCTGTGCCTGTGAATGTGACCTTATTTGGAAATAGATTCTTTGCAGATGTAACTAAGTTAATGATCTCCAGGTAAGATCATCCTGGATTTAGCGTGAGCTCTAAATCAAATAACTGGCATCCTTATAAGAAAAAGGAGAGGGATATTTGAGGACTTCCCTGGTGGTGCAGTGGTTAAGAATCTGCCTGCCAATGCAGGGGACACAGGTTTGATCCCTGGTCCGGGAAGATTCCACATGCCTTGAAGCAACTAAGCCTGTGTGCCACAACTACTGAAGCCCGAGCTCTCTAGGGCCCCCGTGACGCAACTACCGAAGCCCTTGTGCCTAGAGCCCATTCTCTGCAACAAGAGAAGCCACTGCAATGAGAAGCCCATGCACTGCAATGAAGAGTAGCCCCCGCTCGCCACAACTAGAGAAAGCCCATGTGCAGCAACGAAGACACAATGCAGGCAAAAAAATTAATAAATAACATTTTTTTAAATAATTAATTTAAAAAAAGAAAAAGGAAAGGGATATTTGAGACACACATGCAGAGAAGAAAGCCATTTGAAGAGACAAGCAGAGATTGGAGTTATGTAGCTACAAGCCAAGGAACAGATTTTAAGTGTACATTTGATGAGTTCTGACAAGTGTACACACTTACGTAACTATTACCAATCAAGAAATATTTCTGTCAGTCCAAAAAGTTTTCTCATGCCCCTTTCAAGTCAAGCCTTATCCACCCCATGAAAGGTAACCACTGTTTTTATTTTTTCACCATAGAATTGTTTTGTTTATATACTTCAAATAAACGGAATCAAAAAGTATATACTCTTTTCCATGAAACTTCTTCTGCTTGGTAGTATCTCCTGGATTCTTCCATGTTGTTAAATGTATCCATAGTTCATGCCTTCTTATTCCTGGCTAGTTTTCTATTGTATGAATATACCACAAATTGTTCATTCATTTACCTGTTGACAAACATTGGGTGACTCTAGTTTGTAGCTAATATGAATAAAGCTGTTATGAACATACTCATGCACGTTTTTTTGAGGACATATGCTTTCATTTCTCTTGGTTAAAAACTAAGGAGTTTATTTGCAGAATCACTGGGTAGATACATGTTTTATTTTTTAAATTGCCAAACTCCTTTCCAAAGTGACTGTACCATTTTACACTTACATCAGCAATTTTTTATTAGAATTTTAGTTGCTACATACACTCACCAACATTTAACTTTCCATTTTTAAATTTTAGCAATCTGATGGATAGGCGGTGGTATCCCATTGTGGTTTTAATTTGCATTTCTCCAATGTCTAATGTTATTGAGCACATTTTCATGTGTTTATTGGCCATTTGTATATCTTCTGTGAAGTATTTGCTCAAGTCTTTTGCTCATTTTTTAAAAATTGGTTTGCTTTTTCAATATTGGCTTTTGGCATTATTTATATATTCTGGATAGAAGTATTTTGTCATATACATAGATTGCAAATATTTAATACCAGTCCATGGTACACTTTTTCATTTTCTTAATGGTGTATCTTTATGATAAGCCATTTTGATAAAGTCCAATTTATCAATGTTATGCTTCTGGTTAGTGCTTTCTGTGACTTAACTAAGATTAAGTTAATCTCTCCCAAAATTGCAAAGATATTCTCTCATGTTTTCTTCTAGAATCTCTATAGTTTTGGCTTTTCTGTTTAAGTCTGTCATCCATCTTGAATTACTTTTTGGTGTGTGGTGTGAGGTAGGGACTGGGGTACATTTTTTTTCCTAAGGACATGCAGTTCTTCTAGCAACAGTTTTTGAAAGTGTTTTCTTTTCCCTTTCAAATGCTTTGTACCTTTATTGAAAATCAATTGTCTATATGTGAACCTATATCTGGTCTCTCTAGTTCATTCTGCCAATCTATTTGTCTAACCTTATACCACTACCACACTGTCTTGTTTACTATAGCTTTACAGTCTATCTTAATATAACTTGATTTTAACACAAAATAATACATCATGAACATCTTCCCAGGACAACAGTTCTACTGTGATACCTTCAGCTTTTATGAATACACAGATTCTGTTCTATGGATGAATTACAATTTAGTAAAGAAATTCCTCATGGTTGTAATTTCTTAGCCTTTATATTTTTATGACTCACTTAAAATACTGCAATGAACATCCTTGGCATTGTTCTAAATTATTTCCTAAGAATAAACTCCTAGAAGTGGAATTGCTAAATTAAAGTGCGTGTTGATTTTTAAAGATTTTCATATGTATTGCCAAACTACTCTATAAAAGCTGTGTCAGTTTACAGCTGCCACCAGTAGAGTATGAGAGAGCAATGCCGTGTATTATCATTTAAAATAAAAATTACTGTGTAATTTTAATTGATAGACAACACTAGTATATCACTGATGCTTTAATGTGCATTTGTAATTCGTATTTCTAGTAAAACTGAAAGAATATTTTATGCATATTGGCCATGCAAAAGGCCATGCAAATATATATTTCTTCTTTTTTGAATTGCCTGTTCATGTCATTTGGTCATTTTCATATTGCTTTTACTTCCTTCATAATGGACTTCTGATCAAAGCTAATTGTAGCCTTAGTGTAGAAGTCCTTTCAGGCCAATAACAGGATAAATAAATATATCATTTTTTCTAGAAATAGTATAAATGAAATGAAATCAGAGGAGAGATTTTATTAAATGTAGCTATTAAAACAATTTATTCATTATAATTATATGACAACCTTGTCCCAAGTACAAACTCATTTTCCTTAACTTTTGAGTGAAACTATGCTACCTCAGGGCTTTGGCACCACACTCAGTCTGTCCAGATGGCTTCTGACTTCCTACTTCATCCTTGCTTTGCTCTGAAAACTTGTCTTTTTCGTACTCTTGGCCTATTCCTTCTAGGTGTGTTTCTTTGCTACTCCCTACTTGTCCCTTTCAAATTTCTCCTAAAAATTATTTTTTACCCAGTCAAGGTTTTGACCAATATAGCCTTACTGCCAACTTTTTGTTATTGAAAAACAGAATGGAAAAAGAAATACTAAAAAAAACCCTCAAAAACATTAAAGGGGAGAATTTTATGTCACTTATTCAACTGTCGTGCCTGCTTCTCTTAATCACTTGAGTGTCATTGTTGAGAAAAGGAAATTTCCCTCTGATCTTAGTACCAAGAATAGTTATGCTTTGGAGCAGCTGGTTTGTTTTAACGTATTGGCTTCGTGAATCATTTAACTGATCATGCTCTCCTGAGCTGGCTGCTAGAAATCTCAGAGTCAGATTTGCAATCCATCTGTAGCAAGTGAATTGCAATTCTCAAGACATACTTTCTGTCTGTTAATTCCACTCTTATTTTTCATCTTCTTATTTTTTCTACTTTTCTCTTATTTTTTCAACTACTTATTTACGCTTTTTTTAACTCAAAAAATTGAAGTCTTATATGTTTTGAACACTGACTTAAAACTATTTTTTTCGGAATTAGATGGATTATCTATAAATAAGCATGTCCTATTTTCTAAGAGAGAAAAAAGGGAAATTTTGCCATAGCCTAATGCCACAATTCATGTCTCATCTATCATAGGCTAAAAGCTCCTAAACGCAGTACCTCTTGTACCCCAATCTTATCCCCATTTGCAAATAAAGAGGCGGATATCAAGAAGTTAAGTGAACTGCCCAAGATCACAGACTGAGTCAGTAACAAGAATTCATAATGGCCTTTGCTTCCTCACCCAGCATATTGTTTATGAGTCCAACACTCCACACGCACTCAGGTCATGACTATTGGGGGTAGTTAATTACTTTGAAAATTAATTCAAAGAATACCAGTCCATGGCTTTTACATCTATGGGTTTTAGGTCTATGGAGATACAGACTAAGGTTATTACAAAGTTAATCATTTTGAATTTTTTTTTTTTTGGAACAGCTACGGTGGAGGCAAAAAATCATTGTATCTTGACTTTTCCAAAATCTATAACTCAGGATTTAAAAAATTACTTTGATTTTGTTGGTCCTCACTGCTCACAGAAAAATACAAAGTACTGATATTCCAAAGGAAAATACTATTATATTAATGAAAGTATAACCCGGAGTGTTAAAACATACAGAGATGCTTAGGAAATTCAAAGGTTAGGCCGAAGATGATTTTGGTTAGTTGTCAGGGGAGAGCGAAAAGCATATTTGAGTTCAGATTTGAGAGAAGGGAAGGAATTGAAATGTTTAAGTCGGGGGGAAAGGCTTCCAGGAGACAGTGAGGGTACAGAAGCAGGAACGAGGCATCATTCTGGAGACCAGCGAAGGACATCATTTGGCCAAAGTGGAGGGACCCTTTTGGGGATCGTGGGTTTAAATTGTACTTCTCACCTTCATAGGGCAAAATGAAAGCCCAAGGGAGATTTTTCATTTTCTCAGAGGCACCTGGAATCACCATAAGTTCCTGAATAAGACAGTAATGGGCTGACCTTTTCGTTGTTTGGAAACACAGCTGAGAGCAGAATGTGGACATAGTGTTGGGACGGGCTACGTCAGTTAGAGTTGCCTCACAGTGACCCTGTGAATGGAAAAGAAATGTTCAATTTCAAACTCATTTTCCAGTAGAACTAGAGAGGACTTAATGATTGATCAGATAAGAAGAAAGTGGAAGAAAGATCATTGTAAGACCTCATATGTTGGCAGTGATACAGTTTTGAGATGTTCAGAAAGCATTTGGAGACAGGGGCCTGGGCCCTTGTTATGAAGTCTAAACTGGAAGTGATGATGTGACAGTTTTAAGTCATTCAGTTTGGTAACTCAGCTACTGAGTTTCCACTTAGTATATAATCCTATGTTAGACACTATAGAAGATACGGAAGAAAGGGAAGACATGGTAATGGCAAGCTTAAGGAGGTGTGCAAAGGAGAGTGAGTAACATGGATCTAAATTAGGAGCCCAACTGAAGTATGAAAAAAGTCATAAATAGAAGAAACCTCTGGGCAGCAAAGAAAATAGCTAACAGAGTGAAAAGGCAGCCTACAGAATGGGAGAAAATATTTGCAAACCATATATTTGACAAGGGGTTAATACCCAGAATATATTTAAAAACTCCTACAGCTCAACGACAACCAAAAAACAAAGCAAAACAAATAACTCAATTTGAAAATGGGCAAAAGACTTTTAATATAAATTTCTCCAAAGAAGGTATACAAATGGCCAATTAGCATATGAAAAGATGCTCAACATCAGTAACCATTGGGGAAATGCAAATCAGAACCACAGTGAGGCTCCTAGGCTCCCTCCACAAAGGAAGCTCTTTCTGGACTCTCCTCAGCCTTCCTTATGAGTACCCATTAGGATCCAGAGACAATAACGCTTCAGGAGTATGACCTGCAGCCCCCAGGAGCTTCACATGTTCTTGCCTGCCGGAATCTACCTGTCTGTCAACTATCACAGCTGAATTTCTCTTACCGGTGTTCAGTAGCTTCTGTCCCAGAGACATACAAGAGAAGATGGCGGAAGAGTAAGATGCGGAGATCACCTTCCTCCCCACAGATACACCAGAAACACATCTACACGTGGAACAACTCCTACAGAACACCTACTGAACGCTGGCAGAAGACCTCAGACCTCCCAAAAAGCAAGACACCCCCCACATATCTGGGTAGGGAAAAAGAAAAAAGAATAAACAGAGACAAAAGGATAGGGACGGGACCTGCTCCAGTGGGAGGGAGCTGTGAAGGAGGAAAGTTTTCCACACACTAGGAAGCCCCTTCGCGGGCGGAGACTGCGGGCGGTGGAAGGGGGAAGCTTCGGATCCGCGGAGGAGAGCGCAGCCACAGGGGTGCGGGGGGGGGCAAAGCGGAGAGATTCCCGCGCAGAGGATCAGGGCCGACCGGCACTCACGAGCCCGAGAGGCTTGTCTGCTCCCCCGCCGGGGCAGGCGGGGCTGGGAGCTGAGGCTTGGGCTTCGGTTGGAGCGCCGGGAGAGGACTGGGGTTGGCGGCGTGAACACAGCCTGCAGGGGGTTAGTGCGCCACAGCTAACCGGGAGGGACCTGCCGAAGAGGCAAGATTTTTTCTTACCTCTTTGTTTCCTGGTGCGCGAGGAGATTAAGAACGCTGCTTAAAGGAGCTCCAGAGACGGGCACGAGCGGCGGCTAAAAGCCCGGACCCCAGAGACGGGCATGAGACGCTAAGGCTGCTGCTGCCGCCACCAAGAAGCCTGTGTGCGAGCTCAGGTCACTATCCACACCCCTCCCGGGAGCCTTGCAGCCCGCCACTGCCAGGGTCCCGGGATCCAGGGACAACTTCTCCAGGAGAACACACGGCGCGCCTCAGGCTCGTGCAACGTCACGCCGGCCTCTGCTGCCGCAGGCCCGCCCCGCTCTCCGTGCCCCTCCCACCCCCGGCCTGAGTGAGCCAGAGTCCCGGAAGCAGCGGCTCCTTTAACCCTGTCCTGTCTGAGCGAAGAACAGACGCCCTCCAGCGACCTACACACAGAGGCGGGGCCAAATCCAAAGCTGAGCCCCTGGGAGCTGTGAGAACAAAGAAGAGAAATGGAAATCTCTCCCAGCAGCCTCAGAAGCAGCGGATTAAAGCTCCACAATCAACTTGATGTCTGTGAAATACATGAATAGACAACTAATCATCCCAAATTGAGGAGGTGGACTTTGAGAGCAAGATTTATGCTGTATAGCTTTGCTTCCACCATTTGTCCTAGGGTTCTAGCCGTCCTTTTTTTTTTTTCTTAATAATTATTTTTTTATTTTAATAACTTTATTATATTTTATCTTACTTTATTTTATTTTACTTTATCTTCTTTCTTTCTTTCTTTCTTTTCCTTCCTTCCCTCCTTGCTTCCTTCCTTCCTCCCTCCCTCCCTCCTTTCTTTCTTTCTTTCTTTCTTTCTTTCTTTCTACTTCTGCTAAATCTTTCTTTCTACTTTTTCTCCCTTTTATTCTGAGCCGTGTGGATGAAAGGCTCTTGGTGCTGCAGCCAGGAGTCAGTGCTGTGCCTCTGAGGTGGGAGAGCCAACTTCAGGACACTGGTCCACAAGAGACCTCCCAGCTCCACATAATATCAAACAGTGAAAATCTCCCAGAGATCTCCATCTTAACACCAGCACCCAGCTTCCCTCAACGACCAGCAAGCTACAGTGCTGGACATCCTATGCCAAACAACTAGCAAGACAGGAACACAACCCCACCCATTAGCAGAGAGGCTGCCTAAAATCATAATAAGGCCACAGACACCCCAAAACCCACCACCAGACGTGGACCTGCCCACCAGAAAGACAAGATCCAGCCTCATCCACCAGAATACAGGCACTAGTCACCTCCACCAGGAAGCCTACACAACCCACTGAACCAACCTTAGCCACTGGAGACAGACACCAAAAATAACGGGAACTACGAGCCTGCAACCTGCAAAAAGGAGATCCCAAACACAGTAAGATAAGCAAAATGAGAATACAGAGAAACACACAGCAGATGAAAGAGCAAGATAAAAACCCACCAGACCTAACAAATGAAGAGGAAATAGGCAGTCTACGTGAAAAAGAATTCAGAATAATGATAGTAAAGATGATCCAAAATCTTGGAAATAGAATAGACAAAATGCAAGAAACATTTAACAAGGACCTAGAAGAACTAAAGATGAAACAAACAACGATGAACAACACAATCAATGAAATTAAAAATACTCTAGATGGGCTCAATAGCACAATAACTGAGGCAGAACGGATAAGTCACCTGGAAGATAAAATAGTGGAAATAACTACTGCAGAGCAGAATAAAGAAAAAAGAATGAAACGAACTGAGGACAGTCTCAGAGACCTCTGGGACAACATTAAACGCACCAACATTCCAATTATACAGGTTCCAAAGAAGAAGAGAAAAAGAAAGGGACTGAGAAGATATTTGAAGAGATTATAGTTGAAAATTCCCTAATATGGGAAAGGAAATAGTTAATCAAGTCCAGGAAGCACAGAGAGTCCCATACAGGATAAATCCAAGGAGAAATATGCCAAGACACATATTAATCAAACTGTCAAAAATTAAATACAAAGAAAACATATTAAAAGCAGCAAGGGAAAAACAACAAATAACACACAAAGGAATCCCTATAAGGTTAACAGCTGATGTTTCAGCAGAAACTCTGCAAGCCAGAAGGGACTGGGGGGACATATTTAAAGTGATGAAGGAGAAAAACCTGCAACCAAGATTACTCTACCCAGCAAGGATCTCATTCAGATTTGATGGAGAAATTAAAACCTTTACAGACAAGCAAAAGCTGAGAGAGTTCAACACCACCAAACCAGCTTTACAACAACTGCTAAAGGAACTTCTCTAGGAAAGAAGCACAAGAGAAGGAAAAGACCTACAATAACAAACCCAAAACAATTAATAAAATGGGAATAGGAACATACATATCAATAATTACCTTAAATGTAAATGGACTAAATGCTCCCACCAAAAGACACAGATTGGCTGAATGGATACAAAAACAAGACCCATATATTTGCTGTCTACAAGAGACCCACTTCAGACCTAGAGACACATACAGACTGAAAGTAAGTGAATGGAGAAAGATATTCCATGCAAATGGAAACCAAAAGAAAGCTGGAGTAGCAATTCTCATATCAGACAAAATAGACTTTAAAATAAAGACTATTACAAGAGGCAAAGAAGGACACTACATGATGATCAAGGGATCGATCCAAGAAGAAGATATAACAATTGTAAATATTTATGCACCCAACATAGGAGCACCTCAATACATAAGGCAAATACTAACAGCCATAAAAGGGGAAATCAACAGTAACACATTCATAGAAGGGGACTTTAACACCCCACTTTCACCAATGGACAGATCATCCAAAATGAAAATAAATAAGGAAACACAAGCTCTAAATGATACATTTAGAGAAGAGCTAACACCTATCCCTCAAACTCTTCCAAAATATAGCAGAGGGAGGAACACTCCCAAACTCATTCTACGAGGCCACCATCACTTTGATACCAAAACCAGACAAGGATGTCACAAAGAAAGAAAACTACAGGCCAATGTCACTGATGAACATAGATGTAAAAATCCTCAACAAAATACTAGCAAACAGAATCCAACAGCACATTAAAAGGATAATACACCATGATCAAGTGGGGTTTATTCCAGGAATGCAAGGATTCTTCAATATACGCAAATCAATCAACGTGATACACCATATTAACAAATTGAAGGAGAAAAACCATATGATCATCTCAATAGATGCAGAAAAAACTTTTGACAAAATTCAACACCCATTTATGATAAAAACCCTGCAGAAAGTAGGCATAGAGGGAAATTTCCTCAACATAATAAAGGCCATATATGACAAACCCACAGCCAACATTGTCCTCAATAGTGAAAAATTGAAAGCATTTCCACTAAGATCAGGAACAAGACAAAGTTACCCACTCTCACCACTCTTATTCAACATAGTTTTGGAAGTTTTAGCCAGAGCAATCAGAGAAGAAAAGGAAATAAAAGGAATCCAAATCGGAAAAGAAGAAGTAAAGCTGTCACTGTTTGCAGATGACATGATATTATACATAGAGAATCCTAAAGATGCTACCAGAAAACTACTAGAGCTAATCAATGAATTTGGTAAAGTAGCAGGATACAAAATTAATGCACAGAAATCTCTGGCGTTCCTATACACTAATGATGAAAAATCTGAAAGTGAAATCAAGAAAACACTCCCATTTACCATTGCAACAAAAAGAATAAAGTATCTAGGAATAAACCTACCTAAGGAGAGAAAAGACCTGTATGCAGAAAATTATAAGACACTGATGAAAGAAATTAAAGATGATACAAACAGATGGAGAGATATACCATGTTCTTGGACTGGAAGAATCAACATTGTGAAAATGACTCTACTACCAAAAGCAATCTATAGATTCCATGCAATCCCTATCAAACTACCACTGGTATTTTTCACAGAACTAGAACAAAAAATTTCACAATTTGTATGGAAGCACACAAGACCCTGAATAGCCAAAACAATCTTGAGAATGAAAAACAGAGCTGGAGGAATCAGGATCCCTGACTTCAGAGTATACTACAAAGCTACAATAATCAAGAGAGTATGGTACTGGCATGAAAACAGAAAGGTAGATCAATGGAACAGGATAGAAAGCCCAGAGATAAACCCACGCACATACGGTCACCTTATCTTTGATAAAGGAGGCAGGAATGTACAGTGGGGAAAGGACAGCCTCTTCAGTAAGTGGTGCTGGGAAAACTGGACAGGTACATGTAAAAGTATGAGATTAGATCACTCCCTAACACCATACAAAAAAATAAGCTCAAAATGAATTAAAGACCGGGGCTTCCCTGGTGGAGCAGTGGTTGAGATTCTGCCTGCCGATGCAGGGAGCGCGGGTTCGTGCCCCAGTCCAGGAGGATCCCAGATGCCATGGAGCAGCTGGGCCCATGAGCCATGGCCGCTGAGCTTGCACGTCCGGAGCCTGTGCTCCGCAACGGGAGAGGCCACAACAGTGAGAGACCCCCTACCGAAAAAAAAAAAAAAGCTAAAATGGATTAAACACCTAAATGTAAGGCCAGAAAATATCAAACTCTTAGAGGAAAACATAGGCAGAACACTCTATGACATAAATCACAGCAAGATCCTTTTTGACCCACCTCCTAGAGAAATGGAAATAAAATCAAAAATAAACAAATGGGACCTAATGAAACTTCAAAGCTTTTGCACAGCAAAGGAAACCATAAACAAGACCAAAAGACAACCCTCAGAATGGGAGAAAATATATGCAAATGAAGCAACTGACCAAGGCTTAATCTCAAAAATTTATAAGCAGCTCATGCAGCTCAATAACAAAAAAACAAACAATCCAGTCCAAAAATGGGCAGAAGACCTAAATAGACATTTCTCCAAAGAAGATATACAGACTGCCAACAAACACATGAAAGAATGCTCAACATCATTAATCATTAGAGAAATGCAAATCAAAACTACAATGAGATATCATCTCACACCAGTCAGAATGGCCATCATCAAAAAATCTAGAAACAATAAATGCTGGAGAGGGTGTGGAGAAAAGGGAACACTCTTGCACTGCTGGTGGGAATGTGAATTGGTACAGCCACTATGGAGAACAGTATGGAGGTTCCTTAAAAAACTACAAATAGAACTACCATATGACCCAGCAATCCCACTACTGGGCATATACCCTGAGAAAACCATAATTCAAAAAGAGTCATGTACCAAAATGTTCATTGCAGCTCTATTTACAATAGCCAGGTGGAAGCAACCTAAGTGTCCATCATTGGATGAATGGATAAAGAAGGTGTGGCACATATATACAATGGAATAGTACTCAGCCATAAAAAGAAACGAAATTGAGCTGTTTGTAATGAGGTGGCTAGACCTAGAGTCTGTCATACAGAGTGAAGTAAGAAAGAAAAAGACAAATACCGTATGCTAACACATATATGGAATTTAAGGGAAAAAAATGTCATGAAGAACCTAGGGGCAAGATGGGAATAAAGACCTATAGACCTATAGACCTAAGACCTATAGACCTACTAGAGAATGGACTTGAGGATATGGGGAGGGGGAAGGGTAAGCTGTGACAAAGCGAGAGAGAGGCATGGACATATATACACTATATACACTAACATATATACACTAACAAACGTTAGGTAGATAGCTAGTGGGAAGCAGCCGCATAGCACAGGGATATCAGCTCGGTGCTTTGTGACCGCCTGGAGGGGTGGCATAGGGCATAGGGAGGGTGGGAGGGAGGGTGATGCAAGAGGGAAGAGATATGGGAACATATGTATAACTGATTCACTTTGTTATAAAGCAGAAACTAACACATTGTTGTAAAGCAATTATACTCCAATAAAGATGTAAAAAAAAAATGCAAAAAAAGAAAAACAAATAAAACCACAATGAGATATCACCTCGCACTCATTAAGATGGCCACTATCTAAAACAAAACAAGACAGATAATAAGTGTTTGATAAGGATGTGTAGAAACTAGATCTTTTGGACACTACTGGTAAGAATAGACGATGGTGCAGCTGCATGGAAAACAGTATGGAGATTCCACAAAATAATTACTGTGATCTAGCAATCCCACTGCTGGGTATATATGCAAAAGAATTGAAAACAAGATCTTGAAGAGACATTTGCACACCCATGTTCATTGCAGCATTATCCACAAGCCAAGAGATGAAAGTGACTTAATTGTCCATTGGCAGATGAATGGATAAAGGAAATGTGAGATATATATATATATACACACACACACACACACACACACACACACACACACACACATATGATGGAATACTATTCAGTGCTATAAAAAAAAAAGAAGGAAATCCTGTCATATACCACAACATGGACAAAACTTGAAGATATTATGCTGAGTGAAATAAGCCAGTCTCAGATGACAAATACTGCATGATTCTACTTATATGAAGTATCTAAAGTAGTCAAGCTTATAGAAAGTACAGTGGTGGTTGCCAGGGACTGGGGGAAGGGGGAAAGGGCAGTTGTCATTCAGTGAATATAGACTTTCAGTTTTGCAAGATGAAAGAGTTCTAAAGTTCTGTTGCACAAGAAGGGGCATGCTGTGAATACTACTAAACTGTGCACTTAAAAATGGTTAAAATGATAAATTTTATGTCTTTTTAAATTACAATGACAAAAAGAAGAATAGAAGAAGTCTCTGAGGATGTGAACACTGAAAAAGAAGTTCCTATGGCCCAGAACTGAGCCTTGGAGGAAGCGGTAATTTTAAAGAAATTCTTGGAAAAGATAGGTGAAGAGCCTTGGGAGATTGAATAAAGAGTCAAATATCACAGAAGTTGGAAGAAAGGCGTGTTAAAAGAAGCAACACATCTCTGGTGGCTTAGTGGTTAGGATTCTGGGCTTTCACTGCCATGGCCCGGGTTAGATCCCTGGTCTGGGACCTGAGGTCCCACAAGCCGAGCGGCCAAAAACATAAGGAAGCAAGTGCAACAGTGGGATGAGCAGGACTTCAGAGAAACAGGGGAATCATTACTGAACTTAGACGGGGCACTTTCGACATTCATTAATTGATTCAATCCACAGATACTTCTTCAGCTCCAACTATGCACTATTCTAAGAGGGAACAAAAGGCACAAGGTCTTTCTTTTTTATTGTGTTTGCAGACAATCAATAAATATATGGCACGTAGTGAGAAATACTAGAAAGAAAAATACCCAATCTAAAGAGGCTGGGGTGGGAGGGGGCGCTATTTTGTTATTTGGGTTTTTCTTAACACAGTGACCAGAGGGTCACCTAAGCAGAGATGTGGAGGAAACTCTATGAATATATGGGGAAGAGCATCGAGGCAGAAGGAGGACCAAATGCTAAAGCCAGAAACAGGGGCGCCCTTGACAGTGAGTAGCAGTAAGGAGACCAGTGTGGTGGAAGCCCAGTTTGAGAAAGAAAGAGATGAGGTCTGACAGGTGGCCAGGTGGGCTGTGCCCCGAGATGAAGAAGGGAGTGCTATGAAGTTTACAGTAATTCAGAGGGTTTGCTAGTGAACCAAAGAGAGATGGAATGAACTGGAGTTGAATGGCTCATTGGTGTCACAGGAAGTTTTTATTGTTCGGTTTTTAAGAAACGTGATATGTCAATATTTGGGGAGTAGTCATTTTTTTTTCCTCTCCGGGAAGAGATAGAGGGAGCTATGAAGTGGGAGGGAATTATTTTAGAAAGGAAGGAAAAAAAGGAAATTGAAAACAGAGTTCAAGATATTAGGGAAAAGGTAGAAATGCCTTCCTTCCTCCAGAGACCCTGGGTTAAGTCCAAGAATAAAACTGTAGCCACTGATACCTGCTCTCAGCATCTGCTTCTATACAGCCAACCCCAAAAATCTATATATAAAGTCAGACAGTATAGATTTAATTCAAATAAGAGACAGATGGTCCTAGAAGTCTGTAGGCATAGACAGATATTTGAGGTGATTCAATAGGACCAAGTAAAGGAAGCTTTGGGTGGTTGACTTAATAAATTACCACAGAATCTTTATAAAACCTTAGGCTTGACTGTTTAATAAGTGTGGTAACTATTAAACCACTTAATAAGTGTGGTTTAATAAGTGTGGTAACTATCACAAGAAGAAGAGAAATGGTTTGATCTTCTTTTCCTTAAGGCTTCTAAAATGATTGAAATCATCTTAAAGAAATTTAAAACTAATACTTTATAATAATTTAGAAAGTTCACAGACACACCAGAATACATGAACAGCATGATTTTATGGGAAAAATCATGCCAGATAAAACTAAAAACTCTGAAAAACCACAGTGTGACTAAAGAAAACGTTTAAGAGATTTAAGTAATATTAGACCATACTATTCAGCATTAGGAATGTTTGTTTAAACAGTCTAAGGTTCATGGCTCTTCTGTCTTGAAAAGTTTTGCAGCAAACAAGGTGTTTCATATTTGTGATCAATAGGCAATACACGTCTTGAAATTTAATGTGCAGGGTTGGTTTAGTTGACTAAAGCTCAGGCTGGTAGAAAAAGCACAGAGAAGATGAGAGACAAATTAACAGCATAATGACTTTCTGTCAACCATAACACAATACCTACCAAGTATCAGAATGACTTTTGGTATTAGCTGATACCAGCCTTTAACTTCATTCATATTTTTCTTAATTGGAAAACATAGCATCCCTACAAAAGGATGTACAAACCATACCTGTGTAGTTTAATAAATGAAAACCCTCATCCTTCCTTCTCTTTCCCCTCAAGGATAACTGCCATCCTGAATTTTGCATTGCTCATTCCCTTGCCCTTCTGTAGAATGTTCCCATCTACAGAGGTGTTCCCGAATAGCATTATTCTTGCACTCCAGCAGTGGATGAGGGATCCTGTTTGAGCTACACCCTGCATTGGTGTTGACCAACGTTTAGATTTTCACATTTCCCTTCCAGTGGCTGTAAAATTCTACCTCATTGTGGTTTTAATTCACATTTCCTGATTACTTAGTTTGAGCAACTTTTCGTATGTTTAAGGGACAGTTGAAATGCTCTTCTGTTAGTAACTTTTTCTCACTTTTGTATGGGCTGCTTACTTTTTTCCCTGTTGATTTCTGGGAGTTCTTTATATAATCCTTTGAGTTATACGTCTCCTCCTAGTTTTTGACCTGCTTTTTCACTCTCTGATATATTTCAGTGAACAGTCATCCTTAATATTAATGTAGCCAACATTTACCGACTCTCCCCCTATAGTTTTAGCCTTTCCTATTTAAAAATTAATTTTGTGATGATCAGAGAATGATTACAAATTGTTGGGCTGCCTCTTGTCCTAGTAAGAATTCAGTTTTTATAAATGCTTCATGTGGGCTACACATTAGTATGTAGAATGTGTATTTTCAAACCACTAAGTGTTCTGTTTTTTTAAATGACCGTTAGATCAAACTTAATTGTTCAGTTAATAGCTCCTATATTCTTACTACTTTTTGTCTACCTGATCTATTAGTATTTTAGAGAGTACTGTTGTAGTAGATTTGTCAATTGTTCTCTGTAGTTCTGTCAACTTTTGATTTACATATATTGAAACTGTGTTATTTTGTGCATGTCTTAGATTCATTATAATTATAGGGTGAATTAAAATTTTTAATGTTATGTTGTGGCTCTCTTTATTTCTTATTTCCTTGAGTTGCTTTTATCTAATATTAAGATAGCTGCCCCAGGTTTCCTTTGATTATTTAGTCAATATATATTTTTGCTATCTTTTGGTTCTAAATATTTATGTATCTTTGTGAAGTGTGTGGTCCATTGTAAATAGTATACGGCTGTATTTTTTTTAAACCCAACCTAGTCACCTTTATATTTTACCTATAGTGTTTAATACATTTACATTTATTGCAATTAAAGATATAAAAGATCTGTCTATCTATCATCTATCTATGTTAAGAAGGTCAGTGCTTGACTATAGACCCCGCTGTGAAGACAGGTGCCTTTGATCATAAGGAGCAAAAAAAAATGATAAAATGACTTATGGGAGTAAATGGTGAGGACAGGTTTAAGTAGGTGAACATGGCAGGGAACAGTTTCTAAATGCTATGGGTCTAAACACTTAGCAAGACATATTTCTTTAACTCACAATAAAGTGCTATCACTAGAAAATGTAAAATAAAAGCAGTTCCTTTGAAGGCTGACACTGAAAAAAACACTTCCTGAAATTGCCTAAGATTAGAAAATACATTTAAATTTTAATTAGGATGATTAATCAGCTCAATATTCTTACACACACAGGAAGGTACAAAAAGAAAAGCAGCCTTTTAAGGATGCCCATGCTGATGTCAGCAAAGAAGGTAGCTTACACAGTCCACCCGTTCATTTGATGAGCAAACGTCACTGAGTACCTACTATGTGCCAGGTACTATGATGGTTCCTGGAATCCACAGACAACTGGTCTACCATTTATGCCCTCAACATCTGAAGCTCTTTCAGGAAGACAGATTTTTACATGAGCTACAGTGTAGCATGACAGAAGCAAGTTCATTGGGGACTGAATCCCTTTCTGAGTTTGCCACAGCACAGTGACCCTTCTTTACCTATCTCTTACCAGGCTATCAAGGGACCGGTGTCTGGTCTTGGCATTTGACTTATATCCTCCCATCCAGACCCACAGACTTCATTTTACTTTGTATATATTTGCTGAAAGCAGTAGAAGCAATCCCAGTCACCTATCTCCTGAACAAGAGACCTTAACAAAATTTGCATTAGGGGAGCTAGGGTCCCAGTTTGTGGTAGATTTGCCAGGTCCAAGCCCTGCCCTCCTAGCTATACTGCACTGTCATTAATGGTTAAAATATTTGGCCCCCAAATGCGGCCAAGAAAGAGAACTCAGGTAGAGAACATACAGATTGACAGCCCCTGACCTAGAAACTTCCAGAAACTGCTTCAATTGTATAGTTTCTGCAGAATTGGAAAGCCATAACTCAATGGCAGTTCTGTGTTTATTCAAGTACAGACATGGGGCTTCCCTGGTGGTGCAGTGGTTGAGAGTCCGCCTGCCAATGCAGGGGACACGGGTTCGTGCCCCGGTCCGGGAAGATCCCACATGCCGTGGAGTGGCTGGGCCCGTGAGCCATGGCCGCTGAGCCTGCGCGTCCAGAGCCTGTGCTCCGCAACGGGAGAGGCCACAACAGTGAGAGGCCCGCGTACCGCAAAAAAAAAAAAAATTACAGATATGTGATATAATTGCTCCTATTTCCAAAGCAGCTTGAAGAAGTAATTACAAGACAATAGAGTGAAGTCAGAGCACGATGGGAATCTTAGTAGGATTTGTTGGGTTTCGTGGCCTATGCTTCTTAGGGCCCCTTCTAGAGAACCCACTCTATCCATGGGCCTTGGAAACTGCATCCCAAAGATAGCAGCCCCATGAAGAAGGTAGACCAACCAGATTCTCAGGAAAAGAGTTTGAACTTCACAGTAGAGACCGTAGTGAGGCAGAGGTCATGATATAGATTTGGAGCTGTGGTCTTATTGGGTCATGGGCAAGATGAATAAGAGAAGAAGCTGACCAAAAGAGAAGAGGAGACAGATGAGAGGAAAGCAGAGAGAGCCAGATATGAGAGATTATATGTTCCTGAGATACTGGGGAGTATTGGCTCTTCATGTCAGCCCCTGAATCCATACATAGCCATGAAATGACCTGACATTTCTCCATAAGAGCTCGCTTGGGTTGGTTTGTTTTCTCTCGATTCTAAAGAGCCTTGACTAAGACAAATCAGAACGCAGTTGAGCAGAACCATTTTATTACTTGGCAAAAATAACATTCAAATGCTTCAGTGGGTAAACAAGCTCTATTAGTGAAAATCAACAGGAGACTGCAAAGCAAATGGTGAAAAATGCACTGCTAGCTTCCATGATACCTAAACATGAGAGGGTGAAATGGATTGCATGTTCAACTTGAGATTCAGTGGGAAACCAAGAGACATGCCCCAGTGGGTATTTTAAGCCCTCATCTCTGATGGCAGTAACAGCTTGAGTGTCTTGATCGACTCCTGGGCTTAAAAATATTATGAAATCAGGTGTTTCCAATAGCAGCCATAGTGATATGAATTTAAGGGTCATTCGTAACTCAAGACAACAGGCTGAGGCTTCATGACAGGCCTCTGGATTTTCCAAATCATGGTATGGTCTGATGGACTGAATACATTAGCGTTTGTTTTCTACACAGCAATATCAGAACAGCATTTATGTGCCTGAGTCACAAATACATTTACCCAATCTTTCTTGATACTTACAACTCATCCATTAAATGGTAGTGGCCTATTCCTCCCATAAAGACAAATTACTGTCTCGTTTACGAGATAAACCTATAAACTGGTTTCTTGTCTGCAGTACTCATCCATTATAGAACTTGCGGCTTCTGAAAGATGAATAATTATAGTCTCTGAGGAGATCTGCTACATATATATGTAAATGTATATTATGTGTATATTTACATATATATATATATATCTTGCTGTGGTAGTCATCAAATTGGAGGGTAGGTTGATAGGCGTGGGCAACAGTGATAAAACAAACAGTCATCTTGTCTGTCAGGCTGCAAAGTAAATCAGTGAGGACAGCCCTCATTACCGCAAATGGTGGCAGGGGTGTGGTGAGGCCATGCAATGTCTGCACAGGTACTCTCTCTCTCTGTGATAAAATAAATCCTATGCCATAAAGACTTACTTATCATAAATACACTCATCCAGTGAGTAAGTGAAAGAAAAGTCATAGGTGACTTATGGATGAGTTCAGGGGGACCCATTTTATATAAATAGGCTGCCCTTTAAAACAGCCATATTATTTTTGCCACACTGGAAGTCTATATTCCTTGGGGGGAAATGGCAGATCAGAAATCAGGATCTAACAAGCTGTGCATAATAAATGAGTGGCATATGTTGCGGCTGAATTCATCCCTACTGTTTGCTGCGTATACATTCTCCCTGGAGTTGCAGAAGTGCTTGTTATCCCGATGACACTGAGGCAAGGAGAGAAGATAACAAGAAGAATGCCATCTATAGCTCAAGATATTGCCTCCTGGGACCATGTCAGGATTTCTAGCAATAAATCCACGGGAATAAATTCAGAAAACACTGGCGTTTAAAATTGTCAATCCTAATTATAGACTGTTTTTAGCAGTCCCATAGGTTCTGTGGATTCGTCTTACAAATTATGCTGATCTCATTATAACATATAGCCTTTACAAAACATAGGTCATAAATGACTTGTACCTCCAGTTAATTCAATATATTCTTTGGATGATTCTGTCCTACCAATTCTTACTGGTAAAGCAAATCCTTCTCTCTCCTGCTTCAAAATCCCCAGTTTCTTCTCTTTAAAATGTCTACATGATTTATTATCCTATCCTTCATTCAGCAAATATTTATTAACTGTCAACTCTGTGTATAGCATTATGCTAGACACTAGGAAAGATATAAAGTTGTAAACCACATACTTGGAGCTCTCTAGAAAATTCATCTTTTTCAGGACAATAGGACATGCACACATGAAAAGGGAAATATCAACACAGAAGTTAAAATAGTGCAAGACAATAAAAGAGATATCTCAAAGCAGTACATTTTTTTAAACATCTTTATTGGAGTATAATTGCTTTACAGTGGTGTGTTAGTTTCTGCTTTATAACAAAGTGAATCAGCTATACATAAACATATAACCCCATATCCCCTCCCTCTTGCATTTCCCTCCCACCCTCCCTATCCCACCCCCCTAGGTGGAGACAGAGCACCGAGCTGATCTCCCTGTGCTATGCGGCTGCTTCCCACTAGCCATCTATTTTACATTTGGTAGTGTGTATATGTCCTTTCAAAGCAGTACATTCTGAAGTGCCAAATAACTGGTAAAGACAAAAAATAAAAGAGGAGAGTAAAAGAAACAATAGCCTTTCTGTGCTCAGTGGTTGGAAAAGGCTTCATTCTGGAGCAGAGAAGATTTGAATCATTTTAAAAGAAGCATTTTAAAACGGGCATCAGTCAACACACAGAGGAGAGGGAAGCATAGAATATTGGGAGAAAATGGACCGTTCCTCTGACAGGAGGGATATTTAACAGGAGTTCAGGAGAACAAGCGGGTGAGCTGTTAGAGGACAGTCTGTAGAGCATCTTGACGAGCAGTCTGTACTTCATCTTAAAGGTAATGGATATCCATGACAGGCGTAATTATGAAATCAACTTTACTGAGGCGCACTTTATATCCAATCAATTGTGCACATTTTGAATGTACTGTTAGATGAGTTTTAGCTTATGGACGTTGTCAGGGAACCACCTCTGCAAACAAGATACAGAACAGCTCCATCACTCCAGAAAGCTGTCTTGCAACCCCTTCCAGTCAATCCCTCCCAAACCTCTTCTTTTTCATTAACACACCATAGTCCACTACTTACCCATCGCTGGGCATTTTGAATAGCTCCAGTTCTAAGCTATAGTATTTTTAAGCTGCTCTAATACAGGTCATACAGCTATAAACACTTTTAAACAGAAGGGGTTTTTCTTTAAGTTTTGTGAGTTGTCTTCTTAAGCCTGGGCCTCCCAAGTGGTATTACTGGGTCAAACCCTATGATACTCCATTCACCCACTAGATTGTAAGTGTGATGTGGCATCTGATGCCATATGTCTAGCTTGCTCGGACTCCTAGCTTCCCAGGGAACATGCTAGGTTTCTTTATTGGTTTTATTATCAGCATTCAATAAGCCCATTGAAGACTTCAGGTTAAACTCAGCAGGTTGAACAGACACATATGCCTCCTCTCACACTCACGACCCTGATAAAATGAAGATAAAAGAATAAAAATATATATATTTATCCACAAGGATAAAGAGACTAGAGGATTAAATATCAGGAGACAAGCAATTTCAACACATCCTGGGGGGACAGAGGCAGATAGAGCTGCAGTAACTGATTTATGAGAGGAAGCCCTAACTAAACGAGCCTTAGGGATGAGAATCCACTTTATCCAGAGAATCTCTGAGATTCTCAGGCTCTCAGTGAGATATGGCACAGCGAAGGTGAGGCATAGGTTAAAAAAATGGATTGTGTATGGGACGGCTATGCTCCAAGGCTCTCTATCCCACGTGATTTTGTCGGGAAATTAGGAAACATCTCTCTACCCCAACCTCTGCCCCAAGCAGGAGAAGGGAATTTTAATTTATTGAGAACTCAAGGAAGAAGTACTGAACCAGATCCCAGACTTAGTGGAGGACAGAAATGAAGGAATTAGATGAAGGAGAGAATACTGAATGGTGGGTGGTCCTTACTCTGCTCGCTCCCATGACCTTGACAGCTGGGCACAGGGCACACAGGCAGGAAACTGGAGGGCTCTTCTTACAGAAACTGAAGCCCTCAGAGAACAAAACTCCAGAGAATGACTTCTAGGTGTTATTTCAAACTCAAATGACCACTTCACTGCTCCCCACTGACACATTTCACCTGTGCGTACAGAGATTCCAAGAAACTCTGTGTTGCTTCTTTTTATTTCCCCCTTAGAAACGGACAGCCAAGAGTTATTGCCATTTTAGGGACAGATGAAAACAAAGAGTAAAGAGGAACCCAGAGGAAGGAGAAGAGAGTGCAGAAAACAGAGGAAATTTTCCCCTTAAAAAGTAAATACCCTTAGAGAGATAAGTGAATATGTTGCATTAATAAAGTAAAAATAGAAAGATTTCAAAAAGGAATAGTTAAGAATCAGAGAGTGTTCTTGAAAATTAAAAATTAGAATCAATGCAATCTCCCAGAAAACTAAGCATAAAGACAAAGAGGTGGAAAAACTAAGAGAAAAATATACTAATTGTTTCAACCTAGGAAATACATTGAGTTCTGAAAAGAGAAAACAGACAAAATGAGAGAAAAAATTATAAAAACAATAATGTAAGAAAATTGTATGAGTACCTATTTGGAAAGGGCTGCTCAGTAAATTGCAAACAGACTCATATTAACTCGTGTTAACATATTAAGATAACTCATATAACATATTATTGGAAAATTCCAGAATACCAGAGATAAAAAGAAAACTAATAATAATTTTTTAAAAAGCTTTCAGAGAGAAAAACAACGCCACATACAAAGGAACATGGATCAGAATGGCATCGGATTTTCCAATAGCTACACTGGACACCAGAAAACAACAGAGCAATAGCCTAAAAGTTCTGAAGGAAAATTATTTAGAACCTTGAAATGTATATACCCAGTCAGACTGTCAATCAAGGGTCAGAATAAAAGGAGGATATTGGGGCTTCCCTGGTGGCGCAGTGGTTGAGAGTCCGTCTGCTGATGCGGGGGACACGGGTTCGTGCCCCGGTCTGGGAAGATCCCACGTGCCGCGGAGCGGCTGGGCCCGTGAGCCATGGCCGCTGAGCCTGCGCGTCCGGAGCCTGTGCTCCGCAACGGGAGAGGCCACAACAGTGAGAGGCCCGCGTACTGCAAAAAAATTAAAAATTAAAAAAAAAAGGAGGATATTGTCAGAGGGGTGGGGTCTCAAAAACTGATTTCCTGGGCACCCTTTCTTAAAAAGTAACCGCAAGATGTTCCCCGTAGAAATAAGGAAAACTATCAAGATAGTGGAGGACATAGAATTCAGAAAATATGAGAATTCAACAGGAAAGTGGTGAATGAAATTCCCAAGATGGTGTTCCAGCTGTGCAAGAAGTCTAAAGACCAGCAAGTCCAGAGTGGGTCAGGAGCGCCAATGGTTCTGGGAGGGGTTCTCAAAGAAAAAAAAAAATGGAATTGATGGACTAGCCGAAATGTTGAAATGTCTTATAGAAAATTTTATGAGGAAAAAAAGGAAGCAGTTAATAAATTCAGGTTGGGGGCACAGCAAGTGCAAGTTAGAAATAAAAGTGAAATAACCAGGTGAAGGAGGTTTTAAATAAAGCGATCTGAAGTGAACAGGGAGTGGGAATAACAGGGGATGTAGGGGTGTAAATGTGCACGCACACATGTGCAGACGAGTGTGTGTGTGTGTGTGTGTGTGTGTGTGTGTGTCACAGGAGAGGGAAGTGAGGAGAGAGCAAGAAGAAAGAGATGATACTGTATTCAGAGGTTTATTGCTGACATAAATCTCAGGCTCCTTTATGGAGATGTCTTGAGGTGATTTGTTTGTTTTTCAGTTTGTTGTAAGGTTAGAGGTCATTGCTAATTCTGCCAAGTGGCCTGTGGTGTGCTGTATCTTCTGGGAGCTGCAATTTCCCGAGCACGCCACACACACACAGCGCAGCCCTGACCGAGGACTGGAGGAGCCTGAGGGCCTCGTGAAGTCTGTGGCTATGAAAGGGTTTCCTGGGGGGGTTCGGAGGATGGATAGCCCTCATGCGGAAATCTGTTGTCACACCCTAGGACTGAGTTGTGCAAAGGACACCAAGTCAAATGCGTCTCAAATGCGAGCTTTTCAAGCCTCCACGTGGTGCTTCCGCTGTTTAAAAGGATTTCAGCAAAGAGTACAAGAGACAGGGAGGCTTCCTGCTGATTCTGAGAAAACAGACTCTGACTTTTAAAAGCCTGGGTGGAAGCCACAGTGGGAATGCTATTCTGCAAAAATGTTTGCCTTTTTTTTTTAACTCCCTTGGTTATTATTACTGATTGTTGTTATTTGTCATTGAGATCTGGGACACACACACACAAATTTTAAAACTATTCTTTATTTCACAAAGCATAATCTTATGGGGATGTTGGAGATGACACTAGGATGGAGGTGGGAGAGCTGCCTGGCCAAAAAGCACAGCTGATGTGTCAAGGGCTTTGGCCTGGGGGCCGCACCAGACCTTTGAGGAGGGTCTTAAAAGGTCGTGACAGTTGAGCAGTGGCCCCCGGAGCCTGGGATCTGAGACCTGGGTTCAGAACCTGGTTGTGAACACTGGCAAATGACTTAACGTGCTGTGCCTTAGTTTTCTCATCTGTAAAATATAAATAATTATTCGTCCCATGTGATTATGTCAAAGATGGCATATGTGAAAGATTTTTAAATGTAAGGGGTTATAAAAGTATAACTTATTATCATTACAATGCATATCTTCATCATACATTATGTAATATATAATTGGTATGCTATGTGATATATAATTATGTTACATTTTATAACAATATATATTGAATATATATTAAATATCTTTCCTTTTTTCAGAATTACTGTGACGCAGTGTTCTCAAAATGTAGACGAACTGCGACTGGTATAGAACTGGAATCGCTGAGATGACAGTTCTCTCATGGTGCATTTGGTGCAAGACCAATTTCTCAGCTGAGGCAGCTACCAAGTAGTGCACAGAGCACTGGGTGTCCTTAGGATCCAGGACCAGCCTGGTCAGGTCAACCCCCCTTCTCTGAGCCTGTATCTGTACATCGTACATCTATGCAAGGAAGGAGCTGGATGGCCTCCAGGGTTCTCTACCTGCTCAGGAATTCTGCGTCTCATGGGAGGCATATGGATTGTGAGCAACTGTGTTAATCACCTGTTACTGCATAACAAGTTACCCTAAAACTTAGCAGCTTCAGAACATCTATTATCTCTCAGTTTCTGTGGGTCAGGAATCCAGGCTCAGCTGGGGGCCTCTGACTCAGGGTCTCTCACAGGCTTCAGTCAAGCTCTTGGCCAGAGCTGCCGTCACCCCAGGGCTCAACGTGGGGAGGATCCACTTCCAAGCTCACTCCTGTGACTGTCGGCAGAAATCGGTTCCTCCAGCATTGCTGGACTGACAGCCCCAGGTCTGCTGGCCAGAGACACCCATCCCTTGCCCCATGGGTTTCTCCATAGCGCCACTCAACAAGGCCACTGGCTTTTTCCAGAGTGAGAGCTCTGAGAGAGAGATGAGGGTGCATAGGCAGAAAAAGAGAGAGAGAATGTGCCGGAAATAGCAGCCACAGTCTTTTTGTAACCAGCTCTCAGAAGTGACACCCCATTGCTTCTGCCAGCTTCTGTTCATTAGAGACCAGCAGTGAGCCCAGCTCACATTCAAGGGGAGGGCGTTACACAAGGGCATGTCAGGTGAGAGACAGGAACCCGTGGCACGTTTCAGAGCTGGCCAGCCACAGCAGCTAAGGGAGAATCATCCAGCAATTGCTGCATAGTTGGCGTCACATGATACTATTTATCCATTGGTTCATTCCCTCAAGGAACATTCTTCAACCGACAATGCCTTGTGTATATGCCCCGAGGTAGCAAAGACAACAACTCAGAAAGTCCTTGCCCCCATCTACTCACATTTATTCTCAGTGAATGGGGGGTGACGCCTGGAGCTGCTTCTCAACTGTGTGTGCCCAGAGGGCCCTCCACCCACACTGATTCTAATAGGCTTTCCTTTGAAGAAGTACTGATAAGAGAAAGGCTAAGACTGCTTCTCGAGGGATCAGACGATAAAGTAGAAATAGGGAAGGACTGTAAGAGGATCCTCCTGCTGCCAGACCCAGAAGTGCCCCTCCCAGCGGCTGCCCCTGAGAGATGTTATTGGAAGAAGCAGATGCTATATGTGTGATACGAGTTCCAATAAGGAACCGGGTGGCTGCTTGCTAACCGAACCCTCCCAGCGCCTTCCCTATTTCACTGTCTTCTTTAATCACTTTCTATGCCCGTTTTCTCCACCAGATGGCAAATTCCATTGAGGACAGTGTCTCTGTCATTTTATGTCCTCTCCCCCAACTTCCCCCTACCCGCCGCCAGCCCTTCCCCAACAATTATCTTTCTGGTCAACCTCCCTCTTTAGTTTATTTGGACTAATGTTTCGAATGTGGTACACGTTCAATAAATTGATATTGACTTTAAAGGTAAAGCAAATGGAGAAACAAAGTACTAGAGGAGTCGAGAGCAGGTAAATATACTTAACGGAGGATACTATTTGAAGTCTTTCCAAGAAAGAGATGGAATTGATATTTGATTTTCCTTTAAATTCACTTTTGCTGGTGAAATTTTGTCAGAAAGCTCTGTTGGAAAGTGTGCTCCTTGTGAAAAACACAGTGGTGTCAGGAGGGGATGAGGGCTGCTTATTCGTTCAATTTGAAGCATCCTGCCCTTTGCAGTTTTCTGCCTCCCTTTATCCTTCTTGGATTTCCAAGGGGAAAATGGTGTCTTCATCAAACGCTGTGGGTGTGGGGCACCTGTTAGCAATCACTTGAGCGGGCTCTGCATGGCACAAATGTCCCTGAGTGGGTCAAGCAGTATCCCCCCAAATTCATGTCCACCCAACACCTAAGAATGTGAAATAGGGTCTCTGCAGATGTAATCAGTTAAGGATCTAGAGATGAAGTCAGCCTGGCTTTAGAGTGATCCATTGATCACTTGGTGATCCACAGGTGTCCAGTGGATCCCTTGACACGTGTCCTTAAGAAGAGAAAGGGACATTAATGAGGACGTTAAGAGGCAGAGGTGGGGTGCTGCTGCCATACGCCACAGAACGCCTGGAGCCACCAGAAGCTGGAAGAGGCAAGGCTCCCGTAGAGCCTTCGAAGGGAGTGTAGCCCTGCAACAGCTCGATTTCATTCTTCTGGCCTCCAGATCTACGAGAGAAGAACTTTCTATTGTTTTAAGTCATCAGGTTGTGGTACTCTGTTACAGCACCCTCAGGAAACTAATACAGTTCCCCAACGTTCACAGATCTGTGGACAACTCAGAAGCAAAATGCATCAATAATTACCTCCCTAGGAATGCTAAGTTTTCAAGTCCTCCTATACCCAGGGTGGGTTGTTTTCTGCTTTGGACACATCGTGCAAGAGAGGAAGAGGAGCAAAGAAAAATGAAGCATTTGAAGGGCTTTGATTTTCTGGCCGAGGTTGTGCCTGGGTCTCACACTGTCCCGCAGCTCCTCAGAAGGCGTCACCGCGGAGGAATATGGGTGGATCCTTAGGAGGCGGGGTTTTTTGTAGGCAGGGCAGTGAGATCGGGGGCCAGAGTGTCCCAATTAGACCTAGAGGGTTATAGGTGTTGAGGGAGTTATTCCCTAACAGAAATGGAAAAATTAGCCAATTCTACCAGGCACTGGCTATGATTCTGCTCACAGAGGATCAGAGAAGGAGGTTGACTGGGAAAGATTTTGGAGGGGTGAGGGAGAGGCAGACAGAGCCTGTGCGAGTCAGGCACACAGATCTTGGTGCTAGGTCAGCTCCGGCTTTGAATCCTTCATTGATTTCTTACTACCTGTATAATCTGAGCCGACTCTAAAACAGAAATTGTCATACTGAGTAAAGTAAGTCACACAGAGAAAGACAAATATCGTATGATGTCGCTTATATGTGGTAGCTAAAAAAAGGGTACAAATGAACTTATTTACATAACAGAAATAGGGCCACAGATGTAGAAAACCAACTTATGGTTACCAGAGGGGAAAGCGGGGAGGGATAAATTAGGAGATTGGGATTGACGTATACACACGACTACATATAAAATAGATAACTAATAAGAACCTGCTGTATAGCACAGGGAACTCTACTCAGTACTCTGTAATGAACTAGATGGGAAAAGAATCTAAAAAAAGAGTGGATATATGTACGTGTATAACTGATTTACTTTGCTGTACGGCAGAAACTAACACAACATTGTAAATCAACTGTACTCCAATAAAAATTAATTAAAAAAAATAATAGTCTCCACATTTTGGAGAGTAATAGTACCTATCTTACATTGTTATTGTGAGTTGATGCAATAATGTTCAGAGAATATAGGATTACTTGCTTAATATATAGCTTAATAAATCAATTATCCTCATCATTATTATTATGGGCTAGGACATAGTATTAGCAAATCAGAGCTAACTTGGTAGGAGACCTGACTGATTACATGAGAGGAGGCTGCAGGGGCCGAGCCCTTTCAGGCTCAGTAATGAGACCTTCTTTGGCCCCTAAACTGTTCCCTTGAAATTCAATCAGTTGATGCACAAATATGTATTTACTTTGGTAAGACTGAAATTCTGCAATAGTTGATGATTCAGAAAACTGTTTTATGTATAAAACAATTATTAAGAACTTTCAAATAGTTACATAGGGACAGTCATTTTATTTAAAGAGAAGATGAGTTAGCTAGCTTATTGTAAAAAGAACATAATTTTCCCTTTTTTCTATTAAAGATTTTTTTTTGATGTGGACCATTTTTTAAAGTCTTTATTGAATTTGTTACAATAGTGCTTCTGTTTTATGTTTTGGCTTTTTGGGCACGAGGTATGTGGGACCTTAGCTCCCCCAACCGGGATTGAACCTGCACCCCCTGCATTGGAAGGGGGAGTCTTAACCACTGGACTGCCTGTCTTAACCACTGGACTGCCAACGTGTTACAAAAATTAAAATATAAATACAGGCAGAATACAGAGCTGCACCGTCCCACGCAATAGCCACTAGCTACCTGTGGCTGCTGAAATCGTTGAAATGTGACTAGTCTGAATTGAAAGGTGATGTCATTGTAAAATTCACTCTGGAGTTTAAAGACTTAGTTCTTCAAAAGAGAAATTAAAATACTCAACTTTTAGGTTGATTACATGTTAAAGTGATAGTATTCTGAATATGTTGGTTAAATTAAATGTATTGCTAAAGTTAAATTCACTTGTTTCCCTTTCCTTTTTTATTGCAGCTACTAGAAAAGTTAAAATTGCATACATGTCTTGTATTTGCATTTCCCATTACACCTTTTTTGAATATCCTTGCCCTAGGTAATGAGAGGCAGAAGCTCCATCTTCTTACTCACTCATTCATAGATTTATTCTACCGTTATTGTCCACGGTACTGGGAGTGCTAAGATAAATGTGGCAGCCTTTGTCTACTTGACAGGTTTCGAGTTTATTGAATTAGGGTAAGATGCATGGAGCCAGCAGCCCCAGACACCTGTGTGCTGGGCTGGATGACCCGCCCCTCGTAATATCCCTGCTCTTTGCCTCATTCCACCCACTCTTTGCTTCTAATGTTGCTCTTTACCTTGATCACAGACATTCCTTTCTTTACACCCACTCCCCTACCAATGCCTCTCCCAGCTCCTGTGGGAGTTTGACACTCGGATCTGCACTTACAGGACCATAATACACACACACACACACACACACACGCACACACACACACACACACACACAACCGTCTTCGTCCTTCTCGAAACCACTCCCAAAGAGCCAGTGTCCTAAGACGTGAGTCCTGTGTGTCTGGACTCTTTACTGAAAAGTAGCGGGGTCCTTTGTTTGAGGGACTTGTTTTTTAGAAGAAACTATCCCAGATCTGCATAGTTCTCTGCCTAGCTTTCTCTTCCCCTTGCCCCCTTTTCTCTCCTCTTCTGCCCCCCACCATGCTAGAGAATTCCACGGTCTCCCTCTGATAACCACGTCAGTATCTAATAACATAACCTCACACAAGGAAGTGACTTTTTTACACAGGGATCTTCCCTGCTGCAGTTTAGTCCTTATCCTGTAGCTTCTCACTGTGGGGAAAACAACCTCCCCTGTCAAGCTCTGGTTGCTCCCCTGTGTTTGCAAATAGCCAATGAATTAGCCTTTCTTTTTTTTTCGTTTCGCATAAATACAATGTTTTAATGTTTTCTTTGGCTTTTTGTTTGTTTGATTTTGCTTTCTTACGCCCTCACCTTATTCAACTTAGGTTTTGAGATGGTAAATTATTTCATGTACTTTCAAGTTCTTATGTTTCTAAAACTTGTTTACGTTGGACTTTTTAGGGCCTCCACCCTTCCCCCCTCAAAGGTCTTAATATTCCATTAAATAAATGAAAGCAGTGCTTTCAAGTATGGCATAGAGAGGGAAAAGAATGTGTGTTTTCCAATTTTTATACTTTTCTTTATCCTTACCCAGTATTCCCCATCATAATAGTGAGGCCATAGTATTGATTCCTGTTCTACTTCCCGGCCACCCCCATCCCTATCTGTCATTCTTGTGTTATCTGCAATTCCCAGCAGAGTATTTGATTCACTGTTTTTTCCCGTTATCCTGCAGTTTTTTAATCTTTGATTCCGTTCTACTTGCTTTAAAGTTGGCAAAGAAAAAATATTAAGAATGGTTGTTTTTAGGTTGTAAGTGAAATTGTATAAAATGGGAGCCTTAGTCTTTTCTGTTATTTTAGTTTATCTTATTCCCTAAAGTGAAAAATACACCTGCTACTTAAACCATATTTCTTTTGGCAGTGGTTTCTTGGTCAGAATCAGATTCCTTCCTTTGCCTTCAAAAATAGCAAATACATCAAGAGTGTTGTTTCGCTCTATATATTGAATTGTGGAATACCCATAGTATTTCCTGGCCCTGCAGATTTCTTGATGTTTGCAGGATGTAGTGCCAGAACACAATTGTTTCCAGACAACTCAGCTAAAGATACTTAAAGAGCATGTGAATTTGGAGTCAGAAAAAGACACTGATATACACTGTGTTTATTTTTAGCATGCTGATGCATAAGGCCAATTTTTGAGTTGTAGCTTACAGGGTTTTACTGTGACTAAAAATGAAATTGATAATGAAAATAGCTTTGGCTAGTTGATAAGAGTTTTTCCATCAAAAGCTAGATTACAGCAATCTGAAAACCATATGTAAAATGAAGATAATTTTTAAAAACAAAATGGAAAAGAAATGAAACCCAAGACTTTAAATCTTTTTTTTTTTTTTTTTGCCGTACACGGGCCTCTCACTGTTGTGGCCTCTCCCGCTGCAGAGCACAGGATCCGAACGCACAGGCTCAGCGGCCATGGCTCACGGGCCCAGCCGCTCCACGGCATGTGGGATCTTCCCGGACCAGGGCACGAACCCGTGTCCCCTGCATGGGCAGGCAGACTCTCAACCACTGCGCCACCAGGGAAGCCCAAGACTTTAAATCTTTTAATAACCTTTACTGAAATGTCCTAACGCAAAAAAATAATACATTTTCATTACAGAAAATATAACCATTCAGGCAAAGGCACAAAAAAGAAATAAAATTATTTTAGTGAGTTTTTGTATTTTTAATTTCTGAAACGTTTCCAGTGTCTGAGAATCCTTCTTGCTCATAGTTCTTTCGTATGATAAGCTGCTCTTTTTTCAGAGATGTCATTTATTCTCAACACTCAGTGAGGATGCTACTTGGATTTCTTCTCAATCCTTTAATATCTGAATTCTCTTTCCCTGGAGCAATTACTCTGACTGTCCAGCTAGGTCTTCTTCTAGACTAGTTCCTGATTCTCCTCAAATGCCCAGTGATTTTTCTAATGACTGTGCATATTCATAGGTTTCGGTACTAGCAGCTGGTATGGAGTGGATCCTGCTGCCCCTCTGCTAACTGTGGCAGTCATGCTGGTTAACTTCCCTTGGCTGGCCTAGGCTCAAGTTTATCTGCACAGGAATATAGCCGACGCCCACTTCACTATTCCCACTGCCTCCCAAAGCGGACAAGATCTGGGGTCAGATCACACATCCCACACCACATCATGGCTCTGCTCTTGCCAACCTCCATGTCACTCTGATATGAAATCAGGAATCCATAACGTGTTGGGCAAGATGGCAGCAGACTCATCCAATCTAACAAGCTATTAATTTACCACCTTCTCCCTCCCCCACACTGTGAACTTGTGAGAGTCCTAGAAAAGCTAAGATGCTGCCAGGGTGCCATAAATGCAAATATATCAGTCCTCCAGATACCATATGATATGGCTTATACGTGGAATCTAAAATATGACACAAATGAACGTATCTATGAGACAGAAACAAACTCACAAACATAGAAAACAAACTCATGGTTACCGAAGGGGACACGGAGAGGGGGAGGGATAAATTAGGAGTTTGGGATTAGCAGATACAAACTATTATATATAAAACAGATAAGCAACAAGGTCCTACTGTATAGCACAGGGGACAATATTCTGTATCCTCTAATAGATCATAATGGAAAAGAATATGAAAAAGAATATGTATGTGTGTATAACTGAATCCCTTTGTATACACCTGAAACTAACACACAACATTTTAACTCAACTATACTCCAATTAAAAAAAATTATATGTATATATGTATATCAGTCAGCTATACTCTTAAAGAGAAACTCAATTGCCAATCAGAGATGATACTAGAGTGCTTGAACTCAACCTCACCATCACGATACCCGCTGTACAGCACAATTAACTCAGCAACTCAGAAGAAAAGTGTGTACTTGTCAGGAAGTCCTTTACACCTTAACGTCCATTGAGGTTATACCAAGAACACAGGCTAAGGCAGTCACTACCAGAGATAAATTTAAGATGATGTAAACATGAAACTCTGCCTCCCAGGGGAAGAGAAATAGAAATTTTAGTTATAGACAAATAATTTTATCGAAATGGCAACAAACACTCCGGAGACTATATTATTCAAATGTATTTTTGTCAAATGTATGAAGACCTTATGTCTCAAACCTTTCTTTTTTCCCCCATATCTGTCTCCTTTCTGAAGATATCCTGCATTATCTTCTACTGCATTGTTAGCCTAACTCCACTTTCCCTTGATCTCTGTTCCCATTCTGATCTAGCTTTTGAAGAAATTTAAAGCAAAGCTTGCTTCAACCAGGCAGGCACAGAGCATGAGTTAGGAATTTGACACATGTGGGTGTCCGTAGCAGCTCTATCCCTTACCAGCTAAGTGACCTTAGGAAATTACCTGACCTCTCTTATCCTCAGTTTCCTCACCTGTAAAATGTTAATGACAGTGCCCAAGGCATGGACGGCACATTTCCAAAGAACCAAGAATGGGGGCCCAATTAGAGATGAGATTATATGAATCCTCTAGTTTTTAACTGGAGCCTTTAGAAATTGGAGAATTCCAGAAGTTTCTTTCATGTACAGTACCCTGCATGGGTACTTGGAGGAACACAAAATCTCCAGTATAATCACATACCTGCTCTCAAGGCGGGCACAGAAGCCCAGGCTAATCAAAATGGAGCTCTGATTAGAAGTGGAATAAAAGTTCCTTCTGCAGTGGTAGCTCTCCTAGAGACGATGCTGACGCTTAACCCCAAATCTTTTCTGTATTCCTCTGCTGGGGGCAAGGGCAGGTGGCAATTTCTCTAAACTCTGAAAACCATTTAATCCCCTTCTGGAAAACATTTAAAGTCGCCTCACTCAGTTGCCCAAGCTCTTCTCTCGGGTACATGAGGCATTCAAGGATATCTTCTTCCAGTTCTTAAAACTCTTAGGTCTGGAACACACCAGGGCCTTCTTTGCCACAAGGGAAAATTCCAACGATGTATTCTTAAAATTAGACTCAGATTCACCACGCTTGGATTCCTTACCATTACTAATAAAGAAGTTTCCATGCAGAAGGAATTCAAGTACTATATAAGGCAGGGATCAATGGGAGAATTACAGATTTCCTTCTTATTTTTACTCTACTGCTTCTGATTTTTAATTTAATATTGATTATACTAAAATTAAACTCACACGCGTGCACCAGAACATGCGAAAAACAAAACCCAAATATAAGGCAAAAAGAGACGTTGACTTTTACTAATTACTCTCCTCCTACTTCTTTAAAAATGATTTGTCTTCAGCACCCTTTGCTATCAAATTGTGACCCTCTCTGTGTTGAGAAAAGGGAACACTCTTGCACTGTTGATGGGAATGTAAGTTGGTGCAGCCACTGTGGAAAACAGTATGGAGGTTCCTCAGAAAACTAAAAATAGGATTACTGCATGATCCAGCAATCCCACTCCTGAGCGTATATCCAGACAAAACTATAATTCAAAAAGATACAATGCACCGCTATGTCCATAGGAGCACTATTCACAATAGCCAAGACATGGAAGCAACCTAAATGTCCATCGACAGATGAATCGATAAAGAAGATGTGGTACATATATACAATGGAATACTACTCAGCCATAAAAAAAGAACAAAATAATGCCATTTGCAGCAACATGGATGCAAGTAGAGATTATCATACTAAGTGAAGTAAGTCAGAAAGAGAAAGACAAATACCATATGATATTACTTATACGTGGACTCTAAAATATGACACAAAGGAACCTATCTATGAAACAGAAACAGAATCAGGGATAGAGAGAATAGACTGGTGGTTGCCAAGGGGGTGGGGGTGAAGAGGAAGGGATGGAGTGGGAGTTTGGGATTAGCAGATGCAAACTAGTATATATAGAATGGATACACAGCAGGATCCTACTGTATAGCACAGGGAACTGTATTCAGTATCCTGTGATAAACCATACTGGAAAAGAATATGATAAAGAACATATATATATATATGTATAACTGAGTCACTTTGCTGTACAGCAGTAATTAACACAACATTGTAAATTGACTATACTTCAATAAAAAAGAAAAAACTGATGGAACCGTTTCACCAGGTTAAAGTCTGAATTAAAAAAAAAAAAAAAAAAGGTTCCAAATTCCCCCGGTGCTGGTATTTGAGAGAGTTTTGCGTAGACTCACATTTGCAGGAGGACAGGTGATTTCAGGGAGGTGAAATTCTGTTCTTATGTGGTTGGCCTGACGGAGTCACCAGCCACTGTCTCCCAGGCTGCCTCAGGTCCTGATAGCCCTTCCTGCCAATTACCGTACTGTCCACGCGTACTTCACTCTCTGCAGCAAAGTCAGTAATGCTCTGTTCTAGTAACACCGACTCTTCTCTGTGCTCCTCTGAACTTCCCAGACATCTCCAGTTATGATGTGATGATGGGTCTCACTTCTGGGCAGAATAAGTGGGCTTCCTTTCCCTCCACCTGCTCCAGTGTTCTGTGCATTCTAACCTTCCGGAGGGCAGCAGTCAGCCAGACACTCTAAGTGACAACAGCCAGCCCAGTCCCCGCAGTCGCCACAGCCACTTCAGTTCACAATGGATTTGCCGTGTGTGCAAGCAATAAACCTTTGGGCTTGCAGGTTATCTGGTTACCACAGCATAACCTAACCTAATCCCACCTAATACAGCCTAAAACTCAACCCCTGGTTCCTGCTCCAGACTAGGAGAATTTCTATTCCTTAGACCCAGCAGTCTAAGCCATCCACCCAGAAATGAGAGATGACAGTCACAACAGTGCCAAATTAACATTTGACCAAAGTGCATATTGTGTGTGTGTGCATTAATAGTTGGAAATGTTCACAAGAATTATCTCTGGATGGTAGGATTATGGGCAAATTTTGTTTCTGTTCTTTATGCCTTTCGATATTTTTCCAGTTTTCCTCAATGTATATGCATTCTTTTTATAATCAGAAAATAATATTAACATCATTTTTTAAAAAGAAATTTGTTGCACTGATATCAGCAAAACATATTAGAACAGATAGGCATTCCAGAAAAATGGTCCTTCACTGCCACTAACACAGTTTGCTTGCCCCTTCCCTGCCCTGGCTTGTGTCTCACCCATCCCTGTGTGTGCTCACCAAGGTCACCTATGGCTTCCGTGTGGTCATGGGGTCTCATCGTTCTAACTGTATGTCATGAGTTTGTCTCTGTTCCTGCACTAGACCACAAGCTCCTTGAGGGAGGGTGAAGATCACGTTGAAACAAAGAATCATCAGGGCTGTACCCCTTCCCAAGGCTCTGGGGGAGAACCTGTCCCATGCTTCTCTCCTAGTTTCTGGCGACACCCAACATTCCTTGGCTTATAGCCGCGTCGCTCCCATCTCTGCCTCTGTCTACACATTGCCTTCTCCTCTCTCATAAGGATACGTGTGATTATTTTTAGGCCCTGCTCAGATAATCCAGAATAAACTCCTCCACCCAAGATCCTTAACATAACCACACCTTCTGCCATATGAGGCTCTGGGGGTTAGGACATGGATACATATCTGGTGGGGAGTTCCCTGGCGGCCTAGTGGTTAGGATTCCACTTTCGTTGCTGTGGCCCGGGTTCAATCCCTGATCGGGGAACTGAGATCCCGTAAGCCGCTCAGTGTGGGGAGGAAAAAAAATGAAAAAAACTAACGACCTATTTGGTGGGGCTAACACTCCGCCACTACACCTAGCATAAGATGAAACTGGCATTCCGTAATATTTGTTAAACAGATCAGTAAATTATAAATAAGTGAATGACTCCTGGACCCCTTCCATGAAGTCTGACTTATTCTGTCCCAGGCTTGACTGGGCACATCTTGTCTACTCCAAACTCACTATGCCCTATCTTCCCATCAAACGCTAGGGGAGAAAAGTGCTTTTGGACCTGAATCTGTGCTCCTTGACTGGCTAACCCATTTTTTTAGCACAATTCTCTTTTGGAAGAGGAAAGGTGTTGCTTCCCTTTGTCCAGTCAGTTGTTTAAAAAGTCAGTAGCGTGCTAAGCAAATCCGCATGGGGTCTGCCGCCCTTTCTCCCAAGGTGATGGGAGGATTAATTGCCCTTGGTGATACTTTTTTCTTCTACAGTCAAGTCGGTGGGAGCTCTCAGCCCAGAGTGAATCTCACCAGATTGGAGGCTGGAGGTCCATTGCTGCCTAACGTAGAATCAACGCTGTGATTATCAGTCACATTAAAGAATCAAAGTTATTGAGTAGAGAGGTCTGCTATAGAAAAGAGTATAAGAACAACTAATGATGGGAAAGAATGCATATCTCTTAGTTAACATTAAAACCGTTCTTCTCTTCTTAGGTGAGTCAAATAATCCAGGACAGAGATACCTTTACTTCTTCAGGGACCTTGGATCCCCTCCGGCATTGTCCAAGATGTGCATTTCTGGTCAAGCTGATTCCCTGTATAATGTTAGTGTTATAAACCCAAACCATAGATGGGATATAAGACATATCTCTCCTTATATCATTTCTCAAATTATATATCAGTTTGAATTCCCATCACCTTTGAAACATAGTAAGGCTATAAATAATGAAGAAATGTTTTTGCATGAGCACAGAATCAGGAGCCTGCTCCTCCGTAACTTCCAGGTGAGGACAGAATGGCTGAATTTAGAGCGCTGACATTTGACCGTCCTACAAGCACCCTCCTTGTCCAGACAGACATGACACAAAGACACATTTGCTAGGACCAGAGTCATCCCCGAGGAGCCCCTGGTGTTTAGAGATCAAAGCAGAGGTCAGCACTCCTACTGTCAGGGGAGCCAGGACCACTGAGAGGAAAACACAAGCAAAATGACCTTTCAGCAATGAGGCAGCTGGAAAGAGCTGCAGTTCTCCGTGTGTGATGTGACAGCCAGAGCTGTGCAGAGATGCAGGGGACAAAGGCAGTGAGGAAAGAACCTGGGGGGAGCAAAGGGGTGCTCTCCAGTGACTGTGCATGTCTCTGCTGACTCCAGGCTGGCCCTGGATCCTACCCTCTACTGAGAGGGTTTGCCAAAAAAGCATCCATGCCATTAAATGTAAGAGCGGCACAAATTTCCCCAAGTCACTTTCATGTCCATTTCATTACTTTAGCTCCGGCCTTCCTGCACACACTCACCCTTTAAGAAGGCTGTTGCAGCTCCTTTTGGGTTTCCAGTTTCTTGCTTCACCCATCATAACAGCAAAGCCTTGAGCTGCCAAGAGAAAAGAGAGCCATCTCCACTAATCCATTGCGTCAGAACTACTAGTCAATTACGTTAGCCCGTCATCTGAATTTTTTTAAATTAAAATACATATTCTTTTGCATATCAATAGAAAAAACTGGAAGAAATGCAAACAGTGGTGTTCTGATGAGGGGTCGAGGAGGAAAAAAGGAACAGAGTTTTACAACGTTCTTGTTTGGCTTGAATTTTTTTTTTTTTTTCCTGCAGTCATTCTATATTACTTTTGTAGTTAGAAGAAATCAATAAAGACTGCTTTCTATTTAAAAAATAAAAAAGCTGAGAAGGTTCATTTTTGCTCCCTGCTCGGCCCAGGGAAAATGAGAAAATCTCTCTGAAATTGCAATGTGTGAGGGGACGGGTGTGTTTGGGTGTGTGCGTGCACTTGCACTGCTCAGAATGACAAAGCATGCACACACAGGAGGAGCTCACGAACAACAGAGCCACTGAGGGCTGCTGCCTCCCATCTGTAAGAGCCTAAAGTGTCATCTGCACTCCCCTCGTGGTGCCGAAGCAACAGCCAGACCTCCTCTCCCTCTCACAACCGTGCAGCAGGGACTTTTGTGCCAACAGGGAGGAGGGTGTAAGCCAGGATCTTCATGAAAGAGGCAGTGCGTTGTGCCTGACTACCAGCACAATAAAGACGTAAGAAAAATACCAAAGGGGAAAGGGGGGAGGGAGAAATTAGAAGCTTGGGATTAATCTATACACACTACTATATATAAAATAGATAACCAACAAGGACCTACTGTATAGCACAGGGAACTACGCTTGGTACTTTGTAACAACCTATAAGGGAAAAGAATCTGAAAAAGAGTACGTATATAACTGATTCACTTTGCTGTACATCTGAAACTAATACAACACTGTAAATCAACTATACTCCAACTTTCAAAAAATGGCTGATGAGGATGTATACACACACATACATTTAACTAACCCTACCAACAAAAATATACATGGAAATAAACATGAAAACAGGGAAATGTAAAAAATAAAAGTGGGACCGGATGGAATTGATCTAAACATGCCCTTGTGTTAAGGAGGATGAGAAACAAGGAGGGACAGAATTCCCTCTTCCTCATTTCTTGCCCTAAAATCATGGCTTGGAACTAGAACAATTCTAAAAAAGCAATCGATATTTCCAGTTTCACTTTGAAAATGTAGAAAGCTGGAAAGAGCATTGCAGTCACTTACAAGAAGAAAAACTGGGACAAAAAAACAAATTGAAAATTTTCCTGAACGCATGAGAGAGCTGAGGGCACAGGGCAAACATCCAACCTAAAATCTGGGGAGAGACAGGCGCCTGCAGGGAGAAAGGAGAAACAAAGCCAAGCATTTCTTACCTGGGGCAAACACTGCCACGCACCAAATAAGCTGATAAGGAGATTTAGTTAAATCGTAAAGAATTACTAAAGGCTGAGTCGGGCTAGTTGGAGAGTGTAAAGTCTCTGAGAACCACAGATCAAGGGGAGTTCATAACCTCTTGCAGGTTTCACTCCACAAATGCTCCCAGACACTTACAGGGAAAGCTGGGGAGAATCCTGAGAATTGGGGGAAACAACCACTGCTGAAACTCCACCAAGACCCATTTTTCCCATCTCCTCTATGGAACAGAAGCTTTAATGTGCAGAGGGAAGAGCCACAAAATTTGACACCGTAGGTCACTGGTAGAAACTTACTGCGGCTGTGAGAAGGGAACGGATTTTTAATATGCTCTACCCTTGGGAGAACAGCAAGAGCACACGCTGACACCAGCGCTACTGCTGGGAGAAGGACAGGAGCACCTGTGAGGGCCACGCTCCTGAGAACCAGCCTCCCAGTGCCTGTCTAAAACAGAGGCTAAATCGAAACATCAGCCCCCATCCCTCACTCTTTCCCTATAGCACAGTGAAAACATTGGGAAAATAATGGTAGAATATGGGTGGAAGAAGTAGAAGTGACAGATTCTCTCTGGAGAGTAGACCCCAAGAAAAATCCTCCGGCAGAATAGCCTACACCTTAAAAACAAGGTATCACTAGAGAAATTTGAAGGCTGTGATACGCTAAGGTAAGCCAGCACAAAGGAAACTTCAAATTCAGCCCAATAACTGACTAAATTAACACAAACATTCATTAAAGGCATAGAAAAAAGGATGTATTCATCTCCATGAATAAAAAACAATACTGCTGTCGTCTACCCTATAAAACATGTACAGCTTTCTATAAAAAAGAAAAATAAAAGGCATACAAGATTGTAAGGAAAGACCCAATCTGAAGAGAAAAAATGATCAACAAAAACAGACACTCATATATGACACAGATGTTGGAAATCAGAGAATTTAAAACAACAATGACCAAAGTGTTATAGATGGAAAAGGCAGACAACATGCAAGATCAGATAGGTAATTTCAGCAGAAAGCTAGAGACTATACAGAAGAATTTAAACAGATTTTTAAATTTTAAAAAATTTAAAATGCCTTTAAAAGAGTATCCAGGAGCTATGAGACAACTTCAAACTGTCTAACGTATGTAAAATTTGAATTCCACACGTAGAAAGCAGGACGAACAGGCAGAAGAAATACTTGAAGAAATAGTGGCTGAGAATTTTCTAAAAGTAATGACATAAACTAATAACAGATAAAAAAAAAAACTCAGAGAACATCCAGCAGAATAAACATACACACACACACACACACACACCCCTAGGCTTATCATAGCAAAACGTCTAGAAATCAAAGATAAAGAGAAAATCTTATAGGCAGCCAGATTTACAAATTAAAACCACATAAGATAACATATATTCCTATTAGGATGGCTAAAAAATAAACTGAGAATATTTAGTGCTGACAAAGAGGAGAAGAAAATGGCACTTATATTGCTGGTGGAATATAAAAGGGTGCAGCTACTCGGGAAAACAGTTTTCCTGTTACTTATAAAGATAAATATACACTTAACATACGACCCAGAAATCCCACATCTAGATATTTATCCTAGAGTTATGAACATGTATGTTCACACAAATATTTGTACCTGATTGCTTGTGGTAGCTCTCTATATAATCACCAAAAAAGTGGAAGCAATTCAAATATCCTTCAGTGGGTAAATGGATAAACAAATGTGCCACATACATGCGATAGAATTGCTCAACAGTAAAAAGGACTGAACTATTGATACACACAACATGCTGACGAATCGCAAAGGCGTTATGCTGAATAAAAGAAATCAGTCTCAAAAATTTACATGCTATATAATTCCACTTAGATTAGAATTCAAGAAAAAGCAAAGCTATGGTGATGGAGAACACATCAGTGGTTGCCAGGATTTAGTGGTTAGGGGAGGGTGTGACTACAAAAGGGCAGCCTGAGGGCTGTTTTAGGGCGACGGAACTGTTTTGTATCCAAATAGTTGTTCATACACTAATGTGTAAGCGTTTAAACTTATAGAAACGTACCCCCTAAAAAGTCAATTTTAGAGTATATCAATTTTTTCAATATAATAACAACAAAAAATAAATGAAAAAGATTGGGACAAACACTGAAATATTAAAACCAGAAAACTCATGCTTCAGCCAAAGCGATTTACCCCTCCATGATCTTTGGACTAATTGATCCAAGTTCTGATTTTTTAATAGCATAGGGATAGCTTGATTTCTGGTAAGATTCCAGTTCTATGCTAAGACATCCCCCTTCGCCTTGTTACCAGGTGTCATACAATTCTGCACTGAGTCAGAGAAATTTTCCTCAGCAGAAGGGCGACATCCTCGTGGTGCACTGGAAGGTCACCAATACCATGGTAAAAAAAAATACATATTAAAAAGCTGAAATTTTCTAACTTGTTCTGATTTAATTGTGGCAGAATATTGTTGAGTATTAATTTATGTTTTGCTGTCATATTTTTCTTTCCTGTCTCCAATCTGAACAGGTGGACAGACTTTGTTAGCCCTTGTCTCAAAGGAGGTTGGAACAGGAGACCGCGGAAGTAGCCTGAAGTGTCCCTGGCTTTGGTTTGCTGGAGCCTTGAGCCAGATATAAGGACAGTGCTCAGCGTTAAGGGTGATATAAGGAGCTGTTAGAACTCCTTTGGAGGGTAGCAGCATCAGTCAGAGGGAGAGCAGCGGATGTAAACTGTCAGGTTCCAACAAATGAGTCCCCACAGCCGATTGCCTTCCAGTGCCCTGGGGTGAACTGGGGGTCTAGGGAAAAGCAAAACTTCCCCAAGCAGGCAAATCCTTAGCGCTGGCAATCCTAATCTTCACAAAGCTTTCCAGCAAAGCTTCCAGACATATAAGAATCATTCTGATCTAAACGATGGTGGAGTGATGATGAGGGCTACCCACATAGTTGGTTTAGGATTAGTTTTCTGGAAACTTTGCTCAACCTTAAAAGGGCCAGAAAGAACTCTATTAATAGATGGTGTTACAGGGAGCTCTGCTCAATGTTATGTGGCAGGCTGGATGGGAGGGGAGTCTGGGGGAGAATGAATACATGTACATGTACAGTTGAGTCCCTTTGCTGTGCACCTGAAACTATCACAACATTGTTCATCGGCTATACTCCAATAAAAAATTAAAAGTTAAAAAAGTAGTTACAATAGAAGAAATAATTTTTAAAAAATAAATGGTGTTATATTTTCAGGGTAGCTAGGTGAGGCTTGAGGTAAGATTAAATCACACTTAAGGAAAATGAAATATTGTAACATTTCTTGAGTATCCTCAGTGCTAGCAGGACCCCACCTGTATACCTTTAGCACCTACTGCTTCTATACTTGCTTGCTGGCCCAGTTTCCAAATGCCAAAAACCCCAAGCCTGTGCCTAAGAGCTCTCTGGCTGCTGGGAACAGCGCTGCCTGAATGAGGCATAGGTGTGAAGCTCCAAAAATTAATGGTCCCTATAGCAACCGTCAACCAATGGCTAGCGGATAAATAACTCAGCTCCCTTGCCTTTCAGGCAGGATAACTCTTAGACATGTCTTTATACTGTTTCTCAAATTTCTCCAGTGAGATTAAATGCCCGTCGCCCACAGTGGTAAATTCCTTGATAAAACACCCACATTGCCTTCCTTCTTTTCTCTGTCTCACTTCCCCAGTGAGTTACTAGTATTTCCTGAGCTCAATTCCTAAATGCTATATATGCTAAAATTAATATGCCACATGCTAATGTTTGTATCCCCCCAAAATTCATATGCAAAAACCTAACTCCCCATGTGATGGTATTTGAAGGCGGGTTCTTTGGGAGCTGTATGAGCATAATTAGTGCCCTTATATATATATTTTTAATTTTATTTATTTATTTATTTTTTGCAGTACACGGGCCCCTCACTGTTGTGGCCTCTCCCGTTGCGGAGCACAGGCTCCAGACGCGCAGGCTCAGCGGCCATGGCTCACAGGCCCAGCCGCTCCGCGGCACGTGGGATCTTCCCGGACCGGGGCACGAACCCGTGTCCCCTGCATCGGCAGGCGGACTCTCAACCACTGCGCCACCAGGGAAGCCCTAGTGCCCTTATAAAAGAGATCCCAGAGAGCTCCCTCAGCCCTTCTGTCACGTGAAAATATAGCAAAAGGATGGCTGTCTATGACCCAGGAAATAGGCTCTCCCCAGACCCTGAATATACTGACGCCTTGACCTTGAACTTCCCAGCCTGTGAAATATAAATTTCTGTTATGTGTAAGCCACCCAATCTATGATGTTTCATTTTAGCAGCCTAAAAGAACTAAAACACTACATAAAGCACTTACACTCAAATCCTTATCTCCTGATCTGCTTCTAGACAGCCCAAAATGAAGACTCCCAAGGTTTGGCTGCAAATTAATACCAATTATATATTTTTAATTTTAAAAATTGTCTTTTTCCTGATTGTTAGTGGGGGGAACATTTATTCCCCCACTACTTCCATTTCAATAAGGGGAAGGCTAGTCAACACACTTGCAGATTCTTATTGCCCACTCACACTTCTACACAGAAGGAGGGAGTTATCTGGTTGTTGAGTTCAGGAATTGAGCATTTTCAACTCAGCCCATCTGGGCTTTGTCATCTTTTCAGATCTATCAGCCTTCAGAGAAGGTGACTTTCTGGTCTTCTGGTCAAGTCCTGTGGCAATTATCAGGGCAATATATCGCTGCTTGAGTAAAACGTCTCATGCAGAGGTGAAGGATTAATACTTAACCCACATTGGTATTGATCTAAGCCATTCTCTAATCAACTTTATCAGTAATAAATCTCAAAATTTATCTCTATCACCTGTGTTTTTGTTTTCAATTGATTCCAAATTTAGGAGAGGAAGAAGGCAAAATATGATACTTAATTGTTGTTTTAAATGTTGTCCCAACTATTCTTGAAATTAAGCATACATTTCATTTGTTTATTGATTATTTGTATCACTATAGAATTTCTGGTTGACAGAGATTTTTCTTTCCTTTCAGCTCTTTAGAGATGTTGCTTCACTGTTTCATTTCTGGTTAGAAAAACTGCTGTCACCCTTAATTTGTTGTTCCTTTATATGTAACATATCTCTTTTCTGGCTGCTTCTAATATTTTCTCTGTTGCTGGTTTTGAGCAATCAGAACAGAATGTGCCTTGGTTGTACTCTTTTCATGTTTCTTCTGCTTGGAATATGCTGAGTTTCTTGGACCTATGGCTTTATAATTTTCAACAAATTTGGAAAATTTTCAACCATTATTATTTCTTCAAATTATTTTCCTGTTCCTTTCCCTCCTTCAGGACTCTAATTACACATATATTAGGCCTTTCGATGTTGTCCCATCGCTCACTAATGCTCTTTTAGTGATTTTTTTTGGTTGTTTTTTTTTCTTTGTTTGTTTGTTTTAACATCTTTATTGGAGTATAATTGCTTTACAATGGTGTGTTAGTTTCTGCTTTATAACAAAGTGAATCAGCTATACATATACATATATCCCCATATCTCTTCCCTCTTGCATCTCCCTCCCTCCCACCCTCTCTATCCCACCCTCTAGGTGGTCACAAAGCACCGAGCTGATCTCCCTGGGCTATGCGGCTGCTTCCACTAGCTATCTATTTTACGTTTGGTAGTGTATATATGTCCATGCCACTCTCTCACTTTGTCCCAGCTTACCCTTCCCCCTCCCCATATCCTCAAGTCCATTCTCTAGTAGGTCTGTGTCTTTATTCCCATCTTACCCCTAGGTTCTTCATGACATTTTTTTTTTCCTTAGATTCCATATATATGTGTTAGCATACGGTATTTGTCTTTCTCTTTCTGACTTACTTCACTCTGTATGACAGACTCTAGGTCCATCCACCTTACTACAAATAACTCAATTTCGTTTCTTTTTATGGCTGAGTACTATTCCATTGTATATATGTGCCACATCTTCTTTATCCATTCATCCAATGATGGACACTTAGGTTGCTTCCATGTCCTGGCTATTGTAAATAGAGCTGCAATGAACATTTTGGTACATGACTCTTTTTGAATTATGGTTTTCTCAGGGTATATGCCCAGTAGTGGGATTACTGGGTCATATGGTAGTTCTATTTGTAGTTTTTTAAGGAACCTCCATACTGTTCTCCATAGTGGCTGTACCAATTCACATTCCCACCAGCAGTGCAAGAGCGTTCCCTTTTCTCCACACCCTCTCCAGCATTTATTGTTTCTAGATTTTTTGATGATGGCCATTCTGACTGGTGTGAGATGATATCTCATTGTAGTTTTGATTTGCATTTCTCTAATGATTAATGATGTTGAGCATTCTTTCATGTGTTTGTTGGCAATCTGTATATCTTCTTTGGAGAAATGTCTATTTAGATCTTCTGCCCATTTTTGGATTGGGGTATTTGTTTTTTTGTTATTGAGCTGCATGAGCTGCTTGTAAATTTTGGAGATTAATCTTTTGTCAGTTGCTTCATTTGCAAATATTTTCTCCCATTCTGGGGGTTGTCTTTTGGTCTTGTTTATGGTTTCCTTTGCTGTGCAAAAGCTTTTAAGTTTCATTAGTGTTTTTTAATCCTCCTTTTCCTATATGTTTCATTTGGGGTAGTTCCTTTTACTATGTCTTCAAGTTCATTAATTTTTTTCTTCTGCAATGTCTAATATAATATTAATTCCATCCAGAGTGTCTTTCATCTCAAACATTGTAGTTTTAATCTCTAGAAGTTTAACTCGGGTTACTTTTATATCTTCTCAAACCCCATTTAATGTTTTGAATGTCTAGATAACATATATTTTAATGTCCTTGTGTGCTAATTTTAACATCTGTGTCAGTTCTCAGTTATTCTTGGTTGATTTTTTTTCTCTTCATTATTGGTTGTATTTTCCTGTGTCTTTGCTTGCCCAGAAATTTTACCTTGTTAGGTAATGGATATTCCTATATTCCTATAAATATTCTTGAGCAACTTTGTTCCGGAATGCAGTTAAGTTTCCTTGGAAAATGATCCTTTTTTCCCTTAGTTTTACTGAGGTATAATTGACAAATAAAAATATGTATACTTAAAGCATACACTGTGATGATTTGCTATACGTGTGTGTGTGTGTGTGTGTGTGTATGTATATATATATATATATATATATATATATATATATATATATCTTGTGAAAGGATTCCCATCAGATTAACTAACACATCCATCACCTCATATATGTAACTTTTTTTTGGTGAGAACATTTAGGTTCTATTCTCTTAGCAAATTTCAATTATACAATACTGTATTATCAAATACAGTCGCCATGATATACATTAGATTCCCAGAGCTCATGAACCATATAACTGAAGTTTGTATCTTTTTACCAACTTCTCCCTATCCTTGATCCCTCAGCCACTTTTCACCTCTGTTTCTATGAGTTTGACTTTTTGGGATTCCATATATCATTGAAACCATGGGAAACTGACCCTTTTGGCTCTTGCTTTTAAGACTTGTTAAGCAGGTCCAGAGCAGCATTTAATTGAGAGCTAATAAATTCCCACAGCTGAGACTAGACCCTTCAGAGTACTCTCTGCTATGAATTATGAGGTTTTCAATCTGGTTTGTAGGAACAGGCACTGTATGAGCGATGACCACTGTTCTTGCTTGCCCTTTTAGGTGATTTCCCCCAGGTCTTCTGTTGTTTCTTCACATGCAAATGCTGGTTGGTACTGTGCTGAAGACTCAGGGGGCCTCCTCATGGCTCTAGAGTTCTCTCTCCATGCAGTCCTCCCCTCTTTGGTACTTTGTTCTGTGTACTCAGACCACTTTGGATTCCCTGTTCTTCATGTCAGGGACACCTTCAGGCTCTGCCTGGGTTACCCTCCTGTGCTGTGGCCTGAAAACGCAAGACTGTAAGCTGGGGCAATTGTAAGTTTTATCCAGTTTGGCTCCCGTCTGTTGGGGATTACCGTCTTTCCCTTCAAAAACAAAGATGGAACAAAGTCTTTGTCGGGCAAAAACAAAAGCTGAGAGAACTCACCAGCAGCAGATCTTCAAAAAAAAATTTTTTATTGGAGTATAATTGCTTTACAATGTTGTGTTAGTTTCTGCTGTACAATGAAGTGAATCAGCTGTATGTATACATATATCCCCATATCCCCTCCCTCTTGGGCCTCCCTCCCCCCACCCCCCATCCCACCCATCTAGGTCATCACAGAGCACCGAGCTGAGCTTCCTGTGCTTTATAGCATGTTCCCACTAGCTAGCTATTTTACATATGGTAGTGTATATATGTCAATCCTAATCTCCCAATTCGTCTCACCCTCCCCTTCCCCGCACCCCCATGTCCACACGTCCGTTCTCTACGTCTACGTCTCTATTCCTGCCCTGCAAATAGGTTCATCCGCACCATTAACAAAAAATGTTAAAGGAAGTTCATCTGGCAGAAGAAAAATGATACCAGGTGGAAATTTGGATCTACCCAAAGGAATGAAGAACGCCATAAATGGTAAATATAAAATCCTTTTATTCAAATGGGCAGTTAGTCCTAGTACCACTTACAGAATAGTCTTATTTTCCCACTGAAACGAAATGCCTCCTTTATTATATATCAAATTCCTCAAATAATTGTGGGTCTGTTTGTATACTCCCTGTTTTATTCCAGTGACTATTTGCCCATAACTCTATAGTAGTACCACCCTGCTTTTATCTCAATCACTGTATAATTTGTATCTGTTAAGGCGAGTTCACCTCATTGATCTTCATTTTCAAAATTTCCTTGATAATTTCCCTATGTTTATTCTATGCTATAAACTTCAAAATCAATACATCCACTTCTCACCCCCTGCAAAAAAAATTAGAAATTCCTGTCTGGATTTTGACTAAAATTATAATAAATCCATAGATTAATTTGTATGCAACAGTTAGCTGAGAATGAGTTTCCATTAGGAGAAAGAGATCGGGGGATTCTGGGCCTGGATCGAACCATGAGATGCTACATTTCATGCTGAAGCAGTGACAGTTCCTGAGAGTCACTCAGGAGATGCTTTGTGGGAAGCTGACTGGGCAGGGGCACATCCAGGTCAGCCAAGGGAGCCTGCAGAGAGAAATGTGTGCATGTGATGGTCCTTCTGACTGACCCAGTTCAGTGCCCTCTCTTAGAAACTTGGTCAGCTTTTATTGGAGGGGTAATTCTATTGCTGAAAGATTCATCTAAGAAAGAGATGGGGAGGGAGGTTGCCATGGACCTAATTAAGTACATAAACCCAACTGGAGAGAAAGGCTTCAATCCTTGGTCATGAACTCACCTGTGGCTCTGCCACTCATGCTTACATGTACTGTTGACATCTCAAGGAAAGGTAAAAGATTCCATGAAACCATGATTTTTAAAAAGAGGTTTAAAAAAAAGTACTATAAAAATATTTTTTTAAAAGCAAGCAGCTAAAAGATAATGTGTTCCAAGTATTTATATTTCCCCAGTACGCATGGAGGGCTCGTTCAATCGAGGCAGCGGCTGTCTTCCCCATGGTAAGTAAACTGCACCAGCCATCTGCCTGGAGCTCCCTGCGGCAGTGAGAAGGGCAAGTTCTGGGCTACCTGAGCTTCTGATCGGGTGTAGCTGAGATCACTACCTTCCAGGGAGGAGTGGCACCAAAGGTCAACCTTGCCTTAGTCTTAGCTGTGCTGGAAGCTGAAGTTCTCCATCTCCGAGGTGATTTTATTTCCCAACTGAAACTCTAAACCACGAAGGCTCTGAGATAAAAGCTTATAACGCTCCCATATAAATGGGCTCATACTTTGCCTGAATCCTTTCATACAAAAATTTCAGAGCACTATAAAACTACGAGGTGTCAGGGCTCACGGATCCCCATCTTTCAAGTGGAGGAACAGGAAAAGAGGGGAGCGTTGAAGTTGCTTTGAGCTAGAGAATGACTCGAAGCTAAGAGGGGAACTTTCACTTGGAATGTGCACTTGGAGCCATCCTGCTATGAGAGTGGCAGTTCGAAACTATTCTGTTTGGTTGGAGCTGTGCCCAGGAAGTGCCTGGTAACTACATTTAGCAAGTATTCCTTAAGCTGAATCCTCAGCCCTACATTAGTTACTGGGCAGATTCAAAACGAGGGAAAGATGGAGTTCCTGTCATCAAGAGGCTTATGATCTACTCAAGGGAGAAAATACATAAACACATGTAAAAATTAGTAAGCAGAAACATCAATTAAGCACAGCTGGGAGACAAGAAAGGGGAGCTCTCATGCCCTGAGAAGAGAACAGAGCCCAACAGGAAGAGGAAAGACTCCTTTCCTGGCAAGATCGCAGCCACTGGAAAGCCATGGATTCTTTGTTTACTATAGGCCTTCCAACTTCCTCTGCCCCTCTATAAAAGTGACCTCCTTCCATTGGCATGAGGGGAACTTGCACGTGACTCACCATGATTACAGACCCCAAATTATAATTCTCTGCTGATCCTGAATACATCCGTTTTTTTGCTGGAAAAATATCTGGCAGTCTGTCTGTTTTAGGTCAACATACATAACACGGCAAAATCATACCATGAGTTCCTTGAGGGTGTAAACTGTTTTACTCAACTTTGTACCCCCAGAACCTGGCTCCGAAAAAAAGATAAGCTAGACTGAACCCTTGCTTAGTACACAAACGAGCAAGATGGATGATCAGGGCTGAATGGTTCCAAACATGGTTCATGATGGGCTAAATGGAGATGGAAGGCTGCATGTTAGAGGAAAGATGTGACCCAAACCCCAAAATTCTTTGAGAACAAATTCCTATATGACCATTGATCTTAAGTCCTTCCTTCTCACTCTGTATTGTGGACTATAAGAGGGAAATTGGTGTCCCAATTAACTCTTTTCTTCATCCAACGAGAACGAGCTCCTTCATTCATTCTACCAATGATTTTGAGCACATACTATCTGTCTGGCGCTGCCCAAAGGCCTAGAAATGTAAAAGTGAGAAAGTCAGGCAGTCCCTGCCCCTGCTACTCCAGAGAGCCATGGGGGCCATGTGTTCATGTGCTGGCCTCCCCTTGCTTCTGATCTCCCTCTTGTGTTGGGTCACAAGACCATCTTCATATCAGAGGCTAATAGATCCTTTTCTTTCTCCTTCTACTCAAAGAAAAGAGATGAAAACACATAGGATCGCTCAGCGTAGTGAAAAGGTTAGCAGTGACTGTAAACAGCAGCTCATTCCCAGGCCCTTGGGAATCTCTAATGAGAAGAAACTGTCACACTCAAATTCTTCAGTGTCAGTTTCTTTAGAGAACTTCCCTTGGGAAACATTGACTGGACAAAATGCACTTTTTTGTACTATGCTTAATCCATTCCTCCCAGGAAGAGGTGCAGTTGAAAATAGTTCCAGAACACTATAATTAGCAGCATGATTCTCAAAGCAACAAGGAAATCAGGTGGGGAATCTGAGTCCAGCCTTGTGCCTTCCTGCTCTTAGATTTCAGCTCCACCTTCACAGCCGCCTCTCTAAGGTAAAATGTGGGCTGTCTCCCAAAAACACCTACTCTCTGAGTCCTGTTGTGCACCCAGATCCATTTTCTGGCTTCACGGACTGTGTACCTGTTCTCTGATCTTGTTCACTGAAGTCCAACATACCCTCAGAGTTCCACTGAACAACATTATCGTAAAGGAGAGATTGGAAAACTATGGCACACAGGCCAAATCTGGCCCACTGCTTGTTTTGTAAATAAAGTTTTATTGGAACACAACTCTACCCATTCATTTGTGTATAGCCTAGGGCTGCCTTTGCACTACAGCAGCAAGAGCTGAATAGTTGTTATGGAGATTTTAGGGCCCACAAAACCAAAAATATTTTCTAACTGGCCCTTTGCAGAAAACGTTTGCTAACTCCTGCTATGGAGTGAGAGAAATTTAGGGCACACATTCTGTGTTTTCCATTGTATCTAAAATGTAGTTGATTGTATAAATAAAATTATATATATATATATATATACACTATATGTATATAGTCTTTTCAGATAATGTGAATTTTATATTTAGTCTTTATCTTTGATCATAAGAATCCAGTGGAATTTATATCTGTATTCCTGGTCTGTTTGGTTCCCAGGGTGACTGAGGCTAATGATTCATTCCATTGGGCTCAAAGCAAGGCTGGTAAATAAGCAAAACGTTTGGGGATGGCCTCAGATGAAGTTTCTCAAGATAGTATCAGAGAAATGGAATTTGGAGGGACATCTTGTCTTAACTTGTACCCTTCTTCCTCAGGTCAAACTATCAAGTGGTCCATAGGAAATAGAAAAATAGTTGTAGACTTCATAAGATTAGTATCATTTTCATTTTGGATGGAAAGAGATCATCTCAAATATTGAAAAGAAAAATCTGGAGATGATCTAAAATTAAGCCCTGGTTAGGAAGCAAGAATTCCTGAGACTCAAAGATCTCACCTGTCGTAAATGATCCTTTAGGTTATTAGACTTGCTGCGGAGCAATAAGAGCAGGGCCACCTCTTACTGAGCAAGTAGTCCTTTTGGTTACTTTGATGTAAGATGATCTGTAGTTACAGATCATCTCTTCACAGCTAGTTGATAGTTGATTGGTTCTGAAGAGAGGCTTATATCTTGAATTTTCTAGAAAGAGCTTTTTTCTATCGGTAGGAAAGTTTACTCAGCTCATCTCTCCAACAGAACTATGGAGCAACGGAGAAGCACAGACATGCTGAGTCACTTGGCAGTGGCTGAACAGAGTAACTGCTTTAACCCTGGGAGGGAGACTCAGCTTGCAGGCTGAAGGAAGTCACAGAAATGGGGCTCAGACAGAGACTTTATTGGCTTTGATCACATGGAAAGTGTGAAACTTATTTGTAGATGGTATATCGAATAAATGAAAAACTAAAAAACTCCATTAAAACCGTTAGAATGAATAAGGAAAGTTGGTGAAGAGGCTGAAGATAGGATAAATATACAAAAATGTGAAGCTTTTCTTTATGCTGGTGGTAACGGATTCAAAATGAAAATGGGAAAATAATCCCACCTGCATTGGCTATGAAAGCGTGGGAGCGCTGGTCTCCTCTCCTCCAGGAAACTTCAAGCCAAGTACTTGGGATTGTGATATTGACCTAAGAGCTTCCCAGTCTTCCGTGAGGCTCTCAGGGCTAGTCCCAGCCTGCACTACGTGGCTGTTTTATATCAATCCCCCTCATAAGCACAAACCTTTCCATTAACACTTTTGATGAGGTCTCTCAACTCTACACGACAATGAACAAGCACTAACGCCATCCAACTCCCCATCCCTCCCCTTCCTCCTAAATTGTTTCACTGAGCTCTCTAAAACTCTAATCCACAATCAGAAACCTAACCTCTGAGTGGTTGTCCACAGATAGCATTGCCTCTCCTGCACTCCTCTGGCAAAGAGGCTATTTTTTCTCCCACACTTCATGTTCCTCTGGGCCAGGAAGGAGGTAAGTCTACTTCTTATTCATTATTGCCTCTTTCCACTCTGAGACCACCACTTCATGTCTTCTCTTTCTTCAAGCCTATTATCCTCCGTACTCTCAGCTGATGACCTCATCTTACACCTGACTGAGAGAATAAGAGCTGTCATTAAAGAGGCTTCCTTCCCAGTGTAAATGTATAGACCAGTGGTTCTTAATCAAAGACAATTTAACCCCATAGGATAGTTGGCATTGTTCAGAGACATTTTGAATGTTACAGCTGGAGAGAGGATGCTACTGACATCTAGAAGGTAGAGACCAGCGATGCTACCAAATATTGTACAATGGGCAGCACAGCCCCCAGCTACAAAGAACCACTTAGCCCAGAATTTCAATAGTGCCAAGGTTGAAAAACCCTTGGTATAGATCAACCTGCACGGAAATCTCTTTCTTCTCTTTTTGCAATGGAGGAGTGTCTCTGCCCCCGTCAAAACCAGTTATCTTTCATTCTCAAGGACTTTCCTCTTGAAATAATCACTGTCTTTCCGTATCTTCATCTCTCCCACTCTACTGTATGTATTCAATCATTCAACAAAAATATTGTGAACCCTTACACATGCCAGAAATTCTCGTAAGTGCTGAGGATACAAAACAGATGAAAATTCCTGCCCCTGTGGAACTTACATTCTAGGGGAGAAAAACAAACAACGTTATAAGTAAGTAAAATACACATTAATGGTGAGTGCAAAGGGGGAAACAAAGAGGAAGAGGAGTAGAAACTGTGTGTGGGGACAGGGGTTCAGTTTTAAATAGGGTGACTAAGAAAGGGCTCCCTGATATGATGCTATTTGATAAAAGCCTGGAAGATATGCAAAATATCTGGGGGAAGAACATTCTAACCGGAGGAAAAAACAACTCCAAAGAGGGAGTGAGGACTTCCCTCGCGGCACAGTGATTAAGAATCTGCCTGCCAGGGCTTCCCTGGTGGCGCAGTGGTTGAGAGTCCGCCTGCCGATGCAGGGGACACAGGTTCGTGCCCCGGTCCGGGAGGATCCCCCATGCCGCGGAGCGGCTGGGCCCGTGGGCCATGGCCGCTGAGCCTGCGCGTCCGGAGCCTGCGCTCTGCAACGGGAGAGGCCACACCAGTCAGAGGCCCGCGTAATGCAAAAAAAAAAAAAGAATCTTCCTGCCAATGCAGGGGACGTGGGCTCGATCTCTGGTCCTGGAAAATCCCACATTCCATGGAGCAACTAAGCCCACATGCCACAACTACTGAGCCCACATGCCACAGCTACTGAAGTTCACGCTCCTAGAGCCCGTGCTCCACAACAAGAGAAGCCACCACAATGAGAAGCCCGCGCATCACAGCAAAGAGTAGCCTCCGCTCGCCGCAACTAGAGAAAGCCTGTGCACAGCAATGAAGACCCAATGCAGCCAAAATAAATAAATAAATTTATTTCAAAAAAACAAAAAATAAAGAGGGAGTGAGCCTGGAGTGGGATTTGTCTGGTGGGTCCAAGGAACAGAGAGGAGGCTGATGAAACTGTAACAGATTGTACCAAGGAGAGAATTGTAGAAGATGGAGTCAGAGAGGAAATGAGGGCCAGATAATTGCATAGTTTTGGCTTTTACTCATCTAAGTGACATAGGGAGGATTTAAGGAAAGGATTTCTTCATCTGACTTATGCTTTGGCACAGGGGTCAACAAACTACAGCCAGCAGACCACCACCTGCTTTTGTAAATAAAGTTTCATTGGAGCACAGCCATGCCTACTTCTTTACATATTATCTCTGATTGTTTTCAAGCTACAATGGTAGGAACAAGTAGTTGTGACAGAGACCATACAGTCCACAAAGTCTAAAATATTAGCCTTATTTACAGGAAAATTTAAAGAGTGGAGAGGCCGTAATAAAGTCAAGAAGCTCAGAAATCATCAATGAAAAGATATATTTGACAACATAAATTTTTAAGTTATTAAGTAAAAGCATTATATTATAAATATTATATTATAAACAAAGTACAGAAACAAATAAGAGATTGGAAAAAATATTTGTCACAAATAAAGAGTTAATATTGCTAATACACACAGAGTCCCTGTAAATTGATGAAAAAGAGACCAAAATCCAGGGGAAAATAGACAAAGGATATGAACAAGCAATTCAACTAAGAGAAAATGCAAATAGCCAATAAACGTTATTAAAAGATACTCAATATCACTAGTGGTCAGATAGATTAAAATTAAAAACACAGGAAGATACCACTTATCACTTTAAATTTTAAGACAGTGGTAACAACTAGTATTAACTGGGATGCAGGGTAACTGGCCCTTTCATCCACTGCTGGTGGGAATGTGAATTGCTTCAGACTTTTGAAAAGGTAATCTGACAATAGCTTTTAAAATTAAAATCTATAGATTTCTTGAGCAAGTCATCCCACTTTGGGAAACCTATCTTACAAAATTAAAAGCATCAAATATTTTATATATATATATATATATATATATATATATATATATATATATATTCTTGTAACATTATTTGTCCAGGCAGACAAGCCTCTAGGATTACCCTAGGATTTTTTATCCTCTAGGATAAAAAAGGGGCAGTGGGGACTATCTAATAATAAACATCAATACTACATAATATTATGCAGCTTTTAAAAAGATTGTATTTCACGCAAAAGGCTAATCTCCTTAAGTTTCCTTAACATACAAAGAGGCTCCATGAATCAACATTGAAAAGGACAAATAATCTAATTTTTCAAATGGGCGTAGAACACAAATAGTTCACAGAAAAAAATCCAAATGCCCTTCAAGACAATAAATCATACTCAATCTCACTCCTAATAAGAAAATTGCAGTTTAAAACTACCTTGAGATTCCAGTTTTGCCTATCATATTGGCAAGGGACAGAAAGTTTGATGACATGCCATATTATAAAAACATGGAGATTTGGGTCCTGCCTTACTAATACAACTGTAAATGATACAGCCTCTAGGGAGGACAACTGGACTGTAGGTGTGAAAATTAAAATCACATATCTGACCTTACAATTCCATTTCTAGAAACGTATCCTACAGATAAATTTATGTTTGCAAAATGACACAGTTACAAGATCATCCTTTACAAATTGTAGTAAAAGCAGGGGAGCGGGGAAGGGAGGAAATGTGGAATAGATTAAACTCCCATTGGTAGAGAGTGCATTAAATATATTTTGGTCTATGTATATAATGGAAAGCTAGGCAGCATTTAAAAGAATGAAACAAAATAATAACAAAGGAATGAAGCAGTTTTACATGTACCAACATGGTACACTTTTCAAGATACGTTAGTAGGTGAAAAAAAAAAAAAAGCAAGACAGCGTGGAAAGCAGGTGTTTTCATGCGTAGAAAAGCTCTGTAAGACTGATACCTAATGCTTATCACACTATGGAAGGCAAGTGAGTGGCTATGGAACAGGAGTAAAAAGAACACAATTTTCATTGAATGTTTATTCCTTTCTTAAGGTATGGACCTGGAGACATGTCTACAATGTATTAAGTAAGAATACAAATTGCAGAGTGATACGTGTAATATGATCCTTTGTTAAAATACAAAATAAATGAAGCTATATGTATAGCACATATGCACAGAGAGAAAAGAATGGCATGAACTATGAACATTATCTTGATGCAAATGGATTTTGGGTAGAGAATTGGATTTGGGAAGAGATGGTTAGCTTTTCCTTATCTGTCTCTTTTTTATTTGACTTGTCATAACAAAATAACATCATTTTAAAATTTTAATAATTTAAAAGAGTAAAGAAAAAATGCCTGGGTAGGATTGTGAGCAACGTTTATTTTCTTCATTACACTTCTGAGGTATTTTCTAATATATGCTGCAATGAGCTCAAAACCACAAACTAGCTTTTACGTAGTTGGCATCATTTTTCTTCTATAGTCTCCTGCCAAGATGCGTGCACTCTGGCCTACATGCTCTCCAGTCCAGTACACAATCCCATTTAATTCCACTCTACATTTAAAAATACTTAAGAGGCTTGGCATATACTCGGAGAAAACTCAAAGTCGAAAAGATACATGCACCCCAATGTTCATAGCAGCACAATTCACAATAGCCAAGACTTAGAAGCAACCTAAATGTCCATCAACAGATGGATAAAGAAGATGTGGTACATATATATCAATACAATGGAATATTACTCAGCCATAAAAAAGAATGAAATAATGCCATCTGCAGAAACGTGGATGGACCTAGAGATTGTCAAACTAGGTGAAGTAAATCAGACAAAGACAAATATCATATGGTATCACTTATATGTGGAATCTAAAAAAGTGATACAAATGAACTTATGTACAGAAACAGACTCACATATATAGAAAACAAATTTATGGTTAACAAAGGGGAAAGGGGGAGGGATAAATTAGGAGCTTGGGATTAACAGATACAAATTATGGCCACTAGTATAAGCTACTGCACAAGCAGTGACAGTGCATGCCAAAACGGAAAACCAGTAACACTAACCCTGTCTTTATTTCAAATGTTGATATTTTGTTCATCATGGATTTTTGCATTAATTTTTATCTTTAAAATATTGCATTACTATCATAAGGAGTTTTGGGTGCCCCCTTACATATTCCACCTCACTCAGCTCATCCCAGCCTGGCCCTACTCAGGCCAAGACAAAAGAAAAAGGGGGATTAGGATCGGCCTCTCCCAGGAGCCCAGAAATTGTGCCCGAGGGTGTAAGCACTGCCAGGGGCCACTGGTTGAGTTCAAACACTCCTGTCTACCCAACTAGAGCACAAGCTGCATTTGGGGTTTTTAAAAAACTTTTTTGTTTTTTGTTTTTTTTTATTTTTTTAACATCTTTATTGGAGTATAATTGCTTTACAATGGTGTGTTAGTTTCTGCTGTATAACAAAGTGAATCAGCTACACATATACATATATCCCCATATCTCCTCCCTCTGCGTCTCCCTCCCTCCCTCCCTACCCCACCCTTCTAGATGGTCACAAAGCACCGAGCTGATCTCCCTGTGCTATGCGGCTGCTTCCCACTAGCTATCTATTTCACATTTGGTAGTGTATACATGTCCATGCCACTCTCTCACTTCGTCCCAGCTTCCCCTTCCCCTTCCCTGGGTCCTCAAGTCCATTCTCTACGTCTGCGTCTTTATTCCTGTCCTGCCCCTAGGCTCTTCAGAACTATTTTTTTGTTTAGATTCCATATATATGTGTTAGCATACGGTATTTGTCTTTCTCTTTCTGACTTACTTCACTCTGTATGACAGACTCTAGGTCCATCCACCTCACTACAAATAACTCAATTTCGTCTGCATTTGGTTTTCCCTCTTATGCTAGAGTTACTCTGTCCAGTACAATCAACTCTAGCCACAGGTGGCTATTTAAATTTATGTTAATTAACATCGCCAACGTAGAAGGAGGAGGAGGCCCCCGAGGCAGCTCCATGAGGACTGACGGGGGTGCGCGGACCGAATGCAGTGCCCAGTCCATAGCGGACACGAAGTCATTTTTCCTTCATTCATCCATTCAGCAAACATTCACTGAGCACCTACTGTATGCTCTTCTAGGTATCAGGGATGTGGCAGGAACAAAATAGAGCAAAAAGTCTGCCTTCATGGAGCCTACATTATAGTAAAGGGGATAGAGCAATAAACAAAATAACTGAGCAAAGCGTGTAGCACATTTGCTGGTGATCAATGCTAAGAAGAGAAACAAAGCAGGGGAGAGGGAGGCGATGTGTGTGCAAGTGTAAGGAGGTTTGCTGAGGGGAGGCTGCAGGAGAAGTAACATTTGAAGAAAGACCGAAGAGGGTGAGAGAGGAAGCCGTCTGGGTACCTGGGAGACAGGGTCCACGCAGGGGGGAGGCAGCAAAGACCCCGAGGCAGGACGTATTTGGTGACTTTGAGGAATGAGGCCAGTGGCAGGAGTGGGTCTGAGGAAGGACCACTGATAGCGTGGCCGCCATTGGACTGGCGGGCTTCAGCCTCTCCTGCTACATAGGTCTTGCTACTCTGTGAAAATACCTACTTATTTCTGTCCCCTTCCTGTGTTCAGCTACCACAGGAGGCTCTGTCGTCATCCCATCCCTTCCCATCTGGGACCCCTTCTCCGACTGCTCCCCCCCCAAAAGAAAAACACCCCAGCTTCCCTTCTGGAGCTTAGAGCCGTCATTGATTTTCCTTCCTTGGGGGAACATATTCCCTTTTCAAAGTTCCATTTCTCAGGCGTCCGTTCAATGGCACAGGGCAGGTAGGGTGTGTCCTCAAAGCTGACCACTGGCCGGGGCTTTATTATTTAAGTTTACAATTCTCATTACCCTCTCCTCGAGAATCAAAAATGCGGAAGAGGGACTTCCCTGGTGGCGCAGTGGTTAAGAATCAGCCTGCTAATGCAGGGGACACGGGTTCGAGCCCTGGTCCGGGAAGATCCCACATGCCGCGGAGCAACTAAGCCCAAGAGCCACAACTACTGAAGCCCGCGCACCTAGAGCCCATGCTCCGCAACAAGAGAAGCCACTGCAATGAGAAGCCCGCGCACCACAACGAAGAGTAGCCCCCACTCACCGCAACTAGAGAAAGCCCGTGTGCAGCAACAAAGACCCAACGCAGCCAAAAATAAAATAAATAAATATATATTTTTTTAATGCTGAAGACCAGGCGTGATATTCCAAATGGTCTATAACAGGTAGGACAGGGCCTGGCAAAGCATGTTAGAGCCAGGGCAGGGTGGTGGACCCCACTGTGCCAGGGTAACCTTTGCTGCTGGTAACAAGATCTGGGAGGTGACAGGAAGGGCAGTGGACATTTGGGGCTCAGGTCAGTGTCTGTTTCCAAGCCAGCACAGAAGCACTGACTATTTAACGACTGGTACAGCCCTACCAGCGTCCGTCAGCTGAATATGCATCCTGCTTAAGGCCGCATTTACAGCTTGATACAAACCGCTCTGGTTTCCCATCTGAGAGCGTGACTTTCAGTTTACAACCATGGGCTCCTGCAGCAATGATTATCAGAAGAAGGTAACTTTGTCTCTTTGTCAGTTACACCCATCTGCACACGCCTCACAGAAGGGGCTGGAGTTCTCTTCCTAGAATCACCTTCGTGGTGGAGAACAATGTGTGCGTAGATGAAATTCATCCTCTTTAAATTGTTGTTAGAAGATGGTCTGCCCGGGTGCACGGCCACCACCGACCGCTCCGTGTTGGATCAGACATTCAGATCACGTCCGCAGTCACTGGAGCAACAGCACACAGGCTTGCCGAGAGATCAGACAACCAGCATCATCTCTGAAGCGAGCAGAAGCCTGTTTGTGACCGCGACAAGCCGAAGCCGTGCGAAAGACGAGAGACTGCCTCCAAGTTCATCCACCTTCATGTTTCTCATTAAATCCGAAACCACAGTCACTCCCTGAAAAACTCCTTAGCCCAGGCCATTCTCTCTGAAACGTTCCGCATCGCTGAAGATTGTGCCTTTGGTCAGCGTCCAGCACAAGGCGTCGTGTGGAGAGCTGCGGAAAGAGTGGGGAGGGGCGGCGGGGGGGGGGGGGGAGTAAATACTGGGGAGGGGCGGGGCAAGGGGGGATGAAAAGGGGTGGAGTTGGGTGGGTGCTCCTCCTACTGCTGCTCAAAAGCCCCGCCCCCTTGAGCCTTTCCCATGGGGGAAACTGTTCACCTGGGAGCAGTAAGACAAAGGAGGTCACCATGCTTGTATCTGGGTTTTTCATTTGTTTTTTGCACCACTTGGCCAGCTAAAAAATGTTGGAGGGGACTTCTGGTTTACGAGGGCAGGCTAGACACATATATTTGCCTGCCATCCCTCTTGGGAGACCCCCCTCCCCCGTCCCCAAATATAACTATGCCAACAGTGCAGTAGAAAACTACTTACAGAGTTTAGTTAGGGAAGGACTCAAGGTAGACATTAGCATGGTCTGGGGGGCGGGGGGGCGGTCAGAAGCTGGAAATTAGGCAGTAGCTCCTAGGAGCTCAGGCGTCTGCAGGGGTTTCTAGTAACACGGTTACTGGTGTTCAGTTTGAGCTTAGCCGTACTGCCCTGGGTTTGGTAGGGTTCATCTGATTTGCAAGTCATAGTAGGACGCTTCACTGCAAAGAGTGGTTCTGTTTTTCAAATACAAAAAAAAGAAGAAAGAAATCCATAACAGGGAACAGCACAGAAATGGGGAGTAGTTACCAGAAAATGAGGAATTGCAGCAATTTTCTAGAAAATAAGTACAAATGCGAGCAGTTCGATAGATGAAATAGGTCGAGAAGAGGCCGCCTAGACTATCCCGGGGAGAGTTATGTAAGAGGACCCACCTTCGTGACTGACCAGACATCTGGTAGTAAACGCTGCTGTGTGGTGGTGTGCTCACTGGGCCGCCTGCTTTCCACACATGATCTCACTTAATCCTTGCAATGACCTGATATGGTAGGAATTACTACCCACATCTTACAGATTGAGAATCTGAAATAATTCCCTAATTTCTCACAGATAGCAAGTGTCAGAACTTGAATTCAAACTCACAGAACTTGACAGCAAGTTCCATAAAGCAAGGATTGCATCTCTGGTTCATTACCACATCTCCAAAACTTAGTTCCATAGCTGGCACGTGGCAGCCATATATAGAGGGGGTGCGGGGCCGGGGCAGAGAGAGTGTGTGTACTGGAGTATTGGATGGAAGGTTGGACAGATGGGTAATTGGACCAACCCAAATCCAAATGACTCCAAAATCACCTCACCATAGTGCCTCTCCAGGGCTCTGAAGTACCATGAAACTCAGTCTAGAGACTATATCCAGAGACGTTAGTTAAAGCCAGAGGGACCCAGAGACTGTGGAACCTTAGGAAGCCAAGTTCAGACATGGAGTCAGGAGGAGGTGGGCAGCAGGGAAGCAGGATATGGGAGATTGTGGTCAGACAACAAGGGGCTAGAAATCCCCTCCAAAGTGTTCAAACAAGAAGAAGCCAAGAATTGAGAGAAGCCCTGAATGTCAGGCCTGGGGCACCATCTCAGCACAGGAACGAAGCCCATTACCTTGTGCTCGGATTGAGCCAAAAGGCTAAGAAGCAGCGAAGCGCGCTGTGGAGCCAGAGGCCCAGGGAGCCAGGTGCTTGCTATATTTATTCCTGTATTTATACCCTGCCTGGTTCCAGGAAGAGCATAAGGCACCTTACAAGGACACAGAAAGTACAAGGTAACACAAATAGGAGTTAGGTGAAGCAGAAAAAGGCAAATAATAAGGAATGGGGCGTAAGAGGAAGGCAGGAAGGATGCAAACGTGCATATCTTAAAATCCCGCGCACTGGCTGAGAGACGGCCACACGTCTGCCTCTAGGCTTTTTGAGGGAAGGACTCAGGAGGAGACCCGATAGTCTCCTTCTTCCCTGCCCAAGTATAGAATTGCTTAAGATATAGACGTGGACATCAGACAGACAGAAATGAAAATGACAACAGCAGTAGAATGCACGGCTGAGTCGTGCAACCAAATGTTTGCCGATGCTCTCCACAGGCACACCTCCTCCGCAGCCTAGCCTAGCCTCGGGACTGCCCTCCTGTGGGAGAGTTTGGAACTGCAGCAGGTGCCCTCAGCCAGGAGGTCCGGGGCAGAGGAGAGGGGTGCAAAGAACCCAGGTCCTCGATGCTCAGAGCCCTTTCCAAGGTAAGCGCTGGCCATCCGTCCCCCCACCAGCCAGGGACTCCTCCTACACTACGAGAGAGTGAGAGAATCCACCTGGTCCATGAGATGGAAACAAACCAATTGCTGAGGAGAAGCCCAACTCTTCTGGTACTAAAACCAGACAAAACTGTATCCCTTGGTTGTTTATTATATAGACACTCTGAACGTCCTCAGACACGTTCTTGTGGAAGCGCTCACCGCATCACCCCGGACCCGGCTCTGGTCTCGAGCACGTGGTTCCCTCCTGACTGGAGCAGCAGACCCACAAGGCAAGATTCCAGGCCCTTCTGCACATGGTGCTGAAGAGAGACACGATGGCCCTCCCCCACGCAGCCAAGTCTCTCTAGCTCAGACTAGACCTAACCAGCTTTTCCCAACAGACTCAGGGGCATATTTCCTGCCAACAGAAGGAGAGGAGGTGAAAAAGAACAAAGAGGGCTTCCCTGGTGGTGCAGTGGTTGAGAGTCCGCCTGCCGATGCAGGGGACACGGGTTCGTGCCCCGGTCCGGGAAGATCCCACATACCGCGGAGCGGCTGGGCCCGTGAGCCATGGCCGCTGAGCCTGTGCGTCCGGAGCCTGTGCTCCGCAACGGGAGAGGCCACAACAGTGAGAGGCCCGCATACAGCAAAAAAAAAAAAAAGAACAAAGAAGTAAAGGACAAAAAAAAAAAAAAAGAAGAAGAAGGGAAAGTGAGCAAGCACTTTCATGTATGGTGGCATGTTGACAGCGAGTACGTAGCCCCGCTCGTGTGTCAGCACGTGGAGGACCTCCACTGGAAGGGTGCTCCCAGCTCTTCCCTCACCCACCTCTCTCTCTCCCTCACAGTGGAACAGGAGTCCCTGGATGGTGCGTGGCTGGAGGATTACCTGGATGTTAATGTTTCTTATCTGGATAAAGTTTACCTTAAGCATCAAGGGTCTGGATTCTTGCCACCCCTCTCCCTGGCCCTCGAGCTCTTGTCTGAGTGCGCCGGCCGCAGTTCCAAACTCTCCCACAGGAGGGCAGTCCCGAGGACTAGGCTGGAAAGGAGGTGTGCCGGTGGGGAGCATTAGCAAACGATTTGGTTGCACACCTTGGCCATGCATTCTATCGCTTTTGTCATTTTCATTTCTGTCTGTCTGATTTCCTCGTCTATATCGGAGCAATTCTATCCTTGGGCAGGGAAGAAAGGGACTACTGGGTCTCCTCAAACCCCTACAGAAAGATACACGGGATTCCTCTAACTGAAAGATGTTAAACCTGAGACTGAGCTACTCCAGGACAGGTGCCATGCTTTATCTTTGTATCGTCATATTGATGATCAAAATGCCATGCACCCAGTAGCGTTCAGTTATTATTCATTTCAATTCCCCTGTGATTTTCAGTGAGCTGTTTTACTAGGATTCAAGAAATATGGCATCTGAGAGTTATCCAATTTTCATCATCAAAATCTATGTTTTTGTAAATCTTATCCCAGAAATATCTATAGGGAGGGCAGTAGAGATACAGTGGGTGACAGGAAGCTCGTTCTCAGGTGACGGTCAGAGCTTAAATTTTATGGCTCCTTGTATCATGATACTTTTCCATAAATTCTAACTCAGGACATTAAGGAACATTTCCTAGAGTAAATGCAGGAGCTATACTTAAAATCTGTTGGGGGGGGGGGGCTTCCCTGGTGGCGCAGTGGTTGAGAGTCCGCCTGCCGATGCAGGGGACACGGGTTCGTGCCCCGGTCCGGGAAGATCCCACATGCTGCGGAGCGGCTGGGCCCATGAGCCATGGCCGCTGGGCCTGCACGTCTGGAGCCTGTGCTCCGCAACGGGAGAGGCTACAACAGTGAGAGGCCCGCGTACCGCTAAAAACAAACAAACAAACAAAATCTGTGGGGGGACAAGGACACTGTAGCTCTTAAGCATGAGACAAATCTCTCTCTCCCACTAGTTTTCTTGAGTAAACTCAGAGATCCTCATTTGACCTGAGTTTTAATCTATTCCTGGATCCATGTGGAACAGCAAATCTGCTCCTAGGAAGCATTACCATTGTGTTATTTTTAATGTTTTGGCACAAAAACTTCCCTGACTAATCAATTATTTCCAGCTCAGCTAAGCCTTCCACCTAAGACTCAATATTCGGTCAGCGCCTCTTTGCTCACCTCAGAGCCCTTAGAGCAGAGAGGAAGCGATGGGTACTTCATCTGTAAAGTTCTTCTCAGAATGAGAAGACCTAAGATGAACTTCTGAAGACCATGGAGTAACTTTCCACTCTGTTTACCAGCTTTCTTCAAAATCTCTTCCTAATGATCCCCTCTCTCAAGGAATTATTACCATTAAGCTAATTTAATGAACTGATGTAAGTATTATGGGGGGAAGTTAGAAAATATTAAAGTCTAGTCACTTCCTGCTACAATAGAATTGAAAACATAGCAAATGAATAGCAACATTCCAGGCGATAAATGACTGGACCACCAATTTACATGTAAGACAACACAGGCAGTAAACTGACAAGGGTAGAAATGCTTGCCTCGATAGCAATGAAACTAATGCCAACTTAAATAACTTCAGGTTATCATCACTCATCTATTTAAACAGTTATTAAACATCCAGCATAGCTCCATTTCTTCCCTGTTTGTGGACATACTATATACTACAACGACATACTATATATCGTTATAGGTATCATATATACTCACATATAATCACACATAATATATTCCATATAACCATATATGAGATATAAGACCTCATATCGAGGGGTGGGATAGGGAGAGTGGGAGGGAGGGAGACCCAAGAGGGAAGAGATATGGGAACATATGTATATATAAAACGGATTCATTTTGTTGTAAAGCAGAAACTAACACACCATTGTAAAGCAATTATACTCCAATAAAGATGTTAAAAAAAATAAAAAGAAAGAATTGTCAAAAAAAAGACCTCATATCATAAGTAATCATATATTATATATAATACATCATATTATATATGGTACCTCATATATATTATAAAGCCAGCAATATAATATTATAATTATTGCTTTAAGCAGTCATTTTTAAAAATTAAGACATGAAAAGAGAGAAGAAAACCTTTTATAGTCTCATATTTACCCACATATTTAACATTTTTGGTGCTTTTCATTTCTTCCGATGGATTCGAGTTACCATCTGATAGAATTTCATTTCAGCCTGACTGACTTCCTTCAATATCTTTTTAGGGTAGGTGTTCTAGCAACATATTCTTTCATCTCTTGTTCATCTGGGGATGTATTTCTTTCACCTTTATTTGTGAAGGATAGCTTTACTTGACACAGAATCCTTAGCTGATAGGTTTTTTCTTTGAGCACCTTGACTATGTCATCCCACTGCCTTCTAACCACCATCGTTTCTAGTGAGAAACCAATCCTAGTGCTTTCTGTTCTGTATTCTTTTGTTCTTCTTGTTTTTAATGTTTCTATATTCAAATCCATTTATCTTGTTTTCCATGATACTTTCATCTCTTTAACAGCGAGAAATTTATTTCATTACCATCCAGAATAAATTTCGTATTGTTTCTTTTCAGATTTTGCAAAGATTTGTGGTATTGCTGCTGTTGTAGCTGCTCGTCTAACTTTTCAACCTGTTTGTATTGCTTTGTATGGACGGTGAGTGGGTCCAAGTTCATTCTCCTCCAAAGTCGTAGCTTCTAGTCCTGGTGCTGCTTCAAGTCTATGAAACATCCGGCTGTGGGAGGTTTAACTGACGTGTGGATGCAGCAGAACTAAGCATGGAGAACCCGCAGAACGCAGACAAGCAGATGGTATTAGCAAGGTCCAGCGAGAGGTGGCAGGATGAATGACAGATGGGCAGGCCTGTCCACAGAGATCCGGCGACACCAGAAGCATAAGCAGGAGGATAACCAACAGCATGGACATCTTCGATCAGGTTAGCAGAACATAGCCAAGTGCTGGGATCAAAGCAGGAATCTAGTGTGACTCTGTGGAAAGGACTTGGGCTTTGGCATTAGAGAAGCATATCTCCCTCCTGCTAGTGTGATCTGGAGCAAGCTCTTAACATATCTGAGCCCTATTTTCCTATCTATAAAATAGGGCTAATAACACGTATTATTATTGCAGGGCTGTTGTCGGGACTAAAATTAGTAGTGCACTATGTGAGACATTTAGGTGTTTCATAAATGGTAAATGCCTATAGCATCACAAAGGAAGGGACTGATAATATAAGAAGGGTCTCACTTTTAGAGGACCTGTCAAAGCACAGATGCAGGGACTGGGTGAACAAGGCAACGATTCAGGTCTTAGAACTCAGAACCAAGATAAGATTCCATTTACCTGCATGAAAGCAAAGAGAGCTGCACTGTGTTCAGAAGTCACCTAAATATAGTATCAGGACTCCTCACATTTTTATTTGAAGCATCTGATGACACTGATACAAAATGAACAACATTTAACGGTTTGTGAAGTTCTTTTTCTGCAATGCGGCCAAGACATTAACATCCTGTTCCAGTTCCCATGACTCAGTAACAAATTGCTCCAGAATTTAGAGGCTTAAACCAGAGACAACATTTGTTTCGCTTACAAATCTTCCATTTGGGCAGGACCTGGTAGGGCGGCTTGTCCAGGTACCACTCAGCATCAGTGAAGGTGATTGGAAGCTGAGGACTGCACTCATCTGAAGACTTTCATTCACATGATGCTTGCTGCCAGCTGAGACCTTCACAGGGGCTGTTGGCCGGAACACCTACTTGTGGCCTCTCCCTATGACTCAGACTTGGACCTGGAGTTCCTCATAGTATTATGGCTAAAGGGGAATGGTGAGAGAGAGAGGAGATTCAATGGGAGAAACATAAAACCCTACCCTTGATGGAGGAGTGTCCACATTACAATTTTAAAAGAGCATGTTGGGTGGAATATCGTGATATAACCATCTTTGTAAAGAAAAAATCTGCCACTCAGCTTTAAAAAAAATATATGCAAAAACTTGGAATCAAAAATAAATGAAATTAAATTGAAAAAGTAATTTGATCTAAGTGAAAAGTCATGATTCACAGAATGATGTATAATGCAGCTTTGCAGCTGTGCACATTAAATCATTATTTTGGGGGACAGTCTTCTTAAAATAATGACTAACTTTTGAAGTAAATGCTAATGCTTCTTAAGCAGACTTTGTCTCCTGGTTTTCATGTAGTTGTGATATTACTATAGCCTCCTTTAGTGTATGATAAATTTCTACAAATATTTGTGCAAGTTATACATTATCACCAACTTTCTTGAGAAACAAAAATTCAATATTTAATATTTCATAAAACATGAACTTTTTTTTTGGAACTCATCACCAACAAGAGTTTATTGCAAAATTAACAGGAAACCCCAAGCAATAAAATAAAGTGATATATACATACTATGGAATATTACTCAGCCTTAAAAAGGAAGGAAAATCTGACAAATGCTACACAGATTAAACTTGAAGACATTATGCTAAGTGAAATAAGTCAGTCACAAAAAGACAAATATTCTATGATTTCACTTATATGAGGTATATAGAATAGTCAAATTTCTAGAGGCAGAAAGTAGAATGGTGGTTGCCAGAGACTGAGGGGAGAAAGGAATGGAAAGTTAGTGTTTAATTGGGTGTAGAGTTTCATGAAAAACGTTCTGGAGATGGTTGGTGGTGATGATTGCAGAGCAATGTGAATATACTCAATGACACTGAACTATACACTTAAAAATGGTTAAAATGGTAACTTTATGTTACATATATTTTGCCACAATAAAAAAATGTAAGAATATAGAGAAATAAACTGATGTATATTTATTCCACATACTTAATGACAAGCCATTGTTAAAGAGATATTCAGAATCCTCTGCGTGCCCTACAGAAGGACAGCTCTGCCCCCATATCTTGTACATATTTTGCTTGTTATACATAACCTCTAATTTTCCAAGTTCCCCACTGACCCCACCAACTGGAAGCCTCATGGCTTCATGCAACTTGTTCATATGAGCAGCCAGTAGGCACACCAAGTCGCTGGTCAGAGCCAGTAGCAGCATCAAAGACCTCATCCACCAAACTGGAAGGAAATAGCTATCTATGGAATCAGGGTGCACTTTGTTTTATTGGTGAGTATGTCCTCATACAGCATGCTACACTTCAAAGGGAGGTGTTAGTAACTTTGCAACAAGGATGGGTTAGGAAAAAGGAAAAGTGTTGCCACAGTTCATCTTTCAGATTTAGCCCATACGAAGGTGAGAATTATTTTCCCTACACGCTCCTTATCTACTACTAGACAAGACCAAGAGGTGAGAAGTTCCCCATAGAGATGGTACCAACCTATCCTAGATTATTTTAATGCAACTATTAACAATAACGCCCTCTTTAAAAATTAAGACATCTAGGAAAAATATTAAATGGAAATGGGGCTACATTTTCACAGCATGACACGGGACTGCCCCAGGTATACTGGGACTTATGGTGGCCCTAAAATGGGGATAGTAATTAAACATACCTAATGACAAGAATCATTGTAAGAATTAAATGACATAATGATGTGAAAGCATCTTGTATAATCTAAAGTGTTATATATATTTCTATATATTGATCTATAGATGTATTCCGGTCCACTGATTATTTCAAAAAGAATGTTACCATCATTTTGTAAATTTCCATAAAGTATCTTGCTGTGATTTTAATAGATGTCGCGTTAAATCCATGTATTAACCTCGGGGGTATTGTCATTTTCACTGTGTTTTACTCTTAAATAAATAGTATGCTATAGCTCCCTACTTACTGAAGTCTGCATTTATTGTCCTCATTAGAGTTTTATAGAGTCTTCAAATAAATCTCCTTGTCCTGAATTATATTAATAGCCAAGGGTTTAATGCCCTGTTCCTATTTTAACAGAATCTACATCTTCATTGCATTTTCCAGCCTTTCATCACTAGTATATAGGAAGATGTTTTTGTCTGTGTGGCAAATTAATCTTACATCCTTTCCTCACATGTTCACCCCACTTGATATCTTTTGCCTCCTGTGGTTCCAATTCTAAAGTCTCTACCCCAAGTTTATTCCCTGAGCATCAAACCCCTCTCTACAACTCCGGGCTGCCCAGACACACCACAGGTACCTCAAACTTATGATAACCTGAAGAAAATTCATCTTCTTCCCAGAACCTCCTCCTCCTTTGATATTTAAAATTTCAGTGAGCCACATATACTGTTGTACATGACGGAAACCCAGAAGTCAACCTTGACCCTGTCTCATCTTTCACTATCACCACCTATCACACACCAAGTCCTGGACACTCCACACCCTTCATATCTCTCGAACCCAATGTCTTCTCTCTCTTAAGTTCAAGTCTTGAAACAGCTCATTTTTGTTTGTTTGTTTGTAACTGCTCTCCCTCCTTCCATTTTTGTCTGACTCTCCCCTTCCCCTCAATCCCTCACCCTTACACACACTCAAGTTGTTCTTCACACTACAGCCAAAGGGATCTTCTGAAACCACACTGCTCCTACGATTAAAATCCCTCCAAATTTACCCATAACTTTTAGCATAAAATATAGACTTCATCCTCCTTTGAGGACGATGCACAAGACCGGTGGCTAGGTGCCTGTTCATATCTGCATCTTCATCTCTCAACACTGAACCAGCTGCCCAGCCCTCAGCCCCTTTATCATAGTCATGTTGATTCACTTCTGCTTCCCAAAGCAGCCATTCTGTTCTCTGGATTTAGTATGATTCGCTTTCTCTCCCTTCGGGAACACTCAGGTCCTTCGGGTCTCCTTTAAGAGTCTACCCATGTCTCTCTCTTCTGGGTTAGACTCCACAGTCTGTTTACTTGTCTGTCTCCTGAAGTAAAACTCATGTGTGCAGGAGGTGGGCATCTCTGAAGTGGGCTTTTTTTTCTCTCTCTCTCTCTCTTTTTGGCCATGCCACGTGGCTTGCGAGATCTTAGTCCCTTGACCAGGGATTGAACCCCAGGCCCACAGTACTGAAAGCGAGGAGTCCTAACCACTGGACCACCAGTGAATTCCCCCTGAAGCGGGCTTATACCAGGGACAACACAAGATGCTCTCTGCTCTTGAAGTCAGAGGAAAAGCAGATCACAACTGAAACAGATCAGACCTTGAGACCTGATGGTACACGAAACCAGGTATCTAAAATGGGAGGTGCAGTTCACTCTTATATTTGTTTGGTGTGCATGGTAAGAAAAGCAAAATATTTGTCACAATGGACTGAAAGCAAAGATCAATCATGGAGACAACTCCCAGCTCTGTGTGTCAGATTAAGACTCCTCCCACTTCTGCCAGGGTTGCTGGTGAGGGAAACAGATGGTCAGTATAATAAAGTGTGAAGTAAGCATCAGAGGGTCCGTGACATACCCTCACCGACATGGGAAACTCATTGTTTGTTGCTTGTTTGCTGGTTTTTAATTACCAACTTAAATAACGAGGTGTATGCTCTGGGGTTATCATCTCCAGCAGTACAGTGATTCAGAGCGAGTTTTATGAGCCCAAGGGGTAGTCTACTGGATTCCATGGGGGTCGTCATGGACGGTGGAAGTAGCAAAGATGCCAGTGGAAGATGTTTTTAATTTGATTTTTGCAGTAAGCTTCTATATTTAAATGTGTTAAAAGAGGAATGCATGAACAAACCCTAGTTTCACTGGTTATCTATCAGTTTTCCAGCAAATTCTAGCATAGCGTAGGGGGAGAGGCCACTAACTTGTTACACTGTAATGTTACATTCCCAGTGGACCATTTACCCTTTCTGTGCCACTGACCTCTGCCGGGACAAAGCAAGGATGGTCAGGGAGGGCAGTGCATTTTATTCACACCACCATATGCACTCACTTGAAATTGCATTCTAACTTTGAAACTAACAATGTTAGTTTCAAGCGTGTAACAGCAGAAACTAACACAACATTGTAAAGCAATTATACTCCAATAAAGATGCAAAATGATAATAATAATAAAAAAGAGTATTTCTTGTATTCAGCTACATGCTTGATTCTGATTTTGTCACTGTTGTTTAAACTAGGAATCAGCCCTGCTTTTTCTGTACTAATGAAACCATCTCATTAAGTTTATGTAATATTCCCTATATTGCCCTGTAAATGTCACCATTTTAGTTTGTTTTCTCTTTCTATCTTACATAGATAGAGTGTAAAAATACGTTATACTCCGTTTTGTTTTAAAAAACCAAGTGGAATATACTCTCTTTTTCTAACCTCATCTTATTACTTTTTCTCTTATTAACTAAGTAAACATCTGGCAGAAATAAGACATGACTCTGTTGGAGTTTCTATCACTTTCCTTTCCTTAATTGCCTCTTGTGATTATACCTTCTTTGAAATTTTATCTTAACACCTGGTAGTTCTCAGAGCATGTAATTTAATTCAGTGATTTACAAACTCAGTCAGGTGGCAGACCTTTTGTAAGTAGTTACGATATTCTTATATTCATGATAACATCATAATATCTTAACAAATATTTATTGAGTATCCATCATGTGCTGGGTTTGGAGGTGCAATGGTGCATCAGTTCACTTCTGGTGCACACCAAAACACCCCCCAAACTTCGTGGCTTCAAACAACAACTATATACAGTTTCTCACTGTTCTTTGTGAAGGCAGGGCAGTTCTAGTCTGAGCCAGTGGGGAAGACCTTGGCTAGGCTCGCTCACGTGTCTGTGGTCAGCTAGGAGGTTGACTGATGACCAGTTCATCTAGGATGACCTCACTCCAGCAGTTGGCAGGTGCCGGCCGAGGTACCTACGTCTTCTCCACGTGGTCTCTCATCCTCAACACGTAAATGTCCGTAAGAATCAAACCATTCAATTAATAATGATCGTATTTTCCTAAGATTTTCTAACAATATTTAATTCCTATCTATTCTCTCATATAGCAGGAATGGCAGTTTTAACAAAGAATTTGATGAGGGAGGGGAGGGGAGTGTTAAATTGAGGAAGTTACGTTCTTCAACTTATTTTTCTTCATGTTGGGAAAATATTGCAATCATCTTATTAGTGGGACACCTTTATTTTACAGTAGGGCATTTGAGAATGATATATCTAATTTACCTGTTGATTTCATTTTATAACATTAATCTTGCCCCTTGAGGAAGTCCTGATCTATTTATCTCTTATTAGTGTCTTTCATCTACTTATGATCCATAAAATTCCTTGTAATGATCTTGCCAACTGTGAAACTTTGCTAATAACCCAAGTGGGCTTCTCCAGCCCTGGAAATCATTTTCTTCTACTTTAAGAGAGTAAGGTTGACTTAACAAGGCTTCATAATTATGGTGATAACTCTATTTCTCTTCATTTGCAGAGGTCAATTTCCCCTCCAGCCCTTCATTTCTCTGAAGCTGAGGATCAACAAGATTATTCTTATTTCAACATATTTAGAAGTTTTTCTGTTTTCTTATTAACAACTTGTCAGTGTCCTTTAAAGGTGTTAATATCGTGACAAGGGCGTATCTGCTGAGTGGAATGCTGGGCCTCCTATGAGATCAGAAGGTTGTTTTCCATGCGCTTAACAAATGTTTATGGAGCACCTGCAGTTTGAAAGGCATTGTGCTGGGCAGGGCAGGAGTTACAAAGATGTCTTACAGCGTCCTCACCTACAACCGTACACTTATTCTCCTGGCTCTTCTATTGCTTCACGTGGTCTGGTTATTCACAGATCCTGTCATCTGTGTACATTTTCTTTGTATTAGTTCTCTCTTGAAAACTTAGCTCTGATGGAACTTTGCTGAGTTGGACATCCTCAGTTCTTTGTCGGGCAGTGCCTCTCTGCCACTTTTATGGATTTTTTTTCTATTATCATTAAGCATAATTTGAATTGCAAATGTCAGTTATGTTGTAACAGGATGGTGTATAGTGTTGACTATTCACTAGACTAGCTGAGCATTGAAATTAGGAAAGTGTCTCCAGGCTTAAGTCCGGGAGAGAGTATAGAGTATGTTATTCCACCCAGAGACAGAAGCATGACTACAGTTCTTTCCAGGAAAAAAAGAAAAAAAGAAAATGTTTGTTTTAAATTATGAATTGCATTGCTGCTTACACTACTAGTTCCAAAGCTGATTGACGTGATGGCACTGTGATCGAACTCCGAGGCTCTGGAGTTCAAATTTTATTTCCACCCCTTGCCTGTTAGATGACACTCACTTTCTAAGTCTCAGTTTCCTCATCTGTATAATGGGGGTGATCACGGAATCCAACTTAGAGAGCCGTGTGGGAAATAAATGAGATAATCCGCGTGTAACATTTAATACTGTACCTGTAGTGAATTTAACATTTAATAAATAATAATTACGTCTATGTCCGTCTCCAATACTGACATTTAAAAATGAAAGTTATTTGATTTTTCAGAAGTGTTTCATTGTAGCTTATGAACTTGGCCTCATCAACTATTTGCATGATGTATTCATACCTCTGATCAGGAAGAAATCATGACCGACCAAGCTTTGGGAATCCAGATGTGAAGAGAAGTCAAGTAAACTTATTCCATCCCAACTGTGAGCCAATATTTGGTTGCTGGTCACATATGTCTTTAACTGTATTTGAATAGTGGTCCAAAGAAAAACTTAAATGTTCATTACTTAATAAATGCTATTTTATAAATCATTAGAAAAGTAACTTCCCAAGAGTCACATAATGAGATGGAAGATTTCAGCACTTCTGATGTACTTATAGGACTTTAGGTACAAATCTGAAAAGACCACGACTTTCAAAATTCACAAGAAAACAAAACGATGGTACTATTTAGCTTTTAAAATTTAGACTCAAAAGCTTTCTTACAATTCTTTAAAAATAAAAAACGTTGTACACAGAGATAATATCCTTATAAAACCATAACAGTAAAATTAAATGGCCAATATAAGTTCTGAGACCAGCCAAAGAGAAAATGAAATGAAATGAAAATTTGTATTATTGGGTTTTCTCATTCAGAGCAAAGCTGTTCAGTTTCTGCAATATTTGGAAGCGATGAGAAAGTTTTTCACACCAGTGTTTTATCATTTAAATATGCAAAGTGCGTCTGACATATCCTGAGGCGACAGAGAAGACAAAAGTGAGTTTGCTGAGAGATAGAATCCCGCTCCCAGTCAAGTCGCTAATCTTGGGGTTTTATGAAGGTCTCTGTGCCTGAGGAAGGAGTTTAACACCGTGTTCCTCTGAAGTCCCCAGAGCAAGTCTGAGGTAAGGCACTGAGCCGTCTGTGTGTGATACCAGGGACAGAGACTCTCAGAGAGCAACACACATGTAGATAAAGAACTTTATCCCCCAGCGGGAGTCTGAAAAAGAAGACCTGATGTTTGAAGACACTAAGAAGATTAAAGCCTAAGATTTTGTTTAAGCTTCAAAACAGTATCATCCAGATGGTCCTTATTTAGAGTAGAGAGTTTGTTGGTTTTAAACGTATAAGATAAGAAATCTTCAGACTCCCAGAGCGTGATCCTCACCGAACATGACTTTTATTTTCACTTCTTGGGCAAAGCTCTTGTCTGTGGCCCCCAGTGTGGAGTGAAGCCTCAGAGAAATTCCACACTGAGTCAGGGCTGTCAGGAGGAAGGGGTGTGGCACCTGGAGGGAGGCTGACATGTCAAGCAGTTGTCAGCGATTGTCAGTGGGGTTCAAGAAACAGCTACCGCCAAGTTCAAGGCGTGAAAAATAAACCCCATCACCACTCCCACCAATTCACTCACTGTTTTCTTTGCTGGTTATACAGGCCAGAATGGAGGGGAAAGTCTGGTTTTATTTATGTCCACATAGGACAGGGTTCAACAGCCAAAAGATCCCTTTGGCTGTAGTGTGAGATGGGGCTTCTACCCGAGGAGGTGAGGAAGAAGGTGATTTCAGGTACAGCAAAGAACAAAAGGAAGGTTGGAGGTGAAGGGATTTCAAAACTTCATTCACTGAGGGTCTAATTGAAAACAAGGTGACTATAGTTGATAACATACATCATATCATATAATTTTTTTAACCTTTTTATTTTTTTATTATTTTTTAAAATATTTATTTATTTAGGCTGCACCAGGTCTTAGTTACGGCATGCGGAATCTTCGTTGCTGCGTGCAGAATCTTTAGTTGCGGCATGTGGACTCTTAGTTGCAGCATGCATGTGGGATCTAGTTCCCGGACCAGAGATCGAACCCGGGCCCCCTGCATTGGGAGTGCAGAGTCTTACCCTCTGGACCACCAGGGAAGTTCCCACATAGTTTTTTTTAGAACTTCATTCAGGTGTCTCCTCAGAGCAGACCACCAGACATGAGATAGCCCCGCCCATCACTCTCCGCTCTTTTGCCCTGCTTAATTTGTCTCCATAGCACTTATCACTCCCCAAAGTTGTATTATGTAGTTATTTGTCTATCGATTTTTTTTGTCCACTCATCAGCATTTTATGGATTATTGATTCTGGCAGGCCTATTCCAGGCGCTGAGATTGCAGCACTGAGTAAAACAGACCAAGTGTCTGCTCTTATGGGACTTAATCCCAGTTAGGAGTGAGGAGAAAGATTGACAATGAGCAAATAAACATGTAAATAGACAGTCTGTCAGGTAATGATAGATGCTCTAGTGAAAAAATAATGCGGAAACAAGGATAGGGCATGAGAGCATGTAGTGAGTAGCAATTTAGACAGAATCATCAGGGAAGGCCTCGCTGAAATGATAGCATTTGAACAAAGCTGAAGGAAGTGAGGGAGAGAGACACATGTGACTATCTGGAAGGGAGGAGTATTCCAGGCAGAGAGAACAACAGTATTCCAGGCAGAGAGAACAACAGGTGCAAAGGCCCTGAGGCAGGAATGTGCATAGTGTGTTCAAGGAGCCCAAGAGGACAGTAGGCGAGGAAGAGGAGATAGCCAGAGAGGGATGGGTGATGAGATCACAGTGATACAGGCATCAGATCATACAGGGCTGTTGCAAGGACTTGGTCTTTGACTTTGAGTGAGATGGAAAATCTTTGGTGTACGATTGCAAGATAAAATACAGGGCATCTAGTAAATGTGAACTTCAGATGGACAATTATTTTTTTTCTAGTATAAGTATATCCCAAATATTGCATGGGATATACTTATATTTTTCAAGTATTTATTGTTTATCTAAAATTGGAATTTAATTGGTCATCCTATATTTTTACTGGCTAAATCTGGCCACCCTACACTGGATGGTTTTGAGCAGAGGACTGACATAATCTGACTTAAGTTTTAAACAGGGATTGCTCTGGTGGCTGAGTTGAGAACAGATCACAGGGGCAAAAGTGGAAGCAGGGGCTATTGGATAATTCGAGAAGATGAGACTTTTCCCAAGTCAAAGGAATGAACCAATGAATGGATGGATAGACAGATGGTACTTTAGCTTGACTAGAATGTGGGGCAAATTAAAGTGAGCAATGGAGATCATGCTGGAAATGTCCAGAGGGGCCGGCTCAGAGAGGGGAGCTTTTAGTGTCAGGCAAGGGATTTGTACTTCACAGTTTAAGAAATGGGAAGCCCGTAGAGGCTTTGGAGCAGGTAAATGATAGCAGAGCTGGGTTTCAGAAGGACACTCTGCTACCATTGCATTGAAGAGGGGCGATATTAGACAGAGATGTTACAGAGCTGTTCCGTCTCTGATTTAGAGATGGTAAGGGCGTGAACCAGGGTAGGGCTGCAGGACTGTTATTCTTTAACTCTAGAAAGATGTTCTTCCTTACAAATAGGCCCAGTACCAAAAGCGTTAAATATGTCTGGGTTCCTGCAATAAAAGCAAAATTCTGTGGAGAGTCATATATCTCAAGAATTCATTGATCCCAATGATGGGAAGACCTCCCCCAACAAACGCACACTGTCCCCTGGGGATACATCCACCTGAACAACCCAAATGCCCTCGTGTCTGCCCCACAAATGCCAACATTCCTTCGCAAGTAACTTCATCCGATGTGGAGAAATAGGGGATAAGCTATATGAAACCATTCGGTGATTTGTCCCTAAAATCTGTTTCAAAACCTCCATGTGAGCAGGCAGTTCTGAAGGCTGGTACAAAGTGGCTGGAGGCTGTGCGTGTGCCCACTTTCTAATAGCAGCCCGGCTCTGTGCAGGCCTCCCCCTTCCCCCGCACGGCCATTGTCTCGGGGAAGTAGCTCTTATCCCAGCCCTAGGCATGGGGCTGACTGGTCTAAAGGCAATTCCATCCCTGTGTGTGTAAAGGGGGAAAGAGTGGAACGTGACTGTTACTCACTAGCAGATTAACAGGAGGTAGGGGGCAGCGGGTGGAGGGAAGTTCTGGACAAAGCATCCCTCTCCAACAGGATTTAGGAAGAGCCACCCTCACTTCGGATTCTAGACAATGTAGGGTCTGGAGGTGATGAGACCAGCTCAGAGGATGGCGGGATGGAGAGAAGGAAAGAATCTGGCCCTTGACAAATGTCTGAGCCACTGACCCAGCAGCCAGAAGCCAGCCTGCCCCTACATCCCCGCTGGCTGAGATACTAAATGCCTTGCGGTTTATGCCACTGGGTCAGAAGTTCTAGACTTGCGGCTCGCCGTGTCTTCACCGCTAGACCCAGCACAGCTGCTCAGGGCTCTGAGCCCAGCAGCTCTCAGATGCTGAGCGTGCCCTCAGACGCACCGGGACTGGACCATGCTAGCTCATTTCCAGCCCCTGTGCCCACCAGCAGGGCACTGGCCACATGTGAGGGGAAGCCCCATTCTCCACATCTAGGAGGGGTCCCGGCAATGGGAAACCTCCTCACTTCTCCCCACCTGCCCCGGAAGACGGGGAATGATCTGACTGCTGAGCTCGGGAGAAAGAAGAGAGATCTGTTGGCTCAGCTGCTTCTCTCCCTCCTGGAGGTACCATCTCTGCCCTTGTGCTGTGCCAGGGATGAGGTGAGCAAGTCTAATTCAAAAGCGAAGTACAAGCAAGCCCACTTGGCCGCAGTTTAAAGCCACTTCTCCAGCCTCGCTGTGTCAGGAACAAACACGGTATTTTGACCCGTGTCTGTCTGAGCCCAGCGCCACCCTCTTCATTGGTTCTAAACTCGGGAAAGAAAGACAGGGCTGTTGTTTCACCCCTTTGTATTAGTTAAGGTAAAAGCTAAATTGCTGTAACTATGTGGCCAAACAGGACAGTGGCTTAAATACGACACAGGGGATTTCTTCGCTCACACATAGGACAGGTGAATGCTCTAGATTTTCACACATTTGGGGACCCATGTTCTCCCAACTTGCGACTTTGCCGTCCCCGGTGTTAGTGTCACACACATGATGGAAGCTGCATCAGTGCCACATCACATTCCAGTCCACGAGGTGAAGAGAGGGTGGAGGAAACAGATGCTCAATGTCGTACGCCATGACCCAGAGGTGACGCACGTCAGTTCCACTTAATTCCAAACCAGTCCCATGGGCACCCCGGACTCCAAGGCAAGTGTGTCTCTAGCCTAGTGGCTCTACTCCCTAGACCTCTCATTTCTCTGGATGAGTCACTGACTCCAGGGTTTACCGTCTCCTTCCACAAGATAGAATAATAAAGTCCACTTAACTACACAATGCTGGGCCATAACTGAACATCGGTGAAGAGCGTGGTCCTTCCTGGACAATGTGATTCCCGGGAAGCAGCTCCTTTGTATCAGTGCTTCTCAGTGGCGCTTCATGGGCTTCTCCTGCCCATTCCAGGAGGGGAAGGAGCTGAGCTTTGTCTGCCCAGCTGCCGTGACTGGGAGTCAGGTGCCTGGTGCACGGCAGACGCTTAATAGTTTGAACAATGAATGAATAACTGGGGGGGTGGGTGGGTGGATGGATGGATGAAAGGGTGGAATCAGTCCTCTTCACAGTCTAACACTCTCTCCTGTGGGCTAGGCCAGAGCGCCACACCTGTTCCAAAGTGGGCAGTCCCCAAGCAGGAATACTCTGAAGCCTGGCCAGCAAGAAGCAACACCTAAGTGGAGAAAGCATGGCTGAGAATAGTGACTTTTTTTATACCCTTGTTCTTTGTTTTCTTTGCTGTGATGTCTTGCTGTAAAGATGACGCTGGCTGTGATCTCTCCAAAACTTAAAAGTTCCCCCAAACTTCCCTTCTCTGAAGTTTCTGCTGCCTGATGTTGGCTATTTCTCTGGGATTTAAGTCATGAAGCAAGAAGAACAAGGGTCTGTGTGCGGTTTGGGGTGTAGCGGGTGTCTGTGCGCGAAGGCAGGCCCTGGGGAGGGCGGGTCTGCACACCTGCTGGCACTGCTGGGGCTGCAGCCCTGACCAGGCGGCAGGTCAGTCACAGCAGCCAACAGAGAAGAAGCATCTGTGGACCACAGAGGGATTTTCCAATCCCCAGCATGCAGCAAGCTAGCATGCTCTCTCGTAACAGCCCAAGCTCCGCTAACAAGTTCCTTGCCTCAGTTTCCCCTATAAGAAGGTCAGGTCTCTATATCTGTTTTTGTGTCTTAGATATGTCGATTTGTATCGTATTTTAGACTCGCCATATAAGTGATATCCTATGGTATTTGTTTCTGTTTCTGACAAACCATATTGGAAAAGACTATGAAAAAGAATATATATATATAAATATATGTATATGTATATCTGAGTCACTGTGCTGTATAGAAGCAGTTAACACAACACTGTAAATCAACTAAACTTCAATACATTGTTTTTCAAAAAAGGTCAGGTACCAATTCATCATGTTTTGAGAACAATGAATAAATAAGGAAAAGACGAGTCAGGGGTCACATGAATGAGAAATTGGACTTGGGTAGCTCTCCCCAGGCTCTTTCCCGAGGCCAGTCCTCACGCTTCAGCTCTCTGTCCATACAACCCCATCGTTTACATCACTCGTCTCTCAAACAGCTCAGACCCGTTGAGAAGAATAATCCCCTGCACCACTTTCTGAGTTACCCTCCAGAGAAGTTCCTGGAGCCTGCAGTGTAAGCAAAGCCCATGAAAGGGCTTTGCAGCCACTACCTCTTGGTGGTGTCCTCTGATAGACTTAAGAAACCTCCTTCATACAGGAGGACTTGTCCTAGTCAGCAGGTTAGACAACTAAGGAAGAAAGGAGACTTTTCCATGGAAATGCTTTTATCCTCCTGAGTAACCATCTCCAGGGTGGAGATCAAGCCGCAAGGGCTGCAAAGTGAAGGTGGCATCACCTTGCACTTGGAGACACTCTGACCTGAGTTGAGAGGGAGAGAGGGAGCGAAAGAGGGGTATTTTTTTTAACCTGTTTCTGAAACCTGGTGGTCACCACAAATGGCAGCCCCCAGCCCCTCCTTCAGGAAAGGACTTCACTGGGACCTCCTCAGAGCCAGGACGCACGGGGCGCCTCAGCTGATGCCCCATCAGGCCAGCCTGGGAAAGCCCCAAACAAGGGGTGGCAGGAAGCTGGAGCCGGGAGGGACAGAGGTTGCTGAAAGCTCAGGGCAGGACTCCTGTATGTCCTACTGCCTGTTGGTCGTCAGTGTCTGAGTGCAGGCTCTCCACTTGCTGTGCAAGGCCCTGATAATTGCCTCAGAAAGCAAACATTTTGTTCCTTCCCAGGAGAGACTTTTCTTTTTAATACAATTCTGTAGGAAGAAGCAAAACACTCCCTCGCTGAGGTCTGGGGATTACTGTGCCTATGGAGTCTTGGGTATACAGTGCACACTGCGGTCTGAGGAGGTGCCCTCCCGGGCCCTGGGCTCCCCGCCCAACACGAGCATCTCTGGCTTTAAACTGACAACGTGGGCTTCCGGTCCTCCCAGCCCTAGCAGGTGTGCAGCCAGAGCACACTGTTTGTCACCACCGCCCAGAGCAAGGCCACTCCAGATCGAGGAGACACAGACAGACAGAGCCCCTCAGCCTAGCACAGGTTCTCGGTCTGAGGCGCGTGGGAATCACCTGCGGAAACGCTCACGACGCAATGACCGGGTCACACCATAGCCACTAAGCCAGGATTTCTAGGGGTGGACCCGGACATCAACACCCAAGTACGCACTGGGAATCTGAGAAGTTTTTCAAAGTATAGATGCCTGATCCCCAGCAACCAAGTTTGAGAAGCATGTTGGTAAAAATCTCCCAGCAACCAGCTTACAGACTGCAGGGCAAGCGTCTTCCGTTCCAGGCCTGCCCCTCCTGAGCTCTCTCCTCGGCCACAGCCTACACCCCGACGGTCCTCAGGCATTGGCCAGCCTGTAACTTGGGGTTGAAAACACCAACAGTTAAGTAATAATGCTAATCACAACTGCCACTTGCCCTGGACCAGGCATTCTGGAAAGAGCTTCTACCTGTATTAGCAAATGCAATCCCCTCACCCATACAGGACTCTCCTGCTGAGACAGGAAACAGTTTCGGGGGAGTTAATTGACTGCCAAGGTCACACAGTTATTCAACGGAAGTGCCAGCATACCAAGCTAGGTCAACAGATTCCATCGTCTGAGCTTTTAACCACTTGGCGCCAAACTTTCTGGATTTTCTTTGCTGATATCCAATGATCCGAACCCCCTCATTTCTCCAAAACACAAGTTTGCCACAAGCTAATCTGTCAACTCATCATGTCACTAAAAATCTCCACCAGCCATCTAAGAGTTGACAGCCATCCACAGTGCATCGTTGGTTTTCAACAGATTTTGAGGATTCCACCCCCTCCCCCCAAGGTTTTCACGTTGCTGTATCCAGCCTGGTGGAGGCAGGCGGGAGGCCTGCCCCTCCACGGCAGCATCATTCTACTCCTGATGCTGCCTCTATGTAGTGCCTGGGTCCTGTCTGCATCAACACCTGCGCACGGGCCCCCGACCTGGGGGCCCCGTGGCAGTCGGGGACACCCTGCCTTTGGCCAGGTGCTCAAGACAGAGAGACAGAGAGAGAGAAAGCGGGGGGATGGGGGAATCCCCCGAGCAGAGTAACAGAGCGGTTTCCCTCCAACCAGCCATCCTAGACCGGTCAGAAGCTATTCCTCTGTCACTTTGAGGTAAACTAATCATTCATTCACCTAAGTGATTTTCAGTGAGTCGACAACAGCCCTCCACTCAAACCTCTGGGCATTATCCTGGCATCCCGGCTCACCCAAGGCCAAGCACAGGTCCTGCTGTGTTATGAACGCTTCTTCCCTTCCCTCCTGCAGCAGACTGGGAGTCCTTCAAGGGCAGGGACCCCCTTTCACTTTTGTGCGTCCAGCACCCAACGCAATAGCTCTCTGACTATTAGAGTGGGTGACCTTAAAATTTAACATTCAACCTAGGACACATTGAGGGTGGGAAGTGGGGTTAACTGGATGGGATAGGAGGACAAACAGCATAAATCAGGACGGTTCTGAGCAATAGGAATCACGATCGCTCTATTTGTATCAATAGTAGACAATCAAATGTTGGTTGGATTGATCAAGTCACGCAAATAAAAGACATTCGTGCAAAAAAATTATTAATAAAAAACGTTTCAATTTTTTAAATTAAATTTTGATTTAAAAAGTAAAATAAAGACATTCACAGGATTGGCCCACTTCCTGTCAATTGTACGGTTTGGGTGTCTCTCCGTTGAGACAGGGCTTTCCATGACAAACTCTGGGCAATAGGAAGCCCGCCTGCACTCAGTGCCGAAGGGGCTTGCCCCAAATCTACGCTCTGGGCCCTGGTTCCACTGAAAAGCTGATGGTATAGCACCCGGCACAGAGTGAACACTCCACAGCACCTGCTGAATCGAATCAACACACTTTGTTAAAATGTTCAGGTGGGTGAGGTCGAGGATGGTTGAATTGTGTCCCCTAAAAAGGTATGTGCAAGTCCTAGCTCCCGCTAACTGGGAATGCGACGTTATTTGGAAATAGGATAACAGGGTCTTTGAGGATGTACTCAAGGCGAGATGAGGTTGTCTTGAATTAATCCAATGACTGATGTCCACATAAGAAAAGGGAAATTTGGACACTAACCTCCACCCAGGGGAAAATGCTATGTGAAGACGGAGGCAGAGGGAGGAGTGATATATCTACAAGCCAAAGAAGGCCGAAGATTGCCAGCAGCCACCAGAAGTTAGGAGAGAGACACGGAACAGATCATCCCTCAGGGTCTCCAACAGAAACCAACCCTGCTGACAGCTTGGTTCTTTATTGCCCACCTCCGAATCGTGAAAGAACACATTTCTATCGTTGTCAGCCACCCAGTTTGTGGCAATTTTTTACAGCAGCCCGAGGAAACTAATACAGATGGCACACGTTCATTGTGTATGAGAATAAAAACAGTAGTACAAACATCACCTGGCAGGCACAGCGCCTCACTCTTACCGCCGCCCGCCTCTCCAGCCTCCCTTCCAACTACACTCCGCTGAGCATCTTCTACGCCAGCCACGTGGACTTGTTCATGGTTCGAGGACATGTTTTGCCATTTCTTAATTCTGTGCGTTTGCATAGGCTGCTGCCTCTGCCCTTGTCTTTCACATCCTAGGTTGACAGCTAACTCTGAAATGAAGCAGGACCCTGCGGTCCTTTCCCCCGACCCATATCCTCTGCCTGCCTTTTGTCTGTGGAAAAACTTTAGCCAAAGAATACGTCTAAACAGAGGAGTGAGAAAATACAGCAGCAAAGGAAAACAGTCAATAGGACAAAACAATAATAGTTTAGTCAGTAAGCAAAGTCAAGGACCTTTAGTTCCTTGTCAAGGGCTATAGATAATATTCTGAGCCATATCCTATGAGTTGTCTTGTAGATCCTGAAAACCCCACTCTGGTTCCAGAGCTGGGGGAGATAGCTGGTTAGAGATACAATGGTGGGAGGTGTCAAGGTACAGATAGGGGATGGCAGAAGGGGTGGATGAGGTCCTCCAAGGAGAGTGTAGACTGCCAAGTCGGCTGTCCACAGAGCCCTGAAGACACCACAGCAAGCAGGACCCCTCTGTCAGGCGCCTCCTGGCTGCCTTGCACTGAACTGGCACTGAGGCTGCCCCATCATGGTTCTGCATCTGTCTGTCCCCAGAGCTCTCTGGGCTGCCTCAGGAACAGCGCTCCTATGAGGAATCGGTGTTTCAGTCTGCCGTCTCTCCAAATTATTTTTCTGTTTGCTAATAATATTCAGGCGCAAAAAAAAATCTGGCTCTCAAGCTGGGGCTTCATGTGATGAAAATCGATATTCACCTTGAAAGGGAGTGTTTCAGATAACAGATATTTATTTGATCAGACTCCATTATGCCCTCAGTACCATCCCTGCCTATGAGAAAAAAGGCTCAGCCCAAGGTTTTAGAGACCATTGTTCAGGGTCCTTCAGTCCCTGGAACACAGTAACCCCAAGAAGAGACAGATTAAAAATGAATGAATGGGCTCTACTAGATGTCTTGCCATCAAGGATATTTACGTAGATAAAAGAGCAAGGGGGGGGGGAGCTTCATTGCTAATGTTTTTTTTTTTTATAATTATTAGGTGGGGAAAATTGGTGAAGAAATTGGGGAAAGGGTCAGGGTGACTGAGACAAAATTAAAGAATTGCATTAAGAAGCAAGGCAAGCAGAGGTGAGGCCGTGCAGACAAACGGTAAAGCGTGGAGGACTTCAGGGTAAGGAGCAAAGAAAGCTTCCACCCGGGCAGCTTCACCCAAAGCCTGGCCGGCCCCAGCTTCAATGATGAGGCTGTTTGGACTAGCCCGAGGCCAGTAGCAGAGACTGATGTAACAAATCAAAGAAGTCTTGGCTTCTCTGTCTCCCTCAAAGAAAATATGAGGCTTCCTACACATTGTAATTTTTGTAGCCATGGAGTAATTTTGTGCAGGTGCTAGGTTGTGGTTACCACCAAAGAAATGTGTGTTTCCTAATAGGAAATTAATTAAAATGTCAATTAAAAAAAAAAAAAACATCCTTCTCCCACTCCAAAAACACGCACACACTGAACTTTGAAACAAACCAATACTATTTTTTTCATGATCTTGTAATATCAACAGACTTCCCCCCCTCAAAAAAAGAGTACATAGTGAATTAGAAGCAAATCTACGTATTTTCTGAAACTGCTGAAGTATCACACACTCAGAATATGAAGATGCTTTTCAAAGCAGGTTTGAAGCAAACAAAGATTGCATTTGGTTCAAGACATGTTTCATAAAATATACTTCTATGCTATTTTGAGGAGATAACTAAAATTTTGTCAACTAAATCCTTATAGAAAGCAGAATATACATACCTAGGATGAGGAATTGGTTAAGTGTTAAAACCTATATTATCTGTGAAACAGACTGGCTATAGGTGTTAAAACCTATATTATCTGTGAAACAGACTGGCTTTTCACATTATCTGTGAAACAGACTACATACCTAGGATGAGGAATTGGTTAAGTGTTAAAACCTATATTATCTATGAAACAGACTAGATCAGTGGGTAGAGCTTACAGAGCAGCAGAGCCAACATTAGGGCTGTGAGGGCAACAAGGGCCAACCCATCACTGTTTTGTTTGTGACCCTGAGCCAAAGGACCACCAGGGAGACCAGGATTGTGCTTCCCGTGAGATGGAGCTGATATAGTGTTTTTTTTCAAAGCACATAATCCATCCCACAGTACAGAGCCTGCTGGGTTCCCCAGCAGCATAGAAGGTTGCAATGTTCTCTGCTCATCAGAGTCACCGGGGAGATCTTTAAATCTACAGACATTCAGGCCTCACCCAGAGATCCAGACCCCATGGCTGGAAGCTGCTGTGCGGCTCTGGAGTCGGTGGTTATAAAAGTCCTCTGGGGGGGTTCCCATATGAAGTCACCACCAGAGCCCTGCCTTCGCCCTTCCGAGCTCGTGGGTGAGTCCCCTCCTCCCATTACATTTCTTCCTGGGTCAGGGAATGCTGCTACTACCCCCTCCTCCAAGTGTCTGCAGATGGCATAACGCCCAGTCACACTGAAAGCTAAGAGAGACAGGCGTTGTCTCTAAGCGAAGAGTGATGTGATCTGATTTGTATTTTAGGAGCACGACCATGTAGGCAGGATGGCAGAAGGAAAGAAGAGGAGGAGCCTGAGGGCAAGGAGACGAGTGGGCACGTGACCAAATCGGCTATCAGGGCCATGGGAGAGGGGGCCGGGGATCGGAGCACATGGGAAGGTGTCTGAGATTGAACCAAGAAATGTGTTGACTGTGTCTGGAAGCGGGAGGGCAAGGAAGGGACCGAGGGTAAAAATACAAGATGGGAAAATGAGGTTAAGAGCGCCAAGATTACCTAAGAAGAAGACTAACTGATTTGGAGAAGGAGAAGAAGGATCCTTCCGCCTGGAGGGTTTGCCCTCCTTTCTCATCCATGGTCTTGGAACAGCTGCCATTACACCTGGTGTTCTGGACTTGGATTGCAATAATCTGTGTTTGTGTCTAGACTGTGAGCTGCTGAAGGGCAGGAACTGGTATTGTTCATTTTTTTTTTTTTTTTTTTTTTTTTTTTTTTTTAGTCTCAGCACCTAGCACGGTAGCACGGTAAACATGAAATAGGCACACAATACATTTTTGCTAAAAAGATGAGTGACATAATGGAATTGGGAACAGCTTCACTGGGAAATCTCCCTGTTATCAAGCCAGCTTTATGACAAAGACGGTTTCACGTAAACAGGAGCCAAAATGTCTTATTCACCTGGGCTGCAAATGGCTCACATGGCGCGATAATTCCAGCAACATCCTTTGGGAGGAAGTGTTAATGAGGAAAGGGTTTTTCTGCTTGAGTCATCATGTTTTGGTGCGCTGTGTGTCTTCCAGGGCTGGCAGCCTCTGACAAAAGTTCTTGTCCCTGGGAGGCGCCATCTTTCTGGACGTGGGAGAGGAGGCTGGGGACGCGAAGGGGACGCGGGGTGGGGCTGAGACCAGAGGCTGCGTCTGTCCTTTGTCACAGACACAGTCGGGGTCGGGGTGGAGGTGGTGGGGGGATATGGCAGGGCAAGAAGTGAACTTGACCAGCCCAATCTGGGGAAACGGGGGGTCGCCACGCAGCTCAGCCACAGAGAAAACCCTGAGTGGGATGCGTGGCAGTGGCGACAGCTACAGAAGCAGTAATGCCCAAGAGCTCAGGGAAACAGAGTCTATGGCTGTGTCGGAACGGCTGTTCTCTGCCCTCAGATCTCCCTGCAATACCCGTTTCTTTTCCCCAGTTCCCTGAAATGACACACCGAATATGGTTAATTAATCAGTCAATCAATAGCCAGTAATATTCAGACACCTGCTAGATGCCCACCAGAGAGGAATCCACCAGCGTGCAAACCGGGGAGCAACCCAGGCCGGGGCACGTCTGACCCCAAATGTGCCTCAGGCAGCATTTAACCTGATGCTCCAACCCCACCCTCCGTACAGATGCTTTCTAAGTAGTTTGATCCCTCCTGTACCAAGAAATTGATCATGTCAGCTACAGTTCTCTTTTTCACATAAAATCTCCCTGTGTGACCTTTTCTTTTGAGCCTTCTCCCTCTCTCCACCGTCACCAGCCCACGCCAATCCCCAAGGGGGACAGGACCGCATTGCCAATTAGAAGTATGAGAGCCAGACTTCTCTGTCTGCGTGCTGTGAAGGCTTCATTTTCACATTTCTCTTTGGCTGGACGTGTTAACTCCCAGTTTCAGGAGTTCAGGGTGAGTTTTCCTTTCCTTCTCTATGAAATTCAGTATAAGTTGGGACTCACTTTCCCTGCCCTGCAGTTTTTTCTCTTCCGTTTCTTATTTCCTTCATACCAGACGTCAGCAAAATTCTGTGCTGGGCAGTGTCTATGTGTGCTGTTGTTGACAGTTTGGGAGGGTAAGACAGAAAGAAAGAGGAAGAAGAGAAATAAAGAAGAGACCCACAGGGAAAACGACTGCTGAGGCCAAAGGGGGTTCTCAAAATGGTTTTGGAAACAACTCACTGCCTCCTGTTGTCTGCCTGGGGCTTTTGTTTTCAGTGCCTTGAACTCAGTCGCCACTTTATTTATTCGGTTCTGTGAGCCTGATTTAGCTTTAAAAGTACCTGATACATGTCTAAGCATACTCCTTACCAAGGCATCCATCGTGGAAATGAAGCTGCCTTACAAGAAAGCACAACTAAAACGGAAGGGACGAGTGCAAGCTATGAGACAGGAAAATATTAACATATAAATATTCAGAGCCTTATACTCTACCCCACTCGAAAGAGTTCTGGACTTTTTCTATGTGCATAACAGAGGCTGTCAGAGGAGGACCTGGAAGCCTGTCCAGGTTTGCTTTAAAAAGAGCAGAGAGGGCTTCCCTGGTGGCACAGTGGTTGAGAGTCCACCTGCCGATGCAGGGGATGCAGGTTCGTGCCCCGGTCTGGGAAGATCCCACATGCCGCGGAGCGGCTGGGCCCGTGAGCCATGGCCGCTGAGCCTGCGCGTCCGGAGCCTGTGCTCCGCAACGGGAGAGGCCACAACAGTGAGTACCGCAAAAAAGTAAATAAGTAAATAAATAATAATAATAAAAAGAGCAGAGAATAGGTATTTAAAGGCACAAGGAGTAAGGGACCCAAGCAGTAGTTAGTAGCGTAACTGGGGAAAGAGAGATACTGGGGAGATGCTGCTGTACTGGGGGGAATGGAGAAAAAAGAGAATTTTTAGGAATTTTCTGTGCCTTATGACTATAACCTGTCTTCAGCATTTTCTCAATAATGTAGTGAAGATTCCAGTTACTTTTAAGTATTTTGGGGTAATAGTCAGATTTTACTCCATGCTGAGAAAGGGCCATGTGGCGCCTCGTCTTTATGTAGGTTACAGACAGGTGTGTCTGACAGCACTGCAGAAACTAAGCTTGAGGAGGAGCTGGCAAGGAAAGTGGTTGGTCGAGGAGTGGTGTCCCGGACAAAAAAAACAGGGGAAAGAAGACTCTCATAATGGTTTGAAGAAGTTAGTCTCATTTTTTCTACCAGACAGGGCTTAAATACTAAACTGGCATTTATGGGGTAATGATAATCATGTAAGAGCCCCAGGGCCCCGGACCTCCTCACGGTAAAACAACCTCCTTGTAAATGTTAGTTTGTGGTTTCCTCTGTGGCCAAAGCAGCAATGCTGACACCCACCATCCCAATCGCAGGCTAATTAGAGACGCCACAGGAATGAGGCCAGGACTGGTCTGCTGGAAAGGCTATTAACCACGCTTCACAGGAGATTAGGGGCCTCCTGTCTGCTCTCTCTTGGCAGTTTGTCTGGACGTATTATCCACCCTCTGGGGGGCTAAAGGGAACCTGTGAGAGACCAGGCCCCCTCCCTTAGGTTTTGTTAAAATTATTAACAAATTACCGTAGGTGAGAAGTCACTTTATAGAAAAAAGAAGTGATCAGTTCCCCGAAATCACCTTTCAGGATATTTGAGAAGAGAACTGTTCGGGAGTCACAGAGGAGGTGTGGGCAGGATGCTCCCCAGCCCCAATCCACAGCTCCAACTCCCTGGTTTTGAAAGGTGCACACCTGGGGCTGTACTGGGGTCCACGGGGACCAAAAAGCCTGCCCCTCCCCCCCCAGGCAGGGAGCTGTGGAAGCGCCAGGCTGGGCAGAGTGCGTGACCCAGAACATACAGGCTGCAACTCTCACTGTCCGCCTCTCCTCAAGAAGGAAGTGGGAACTCCTCCACTCTACGGGGTGTCATTTTGTCAAAACAGCCACAGCAGTCATACCCCGCACTAATCTCAGCCCCAAGAATGACACAGGGAGCCTTGAATTTTCACTGAGGTCCAGGATCAAGTCTTGTTGCCCAGTATTCAGAATTAGATAATCACCATGATCTTTGTTAAACTCTGTGAAATAAATAACATAAACAAAAGAGGAGAAACGTAGCTCGTGTCTACATTAGAGCTGTTCCTATTTTCTCTATCAAATAAAACTTTTCTATTTTCCAATTTTCAGCCACCATCTAACTTTAACGATCAGAAAATATCTCTTTAATTGTGAAAATAATTACAAGTTACAAGTCCTTGCTCTGCCCCTAATTATCCCAGAGAAATAACATCTCGAAGCCTTGGTTTTCTCATCTGCAAAATGAGAAGGCTGTGTGTGTGACTGGCCCACGAAGGTCCCATTCAGTACCAATACTCTGGAAATCTGTGAGAAATTTGATTAGAAGTTACACTAATTTAGCCCCAAGAGAGTACAGTCCTTACAAAACTGTTAGGAGTTCCAGTTATTTGTATCTAACTTGACAGAACAAAATTAAACTTGGCTTGCCGTAAGGGAAAATCATCATCTAGACAAATTCTATTTTCTCTTTTGGAGGACTTAATGGTCCAATCGTTTATCAGGTTTTGGTAAGGGCTTATTATGTGCCAGGAACTCTGCCAACCATTGTTACAATCTTCACAACAGGGCCCACTTCTATGGGTTTGGTGCATTAGTTAAGGTAATGCTAGCTGCTATAACAGATAAACCCCCAGCTATCAGTGGCTTACTACAAGAGACGTTCGTTTCTCACTCACTTGAAGCCCCAAATGGATGTTCCTAATTGGGTTGGAGGGAAAATGCTCTTCCAAGTAATGATTCAGGAGCTAAGGCTCCCCCATCTTGCGTTTCTGCTGCCTTCAAGACATGGCTTATTGGTCACTGTTCTCAACTATCTTAATCTGGCAGAGGGGTGAAAAGCATGGAGGTTTTCTTAAGGATCAGCATTGTAAATGGTCCTCATAACTCCTGCTTGTATTCCATTAGCTCACCTCAGTCACGTGACCATGCATCGCTACAGGGCAGACTGTTTGCCCAGAGGAACAGTTTGGTCATCAGCTGTCAGTCTTTGCCTCAACAGGTGTTATCTCCATTTTGAAGATGAGGAACCTGAGTCTCAGCTAGTAAGTGGCAACTTCAAATTTAAAACCCGAGACCCTTGATTGCAATGCAAATGCCACATTCACATAAACAGCAAATGGACTATACTTGTGAATGCTGTGATAGTGAAACGGGAAGAGAAATTGACAGAGGAGCTTGCTGGGGAGGGAGATTAACCTTGGAGGATGTGAGGGACAGAGGATAAGAGAAGTTAAGTAAACCGCTAAGACCAGCCAACCAGGCAATGGCTAAGCTGGGACCCGAAGCCCAAAGCCCTCTTTCTGCTATGCTGCCAGATTGCCTTACATTCCATCCTGAAGGATGAAAAGGTGTTTGTGGGCCCTGCTTCCACAGGCAGAGGCACGGCACTGCAGGCAGATGGAATGGCATGGATAAAAGTCTGCAGGTAAGATAAAGCCTCCAGAGACAGAGCAAGTCACTTCATGTGGTCAGCTATCTGTTACTAAAGCAATCAAATTATCTATAGCCAGCCCGAAAGTAGATGATGTCTGTGGAATATTATTCCTTGGAGAGCCCAATTGTTATATTGCCTGTCATTTTTTCTTTTTGCATGAAAGTGAACTTTATGGTTTTATGGTAATAAAATCCTTTCGTTTATACTGTGTTCCTACCCACAAAGCTTTCACTAAGATATACTCTTTTATGTTACAGCTATCTACTTTGATTAAAGCCGTTACAGATTCATCTAATTCCACATTCCAATAACTGCCCTGATCAATCTTTATTTTCCATACTTTCCCTTTTGATCCATTATCTCATTTCTCCAAAATGGCTCTAGGATCATTTGCAATGCCTGGCATTTTGCTCTATGTATAGGTGCTGACCTATACGTTTAATAGTTGTGCAAATCAACCTGGCTTAATCTGTGTTATTCATCATTATTTGCAGCCTAATTAAAGTCATGAATCTCTGAAGTATAACTATGTTTTCAAGATTGTCATCTAAATTATGTAAATAACTAGCCCCATAATTAGCTCTCTTTTGATGAACTTCCCTTCAGGTTCAAAGTGTGTTCATCTATATTTATCACGTTCAAGGTGTGTGTATCTCCCAGACAGGCCAACCTTTGCAGGTGGTGAGCCTCTCGGAGAAGAGCCATGTCAGCATCCTGACCAGTGTGGCCTGCTCACGACCCCTTCTCTTCACGCTCAACTCACACGCTTGCCAGTCCTCAAGTCTGGAAGATTCTTTAAGGCATGCAAATTGCTGAATTTTTATTTCTCCTAACTACTTTTCAGGATCTTAAGGATAACCACCATGTTTCTTTTTCCACATTCTTTCTATCTCTGCCAGGGTTAACTTTTCAGATCCTTCTGGAGAAATTCTTCGTATTTTTCACCTTCACTCGGAGATAAAAAGACAACTAAGCGGGGATTCCCTGGTGGCGCAGTGGTTGAGAATCTGCCTGCCAATGCAGGGACACGGGTTCAAGCCCTGGTCCAGGAGGATCCCACATGCTGCGGAGCAGGTAAGCACGTGCACCACGACTACTGAGCCTGCGCTCTAGAGCCCGCGAGCCACAACTACTGAGCCCGTATGCCACGGCTGCTGAAGCCTGTACGCCTAGAGCCTGTGCTCCACAGCAGGAGAGGCCCTCGCAATGAGAGGCCCGCGCGCCGCAACGCAGAGTAGCCGCCGCTCCAGGGAATTAGAGAAAGTCCGTGCACAGCAACAAAGACCCAATGCAGCCAAAAATTTTTTTTTTATTAAAAAAAAAATTTAAAAATCATTATTAAAAAAAAAAAGACAACTAAGCAACTTCCCTTTAATAATCAGGGACTCTTCTTTCCAGCAGGATGAGAGTTAAGGCTTCCGGGCTGACCTTTGGAAGGACCAGGTCGTTGGTACTGTTCTTGGCAGCATCCCTGTGGAATGAGCACGTGTAACCTGGGTTTGAATCCTGTCTCTGCCACCTGTGAACGGCATGACAGTTCATCTCTCTGAACATCAGGTTCCTCATCGGGAAAATGGGATAATTATATTCACCTTCCAGAGTTGCCGTGAGAACTAAGGCACGTTAATGTATGTCACATGCCCTGGCAGTGTCCCCCCAGGGAAGCAGTGTTATACAACGGTTACACACCCAGGTCCTAGACCAGAATCCCACTCCACTACTTTCAGTGACCTTGAACAGCTTAATTAATTCTTTTGGGTCTCAGTTTCTTCACCTCTAAAATGGGCATAGTGATAGCATCTATCTCATCAAGTTGTTTTGAGAATTAAACATGGACACTTTTCATCCCCACAAAGCACTCTCTGAGCTCCAGGACAGATCAGCCATATTGAACTCCATGACACTGTCCACTAAGTGCTAGCCTGAGTGTGTGATGGGAAGGTGTCTGCCCCGGCAAAATTCTCCTGCCAAAGAACTGCCATGTAGCTCACAGCTGCGATTGGCTCCACAGCTGAGAGGACAGGAACCCTGGGGTGATGATTAGACAATTGCACCAGAGAGGAAACCAAGGAATGCTTCCTGGAAGAAGAGAATCTTGAGCTGGACTTAAAAGCAAAATTAAAAGCACCTAAGGGGGAAGAGAAGTTACTGGGTCAGAGGAAGGGGCTCTATCCATATTGGCTGTTAGGTTTTCAAGCCAAATATCTCACATTCAAGAATGGAGCTCTATAAATCCATAAAGATAGAAAGTAGATTAGTGGTTGCCAGGGACGGGAAATGGGGTGTGAAAGCTTATGCGTGTGGAGGTTCTTTGGGAGGGTAATGAAAATGTTCTAAAATTAAATAGTGGTAGTGGTTGTACAACTCTGCGAATATACTAAAAACCAGCAAACTGCATACTTTAAAAGGGTGGACCTTATGGTATGTGAATTATATCTCAATAAAGTTGTTATTCTTCTAAAGTTGTTTTTCTTCTAAAATAGAAGAAAAATGGAGTCCTAATAAGATCCTATCGTGGAGAGGTCTCTCTGTTCTGCCAGTCGCCCTCAGGTCTTGGGAACTGCCAGGAAGCAGATGTGCTCTTGATACAGTGCCACAAACCATGAGGACATGCACAAGTATTCACTAATGATAACATTGTTTCATCTATAGCTCAGTAATTTTCAGCCGTGTGTGATTTTGTCCCAAGGGACATTTGGCAGTGTCTGGAGACATCTTTGGTTGTCATAACTTGGGGGTTGGGGGATGCTACTGGCATCTAATGGTAGAGGCCAGGGATGCAGCTAAACATCCTACAGTGTACAAGACAGCACCCCACAACAAAGAATAATGACCTAAAATGGTACAGATGAACCAGTCTGCAGGGCAGAAACAGAGACACAGATGCAGAAGACAAATGTATGGACACCAAGGGGGTGGTGGTGGGATGAATTGGGAGACTGGGACTGACATCTATACACTAATATGTATAAAATAGATAACTAATAAGAACCTGCTGTATAAAAAAATAAATAAAATTAAGTTCAAAAATTAAAAAAAAAAAAAAGAAGAATGATCTAGCCCAAAATGTCAATAGTGCCAAGGTTGAGAAGCCGGATGAATCTATCCAAAATTCTATAGATTCCTCTTACCATCTCTTTCTTAATGTAAGTGGTTTTTTTTTTTTTAAGATACAGAAATGAATATCTAAAACAAAAAGTTCTCTCTCCAAAGAATTTTTCCCTGTATATGATTGTAGCAATAATATTCCAGTTTCAATTTGTTCCAGATTCATAAGGAAAACGGGCTTTTCCTATAATTTCCTGGTTTATTCCTCTCTTGACAGCAAAACTAGGTAATATCTTTACAGGAATATGGTCCTTTCACTGAATTAGAAAGTTTGTATGTTCGATTCAATTATTTTTTCACGTTTCCTAGGTATTTCTCTGGGCACAAAAACACTTTTACTTAACAACAGCAACAAAATATTGCATTTCCCTTTAAAATGAAATTTTAGAAGAAAAATTGGGAAAACGGAAGTGTGTGTTCGTCCTGAGAGGGGTGTCAGAAGCAGCTGGGTGGAGGGAGAGGCGCAGAAGCTCCGAGTCAGACCGAGTTTGATTCAGCCGAGTGGCCTTGGGCGGGTCACTGTTCTGCTAAACCTCAGTTTCCTCTCCTATAAATCAGAGATGGAACGCCCACCCTTCCGGGTTAGTGTGAGGCAGATGAGATCATGCATTGTGGCACTAAGCCCATGCTCAGGGATGCCCCTGTGCCCCAGAGCAGCCCTTGCCTTGGGCCAGTCTGGACCACCCACCCCCCAACACACACCACTACCCACCCACGCACCCTCACATCAGTAAATACAGGACCCATCGCTCCTTAGCCGGCACCGGTGGTAGTTTCTAGAAATGGCACCAAGGAAACAGGTTTGCCACCAGCCATGACTCGGTCTGTCGCCAGGCCTGGAGTAGGGGTGGTAGGGGACAGCTCCTGTTACCTCCAAGGCGTGGTGTCTGGGGACGCTGCAACAGCCATCCCTTCTCTGTGGTCAGGCAGGAATCCTTGTCTGCTCTGAACTCACAGGCATTGCGTCTCTCAAGATCTTCATTCGGACGCCAGGTCTGCTGGGGAATGCCTTCGGAGGGGGTTCATTAACCTTGTAGAGCACCTACCAAGGGCTTGCACTACGCTAGGCACTTCACATCATCGTCTACGTGACTCTCTGCAGTAAGTAACGATGGTCACGATCATGACCTTTAATGATTGCTTGATTACGTGCTCAGCACTTCACATGTACTGACTCATTTTAATTTTATAACAAGCATATGTAGCAGCTATTATCCCCATCTTACACGTGAGAAAAATGAGGCATAAATGGGTGAAAGAATTTGCCCAGCAACACAGGAGATGTGAGTCAGACTTGCACTTTGTACACCAAGGGATTTGACACCACACCAGGAGCATCTATCTCCGTCACCCTGACGTGCCTTACTCTGAACCGGCTCCTTTCTGTTTAACCTACTTCCAAGGTGGCAGCTAGAATGATCCTCCTTTGACTTGTTAGCACAGGTAGAGTACTGTCCACAGTTCTAATATTTCAGGACTAAGTCTGCCTGCCTCTAGTTGGACTGTGGATGCCAGGAGTTAAGTGTAGGGGCTTAAACTCAGATGCCAAATCCAACTTAAGTCAAAAGCATACATTTCAAAATTGGATAGTACTATAGTCTCAGCCTTCAAAGTACTTTTAATTTAATTTAATTTTTTATTTTTTTAAAAATAAATTCTTCAGTACATTTTATTACAGATTTATAAATCCTACATCCATTAAAATTGATGATGCAACAATGACATCCTGGGTGCAATATTGTTAACTATAATTTAAGAAAGGTGATATTTCAAAATTTAACCAGTCAAATTACCAATCACCTATTTTTTGACATCAAAGTACTTTTAATTTTAAATGAAGCAGTCATACTGCTTTTCCATTCTCCTTGGGGTACAGAAACTTTTATAGTCCTTCATGAGCCAGTTTACCTCTAGGTTAAAAGAATCTGCACCACCTTTCTCTGCATATCACTAGAGCCTTTGAGTGTCCTGATCTGTACCCCACGACCCCAGGAGAGTTCTAAACCTAGGTCTGTATTCAAGTGACCCAGGGGCTCTGTTCTACTTGGAGCGATTCTTTTCCCTTCCAGTAAGTCGTGTTTTCATGGAGAGTCCTAGATCCAATTTGGCACCTCTGTGCATCCCAGGCCAAGAAAGGACCGCACCTTTTAGGAGAGCTCTGGGCTATAATCAATTCCCACACTCAACACAGTCCAGACCCTGAACCCAGAAATGACCTTTGGGAAAATGGAATGTAGGTAATGGGATGCACCCAATATTTCATCACATGTCACAGGAGTAAAAATAAGCACAGTAAATGATACATCAGAGGTCCAGCCCAAACGACATCCTCCCTCTGCTTAGAATGACTGTTCCATTTTCCTCCCATCTTCATCTCACAAAGGCTTCAACAGATGCAGCTCAAAGGCTCCCACCTCTGGGGAAATCTTCCCATACGCCCACTGAATTCATTGTTCCCCCTTCTGAATTCCCATACACATTGTACTGACAGCAACTCCACACCTACTGCATCTTGAAATTACCTGTGTAGGTCTGTCTCCTCCACCAATGAGCTGAGGGCAGACCCCATGTTGAATTTTCTTGGAGTCCCCTTGCCTGCCAGTACCTGGAGCAGAGGAGATAGTGAAGACTTTTGGGAAGGAAGGGGAAACAGGGAAAGGGAGAGGGAAGGAAGGATATAAGAGGGAAAGGAAGGATGGAGTGCAGGAGAGTGGAGTACATACAGGTTGAAGTTTCCCACAATGAGAGGATGGTAGTTGGAGATTGTATTAGTGTCCCAGGGCTGCCACAATAAATTTTCACACACTTGGGAGCTTAAAACAACAGACATTTATTTTTTCTCAGTTCTGGAGGCTAGAACTCTAAGATCAAGGTGATAGCAAGGCCATGCTTCCTCCAAAGGCTCTAGGGGAGAATCGCTTCTTGCCTCTTCCAGCTGCTGGTGGCTCCTGGCGTTCCTTGGCTTGTGGCCACATGATTTCAATCTCTGCCTCTGTTTTCACGTGGCCTTCTTCCCTGTTTGTGTCAAATCTCCTTCTCCTTTCTCTTATAAGGACACCAGTCACTGGATTTAGGGACCACCCTAAATCCACCATGATCCCATCTGAAGATCCATAACTTAATCACATCTGCAAAGATTTAATTTCCAAAGAAGGCCACACTCATAAGTCCCAGGGGTTAGGACATGGACATATCTTTGGGCGGGACAAAATCCAACCCTGTTGTAGAGGCAAACTCCACATCTTCAACACCCCCTCTCCCACCACGATCCAGAGGTGTTCCCAGAGGGAGGCTTTCTATTCCAAGGCTTGGTTCACCGCCCAGCACACACAGAAATGATCAGATTTCAGCATCACACTGGAGCAAGGATACAGCGGCTCATGGCCTGAGGACACCACCAAGGGGATCTGGCGGCCCCAGGCCTGCCCCATAGCCCTGAGCTGAGGGGATCATTATCTCGGCAACCCTGTGACCCATTCCCAGTCGCTGCGCTGCAGCCCAGCCGCAGTGCTCTGTAAACACATAAAAGCCACAAAGCAGGGGGTCCCCACCTCCGATCTCCTAATATCTAAAGCTGGCAGAAGGCACAAAAGCAACATTTCCCTCTTGGGGGACCCATTCTTCTTCTGTATCCACCGCCCAGAATTTCTTTCTCTCCTGTCTTGGCCTCTGAACTGGAGAGACTTGTCTCTCCCTTTGACCGTGAAATACCAGAAGGGGTCAGGAGCCACCCTCTTTTCCCTGCGTAGTTTCTCCTCCCAGGTGGCACAGGTCTTACCTTTGTGGCTGCAAGTCCAGTTTCGAGCTTCTATTTCATCTTCTCTCATTACGCCCACTGGGTTTCTAATTATGTGCAGGGCATGCCCAAGACCACACAGAAGATTGGTGTCCTTTATTCTTTCACCTCTGCGTGTACAGGCTGGGGCTGTTATTAGCAGTTATGTGGAAAAGAAGGTATGATTTTCCTTTATGTGGAACAGTTCTACCCAGCCCCACTATGAGATTCAAGAAAAGGCCGTTCCTAGATAGAATTCACGCCACATCTCTATTTTGTATGCTGCCAGTGAATGGAGTGTAATCTGTCCTTCCTGAAACACCCTAATCAACTAACTCAGCCAACTTCTTTCCCAAACAAACCCTGTGCAGCTTCCAGTACTTTTTCTGCAGAAACTACTAAATTAGCTGCTTTGTGGTTTGCTGTTGAGCCCTGAGAACTTTATTTCATTATTAGGCACTCCCTGGCCTACAGGGAGAACTGCCTGGAATATCTAAAACTGTCTATTGTTGAAGTTCATTTCATTTCTATGCCTGCTTCCGTTGGTGATATCGAACATGGGCTGTGTATCAAAATGTTATACCGGAGGGGGGAAAATACATGAATAAGATGATTACAATGGCAAAAGAATCCAATTCATTTAAGACACCCCACATTTCTTTTCAGATTTAATCATTCATTCTTTCATCTGTGCAAGGGTGGTAGTCAATGTTGGCTGATCTTAAGGATAATGAGTGAAATTTTCTGGGAATATAGTCTCAAACGCGCTGCAAAATATACGTGGCTCAGATTTCCGGGTTCAAACGGGAAGGTAATTTTTATAAAAGCAATTTTTGCAGAAGATATTCAAATTCTCATTTACAGAGCTGGGCAGGTCATTTTGGTGAGTCGAGTCAGTCTGCACTTGCTGCGCTGGCATCTCAGCAAGGACCCTGACAACCCTGGGAAACTGACAAGGCTCATTTGCAGCTTCAAAGACAGGAACCATTTAAATACACAACGTTCGTAGCAGCCGGAGGTAAGGAATTGTGGTGATGCTGACATTTTGCCCCTTAACTCAGCTGTGAGTCAGAGCACAAACTACCACAGGGCCAAAATTTTCAAGGGATGACGTTAATGTTCTTCCCTGGATTAAGACGGGCCGTACATATGCTTGTCCTACGGCCTATGACCCCTCTCGGGTAACTATATAATTTATCATACAAATAGGGACACTTCTGAGAATGAAAGGGGCTATATCTTTAATAATTTATAGGGGGAAAAAAGGCATAAACTAAGACTATCTCAGGCAAACTGGGAAGTATTGTCGATCCTACTTCTCTCCCTCCCCCCAGTCCTGACCTCATTCCCACCTCATCCTTAGACATTTACCGTTCCTCCCCCCACCCCCTGTGACCTTGTGGATAGCAGTGGTTATGGGGGTGGGGCTGGGGAGGTATTGGTGGCAGTCATCTCTACAGCACCTCCCCTCAACCTCACATTCAGATTCTGCCATTGTCAATATATGAGACCACATGAAGACGGCTGAATAGTGTATATGGACTATATGTACACAGGAATGTATGTGGCTCCCAAATGTCCACGGGAAACTCTTCTCCATCTTATTCTAGTCCTCAATTGCCAACCCCTGCCTCCTCGCCTGTCTACTCATCTCACTGCCACCAGCTCCTTCAACCCATTTATATCATGGAACCTAGAAGGCAAACAAGCTGTAGCAATTCTTCTGGTTCTCCAGCACTTAGCCTTGATGACAGAAATGGATTTAGAATCATAGATTTGGGAGGACCCTGGAGAAACGGCTGCCCCATCCAGTGACCTTAAAGGAAATGGTTTCAGTCACATAAGAAGAAATTTCGTTGCTAGAATTCGTCTAGAGATAGAGTTCTCAAAGCCGATGTCAACAAGTCTGTTCTCCTATTTGCCAACATAAGCAACGAGCATCTCCTCGTGTTCCACATGCTCTGCGTTTTAGGGCTTATTCCTTTTGTCTGCCAACGCAGAGCATCCTCTGTGGGGCGACCCCTTCTCTACTCTTTTCTTTCTAGTCTTTGTCTTTCTTGTTCCAAGTAGTTTCATGGTCATTTTTTGGTTACACAAACTATCAGAGAGATGATTTAGGAGGGTTGGTTTTCCTATCTGATATTTCTAGACCCTGGATCTCTGACTGATAATGACAACATAACATTCCTGGTTTTCCAGAGGGACACTTAATTGTTAGTCCTCACTTGGCCATAGACGCCCCTTCACCACTTATTTTTTTATTTCTATTTTTTTGTGGTACGCAGGCCTCTCACTGTTGTGGCCTCTCCCGTTGTGGAGCACAGGCTCCGGACACGCAGGTTCAGCGGCCATGGCTCACAGGCCCAGCCGCTCCACGGCACGTGGGATCCTCCCGGACCAGGGCATGAACCCGTGTCCCCTGCATCGGCAGGCGGACTCTCAACCACTGCGCCACCAGGGAAGACCCACCACTTATTTTTAAATATGGATTTCACATCCGGAGAGTTCAAGGCTATCATTTCCTGGGGGTTTTTCCTACTTGGCCTTTGGCTTTTAACCCCTCCTTGGTGTATCAAGGACATTTGGGTTCATTATTATCTCTCTCTGCCTTAATTAAATCAATTAGGGAAAAGATGTCAGGGAGCTAGTTACAGACGGAAAAGATCTGTAAGAGCCTTGTCTTGGGAGAACACACATTGCCTTGCACTTACTGAGCACTGAGTACATTTGCAGAGCTGAATTAATTTCAAGCTCAAAGTGTCCTTTTAAAAAAATGTTGAGACATATTTGTAATGTCTCCAGTGAAGAATCTTACCCTGAGAGAGAGCTGAGTATATGTCATCATTAGGAAGGTTTTGCTTTGGGGTTACTCTATGAGAGGTTGGACAGAGCTCTTGGCTGGGGGCCCAGCTCTGTGACCTTAAAAAAAACTTCACTTCACCTCTCCGGGCTTGGTGTCCCCATTCATAATACGTGGAGTATAAACTATGAGAATCATACTCTAATCTCTCAAGTCATAAAATTCCATGATCCTATTCTTCTATTCAGGTAAATAATGCATTTCCTTAAATTCTTTTTTTTTTTTTTTTTTTTTGTCTGCGTTAGGTCTTCGTTGCTGCTCACGGGCTTTCTCTAGTCATAGCGAGCAGGGTCTACTCTTCGTCACGGTGTACAGGCTTCTAATTGCGGTGGCTTCTCTTGTTGCAAAGCACGGGCTCTAGGTGCACAGGCTTCAGTAGTTGTAGCACGCAGGCTCAGTAGTTGTGGCTCGAGGGCTCTAGAGCGCAGGTTCAGTAGTTGTGGCCCATGGGGCTTAGTTGCTCTGCCGCATGTGGGATCTTCCCGGACAGGGCTCAAACATGTGTCCTCTGCATTGGCAGGCGGATTCTTAACCACTGCACCACCAAGGAAGCCCTCCTTAAATTCTTTTTTTTTTTTAATTTTTTAAATTTTTATTGGAGTATAGTTGATTTACAATGTGGTGTTAGTTTCAGGTGTATAGCAAAGTGAATCAGTTATACATATACATATATCCACTCTTTTTAGATTCTTTTCCCAAATAGGCCATTACAGAGTTTTGTTTTTTTCTTTACTTTTTTTTTTTCTTTTGCCACACCATGTGGCATGCAGGATCTTAGTTCCCCAACCAGGGATCGAAACTGGGTCTCCTGCAGTGGAAGCTTGGAGTCTTAACCACTGGACCTCCAGGGAAGTCCCCATTACAGAGTATTGAGTAGAGTTCCCTGTGCTATACAGTTGGTCCTTATTAGTTATCTATTTTATATATAGTAGTGTATATATGTCAATCCCAATCTCCCAATCTATCCCTCCCCCCCTTACCCCGTAGAAAGCATAAATTTGTTTTCTACATCTATAACTCTGTTTCTGTTTCATAGATAAGTTCATTTGTACCTATTTTTTAGATTCCACATATAAGCGATATCATATGATATTTGTCTTTCTCTGTCTGACTTACTTCACTCAGTATGACAATCTCTAGGTCCATCCATGTCACTGAAAATGGCATTATTTCATTCTTTTTTTAATGGCTGAGTAATATTCCATTGTATATATGTACCACATCTTCTTTATCCATTCCTCTGTTGATGGACACTTAGGTTGCTTCCATGTCTTGGCTATTGTGAATAGTGCTGCAATGAACACTGGGGTGCATGTGTCTTTTCGAATTATGGTTTCTTCCAGATATATGCCCAGGAGTGGGATTGCTGGATCATATGGTAGCTCTTAAATTCTTTTTTTAAAAAAATAGTGTTCATGTGAAACACTTAAAATATACAAAATTACAAGCAACAGCATAACTATTTACCATCCCCCCACATTTAACACATCTTAAAATTTTGCCATATTTACTTAAAATTTTCTCTTTTTAAAAAAAAACAAGAAATAAAACAAGACAAATACATTTGAGGCACTGTTTGAAGACTTCCCTAATCCCTTTCCACTGCATCTCCCCAGAGCTTGACACTACCCTAAGACTAGCATGCTTTTTGTTTCCATCTTTGTTTTTATACTTTTGTAATATGTGTGACATCTCACATTTCAAATCCCTTACCCTCATTACTCATTTTTGTTTTTCTCTTGGGAGTTCATTTTGATTGATAGACAACTTCATTTACCTACTTCTCCTTCCTTGTCACTATCCAAAAGTATACATTCTTGAAAGGGGAAGAAAAATTCTCATTCAAAATTCCAGAACTTAACTATTAAATGAGAGTAACAATTATAGAAAATTATACCATTTGGTAGTGCAGGTTCTCTAAAGAATCCTTAACAACCTCTGCTAGTTTCCTTGTCCTATGGAGAAACAATTTCTACAGGATGTAGAATAACAGTTTCATTTCATTTGTAACCAGTGCCCTTTGGGAAGGCTCAGAAAAAGAGTTGCTAAACACTTGGATGGACTGGTAAATTTCTCACACTTATTCATCAACTTTGTCTCTCTTACAAGGTAAGCACAGGGGAAACCTCTGTCTTGCAGAGTGTTGTAGAAAATACCAGCATGTAATAAAAGATCTGGAACAATAGTGATGACAGTCACTGTTCTGGATATAAGGCACTGAGGAAAAAAGGACTGAGACAAATCACGACAAATATTAAGCTTTATTTGGAATAGAATCACATACCCTAAAATTACAGACCAAAAGAAAATTAGAGTCAGCATTATTAAATCCCCGTCAGCTAAAAATGGTTGGGGTGATAATCATCACTCACTTTGGAACATCTTACATTAATATCAGCGTACAAAGCAATATTCCAACAACTGGTGGAAAATACAACTTTCTGCATTTTATAAATATTGCTGCTGTGAGGCACTGAGAGTCCAAGCTACTTGATAAAATTATATAAGTCAGTGAATGGTCAAGCCAGGATTTGAACTCTGATGGGGAGAAAAATATTAAGCATTCAAAGAAGATCTTGCTGTTAGGCAACAGGAAATCTTTCCAAAGCAAATGAACCACTATGCATCTGAAATAAGGAGCAAATTAATTCCCCATTTGGGGAACATCTGTCAGATTGGTAGATGGCCACCTGGGAAAATGGCCCTTGTCTAAGATCCTGAGAGACTGGAGCCATGTAAGAAAGTCCCATTAGTATCCAATGAAGTGTGTCAGACTGAAGCATCTTGTTGTGAGGATGTTAAACTATGTGCCATCCTGCATCTGAGACTCCAACATCAAAATTCAAAAAGAAAAGCATCTTTGAACACCTTTTCTAGCTTACTAAGAAGGTGTGACAAAATGCCCGGGGAAATCAGAGATGATGAGGGGAATTTCGTAAGCATGGAAAAACAATCTTTACCCATGAGGCACTGTTACTGAGAATAGCAAAGGAAAAGTCCAACATCAAATGCAGACCTTGGTATATTTCCTCCTATTTTCCCGGTTCTCTGCATTCATTACTGCACAGCTTTTCACAGCTACTCTTAACTGTTGGAAAAACCATCACTTAAAATGTTTAAATATGATATTGATTTCATCTCTGTCTACCATCACTCTAAGAATAGCTAACATTTATTGAGTAATTCCTTCATGTAAGGCACTGTGCTAAGTACTTCATATGCATTTTTTCCATATCATCTTTATAGTAACTTGTATAAAGTGGCATTTGGGGGGGTGGATAGATAACCCAGTAAAAATCCACCTAAGCAAAAGAGTATAAAGAAAAAGACCACATAACAAGAAGCCCAAGGCTGGCTTTAGGTGTGCCTTGATACAAGGCTCAATGCATGGCCCACTTTCCTCCCTCACCATTCCTCTACTTTCTCTGAGTTAGTCCTATTCTCCACTTGGCTTGAGTCTCATAATTTCAAGATGGTAGCCAGTAGCTCCAAACCTTTCTTCCTCTCAAATTCAGATCTAGTGGAGAAAGTATCTGCCTCTGATGCAGAATTCTCAGCAAAAGTCTCTGAGTTCTGAGTGGGTCACATGCTGATCCCTGCACCAGTCACTGAGGCCAGGGAAAGTGGAATGCCATTTTCTTAGGCCCAGGTACCAGGATGCATCTCTGAGTGGTAAAGTGAAGCCCCACCCAGAGCCCCCAGGGTTGAGAGCAGGGGATGGGGTGATTCCTCAAGGAAAATTCCAAAAGAAGGTTAAATGCAGAGTGGAAAAATACCCGATCTATACAAAATTTATAAGATAAAACAGAAAGGTTGGAAATATTCTTGGGTGAGAGAAATAGCATGAGGCAAAAGTGTGGAGGGAAATAAACGTGGTTTTCTCTAGGGAGACAGGGTCCATTACCTTGGCAGAATACAGCAGCTGAGCAGTGGAGAAAACACCAGAAAGGCAGGACATAGCCAGGGTATGGAAAGCCTTCGATTAGACCTGCGTGTTTAGACCTGATTCAATAGGCAATAGTGTCATTGTACAGACGTGGAGGAATAAGATGAAAAATAATTGTGAGGAAATGGGTTTTCTGGAATACCAGAAAACTGGACACAGAGATGTGATTCAGAAACACCCGGCTATTAACTCTGCTTTCATTAATGCCCCATTCTGAAGTCTTGGCCTTATTGATGCTGAGTTTGGTTTAAGAGCAAGGAGAACTTTAGGGATGTTTATAAACATTCCCTTAAATGGAAGCACGTGAACTATTAGTGTGAATTTTCCTGGACTATTGATATTGAATATAATGCTTGAGATTAAAAGAACAAGGTCTTAACAGAAAACAAATTTACGGGGAGACCTTCAAGATGGCAGAGGAGTGAGGCATGGAGATCGCCTTCCTCCCCACAAATATGTCAGAAATACATCTACACGTGGAACAACTCCTACAGAACACCTACTGAACACTGGCAGAAGACCTCAGACCTCCCAAAAGGCAAGAAACTCCCCACGTACCTGGGTAGGGCAAAAGAAAAAACAGAGACAAAAGAATAGGGACGGGACCTGCACCAGCGGGAGGGAACTGTGAAGGAGGAAAGCTTTCCACACACTAGAAGCCCCTTCGCGGGCGGAGACTGAGGGTGGCGGAGGGGGAAAGCTTCGGAGCCACAGAGGAGAGCGCAGCCACAGGGGTGCGGAGGCCAAAGCGTAAAGATTCCCGCACAGAGGATCGGTGCCGACCAGCGCTCACCAGTCCGAGAGGCTTATCTGCTCACCTGCTGGGGCGGGCGGGGCTGGGAGCTGAGGCTCGGGCTTCGGTCGGAGCGCAGGGAGAGGACTGGGGTTGGCGGCGAACACAGCCTGCAGGGGGTTAGTGCACCACAGGTAGCCAGGAGGGAGTCCGGGAAAAGTCTGCACCTGCTGAAGAGGCAAGAGACTTTTTCTTCCCTCTTTGTTTCCTGGGGCGCGAGGAGAGGGGATTAAGGGCGCTGCTTAAAGGAGCTCCAGAGACGGGCGCGAGCCGCGGCTAAAAGCGTGGACCCCAGAGACAGGCATGAGACGCTAAGGCTGCTGCTGCCGCCACCAAGAAGCCTGTGTGCGAGCACAGGTCACTATCCGCACTGCCCCTCCCGGGAGCCTGTGCAGCCCACCACGGCCAGGGTCCGGGGATCCAGGGACAACTTCCCCGGGAGAATGCACGGCGCGCCTCAGGCTGGTGCAAAGTTACCCTGGCCTCTGCCGCCGCAGGCCCGCCCCGCACTCCGTGCCCCTCCCTCCCGCCGGCCTGAGTAAGCCAGAGTCCCCGAGTCAGCTGCTCCTTTAACCCCGTCCTGTCTGAGCGAAGAAACACACGCCGTCAGGCGACCTACACGCAGAATGGAGAAAATACAAGAAACGTTTAATAAGGACCTAGAAGAACTAAAGAGCAAACAAACAATGATGAACAACACAATAAATGAAATTAAAATTTCTCTACAAGGAATCAATAGCAGAATAACTGAGGCAGAAGAATGGTTAAGTGGTCTGGAAGATAAAATAGTGGAAATAACTATCACAGAGCAGAATAAAGAAAAAAGAATGAAAAGAAGTGAGTAGAGTCTCAGAGACCTCTGGGACAACATTAAACGCACCAACATTCGGATTATAGGGGGTCCCAGAAGAAGAGGAGAAAAAGAAAGGGACTGAGAAAATATCTGAAGAGATTATAGTTGAAAACTTCCCTAATATGGGAAAGGAAATAGTTAATCAAGTCCAGGAAGCACAGAGAGTCCCATACAGGATAAATCCAAGGAGAAACATGCCAGGAGACATATTAATCAAACTATCAAAAATTAAATACAAAGAAAAAATATTAAAAGCAGCAAGGGAAAAACAAATAACATACAAGGGAATCCCCATAAGGTTAACAACATATCTTTCAGCAGAAACTCTGAAAGCCAGAAGGGAGTGGCAGGACATATTTAAAGTGATGAAAGAGAAAAACCAACAACCAAGATTACTCTACCCAGCAAGGATCTCATTTGGATTTGATGGAGAAATTAAAACCTTTACAGAGAAGCAAAAGCTAAGAGAATTCAGCACCACCAAACCAGCTTTACAACAAATGCTAAAGGAACTTCCCTAGGAAGGCAACACAAGAGAAGGAAAAGACCTGCAATAACAAACCCAAAACAATTAAGAAAATGGTAATAGGAACATACATACCTATAATTACCTTAAATTCAAATGGATTAAATGCGCCAACCAAAAGACAAAGACTTTTGGATACATAAACAAGACCCTATATATGCTGTCTACAAGACACCCACTTCAGACCTAGGGACACATACAGACTGAAAGTGAGAGGATGGAAAAAGATATTCCTTGCAAATGGAAATCAAAAGAAAGCTGGAGGAGCAATTCTCATATCAGACAAAATAGACTTTAAAATAAAGACTATTACAAGAGACAAAGAAGGACACTACATAATGATCAAGGGATCAATCCAAGAGGAAGATATAAGGATTGTAAATATTTATGTACCCAACATAGGAGCACCTCAATACATAAGGCAAATGCTAACAGCCATAAAAGGGAAAATAGACAGTAACACAATCATAGTAGGGGACTTTAACACCCCACTTTCACCAATGGACAGATCATCCAAAATGAAAACAAATAAGGAAACACAAGCTTTAAATGATTCATTAAACAAGATGGACTTAATTGATATTATTAGGACATTTCATCCAAAAACAACAGAATACACTTTCTTCTCAAGTGCTCATGGAACATTCTCCAGGATAGATCATATCTTGGGTCACAAATCAAGCCTTGGTAAATTTTTAAAAACTGAAATCATATCAAGTATCATTTCCAACCACAACGCTATAAAACTAGATATCAATTACAGGAAAAAATCTGTAAAAACTACAAACACATGGAGGCTAAACAATACACTACTAAATAACCAAGAGATCACTGAAGAAATCAAAGAAGAAATAAAAAAATACCTAGAAACAAATGACAATGAAAACACAATGATGCAAAACCTATGGGATACAGCAAAAGCAGTTCTAAGATAGAAGTTTATAGCAATACAATCCTACCTCAAGAAACAAGAAACATTTCAAATAAACAACCTAATCTTACACCTAAAGCAATTAAAGAAAGAAGAACAAAAGACCACAAAGTTAGCAGAAGAAATCATAAAGATCAGACCAGAAATAAATGAAAAAGAAATGAATGAAACGATAGCAAAGATCAATAAAACTAAAAGCTGGTTCTTTGAGAAGATAAACAAAATTGATAAACCATTAGTAAGACTCATCAAGAAAAGAAAGGTGAAGACTCAGATCAATAGAATTAGAAATGAATAAGGAGAAGTAACAGCTGACACTGCAGAAATACAAAGGATCATGAGAGATTATTACAACCACGTATATGCCAATAAAATGGACAAACTGGAAGAAACTGACAAACTCTCAGAAAAGCACAACATACTGAGACTGAACCAGGAAGAAATAGAAAATATAAACAGACCAATCACAAGCACTGAAATTGAGACTGTGATTAAAAATCTTCCAACAAACAAAAGCCCAGGACCAGATGGCTTCACAGGCGAAGTCTGTCAAACATTTAGAGAAGAGCTAACACCTATGCTTCTCAAACTCTTCCAAAATATAGCAGAGGGAGGAACACTCCCAAACTCATTCTACGAGGCCACCATCACCCTGATACCAAAACTAGACAAAGGTGTCACAAAGAAAGAAAACTACAGGCCAATATCACTCATGAACATATATGAAAAAATCCTCAACAAAATACTAGCAAATAGAATCCAACAACACATTAAAAGGATCATACACCATGATCCAGTGGGGTTTATCCCAGGACTGCAAGGATTCTTCAGTACACGCAAATCAATCAATGTGATAAACCATATTAACAAACTGAAGGAGAAAAACCATATGATCATCTCAATAGATACAGAAAAAGCTTTTGACAAAATTCAACACCCATTTATGATAAAAAGCCCTCCAGGGGCTTCCCTGGTGGCGCAGTGGTTGAGAGTCCGCCTGCCAATGCAGGGGACATGGGTTCGTGCCCCGGTCCGGGAAGGTCCCACATGCTGCAGAGTGGCTGGGCCCGTGAGCCATGGCCACTGAGCCTGTGCGTCCGGAGCCTGTGCTCCACAACAGGAGAGGCCACAACAGTGAGAGGCCCGCGTACCACAAAAAAAAAAAAAAAAAAAAAAAACCCTCCAGAAAGTAGGCATAGAGGGAACGTACCTCAACATAATAAAGGCCATATATGACAAAACCCACAGCCAACATCGTTCTCAATGGTGAAAAACTGAAACCATTTCCTCTAAGATCAGGAACAAGACAAGGTTTTCCACTCTCACCACTATTATTCAACATAGTTTTGGAAGTTTTGGCCACAGCAATCAGAGAAGAAAAAGAAATAAAAAGAATCCAAATCAGAAAAGGAGAAGTAAAACTGTCACTATTTGAAGATGACATGACACTATACATAGAGAATCCTAAAGATGCTCCCAGAAAACTACTAGAGCTAATCAATGAATTTGGTAAAGTAGCAGGATACAAAATTAATGCACAGAAATCTCTTGCATTCTTATACACTAATGATGAAAAATTGAAAGAGAAATTAAGGAAACACTCCCATTTACCACTGCAAGAAAAAGAATCAAATACCTAGGAATAAACCTACCTAAGGAGGCAAAAGATCTGTGTGCAGAAAACTGTAAGACACTGAAAGAAATTAAAGATGATACAAACAGATGGAAAGATATACCATGTTCTTGGATTAGAAGAATCAATATTGTGAAAATGACTATACTACCCAAAGCAAACTACAGATTCAATGCAATCCCTATCAAACTACCAATGGCATTTTTTACAGAACTAGGAAAAAAACTTTTACAATTTGTATGGAAACACAAAAGACCCCGATAGCCAAAGCAATCTTGAGAACGAAAAACGGAGCTGGAGGAATCAGGCTCCCAGACTTCAGACTATACTACAAAGCTACAGTAATCAAGACAATATGGTACTGGCACAAAAACAGAAATATAGATCAATGGAACAGGATAGAAAGCCCAGAGAAAAACCCATGCACATATGATCACCTTATATTTGATAAAGGAGGCAAGAATATACAATGGAGAAAAGACAGCCTCTTCAATAAATGGTGCTGGGAAAACTGGACAGCTACATGTAAAAGAATGAAATTAGAACACACCCTAACACCACACACAAAAATAAACTCAAAATGGATTAAACACCTAAATGTAAGGCCAGACACTATAAAACTCTTAGATGAAAACACAGGCAGAACACTCTATGTCATAAATCACAGCAAGATCCTTTTTGACCCACCTCCTAGTGAAATGGAAATAAAAACAAAAATCAACAAATGGGACCTAATGAAAGTTAAAAGCTTTTGCACAGCAAAGGAGACCATAAACAAGATGAAAAGACAACCTTCAGAATGGGAGAAAATATTTGCAAATGAAGCTACTGACAAAAGATTAATCTCCAAAATATACAGGCAGCTCATGCAGCTCAATATCCAAAAAACAAACAATGCAATCCAAAAATGGGCAGAAGACCTAAATAGACATTTCTCCAAAGAAGATATACAGATTGCCAGCAAACACATGAAAGGATGCTCAACATCACTAGTCATTAGAGAAATGCAAATCAAAACTACAATGAGGTATCACCTCACACCAGTCAGAATGGCCATCATCAAAAAATCTACAAATAGTAAATGCTGGAGAGGGTGTGGAGAAAAGGGAACCTTCTTGCACTGTTGGTGGGAATGTAAATTGATACAGCCACTATGGGGAACAGTATGGAGGTTTTAGTTGAAAAACTAAAAATAGAAGTACCATACGACCCAGAAATCCCACTACTGGACATATACCCTGAGAAAACCATAATTCAGAAAGAGTCATGTACCACAATGTTCATTGTATCTCTATGTACAATAGCCAGGACATGGAAGCAACCTAAGTGTCCATCGACAGATGATTGGATAAAGAAATGTGGCACATATATACAATGGAATGTTACTCAGCCATAAAAAGAAACAAAATTGAGTTATTTGTAATGAGGTGGATGGACCTAGAGACTGTCATACAGCGTGAAATAAGTCAGTAAGAGAAAAATAAATACCATATGCTAACACATATATATGGAATCTAAACAAAACCCAAAATGGTTCTGAAGAACCTAGGGGCAGGACAGGAATAAAGACACAGATGTAGAGAATGGACTTGAGGACATGGGGATGGGGAAGGGTAAGCTGGGACAAAGTGAGAGAGTGGCATGTACTTATATATACTACTAAATGTAAAATAGATAGCTTAAAAAAAATAAAAATAGCTAGTGGGAAGCAGCCGCATAGCACAGGGAGATCAGCTCGGTGCTTTATGACCAACTAGAGGAGTGGGATAGGGAGGGTGGGAGGGAGACGCAAGAGGGAGGAGATATGGGGATATATGTATACGTATAGCTGATTCACTTTGTTATAAAGCAGAAACTAACACACCATTTGTAAAGCAATTATACTCCAATAAAGATGCTAAAAAGAAAAACAAAAACAAATTTATGGCTACCTAAGGGGAAAGGGGGACGGATAAATTAGGAGTTTGGGATTAATAGATACACGCTACTATATATAAAATAGAAAAACAACAAGGACCTACTGTAGAGCACAGGGAAGTCTAATCAATATCTTGTAATAACCTATAAGGGAAAAGAATCTGAAAAAGAATATATATGTAACTGAATCACTTTGCTGGACACTTGAAAACAACACAACACTATAAATCAACTACACTTCAATTTTTAAAAAAAGAGCCAGGTCTTAGCAAGAATTGTGTTTTCATGATCTAGAAAGACCTAGACAATATTGCTGGCACCTCCAGGGCCCCATTAAGTATTTCAGGGGCCAAGAGAAGCTATACCGACATATGCTTTATGTGTTCCTCCCCTGCATGGCCTGGCTGATTGCAAGAAAACTGTGTTTCTATTTCATAGAGGGACTTAATATAACTTTACAGCTGAGAGTAGTGCAGGGGAGTCTGTGGCAGGGGGCATGTATGTGTATGTGAGGAGCGGCTTTCTCCACCAATCCACACCCCCAGAGCAACATCACAGTTGGTGTCAAAAGTAGGATTCGCACAGAGACTCTCCTGTTCCCGTGCTGGTCTTTGGAAGGGACGTTGAGAGGTTGAAGGAAGGAAATAAGAGCAAAAAATACCAGGATACAGACTGCCGAGTCCTTAATATGAGACTGAAAGTTTTGAAGGATATTTTGAGGAAGAGATGGATTAGTGGAATTCATCTATTTCTTTACCTCCAACAGGTCAGCCCCAGTGAATACTTTTAAAAGTCATTTCTCAGGGTAAGATATCCTAGAGCAACATTCTCTGGCTTCTCCTAAATATGCCAGTCCTGGCATTGGGGAGGAGCAAAGATCCCCAAAGGTAAGAAAGGACTATGAACCAGGAGGGCTTCTCTACTCTATCATCTGGGACCATAACCTGAAGGACTCCCGCCCCCACCCCAAATTCCCACCAAGCAGAAATTGGAAAATTGCTGAGGTTTTAGACGTATGAATGGGAGAGCATGGGACTGAAAGATACTTTAACTCTTGCGCTCACTTAACTGTTACCATAGGAGGGTTGCCAAAACCAGGGAGGATTAAGTCAATTCAAAAGCTTTTAAAAAACATCTCTACTGACCTTTCCCCCAGAAAATGGCCAAGGAGAACACTGGTTCTGATTTTAAAATCTTAACTGTAAGTCTCTTAAAATGTGTGCAAATAGTTTCCCTAGCGTGCAAATCTGATCTTGAGACAGAATTAGACAAATATCCTAGGAACTAATTGGGTTAAATTTTGTGTTCTGAAGTTTCACATTTTTCTTAAACAAGAATATAGCGTATTTATTAGTGAAAAGGTGAGCCACTACTTTCTGAAACTTCTGCTTGAAACAAGGATGCACGTGTAAGCTGACACAGCTGTGTATTTGTGTGTCTGGTGAGATGTAGGAGGAGAAAGAAGAAGAAAGCATCATTTTCAGGATGCTCTTGGTCTCCGATACTGAATTCAAATAGTCTCAATACGATCCAGCTAAAGCATTAAGTATAACTTCAGTGTTTTAGACGTGATGCTGTTTGGGTCATAAATGAACCTGCTGGGCCAGAGCCAATGGAGGTAAGGGGAAGCTGGCACTATGCCCAGCATCTCCAAAGAGATGCTGAAAATAAATTAGGAAAATAAGTGTTTTTCCTTTCTTTCCTTTCCTTTTCTTTCCTTTTCTTTTGGGTCACCTTACAATATTGGCTTGAGGCCACAGTCTCTTTGGTAGCTAAGGGGTTGATACGAAGCTGCTCCTCCCTTCTTCCTTCAGTAAAATGTAGGGAAATGCTGTGGAAGTTGAATAGTGTAGAAGTTGGGAAAGGGGGGAGGTGAGAAATGGATACAACTGGACACTGGAAGAGAAAAAATTCCAGGGTCTTTATTAGAAAATATGTCTTTTATGGAGAGAATAATCAAAGGGAGTTGGGAAATAGACAGAGACCCACCGGAAAGACTGTGTGTCCTTAACTTGGAACACTAGAAAGAGAGACAGAGCCAGACAGGGTGACAGGAGCAGTGTGGGTGGGGAGAGGCCGTGGTCAGCTGTCCCCAGTAGAACCCTCATCCACGCAACCTCCCCATCCCAGAGAAATCAAGACGGTGGCCCACGCCCAGCCTAGATCTACACAAGCTGGATGAGCCAATCAGGGGAATGAAAGGAAGTCCACTGAGACTTGACTAGAAGAAGGAGATGAAGAACTCCTCAGCTTTCAAACAAAAAGAGAGTGCGGAGGAGAAAACTGCATGCTTCCGCAGCACTGCCCTTAACCCTGGGTGAGATGAGCCCGCCAGGGCCCACACTTTAGAGGTTCCCATATACTGGTTCACCGATGCATTGTCTGATATACACTGTCTGATAACAGCAAATGCAAAAACAAACAAACAAATAACTAGCTAGCCACCCAGGGTCAAGAGGTGCACTTCAGTCAAATAGATTTGGAATCAAGTCCTCAGACCAAACTGTTAAAAAACCCAGACAAAAAAGGAATATACTCAGAGTCAGAGGCTGGGGGGCTCCATGATTCTGAAAGGCTGGAGGCAAAAAGAACGTTCAGGAGCCCCAGGGCCCTGACTCTGTGTTCTGGAAGACAGTCAAGGATAAATGTGACTGTTCCTCAAATGGAAACGCATGGCTGCTTAAGTAACACCTTCTGGTACGGTGATGTGAGCTCAGGTCTGAGGTCTGTACAGCAGCAAGAACTGATGGGGACCTGGGTGTGTGGACAGTGTTGCCAGGAGCTGTGTGTCCCACAAGGAAACCCAGGGCCACAGGAGGCCACCCAGAGGTGTGCCATCTCTTCTGCCCTGTGTCCCCTCACAATTGTTAAGACTTTGTATTCTTGGCTGATCAAACCAGGAAGCTACTGGAACCCCACTGTGAATGTGAGTGTGTTGGGGGTAGGGGTGGGGGTCTCTTTCAGCCCATCTCTCACTCGCTTGACACATTACATACCTTCCCTTGAAAAAAGGTTACCTAAGAAAAACGAGTGTAATTTCTGGAGCAAGAAATCAAAAGTCTTTTGGATTTATCCTCTCTCCAATTCAAACATAACGCTATTCACCACTACCTAAAGTACTTCGGTTTCTTTGCCTGAAAAGTAAAGTTGAGCTTACAAATATTTTTCCCTTCCATCTCAAAGGAGGCTGTGAAGTTGAACTAGAAGACGTTTATGATCGCCGATGAAAGGTACTCATTAAGTATAATTGCTATCATTACCTGAGTCTGTTTTTAGTTTCCTCATTTTTTATATTTAGAGATGGCATGATATGGTCCACAAGAACTCCAGCATTAGCATCCTTACCCACTTGCCTGCATACCTGGGCCTGTCCTGGGCTAGAAGGTGGGTATGTCAAAGCCTTGGATCTCTGGGCACTGGGGCTCATGGCAATGCTAGATTCCATGCTCCGTTCGGTGGTACTTTCTGACAAGCATCAAATTTCATTCCAAAACATATGTACCAATAGCTGGCTTGCTGTGGGTACAATTAGTCACTTTCTCAGAATGAGGAGCAAAGGGCTAATTGTTCTGCAAGTGGACAATTGCTGCTGTAATTATTAGCCCCTGTAATTTTTCATCCATACATAATTGCATATGCAGATGAGGAGAGCTTGGGCTGTCTTCTTGCAGTTCCACCCAAGAGGCCGTTCATTGTTATGCTCAGGGTTTTTTCCACTTGTACTGGTCACGGTTGAGCTTTTCCGTGATTGTCTTTTCTTACTCCGTAAAATATCAATGCAAAAGCAGTTTTTAAAAAGTTTTCCAGAACAATTTAAATACTGAATCAGCCCTCTAGTCGCTGGGTTTGTGTTAAATGTAACTTGAGTACCTAACAAAGGCAAGTCTCTGGCTGAAGTTTATGGAATCATAGAAAAGAATGAAGCTAGCAATTTCCCCTCAGCTCCCAGTATCTGCTCTCCCCTGCAGTCTCGGCTCTTCTCAAAATCTCCAAGAAAAGGAAACTCACAGTCTCTCTTTGGAACTTCATTTCAGTGTATGACTCTAACTTTAAAATATCCAAGCCTTGTATGTTCCCAAATTGAACTCAGGAGTTCTAGAATCATCGTGGTGGCAGTGAATTCATTGTTAGTTTCTTGGAGCATGATGGGACCAAATTTGTTATACCTACGTTTGTAGCCAGAAACCATCTTGAGAGGTAAATGAATCTATTTTAGGTTTCTATGTTAAGTTGTTTTTTTTTTTTGTTTTTTTTGTGGTACGCGGGCCTCTCACTGTTGTGGCCTCTCCCGTTGCGGAGCACAGGCTCCGGACGCGCTCACGGGCCCAGCCTCTCCGCGGCATGTGGGATCTTCCCGGACCGGGGCACGAACCCGTGTTCCCTGCATCGGCAGGTGGACTCTCAACCACTGCGCCACCAGGGAAGCCCCATGTTAAGTTTTAAAGAAAATGCTTTTGGAAGCAGCTGATCTTTTTCCTGAGGCATTTGGCCAAAATCCACCCAGCTTCATTTCACCTATATCTGCAAATCCTCAGCTCAGGGCAGAAATGTCTGGGTGATAGAGGAAGTTGTGAGGAGGACTTGTCTCCTTCCAATTTGCAAAGCTGCTTGAGAACTCCTTGTACCGAAGGGCATCCCACTGTTCCCCTGTTCCTGGAGCATGGCTGGTGGTCCTAGACAAACACCCATGGTGTGGCAGGCTTCTCTTCAGATGAAAACTCTGAATACTCAGAAAAATTCTTTCCAGCTTTGTGAACTCTCATGATGCAATCAGTCACAAAGCTTGGTAATGCTGGGAAAGGCAAGATTGATTTAAAGGATTTGGGGAGAATCATGCCATTAGGCAATGCTTTTTTTTTTTTTTTAAATAAATTTATTTATTTATTTTTGGCTGCGTTGGGTCTTTGTTGCTGCACGCGGGCCTCCTCTAGTTGCATCGAGCAGAGGCTACTCTTCGTGCGGTACACGGGTTTCTCATTGCACTGGCTTCTTTTTTTGCAGAGCACAGGCTCTAGGCGCGTGGGCTTCAGTAGTTGTGCCTCACAGGCTCTAGAGCACAGGCTCCGTAGCTGTGGCACACGGGCTTAGTTGCTCTGCAGCATGTGGGATCTTCCCGGACCAGGGCTCAAACCTGTGTCCCCTGCATTGGCAGGCGGCTTCTTAACCACTGCGCCACCAGGGAAGCCCTAGGCAATGCTTTGATTTTTCTTTTTCTTATTCTTTCAGTGGTTCCAAATAAAAGTGAAACTCACTGAAAGATATAATATCTACCTGCTGAAGTTGAGAAAGAGGCTCCGGTGAAGTCATTTGCGATTAAAGGTAAATCTGGGACTTCCCTGGTGGCACAGTGGTTAAGAATCCGCCTGCTAATGTAGGGGACACGGGTTCAAGCCCTGGTCCAGGAAGATACCACATGCTGTGGAGCAACTAAGCCCATGCGCCACAACTACTGAGTCTGCGCTCTAGAGCCCGCGAGCCACAACTACTGAGCCCCACGTGCCACAACTATTGAAGCCTGTGCGCCCAGAGCCTGTGCTCCGCAACAACGACAAGCCACCGCTATGAGAAGCCCGCGCACCACGACAAAGAGTGGCCCCTGCTCGCTGCAACTAGAGAAAGCCCACGCAAAAACAAAGACCCAACACAGCCAAAAGTAAATAAATAAATAATAATACTTTAAAAAAAAAAAGGTAACTCGGCCTGCACATAGACAGCAAATGTGCGCCTACATGCCTGCAGATCCTTCTGGAAGACTCAAAATAACATTCAGCTGCTCCCTACCTCATGACCCCTAAGAGCTGTGACCTGAATCACTTCCCCCCGTCTAAGAATGTTAATAACCACTGTGGAGATCATGCATTGCATTTCCAGTGCCAAAATCCCCCTTCTCTCCTGCTCAAAGAGGATCCTAAATGCACCACATTTGCTTTTTTATGAGGATGCATTTGCCAGTCGGCCTCAATGCAAGCCCAAGTGCTTCAAAGGCATTAATAAAGGGGTGGTAATCTCAAGAGCCTTATTTTTGTCCCCAGTGTTCACCCCAAAAGGAAATGTGCTTCTTACTAATAATAGAGGATGTGACCAAAAGCATTCAGTGTATTTATCTGTTCCTAGTTCATTTGCCAAGGCTGATGTGCCCCATCAGAGCTCTTTTAGAAAGGCTAAAACAATTAACCTCTTTCTCACTTGCCCTGCCAAACGCCAAGGTCTGGCAGTTCTTGTTCAGGAGATTTAACCAAAGATCAGCCCCTCCTCCCCTGACACATAAACCAAGTTAATGCATAATGATGATGAGAGCTAACATTTACTGAGCTGGGTGCCAGGCACTGTCCTTTACATATGTTAACTCATTTCATCCTCGTGACGACCCCGTGAGGTAGATCCCGTTAAGATCCCCATTTATCACTGTGGACACTGAGATACAGAAGCGTTAAGAAACTCGCCAGAAATCACACAGCTGGTCCGGATGCTGCTCTAGAGAGAGACACTGCTCTTGGTCACTAGAGATGCACCTCTGAGTGGATGCTGTTGTACGTGTTAAGGTGATGTAGGCTGATGCGTTGCCCTCCAGTTGGTATCAAGGACCACGAGACTAAGAAAGGGCCATCCTGGCTTCTCCCTATTCCTTAAGACCCATGATCCCCTTATGCTTCCTGCTATCATTTAGCTCATTTGTGGTTTGGCTGGATTTCTGACTTCCAAATCAGACGTGCTAAAAAAATAGTCTTGGGCCCTGGTCCAATACAGATTCTTCCAGATTCACTTAGAAGCCTCTGAGTCAGTTTACAATAGAGCACATGTATTAGACGGACAAGCTCATTATCAGACGATGTGTCTAAAGAAATAACAAGAACCACACAAGAGCCAGTCACATCAGATTTACAACCATCAGGCATTTGTCAACAATAGTCCCCAAGTCTAGGGCTCGCTGGTAATCGTGCATGAACTGTGTAATGCTAGCAAACAGGAAGGCAGTTCCAGATAAGCCTTGCTGCCATGTACTTCCATCTCTTGTGATTTGGCCCATCTCCATATACCATATATTACTGACTTTTTTGGTTAATCTATATATACGTTTCTTTATTATTTTTAAATTAGTTTTCAGAAGCTATCAGCCCTTGGAATCATCTGATGGGCATTTGTTACTGTTGTTTTGTTTCTTAAACAAGAGCTAAATTAAAAAAAAAATTTTTTTTATCCTGATAAAACTCTTATGCCCTCATTTTTAATGCCTTCAGCAAGCTCTGTATAAGGCAAGGAGCTGAAAATAGAATTTGGCACTGAACAATATTCTGTAACATGAAAACTCTTCCCTTGTGTAAAAAAAAAAAAAATTGTCACAGGCAACATTTCTCTACATTCAATTTGATAACCGAAGCCCAAGAAAATGCAAAAGGGGATGCAAATTTCTGTTCCACGTGTTTTCCTGTGTACGTATCCCTATCACGACCCCTGTCCGCCTCCTGCAGTCAGTAAAGCCCTGGCCCTGGCCGACGCCCACCCACTCACCCACTCCCAGCTCAAAATCTGATCCAGAGGAGGGATGGGCTCTGCTCTGAGTGAAGAGCGGCATCGCTCTGGGTTGAATTCATAGTAGTTGTTAATTTTTTAATAGTGGGTTAGTTCGTCGAACTATTTTTGGCCACAGAATGATTTCCTCCTTATAAGAAGCTTGTAAGCAATATGTAAAACATCTTTGTGGGTCCCCAGCCTATAGCCTTGCAAGTTTCCTTCTCATAACTAGTACTGTTTCTCTTCAGGGTAATTAATTCAACGAGCAACCAGCAATCTACCTTTAGCTTAAACTTCATTGGTTTCCGACTAAAAACAAAAGAAGAATCCTACGTTTGGTGAGTGGCCCAGTCAACCACTTCCCTTGCCAGGAGAGTTTTCAACAGGTGCAGCCACTCTCTGAGGGCCCAGAGATGCAAATTTTGAGCAAAAATGCCTGTTTTCCTTCTGCCTTTGGCTCCCCTCTGGGTCCTGAAATGACTGTGTTTAACCAGAGGCTTACAGATCATGGAAGATGATTTTTTTTCTCCACTCCAGGCAGAAAAAAAGCACAAGCCCAGGTTTATCAAAAAGGCAATTTCCCTCAGTACTTTAATTAAATGTTAACCTTTCTGTGAAGAGTTATAAATTGCATTAGAACATAAACGTCAACCGACGACATTTGAGACCTGAACAGAACTTATGTAATGTTTCCAATAATTAGTGTGTCTATTCCAGACGTCAGTTAAAAGTTCAAAACCTTGATATGTGGGTGTCACCAAAGAGAACAGTGAGAGCCACACACTGGGGTCCTCGGGGAGAATTTCCAGAAAGGTAACACATTTTGACCAGAATTAAAGCAGACTTCTGGCCTAAAGATCTGTTTTCTTTCTGCTCTCCTGGGCCTCCCAGACGCTTGGGGAAATCTTAACAATACTAGACGCGTTTACAAGTCAGACTCAGTCCATTTTTAGAGTGAGTCAAGATTTATAATGCTCTTTTCCTTTTCCTTAACAATCTGAGAGCCCCGGACTGACACCCTTCACCTTGGAGTGAGGCTATCGCTTGTTCTAATCTCCCCCATTCCTCCCAGCCTGCTGACTGGTACACAATGGCTTTTCCCTTCCATCTGGCTGACAGATGCCATAAACTGCACATGACTGTGTCAGCCCCCAAGTCAGGGCATCGATAACTTCCATGGGACAAAGTTGATAATCACCTCTTGGTATAAAATGGTCTTTTAGAGAATTAGATAAATGTGAAACTCTGCGCGAGGTCAAGAACATCTTCCAAGGCCACCTGCCCCGCTTTGACGGCATGATGGCCTGACGTGGACATTTGTTTTCAGGCCTGTGATTCCCGCACCCTATGTCCCTCTGCTTTATCCCAGGCAAAAAACTGGGCTGCAGGAAGGCCTGTTGGTCACACCCTTAAACCTGAGCAGGACAGTGCCCTGGGAGCAAGGCCTGCCTCTCAGGGTCAGGCCTTCATGTCCTGTTCTGAAATCTGCTGACCCCGAGGAATAAATAATTCATCTCTCTCCGGTAGTGTCTCTTTTTACAGAGATCTCTGTGACAGAGCTTTGACGGTAGCAATGTTCATCATGATTGTTCATCCACAGAAGTAAGGAGAAGACCTGGGGAGGGGAGAGGGAAGCCCCAGCATGACTCCAGAATATCATTCCACACCTTCACGGTCAACGTCGGAAAGTGTTTGAACAAAGGAAATAAATGAAGGTATAAGGTCTCTGCACGGGCAGTTGCTGGAAGGGTCGGTTTGCTCTAGTCTAAGGCTCGGGCAGGACCACTTCCTGGCTCGTCAGCAGAGATCCTGGTCTTCTAGACATTCTTTCAGCTGGTCCGTCAAGAGGGATCCTGGCCTTCTAGGCACTTTTTTTTTTTTTTTGCATTTTCCCCTCCAGGCACACCTCTGCTCTTCCTGTTTCTTTTAGCTTAGGCAAAACGGGGCGGTGGGCGGGAGGCATGATCCTCTGGGCTCACATAACTGGGAGGAAGCCAGAAGAAGCCGAACAGGCCAACCAGTCCCTCTCCCCGCAGCGCAGCTCACCCACCGGCCAGCTGTAGGCTCTACTTCGGCAGCCCGGCCTCTTCCCTGAAAGGAGGGCCTGATTTGGCCCCTGATTTTACAGTTACATCCTCACAGCTTTGGTCCTGGAGCCTGCCCGGAAATGGTCTGCTCTGACTGTCCCCCAAGCTTTTGGAAGCAGCCCTGCTGCCCTGCTAAACAAATTCACAGTGACTGGGGAGCAGTGGGGTGAGGCTGGACAAGAAAGGGGTTGGCCAGTTTTCAGCTCAGGACAGTTTGGGTATTTCAGCTGGTGTGCACGTATTACTACAATAAAAATGGAAGTACAATAAAATGCTTCCTCTCGACTGGCAGACAGTTAAAAGACAGCATAGCTCAAAAGCATGGCCAGCTCATCGTTCCTATTTTTAATGGTAGTAAAATACCCATGACGGAGAGCTAGCCATCTTAGCCACGTTGAAGTGTCCAGTTTGGTGGCGTTAAGCACATTCACACTGTTGTGAATGTCACATGTCACCAGCCACCTCTAGAGCTTTTTTCACCTTGAAAAACGGAAACTCTGTACATTGAACAATAATTCCCCATTCTCTGACCCTCTCCGTTTCAACCACCATCCTACTTTCTGTCCCTATAAATTTTACTATTCTAAGTACCTCCTATGAGTAGAACCACACCGTACTTGTCTTTTTGTGACTGGCTCATTTCACTTCCCATAATGTCTTCAAGGTTCATCCATGTGGTAAACATTAGAATTTCCCTCCTTTTCAAGGCTGAATAATACTCCACTGTATGGACATACCACACCTTGTTTATCCACTCATCTGTCAGTGGACACTTGGGTTGCTTCCACCTTTTGTCTGTTGTTCATAATGCTGCTATGGACATGGGTGAACAAGCAGCTCACCTTTTAAAACTACATTTTTAAGAGTTTCTCTGGATTTTAGTATGAAGACAGAAGCAAAGGGAGGCCGGGGCACCTGGGAAGTAAACTACCCATCCCTCACCCCTGGCCATCAAAGGGCTCCGTCCTGTGTTCTTTGAGTGTCCTATGAAGCAGAGATTTTTATCCCCATCTCATACTGAGAAACTGAGGCTCAGAGGGTTAATTAAGTTGCCCGAGGTAACATAGCTAGAAAGGGGCTGAGAGTCAACCCAGGTCTGACTCCACGGTCCCTAACCCGTCTGCTGTCTCGTGCTGCCTCCTGAAAGTGGGGCAAAGCTGGACCCGGTGTGTGTGAAGATGGGGGGCAGGCAGGAGGCTGAAACTCTGTCCCTCCCTCCCCTGTGCCTAAGGAACAAACATTATTATTATTATTATTATTTTTAGAGCCAATGGAAAACAAAGAAAAGTACAGCAAATGGAGCCTACAGGATGCAGACAGGCAGCCTGACTCTCAGATGAGAACACACTTAGCTATTTGTAACAAGGCTGAAAGCGGGGACAAAATCTCAAAGTCTGCAAGGAATCGTGGCGCAAAAGGGACCAAATTGCAGGAAATATTTCAAGGCCGTGAGTGGACAGCAAAATGGCAGATGAGTTTTAGGAGGGAAAACGCCGGGAACTGCACTCAGAGAAAATCACCCAAACCAGACTAACAGGGGATTGCTTTGAGCAAGGAGGTCAGGGTGTGTATGGGCTGAGCTGCCCAGTGCCCCTCAGCAGGGGAAGGGAGCAAAAAATACCGACATCTTGGGCTTCCCTGGTGGCGCAGTGTTTGAGAGTCCGCCTGCCGATGCAGGGGACACGGTTTTGTGCCCCGGTCCGGGAGGATCCCACATGCCGCGTAGCGGCTGGGCCCGTGAGCCATGGCCGCTGGGCCTGCGCGTCCGGAGCCTGTGCTCCGCGGCGGGAGAGGCCACAGCGGTGAGAGGCCTGCATACCGCAAAAAAAAATACCAACATCTTTGAAAAAGACATCATTCACAAAGCAGAAAAAAATAAAACAACAATAAACACCCTTACCGAGGTGGAAAATAAGGCTTGCACTGAATGAACAGATCCCGCAAGGGAAGGAGTAGTTTTTCTTTGGAAATACCAGGGCTGCCTGTTGCAGGCACTGAAATGGTCAGTAAAATTTTGAGCATCATCAGAGCAGCCCGAGAACACACCTCCTCCCACACCCCTGGACCACTGCATGTGCCTTCCTGTGGCATCTCAGGAAAGCAGCGTAGATATGAGGAGATGCAGGGTTGAAACGGGAATGAGTGCAGGAGCCTGGGGTTTTCTCACAGACCAACGCCCTCCCTCCTTGAAGGTCTGACCATGAGATCGGGGACGATAACGCTGTCTCTGGACAGGTTACATCCAGGAGCCCCCTGGCCCGGGCTTTGTTTTATGTTGCTTGTCTGTTCATTGTGAGGGCACAGGAAAGGGAGGGGATGGGAGGAGATACTTTGCTATTAGGTCTTCAAGAATCTTTGTGGAGTTTCTCTCTGAGACCAGGGCCAGGATGTGGCCGGACTCCCAAGTCATGTTAAAAACCCCCCATGCCGTTCCAACCAGACCTGGCCCTGGCTCGTGGGTCCGCAGCTGCCGGGTGAGGGGTGCTAGGCTGAGCTCAGAGAGGGGAAGGATCTCCCTGCATTCTCTGGATCTGACCTTTGAGACATTTTACTGAAATTTCTAAAACCACAGCAATGCCTCTGCTGCCTGAAACAAGAATCTCAGGTAAGGACAGTGGTGGAGCCTGTGATTTCTGGGTCTCTCTGGGTCCATGCGTTGGGACCACCACCGTCCTCGCCACCAACACTCAGAAGCAGGGCTTCCCTGGCCCCCAGGTCTGGCACACGAGCCCCACACAGCCCTGATCCAAGGGCCAGGCCCTAAGCTCAGTATTGGGTGGCCTCATTCCAGGCTCCCAAGGGCCACTCCGATCTGTACTCAGCTCCCAGGGAAGGGGCTGCTCACGACCTGGGTGGGGAGTGGTGGGGGAGCAGGGGGCTCCGGTCTGGGGAAAGAAAGGGAGTGAGGGCAGGAGATAGGTGGGCATGAGGGCCCACTGGGGAGTGGGGAAAGTGTATTGTGGAGGTAAAAAGCTAGGCAGCCAGCCAAGCTCCCTCCGTGCTAGCGGGGACTGACGGGGGTCCCCGCGCAGTAGTGCGGCTCCCGCACTGCACGAAGGCTTCCCCCAGAGGCCGGGAGTGGAGGTGGAGCTGCGCACAAAGGTTGCGTGCCGGGCCCCAGCCCTGCCCAGGGCTGTGCTCAGCGGGAGGATACAGACGCTCTCGTAATCACGCAAAGATGCAGCAAAGGCAGGTGGACAGCCCTGGGCTTCTCACCAAAGGGACGCTCAGTACGTGTCGCAGGAATGACTGTGAGTCAGTTGATGAGAGCGCATGCACCCCCCTTCCTCCGGGGAACACATGGGTAACACACAATAAGCGGCACCTCTGCCTGGGCTTTGCTAGGCTAACTCTGGCTCAGCAAAGCCACATCCTTGGCTGGCAGTCGGGGAGAGTGTTCTACGTGTGCTGGGCTCATTATCCACAGGGCAGGTACCCACCTGTGGGGCTGGGCATCAGGCCTTTGCCTTCATCCCAAGTCTAGCTGGGCGGGACCGGTGCATGCAGAACAGAGCATCCTTTCCCTGACCGGGGCAGCCAGCCCCGTTCTCTCTCCACCCATAGCATAAGATTCCCTCCCTGCCATTAACCGGCCAGCTCCCAGGGGGCAGGGGGCAATCCCCTCCCTGTGGCCGCTGCACAGGGATGACATCTAAGGACCATTCAAAGTGCAAGGGGATTGACCCCGCTCCGCAGTGCACTTTCTGCTTAATAGGAACAGCTGGTCAGTGAAGTGTTTGCTAGCAATTTAACAAGGCTCAAACGGCGAGAGGCATCTGCCGATAAATCAAAAGCAGCGCCCGGCTAAATGAGGTTTAATTTAAATTCCTATCTCGAGCGAAAGGGGAGCATAATTGTGCCTTCCAGTTGTATTAGTACCAGCAAGGCCCGGCCCAGATCGGCTCGCTGCCCACCCCCGGCCGCCCTGGGGTGTGATGGCCCCAACAAGACTAAACTGTAAAATAAAGCCAACTGCCGAGGGGGCAGGGGAGGGCGAGAGGAAGGAGATAATATGTCATTTCTTGCAGAAACAAGCCAAACTTTACTGTATTTGGAAGCCATAAAACTCATCACGGCCAGAAGCAAGTCCACCGTGGCTGCCCCATTAGAGCAGAGGGCAGGGGCCCAAGGGCAAGGGGGCAAATGAGCCCGGCAGCGAGAAGGACGCGTTCCATGGACGTGTCACCAGTCAGAGCCATGATGACACCCAGCAAGAGAAGAGCTGCTTTCTTCTCATTGTCCCCTGGCACAGAGATCTGGACACAGACTTTGCAACCTACACACATGTCCTCCTCTGCCTCGAGCCGTCCTCAGCCTTGCACGTTGACCTGTAAACCCCTAGCTCCCAATGCATTTGATTCTCCCCTCCCTGCACATCCCATTTCTCTTTAAAATCAGAGCCTGGGCTTAACATCAGGCAAAAAGCCGGCTGCTGTCTAATGCGTCTTCCCTGCGAGTGCCTCAGGAAATAAAGCAGTGAGTCACCAAAGATTTGTCCTTCAAGGAGTCCTATCGCGGCGGCCCTGCTCGCACGTTTCATTTCACGGGGGCCAGAGATGCCTTCCCCGCGGGCTGGGTCTGGAGGGTGTCGTAGGAGCTCCGTACCCAGGACCTATTAGGCGGAGGGAGTGACTCAGAAAGCCTTGGGGTGGAGAAGCAGGTGCCCCCATGCCCACGGATGCCAAAAGTACGGCCTAGAGTTCACGCACAGTCAGTCCTCACGCCCTCATCCTTCTCAGGGCAAAGTCTATCCTCTCCCTCTGCTCCACACTCCTCTCAGTTACGCTTCCTAACTTTGCTCTTCAAACACGTCAGCACCTGTTCCCTGGAAATCAGCACATGTTCACTGAGGCCAGGGGCCCTGCCACAGTGACTTCGTCCCCGTTTGTAATAGGTCCCAAGGCTCATAGGCCAGGGCAAGACCTCACCCAGGAGTGTATCTTTTAGGAATTGTGTATGACAACTAGTAAGAGCAAAGACGAGAAGTTTATTTTTCTCTCACGTTAAAATTCACAGATGGCAGTCCAGGGCTGGCATGGCAATGTGCATCAGAAACCAAGGCTCCTTCCATCTCTTGCTTCTGTATCTTTTTTAAAAATTAAACTATAGGTTGATTTACAATATGGTGTTAGTTTCAGGTGTACAGCTTCAGATTCTTTTCCATTATAGGATATTACAAAATATTGAATATAGTTCCCTGTGCCATAAGTAAATCCTTGGTGTCTATTTTATATATAGTCGTGTGTATCCATTACTCCCATACTCCTAATTTATCCCTCCCCCTCCCCTTTCCCCCTTGGTAACCATAAATTTGTTTTCTGTGTCTGTGAGTCTGTTTAGTAAACAAGTTGATCTGTGTTATTTTTTTAGATTCCACATGGAAGTGATATCATATGATGTTTGTCTTTCTCTGCCTGACTTACTTCACTCAGTATGATCATCTCTAGGTCCATCCATGTTGCTGTAAATGCATGGTTCTGTATCTTTAGCCGCTGGCTTTCATCCTGAAGGTCACCTCATGAGCAGAGATTGATGCTGGAACACCAACTATCACATCTGGATTCCAGGTAGGAGGCAGAAGAAAGAGGGAAGGGATATTTTTTAAAAAAAAGGCACTTCACAATTGCCTATTTTGTAAGTTTTCTCAGAAGTCCCACCCAATAACATCTCTGTATATCTCACTGGCTAAAACCTAGTCACGTGGCCACACCTAGATACACAGGAAGCTGGGAAACGCGGTCTATTAGCTGAGCACATTGCCACCTCCCGCAATCAATAGGGCTGGGCTGCCTCTACAATGGAAGAAGAGGAGAAGGGATTGGGGCTGGTGTTAGCAGCCTCTGCCACCATAGGCTGCATCTCGGTTTTGCTTTACCGTTTGACAGGTCTTCCTGTGAGGTTCTGTGGTTGAGACGGTAACACCCAGACTGGGTAACCAGACAGCCTGGGGGGATTCCGTCTAAGCAGCATCTCAAAGGCAGTTGTGATGACGCCAGCTGGGACGGAAATCTAGTGACCATCACAGGACCTAGTCCTGATGGCAGATGTTAATAGTGGCTTGGATGCAGACTTCCAGAAGGCAGGATCTTTGCCCCACTGACGAGGGACACATATAAAAAACCCGAGCAAATGTGACAGCATCTATTCGAGCACAGAGGGGAGAGTGTCCAGGGCAGCAAGGGGACACATAGAGCAAGTTGCCCTGGATTCTGAGCCTGGGGTTTTTTCCTGGTCCCTATACCCTCCTGAGCACAGCCTTGACATCTGTTGGTGTTTAAACACATATAGGTGCCAAAATAATACATAAATAACATTTTTTGCACAAACTTTGTGTTTGGCGAACACACGCTAATTGGTCAAAATTAGGCATAAGCGCCAAGCACTTCCCTGGTGGCGCAGTGGTTAAGAATCTGCCTACCAATGCAGGGGACACGGGTTCGAGCCCTGGGCTGGGAAGATCCCACATGCCGTGGAGCAACTAAGCCCGTGCGCCACAACTACTGAGCTTGCACTCTAGAGCCCTCGAGCCACAACTACTGAGCCCGCGTGCCACAACTACTGAAGCGGGAATGCCCAGGGCCAGTGCTCTGCAACAAGAGAAGCCACAGCAATGAGAAGCCTGCGCACCGCAACGAAGAGTAGCCTCGGCTCGCCGTAACTAGAGAAAGCCCCCTCGCGGCAACGAAGACCCAACACAGCCAAAAGTAAATAAATAAATTTATTTTAAAAAATTAGGCATCAAGTCCCACACATTGGTCTTCAATAACGTCCACGAGAGCAGCAGCTGGAAGAAGCAAGTTAAAGATGCTACAGCACCTGAAAGGGATCTTCCACTTCTCACACACATATTTTTTGAGCACGACTGTGTTTGTTTGAACTGCTCTCACAACGTTCTTCCAGAAATTGGGTAAATTTGATGGCCCAAAGGGAAGAGAGGCGGGAGAGAGTCCTTCAGCCCTGAGTTCCAAGCTAAACCAGGGACGCTGCATGTTTATTTGCAGAGCAATGCTCAGAAAGGGTGCCTGTTCGGTCTTTTGTTTTTTGCTTTCTATTTTGAAATAATGTTAGACTCACAAGAAGTTGCAAAAATAGTAGAGAGTTCGTTGGTACCCTTCACCCAGGTTCCTCAAATTATAACATCTTACACAACCAGAGCTCGTTATTTTTTTTACTATTTATTTATTTATTCGGCGGCACCGGTCCCAGTTGCAGCACGCGGGATATTTAGTGGCGGCATGCAGAAGCTTTAGTTGCGGCACGTGGGATCTAGTTCCCTGACCAGGGATCGAACCCAGGCCCCCTGCATTGGGAGCTCGGAGCCTTAGCCACTGGACCACCAGGGAAGTCACCAGAGCACATTTTTAAAACCAGGAAAAGGATATTAGTACAATATTATTAACTAAAACTACAGACCGTATTCAGATTTCACCAAGTTAGCACATGGATATACTCATGTAAACGCTATCCTATTCAGGGTACGGAGGTGTTCTGTCCCCAGAGTGAAAACCCTTTGCCTATCCTTTTAGGGCCCTCCCCCTGGCACTCACTGATCTGTTCTCCATTACTATAATTTTGTAATTTTAAAAATGTAATACAAACTAAGTCATATAATTTGTAAACACTTTAGGGTTCTTTTTTCACTGAGGATAATGCCCTCAAGATCCAGCCAAGCGGTTGTATGTATCAATAGTTTCATCCCTTTTTTTTTACTGCTAAGTAGACCCATGGCACGAATGTACCACAGTTTGTTTAATCATTTACCATTAAAGAACGTCTGTTTCCAGTTTTTGTCTGTTACAAACAAGGTTGCTATAAATATTCGTGTACTACTATAAACATTTGTGCATAGGTGTTTGTGTTTGATGAGCTTTCATTTATCTAGGATAAATACCCAGGAGTGTGATTGCTGGGTCACGTGGTAAGTATATGTTTAACTGCACAAGAAAATGGTTTTCCAGAGTGGCCTCACCATTTTATATCCCACTAAGCAGCGTGTGAGAGTTTCAGTTGATTCCCATCCTTTCCAACAATTGGTATTGTCAATATTTTTAATTTTAGCCATTCTACTTCGTGTATAATAGTATCTCCTCATGGTTTAATTTGTAATTCTCTAATGGCTAACAACGGTGAACTTCTTTACGTATGCCTATTTGCCATTCACATGTTCTATCTGGAGAAATGGCATTCAAGTCTTCTGCCCACTTTCTAATTACAGACAGTCCCTGACTCAGGATGGCTCAACCTAAGATTTTTTGAGTTTACGACGGGGTGAAAGTGACACATGTTCAGTGGGAATTGTACGCACGAGTTTGAATTTTGGTCTTTTCCCAGGCTAGGGACAGGCAGTACGACGCTGTCTGTCACAAAGCCCCGTGGTGGGACCAGGTAAGAATGGCGGGATTGGAGATACACAAACCGTAGCCAGTCTTCAATTCACAGATCACTCCGTTTCTTACACACAATTAACACGCAGCACAGGTTAGTCAAAGTAGAGAAAATAGAAAGGGGTAATGCACCGACCGCTCCAAGGAGAAGTCCCGAAAGGAGGCATCTCAGCACAGGCAGCGGTCTCTGGTCCTTCCCTCGGCTCCAACAGGAACTCGGGCAGGTCCATCTGGAACAGCTCTCAGCAGCGTGGAGTCGGGTCCTCCCGTGAAGAGCTCAACTCCGTGGACTCTTTTTAAGGAGTCTGCCAGTACGGTGTAAGGTTACACCCCTGGGGTCTTGCCTCTCTAAGTCACTCCTTCCTTTCCTCTGACTTATGTTGCCAAACAAATATCTTATGTAAAGTAACACTCTTCATTTATCCCTCTGAGACACTCGCGGTCCTACACTGGACGTTTCAAAACAACTAATGTGGAAGTTTACCTTGACCGCTGTGACTCTTTTGAACCACATAACATAGCTTAAAATAGCTTAACTCCTAAAAGTTTCACGCAGGATGAATAGGAATCCTAACACGAACGGAATCGCATGATAACATATACTGTCTCCTGATGCTGGACAGAGGCAGCCACTCCCTGTCAGCCACACGATCACCAGGGTAAACACTCCATACACTTAACAACCATTCCGTACCCACACAACCATTGTTTTTTCACTTTTGGGACATTACTCAATAAGTTACATGAGATAGTCAACACTTTATTGTAAAATAGGCTTTGCATTAGATGATTTTGCCCAACTGGAGGCTAAGGTAAGTGTTCTGAGCACATTTAAGGTAGTTGAGGCTAAGCGATGACGTTAAGTGGGTTAGGTGTATTAAATGCATTTTTGTCTTAACGGTATTTTCAACTTGTGATGGGTTTATCTGGATGTAACCCAATCATAAGTTGAGGAAGATCTGTACCTTGTTTTACTGTCAAGGTTAACAAGTTCTTGATATATTCTGAACTGTAAGTTCTTTGTCAGATATATGATTCTGCAAATATATGCCCACTTACACCACTTTTATTCAACATAGTACTAGAAGTCCTAGCCAGACATTAGGCAATAAAAAGAAATAAAAGTCATCTAAACTGGAACGTAGAAAGTAAAATTATCTCTGTTTGCAGATAATATGATTTTTATGTAGAAAACCCTATAAAGATTCCACACACACACACACACACACACTGTTAGAACGAATAAATGAATTCATCAAAGTAGCAGGATGCAAAGGCAACACACAAAAATCAGTCGCATTTGTATATGCAAACAACGAACAAGCTGAAAAGGCAGCGAGCAAAACCAAATAACAAGAGCAGAGAAAGTTACAGGAGGAAGCGATTCCCTGCAGATTTGTAGGGAGGAGACTGGCTTGAACCACTCAGCCCAGGAGCTCATCATCACCGCAAAGCCGGCTCTCCGGGGAGGCTGGGTAAAGACGCCCAGCCTTTCAGAGACCAGCCCTTCTGACAAAGCACAGCCGCCTTCCCGAGCAGCCAGGCAAACTCTGCAGAGAAAACGCAGGGCAGCCGCTGAGCAGCCTGAATTGCCATCCAAAGGAGAGGTGGTTTCTCTCCTTCTCTTTCTGCCTGAGCAAGTGGACCCGCATTCCCACTGTTTATGTGTCTTAAAAGCCAACATGTTCAGTGTGTTTTGGGTGTGGAAAATGATCAGCCCACAGCTGGCACGTTGAGATTATGTCTTAGGCGAGGCATTTCCTTCGAGACCGAACCGTTTGTACAGTTTTGTTATTTCAGACCACACGCTGTCTGGCTGCTGAGCAACAGAACAGGAGTAAACGGACCAACATTCTCAGGAACGTGAGAACCAGTTTCGGCGCCTGGTGAGAGCGAAAGCTGGATCTGGGCGGGTGCCAGGCAGAGCACACCCGCCTGCTTCACCCTTCCCCAGGCTCCATCCACGTCTGTGTGGCCCCGGGCAGGGGTGAAGCTTGGGGTGATTGCGTGTCACACACGTGCCCCTTCATCCCCTGCCTGCTTCCCAAAAGGGCTTCCTGCTCCTGCCACAGACAGCAAAACCTGCTTGGAGTAGAAGGGCAGAAAATGGCCTTTTCCTGAGCCAAACCCCAAAGGAACCCAAACTCCGTGTAAAATATGTGGGCGCACTTCCTGTTTTAGTTACCTTAGGAGGGGTTCACGATCCTCTCACACACTCCTGATGCCTCTCCCCTTCCCGTCGTCAATTTCATGGCCTTAGCATGTTTTTCTGAGGGTTAGGCAGTAAGCGTAAAAGTACAGACACACTCATCGGTGAAAGAAATGTAGTTGGCCTACATAAGCTGCAAAATGAACTTCTTGTGTGATGTTTGGTGATTATATCCCTACAGGTGAAGGCTTGAACTCAGGGTACTGGAGAAGTTTTACTCAAAAACGAAGTAATAGATAGATGTGTGAGTGGGTGGGTGGGTGGATGGATGGAGGGATGGATGGGTAGATGGATGGATGGATAGCTGGGTGGGTGGGTGGATGGATGGATGAATGGATGAAAGGATGGATAGATGGTGGGTGGGTGAATGGATGAAAGGATGGAGAGATGGTGGGTGGGTGGATGGATGGATGGATGAATGGATGAAAGGATGGATAGATGGTGGGTGCGTGGGTGAGTGGATGGATGGATGAGTGGATAGATGGGTGGGTGGATGGGTAGTTGGATGGGTGGGTGAGTGGATGGGTGGATGGGTGGGTGAGGTAAAAAGAGAACCACAGCAGGCTCAATGGCCCCCTGAAGCCCCTGCCCAGTGAGCGGTGGGGGGAACCTACTAGCCTTCCTGTCTTTAGTGTCCTGTAGGAAAGTCTAGTTCCTCCCTGGCCCTGGCCCTGATGACCAATGCACAAGTGACAACCACGACTTGGAGCACCCTTGACCACACTGTGACATCTGTGTCTCTACCTTAGCAAGAACATGGTCTCTCTCAAGAAAGAAAGATAGTAATAGGAAAAGGACCTCAGCTGAATAAAGACACAGAGCTATTCAGTTTCAAGGCCAAAATCAACCAACTATCACTGCCCTATTCTTATTTTTAAAGTGATTTGTCAGAATAAAAAAAAAATCTGTTTACTGGCCCTGAAGCATCTCTTCCAATCCCAGCAGGGACAGAACTCGGGTGTTAGAACAGCGTGCCAGGCCGAGCCCCTTCCCAGCCACTGGGCAGCATCCCTGCTCACTTCTCAGACCCTGGATCCTGCTGGGCTTGCCAGTGCGTGGGAGCCGAGCTGGGGTCTGGGACCTGCTTCCAGGCCACCAACCTGAGGTCTGGGGCATCAGCCAGCAGGACCCCTGATGCAAACGGAGCCGTGTAGGAAAGAACTGGACGGCAGGGACTCTGGACAGGGCCCACTCTCCTCTCCCCAGCTCACCAGGGAGCTCTTCGGGCTTCAGATCAGCTCTTCCCCCAGACTTCTTCCAGGTTCTGAGCTGGCAGGTAAGGTGGGCTCGTGTCCCCTGGGGGCTGACCACTGAGTCCCATGGGGCCTTCTTGGGAGGAGCTCCCACACGTTTCCTTTTCCTTCCTCTTTTCATTAGTTCTCCAACCTTATACTCTGTCTTATGCTCTGGTCCTAATTGCTTCCCTCTTTCCAGCATCTGCTGGATGGTAAGCGCGGGGCTAATCTTCCCTATTAATCTGCCCCTGGCTGCCCCTCCACACTCCCAGCCCCTCGGGGGGTCTGCTGGACCCAGCATCCTCCCCTGCGAAGAAGTGATTGGTCCAGATGCTGTCTGAGCTTCCCCCCAGCCCTGGCATTTCCTTTTAAAGGGTGGGTGGTATGTTCTTCCTCAGACCCTCAGAGCCAAGAGCCTGCTCTTCACGCCTTCTGGGCACCGTGGGAGACCCTGGACTGAAAGCAAAACAATCCACTGGGCCGCAGCTCTGCCTGCACCGTCCAGTTCCACCCACGGGAGCCACCAGGCACACGCGGCTCTGGACATTCCCATTGAAAGTAATTAAACTTAACAAAACTTTCAATTCTGCAGTTCAAAGAATCTGAAAAAGAATATACATATAGGGCTTCCCTGGTGGCGCAGTGGTTGAGAGTCCGCCTGCCGATGCAGGGGACATGGGTTCGTGCCCCGGTCCGGGAAGATCCCACATGCCGCGGAGCGGCTGGGCCTGTGAGCCATGGCTGCTGAGCCTGCGCGTCCGGAGCCTGTGCTCCGCGGCGGGAGAGGCCACAACAGTGAGAGGCCCACGTACCGCAAAAAAAAAAAAAAAAAAAAAAATATATATATATATAAAACGGAATCACTTTGCTGTACACCTAAAACATTGCAAATCAACTATACTTCAATAAAAAAATTTGGAACAAGAATTTTTTTAATTCAGTATTTTAGTCATGATGCCCTCTTGTCAGCTACCCAGTAGCTACCTGTGGCTGGTGGCTACTTTATGGGACGGTGCAGTAAAGCGTTTCTGTCGTCAAGGAAGTTTCCCCCAGATAGTCCTGGAGGCAGGCATGCGGTCTGCGGAGGCCAGGCCAGAAGCTGAATTGTCCTAGGACCTACCTCTACTGCACTGTATTCCTTAGAAGTTAGTTACTCAAGCAAGTCCGTATTCAAGATGGAATAGTGTTAAAGAATTGGTGGGCATTTAAAAAAATCTGTACAGAAGGTAATTCAAAATCGGACACCTTCCACTCCCGTGGCCATCTTGATCTGCATCCTCCACACACTCTTGGGTCCCCAAGGCAGAGATGAGAGCATCTGTCCAGACTCTTCCCTCCTCACCCTGCACCCATTTGGCACCAGGCCCTGTTGACTCTGCCTCGCAAATTACTCTCACGTTCCTCTCTCTCTATCCCTCCTGCCACTGCCATGGATGGACCTCCATCGTGCCCTCTGGGTCAACTGCCAACCCTCTTCCTCCTTCCCCGGGGTACTAGGACCACCACTGGAATGCACCTCAGACCGTACCAGGGCCCTTCACTTTCCTGAGTAGGAACCTGAGTACCAGAGAGGTAAAGGGCCTTGCCCAAAGTCACACAGCTGCCTGGAAGCAGAGGCAGGCAAGAACTCAGTGCTGCTGGCCGCTGGGGCTGGGCATCTTCCATTACCTCACTGCCTTGAGGGTAGGTCTTTGGATGTTCTTGAAAGGCATTCTCCCACCAGAGGCCTGGGACAGTCTCTCTGCCTTTTTATTCCAAGCCCAAAATATGGTCTCCGTTGCTGGATTTTGCAAACAAATTATTGCTAGAGAAATAAATGGCCACTTTTATTATTTTCTTTATTCCAAGTTACCACTTAAATAGGCATTGCCAGATTTCTGGGTGTCATCATCTCATGAAGGAACTATTCTTGATCTTAAGGAACTTCCGTTCTAAAATTATACAAGACACAGACAGAGAAGATAGACACACACAGAGAGACACTAGGCTTTGCTTTTTTTGGTAAGGGCTGGGGGAAGCGCAGGGAAGGGAGAGAAAATAGAAAAGGATAGAGAAAGATCAGCACTGTTTGGTGGATGAAAATAGCAGGAGAGACGGCAGAGAACTTGATGGGTTCTGTCCCCAAGAAGAAGGGATTTCGGAGCTGCGCAACTATTTATTTATTTTTGCATGTGGAATCAGCTATTTTATGCAACTGATAAAATCAAGGACAATTAGACCAAATTGAGCTTTAATTTTGGATTGAAAGTGTGATTCTTCCACCAAGAACTCCCTCCCACGACATCTGAAATTACTAACTGCGGAAGGCACCCAGAGCCGTCAGCCTAGACCAGTGCGGGCTTAATGTCTGTCAAAAACGTAGACGCTAAAACCCACATGCTCCTGCAGGGGCATTAGAAAGTCTAGACGGGGTGCGGATTACGGCCACACCTCAGGCAGCATTATTTAAAGCACTTGCTTGTTTACAGTTGATTTAACTTTGGAACCGAAGAAGGAAAAGTGACCCCAGAACCCCTGGAGGATCTGGGCTGCTGGCTGTGGGTTTGGGAGGAATAGCGGGTAGGGATGTTGGTGGGACACACTCCGATCAAAAGCAAGATTTCCCTCATAATTTCATTCTCCAAAATGTGCTGAGCTTCCCCTAACCTTGAAAATAAAACAAAACAAACAAACAAACAAAAAAACCCACGCTATCACCTCTTTTCTCTTCCCTACATCTCCCTTCCTTTGCTACCCTGGTCCATAGAAGCGTAACATCCAAGTTAAAAGTTCAGAGTCTTTCTTTGAGGTCAGACAGTCCTGGGCTGACATCCCTCCTCACCTATCAAGGAAGATCTCTCTGAGCCTCGGGCCATAGCTGCTGAGTACCAGATGGTGATGGTGTCTTGTCCACAGGGTGTGGACAGGATAATGAGATGATGTGTGTAAGGCATTTGACTGGCACAAAGTCGGGGTTCACAAACCATTCGCCATCATTATAGTTATTCCTGTGGTCACACGGCCTCTAGGCCCCTTTCTCCTGGGCCTGTTAACTGATGCTGACGATTTCCCCCGTCTTGGCCGGATTGCCCTTCGGAAGCCTCGGTCCCTGTCGGAAAGCTGAGAGGCAGGTCCGGGACGCGTGTTCCCTCTGGGAGGAGTTGGGGACCCCACCCGTGCCCCGCGTGGGCCCTCTCAGCCGGACGGAGGAGAGGACAAAGCTTTCCCCGAGTGCCGCAGGCAGGGCTGGGGCAGACAGAGCTCATCGCCGGCGTGTCCCCCAGGCCGGACACGACGACGGGTGAGATGGAAGGCTTGCGGGGTCCCCGGAAGGGCTCGGGGAGCATCAGGGGCCCGTGTCATGTGAGACCCCTGAGCAGGGGACGCGCAGCCAGGCCTTCAGAGTCTGCTTTCAGCTGGTGTCCGGGCTTAAAAATGGTGACGAAGCCCAATTTCAACTTTCCCTCCACCCTCTCTGAGATGCCTCTGACCCTCCCTCCATCAGTCGACCCTGGGTTTGTCTCTTTCCTGCAGGGGAGGGAGGGCCTGGTTGTCGAGAAGGCTCTTGGTGAGATCAGGGGCCTGGTTGTCGAGTGGACTGGACAGAGGGAGGGAGGGAAAGGAAGACGTGGGAGGGTTTGCTCTCAGCCTTTAGATGGTTCCTCGAGTGGTTGTGTTCATTTGTGCGACTGGGATCGGGCACAGCTCCTGCCCCGAGGGGCTCCTGAGGGAGGGGAGAAGGGGGCTCTAGACAACGAGAGACATGAGCACAGGGCGTGCTGGGAGCCCACGGGAGGAGGGGTCAGTAAAGGCCTCGGGAGAAGGAAAGGTCTGAATTAGGATGTCAAGGGTGATGAGCAGGGGTTACGGGGTCACCCAGGTTGCGGAGGGTAGGGCAGTTGGGCGTGGTGTGTGTGTGTGTGTGTGTGTGTGTGTGTGTGTGTGTGTGTGTGTACTGCAGGGCTACAATTCATTTGCGGGTGCGGGGAGGATGTTAGGAAGTGGAGAGGTTGGCAGGGGCCACATCACAGAGGCCCTGAAGGCCCATGTCACAGAATGGGGGTTTTCCCAGGGAGACGATGGGAAGCCCCAGAAGACGCTGAGACCGGTGAGTGCCACAGCAGGACTGCATTTCAGAGCCGCCCATGCTGACTCTGCCCCAGGATGCGTTCTTGGGCCTTGACGGTCACACACCCGGCTGCCACATTTCTGCTTTGCAGAACTGAGGAGACTCAAGGCAACATTTTTTGTTGTTGTTCATGCCATTGCTTAGCAATGGAAGCAAAACAGACTCACCTTCCATGTGATCAGGGGCCCTTTAAAATGTGTTTTTATTTTTTATCAAAGTAGTGCATGTACATAGGTTAGGAAAGCCAGACATGGACACAAGGTGTGTGATAGAAAACAGTTGTCCCTGCCCCCTCTGCCTCCCTCCCAATTCTCATTCCTCAGATACCACAACTTCCTTCTTCTGCTCTTTACCTCTGCATCTGCAGATGGCATAGGTAGAATGCTTTTTCTTTTTTTTCTGTTTTAGATTCATTGTGGAAGGCTGGGCCATTGAGATAGGCTGGGACCTGGGACCTGGGACCTGGGACCCTTTGCTGCAGTGTTTATACAAAGAAACTACAAGAGACTAAAAATAACTGCTTGCATGCGCATGCACAGTTGGGACAAATTATGGACAACAAGATACAAAGAGACCAAAAAAACCCAACTGCTACTTCTGAAGAGCTGGGAGCAAAAGCAGGGGGTCCGGAGCAAAAGCAGGACACTGTGCATGCCCCCCGCACATAACACCACCTAAGGGGTGGGCAAACCACCTAAGCACCCCTCTGGCCTGATCCCTGGACACACCCCTGCCCTCACCCCATATAAGGAAACAGCTCACGCCCCTGCTGCAGCAGGAACCCCAGTAAAGCCTTGCCTGAATGTCTTGTCTGGCCTCTTATCAATTTCTGTTGATTAAGAACCCTGGTCGGTAACACCATCCCTCCCATTTACATACTCTTGCCTCCTCTCCATGTCCTCATTTCCTCAATACAGCGACGTCACACTTTTAGCTAAACCAGGGGCTAGCATAGTGTTTCCAGCACAGCCGAGCCACCTGGTAAACTAGAGCAACGTTTTCTTTTGTTTTGCTTTTTGGTTTCCTGGAGTTAGTCATTGCCCGTTTGTTTGGTTTTCCCAAACAAACTGATTCACCCCCAGCCCCTTCAGCTGAACCCCAACCTCCTTTCATACCTTGGAGCAAAGCAAGCCTTCTGCAGGATCCTTTCTGCTGAGCCTTTCCTCCTGGACCTTTCCTCTCCTGCTCAGGTGGGAGACACTTCTCTCCAGGCGGCTGCCTAGCTGGCACACGGGGGCTTCTTCTCACTCTCAGCCTGAAAAATCCCTTGGCCTTCAGAGCACCTGGGGACCATTTGGGGACGCTTCCTCAGGTAGAAGAAGCTATACAAAACTTTTCTAAAAACTAGGATAATTTTGGATTCCCCCTTTAAGTACACTGGAAATGACTCTTAACCACACACAGGCCTTGGCTTTCTGAGGGTGCAAAATCGAATCCCCTCTTTGGTTTTAAATGCACTAAAGCCCTTGCTCTGCCGGTCTGATTCCTACAAGGGCATGCAAGACACACAGCTGGTAATTTTTCCAGGTGCACACACAGTAATTAAACTGAATGCTATCATAGCCTTTCTAGGTAAAAAGGCCTCCTGGGCTTGTTTTAATGAATACATAAAGCTCATCTGTAATTAGTACCTTTAGTTATTAATATGCAAAGGAGGCCTGCTGGTATCTGTAATTAGCACCAAATTCTCGATGGTTAAGGATGCTGCCAAAATAGGAAAGTCTGTAATCTTCAAAGTCTCCAGCCACTTGAGGACCTCCCAGACCTCACCTCCAGCCTAGCCTCCCCCTCTGTGCTCCCCTCCCAGGTGTCCAGCTGCCTGCCAGACCCTCCTCTCTGTATTCCAGAAGCATCTTGAACTAGTCTAACACTGGACTCAAGTTCTATTCCCTCCCTACACTTGCAGCCCCTTCTAAGAAGCCCAGTCCTGGGTCATGGCCCTTGTCTTTCCCTTGCCCTCCTTCCTCCTTCCCAGCAGGCTCACCTCCTCGGGAATAATACACCCAGGCAGTCCCCTGACCCAGAAACCCATGCCCCCTCATGACCTCTCTTGTCTCCTCTGGCCATCCCACTCATGTGGAAGGCAGCTGCCTCTTCTTCCACGCCCACCCGCCCCCCGAGTCAGGCCTCATCAGTGCTGCAGGGGTGGAAGGTTGGAGAGGGGAGTCTGCCGTGCCTTCCCACGGTCTCCCCACCTCCTTTCTCGGCAGTCCCATCCATTTCCCATGTTGCAGCTAAGCATGATTTTTCCAAAGCACCTCTTCACTTTCATCTTTCAGGTCTCAGCTTCGACACAGTGTCCCCTGGGAAGACGGCGAAGATCCCCGGCTCCCCAAGTCCGATGTTAGTGCCCTACCCACCTCCTCCCTCGGCACCCCTAACTATCGTGTGTAGCATTTAAGCACTCATATGGTGTTTGCCTGTTCATTTGTTTGCTTCCCTCCTTAAGAACAGGGATGTGTGTCGCTACCCTCATCAACTGACACACAGTAGACCATCAACAAATGCTTTCAAAAGAATGACTGAGTTAGGCTTCTCAGATTTTTTTTTTTTTTTTTTTGCGGTACGGTGAGAGGTGTGGGCCTCTCACTGTTGTGGCCTCTCCCGCTGCGGAGCACAGGCTCCGGACGCGCAGGCTCAGCGGCCATGGCTCACGGGCCCAGACGCTCCGCGGCACGTGGGATCTTCCCGGACCGGGGCACGAACCCGTGTCCCCTGCATCGGCAGGCGGACTCTCAACCACTGCGCCACCAGGGAAGCCCTCTCAGATTATTTTTTAAAGTCCTCTATCAATTCTTGTTATTTGATTAATTTGCCAGCAAACAGACTCCTACCCGCTGCGCGCAAGGGAAACCTTTGTGTTAACCTTGATTGCTTGACCTTGAGCACTGAATTAGGAAGGCCTGAGTGAGCTCTTGTACCCAGTGTTATTGTGCCCCCCCGCCCAGGTAAATGCACAGTCCGCTGTGGGAGGCTGGGTGGTACAGGGGCCAGAGCCCTGCCCCGAGTCAGGAGGGTGGGATCTTCCACTCTCTGGGCTGTGACACCTTGGACCAGCCGGCCTCCCTGGCTCGCCTGGTGGCTTTGGAGTTGCAGGCAGGGGGCCGGCCGAAGAAGCCTGAGCCTGCCTCTCCCCACTCTCCCACCCCCAGCTCCGCCACATTGTGTATGATTCTGTCGCTTCCATCACTCACATCTGCAGCAGCGGCCCCGATGCAGATTAAGTCCTTTGAAGGCAGGCTCTGAAAACACGAGGAAGATATTCTCTTTGGTAGGAACATTCGAAATAACATCTTTTCAAGTGTGTGGAAGATCAGAATATGAATAGGATGGGGGTGCGGCAAGAAGGGTTTGTGAAAGGAGGGGCTGGGTCCTGCAGCTTGCTCTATTCTGAACGGGGGAGCCGGGAAGCTTGCTTTCTTTTCTCTACAAAATGACAAAATCGCTGTGGGGACATTTACAGCCAGAATCTCTTTGACATTTTTAAATCTCCGAAATCACGAAAAAAAAAACCCAAAAAAACATCATAGCATGTGCGTTGGCAAGGGAAAGGCTTTATGTTGTGGGGTTGTCTAAAAGACACCAGCGGAGCCTGGGTATCTCTGTCAAGACTGTTCTCTGAGGATAGTTTCCTGGGCAGCATCTGCATCATGTAGAAGGTGGGGTGGTAAGGACTGAGCACTTCCTTACAAGTCACTGCAGACACGGTGGCCAGTGTGTCAGGCTCACCTCTTCCCTCTTGGGATGGATGGGAAGGGACAGCAATGGAAATCTTAAAGGTGCAGGATGACACTGAACCCAACCTTCACGGTTGGGTGTTGGAGGCCAGCTGTGGCCCCATAACTCACCCCTAAGAATCTAGGACTCCCTGACCCCTTGGGGTGGTGACTTACTGGGCAAAGCTCATGAACAAGCACTTGGCCTGGAAGGCAAAGAAACAATAACTCTGAAATCCCAGTGAGGAGGTATCTGGACACCTATAAATAAATCACCTACTTCCCCCATTCTTCGCATTACCGCCCATCAAAGTATCGGCCTCAACATCGGCTGCTCAGTTAATAGTCCTTCAGGAGCCAGTGTGATGCCAAAATCTAGCAACTCACCGGCACTTAATGACAACGTCCAGCAGAGATGCTGACCAGCCTTGCTGAATATGCTATCCTTGTATGGAAGAGGCAAAAAAGGAGGGAGAAAAAGGGCTGGGGCCCTGCACCTCCAACCTCAGAGGATGGGCCAAGGTGGGCAGGGCAGCTGGAGCCCAAAACAGACTCCTCAGGACAGCGCGACCCTGGACTGGGCCCTTCTAGGAAGCCCATATCACGGGCTGGCTCTGGGGCAGCAGTGTAAAACTGGCCATGCTATAGCTTTGTACTGACAGACACATCAGCTTCACATCCAAGAGGGGCGCTGCGTGGTGTAACCCTATGTGATGCATGTGGCTTGGTCGTTCCATTTGGAAACAGGAGACAAAGTCAGCTTTGTATCCAGGATTCCTTCTCTGTCGTCTTTACAAATGCACACAAACAGGTCTGACAACGTGCTACGTGCCCAGAATAAGGGAGTCACCGGTGCGGAACTATTTCATGGCAGTAGTCCATGGAAGGGGCAGTTCTGACTGCTGGGACTGGTGCACACAAACACCCCAACTCCAGACTTGTCCCCAGCCTGCTTCTGGTCCCAGAGCTTCTTGGATTGTAGAACTCTTTGAGAATTAATTAGGCAGGATCTCTGGACCCTCATTTCAGGAAATAATGTACAGCTACACAAATTTTGCCTATAATTTCCCTGGAAAGCAGGGATCTTTGGAGCTCATTTATAGCCTCCTGGTTAAGATCCCGGTTTAGGAGTTGACATAAAAGTCCCTCCAAGGAGAAGTTTCTTCACTGTGATGGGCTAAATATTGAGTTCTCTCTGAACACATTATGAACATATGTGTTCATATGTTCCGATCATATGAACATGATCGGTTTTTATCAAAATTCAAATTGTTGACTTCTCAGGAATGTCTCTGCCAATAAAGCAACATGTGCCTGTGGCGTGAAGGAGGAAGGCGGCCTCTGGGGCGAAGGCTGGGAGGAGCTGCTTTTCTCTAGAACACACATCACCCACAGCCCCGGTTGCCCCAAGAGATTGTCTGACTTGGAGCGCATCCCTGATATTTTCTTGGGCATCTCGTCTGCTTCTGATAATTGATCTGAGCAGCGTTCGTCGAGGGTGTGTTGAGGGACAATGTTGGGGATGGATCTTGTGCAGGTTCGTTCACCCGGGGGGTGACTTATGGCCGACTGGCTGAACTGTGATTTGGTGCAGCTGAAACAAGGCTGCAGGTGAACGGAGGCTGGCTCCTGGTTTCCATCTATTTGGTGGCCACCTTTCCTTCCCCAACACCCCAGAGGCTCTCTCCAGAGTGGTCACCAGAGCTAGAAGTTTTAGGAATCACAGTCCAATCCAAATTCTTAGCTGGGATGTTGAAGGGCTGGGTGTTGGGGAAACACGTCTCCCAGGACAGCTGAAACAGTGAGCCAGTTTGCAGGGTATGGGCTGGCTCCAGGGAGAGTTGAGAGTGGGGGGGGACCAGGCCAGCCCGACGGTGGGATGTTGGTGGTCTGCCGGGGCTGAGAGCCGGTGCGCTCTTGGCTTAGGAAGCTCTACCGGAAGGCAGTTTCTCTAATGCCCACAGCGGCACCGGAGGGGTGAGCAGGGCCCTGGAAATGGTGGGTATGATGTGGGCCCAGGGCAGAGGTGGGGGAGGCTCCTGGGAGTGGGTCGCTGCCTGACAGCTGGCCGGACTGAGGCTCCTCTGTAAGGACAGACAGGACAGGGCCCAGCCATCTGCTCAGCGCTAGTATTCGGGACAGGGTTTGCTGTAGCATCAGAACTCAGGCCTCTCGGGGGAAGGCACTGCTTCCTGCCAGGACGGACTAGGTGAGCTGGTGACAGATGTGAATCAATCCTCTTTCTGTTTACAAGTTGCCGCAAATCATTTTCCAGGGTTTTCCTACTGGGTACCTTATCTTCTCAACCGTGGGGTAAGTTCCAGGAAAAGAACTGTGTCTTTTAGTTTTTAAGGTCCACCCTTGGCTCCAAGCCTGGCCCTGAACTTGTGGAATTCAGTGTCTCCGGCCACGTGCCTTTGCTCACGCAGTCCTGAGTCCCCCTAAAACGTGTCTCTGTTCACCAGCAAAATCTGAAGTGACCAGAAGATGCCCCGCCGTGAAGACCCACGTCGAACGGTACCACAAGGCCTTGTGGAGAAAGAGAATGAGGGCTCGAGGCCCAGCTGGCCCTGCTCCAGATCACATGACCTTGGGCAAGTCACTCCATTTCTCTGAGCCCCAGTCTACTTCCCTGAGCAACGCCAGTGGCGATGACTGCTCCCAGAGCTGCTGTCAGGGCTCAGTCACAGGTGGATGCGGTTTGCTCTCACTAGAAATTTCTCACCAGTGTTTGCTCTGGCGGATGGCCTTTCTCCCAGGAAGCAGTTTCCCAAAGCCAACCAGAGACCCTCTTCAGCCTCTCTCAAACCTCCATCGCAATTTGTACCCTCATATCTCACGCTTCTTCCGCCTGGTATCATCACTCAACCATGCAATATATATTAGCTGTCTATCCTCACCCTGGCCCTCAGCCCTCACACACATTCGATGTTTATTTATTTATTTTATTTTATTGACTTCGGCTGCACCAGGTCTTAGTTGTGGCATGCAGGATCTTTTAGTTGCAGCATGCAGGCTTCTTAGTTGCTGCATGTGGGATCTAGTTCCCCGATCAGGGATTGAACCTGGGCCCCCCTGCACTGGGAGTGTGGAGTCTTACCCACTTGGACCATAAGGGAAGTCCCACACATTCACTGTTTAAATAATATTTATTATTTTCTTTATTGAGGTATAGTTGATTTACAATATTATATAAGTTTCAGGCGTACAACAGAGTGATTCACAATTTTTAAAGGATGTACTCCATTCATAGTCATTATAAAATATTGGCTATGTTCCCCATGTTGTACAATATATCTTTGTAGCTAATTTATTTTATACATAGTAGTTTGTACCTCTTAATTCCCTACCCTCCTTCTCTCTCTCCACTGGTAACCACTAGTTCTCTATATCTGTGAGTCTGTTTCTTTTTCATCACATTCACTAATTTGATTTATTTTTAAGATTTCACATATAAGTGATAACATACAGTATTTGTCTTTCTCTGCTGACTTATTTCACTTAGCATAATACCCTCCAAGTCCATCCATGTTGCTGCAAATGGCATTATTTCTTTCTTTTTTATGGCTGAGTAATATTCCATTGTATATATGTGCCACATCTTCTTTATCCATTCATCTGATGATGGACACTTAGGTTGCTTCCATGTCTTGGCTACTGTAAATAGTGCTGCTGTGAACACTGAGGTGCATGTATCTCTTCAAATTAGTTTTTTTGTTATTTCCAGATATACGCCCAGGAGTGGTATTACTGGATCATATGGTAGCTGTATTTTTAGTTTTTGTGAGGAACCTCCATACTGTTTTCCACCGTGACCGCACCAATTTACATTCCCACCAACAGTGCACGAGGTTTCCCTTTCTCCACATCCTCGCCGTACACATGCACTTTTGTAAGCTACTAAGGGCCAAGTTGACAGCTAGTTCAGATTTACACACACCAGAGCCTCCAGCGCATATGAGGATCAAAGGACCGCTGCCTGGATTGAATCATTTACTGCTATGGAATAAATATTCAAGTTCTGAAAAGGAAGTCACACCGAATCACACAGCGATGCTTCAAACCTGAAGATTTCCTCCGCAACAAAACTGTTTTTCTACCAGCAGCAAGCTTAGCCATTCATGTGAATAATTTCAAACAGCCTGAAAAATCACCACTGATTTCAAAGCACCACAGTCACACATTAAACCTCTTTTCAGAAAAAGACGAAAGAGAACTGAAAGAATAAACTTTCAGTCCAAAGGGTGGGCGTAAGGAGGTACTTATACAACAAAATTAATTTAGCCATTTGCCAATCTTTATAGTGGATGACCTGAGAAGGACATTTTGCTTCTATCCAGAATATACTGTTATGTAATAAATGAAAGCTCAGCTGTCCCCCCAAAGAAGGGGGGAGTTGATGTGTCACTGGCCACCAGAGGGACACTGTGTGACACAGGCCACAGGGCCACTTCCTCCACTGGAGGCTCTGGAACTTGGAGGCTGGTGGGGGAGACTTGAAACCGCCTGCCCGGGTCCAAGCCCACCTGGGTTTGCATGCAGTCACCCCCCCAAGGCAGATACTGTGCCTCCAACTCTGAGTCCTGAGGGTCAGGTCAGCTCCCCGTTTGACTTGTTTTGTTATTGAAATTACAGGTTTAGAAAAGGAGTGTCGGTTCCCAACTCAGAAGAAGGAATCTCCTTGGGCATCTGTGTGCTGATCTAAGCACCATTCATGATTTTTTCCAACCCAACCTTGTTTCTGTGACCTTTAGTAATCTCGTTATTCCCAGCAGAAAATGCTCAGAGCTAAAACAGTCTCGTTATAATTTAGTCTTTACACTGAAAAAAAATTTTCCCCACTGTCCTTCACCTCACAATCCCCCGAATGCCCCCCACCCCCTCCCCAAAAAAGAGACCCCGAAACTCCTATACTTGGTTTCAAGCTCCAAGCAGATCTTATTTATTTATTTATTTTTAGGACGCATCAGTTAAATCTGTTCATCTTTTTTGAGTTGAGGGACTGGAAGAAATCACACATCGTTTCTGATGTGATATACCCATGGGCGGTTTTGCATCCTACCCAAAGATAGCTCAACTTCATTTTAAGATGTTTTGCCTTCTATGGCAATCAAAATCAAACTTTTCTAAGTAGACGTGTGCTCGTGGGTTACGCAAGTGCTGTCAGCGGTGCCTGCGCTCTTTGCTTGACCTTGGATGAACATCTAAGCCTTGGAGGCGGGTGTGTGCATCAGTGCTGCCCACATGCACACGGGCGCCCCAGGTCGCTCAGGCTCCAGGATGATAAGAGGGTAAAGGGCAGTCACCTCTGGGCTACTCATGGGCTTTGTGAAAGGTCACAACGTCTGCCTAATTGGAGGCAACTTTCTTTCATGCCCATTTTTATCTCCTCGGGGAGAAATGCCAAGTGAGCTGAGAATTAAGGAAGTCAGGGGCCAGCTGAGCAGCCTCGTTAAAGACACCTCAGGGGGCCTCCCTGGTGGTGCAGTGGTTAAGAATCTTCCTGCCAATGCAGGGGACACGGGTTCGAGCCCTGGCCCGGGAAGATCCCACATGCCATGGAACAACTAAGCCCGTGCACCACAACTACTGAGCCTACGCTCTAGAGCCTGCGAGCCACAACTACTGAAGCCCATGCGCCTAGAGCCCATGCTCCACAACAAGAGAAGCCACGACAATGAGATGCCCTCGTGTCGCAATGAAGAGCAGCCCCCGCTCACCGCAACTAGAGAATCCCCACGCGCAGCAACGAAGACCCAACGCAGCCAAAAATAAAAACAAATCAATAAATTAATTTAAAAAAATGAGAGACACCTCGGATTTTGGGTCTCACTTTGCTCATCTCTAAAACGGGACCAGATGCTTTCAAAGGCAACTTCCAGCTCAAACTCAGGCTCTTGCTTTTCTTTTCTCCAGGAAGATCTCAGGAGGTGATCAGGGTCCAGGTGATCACTCCGTTCTCCCCTAATGTCATCCATCCAGCCTCCTGTATGTCATTACTTTTCTCCTGCCCCATGAACAGCATCTCTTGTTCTCACCCCGGGGCAGCGTCTTCCCTTCTGCCCACCCTTCCCTGGGTCCCATCAACAAAATATCTGGGGTAACATATTTTTAACCAGGACAAGCTTTGGGAAAACCTCTGTCACTGTTCCGAGGAAAGTCGATTCTGTTTATTTTCATAAACTGTTGTCAGTTTCCTCAAACTTTCCACTTACCTCTTCTCCTTAAACAAAATTATCTTTCTCCAACCGTAACACTTCCTATGCAACCCTTTTAAAGGAAACTATTGCATTCATTCAAATAAAATTATTCAGGACCTACTATTTGTTGGGCGCAAGAAATGCTTGTCGAGTGAATAAGTGAATGGATGAATGTACCTTGTTGGTTGCTATAGGAGATTCAGAAACAAGCCCTCTTCCCAGCCTTTAGGGGGATGGTCTGTGGTGGCAGAAAGGATTAAACACACACAAGAATAGTTGGAATACAAGCAGCGCTAACCTTTATGATATAGTAACACTGCTTGTAAATATTGAAAGCCAGTGTCAGTTGAATACAAGTTGGAAAAGAGCCACTTCCCTAACCACACCCTGTAAGCATCTTTCTCCTCCCAGCTATCCTGCCTCTTCCTCGGCACCCCCAGACCTCCCCCAAAACTAGCAACCAGAGAGGGCTAACACCTGGCTTGGCAGGGAACCTCAGGTATGCTGTTCCAGAGCTGTTCTGATTGGTCAGCACCCTTGCCTGTGAGTTACTTAATATTTGGACTATCTCTACTGTATGAGTAAAGCTCAGGTAACTGGCAAAAAGAAATAATAAAAGTAAATAAAGAAAGGAAATATGGGGAGAGTTGGTTCCATTCTCCACTAGAGTGATGGGCACCAGCCATAAGAGGACATTACATTCCCTGGTCACAGCGACCAGCTCAGGAATGGGCAAATGACCCAACCAGATGCAATGAGATGTAACAAAACTTTTGCTGGGACTGTTGGTAGAGGGATATTTACTCTTAATGATGGATGTGGACTGCGATGTGATTCTGGAGAAACCATGGGCTACCATATGAAGCCCAGTGATGCTAGGAGTTGAGCGATGGGAAAGCTCCTAGATCAAGCCATTCCTGAAGTCATGCCTGCCTTCTGCACTATTCAGTTATCTAGAGTAGGCAAGTTTGTCTTTCTGTCATTTTTTAACAAAAAAAAGTCCTGATACTGCGATGAGGCAGCAAAGGAAATACAGGAGTAAGAGAGATGGAAAACGGTGCCGTCATTCTCAGTTCCCTTCTTTCTTAGCTTTTTGGAGCCAGGTCTGCTTGATCCTGGGATCTGGTCTCCTTACTCTTTCTCATTCCCCAGGTCATCATCCCCTCCTGACTTTGTTTTTTGATTTCCTACCCAGTCAGGAGTAAAATCCCTCACATTTTCAAACTTCTGTTTTCACCTTGCCAATCTCCAACACTGGGTCATCAGAACAACACTCCCCAGCCCTTTTCTCATCATGGCAAACTCAAAACATGACACTCTTTGAAGGGTACCCTGGGGTACACTAGAGATTTAGGGTGTCTTTATGGGCCTTGGGGGGGAAAAGTCCATTATATTTTTTAATATTATGAAATTTTGATCTAAAAAAAAGTAAAATACAAAGTCCCAGGGAAGATATAGCTTTGTATGAAACTTCAAAATAAAATCTTTTCAAAATGTTAAACAAGAAATTTGAATTTTCTTCTATGGACATGACTTTTTAAATATCAGTTTAAATGCTTCAAATGCTGTCCTTGAATCCTAATCAAGACCTTTTATTTATTTATTTAGATTTTTAAAATTAATTTATTTTTTATACAGCAGGTTCTTATTAGTTATCTATCTATCTATCTATCTACCTATCTATCTATCTATCTATCTATCTATCTATATTTTTTTTTTTGGTACGCGGGCTTCTCATTGTTGTGGCCTCTCCCGTTGCGGAGCACAGGCTCCGGACGCGCAGGCTCAGCGGCCATGGCTCACGGGCCCAGCCGCTCTGCGGCATGTGGGATCTTCCCGGACCGGGGCACGAACCCGTGTCCCCTGCATCGGCAGGCAGACTCTCAACCACTGTGCCACCAGGGAAGCCCAGTTATCTATATTTTTATCTTTGTAGTGTACTTTGTAGCTTTCTTAACATTTATTAATAGTAAGCTTACTTATTTTATATTTAAAAATTTTTTTTTGAATTTTATTTATTTTTTTATACAGCAGGTTCTTATGAGTTATCCATTTTATACATATTAGTGTATATATGTCAATCCCAACCTCCCAATTCATCCCACCACCACCACTAGCCCCCCGCCACTTTCCCCCCTTGGTGTCCATACGTTTGTTCTCTACATCTGTGTCTCTACTTCTGCCCTGAAAACCAGTTCATCTGTACCATTTTTCTAGATTCCACATATATACATTAATATATGATATTTGTTTTCCTCTTTCTGACTTACTTCACTCTGTATGACAGGTCTCTAGGTCCATCCATGTCTCTACAAATGACCCAATTTTGTTCCTTTTTACAGCTGAGTAATATTCCATTGTATATATGTACCACATCTTCTTTATCCATTCATCTGTCGGTGGGTATTTAGGCTGCTTCCATGACCTGGCTATTGTAAATAGTGCTGTAATGAACAGTGGGGTGCATGTGTCTTTTTGAAGACTTTTTAATGATAATCTCTTCAAATTCTTGGTAGTCACTATCAACGAGAAACTGCACATGTTAGAAATAAAAAAATTAAAACCATTCTTTGGGAACCTTTCAGAATGTCGACAGCTGAAATTATATTTAAAGAACCAACAGTCTCTTCTCTTTTTCATTTCTACGTACAAATGTGATTTCTTGCTGATGTTTCTTATGATAAAACAAATGGACTTTGAATCCAATCGGATTATTTTTATGTCAACTATTTCCAAATAATGGGAAGCCCTAATGTGGAGAATGCAGGTGTATTTTTAAAACAGTCTCCTTATACCTAAAATGAAGACCATGACAATAGTTCATCAGCCATGGGTGAGAGCTTCCCAGTCACTGTTTCAAGACACCCTGCTGTCCCGGCCCGCATGGTGGCCAGGTGGGGCATAGACTGTGGCCTCCAGCTGAGAGCTGCCTCTGGGCTCCTGCAGGCAAAAGCGCAATGACCAACATCAAGGACCATGATGTACAGATGCTCCACCGTGGAAACTGGGTGAAGCCAGCTGTGCAGCATGACTCCGCCCAGCCTGGACAGAGAGCTCGTGGAGCTGCTGTGCACACGGCCGCTGGGGCTGATCAGAAGGGGCCTCCTGGGAGGCCGGTGAGGGCTTTAGCGGGTGGCGCTAAGCCTCTGCCTTCACGTACAACAGACGCTCGCGTCCACTAGACGTAGCATCACAAAGTGAATGCGCCCTGCGTAACCACTACTCTTGGGAATAGTAAATTCACCTGTTGACACAGATGAAGCCCCTAACCCCAACGCCTCCACTTCCTACTATTTTTTCTTGTTTTTCCCTTCACCTCAGCCACCAGCATCATCTTTCTGAAGGTCACCTAGAAACCCAATTCAAAGCCCTTTTCTCAGCCCTTGACTCCTCTCTGGAGCAACCAGAGCTATTTCCTGCCCTCTCTAGCAACAGACATTTCTCTCTCTCGGGCCAGGACCAGGAGGTTTTGTGTGACTTGTTAAGGAGAATTGAGTGTAAAGCCCTGAAGTCTCTCGGAAAAAAACCAAAAAAACTCATAGATGGGGCTAAACGGATGAGCGCCAGGTTTCAAAGAAGCAGTATTTGTAATGACATTAAAAAGTCAAGGCTACTACATTGGCTTTCAGCATTTTTCATCTTTGAATGCTCAATAAAACTATTTTTGGCAAAGGAAAAAAAAGAAACATTTCTCTCTTATCGACTGTGGGCTGTACCGTCTTGAGCCTCTTCTTACTTATTGATGCCTTACTTTCTTTCTTAGTTTTTTTTTTTTTTTTCCCCCTCTCCTACCCACTATCAATGGGGTTTCTGACCCTCTTGTACTCCAAACCTTCTACACACACTGTTTTCACCATCACTACTGTGTGGACGAATTTAAAATCCTGCTAGTGGTATGACTGTCCAAGCTCCAGTTCTAAATTTCTGCCGTCTCTTTGGACAATTCCATCTGAATCTCCCGACAGCACCTCTTGCTCATCACGCCCAGAGGCCCCTTCTTCATCCCAACCCCAAATCAGCTCTTCCTTGCCACTTCTCTGCTTTGTTAAGGGCACCACCGTCACCCCACCTCGGCTCAAACCCTTGAAGGTAAACTTGGTTTCTCAACTGATTGCCAAATCTTGATGATTCTCCCTCCTGAATGCCTGTCACATCCAATTGCCTCGATTTTGGTAGATGCCACCCTATCCTGGGTTCTTTACCTCTCACCTGGATTATTACAATAGCCTCCCAACTGGCCACCTTTGACAGATTATTACCAGTTTATTGCACCCAAAAACTCCCTTGTTTAAAAGCTTTCAATAGGGAATTCCCTGGCGGTCCAGTCGTTAGGACTCTGTGCTCTCACTGCCCAGGGCCCGGGTTCAATTCCTGGTCAGGGAACTAAGGTCTTGCAAGCTGGGCAGTGCAGCAAAAAAAAAAAAAAAAGCTTTCAATAGCTCTTTATTGACCAAATTTAGCTTAACTTCTTAGCCAGACATTCAAATCCCTTCATAATCTGTCCCCAGCCTATCTGTGTAACCCAAGTTCATTTATAGATTCTAAAAATATTTACTGAGCTCCTACACTTTGTGCCAGACTGGCCTAGGTACTGGAGATACTGCAATGAATGAAATCAAATTCTCAGTTCCCATGGAATTAACATTCTAAAGAGAGTCAGACAACAGGCAAACATATATGTTAGATCATAACACTTGTAGAAAAATAAATTCGGGTAAGAAGGTAGACGGTGATGGGAGTGGCATATTAGATGGGATGGTCAGGAAGTCCTTTTTGATGAGGCGGCATTTGTCTAGAGACTCGAACGAAATGAGGGTGAGACTTATGGATATCGAGGGGAAGGGCATTTCAGGTACAGGGAAAAGAAAGTTCCAAGTCCTTCAAGTCAGAGCATGCTTGGCAAGTTGGAGAAACTGCAAAGGGGCCAGAATTGATGAGCAGAGTGAACAAGAAGGAAGAGATGAGAGAGAGTCGGCTGGAGGCCAGGTTATGTAGTCCTGGATGGATGACGATATGCATTTAGGATTTAATCCTGAATGAGGTGGAAGGCCCTGGAAGGTTTTGAGTAGTTGAGTGACATGTTCTAAAAAATACTACAGACAGCTGTGGAGAGACTGGATTGAGAAGGTGATGAGGGAGAGTGAAAACTGGGAGACCAGTTAGGAGGCTGTTGCAATAATCCAGGCAAGAGATGAGACGAGCAGTTTGAAGAGGGTAAGAAGTTGTTAAATTCTGCTTACGGTTTGAAGGTAGTGCCGCTGGCATCTGCTGGTGGACTGATTGGATGTGAAGTGTCAGAGGAAGAAAAGAATCAAGGATGATTCTCAAGCAACTGGAAAAGCACAACTGCCATGAACTGAGCTCTCTGAGAAGACTGTGGGAAGAGAAGGAAGTCTACAGGAGGAGGAAAGTCCAGTCTGGGGCGTATTAAGCTTCAGGTGACCATCAGGTATCCAAGTGAAGACGTCAAGTTGTCAGTTGAATAGTTGAGTCTAGAATTCATGAGAGAGATCCAGGCTAGAAATAGGTTTGGAAATTGTGTGTAGATGGTATTAGTGTTCAGAGAGTAGGAGAGATCTCTTAGAGAGTGTCCACAGAGGCCAGTGGACTGAGCCTGGGTCACTACCACATGCAAAGGTTGAGAAGATAAAGAGAGCTCAGCAAGAGAGAACTGTGGGTGGAAGGAAAGAAAGCCAAGAAACTATGGTGGCCTGGAAACCAAGAACAGAAAGGGTTCAACAAGGAGGGAGTCGTTTGTGATTTGTTTAAAAATAATCGTGTGTGTGTGTTGTGTGTGTACACACATGTGTGTAATGGAGGGTGGGGGGCTAGTTGGTATATAAAATAAACAGGAACTGCCACATTGATCATTGCTGAATCTGGGAAGATGGGGGAGCTCATTTTCCTTATTTGTGTATATGTAGGAAATTTCCCATTAAAAAGAAGTGACAGGGACTTCCCTGGCGGTCCAGTGGTTAAGGCTCCGCGCTGCCACTGCAGGGGGTGTGGGTTCCATCCTTGGGCAGGGAACTAAGATCCCGCATAACGCACTGGCGTGTCCAAAAAAAAAAAGTAACAAAACAAAACAGAGAAACTGAAACACTGATGGCGCTGATGGGTCAATTCAGAGAGTGGATGTGACCTGTAGAGGCACTGGTGGTGGTGACGAGCAGTCTCAGCAGGGACGAGAGCCTGTTGGCAGTGGGTTCAAGAGAGATGAGGAAAAAAGGAGCAAGTGAGTGCGATCATCTCCTTCTAGGACTTCCGAAGGAAAGGGGAACAGAGAGAAATGGGTCAACAGCTGGAAGGAGATCAAGGGGCCAGCGGCGGGTAGGTGGTTGGTGAGCTTAGGATGGCCTGAGGACAGCCATATTTCCTACCACTGCCCTGCACACAAGCTCTAGACACAGCCCCGGAAAGCATCCTCTCCCCACGTTCTCTGTCCACACCTGCCCCTCCCCATTCATCCCACCCATCCACCAAGGCCTAGACCACGTTCCACCTCCTGCATCATCCCAACTGTATGTGATGTGTCCAGGTGTCTGGTTTCTACCCACATGCAGAATTTTCAAGAAAATTGATTATATGAAAGTTTTGGTTGTGGTGCTGTTCGGTTGGGGTCTCTGTGGCTCTCACCTCCAGTGTGTGTTTATGCTGTAGATGAAAGCTATACAAGGCTCCCCTGATGGCCTTCGGAGGGGAAGCAGAACTTCTACAGAAACAGTAAAGCTTCTTATTCCTTTAGATCTTGGAAGATAGCATTCGATAGTAGCAACGAGAAGAGTATCTTTCACTTGCCTTTCCCACTCTAAAAGACAAGGCTAGAAGCACCAATTCACGCTAAGGGATCACGGACTGCTATTTATTTTTAAAACTAACTGAAAAGCCTCCGCTGCTAACAAAAGACTTCTCTTTGGAAACATCAGAAGTCGGGCGGAGCAGGTGGGTGGGGAGAAGAAGCCTTCTAGTTTCAGCTCCGTGAAACTGCCCTGAAAAGTAAGATGTGATGGAAAACACTGCTTCCCTCACACCTCCCTCCGAGTATATAACAGCAAGGAGACCAGGGCACTTTCTTAAGATTCTTCCTGCGGAGAAGTTTCCCTCAGAAGCACTCATTTTCAGTGCAAAAGGCAAGAACAGACAAGACACTTCTAATCAGGATTAAATACAAGATGCATCAGAGATGGGCTGTGAAGAAATTCTCAAGAAACGAGAGATGTTATCAGTGCTTCATGATGAGAAGGCTAGAGGGACAAAAAAAATTTCTGTTCCTATATAGCTAAACTGAGGGAGACAAGAGCAAACACATCTTTTTTTTTTTTAATTGAAGTACAGTTGGTTTACAATGTTGTGTTAGTTTCAGGTGTACAGCACAGTGATATATTTATAACTGAATCACTGTGCTGTACACCTGAAACTAACACAACATTGTACGTATATATATACTTTTTTAGATTCTTTTCCCTTATAGGTTATTACAAAATATTGAGTCTAGGGACTTCCCTGACAGTCCAGTGGTTAAGATTCCATGCTTCCACTGCAGGGGGCATGGGTTCGAGCCCTGGTCAGGGAACTAAGATCTTGCATGAGGCCAAAAGAAAACAAAAAAAGAAAATATCGAGTATAGTTCCCACATCTTGACTGAGTCTCAATAGCAAGTACAAAAAGGCACGTGAACCTCCCGCCCTAATTACTGCCGGGTGCCCACTGTTGCCGAGCCCTGTGCTGTGTATGACAGAGTCCCTCCGCTCACGGAGCCCAGGGGAGACCACCACGACACAGCGTGACAGCCAGGAGGCTACCTGTGGCGGGAAGGCCTCCCTGATCCTGGGGGTAAGGGAGCTTGGAGCTTTCTGACAGAAGCAGTAGAAGCACCAAAGGTTCCTGAGTGCAGAGAGCATGGAGATTTGGGACAGCCAGGAGTCACACTGCGGTGAGACCCAAACCTGGATATACAGGTGGAGACCGGGTCACACAGGGCCTCTGATGTCATGGGCCAGGGAGCTCTGACTGGAGAGGAAAACAAGAGCAGCTTCGCAATTTTGAAAGATCATTCCGGTGGCGGCAATCTAAAGGGAAAATAGGGCTTCCCTAGTGGCACAGTGGTTGAGAGTCCACCTGCCGATGCAGGGGACACGGGTTCGTGCCCCGGTCCGGGAAGATCCCACGTGCCGCGGAGCGGCTGGGCCCGTGAGCCATGGCCGCTGAGCCTGCGCGTCCGGAGCCTGTGCTCCGCAACGGGAGAGGCCACAACGGTGAGAGGCCCGCGTACCACAAAACAAACAAACAAACAAACAAAATAAATAAATAAAGGGAAAACAGACCATGTGCCGACTTCGAAATTGTGAAAACTGGTGACTCTTGTTGGTGTGGCTTGCTGTCAAAGCCAAATTCTGTTTTTCTGTGTTATATTCGGTTATGCTTATTTTTGTACCTCAAAGAAGTGAGGGTTTCATTCTATTGGTGTATTTTTAAACATTCAGATAATTTCATTGTTCACCTATATATCTTCGATCACAAGAGCACAATGTAATCAACCATTGTGAGGTAGCTGGACGATAGTTACTATGAAAACGACCTTCAGCTATGGAACCAGGGGCTGCTTCTTCCCTGGGGTTTTCATGCCCTCTCCCCACTTACAAGCCCCGATCTGGAATTTCACCTATGCAGTGACTCCCAACACTGGCCTATGAAAAAGTTTTCACCAGTTTGGGGTTAAATGTAGAAGCAAAGGATGGTGTAGTGAGACTTTCATAAAACAAAATTTGGTCTGTGTAAATGCATGTTTTTTTCTTCTAAATTATGCCTTACTTCCTTTTCGGGTATTAAGATTCCCTTTATTTTATGAAACGATGGCAACCCAGTTTTTTGTAAATGACCTTTCATGGCAAAACTGTTGGCTACCCCAGATCTGTGCACTGATTTTTGTGAAATGTGAAATCTTCTTAGAAGCTTGGGAGGTCACCTAACAGCTGAGTCCAGGGAGGGGATGGACACATCTGGAATTGACCAAGGCTGACGATAACCTGCCAAAGCATCAGAGTTGACAGCAAACTATGTGACAATCAGGAAATGCTGGCCCAGTGTGTGATTTAACCACTGATGTCTTGCTAACTGCATCTTTGGAATTTAGCATCTTTATAAGAATTGTTAAACTTCTTTTCACGCCCTCTGCGTCACTCACATTTAAATATTGTTAAATAAGGTCCTAAAAATGTGTTTACTTTCCTGCTCCCAACTTCATCTTATTTTGGAGAGAGGTGCTTGGAGCCTATTACCTGTTAGCACCAAAGAAACAGCTTCAATACTTTGGGACCCTGGCACAGAAGCAGCCCTCCTCACAAAGGCTGTACCAGAGCCCTTCAGGGAGTACTGACTGCACAGTAAATTAGGACCTGGAGTAGAAAGACCTGTGTTTGGGTCTCAGCTCACAACTAACTAGCTATGTTACCTTGGGTCAGAGCTTCCTCAGCTACAAATGGGGCTGATGACGGTACCTCCCTGCAAAGAGTGGTTGTCTTTAGGGCATCTTTGGGCTTGGAGACTATTCCATAATGGTCATATTGCTATTATTGTGAATACAGGATGTTTACAAAGCACTGGTTTTTACACAAGAATCATGTCAGACCTGAAAAGCTTCTTTTTGATCATCTGATCCAATCTTGGCATCTTATAGATGGGGGCGGGGAGAAACAAGTTCTAGAGAGGACAGAGAAGCAAAGAGAGGCAGAGCCTAGACTTGGTCTTTGGGTTGAGCCCCGGGGTTTTCTCTACCACATTAGTTTTCTCCATCTGGAAGTATTTGATTCTTAACTTGCAAGTTTCTCGGTTTCTCAGGAAGGAAAACAGAAGATTTTCCAAGTCTTCATGCTAATCTCTAGAACGCAACAAAACCAGGTGGATTTTGATGGGTATGGTGGACAGCAGCAGGATCTGATGCCAGCAATAAAAGGGACACGAGTGCGTTGGTTATATAAAGGGACACAAAGGCATCACCAGGAAAACAAAGTAGATACACTTTCTATTATTTTAAATCAGTAGTTTTATTACAATACTGCACTGACACACAATTAAGAGAAGGAATGTCCTGACATTTTCGGAGCATTTCATGGAAAGCAAATGTAACCAGCCAGGCAGCCGAGTCTTCCACATCTTTTCCAAACACAAAGCAAAGTTATATGTCGTAGCTCAGGAAAGTAAAGTTTTCTTATCCTCATCTACAAAACTTCAGTGTCAGAAAACAGTTATTATGAAGTGGGCTGAGAAAGAAAGTGTTTCCTTCATGACGTCCCAAATCCTGACTCCAGACTTCCACCACCACCCCCCACCCCGACTTCCCAGATGACTTTTTATGACACTGCAGATGGTAATGTGTTCAGGGGCTAAATGGGGTCTACTTATTATATTTCACTACAATTGAAAGGAAAAGATAAATTAAGAAAATAAAGTCCTGGAAAATGCACAAATGCAAGGAGAAAATATCTGGGTGTATTAAAAATGAGATGCTCTTTTCACGTAACTCATTTAAAAGGTTACAATTACCATAAACATTTTAACTCCATTAAAGACTGCTGACAAAAGCTTGCTCTTACATCTGCAAGAGCCTTCTGCGTTTACACGGGTTTGGAAGAAAGCAATGCACCTTGTGAAAAGAGCCACCAACCCTGGTGGAGCCGGCGTCGGACTATTTGGAGTTGCATAGGCGTTTTTTTTAGATCTGCTTTGTACAAGATACCATGAAACCTTGACCAATTTCCACTTTTCAATAGTTAGTGCGGCAGTCAGATGTTTTAATCCCTGTTGTGCTCAAATGCACAAAAGTACTCTAGGAAAGAAACACTAAAATGGCATTTTGAATAAATTCACTATACATTACGTAACTTGGGAACAATAAAGGAAGAAGCCCAAGCATGACTCTAGTATTTCATATAGAAAAGCACTGCAGGAAGAAACTTTGTTTAAAAACATTAAAACTCGGGTGAATATAAATACATGTTTGGTTCATCTGTGCTATTTGATATAGAAATCCTATCAGATATTCAATCTACTACGTGACCTGTTTGGGTTTCTCACTGTATTAGCAGAAGAATATACACTGCTGCGTATACTCACATATATATGCATATACATATATAAAATTCAGATCATGAAAATTTGTTTAAATACACATACTTAAAACCTGTACCTCTAAAAATAAATACATTAGCTTCTAGTAGGCTAATTTTCAAGAGTTCCTTCACAAACCAATCAGAACACAGTTTCCCAACAATGGCATGTGACCAATTAGCCACTCTTTAAATCCATTATCTATCAGTAAATGTGTTTTTTGTTTTTTGTTTTTTTTTAATTCAGATGTACAACTGAAATAGCATTCCCAGAATAGAAGATGAGAGAATTCTGGCTTTGAAAATAAATGTCTTGGCTTCCTTGATGTTTAGTTCCTACAGATGTCTAGTCTTTGCCTCTGCATTTATCAAGCAGTGGGAGAGCATTTTCTAGTGACAGCATTCTCTTCCACTGACATTACCTTCTAATTAAAGGAGTCAGCTGGCATTTCCTTTGCTGTTTGGTGCAAGGGAACAAATACAACACTGTCTGTATCTGATATCACTCCCATCATCACAGTGAGTTGTGTGCTTTAACGTAATTTACAATGTGCTACCACTGAGGTACAGCAGAAGTAGCCCTGGTGTTAAAACCAAAAAAAAGAAAGAGAACAAAAGTCTCCCAGGAGAACAACACACACAGGACCGGGTGGTGTGTCTCTAAGTTCTATAAAGTAACTCGGGACCACTGCCAGAGTGGATACATTGGATAGCTGATACTGCAGTTCAAACAACAGAAAGAGACGATGAAAAGATTCAATATACCTCCTTTAGAAAGGATGAAATTAACAAAATTGGAGCTTTACTTTTTTACTTTTCCATTTCCAAAACAACTTCTTAAAATGATATAAGCCAGACCAAGTTCTTTAATATAGCACAATATTTAACAACTTTGTCATTTGGTTTTGAATACAAGAATTTCAGAAATGTAGGAAATCCATGATAAATAATAGCAAGAATATTTAATGCCATTGTCTAAATGTTTTAAAAGGAAAATCTATCATAGTTGAAATACAACTTCTAAAAAATACAGTGTTCTAGGCGCTCACAGTTCTAGATTGCTAACTTTATAAATTAAAGTGGAAGTTATCCGCATATAAACAAGGCCTCTTTTTCACTGATTTCGATCTCATTTAAACCTTTGGATATTTCAGTCTTCAGATTCCACAAGGTAAGGCTGAGTTTACCAGCTATAAACAAAATGTTTAAGTCCATGATGTACTGCAGCACTGAGGAAACAAATGCATCAAGTATTTACAGGCTGGCTACAATACTTTCTTCTTCTTTTTTTTAAAGTCAAATGTATATCAACATCAAGCCACACTCTGTTTTGAATTTCTCTGGTCGCAAAGAAAATGGGGCAACAGCACTTTTCCTCACTCATCTTTCCTCTCAATCCTGAAGTCAGAGGCAGGTCTTTAAATCAAACGTCTTTTGGGAGGTGGTGGAGGCATGAACTCCGTGTCCGGGTCCAGATGATGATGCTTTCGCTTCTGTCCTTGAGAAGCTGCCGCACATCTGTTGATGAACTCAAACAGCATCTCCTTGGTGACAGGGTTTGAGATGCTGTTGCACACGGCTGTGGACAAAGGGAGACGTGAGTCTCGTGTGAGGGTTCATGGAGGCGGCTGACTCGCCCCAGGGAGATGAGGACACGGGGAGACGTTTCCGTCCCAACACGCTAAAACTTTCCATCTTCCCAACGCGGGCGATTTGCTGTGGCTTCAACTGTGCTCCTCCCTCCCCCACCCGCGAAATGAGTGCATTTCTGGTGGCTGCTCTTTACTATTAATTCTAGACCCAAACTTTAAGTATTAGGGTTTAAGCCTGTCTTCACTACAGTTTTTGATCCCTCCAGCAGTTTGTACAGGATATTGATCTCGCCCAGTGCGTCACACTAGGGTCCATATTCAAGCACAGTTTCTAAAGGAAGTGCGCGCTCTAGTCCTCCAGCCTTTCTCTCTCTCAGAGAGAAGCGCACACTGAGGCATGTAAACACGGCACCAGCCACCGTGCCCGCCGAACGGGGAGGCTGCAGTGTAGCTGGCAGAGCGTATTATTCTTTATTTTAGTAACTTGCTTGAAGTAAGGTATTACAACAAAATGACTATTAAAGAAAGCACCTTTCCCTATGTGACCAAAATTGTATTTACCCACTTGGTTTTAGGAAAACAACACGGGCTTAATTACTCCTCTTTTCCAAATTAACGCATCCTGTCTGAACACAGACGTTAGTTCCAACAAGAACCTTCGAATGTACAACAGTAACTTTTAAGCCACAAAACTCAAAGTGGCAATTTCTATATTATCTCATAAGCTTATCATACGATCATCATCATCACTGACTGAGCACTCAAAGTGCATAATCCTATTAACCTTTATTCTTGGTTTTTATCTGTCTTTTTCTTTCAGTTCCACTAAAAACAGCAACCCAGAATTGCTGCCAGTAGTAGTTTACACCTTAGAGACCTAATTAATATGTGCTGTTTCCCATGAAAGACCCTCACTACTCTGAATTCCCAAAGCACTCACATTGTACCCAGAGCACACCCTGAAGGACAGCATAGCAGGTTTTACGTTTCTTTTTTTTTTATTTTATGTTTTTTAAGGTTTTCATTGACTTTGTTCTTCATTGTTTGTAAAACTATCTTAGGAGCTGGAAATTACATTTCCCCTGCTCATGCCATCTTTTGCCATCTGGCAGACGATGGCTTCAGCATTTTGAATGGATCTGCAATTACCATGGCTTTTGTTGTGGCTGTCATTCAACAAATTCATCCTGTCCGCAGCCCGATTTCCTGCCCTTTAACCCCTCTCCTGGGTGCCCGCAGCAGCCCACAGGTGAGGGAGGACAGGAGCCACGCGGGGCACAGACCTGCCACGAGCCCTCCGCGGTCCACACGGCCTTCTGCCCCCAAAGCTGAACCACAAAAGGCAGCACAGTTTGGTTCTAACACTTTAGCTTTTGTGTGTTGTTGTGGGTTTTTTTTGTTTTTTTTGGGGGGGGGTGGTTCATGTAACCTCCACTGGGAGGGTGTCACACTCACCCATGGCAGTGTTGTAGGCATTAGGGAAACTTTTGTCTGTTCTCTGTCTCATAAAGACCCAGCTGTTGTTCTCGAATTTGCATTCTATAATTTTGTTGTCATACTGTTTTAGCTCTTTTGTCACCTGTTTTAAAAGAGAATTGAGGAAAATATTTAAATCATCTGACAGGCTTCTTGCCTGCACTATGTGACAGACGCATTAGGGAAATGCCAAAAACACCTCGGTGCCTCTTCACACAGAGCTCTTTGTCATCCGAAGCATCTAATCAAGCCCAAGGATGTGGTGCGCACTCCCTTGTACACTTGCTCATCAATCTGACACCTTATAAATAGTCGTGAAAACGGTTGTCAATATATAGCAATTAAAAGAAGCTAAGGAGAAACCAGCCACTTCTGGGCCAAATGCAAATACGTTACCATAGGGACCAATGCCTTCGATATTGTCTGTGTCCCTCTGGCTTTCAGAAACTGAGTATCTGTGAAGGTTTCAACAACCTTTAGAAAGACCACACCATCTAAATTCCTATGTCGGAATCTAAGAAATCCCCTTTACTGGTTAAGATAAAAAGTTACGCATAAAGAGTAAACATTAGATCTGATTCAGGCAATGTGCATCCTAACTATTTTGCTTTTCAAGCAGTGATAATTAACTAAAAGTCTAATCTTTAGGCTATTTACCCTTTTCATCTCTAAACCGGTATGAATTTAGAGATGAAGCCACCTTTGATATTAGCTGGTAGGTTTTTTAGTTACTTCACCTCAGATGATTGCATATGGATTACAACTTAGTCTATCAACGCTAACAAGTATCCATGGCAACTACAGAACCTTTGAAAAGATATTTCATCGGGCTGTGAGGATGGTTTTCATAAATAGGAACCTAAGCTTATCTTCGCAGTTTCAAGTCAAATGCCAGTCATGGTAATATTTTAATTCTGTCCTCGTCTTTCACAGCTAACAACTTTTCCTCACAATACGGAAGATTGCAATCAGTTAACTTCATTAGGATTATTTGAAATGCTCTCCTTTTTCTACCCACATATTCACTACCACCTAGGAATACGAAGGGAAGCAAATTTTTAAAAGATGCTTTCAATTCACAGATTAGGCAGTGCATATCTCCATAAAAACTTTCAAATTGTAGTCCTTTTCCCTTAATGAGTGTTACACTTGATTGGACTATTTGCATTTTCAACAAATCTGACAGGACCAATACATTCAGTGTATTGGAATCAGACCTGCCCAAGAAAGTGATGCTCTCTACTTACTTAGCAAACTTGCTAAATTTATTCTCAAATATTCATTATTCTAGTCTCAACTCCCCTCCCTCCCTTCCTAGGGATCTACCTCCTTTTATTTCTGATACATTATCTATATCCAAGTGTTAGGCAACTTAGTCAGGTAAGGTAACCACTTATGTTATACCATAAGTAGGGTCTAACAGATAAGTTTCTAAACCTTTCAGATTCTCCATTTCCTAATTTCTAAAATGGGCAAAGGAGTTTCTAATACACTGGGACATTGGAGCAATAATAAATGAAAGTGCCTGGCACATAGTAGACAACCACTAAAATTCTTAATTGAATATAAAATTAGGAAATGAAACATTGCTTTTTTTTTTTAAGTGTACAAATAAATTTACTAAAGATACCAAGATGACATGGAAAGGTACACTTTGAAAATACCTGTCAAGAAAATTGTATCACACACATCTACAAGAATGGCTTGCTATCAATAATGTGCAGTCCGCACTTCTACTGACTACCAATCGTAGTGCATCTTTATCACATATTTACCATTCTTCTGTTTCTAGTCTCAGAATTGCTATAAATTATGTGTTGCTCCATCTGACTACAGCGATTAGGCAGTATTATTAAGTATCTGTGTATCTACCTGGGTACGCATTAACAATCCGGGAAATAGGGCTTTCCAGAAAATGCACGCACCTACCACTAACCTAAACGTATTTCCATGCTCAAGAACAGTACATTGTTCTTCACTGATCACACCAGTGATATTCCCAAGATAGACACAGTGCAAGGTACTCAATTTGGGTAGGTAATAAAATATGTTTAACTTTTAATAAATGTATTTAGGTAATAAAATAGATTTAAGATCTAAAATAATATCTTCCATATGTATACAAACTAAAGACAGTTTTCACTAACGGTCAGATGAAGAGAATGATTAGCATACAGGGAAGGAGTTGAACTTTAGTATCCAAATTCTGATTTGTTACTATGACAATAATCATCCTCAGCCATCACCTATTATTATTTACTAAAATAGGATCTGGTTAAGCCTTTTATACTCAGCTCTGTTATCCTATTGTGAGTTGATGAGAGCTTGAAGGTAATAAGAATAAAATATTTATAAATCAAGATTTCACATCTGTACCCATAATTACATTGGATTAATGAGATTCTACTGTTTTGGGGGGGAAAAAAAGGAAGAAAAGGAAAAGAAAAGAAAATACAGTGTATTTTATATTGAAGAAAAAATTTTTTTCATGTATCCATCTTTCTGAGTACCACACTTCTGATACCATTTGAGTCTACCAATAATCCGATGTTAAGAGACAGTCAGATGAAACCAGATCTAGTACCTCTGAAGATTTTAGATTAGCAGGTCAATGGTAATACTTGGTACGAAGGGCCCAAGACAGAGGCAGGCAGAACCACAGTTGCTCCTCTCTGCACTTTTTTAAAGGAATACTTTTTGGAACCTAAATGCTGGACACACTACCAAGTCACAAAAGGCGAACCATCAGCGCTGGCTGAACCATGCCGCTCAGAGCAGGCAGAGATGCGCTTCCGTCTCTAATGGTGGAGCACAAGCCCCTAGAATTTATTGTCCCTGCTCTGTGAGAGCTGTTTTGTTATCAAGAGCTCATCTTTCTTTTCTAGAGAGACTGTACGAAGGGGAGGGGGATTTCTCTGAACTAATGTGCTCTAGAGACACTTTAAAATAACGAATATCGTTGGATTGAGAAAGACACCAGTAAGCTGGGAGTTTTTTAACTTTTAATTTTGAAACAATTTTAGCTCTACAGAAAAGTTGTAAAGATAGTACAGAGAGTTCCAGGATTCCCATTACCCAACTTTCTCTAATGTTCATATTCCGCATATCATGTTACATTTATCAACTCCAAGAGAGAAGTTAACATTGGTACAATACAATCAGCTAAACTACAGACTTGATTCAGACTTCATCAGTTTTTCCACTAATGTCTTTATCTGCTCCAGGATCCAATCTAGGAAACTGCATTCCTTAGTTGTCATGTCTGCTTAGTCTATTCCAACCTGTGGCAGTTACTCAGACCTTCCTTGACACTCTTGAAGAGTGCTAGTGAGATATTTTGTAGAATGTTCCTCAAATTGGGATTTCCTGATGTCTTCTCATGATTAGACTGAGGTTATGAATTTTGGAAAAGAACGCCAGAGAGGTAAAGCGCCCTTCTCATTGCGTAATGTCTGGGGGTAGATGAGATCAACGTGATTTCTTCCTGGAGGTGTAAACAAACCCTGATCACTTGGCGAAGATGGTATCTGCCAGGTTTCTCTACTGTGAAGCTACCATACTCTTGGTTCCAGGCACTATGTCTAGCCCTGCTCAGAGATAAGGGAATTAAGCCACTTGCTGGAAGGAAGGGTATCAAAGAATTTGTGGACATTTATTAAAAGCACCACAGAGATCAATACATTTCCTGGGAGAGAGATTTTGAGGCTAGACAAACATCCCTTTTCTTCTTAAAGTTTCGCTCATTAATTTTAGCATTCATCCATGAATCTTGCCTGCAGCAATTATTACTGTGGCGTTCTAATGGAATTTTCTATTTTCTCCATTCCTTCTACATTTATTATCTGGATTTCTTCTGTAAGGAAGATTTGCCTTTTCCCCTCATTTATTTATTTGCTTACTTGTATCAGTAAGAACTCATGGGTATTTATTTTATTCTTTGGCTTATGATAAAGTAGTATTGTCATTTATTTTCTTGCTCAAATTGTTCTAGTTTCAGCCACTGGGAACTCTCTCAGGTTGGCTCCTGTGTCCTTTTAACTTGCTTCCACTTTTACTTACTTATGCATTTTTAGCATTTAGTCCCTGGCAATAAAAGCTACTACTCTAGGCTCATCTTGTCTTTTCTCTGCCTCAGCTCTAGAGTCAGCCATGGGGTCCTCTACCAGGATTTTACAAGAAAAAAATTACTCTTCGACAGTCCAGACTATGCTAAAAAAGTACTAACACACACCACTTGTTTTGGTCAGAATTTTCAATTATTGAGGAAAAAGAGAGGGAGGGGGAAAGAGGAGTGAGTGTGAGACAGACAAAGAGTAACAATGAGACTCTAAATATGAATATATGTGTGTATATATATATATACTTAGAAGTTTCCACTGCATCTTTTGTGAACTGCTTTCTGGAACTAAACTACATTGACCATTTTTTCTTTTCTGAATTTAAAATTCTACTCAAGCTCTAACTCTGTAGTGTGACAGAAGGTGAATTTTTAAAATGTGTTTCAAGTAGATGAACTCAAACAAAAATCTTGTTTCCACGTATGCAACTTCAAAGTCTAGTACTTATGAATGAAGGCAGAGAAAATAAAACAACAAATAAATCAGAAATGAAATGGAATTATAAAAGTTTTCCTTGTGGTGTCAGGACAATACAAATAGCTTAAACCTGAATTATTAGACAATCTTTTAGAACTACTACCTTATAGTAGGGCCTTAATATATTATTTTTAGCAAGTGCATCCATCGACTAGAGAAAATAAAACCCTTGACAAGCTACCCTTTTTAAAAATATGCTAGACTTAATCACTTCAAACAACGTTCCTTCACTAAAATCCATTTGTGTTTTTTGCACCTTTATAATGAAGAACTACTGTGTAAATAACACACTTCACATTTGCTAGGTTAGAAACAGTAGCAGGAAGCCTCTCTCTCATGAATGGTGGGGTCTTCAAGCCCTCCAATCCTGAGTTCAACTAATCAAAGTTGCCAATAAAAAGAAAGCAGCTTGGGTTTCCCTGGTGGCGCAATGGTTGAGAGTCTGCCTGCCGATGCAGGGGACACAGGTTCGTGTCCCGGTCCGGGAAGATCCCACGTGCCGCGGAGCAGCTAGGCCCATGAGCCATGGCCGCTGAGCCAGCACGTCCGGGGCCTGTGCTCCGCGACGGGAGAGGCCACAACAGTGAGAGGCCCGGGTACCGCAAAAAAAAAAAAAAAAGAAAGAAAACAGCTAGAACTCGGTCTTATTTATCCCAAAGGTCATTACAGACGAGTCACAATTCCAGGGTATGAAATCCCCACTAAACTACAGATTATTACCTTTTTATAAAATCAGAGTTAGTTATAGTTATTATTCAAAATATAATACATCTTCATATAAAATAACTGGGCAGATAAAGCAACAACATGTTAGTACTGGTTATTGGTAGATGGTGGAGTTAGGAATGACTTAGTTTCTTCTCTGTGTTCTGCTGTATTGTCCAAACTTTCTACATAATACATGCTTAACTTTCATAATTTTTAATAATAAAAAATTCCTAAAATAAACTATGTTTCATAAAAGATGATAAACATGAGATTGGTTTTTAATGTAGAGATACAAAAACAACAGGAAGAGATAAACCTTTAAACAGAAAACAAAAAGTCTTGGAATAAGGTCCTAAGTCCACAGTTCCCAAACTGTGCAATGAGACAACCTTATAGAGAGGCACTGTGGGGTACTTTAAATTTCCCAGGAAACACAGTGGCACGTGTTGGACACCAAGCAAACTATTAGTTGGCAGGAGTTCGCATTTTCAACATGAGATTCCTTTGGGTAACATATCTCTGCAAAGCTGAGTATTCAGTGGTTATTGTCATTGATAAAAACCAAGTATCACCAAAATCAATGTGGAAAGTAAATGAGGTTGGTGGTGTATAATCTGATTCCAAGGTTTAAGAAATTACGCGGTCCTTAAATGGAATTACATTTTCAAGTTTCTTTTAAAAAAATTCCAAATTTAAATTCTATATCATGACAAAATATGAAACAAGAGTGACAGCAGAACATTTTCATGTATGCAAATTCTTAAAATTTTAGTATTTCATACTTTCTTTTCTAGGAGATTACCAAAGTTTTATTTCATCAACATGAGGGCAACAATGAAAACAAAGAGGAAGATGTGGAATCAAGGGAGTTCATCCAGCTCAGGAGAGAAACAAAGGCAATTCCCATCCTAAGGCCATTTTAGGATGACCACTGTGCCAGTGTGCATAGCAGACTGCTACAAGCTTTATGGGGGCCAGAGGGTAGTGGCTCATGTAGGAGAAGTTCCATGCCCCCGCCTGCCTGGAACTGAGAAGATGTGTGATGTGACAATATAAAGTGGAGTTTTAAAAAATTCTATGAGTATAGTATTTAATATAATGACAGATTAAACTAAGAAAAGAAAAAAAGAAAGAAGAAATTATGCAGTCCATAACACATGCTAAGCTGTTAGGACATAAACATTTATTAAGTAGTTTGGATCAATCCACTTAATAAATGGAATTGTTAGGTATTTCTTTTGGATTAGAAATGTCTATGAGGGAACATGAACCAAGAAAGTTTGATAATCTCTGCCCCATAGCGTTTTCATTCATCCTTCCCCAGATCCTAGTCTCTAAACCCATATGTAGGCTTATATCTAGCACTTAGTGGAAACCAACCAGAGCAGTGAAAAACTTTGCTTGAGGTACAAAAACTAGATGATGGGTACAGAGGAGAATTTCTATCAAGTTAAGTTCATTCGTTGACTTAGATCACTAACATATATATTCCTCACTCATCTTCTCTATCTCAATAAATGATTAACTCCATTCACCCAGTTCCTCGTGACAGAAGCTTTAGTGTCCTCTGCTCCCTTCCCCTTTTATCTTCCCTCCTATTCACTGCATTACCAGTTCTATCTCCAAAATACATTGAGTATTTGTCTCCTTTCTTACTACCATCATCACAGCCCAAGCCCTCACTGTCTGTCAGATTCCTGCAACAGCTTCCACACTGGTTTCTTCTTCTACATTTTCCCCATCCAATCAATTTTTTTTTTTTTTTTTTTTTTTTTTTTTTGCGGTACGTGGGCCTCTCACTGTTGTGGCCTCTCCCGCTGCAGAGCACAGGCTCCGGACGCGCAGGCTCAGCGGCCATGGCTCACGGGCCCAGCTACTCCGCGGCATGTGGGATCTTCCCAGACCGGGGCACGAACCCGTGTCCCCTGCATCGGCAGGCGGACTCTCAACCACTGCGCCACCAGGGAAGCCCCAATCAATTCTTTACAGTGCAGCCAGATTGGTCTTTGACAAATGTAAATCCAATCAAATCATTCCTTTGCTTAAGAGAAAAACAAATAAAATACACGCCGGTTGGAAAGGGAGAAAAAAGACTATATTCACATAAGACACGATCACTTACATAAATGGAATCTATGAAGATGCTCCTAGAACTAGTAAGTTTAACAAGGTTGCAAGGTTAATATACTAAAACCAATTGTATTTCTATATATTAGCAAAGAATAGTTGGAAATTTAAAATTTAAGGAGTATCATTTATAGTAACATTCAAAAACATGAAATAGGTATTTAAAAAAAAAAACATGCAGAATCTGTATGCTGACAATTACAAAACACCAATGAAAGAAAGATATCAAAGAGGACCTAAATGAATGGAAAGATATATCATGCTCACAAACTGGAAGATTCAATATTGCTAAGATGTTAACTATACAGATTCAACATAATCATAAGCAAAATCCCAAAAGAATTTTTATATATATAGACAACCTAATTCTAATATTCATAGGGAACGCCCAAGACACTAGAACAGCCAAAACAAAAAGAACAAAGTTGGAGAACTTACACTAACTGATTTCAAGGCTTAGTATATAAAGCTACAGAAATCAAGACAGTATGATATCGGGTGAGTAGAGAGACACATACATCAGTGGAACAGGACAGCCCAGAAAGAGATCCACAATTATAAGGTCAATTGACATTTGACAAAGGAACAAAGGCAATACAATGGAGAAAGAAGAGTCTTCTCACCAGAAGGTGCTGGAACAATTGGATATTCACATGCAAAATGATGGACCTCAACCCATATCTTTCATCTTACACACAATTAACTCAAAACAGAAAGTACACTTAAACAAAAAACCTAAAGCTATAAAATTCTGCTCTGCATCTAAAGATGCTGTTAAAAGAATGAAAAGACAAGACAGAGATTAGGATAAAATATTCGTAAATAACATTTCTGACAAAAGACTTGTATCCAGACTACATAAAGAACTCTTAAAACTCAATAATAAGAAAATAAACAACACAATTTAAAAATGGACAATCTGAACAGAAACTTCACCAAAGAAGATATATGAATGGCAAATAAGTACATGAAAATATGCTCAACACATCATTAGTCATTAGGAAAATGCAAATTGAAATCACAGTAAGACACTACTATGCACCTGTTAGCTTGTCTAAAATAAGTATCAAATGCTGACAACAATGCCAAGCAACTGAACTCTTACACATTGCTGGTGGGAATGCAAAATACTATAACCACTTTGGAAGACAGTTTAGCAGTTTCTTAACTGTCTTCCAAAGTTAAACATACACTTACCAAAAGAGCCAGCGACCCCACTCCTAAGTATTTACCCAAGAGAAATGAAAACATACGTTTGCATAAAAACCTGAATACAAATGTTTGCAGTAGTTCCGCTCATAATCACCCCAAATTGGAAATAACTCAAATGCCCTTCAACTGGTAAAGAGATAAAACAAACAAGGCTGTTGGTACAGCCTTGCAATGGAATACTACCCAGCAATAAGAACTATTGATAAACTATTGATAAATGGAATACCATGGATGAATTTCAAATACAGTATGCTAAGTTAAAGAAGCTAGATTTTAAAAGCTACACAGGCTATGTGATTCCATGTACATGATACCCTAGGAAAAGGCAAAATTATAGGAACAGACAACAGAACAGTGGTTGCAGTTTGGGAGTGGGAGAAATGATCGCTTATACCAGGGTGTCATGTGGGATTTTGGGGGGAAGTGATGGAACTGTACTATAGCTTGATTCTAGTGGTGGCTATACACCTGTATGCATTTGTCTAAACTCACAGAACTGTACATCAAAAGGAGTGAATTTATTGTAGGTAAATTTTGAAAGATGAATTAAAATAAAAAAGAAACAAGAAAAATGTCAATTAAAAAAAAAAGTAAATCAAATCATGTCATCCCCTTATCAGTGGCTTCTCATGACACAGCACTAAATGACATAGCCCCTGCTTATTTTTCTAGCTCGTATAAGTTGTACAACTTTTCCTCTACCTTGTTTATCATTATTTGTAAATATAATTTTTTTGTTGATTATCTGTTTAATATCTGTCAGCCAGAATGGTTAATAATTATTGAATACTTACTAGATGCTGAGCACTGTTCTAAGTACTTTATGTGGATTCATTTATTTAATCCTCGCAACGGCGCTAGGAAGTATCCCCGTTTTTACAGATAGAGAAGCCAAGGCACTGAGGAGTTAAGGAATTTGATTAAGAGTCTCATAGCCAGTAAGAGGCAGAGAAACATACTGCATCCCTATTAGGTTTTATAATCTGATTTAATCTGTATATGAATCCAGTGAGATTTCCAGATGTGCACACTCAAGCCCAGAGGATTTAAGTAACATGCATAAGGATACAGAGCGAATTTGTTTTGGTATCAAAATTCAAATTCTAGGTCTTTGTGAGTCAAAAACCTGTGCCCTCCTTTTCCCTAAGAATTTAGGCTCTAGGTTGAAAAAGTATTACAGGAGGCAAAGGTAAACTACACTTGTGGAAGCTTTTACTTCTTGTGTAATAAACTGTAATTTAAGTAAGTATTTCCAAGGATTATATTCCACTTGGGAGAGCCTGTGGGTGGGAGGCGAAGTGATGTGTGACAGACGAAGGGCGGGAGAACATAACATGCTGGTTTGAACCAAGCACGATGTCTTATCAAGTTTCTTTTCCTTTACTTTTCAAACGCCCACCATGTTGACCTGCACCATCTCTGCTGTTTGCTATTCTGGTTGCGTGTGCATGAACCACACATCACGGCAAATTGCAGAATTTCTCAATCATTAAGGATTTACAATAGGTTAATTTTAAAATGGGCTGCATTTCACAGCTGCAAAGCTTTTGTCTGATTTCTCGACCAAATGAGAAGCCATTATTGGACTGAAGACCTTTCCATGGGCAATGACAAGCAAAAGAAAAAGGTTGTGTGGGCAGAACAGGCAGCTCTGCCAGGTAAGGTGAGGTAATGGTTAACAGCTCACTAAACAGACTGCCAAACTCTATGGCACAATGTATCGCACTGTTTAGTACCAAGCATGATGAGAATTTATAAGTAGATCACGGGTTCAGTGCACACGTGGGATAATAACGATATACAACCAAGGAAAGCTTTACAATCTATAGGCATAGATTGTATGCCTATAGGCAGTTTTACTGCACTTCGGTTTCACTTCACAGATATTGTGTTTTTTGTTGTTTTTTTTTTTTTTTTACCAATTGAAGGTTTGTAGCAACCCTGCTCCGTCTGATGATGGTTAGCATTTTTTAGCAATAGAGTATTTTTAAATTAAGGTATGTACATTTTTTTAGACATAATGCTGTTATTGCACACTTAATAGACTACAGTTTGGTGTAAACATTACTTTTATATACACTGAGAAACCAAAAAATTCAGGTGACTTGCTTTATTGCGATATTTGCTTTATTTCAATGGTCTGGAACCAAACCCGAAATATCTACAAGGTCTGCCTGTACCATTAATGTGGGGAGGAGGCTAAAATGCAATATGCATGCCTAACACGTTTTTCTTTCTAAATAGTTATAAGTACCATGACAGACTTGACTGATGTTGCTTGTTTTTTAAGATGTCTGTCTCACAGCCAAAGTAAGCAATTCATAAAGTATATCTGTCAGATTGAGTTTGATAAATGGTCTATCTATTGGCAGTAACAAACACCTAACTTAAAATCGTGTTACCGGTCATTAAATATCCATGCTTAACAAAGTTCACAATACACTGGATCTAATGTTTGAGCTAGGCAGGTCACTAAAATGTCAATGCATAGTTCAAATTTACTTCAACGAGTCCATCATTTACTCTCCAAGGACTTGCTAACAATTTGGGTCCAATAATGTTCATTTGTTTATTCCTTTAGCAATACATGCTGGTTACATATAACTTTATCTCTTTCCACTGACCCATTTAAAACCTGTCTATTCTTTTCAAGAGAACTGTCCTCCAGCTGGATCAATGTGTCAATAAACCAAAATGCTACCATAATAAGTAAAGATTTCCTTCCTGTTCTGCCTACTATTTAGAGGAAAAAAAAAAAAAAAAAGGTTGACACTCTTCCCTTTTGATCATCTTCCAGAGTAAACCTGGTCTTTAAAATGACTTGCTTTGCCCTATCAGCATTAATGGGCACAGACCCACAACACCTTTGAATCATTAGCTTAGGGACACAGAACTCCTTAGTTTAGTGATAACGCTCTGTGGTGACTGCGACCCATCTGAGCAAACAAAGCTTTCCAGGATTCCTTTCTCACAACTCAGCACCTCGGGTCAGTGCAGACTCTCACTGAGATACTTGGACCACAGTAGCTGTAACTTTGCCATGCACACTGCCTTCTATTTTTATATATGCTTTCTCAACAACTATATTTCTTCTTCTTTGAGAAAGAAGTTCTGGAATTATTGACAAAAGCATTACACAAACACAGAGTGACAGTACACTGCTCAAAACCCTGGAGTTCTGTTTTGTATCTTTATGTACCTTCTGAATGACATTCACGATGGATTTATTTAAATCTGCCTCCTTAGCTCCAGGTATTGGGGATATCAAAAACCACTCAGAAGAGGTTGAAAGTTTAAAAATGGTTACAATAAATTATCTGTATCAGCTGTCACAGTCCCTAAATACCTTCCTCAAAAACAAAGATCTTTTTTTCCCAAAACACACTACAAATACCTTTCATAAAATCCAATATTCTGGAGTTGATAGGAAACTTGGAGGTCATCAAATCAAACACTTTTATTCTGAAATATCTAAGTACTAAAGTGCATCCTGCATTATGTCTATGAATTAGTGTATCTTTATGGGTGTGAACATTCATGCATTGAGGAGATTATAAAACCAGATGAAATAGCAAATTCATTACTTTGGTAACTTGTACTCAAAACTAACTTAATGTTTTTACCTAAGATATTTATTTTTTTGAATTAATTTTTATTGGAGTATAGTTGCTTTCCAATGTTGTGTTAGTTTCTTCTGTACAGCAACTAAGAGATTTATTTTCCTTCAGAGATATTTACTTTTAAAATTATTGACTGAGATTTTTTTCCTTCTTGGGGAAGGGAAAGGGAGGGAATGAACAGTTTTTGAACACCTGCTTTGTAGCCAGCACTGTGCAGGGCACTTTATATACTTTATTATCCTTCATGCTAGAGGAAAAGGAAACTTTTATTGTTGTTCACTCCTAATCAAGAAATTACTAAATAACTAAATGCTAATGGAGTATCCTTTGCAGTCACCATAAACTACAGGCAATGTGCGGATCCCTTTAGGTCATGTTAAGTTTAATGTGATATAATCTTCTAAAACAGAAACGGTAAGAAACACGGGCTGCATGAGAAAAACAAACAAAAATGAGCAAACAGACAAAAAACTCACCAGCCTCCAGTGCCATGGGTTGGCTAATACTGGTGTGGAGAAAAGAGGCCTGGACAGAAGTTAGGAGGAAATCTCTATAGTGGGGAGGGAAAAGATGCGGGAGTAGACAAAGGAAGTTCTCAGCGTCCTAAGTCACGTCTGTGAAATTAAAGTGCTTTCAGCCGAGTAATACACAACAGAGGACGATTTCAGTGATGATTAGAGCTATTTAAATTTTTAGTAGGCTCCAGTGATTTAAAACAGTCTTTTCTGTCCGGGAAACCGGTTTATCTGCTTTTATTTTCAAACTTGGGGGCGGGGCGGGGGGGAATCTTTGCAAAGAATTATTCATGTATGTAAAATGCACAAAAATACTATTATGTAAAGATGTCTACATTTAGAAGTATGTGATTGCCCAATTTTTGAGAGATGAGAACTCACATTTGGAACCAGATTAAATCTCTCACTTAGCTCCCTCCCTCCCCCACGCCCACACTCTGTTAGGTTTTCATTCTAGTCCAGTCCTGGTGAGGATATATGGCAATGCGTCCTAGCGGGAATAAAGAGCAAAAAGTACATGGGCAATCCTCCCCTTACCCCCCCCCCCCAACACACATATCTTACCACTCAACTGCTCTTATCAAGCCTCCAGAGAGTATATTCTGAATAAGGTAGCCGTGGTCGCCTATGAGGAACGAAATTATTCTCTGGACTATAGTGCTAAACTACATGGAATTAAGTCTGAAGATTAAAATAAGGTGGGTGGCTTTTCACCTTTCCTCTGAAAAGTACCTAGCACAATCCTGATGCTTCATAAAAATAACATATCAGGTAAGTGGCATGCTTGGCAGGAACGCTTTTAAATCGCATGTTACAGGATATTCTCATCCTAGTGCGCCTCCCTCGAATTTTGACTAAGTCAGCTCAGCCCCACGACTACAGAAAGCACTGAGTGAGTCTCCGACGATGCTCCTCCCACCAGTGCCAACCTGTGCCAACTCTTAGGCCAGGACACCTGCCACCCTGAGCTCCCATGGCTTCCGCAGTGGTGGATGTTGTGCCTCTGGCTCACTGCTTGAGGGTCTGCTCTGACCAAATGACAATACAGGAAGGATGTTTGTTTGGGGGGTTTATTCAGAATTGGAGTGCTGGAAAGTAACAAGGTGCGAACACTCACAGCCAGCTGCTGGCTGCCACAGAAGAAAGGGCGATCACCTCCTGGTACTGTTCTGTGCCCGAGGGCTCCAAATCGTCACCGCTTTAACTTGCTACCACACTTCAGATGTTACCACTCTCGTTTCCATTTTTGCTTTTGAAACATTCCAGGAACAACTGAATCCTACCCATCTAATTGGTGCCAAATTTACATACAGTCATGTCCCCCCCACTACGGTGTTCAGTGGACATTCTAGTCATTGTCTGTCCTTAGGAAAGGGCGGGGGCTAAGTCCCTGTTTTAACCATCACACAGTACAGCCTGGAGTTTCACCAGCAGATGAATGCTGGGTAGCCCCACTCCAGAGCCTGCTGATGGCACAGCAAACAGCTGAATTTAACCCCTAATTAATCATGAAATATCAACTCCCAGTTAAAGAGGCTGGCAATGATTTGGTAAGTTAGGGGAAGTGGCAGAGTGAACATCTGGGATTTTTTGTTTTAATCTGACATAATAAAAGGAAAAGTAGCTCATTCTTACATTTCTTTTTGCTGGTTTTTTTTTTTTTTGGCTTAAATAACTCTTTAGAAATCGAAATCCAACAGAGAACAATTATGTTAATAACGCCAGGAAATCTGTTTGCTTTGTTATATTGGGCTTCAAAAGCACTTCAACTGAACTTACATTTGTGATCACAAGTAATGCCTGTTCTTAAATCCATTTAAAATGTTTACTTTATTACAGCTTATTATAAACGTGAGTCTGAGATGCAGCGCCATGGCTGCTCAATTTCCAGGCCACAATTTTATGATAATCATATGAAATGTATTCCTGTGTCAACAGAACTGCCTAACAATGCCCCAAATGGGGTTGTTCACAGCACTGGACGCAGGGTAACTGCTACAAGCAGAGAGCTCTTCACTGGAGAATTTTAACTGAGTTTGTAACATGTACTCTTTTGCTACACTTAGCTCAGTTTAATTACTATGATCTCAGAATAGAGTTGAGCTCCTACAAGAAAACCGACCCTACATACCGAAACGTGACTGGGATAAATGGGTTCTGTTATTTTATTGTATGGTTGGAGACTCTTTTTGGATAGCCTTCCAATACCAGAGGGGATGAGACTGGAGAATTCTTCTGTACTTGATGTCCCCCTACTGCACACAGTGATAATAAGGTACCTGGAAGATACCTTCTGTCACCCCGGCATCTCACAAAGGAGTAAGGGAACATGTAATATATGCAGATCCAATAACTGGAAACAGAAAATGGGTCTAGAGGTGCCCCTCCCTCTCCAATATTGGCTTCTCCACACACTCATGCCTTCCTCGCTTTCGTGACAAGTAGCCCATGTAACTGCCTAGTTGTTGGAGTTGAGACCTCAAGCAACACTTTCCCAACTCAGCATTTTTTGAGGCTCTATTATGCAGGTACCAGGCCAAGCGTTTTTACGCTCATTATTTCCTTCATAAGATCTATCCGCATGCAGTGGACCGTCTACTTTTTAGAGGGAGGGACAAGCATGTACTGGCGGGAACCAGGATCATGTGGGAGTGAGCCGTACATTATTTTTTGCTTCACTCTTTCGTTTCTCCTCCTAGGACCGCCTCTCTGAATGGATAACAGGTCTGTGCAAATGCTCAAACAACCTTAAGACAATTCACTTTTTATACCTCACTGTTTTAGAAAGAGTACCAAGCCCAGAATCCTGGCTGAAAAGAGAGCACAGGAGCTCACCTAGGCCACCTCTCTTTTTAGACTGAAAACACAGGTTCACAGAAAGCCTACAATTTGTCCAAAGCATATGGCTCTGCAGGGGCAGACTCAAAATGAGGGTCCAGACACCCGGCATTTCAGTTCCGCACACTGACCCTGTGGTCTACAAGACTATCTTTCACCAGCAAAATGGGTAACTCTGCAGGCCAAATTCTTACTTGCAGTTTTGCAAGTTTCACCAAAGAGGAGAAAAAGGTTTGACCCAGTTTATCTAATGTATTAAAAATAGTTTATATCCCAACCTACTATGGACACACACACATACACGTTTCATTAAACAATTTATATTCCAACTTGGTGCATTTTGCTATTTTTTTTCTTCTATTTCATTTCATGAAAACAAAAACAAACAAAACTGGTTGAGATCCACTAAACTGCTTTCAAGACCAACCACCAAAGTTAGGAAAAAAAAAACCTCACAGAGGATTCTAATAATAATAATTTCAAACAACTAACAAGGAAGTAGGGGAGGCATTTTACCTTTTCTAGCGGGAACTGCATAAAAAATGGAGGCAGACAACCCTCAGGACAGCAAGCCAGACCCCACCGGCTGGCTCCTCCACCCTTCCCCACGCCCTCGCCCTTCCCAGAATGATACACTGTGCTGAGGCTTCCCTGGGCCAGGCAAACACGCTCAGCCGTTTCTCCAGTTGTCCCTCTCTGGCACAACATGCTGGCCAAGAAGAGCTGATACTTGACTTTAATAATTTCAGATGACACTTTTCTCTAGAGAATTGGGTCTGTTTTGTCAGCTCCTGAAATACCACGTGATATACTATTTCAGAGTATAATTTCTTCCTTCTGTTTACATTCTCCCTCATTAGATGGTAAGCTCCTTGAGCAAACAAAACAAGGACCCTCGTTTTGCTCACTGCCAGATCCCACTGAACACAAAAGAGGTGTTCAATAAATATATGTTTAAAAAAAAAAAAAAACCTTGATGAGCATTATACAAAGAAATTATAGAAGTGACATCAGATTTTGAAACATTCCAGCCACTATTAAATGATTTTCACCCCCTGGACTGGTCAGGCTCTCACATCATCCTCTCTTCCCCTCTGGCTAACCAGCTCTCTTTTGTCAGGATCACCTTCTCTGGGAAACCTGCTCTGACTCCACAGACTCTCTGCTTCATTGATGTGCTCTCACAGCACCTTATTCTTCCCTTATCTTAGAAAAATGGCCTAGTGAATTCTCTACGTCTTCGGCTTGACAATAAGCTCCATCAGGATGGAGCTTTAATACAGTGCCTTGCACACAGTACATCCTCCATTAAAAATTTTACATGCAAACATGCATGAAAAGTTATGTACTTCTGGCCTGAAAAACCAAACCAAACCAAAATAGAATAAATCCAACCTAATGACCTGGTTATACGGGTAATTAGTAGTTGACTCAATCACAGCTTTCTGAGTAGAAGTCCTTTTAAACCATGCTGCCGCATAAAATTAGGCTTTTCCTTTGTGGATGTGGGTATGACTTCTAGTGAAAGAGGAAATAGGATGTCAGCTACTGGGGAGAACTGAAGGGGGAAACAGGGAGGAGAAAGTAAGCAAACACCATCCACCATGCATTTCTATGTCAGATGGAAAACAAACACACAAAAGTTTAGGCATCCCGTTGCATCATATTCATTATAAACCAGGAATTTTCTGCTTCCTAAAATATTAAAGATAATGATGCATCCATCCACCCAGTATTTATCAATATTGTTCACAGTAGGAAAAAAGATAAATGTATCCTTCCTTTTTGTATCAAATATACAAATAGGAGAAGCACTAGAAAAATACACAGTGTAAATATGCAAATTTTAACTAAGTAATTCATTTACATAGCTCCACTCACAGGAACTCAAACATCTTTGTTAACATTAACCCTTCACATTCTCGTGAGCTAGTTTTGCAAGATTCCTATTTTAAACAGTGACTTAGGACCCATGTAAATAAGGATAAATTCAAAATAGTTTCTGCCTTCCTGTCTGCCACTCTAAAATGAATCTACATTTCCTTCTTAAAATAATTTTCCATAATAAATCTTAAGAAAGATCTCCATCAAAATTTCCTACAAAATCTGCAAATAGTAGGGTCAGCAAACTGTCTCAAGAAATATGATTTGCCAAGTTAGTTCAATAAAAATATTCAATAGGACACAAGCTGAAAGGCTATAGACCAAGAAAAGACATACGACAAGACACTGAGAGTCTGCCTTGAGGGTATAAAACGTTGGTTTCGAGTCTCTAATAATTGATCACTTTATTAATGATCCAACAGAGGACTTAATGAATAGCCTACTAATAGGATCTAAATTCAAATTCGAAGCATCTTTTGAATCTCCATTAGGAAAAGTAATATAATGAAAATTTTAGAGAAGGTATTTTTGCAGAAAATAAAATGTAACTTGGAAAAAATACAAAAGATGAAGTCCTGGTAAATATTTAGTATGTAAGGGAAAATGGAAAGGCTGTCATCACTGTGGAGAAAGAAATGATAGTAGACAGATTATCAGAAAAAGATTTAAAATAAGACATTCCACTATTTTTATATACTATTGTTATTATTAACAGTTCTCACCCCCTTTGACAGAAAGAGTCATATTACTGTAGCAGGAGGCAGAAGTTTGGAGGAAAGACTTTCTTGAAGGAAGAAGAAATATCCCACTGATGGATGAAGAACTGGGCTTAAGTTTGAGTAGGTTGCTAGGCTCTTTTTTCCATTCTTCTTTCTATATTCACCCAGAAAACTACAAAATGCCTGTATAAAGTAACAGGGAAGAAATAAACACAGAGGCATTCATTCCTTTGCATTTTTTTTTCTGTGTTTGGGGTGTGTGTGTGTGTGTGTGTGTGTGTGTGTGCACGCACGTGTGGGTGTGTGTATGATATGTATGTTTATGATGTATACATATTTTTTTCAATTTTAAATAACAAATGCAGAGCTTTTAGAAAGCCTGTAGGTGATATTTGGATACAAAAAAATTTCTAAAATGGAGACAGAGTAATAAATCAAACCCTGCAATTGAGGCTCAGATAGAAACAGAAAGCACCTCTGTCATTTTTTAACCTTCCAAGGCCTAAAGATGAACAAATCCCAGCCCTCAAACACACATATACAACTGCCTGTGCAATCAGAAAATGACAGATTCAGGAGGAGATTCTACATGCTTGATAATCAGCCCTGTAATCTTTCCTCTTCCCTATACCACACTGGCCAACATACAATTTAATTTCATCATTTGGATGTGTGTGATTATTTTTATTTATAGCCTCCAGATCTGCAGATATAGAACTTGTGGTTTCTAGTATTTACTCTACCTGAAGGTGTATCACAGGTACAACACTCTCCTGCTCTTTGGAATGGGAGTAGGGGTACTTTCTCCTTTTTAAGAGATACAGGTCATTTGCACAACAAATACTTCTTCAGCTTGTATTATTGTACAGTCATATTCTGATGAGTCCAAAGAGCTTCCCCTACCACCACCTGAGGGGAGGGAGGGAGGTGGGAGGACATTTCTCAGAAAGAGACCAACCACAATTCCTCTATGGCTGGGGCCATCTTCTAGCACCCGCCCTGCAGAATGAGCAGGAAGGCCTCTTCCGACTGCTATCTCTGACACGCGTACTGCACGTGTACTGCTGAGCTCCTTGGAGTAGATCCAGTTCTTTTAGGAAAGCCAGCATGGTTGTGACATCTTGTAGACCTAACTTATTCTGAATTCTGCTCTATAAGGAAGACTGTTTTAGAGTAATTCCAATTTATTATTACTAATTAATATATCGCCCTTTGGTAAACCAGACCAAATTTATAAGGAAGAGCAGACATATGTTACCATGAGGTCACAGACTGTGTTTACAAAATTCAGACAGCTAGTGACAGAAGGTTTCAAGCTTACTTGCCCCTGACTCCAAAGCTCTTAACCATGTGATCTGACTAGAATTCTCAAGGCATTTATTTTATTTGACTTTGAATGTCTTCACTTTCTTTTATAAATCCTTAAAGTCAAATAATCATAAATGACTATATTTTAGTTTAAAAAGGATGCTAGACATGATTTACTGAAAAACCGTATTTTTAATTAAAAAAAAGAAACTCTTTTAAGACAAAGACGAGAACCCCAAATCTCATACCCAGTCCTGAGATCCTTCCAACATACCAGACTGCTTCCTTTTAACTTCTTCAAATAACCACACAGAGTGCAATTTAAGGACAATTCAGTATTTTCCTCACCTTGCTAGATTACTGAGACAATTTAGGAAAGAGAGTGCTACAAAAGAATATAAGGAACTGTGGAGTAGGTAGAACTAGATTAAAATCTTGATTCCAGTGCTTTTGACACATTTGTGGTGTGCTCCGTGCTGTACAAGCCTTAGGCTCTATGCTACGCCACTCTATGCTGTTCAATTTTTAAGCCATGTAACCTGGAGCACAATGCCAGATGGTTCCTATTGGGTCTGCATGAGTTAACCTATGTAAACCTTTTGGTAGACATAGGGGGCTGCAATTCTGTTAGCCTGCTTTCCTGTTATTTCCTGGGGTTTATTCTGCACTCAATTTATATTAGGAAAATATGATCATGTATTACAAACAGAAGAATTCTTATTCTATTTCTGTTAACTTCCATTTTAAACGACAAGAAAATAAAACTAAATAAACTGAAGAAACTAAAGCCCATGCAGTTCACCTTGACTTATTCAATATATGCTTTACTGAATATGCTTTATAGAGCATATTTATATGCTTTTATATAGCCTAAGACTATTAATGGTAGTAGAGGAAGGCAAACAACTGACTGTTTGGTTTATTTTCATTCTATTCTTTGTTAACCTGAATTGGAAAAGTGGCTATTCCACGAGGTTATTTATAAATTAAAACCAAAGTGATACCTGGCTTTGAAACAATACCTTGAACTCCAAATCAAAATGCCTCCTTAAGTTAGAAGCCTGCAGCACAGACAGAAACTCTCAAGCACAGCCACATGCTCTACTTTTTTAGAAGAGGTGTATCGAGTTTTAGGCAGCCCAGGTTCCCTACAACAAATATCCAAGAAGCATACCTGTGGTGTTAGTTATGTACTCAGTTTCTCATGTCACAATTCCTCATATGAAAGAAAAATGTAAAAAGATCAGAAGATCCTAATGTTCTGGATCCCAAGGTGATAAAAGAACAAGGTCCCTATTTGTAATGGCTCATTAAATGCCTTAGAGAAGAAGTGATAGGGGGGTAGAAGGAAACACCATTTTTTAAAATGACTTTTATAAGCCTAGATTTGTGCTAGATGGTTTATCCACACTATTCTATAGAATTCACATCATGATTTTAAGAAGTAGATGCTGTCATTTCCATTTTATAGATATAAAACCAAGGTACATACATTGGATGAGAATCCCACCAGATTCGTCTAGTTCTGAAGTCTATCCTAAGGTTCAGGGATTGGTTTGCTTTTCAACTGAATGGCAAATCATCCTTGTGCAATTTAATAGATTCATGAAAAAATTTCCATAAAGATCTCTAAAAGCTAATTATGAAGTTAATCCCACACCCCATAAAGGGCATAAACATGTCTCACACACCAGCCTGCCACATTTCTCACAACTAAATTTCAGCAAAAAAGCACAAGAGCCAAAACAAACTAAAAAACTGAAGGGTTCTATTTTTTTGGATAAGATATACTTTTTCTTTAATCTGCCAGATTTCTCTATTGGTTACATAGCATGAGCAATTTTCTCACAGGAAATCTCTTGTATTTATAGCAAGCTAATTACTCTCTAGAAGTGACTGTCATATGTATGTGGATGGTTTTGGATTCAATTTTGTCAAAAGCTGGGAAATTAATTCATGCCTCATCCCATGCAAGCCTTATGTTTTAAGAGATTAAAGGCCACTGCAAAGACCTATTACCAGGGAATTTCTGAAGACTACCCTTAATTTAAAAATACATTAATCTACTTCTTTTTGGATGATATAATCTATGAGCCTGTTTGTTATGGTCAGCTCAATGTTCTACCTAATTGTGAGGGAAATACCTGTTTATTAGAAATAACAGCTTTTTGCTTTAAAGTTCAGACCAAAAAAAAAAAAAAAAAAAGAAAGCTTGCATCTTAATCATAAATGTACTGCATTAAGACATAAAAACAAAAGACTCCAGCAAATAAGAAGCTCACTAATTTTATATACCAAAAGCTACAATATGCTATTTACTACACAGTCAACTGTTTTCTCTCAAGAGAGAGATGTAAGTAACATTTTGCAAACTTCATTTTGTTGAAATATATTCCCGTCTGCTGAGCTTCTTGTTTTGTACCAGCAAAAGTGAAATATGCTACTTTTGCTACTGTCAAACAAAAAACATTTAAATGATTACCAATTTTGATTCTTGCTCTAATTTTTTTCAGCTGCATATGGTAATACATTTCAAAAGATGATGTCAGGGATGCCACTTTACTATAGCAAAGTATTAAAACAGACATTTGGTGTTATCAACATTTGCTGCACCCCTGAAGAACAATATGGGGAACTTTTTTTATTTTAGAGGAGGCGACATCTACTTCTAATCTATATTGAGTCCCTGTAAAGCATGTGCTACTACCATAATAAAGGTCTCCAGCAGTTATGAGGCTTTTGTATAAGTGACCCTAAAAAGTTTAATGGGTTTCCAAGACCACTCATCAACATACAGAGAGCCTACTATTCACCTACTTCAGTCTGTGTGATATATGCTTTCTCGATTCAAACATGGAAAGTTTCAGTGGCAAGTAAAGACCTACGCGTGTAAAATCTTAAAAGTTAATCAGAATTCAGGAAAATATTAGATTTCACAGGCAGTATATATTATTTGCCAAGTAAGTGACACAAATCATATACCACTCCCAGAAAGAAAGGATGGCTCCTTCCCAGATATTGGCTCATATCTCCCGTACAGTTCTTATTGTATTATTCTTTTTGCTATTAAGCTATTTGTATACATACCTTAAGAGCCTAGAATAGGCAGATTTAAAATTTTTCATTTCTGAATCCCACCACGGTACTGAAAAATACCCAGCACTCGGTACATGCTCAATCAATGTTTACTTGAATACCTGAATAAATGAATGACTGGTGACGATGATAAAGGTGATGAAGACAGCAGCCACACTCAGGGTCAGGTGATGTCCTAGGTGCTTCGCATGCATTAACTAATTTACTGTTAGTTTTCTCTTGGTACTTTACAAATGTGGACACTGAGGCACAGAGGGACCAGCTTGCCCCGACTCATCTAACTCCTTCATGCCCTTCAATTCTGGGCTTAAAAGGTGACTTCTTTAGGGAGGTCCTCCCAACCCATGAGACAAAGCTACAGACACTTGCCCTCCATCCAAACAACCCCTTTATCTTCCCTATCATTACAGTCGTCACTCCTGAAGAACTGATTTAATCAGCAGTCTTGTACATTACACAGTGAGCTCCATAAAGGCAGGGACCATGTCAGTCTTATTCACTGCTCTAACTCCAGTGCCTATCAAAGTGCTTGGCACATAATGGGTACCTAATAAATTTAAGCTTCATGACTGAGCGATGCAGGTAGCCATTACATTTTCATTTAAAGAATAAGTAACAAACATGAGCAAATCTGAGGTGATCTGAAAGAGTCAATATAACTGCCCAGTAGGCATCTGAAGATTCAAAACTGTGGTTTAAGAGAAGAATGAGGTAAAGATTTGAGAGGCATCTTCAGGCTGTTATTCCATGGCTATAAATGATCACAACAAAACTGTGACACTATGGTTGACCCATTTCTGAATACATATTATTTGTATATTAAGGAGAACCCAACATCTTATGTTTCTGTTGTAAGCCCCCAAAAGAAAAATTCCAAAAGGGGCCTTATTAAATAGTAAAATTAATTAAGATGAAACCATTCTTTAAGAGGTTCCTCTTTTTTTTTTTTTTTTTTTTTGCAGTACACGGGCCTCTCACTGTCGTGGCCTCTCCCGTTGTGAAGCACAGGCTCTGGACGCGCAGGCTCAGCGGCCATGGCTCACGGGGCCCAGGTGCTCCGCGGCATGTGGGATCTTCCCGGACCAGGGCACGAACCCGTGTACCCTGCATCGGCAGACGGACTCTCAACTACTGCGCCACCAGGGAAGCCAAAGAGGTTCCTCTTAATAACAGTATAGTGCCTTTATGAGAGTGCCTGGAATCTGCCATTAGCATATTTCTAGTTTGGTAGAAAAGCTTCCAGCTTATATTAAAGCTCCTGTGTGTTTTCTTTTGTTTGTTTTTTGTTTTGTTTTTTTTTTTGCGGTACGCGGGCCTCTCACTGTTGTGGCCTCTCCCGTTGCGGAGCACAGGCTCTGGACGCGCAGGCTCAGCGGCCATGGCTCACGGGCCCAGTGGCTCACGGGCCCACTGCGCCACCAGGGAAGCCCCTGTGTGTTTTCTTTAAGATGACCATGGTGAAGCTGAAATACACTGCTACCGTGATTATACACCAGAAGCACTCAAGCAGTAGAGATGAGTCCTGTGTTGTAGGGACAAGCAAAGCGTTTAAACCTGCAGATGTACCTAAAAGAGGCATATGGATTATAAACCACACTACACCGCTACTGTGACAACAAATGTGAAAACTCCGGCAAGGCACTGGCTGACAAAAGAATAGAAAGCAGAACTGGTTCAGTCACTCTGCTTGACAAACTTGAAGATACACCTATGTTACGGGAAAAGTATTGTAAGTTTCAAACCTGTTTTACGTCACTTGATGCAGCTGTGAGTAGCAGTGACAGAGACATCAACTACTGCCACCGTGAAGAAAGGGAGACGGTGAGGAAAGGCAGCAGCGGGCTCACTGAAGAAAAGAAACCACTGCAAGTGAAAGAACAACATTTCTGAGCAGAGCTGCTAATGCTTTTTGCCTTCTTGGCCATATTTACACTTATACAGCCAGTAAGCAGAACCACATTCAAATATTTAGGACCACGAGAGCAGCGTACGTAATTAAGAGAAATAAAGGGTAAGTCTGTAGGCCCTTCCAGCAAACAAAACAGTACCAGTAGTGCAGTACTGTCTTAAGGCAAATATGGCAGAATTAACACCTCCTTATTAAAAAAAGAAAAAACAGGAACACAATGTCAGTGAATGAAAGTACTACACTTTTCCAGGAGGATGTGGAGACACCTTTAGGCCCACTGGTCAAAGCTTATGGATGCATATAATCAGGTGCAAATTAAGGTTATTGATTTAACAAGCTTAGTCACCTAATTTTCCCTAGAAATTTTGGCACTTTTTAAGTTACTCACAGGAAAAAAAAAAAAGAAGCAAGAAAGGAACTGCCAGAATGTGACTTTGAGAAATAATAGCTGACAGCAAATCACCAACCCTGAAGCACAGTAATCTTGGGCCACTTTCTGAGGCAGTAACTGGCTTAAGAGATATTAACAATTCCTGAAGCCATCACTTTATTAAAGTACAGGCAAATAGTCCAAGACAATACTCAAAATAAAAGTTCTATAAATTATAGGACACTTTAAGAAGGTAGGGATACTTCCAATTTATCAAAGGAAAAAATTAACATAAATGCTTGCTTAGAAAAGGTACATGGGAAAATTTTCATTAAATGATGATGTTGTTGGGTCACTGATCTCTCTACCGTCCTGCGTTTCTACAGAGCTTGCTCTGTTCAATGCACTGTTGTTGTATGGGCTGACTCCCTTGGAATACTTTTTTTCTTTTTTTTTTGCGGTACGCGGGCCTCTCACTGTTGTGGCCTCTCCCGTTGCGGAGCACAGGCTCTGGACGCGCAGGCTCAGCGGCCATGGCTCACGGGCCCAGCCGCTCCACGGCATGTGGGATCTTCCCGGACCGGGGCATGAACCTGTGTCCCCTGCCTCGGCAGGCAGACTCTCACCCACTGCGCCACCAGGGAAGCCCCCTTGGAATACTTGATCAACGTCTCCAATGGAAAATTTAAGTCAGCAATATTTACACAAAAACAGTGTTGTAAAGAACAAAGGGAGTGGGCTTAGGGAGTCAAGAAAACCTGCGTTCAGATCCAATTATATCATTTACTGGTTTGCATGACCACGGGCAAGTTCTTTAACCTCTCTGTATCTCAACTTTCTCATCTGTAAGTAGAAATAATATTTACTTTATAAGACTTTATAAATATTAGAAGGTATAATATGTCCTGGGCATATAATACGTGCTCAATAAAAATGATTTCTTTGCTCTTTATAAAAATACCTTATTTTTTTCTATTCCTAGTACAATTAAAGTCATATGTTACCATTCCATTTATGCCATAGATGTTTCTGTAAATGATCATTGATCTTAACAAAAACATCTAACTTTAAAAATAATGTCAAAGGTTGTTATGTCCAAAAGAAAGAATACATATCAAACCAAAAATATGCAAATTCTATTACTGTGTAGTATATCACTAGAGTTCAGGTTTCTGCTTCCAGATTACCACGCAGAAACACTGAAGGAAATGTTTAATGAAAATGGTACACTAGAAGAGCTAAATTTTTAGACCTATTTATGTATTATTTATAAATAATTATTATTTATTTTTAAGTCAATAATAGTCTTGATGCTATGTTTTTAAAGTCACAATTTTGACGGTAATTCTCTAAAGAAGCTGTGAATGCAACAATAAAGGGTCAAATATCACCTTCAATGGGGAGAAAGGTATAATGAACTGATTTCTTTCTCACAATAAAAATCTGCACTGAACAAACCTGAACCAATCAATCTGTTGTCTTTTTCCAGGATACAAATCTCCTGTGAAAACTATGTCTAACAGACTTGGGCTTAATCTTAACTTCTCAAGACACACAAAAAGAGATGAAAATAACTGAAATAACAACTATGGAAAGGCAAGATCTTCAATGACTTGAACTGTCAGATTCAAAAGTATAACTAGTCACATTAAGAAAGGTTCTCTAGGGCATTCATTTCCTGTCACAAATAATAGTTCCACTTGAACAGCAAGAGAATATCAGAAAAAAACAAATAGAAACATTAATTTGAACTATTTTTATATTAGCTCTACTTCAAACAATATGAAGAAGATATAAAAATATTTTACTACCTGACAGTTATGACTTTAGGAATCCAGGACCCTTTTGTCATTGTCCATGGCAGTGAGCATTACTATTAGTTACTTTAGCTGGGTCTAAAGAAGCCATCTGAAATACTGATACAAATCAGCAAGAAAATGTCAGTTTTTGACGGTGAGTTTGGTTCTCAGCTAAAATTCTGGTGTTTCTCTAAAAAGGTATTAGTCCCTGCCCAGTTCCAAATTACAAATTCTTAAAGCGGTCTGTATAGTTTTGCTGTTAGTGTGTTTTTTTTCTTTTTAACTCTCTAACACCAATTTACCTCTTCAACCATATCTCGTATTACTTCCTTACATAAACTTTTTCTTTTATACTCAAGGCAAGACTTTATAGTTCCACTCCACACTTTGCATTTTATACTTCCCTAAAACACCTGTCATTCTCCTATTCCTGCAAGGAGTAAACAGAGAAAGACAAAGTCTTTCTTACACACACACACACCCTACTATTCACCTAATTGGCAGGACAACACAGTTCTCACACACACACACACACACACACACACACACACACACACACCCTACTATTCACCTAATTGGTAGGACAACACAGTTCTCACACACACACACACACTCACCCTACTATTCACCTAATTGGTAGGAAAACACAGTTCTTATTTCCTTTGTGAATCCCACTTCAACTACCCCAGCCCAGAGTTTTTCCTCAGCTTTGGACATCTATAGCTAATTCCAAGCATCCGACACATCACATCCTACCTTCTGTTGTTAATTATCTTTTTACAAAGAGATTCTTTGCATCTCACCAGTCAGACTATAAATAAGTTAGGGGCATATAAAATATTTTTTTTATTTTACGGTATTTTTTATTGAAATATAGTTGATTTACAATGTTGGGGTAGTTTCAGGTGTACAGCAGTGTGATTCAGTCATATGTATATATATATTTTTCAGACTCTTTTCCCATACAGGCTATTACAAAACATTGAGAAAATAGCTTATTAATCTTTATATCCCTGTCTTCACCAAAATACTTTGTACATATATACCTAATCAATGTTTCTTTTTGACTAGCAGGTAAGTTTTGAGATAAAAAATTGCCAAGAGACTAGTACATATAGTCAAAGGAATAGGGAATTGTCACCATTAGAGGGGAGTGGGAGTTAGGGAAAATGAGGGGACAAGAGCACAGGAAAGCCCAATGGAAGGAATTTATATTTGCTACAGTGGGCAACAGGAAGCCACTCTTGGTGATGATTTAAAAATGAAAAGAAGGGCTTCCCTGGTGGCGCAGTGGTTGAGAGTCCGCCTGCCAATGCAGGGGACACGGGTTCATGCCCCGGTCCGGGAAGATCCCACATGCTGCGGAGCGGCTGGGCCCGTGAGCCATGGCTGCTGAGCCTGCGCGTCCGGAGCCTGTGCTCCGCAACGGGAGAGGCCACAACAGTGAGAGGCCCACATACCACAAAAAAAGAAAAAAAAACCAAACTAGTGTGGGATAAACTTAAGAAAGGTTCTGAAGGCCAGAAACAGAGACTGAATTTATGCTAGAGAGTGTCAAGATGCCTAAAATAGAAACTATCAAGGAGTAGAAGGTTTGAAGGAAGAAGCGATGTGGCTCTACCTCAAGTCCCTCAGAAGAGGTGGCCATTAGTTAACAGCCAACAGGACTGAGTGAAGAAGAGGCCTGGGCTCAAGGGAAGTCAATCTATTAAGGACATTTGGCACTCCACCAAGAATAAGAAGAATTCAAAAGAACGGACTTGTCTTCACTTTTCTCTCCCAAACTATAATTTTTCATAATTGTATTGATTTAATAAATCATTCAGGCCAGTAAAGGCATTTGAAAATCCTCAGCAGGCTTAAGATTTTACTTATTATGGATAAGACTGAGCCCTACAGAGCATGGAAGTCTGTATCTTTTAATAGGATACAACAGAACGGAATAGTTCATCACTGGTAGTAACTTACCCTCATCAGTACAATTTCTACCTTTGCCTTGTGTGGCTCCATTTCACTCCAGAAATCTCCACTTTGTGACATCTAATGACCTTCATCATATGCATGTGGCCTTATTTCATTCATCCTTTTGCTAAACCATCACCACCCTGAGAACGTCTCCTTGCTTATTTTCATTGTCACTGCCTTTTACATCGTCCAATTACTCTTGTGCTATGCAACCAACCTACTCATCCTGAAACTTAGAAAACATCTGTTCCTTCTCAGTGCAACTCTGCTCTAGTTCCTTCTGCAGCTAAAATCAGCCCTGAGTCACCAAAATGTGTCCAAGATACACTGATCTTGAAAAACATTAAAATGCTTTAATTCCATCTATGCTCACAAGGCATACACAACTTTGAGTCAAAAAATGAGAGACTGTTTTTCACTGTATCTAGCAAAACTGCCACACCTGGTTGAAAAAAAAAAAAAACTATTGCGGGCTTCCCTGGTGGCGCAGTGGTTGAGAGTCCGCCTGCCAATGCAGGGGACACGGGTTCGTGCCCCGGTCCAGGAAGATCTCGCATGCCCCAGAGCGGCTGGGCCCGTGAGCCATGGCCGCTGAGCCTGCGCATCCGGAGCCCGTGCTCTGCAACAGGAGACGCCACAACAGTGAGAGGCCCGCGTAACGCAAAAAAAAAAAAAAAAAATTTATATACCTGATTTCTTCCCAGCTGGTTCTTGAAGAAATAGATTTCTAGAGACTATTTCAAATTAATAACCATGTAATACTTTCACCCAAATCTCGTGGATATTAAAAAGTAATAAAGGCAAAGTAAAAAGCATTTAATTCAAAAGGAAAACAACTAGGAGGGTTGGGCCTTCTAAAAAATCATGGCTGAGGAGAAACATATGACACAATAAATTCCAAACTAGATGCTTTGGGAACAAAAGGAAAACACTCCATAACTATATCAGAAGATATTTTAATTAGAAGCCTTTTAATATTTCAGCAGTTCACAAATGTTCTCAATACAAGAACTCTCAGCTCTTAAAATTAACAACTAATGAACAAAAACACTCAACAATGACTAAATAAGTAGTAGAAGTAAGATTAAAACTTTGAGCTCTTTATACTCCCATCTCTTTGGATGTAAATAAACCACAATGACTCTACCTTGATCCTTGTGGTGGAACCACATTTCCTTTGGTCAAGCCATTTAGTACAATCCGTGTCTTAACTAGTATTATACCAATTACAGAGATAATTTTGGCCTGCTATAAAATCAAAACTAAGAAGGGCTTCAAGAATTACAATAATATACTATATATGGTAATGCAACATAAATAGTAATTAGTACACTAAATAGTATACACTAAAATAATACTCCATAGGAGGCAATATAATGTAAACTACCTGTTGGCACTGTAACCTTCAGTGTGTCACTAAGCCTTCTATGTTTTCCTGATCTGTAAAACTGAACATGCTACAAGTACCTACACTTTACAGGTTGTCTGAGAATTAATTAGAGCAGTGCCTGGCACTTGGTGCTCAATAAATGTTGGCTATAATATTTGTTTGCTTAATAACAGTACTAACCATTCATGCTTTTGGTTTTAAACAAGCATATTATCCTGCTTTCCTTTTTCGTGTTAGAAAGTTTTCAAATACTGACAAATAAGAAAAAAAAAAAAGATGAGATATCCGAAGAGATATCAATATGGTTTTAACATTTGATAAAATGTAAGAGAGAGAGAGAGAGAGAGATATATATATATATATATATATATATACATACACACACACACACACACACACACATATTACGGGTACATTTAATTTAAATATTCTTTTATACTATTTGTTTCTCAAAGTCTCAGCATCCTTTGACCCCCGCAAAAAGAAAAAAGTTTTATACGAAATGAAATGAATTTCCGACTAGATAACTGCTTTTATTAAGACTTAGTAAGTAGAATCTGACTCTAAAATATTGCAATCTATTGAGAAGAAATTTTGTATAGTCAAAAAACCTAAAATGTCATTTTATGTGTCTAGATTATCTATATAGATTCTGGATAGACTAATTTTTAAAAAAAGATATATAATGTGTGTTCACTGTTAATATTTTGACTATTACCAGACTAAATCTTAGCAGAAAACAATTAAAACTACTTTAACACTAGAAAGAACATATTATTTTAGCAGATGAATGACCACTTGTGAAGCTATTTCCTGGGTATCACAACTTCTGATCTGGTCACACTGTAGAAAGAACTTAAATATTAATATTTAAAATATTTTAGTAAAACTGTAAATATCCAAATGGTACCTTAATGCTGACTTGTATTTGCAATATTAAATTTATAACAGTTTCTCCAAATCTTACACTTCATTGCATTTAGTACAGTTTGTGAATTTCCTGAACGACAAGCTTATCATTTTTACTTACTGGCAAATAATTCTATAGAAAATGAAACTTTGGGATATGAAGAAAACAAATAACCAGCTCACTATTTAGAAAAAAACTGTTTTAAGAGATAATTAGATTTATTTGACTATATTTTTAAATTCCTGTTTCAAGACAATCAAAGATCCTTCTTAATTTAGAAAGATTGGTTCAAGATGCCAGAGTAGGACGTGCTCTCACTCCCTCTTGCAAAAGCACCGGGATGACAATTAACTGTTGAACAATCATCGACAGGAAGTCACTGGAACTCACCAAAAAAGATACCCCACATCCAAAGACAAAGGAGAAGACACAATGAGATGGTAGGAGGGGGACAATCACAATATAATAAAATCCCATAACTGCTGGGTGGGTGACTCACAAACTGGAGAACACTTATACCACAGAAGTCCACCCACTGGAGTGAAGGTTCTGAGCCCCACGTCAGGCTTTTCAACCTGGGGGTCTGGCAACAGGAGGAGGAATTCCCAGAGAATCAGACTTTGAAGGCTGGTGGGATTTGATTGCAGGACTACGACAGGACTGGGAAAAACAGACTCCACTCTTGGAGGGCACACACAAAGTAGTGTGTGCATCAGGACCCAGGGGAAGGAGCAGTGACCCCATAGGAGACTGAACCAGACCTACCTGCTAGTGTTGGAGGGTCTCCTGCAGAGGCGGGGGGTGGCTGTGTCTCATCGTGAGGACAAGGACACTGGCAGCAGAAATTCTGGGAAGTACTCCTTGGCGGGAGCCCTCCCAGACTTCACCATTAGCCCCGGCAAAGAGCCCAGGTAGTCTCCAATGTTGGGTCGCCTCAGGCCAAACAACCAATAGGGAGGAACCCAGCCCCACCCATCAGCAGACAAGTAGATTAAAGTTTTACTGAGCTCTGCCCACCAGAGCAACACCCAGCTCTACCCACCACCAGTCCCTCGCATCAGGAAACTTGCTCAAGCCTCTTAGATAGCCTCTTCCATCAGAGGGCAGACAGCAGAAGCAAGAAGAACTACAATCCTGCAGCCTGTGGAACAAAAAGCACATTCATAGAAAGATAGACAAGATGAAAAGGCAGAGGTCTATGTATCAGAAGAAGGAACAAGATAAAACCCCAGGAAAAAACCAAACAAAGTGGAGACAGGCAAACGTCCAGAAAAAGAATTCAGAATAATTATAAGGAAGATGATCCAGGACCTCAAAAAAAGAATGGAGGCAAAGATGGAGAAGATGCAAGAAATGTTTAACAAGACGTGGAAGAATTAAAGAACAAACAAACAGAGATGAAGAAGAATTAATGAATGAACAGAGATGAACAATACAAGAATTGAAATGAAAAATACACTAGAAGGGATCAACAGCAGAATGACTGAGGAAGAAGAACGGGTAAGCGACCTGGAACACAGAATGGTGGAATTCACTGCTGCAGAACAGAATAAAGAAAAAGAATGAAAAGAAATGAAGACAGACTAAGAGACCTCTGGGACAACATTAAACACAACAACATTTGAATTATAGGGGTCCCAGAAGTAGAAGACAGAGAGAAAGGACGCGAGAAAATATTCGAAGAGATTCGAAGAGATTATAGTCGAAAACTTCCCTAACATGGGAAAGGAAATAGCTACCCAAGTCCAGGAAGCCCAGAGAGACCCAGGCAGGATAAACCCAAGGAGAAACACTTCGAGACACATAGTAATGAAATTCGCAGAAATTAAAGACAAAGAAAAATTACTGAAAGCAGCATGGGAAAAACAACAAATAACATACAAGGGAACTCCCATAAGGTTAACAGTTGATTTCTCAGCAGAAACTCTACAAGCCAGAAGGGAGTGGCATGATATACTTAAAGTGATGAAAAGGAAGAACCAACAACCAAGATTACTCTATCCAGAAGGATCTCATTCAGATTTGATGGAGAAATCAAAAGCTTTACAGACAAGCAAAAGCTAAGAGAATTCAGCACCACCAAACCAGCTCTACAACAAATGCTAAAGGAACTTCTCCAACTGGGAAACACAAGAGAAGAAAAGGACCTACAAAAACAAACTCAAAACAATTAAGAAAATGGTCATAGGAACATACATATCGATAATTAGCTTAAACGTGAATGGATTAAATGCTCCAACCAAAAGACACAGGCTCGCTGAATGGATACAAAAACAAGACCCATATATATACTGTCTACAAGAGACCCACTTCAGACCTAGGGACACATACAGACTGAAAGTGAGAGGATGGAAAAAGATATTCCATGCAAATGGAAATCAAAAGAAAGCTGAAGTAGCAATACTCGTATCAGATAAAATAGACTTTAAAATAAAGAATGTTACAAGAGACAAGGAAAGACACTACATAATGATCAAGGGATCAATCCAAGAAGAAGATATAACAATTGTAAATATATATGCACCCAACAAAGGAGCACCTCAATACATAAAGCAACTGCTAACAGCTATAAAAGAGGAAATTGACAGTAACACAATAATAGTGGAGGACTTTAACACCTCACTTACACCAATGGACAGATCATCCAAACTGAAAATAAGGAAACAGAAGCTTTAAATGACACAATAGACCAGATAGATTTAATTGATATTAATAGGACATTCCATCCCAAAACAGCAGATTACACTTTCTTCTCAAGTGCACATGGAACATTCTCCAGGATAGATCACATCTAGGGTCACAAATGAAGCCTCAGTAAATTTAAGAAAATTGAAATCATATCAAGCATCTTTCCTGACCACAACGCTATGAGATTAGAAATCAATTACAGAGAAAAAACGTAAAAAACACAAACACATGGAGGCTAAATGATACGTTACTAAATAACCAAAGATCATTGAGGAAATCAAAGAGGAAATCAAAAACTACCTAGAGACAAATGACAATGAAAACACAACGATCCAAAACCTATGAGATGCAGCAAAAGCAGTTCTAGGAGGGAAGTTTATAGCAATACAATCCTAACTCAAGAAACAAGAAAAATCTCAAATAAACAATCTAACCTTACACCTAAAGGAACTAGAGGAAGAAGAACAAACAAAATCCAAAGTTAGTAGAAGGAAAGAAATCATAAAGATCAGAGCTGAAATAAATGAAATAGAAACAAAGAAAACAATAGCAAAGATCAATAAAACTAAAAGCTGGCTCTTTCAAAGATAAACAAAATTGAAAAACCATTAGCCAGACTTATCAAGAAAAAGAGGGAGAGGACTCAAATCAATAAAATTAGAAATGAAAAAGGAGAAGTTACAACTGCAGAAATACAAAGCATCCTAACAGGCTACTACAAGCAACTCTATGCCAATAAAATGCCAACTGGCAAGAAATGGACAAATTCTTAGAAAGGTATAACCTTCCAAGACTGAACCAGGAAGAAACAGAAAATATGAACAGACCAATCATAAGTAATGAAATTGAAACTGTGATTAAAAATTTTCCAACAAAGAAAAGTCCAGGACCAGATGGCTTCACAGGTGAATTCTATCAAACATTTAGAGAAGAGCTAACACCCAACCTTCTCAAACTCTTCCAAAAAATTGCAGAGGAAGGAACATGCCCAAACTCATTCTACGAGGCCACCATCACCCTGATACCAAAACCAGACAAAGATACTACAAAAAAAGAAAATTACAGACCAATATCTCTGATGAATACAGATGCAAAAATCCTCAAAAAATACTAGCAAACAGAATCCAACAATACATTAAAAGGATCGTATACCATGGTCAAGTGGGATTTAGTCCAGGGATGCAAGGATTCTTCAATATACACAAATCAATCAATGTGATATACCATACTGACAAACTGAAGAAGAAAAATCATATGATCATCTCAATAGATACAGAAAAAGCTTTTGACAAAATTCAACACCCATTTATGATAAAAACTCTCCAGAAAGTGGGCACAGAGGGAACCTACCCTCAACATAATAAAGGCCATATGCAACAAACCCACAGCAAACATCATTCTCAATGGTGAAAAACTGAAAGCATTTCCTCTAAGATCAGGAACAAGACAAGGATGTCCACTCTCACCACTATTATTCAACATAGTTTTGGAAGTCAGAGCCACAGCAATCAGAGAAGCAAAAGAAATAAAAGGAATCCAAATTGGAAGAGAAGAAGTAAAACTGTCACTGTTTTCAGATGACATGATACTATACATAGAGAATCCTGAAGATGCCACCAGAAAACTACTAGAGCTAATCAATGAATTTGGTAAAGTTGTAGGACACAAAATTAAGGCACAGAAATCTCTTGCATTCCTATACACTAATGATGAGAAATCTGAAGGAGAAATTAAGGAAACACTCCCATTTACCACTGCAAGAAAAAGAATCAAATACCTAGGAATAAACCTACCTAAGGAGGTAAAAGATCTGTATGCAGAAAACTGTAAGACACTGAAAGAAATTAAAGATGATACAAACAGATGGAAAGATATACCATGTTCTTGGATTGGAAGAATCAATATTGTGAAAATGACTATACTACCCAAAGCAAACTACAGATTCAATGCAATCCCTATCAAACTCCCAATGGCATTTTTCACAGAGCTAGAACAAAAAATTTTACAATTTGTATGGAAACACGAAAGACCCTGAATAGCCAAAGCAATCTTGAGAACGAAAAACAGAGCTGGAGGAATCAGGCTCCCAGACTTCAGACTACACTACAAAGCTACAGTAATCAAGACAGAATGGTGCTGGCACAAAAACAGAAATATAGATCAATGGAACAGGAGAGAAAGGCCAGAGATAAACCCATGCACCTATGGTCAACTAATCTATGACAAAGGAGGCAAGGATATACAATGGAGAAAAGACAGTCTCTTCAGTAAGTGTGCTGGGAAAACTGGAGAGCTACATGTAAAAGAATGAAATTAGAACACTCCCTAACACCATACACAAAAATAAACTCAAAATGGATTAGAGACCTAAATGTAAGGCCAGACACTATAAAACTCTTAGAGTAAAACACAGGAAGAACACTCTTTGACATAAATCACAGCAAGATCTTTTTTGACCCACCTCCTAGAGTGATGGAAATAAAAACAAAAATAAACGAATTGGACCTAATGAAACTTAAAAGCTTTTGCAAAGCAAAGGAAGCTACAAACAAGACGAAAAGACAACCCTCAGAATGGGAGAAAATACTTACAAATGAATCAACGGACCAAAGATTAATCTCCAAAATATATAAACAGCTCATGCAGCTCAATATCAAAAAAACAAACAACCCAATCCAAAAGTGGGCAGAAGACCTAAATAGACATTTCTCCAAAGAAGACATACAGATGGCCAAGAAGCACATGAAAAGCTGCTCAACATCACTAATTATTAGAGAAATGCTAATCAAAACTACAGTGAGTTATCACCTCACACCAGTTAGAATGGGCTTCATCAGAAAATCTACAAACAACAAATGCTGGAAAGGGTATGGAGAAAAGGGAACCCTCTTGCACTGTTGGTAGGAATGTAAATTGATACAGCCACTATGGAGAACAGTATGGAGGTTCCTTAAAAAAGTAAAAATAGAATTACCATATGACCCAGGAATCCCACTACTGGGCATATACCCTGAGAAAACCATAATTCAAAAAGACACATGCACCCCAATGTTCATTGCAGCACTATTTACAATAGCCAGGTCATGGAAGCAACCTAGATGCCCATCGACAGACAAATGGATAAAGAAGATGTAGTATAGGGCTTCCCTGGTGGCGCAGTGGTTGGGAGTCCGCCTGCCGATGCAGGGGACACAGGTTCGTGCCCCGGTTCGGGAGGATCCCATGTGCCGTGGAGCAGCTGGGCCTGTGAGCCATGGCCGCTGAGCCTGTGCATCCAGAGCCCGTGCCCCGCAACGGGAGAGGCCACAACAGTGAGAGGCCCGCGTACCGCAAAAAAAAAAGAAGAAGAAGATGTGGTACATATCTACAATGGAATATTACTCAGCCATAAAAAGGAACGAAACTGGGTCATCTGTAGAGACATGGATGGATCTAGAGACTGTCATACAGAGTGAAGTAAGTCAGAAAGAGAAAAAGAATTATCATATATTAACATATATATGTGGAACCTAGAAAAATGGTATAGATGAATCGGTTTGCAGGGAAGAAACTGAGACAGAGATGTAGAGAACAAATGTATGGACACCAAAGGGGGAAAGCAGCAGGCGGTGGTGGTGGTCCTGTGATGATCTGGGAGATTGGGATTGACATATATATACTAATATGTATAAAGTGGATAACTAATAAGAACGTGCTGTATAAAAAAATAAAATAAAATTCAAAGAAAAAAAAAAAGAAGGATCCCTCCTACCCATAACTTACAATTACCGTATCTACTTATGATGAATATCACTTACTGCAGTAGTCTGAAACTTCTGAAGGTGCTCAAGGTACCAACTTTAATAGTGCCCATTACAAATCACTGGCAACATTAATGGATTTGTATTATCTAGTCTCAGAGTTTCATAGTTTGTTATTGTTCTCGAAGGGTCAACAAAGAGAACACTGGTCTGGAGCTTCCCTAGCTGCCTGAATCATGGCCATGATACACTTGAAATGGGTCTTTATTGCCACCTCTGCCTTGGGGAGGGGGGAGGGGGGAGGGGGGCGGGGTTGCTTTTTCAAATTTTATTAGGCAAGCGGACAAGTAATATTCCTTCCTAACTGACTATTTACTGGAGAAATTATTTTTCTCCTTTTGTGGGAAAAAAGTGAAATATATAACTTCTAGATGTCTAATGTACAATCGAGATCAGAAACCATGGCATTTGTCAGAAATATGACTTCTACAAGAGTCATTTTAGATATTATCTTTTCTATTTACATGGTTGTCAGTGCGTTTGAAATTCTTTTTAGATGTAAAACATTGGTAGGGAAAAAACCCAACAGGATAAGAAACACCATGTTATTTCCTTCACCAAAATAGGATGTCCATTGCATTATAAATATGTAAGTAAGCATGATACTATCTCCTTTCTTGAGAACATTTCAAAATTACAAAAAGGAATTGTTTAGTCTTTTTCTCTCCAAATCACATGTAACAAGAAGACAGCCTGATATGATAGATCTGGTTTTCAAAAAAACGAGAATATGCTAAAATGATTTCTAATATTTTTCTATAAAGTGGCTAGCTCAAGAGAGATTGAAAGTAATTGGAATATCCAGCTAAGAAAAATGCTTTTTTAATTGGAAAGTAATTTGAGGACTAGATTTAAAATGTTCTCAGAATAATTCACACAATCTACATTTCAAATAAACTTACTGATGTTAATAACAATTTACAACCACAATCTTAAATTAGAAAGGAAAATTAATTTATATTGCCTCAAAGATAATCCCAGCTCAAGAGATGAGAAAATAAAGTTTTAATGCAGTAAATATGTATGTAATTAGAACCAGAGTTTTAAATACTTTGATGAACTTCATGGTAAATACTTGATGGTTTAAAAAAACAACAACAACAAGCTCATAGATACAGAGAACAGGTTAGTCGTTGCCGCAAGCAGTGGGTGAGGGTGGGAGAAATGGATGAAGAAGGGGGTCAAAAGGTACCAACTTCCAATTATAAGGTAGATACGTTCTGGAGATGTAATGTTAACAGCAGGGTGACTATAGTTAATAATACTGTATTGTATATTTGGAAGTTGCTAAAAGAGTAGATCTTAAAAGTTCTCATCACAAGAAGAAACTGTTTTGTAACCATGTAAGGGGATGGATGTTAAGTAGACTTATTGTGGTGATCATTTTGCAATGTGTACAATATTGGACCATTATGTTTTACACCTGAAACTAATATGCTATATATCAACTATACCTCAATTTAAAAAAAAAAGCAATATTTGGTTTTCTAGGCATTCTTCAATAATAATGTTAAATATTTATTTAGTGTTTTTATGTCTCAGGCACTAGGCTAATTGCTGAGAATACAGAAGTACACAAGACACAGCCCAGCCCTATGGGACTCATATTTTTGTAAACAGATACGTTTTTTAAGGACATGAAGGTAAGAATACTGAAACTGAAACATGTATGACCACAGGCCTTAAGTGTTACTCAGTTTTGGCAATAACACGGCCAAAAGCACGTTGGTAAAAATGGCAGGAAAACTACTGCTATTGAATACTTTCTGGAACCCTAAGTCTGCAGTTTCGATGTGATTTGTTGGTAACAATGCATGATTTTTAACATCCAGAAAGTTACTAGATGGGCTCACTAGAGAACCCAGCAGTGGTCCTGAAGCACTCTGTCAGCAAGTGTGCAGGATAAAATGCCGTCAGCAACTTAATAGTTTTTGCATATAAGTAAAAAGACTTTTGGCTTCCATGACAGTTTGTGAGGTGTTTTTTTTTTTAAGTTTTTTTTCACTTTTTGAATCTGCTTTCAACAAAGAAATACCCATGTCCGCTCTGATTACTGCAACGTGAGACACTGAAAACTTGCCTCTCCACTCACAGTACTACAGAAAACTGAGCAATTATTCAATGAATATGGCACACTAATCTAGATCTGCTTCCACTGCTTTCTCTCAATTTCTCACTCATCTCCGTTTCTTTCTGTTTTATTCATCTATGGAGATCTAAACTTTACTTGTCTTTCTAGCCTCAAAATACATGAAATCACTTGGAAGACAGAGTAGGCACAGAAGTCTCTCTTCTGTTTATGAGAATTAGGGTCCTTTTGAAATAGAAAATAGCTTTGCTTGGCTCCATGAAACATCTTAAGTCACTTCTCATTTATCTTTTCTTACACTCTCTTCCTCCTTCTCCCCAGCAACTATGACATCACATCACTTTCTTCCCCTCCAAAGCCACTCCGAGGACTACCATCAACTCAGGGGCAGGTAAGCTTCCTCACCATTGCCTGCACTGCATCAATGTGGCAAATGGCAGCATTAGCTGGACAAGTCCTACCCTGCAGCAGTGTCTGCCAAACTATGAGTCATGACCCATTTTCCAAACAGAGAAGTTAATTTAGTGGGTTGAGACCCACATTTAAAAACTAAATCAACGGAAAAATAAACTGAACAGAATGGAAAATCATACTTATTTTTAAACTTCGGTTTATGTTGTGTGTGTATAAATACACATATGTGTATGTGTGCTGGAACTCAATGAAAGTACACTTCTTACATTCCTACAGGTCATGGTGGTAAGTTTGGAAGCCACTAAACTACAATACTCAGTTCTAGGCCTGCATCTATATCTGATGTAATACTTCAGATATTTTAGAGATTTAAAATATGGATGTTAAATAATTTCCTTTAGTAAAAAGTGTTGATCTAATGAGCCACACATTTTCTAAAACATCATCAGTCAGTGAACAAATCAGTTTTCCTAGTTTTCTCAGTATTTCCTAAGAGACCCCAAATAAATGCTTTATCTTTAAATTTAATTTACCCTAAAAATTAAAACTGACACATTATTAGGCATTTCAAAGATATTTTTAAGTAACAAATAACAATCCAAGCTCAATATACCTAAAAAGGAAAAGTATTCTACTTTTTTTAATTTAAAAAAGTCTGAGGGAATGGTTTGATGGATTTTCAAATATTTCAAAAATGAAGAGATCACTATTTCTTTGCACTAACGGAATATGTATATGAATACAAACACCAATTTTACACCAATTTTATATTTCCTGGGCTGTAAAGAGACTTAAAAATTGAAGCTCAGAAAGCCTAGAGTATGAGACTGTGACTAATGGCACCCAGTCCCTCAGCAGGGATGGAACCAAGTTCTGAGGCAGAGAATAACCCAGCTGCACTGACTATAAAATAACTGCCTCAGAATAACGGTTATATTCCTTACATTTCACATATGGCTGCTGCATGGAATTCATAGTTAAAATACAAAAGACATTCAGCCATTCCGCAGTGTCAAAGTGAAAACTGTATGTGACTCAGCCTCACAGCTTCACACACTGCTTGGGCTGTCTGAACTGCAAGAGGCAACTAATACCAAGCCCGGTGGAGAGGGACAGCCCTGTGGCTCTGAGACTTTCCATAACAATCCTTGAGTTGATTAAAAGTGATGTTGACAAGCTTCAATCCTTCTTGGTTTTATGGATTATGGCTGGTAAGTGGAGCCTCCAGGACTAGAACCCTATGAGAATAGCACTGAGATTTTTACTGCACCGTAAAATGCTTTAGAAAACAACACAGAATAATAGGTATAAAATGTAAACTACTGGGACTTCCCTGGTGGCTCAGTGGTTAAGAATCCGCCTGCCAATGCAGGGGACACGGGTTCGATCACTGGTCCGGGAAGATCCCACATGCCGTGGAGCAACTAAGCCCACGCGCCACAACTACTGAGCCTGCGCTCTAGAGCCCGCGAGCCACAACTACTGAGCCCACGCGCCACAACTACTGAAGCCCACGTGCCTAGAGCCCACGCTCCGCAACAAGAGAAGTCACCACAATGAGAAGCCCTCGCACCACAATGAAGAGTAGCCCCCGCTCTCCCCAACTAGAGAAAGCCCGCGCGCAGCAACAAAGACCCAATGCAGCCAAAAATAAATAAATTTTAAAATAAATAAAATGTAAATTATTATTTAAACTTGACCATGTCTATAAAACTAAACTATGAACAACAGAATTATATACACACTGAATTAAGATAAAGGTATTATGCAAAGATATACAGAAATAAGCACCCCTCCACCCCAAAAAAGCTTCTGACAACTTGAAAGCATACAAATAAGAATTAAGTAAAATTTTACTTTTTTCAAAACTTCCCTTTTAACTTTCAAAGACTACATATAAAGATATAATGAAACATATCTCTTACTTAAGAAAACCCTAAGTCACACAGAGCCCAGTACATCTAGAAACTTATCTTAATCTCAATAAAGTTGAAAGAAGTTAGTCGTGGATGAGGGTGAAATCTACTTCATTTACAGCACTAAACAATAGCTGTGGATATGTGAGGCAATTCTTTTCTTACTCTGTATTACAACTCATTATAAAATGATCAGTGTTGGGCTTCCCTGGTGGCACAGCGGTTGAGAGTCCGCCTGCCGATGCAGGGGACGCGGGTTCGTGCCCCGGTCCGGGAGGATCCCACATGCCGCGGAGCGGCTGGGCCCGTGAGCCATGGCCGCTGGGCCTGCGCGTCCAGAGCCTGTGCTCCGCAACAGGAGAGGCCACAGCAGTGAGAGGCCCGCGTACCGCAAAAAAAAAAAAGGATCAGTGTTTTATTTAGTTTATCATATTTTAGTTTAAAATAAGAAAATAATCATGTATGTTTAAAATCAAGTTCTTCAGATGACAAATTTCCCATGAAAACTTATTCTGATGACTTTCAGAAGATGTTAAGAGATATAAAAGGTAAAGTTGGGATAACTTCCTCTAAAAATAATGAAACCTGAAACTAGCATGAAGATGTACTGGTCTAAGACTGTAATGAAGTCCCATGTTTGTACACACTGGTATCTTTACCTAGGGCTTGGACAGAAAACTAAAACTAAAAGATTAATCATGGGAGAGGGAGGGAGGGAGAGACAGAGAGAGAGAGAGAAAGAGTGGTTGTAACAATTCATGTTATATGCTAATAGTACATACATCTATTGTCAAGCTATAGCAAATTTTCTGAATTCATTTAACACTAGCCCAAATATCCACCATCCTTTTTGTGTTTTCCTTTTTCTCTTTCTGATCTTTATAAATTGGAGCTCCTTTTTAGAAATACAAATGTAAAATGCCACTTTAACAAATGTAGCCTCTAGCACCAAGCCACTCACACTTAGTCCTGTGATGTTAATAAATGAGAATTCCTTTTCCTAAATATTCAAATGAACAATTTTCTATCTTGATTTATAAAAAAAAAAAAAAAATTCAACCAATATTCTCTTAAGAAAGCAAAACAGCTTCCATTTATTAAAGGTCATATCTGATATCTATGCCACACAATACAGTATCATTACATTTAGTTGAACAGCAAACGAATACTGGTATTTCATGTCCAGAAGAAGTCAGATGCAAGGCAAGGGGCAGGGAATGAACCTTAAATTTCTAGCCTGATCTCAAGCATTTAAACTATGATTTTTAAAAACTGTTTTCCAATTAACTTACAAGCATTCTAATTAGGTAGGGATCTATACAGCATTTTCATAAGAACCACAGGAATTATAGAAGAACTTCAACAATTAATGAGGATAAGAAATCCTTTTACAGTACATGAGAGAAACCTTTCCCATAGGAAAAAGATGGCCTAAAATAATGGACTTTTTTCTATTGAGTTGATTATCTATGCATAAAGGGTTGACAAAGGATTGACCTCTGTCACTGGGCTTGTTAGAAAGGGCTTGGATAAAGAAAATGATATGTTAATGAATCAGGTGAGTGATGGAGGAATCGCCCTCATACATACATACACTTATGTTTTTGACACAACATGTAACACACACACACACACACACACAAATTCTACCCTTCCTTAAATATATCAGATAAGCCTCTCACTTTTTCATTATTTCAGTTATAATACAGAGAAACAGGATTTTCCAAACCAATGGACAGAAAAAAAATTGGGCTTTTAGAAATGTTTCTGCTGAAACTTATTAGAATTCCTGCCTCTACTGGAGAATTTGGTGAACAGGATAGTGAGGGAGGTTTATGAAGAGACTCTTGCCAACTCCACTTGTGTTCCAGGGATGTTAAAAATAGAATTTTAAAAAATGTACCTGAATGCTTGTCATTACTTAGGGAATCAGAAACGTTCAAGAGGGTCCACAACTTAAGACCCTAATGTGGACTTTTGAGAGTGTCTTAAGTTAAATTAAGGAAGGTACTTAAAGAAGTGCTGATGCTATGGTAGCTAAAGAAGGTTTTTCATTTTAAAATGTCAATAATGTGACTAAACCGCCTCAGTATTAAATATCTTATATGTCCTATTCAGGCTCAGTCTATTCTGAAAAATCTTTGTTTTTCAAAGCATAAAAATAGGTCATATATGTAGGGGGAAAGGAATTCAAAATCACATCCAACAAATGAATGTGAGAAAAATAATTAACTCATAGAGCCAAGAAACAAATGTGAGGAAAAATCCAATACTAAACCAAAAAAACAAATCAAATTTTACAGGTCTGTCAGAAAACATTAATAAAGTTAAAATAACAAAGGAAAAGGATGACTGCAAACCTTTCTTTTTATTTACTGCCTTGAACATTCAGAATACTATTCCACTTTTTACAAGAAAGCCTAGTTGGAATCTGTGCTTCAACCCTCAACTAATATTGCTATAAAAACAATCTTTGACAAAAAATTGAATGCTTTCCCTCTAAGATCAGGAATAAGGCAAGGATGTCTGTTCTCACCATTTCTAATCAACTTTGTACTGTAGGTTTTAGCCAGTGCACTAAAGCAAGAAAAAGCAATAAAAGGTATCAATATCAAGATCAGAAAGAAAACTGCCTCTTAGTAGATGACACAATCATTTATGTAGAAAATCCTATGAAATCTACAAAAAAGCTACTAGAATTACTAATTGAGTATAGTAAAGTTGTAGGATTTAAAGTCAACACACAAAATTTAATCGTCTTTTTATGTACTAGGAAAACAATCGTAAAATGAAATAAAAAATACTTTTAAAATAGCATCACAAATATAAAATATTTACAGATAAATTTACTTTTAAATGTGCAAGACCAACACACTGAAACAATGGAATACTGCTGAGAGACACTAAAGATCTAGATAAATGGAGAAATATGTGGCTTTGATGAATTGTAAGATTCAATACTGTTATGATGTCATTTCTCTTCAAATTGATCTCCAGATTCAACGTGATCCAAATCAAAATTCCAGCAGGTATTTTTACAGAAATTGACAAGATGATTCTAACATTCACATGGAAATTAAAGGAACCCAGAGTAGTCTAAACAACTCTGAAAAAGAACAAAGTTGCAGGATTTACACTACCTGACTTCATGACTTATTCTAAAGCTACAAAAATCAAGACAGTGTGATATTGGTGGAGGGATAGATACATAGGTCAATGGAACAGAATAAAGAGCTCAGAAATAGATTCACACACATATGGTGAATTGATTTTCAACTAAGATGCAAAGGCACTTCAATGGTGGAAAGGATACCCTTTTTAACAAATGGTTTAGGAACAACTGGATATCCACGGGCCAAAGAAAGGTTGGGGTGTAGGGGGACAACATTCCTCTATGCCTTGAACCTTGCATCATATACAAAAATTAACTCCACTGGACAATAAACTTAAATGTAAAACCTACAACTATAAAGATTCTAGAAGAATACATAGGAGAATAATCTTTTAGCCTTTGGACTAGGCAAATATTTCTTAGATCAACAGTAAAAGCAAGAACCGTGAAAAAAACTAATAAACTGAACTTCACCAACATTAAGAATTTTTGCTCTCTGAGGATCCTGTTAAGAGAAATCCCATATCTGATAAAGGGCTTACATCCAGAAGATATATAAAGAATGCTCAAAACTCAACGGTAATAAAACAAAAAACCCAATTAAAAAATGGCAAGTTTTGAACACACACTTCACTAGAGACGTACAGATGGCAAATAAGTACATGGGAAGATGCTCAACATTATTAGTCATTACAGAAATGCAAATTAAAACTCCAATGAAATACTATATACCTATAAGAATGACTAAACTTAAAAAGACTGACCATACCAAATGTTGATGATGATATGGAGGAACTGGCAATCACCCTGCTCGTGGGGAAATAGTTTGGTAGTTTCTTAAAAAGTTAAAACATACAACTGCCATTTAACTCAGCCATTTTGGTCTTAGGTATTTACCCAAGAGAAATGAAAATATATGTCCATACAGAGACTTGTACACAAATGTTCACAGCAGCTTTATTTATAATAGTCAAAACGCAGAAACAACCCAAATGTCTCTCAACGTGTGAAAGGATAAAGAAACTGTGCTACAACCATATAATGAAATACTACTCAGCAATAAAAAAGAATGAACTACTGAAGTGTAACAACATGGGTGAATCTCAAAATAATAACACTGAATGAAAGAAGCTAAAAGAGAGAGAGAAAGAAATACAGTATGATCCATTTATATAAAATTCCGGAAAGTGCAAATTAATCTATAATGATTAGATCAGTGGTCACCTGGGGACTGAAAAAGAAAAAGGAAGGGCAGGACGGGGGAGTTCAAAGGGGCACAAGGAAACTTTTAGGGGTGATGGATATGTTCATTACCTTGACTGTGGTGATGGTTTCACAAGGGTATGTCAAATTGTACAGTTTAAATATGTATATTTTACTGTATGCCTATTATACCTCAATAAAGCTGTCAAAAAATTCTATTGGTAAGAAGGGTAATGTGGCTCTAAATTGTACTCTTCTTAACTAATCACTGAAGTGCAATGGTCAAAATTAACGCTACTAAGGGCAAGATTATTAAACTAATCGATTCACTGAAAAACTGAATTACTTTTTCATCAGAGATATGCAAAAACAAATGAAATTAATAATTCACATTCCCAAATTTTTGTGATAGTTATTTGCAGGGTTTTGGTGGGTTCTGGACGAGTGAACTGTATCTAGGGAAAATATACTAGAAAATGAACAACCATACCTTGATTTGTGCAAAGGGTCTTTCATAACCTCCAACATAGAGAAGGCCAACATTCTGAGGAAGTAACCTACAAAGGAAAAAAAAGCATTATTTATAAAATACTCTTCCTTAAATATGAGGTTGTATAATTACCAAAATTTGTATAATAGATCCTGACTATGAAAAAATTAATATCTATGCAATTATTCTTGTCTTTTTGCACGATGGAATAGTAACCAGCAAAGGAATAATTCTTATACTTCAGAAGATGATGGGTAAATACTGAGAATGGCAACTTAAATGTAAAACAGTCTAACATACTAGTAATTCTAGCAAAATTACTACATAGGGGAGAATTAAAAGAAGCAATGCATATATTTAAAAATCTATAAAAGTTCAATTCAAGAAATACTCACTGTGTGTCTATATTATGCACTATGGAGATAATACAAACCTAAACAGTTCAGTCCCAAAATTTAACAGGAAAACCAGATACACAACCCTAACAAAAGGTGGCCTCTGATAAATGCTATTCTAGAGGTATTTGCCATTGCAAAGTAGTGGAGTGAGAGATACCTTCTATGGAGGGAGCTGGAGAAGCCTGAAGAGGAATTTAGGCTTAACTTTTAAAGGGTTGGTAAGGCAAAGGGAGAAATTTTAAACTATACCCTGAGAATGCAGAAGATTTGAAACCAAAAGCAAAGAAGTCTGGCTGAAGTAAGGGATAAGTTAGTCAGAGATGAAAACCCGAAGAAGGTTTGGAATGGGCCATGAAGAAAGTCAAATGTCTTATCTTTATTTCATAAGTAATATTTATTTTTTTGTACAGACAATAAACGCACATGAAAATAAAAATCAAACCATCTAGAGGGTGGAGGTAAAATGGTTACCTTCCCTGCATCATTCCTTCCTTCCTATTTAAAGAGGGCTATCATTCTTGACTACATTGAAACACTGTGAATAAGGAAATACCATCATTAGAACTATGCTTGTGGAGCATGTAGTCGTGCTGGGTATGAGAAGGTCATAATTAAATTAATTACTCTACGGTATCTTGTAATCACTGTCACCGGGTGACAGTGTGAGATGGTTGTATGATTACTGAAGGGGAGAATACACCAACCCAAAATACACCACTTTGACATGTGGATTATTTTAAGTTGAAGGCAATCAAGACCTAGGAGACTCAGGAAAACTTTTTACCTCTCTTGTAACTGCCTAAAAGAACTTAGATAGGGGGCCTGGCCCAGAAAGAGAGCTATTACCATAGATAACGTTTTTATCTGAAAGACCAATCTGCATGGCAGGGCAGACTTCTAAATACAAAACATCTGTTCTTCTCATCATCCTGTGAGTTACCCTCCTCCCCTTTGAAGACCCAGGCCCTTATCCCATTCCTTAGCACAGGATGGCACATAAGCCTCAACTGCTCGACCTACCCTTGAGTCTTGTATCTTTGGGGATCCCGTACATACTAACTTAAATATGTTTTTCTCCTGTTAATCTGTCCTATGTCAATTTAATTATTAGACCAAAGAACCTAGAAGAAAAGAAGGGGAAATTTTTCTACCCCTACTTAACCTTCCACTGACTTGGTCTAGTAAGACTAATAAAGTTCACTGTTAAAGCACCTTAGATTTTATGAAATAAGGTAGATAGATATTCCATCTCCTAGGAACACCTCTGTTCCCTACATTCTTTAAAGGCCTATAAAGTACTGAAGGCCACTAAAGGAAAGCTAATAGCTGACAAACACAAAAATAAATTAAACCAATTTAGCAAAAAGCTACAGTACTTAAGTTCGGCATGTGAGTGATACTTACAGTTATGCCTTTTAGCATGTTGTTGAAGGTTACAAAATGACTAAAGGGATATTTGTTCACTGGATGCAAGTAGAAAGCATAAGAAATATCCCCAAATCTCAACTAGGAAATGGAGAATTTCTTCACCATCATTTGACAAATAAGAAATTAATCAAAGCAACAAAACTTTAAATCTCTCACAAATTGCTAGTATCACAAATTTAATGTTAGTTTTATATAGCAGTGGTAATTTATTTCCTATATAACAAATGATGACAAAAAGCTTCATAAACCTCTTTTAGAAGAACAGTCACTGTTCATACAAATACATGATAGAAAAGGAAGAGAATAAAAGCTGGCTGACATTTAAAAATCAGTATGCCTCTAATTACTATGCATATGCATTTTAGGAAGCTTGCCAATATACTATTCAATGTGTCCTCCCCTTCCTCCAACTTGCCTATTTAATAACTACCTTCTAAACAAGAAATATCTTAAATATGGTAGTTACACAGCATATATATATTTCGCTTTTTAAATACTGTTCTTTCTCATTCATGTCCGTATTATTCCTTACATAAATTACATTACCACCTTCGTTTGAGTGGGTTTTCATAGGTATCATAATTTAAGCGTTTATTATGTGTAAAATAATTAATACTTTGAGAACATAAATCCCAACTTCTAAGATGGAACATTTCCTAAAATGCTTTTACCTTTCAAAAAATTATTATGCCAAATTGTATACATAATTATTGTCAAACAATAGGCACCATTTTATTATGACAGGGTATTTGTATATAATATAGCATTCACACATTTTAAATCCCCAGGGTAAAGGCATTAATTCAGCATTTACAGATGCATTATAAATATATGTTAAAATAAAAAGCATATGTTAAAATAAAAACCATGACGCATTTAGTACCAGATAATTGTTTTGTCCTTCTATTAGGTGAACATTAATATAACATTTATACAAATGCTAATAACTTCCAAAAAATTTGCTTGTAACTAAATGCTTCTATGGCTACCAAAGAAATTTTTAGAGTAAGAAGGCATTGCTGAGAAAAAGCTAAGAGAATTCAGCACCACTAAACCAGTGTTACAACAACTGCTAAAGGAACTTCTCTAGGCAGGAAACACAACAGAAGGAAAATACCTACAAAAACAAATCCAAAACAATTAAGTAAATGGTAATAGGAACATACATATCGATAACTACCTTAAATGTAAATGGATTAAATACTCCAACCAAAAGACACAGATTGGCTGAATGGATACAAAAACAAGACCCCTATATATGCTGTCTACAAGAGACCCACGTCAGACGTAGGGACACATACAGATTGAAGGTGAGGGAATGGAAAAAGATATTCCACGCAAATGGAAACCAAAAGAAAGCTGGAGTAGCAATTCTCGTATCAGACAAAATAGACTTAAAAACAAAGACTTTACAAGAGACAAAGAAGAACACTACATAATGATCAAGGGATCAATCCAAGAAGAAGATATAAGGATTGTAAATATTTATGCACCAAACATAGGAGCACCTCAATACTTAAGGCAAATGCTAACAGCCATAAAAGAGGAGATCCACAGTAACACAATCATAGTAGGGGACTTTAACACCCCACTTTCACCAATGGACAGATCATCCAAAATGAAATAAATAAGGAAACACAAGCTTTAAATGATACATTAAACAAGATGGACTTAATTGATATTTATAGGACATTCCATCCAAAAACAACAGAATACACATTTTTCTCAAGTGCTCATGGAACATTCTCCAGGATAGATAATATCTTGGGTTACAAATCTAGCCTTGGTAAATTTAAGAAAATAGAAATCGTATCAAGTATCTTTTCGACCACAACGCTATGAGACTAGATATCAATTACAGGAAAAGATCTGTAAAAAATACAAACATGTGGAGGCTAAACAATACACTACTTAATGACGAAGTGATCACTGAAGAAATCAAAGAGGAAATAAAAAAATACCTATAAACAAATGACAATGGAGACACGACGACCCAAAACGTATGGGATGCAGCGAAAGCAGTTCTAAGAGGGAAGTTTATAGCAGTACAATCCTACCTCAAGAAACAAGAAACATCTCAAATAAACAACCTAAACTTACACTTAAAGGTATTGGAGAAACAAGAACAAAAAAACCCCAAAGTTAGCAGAAGGAAAGAAATCATAAAGATCAGATCAGAAATAAATGAAGAAAACAATAGCAAAGATCAATAAAACTAAAAGCTGGTTCTTTGAGAAGATAAACAAAATTGATAAACCATTAGCCAGACTCATCAAGAAAAAAAGGGAGAAGACTCAAATCAACAGAATTAGGAAAGAAAAAGGAGAAGAAACAACTGACACTGCAGAAATACAAAGGATCATGAGAGACTACTACAAGCAACCATATGCCAATACAATGCACAACCTGGAAGAAAATGGACAAATTCTTGGGAAATCACAACCTTCCAAGACTGAACCAGGAAGAGATAGAAAATATAAACAGACCAGTCACAAGCCCTGAAATTTAGACTGTAATAAAAAAATCTTCCAACAAACAAAAGCCCAGGACCAGATGGATTCACAGGTGAATTCTAGCAAACATTTAGAGAAGAGCTAACATCCATCCTTCTCAAACTCTTCCAAAAAATTGCAGAGGAAGGAACACGCCCAAACTCATTCTATGAGGCCACCATCACCCTGATACCAAAACCAGACAAAGATACTACAAAAAAAGAAAACTACAGGCCAATATCACTGATGAACATAGACACAAAAATCCTCAACAAAATACTAGCAAACAGAATCCAACAGCACATTAAAAGGATCATAAACCATGATCAAGTGGAGTTTATCCCAGGAATGCAAGGATTCTTCAATATATGCCAATCCATCAACATGATAAACCATATTAACAAACTGAAGGAGAAAAACCATATGATCATCTCAATAGATATAGAAAAAGCTTTTTACAAATTCAACACCATTTATGATAAAAACCCTCCAGAAAGTGGGCATAGAGGGAACTTACCTTAACATAATAAAGGCCATATATGACAAACCCACAGCCAACATCATTCTCAATGGTGAAAAACTGAAAGATCAGGAACAAGACAAGGATGTCCACTCTCATCACTATTATTCAACATAGTTTTGGAAGTCCTAGCCACAGCAATCAGAGAAGAAAAAGAAATAAAAAGAATCCAAATAGGAAAAGAAGAAGTAAAGCTGTCACTGTTTGCAGATGACATGATACTATACATAGACAATCCTAAAGATGCTACCAGAAAACTACTAGAGCTAATCAATTAATTTGGTAAAGTAGCAGGATACAAAATTAATGCACAGAAATCTCTTGCATTCCTATACACTCATGATGAAAAACCTGAAAGAGAAATTAAGGAAACACTCCCATTTACCACTACAACAAAAAGAATAAAACACCTAGGAATAAACCTATCTAAGGAGACAAAAGACCTATATGCAGAAAACTATAAGAAACTGATGAAAGAAATTTAAGATGATACAAACAGATGGAGAGATATACCATGTTCTTGGATTGGAAGAATCAACACTGTGCAAATAACTATACTACCCAAAGCAATCTACAGATTCCATGCAATCCCTATCAAACTACCAATGGCATTTTCCACAGAACTAGGACAAAAAATTTCACAATTTGTATGGAAACACAAAAGACCCCGAATAGCCAAAGCAATCTTGAGAAAGAAAAATGGAGCTGGAGGAATCAGGCTCCCGGACTTCAGACTATACTACAAAGCTGCAGTATGGTACTGGCACAAAAACAAAAATATAGATCAATGGAACAGGATAGGAAGCCCAGAGATAAACTCACGCACATATGGTTACCTGATTTTTGATAAAGGAGGCAAGAATATACAATGGAGAAAAGACAGCCTCTTCAATAAGTGGTGCTGGGAAAACTGGACAGCTACATGTAAAAGAATGAAATTAGAACACTCCCTAACACCATACACAAAAATAAACTCAAAATGGATTAAAGACCTAAATGTAAGGATAGACACTATAAAACTCTTAGAGGAAAACACAGGCAGAACACTCTATGTCATAAATCACAGCAAGATCCTTTTTGACCCACCTCCTAGTGAAATGGAAATAAAAACAAACAAATGGAACCTAACGAAACTTCAAAGCTTTTCACAGCAAAGGAAACCATAAACAAGGCAAAAAGACAACCCTCAGAATGGGAGAAAATATTTGCAAATGAAGCAACTGAGAAAGGATTAATCTTCAAAATTTACACGCAGCCCAAGCAGCTCAATACAAAAAAACAAACAACCCAATCCAAAAATGGGCAGAAGACCTAAACAGACATTTCTCCAAAGAAGATATACAGATTGCCAACAAACACATGAAAGAATGCTCAACATCATTAATCATTAGAGAAATGCAAATCAAAACTAAACTACAATGAGTTATCACCTCATACCAGTCAGAATGGCCATCATCAAAAAATCTACAAACAATAAGTGTTGGAGAGGTTGTGGAGAAAAGGGAACCCTCTTGCACTGTTTGTGGGAATGTAAATTGATACAGCCACTATGGAGAACAGTATGGAGGTTCCTTAAAAATCTAAACATAGAACTACCATTCAACCCAGCAATCCCACTACTGGGCATATACCCTGAGAAAACCATAATTCAAAAAGAGCCATGTACCACAATGTTCATTGCAGCACTATTTACAATTGCCAGGACATGCAAGCAACCTAACTGTCCACCAACAGATGAATGGATAAAGAAGATGTGGCACATATATACAATGGAATATTACTCAGCCATAAAAAGAAATGAAATTGAGTTATTTGTAGTGAGGTGGATGGACCTAGAGTCTGTCATACAGACTGAAGTAAGTCAGAAAGAGTAAAACAAATACCATATGCTAATATATATATGGAATCTAAAAAAAAAAAAAAAAGGTTGTGAAGAACCTAAGGGCAGGACAGGAATAAAGAGGCAGACATAGAGAATGGACTTCAGGACACGGGGAGGGGGGACGGGTAAGCTGGGACGAACTGAGAGGGTGGCATGGACTTATATACACTACCAAATGTAAAACAGATAGCTAGTGGGAAGCAGCCGCATAGCACAGGGAGATCAGCTCGGTGCTTTGTGACCACCTAGAGGGGTGGCATAGGGAGGGTGGGAGGGAGACACAAGAGGGAGGAGATATGGGGATATATGTATACCTATAGTTGATTCACTTTGTTATACAGCAGAAGCTAACACAACATTGTAAAGCAATTATACTCCAATAAAGATATTAGAAAAAAAAAATGGCGGCATTGCTGGAAAAGAAAAAAAGAAAGGAAATCTATTAGAGCTTTCGACAAAAGTAAAGATAGGCAAATCTAATGTTCATTTTGCTTCAATTTCCCAAATACAAATATTAACAAATATCTATCCTGGAAAGAAAGCTGCAAAATTATTTCCAGAAAATTTTCTCACATAAAGTAAAATTAAAACTTGGCAGGTAATAGAAAGATTAATTAAAAGAACCTCATTCACCATCATTCACTGACGATATATCAGGCTTACAAAAAATTGCTTTAAAAGGAAATTGAGTGTATAATTATTTCAAATTAAAAGTTAAAAAAAGGCAAAGGGGATCTTTCTAAAAATAAGCTACATAACTCAAAATTAACTGTTCTGTCTACAAGCCCTAATTACATTACCCACTAACTGATACACTTTTCAACTGCAAAAATACTTTGAAAAAACTTTCAGTATCATGAATACTGACTGACAAATAAAATCCCACTTCGAAGCCAATGAGCAAATTCTCCAAAGAGCAGACTACATCCAGTATATTTCATACTAGAAAAAAAGAGAAAGTAAATGCATCTAATATGGGATCACTAGGGCCCTTCTGAATTTGAGAAAATGCACATTACTGAGAAGGCCTACATTATTCTTTGAGACTTCTAGTAGAATGTAGGTAAAAGCAGCATATGCCATTAGCCCCAGATGAAACTTGAATTAGCAAATGAGTGAGTTTATTATTATCCTTACAGACTTTTCATAGCCTACACTTTTCTGATTTGCTTTCTAAACGCTGGTATAGGAATAACAAAATGCTCTAGACTTTCATGAAAAAAATGAAAAACCACCACCACCACCAACAACAATCAGATGGTTAAATGAAGAATCTGTGTGCCGGTAGAAACAAATACATTCCTAGCTCTGACAACTGAGAGGGTCTGTAATGACACCCAGCAGCAACAACCGGGCGGAGGACCTAGATCCGTGTTTCCAACCATCAATCTTCACCAATTAGAAAACAAAAACAGGGCTTCCCTGGTGGTGCAGTGGTTGAGAGTCCGCCTGCCGATGCAGGGGACGCGGGTTCGTGTCCCGGTCCGGGAAGATCCCACATGCCGCGGAGCGGCTGGGCCTGTGAGCCATGGCCGCTGAGCCTGCGCGTCCGAAGCCTGTGCTCTGCAACAGGAGAGGCCATCCACAACGGGAGAGGCCACAGCAGTGAGAGGCCCACGTACCGCAAAAAAAAAAACCCCAAAAAACAAAAACACCTGGGCTCTTTGAAGAAAGGGCTGATTTCTGGACTGACGGGGGAAAAGTATAAGAAGAGCCTGGAACATCTTGTGGTACTGGGAAGTAAGGAGATAATGGAAAAGTGATGAGAGCATGCCAAAAAGACACAGATGTTGAACTGAAGGCGTTCCCAAGGACCAAAGCCAAAACAGCAAAATAAAATCATAGTGCTGTATTATAACCCATGGAGTAAAATATTCCTAAATCCTTAATAATATAAATAAGTATATGAGGAAGAGGGGACAGTGGTTCTTTCCATTTCAATCCCTATTAATGCACTGAAAAAGAATGAAGGAGAAACAGTCAACATGGCGGCGGCGGCGGCCGCAGCGGCACCCGGGGCCTCGGGTATCTTGTAGGCCGGCCGCGCTCGCTTGGTGGCCGCTTGCTGTGCGCGGCTCGGCCCTGGGTGGAGGCTATCCGGCTCGGCCCTGGGTGGAGGCTATCCGGCTCGGTCCCGCGGGTCGACCCGGCGACCTGGGCTCGGGGCTGGACACCCACGATCGGGGGTGCGGCCTGGCGGAGGGGCTACAGCTCTGAGGTGAAGACGGAGGACGAGCTGCGGGTGCGGTATCTGGAGGAGGAGAACCGAGGAACTGTGGTGCTTGGAATAAACAGAGCTTATACCAAAAATTCATTGAGTACAAATCTTATAAAAATGCTTTCAAAAGCTGTGGATGCTTTAAAATCTGATAAGAAAGTACGGACCATCATAGTAAGAAGTGAAGTCCCAGGGATATTCTGTGCTGGTGCTGACCTTAAGGAAAGAGTCAAAATGAATTCCAGTGAAGTTGGTCCTTTTGTCTCCAAAATAAGAGCAGTGATTAATGAAATCGCTAATCTTCCAGTGCCAACCACTGCAGCAATAGATGGACTCGCTTTAGGTGGTGGACTTGAAATGGCTTTAGCGTGTGATATAAGAGTAGCAGCTTCTTCTGCAAAAATGGGCCTGGCTGAAACAAAGTTGGCAATTATTCCTGGTGGAGGGGGCACGCAGTGACTGCCACGTGCCATTGGGATGTCCCTGGCCAAAGAGCTCATCTTCTCTGCACGTGTGCTCGATGGCCAAGCAGCCAAAGCAGTGGGCTTGATCAGCCATGTTCTGGAACAGAACCAGGAGGGAGATGCTGCCTATAGAAAGGCCTTGGACCTAGCAAGAGAGTTTTTACCTCAGGGACCTGTTGCAATGAGAGTGGCAAAATTAGCAATTAAGCAAGGGATGGAGGTCGATTTAGTAACAGGATTAGCCATAGAAGAAGCTTGTTATGCTCAGACTATTCCAACGAAAGACAGACTTGAAGGTCTTCCTGCTTTTAAAGAGAAAAGGACCCCTCGTTATAAAGGAGAGTAGAAGAAAGAGAAATCTTTAAAACGCCAGTGTAATAAATATACTTCTGGAAGTATCTTTCAGATTCACATATGCCTCAGCATCTGGAATCCCAGCGACCAAAGTGAAGAGCGAGTTATCCATATACTGAATTAAGTATCTGGAGTGGACCCCTATGTGTACTTGTTCAAAGGTGTATCGTCATTTTCATTCAGATTTATAAAGCTAATAGTGTATACTGTCAAAAACGCCAATTCAAAATTAGGTATACATTTTTAAATACCTCCTGCATACGAGGCTTTCTGTTCTTAAATTTTTTAATGTGAATAATTTATATATTGCACACGCTAGGAAAAAATATTGATTGTATGTCTCCTGTGCTACAGTATGAAAATAAAATTATTTCCATGTACCAAAAAAAAAAAAGAATGAAGGAAATTGAAATTCACCATATTTGAAATATTTGCCTAATTGAAATTGAAAAACACCACAGTAACGATTGTTGCAGGCAAAAACCATTGAAAAATACTAAAACTACAAGAGGAAGGTAGGATGAGAAACCTGACATCTGCCTAGTCTCAAAATTTCAACCCAGAAAACACTTACTAATCATAAACATAGCAACTTTAAAATCCAGCAGACTCACTTAACCAAATAATCAAAATTACCAACATGAGCTCCCACCCCCAACATAATGCACCTAGAAGAGCACACTGTTGCTTTCGTGGTGTGCCTTCCTAAAAATACACCCCCCCCAAAAGATCACACTAAGGGGCGTTCTGTATAATAACTAGTAGTCTTCAAAAAGTGTCAAGATCGGGCTTCCCTGGTGTCGCAGTGGTTGAGAGTCTGCCTGCCGATGCAGGGGACACGGGTTCGTGCCCCGGTCCGGGAGGATCCCACATGCCGCGGAGCGGCTGGGCCCGTGAGCCATGGCCACTGAGCCTGCGCGTCCAGAGCCTGTGCTCCGCAACGGGAGAGGCCACAACAGTGCGAGCCCCGCGTACCGCAAAAAAAAAAAAAAAAAAAAAAAAAAAATTGTCAAGATCATGAAAAGTGAAAGTGAGGTACTGTCCCAGATTATATTAAGATTGTGTAAAGGAGACATGAAGCCAAATATAAAAGAACATAGGGTTGAATTTATGTAAGGTTCAAAACCAGGCAAAACCAAACCCTAGTGTTTAGAATTGCATACCTAAGTAACAAAAGTATAAAAAAGAGCAAGGAAGTAAAAATCACAAACTTACAGATAATGGCTATCTTTGGTGGGAGAGAGAAATTTGTGAATGAGAAATAGCATGCTGGAGGCATCTAGGGTGCTGGCAATATGATTTTTTTTTGTTCTGAGTAGTAGTTAAATGTATGTTGGTTCCATGAAATTTCAGTAAGCTGCACATTTATGTTTTATGTACTTTTCTGTATGTACACTTCATACTATAAAAGGTCTTAATATAAAAAGTCCAAAGAAAAAAACCAACATAAGCAATCAGTGAGAGAGTAAGAGTGACTCCTAAATGAGGGATACAATATTAATTGGTATATTAACATATTTTAATATTCCTGTAAAAATAGATGAGTATTTTAAGAGATGAGCTTCTAGGGAATCCACAAGTCACTCATCCTCTTCTTAGTACTAGAGCTACAAATTCTATGGCATAAATATAATATGAAAACACAGAACTCACATATCTGGGCATAATGGTTTTAAATAGAAAGGCAGTAAAATTAAAAAAAACAAAAAAAGGAACATAAGTGCATTAAAAATGTATAGACAAATTTTCCAGTCCCAGCCAAGATAAGATGGTACCTGAGAGAAGGGAAACAAATGAAGTCCCACCACTACCCCAGCCTACCACCTGGAGCCAATAAAGACTAACATATTTACTATCTGATCCTTTGGAGAAAAAAATGGCCAGTCCCATTTCAAGACAAATGAAAGCATATGTATACGAGAAGACTTGTTTCCTAGTCTCACAGCAGCTTTATTTATAATAGCCAAAGATTGAAGACATCTCAAATGTCCATCCATACACAGGTGAACGGATAAGTAAATTGCGATATATCTATACAACAACAGGCTGCTCAGCAATAAAAAGAAACAAACTACTGATACATGTAACAACATGGATGAATCTAATGTTGAAAGAAGGGGGGGGGTGGGGGAAGACCACCACAGACACATACAGTGTATGTTTTCATCTACATAAGATTCTAGAAAATGAATACCCCAAAGCAGTGGTTGCCAGAAAAGGGAGTGAAGGGTGCGGGAGGAGAGAGGGAGGGAGGGATTAACAAGGGGCAGGAGGAAATTTTGGGGGGGGGGGGGGGCCGGCGGCTGATGGACATGGTCATCATCTTATTCTGGGAGTGGTGATTTCACACTTAAAAATCAAATTGCACACTTTAACTAAGTGCAGGTTATCATATATCAAATACTCCTCAATAAAGCTGTAAAAAATAATGTACAAACTTCATCTTCAAAGTTTTGCTAAATATATTAAAAAAGGAAAGTACAAATGTTCACAGGCCATATCACAAACTGGGCCTACAAATAATTCTAAATCAACCCACCCTGATCATTCTAAATGGAGAGTTGGTTTATTATTTTAAGACCTGCTTGTGTAAACATGAAGCAAAAAGTCTGAAAGGTGGTTTTTAACAGGGAAATCATCAAACACATATAGCTCCCCACCTGGTTTATTATCTACTGGTCATAAGAATTATTCTATAGCTTACTTTTAACCTACAAAAGAAGAGAGGGGAGAATGATTTATGTAGGGATTAGCCTCAAATCTAAACATCTGAAATTACATGAATCATCATCATATCCATAAATTTTCACCTGCTTGACTCCAAGATGTATATGTAAAGCACATTTGTTAAAAGATTAATAAATAAAATAAATGAATAAAACTTTCATTTCCTGTATTGGGAAATTCTGAAACTTATTTTATTTTTTCCCTATATTTTTGTTGTACAAGTTCCCCTTGTATACTTCAGACAAGACTCTGTGACATCCTCCTTTTCCCCTGGGAAAATGTAGGAACATTATGCTATGGGGCCATTTCTGCAGAAAAAGTACAAAAGATACTGTGGAGACAAGAAACAGGGAGATTTAAGCTGAGTGGATATAATTCACAATTCCATTTTTTTCTGTCTAAATTATAGCACCATGTCACGTTACCAGCTATTTCAATAATAGCTATGATCAATCAAAGAAAGAAATGTTTTTTTTAAATCACAGACCCCAGAATGACTGAGACTGTTATATTCCACACTGAAAAGAATTACTTCAAATCTGAATTTCAGCTTCATAGAACTCTCCACAAACTGCTGACATATGAACTGCCAAAACTACAGAGAACTGCCTAAGTGTCTCACTGATAGAATATACATTATATTGATCTTCTCTTTACTATTAATTTTAATTTGAATACTCCTCTAGTAAATATTATATATGCATCCCTTTTTTTTTAAATATAGATTTTGGTAGGTATTGAGTTAGTATTTTTTCATTGCTAGGTACATATTAGCTATCTTTATTTTTTAAAGTATGGTTAAGTCCCCTACATAGGAACCTTCAAGTTGCAAACTTTCAAAGATGTGAATGTGCATTCCATCAAGTCAGGCGTGAGTGAAATTGCAGCTTGCCCTCTGCCTCCTATTGCTGACGATCCTTCAGCTCTACCATATCCCACCTCCTCTCCCTCCTCCAGTCAGTAACTCTTCTTGCCTGTTCACTTGATGCCAGCCCCTGCATACCAGCTGTTGTACTGTACTACTGTACTTTTCAAGGTACTGTACTGTAAGATTTAAAATGTTTTCTTTATTTTTTTGTGTTTGGTCATTTTTTATGTATTATTCGGGTGAAAAGTATTATAAACCTATTACAGTACAGAACTATATAGCCAACTGTGTTAGCTGGGTACCTAGGCTAACTTTGTTGGGCTTACGAACAAATTGGACTTCAAATGCGCTCTCAGAATGGAACTCGTTCGTATGTAGGGGACTTGCTGTAGTTAATTCTTTATCATTTTCATGACTCTACTTATAAACATGAATGAGCCTATTTTGAGTTAACAGACAATTCCTGCCTTAATTCAATCAGTATATTCTTTTGTTCAAACAGAGTAACTTACTGACTGGTTTAGTTTGCAAAGCCCTTGAAGGAAATTCTTACCTAGCTGAATAGCTCATGTAAAAGAATTTGAACTGTAACAATTCATTTTATTCTTTATTTTGATATCTGTTCAAAACACACTGATAACTAATGATATAGTAGCAGAATTGTTTTTAATTACTTCAAATTTAAAAATGACCAGAATACCATATTGCACATCAATTATTTTGCTTATAAATCATTATATTTACCCTTGACATATGCCTTGATCAATTAACAAAAGTTAACATAATGCATGAGACAGCTGAACCTCAGTAATGTGACAGCTATAATCTAGTCTAAGTATATTCAAGACGAAGTTCCAGAATCTCATATGCTGGGCTGACAATAGGAAATCATGAGATATCCATAAGAAAGACATCACCAGATAGTGCTGGCAGTGCTATAAAGCATGATAATTTTAACATTTCTTAAAGCCGTGAATATAAAGTAAATGTTACCAAGCTGTCTAGGACCACATTTTATAAATGACTGAAAGACCCTCATGTCCTTACGGTGAAACTAATTCTATTATTTCCAAAACGCAAGATGGAGGTTATCTAATAATCACAATACTTTTCCATTCATGTTTTCCACTCTATTAAGTGACTGATGTGAATTCTTGAAGTGGGTTATGGTCATTACAACCTTAGAATGTGCTCAGCAAATCCATGAGGGGTAGTCAAACAACGTTACCTTTTTCCTCAAATAAATTAACCAGGCTTTCAGAAAGAATTAAGCAGTGTGGAAGTATAAGCACATAGTTATTTCATACGGTTTTTTTAAGATGTAGTTTTAAAACCCATTCCTTGTCACCAATGTCATAGCAGCATTATTCACAATAGCCAAAAGGTAGAAACAATCCATATGCCCATCAACAATTGAAAAACATAATGTGGTATATATCTTGTTTATGGAATATTATTCAGTCTTAAAAAGGAATGGAATGCTGACATGCTGCAACATGGATGAACTCTGAAAACATTATGCTAAGTGAAATAAGCCAGTCACAAAAGGACAGCTATTATATATTCCACTTATATGAGGTATGTAGCAAAGTCAAATTCAAAAAGACAGAAAGTAGAATAGCGGTTACCAGAGACCAAGGTGAGACAGGAACAGGGAGTTATTGTTTAATGGGTACAAAGTTTCTGTTTGAAATGATGAAAAAATTCTGGAAATTGACAGTGGTTATGGTTGCACAACACTGGGAATGTACTTAAGGTCACGGATTTGTACACTTAAAAATGGTTTAGGGCTTCCCTGGTGGCGCAGTGTATAAGAATCTGCCTGCCAGTGCAGGGGACACAGGTTTGATCCCTGGTCCGGGAAGATCCCACATGCCACGAAGCAACTAAGCCCGTGTGCCACAACTACTGAGCCTGTGCTCTAGAGGCCGCGAGCCACAACTACTGAGCTTGCATGCCGCAACTACTGAAGCCCGTGCACCTAAAGCCCATGATCCGCAACAAGAGAAGCCACCACAATGAGAAGCCCGCGCACTGCAACTAAGAGTGGCCCCCGCTCGCCGCAGCTAGAGAGGGCCCACGTGCAGCAACGAAGACCCAACACAGCCAAAAATAAATAAATAAAATAAAAATTTTTAAAAAAGGTCTAAAAGGTACGTTCTATGTTTTAGAAAGCCCCAAAAATATCCATTCCTAAGATACAAGTCTCTCAACAACTTCAAACATTTTTCTCTTCTTGAATCCCACAAAGACTGTTCCAGACCTCCTCCTTTCTCTAAATCTCCCCAGACCATCCCTTTCTCTTCTCACTCCAAAAACCACTTTTATTTCTCATTGAGTGGAGAAGATCCAGTCTTGAGGTACAAGTTTCTCCATCTTTCAATTCATCTGTATTTCTATACATACATCCTTAGCTTTCCTTCTCATTCCTTGCTAAAACTATCCAGCCCTCCACTTACTTGATACCTTCCCAACTTTAACACTTATTCTTTCTCTTCTCAAAGACCTGTAATCTTTTATTTTCTCCCACTCTGCCAGTTAACAAGGAGGGTTACAAGGGCAGGAATGGTCATTCTGAAGTTGAGTCAACTAAAAATCACTACAGAATGGATAAGATTTGTGGAAGTAATCTACCCTGAGATAGTTGACTCATAGATGAAGATTTCTAGGTCCTTTTTGTTCAGGCTGTTATGGTGCTGTGGAAAGGGTGGCTGGAAATCACACTATATGTCTGATTCCCAACTGTGGTGCTTGTTTCCTGTGTAACTTCAGGCAACTCATTTAACTCCTCTGTAGCCTCATTATTTTGTTGGGCAAACGGGTTATGACTTAACTCCACAGAAATGTTTTGAGGATTAAATAAAATAATGTATGTACTTAACTAACATTTGTTCAGTCTAAATCAGTTGAATACACTGAATGACCAAAGCATATTTCCAAAATGCAGCATGTCTTAAAAAGAAGAAAAAATGAATTGCCTTGTATGAAATATTGAAATTTAATGTTAATGACAGATAAGAGAGTTAAAAAGTATAAATCTGTCAGAATGTATATAGTCAATGCATGTCTACATGTAAGAAAAGAGGGAGAAAAAGAGGCAGATAGTCAGAGGAGAGGATAGAGACTGACTGACACAATTAGCAGAGAGGAGTTATCTGGATGCCAGAAAAGCATGTACTACTGTGGAAGACCTAATTTTCCAAGCTCCGGATGAAATATCCCTCAAGATAACCTAACCCTTTTCCTTCGATCACACAGTCACAAAACAATCTTCTAAGGGCTAAATAACTTTCTGAGTAGTTAGAAATGAGTTGCTACAAATAGAGACCTGAGTATGTACATATATGTGTATATTTAATGCATATGTGTGTACACACACATCTATATGTAATGATATACAGTTGACCCTTGAACAATACAGAGATTAGGGGCACTGACCCTCAGCGAAGTCAAAAAGCCACATATAAGTGGATCTTAGCAGTTCAAACCTGTGCTGTTCAAGGGTCGACTGTATTACTATAAATTAGTGCTGACGGTTACAAAGCCACGAAAACCATAATAATTATAGTTGTTACTTACTGAGACCTTCAGTGTGCAAGGCCCTGTGCTAAGCTTAATTCTACATTATATCGGCCTTCTCTCTGGTATTAATTTTAATTTGAATACTCCTTTAGTGTTAGGAATTTAGGATTGTCATTTAATCTTGTCAAAGAATCCCATGTGTTAGGTACCATTATTATTCCCATTTAATAGATTTGGAGGCTAACAGAAATTACTAATTTGCCTGAGGACACACAGCTTGTAAGAGGTCGAATTGAGAATCAAACTTCTCTTCCTCTGGCTCTTTGTTCTTAAATCTCACTTCTTAATAATTAAGACGTTTGGTTAAGGATAATTAATTCCCCACAACATGATCAATGCTGAGTGATAAAATCAGTGTGGGGCTTGCAAAGCTCTGACCAACCTCTTCAGGTATGCGGACAACTTCAGCCAACATGGCCTACTTCTTTAAAAGGAGCAACAGGGGGAAAAAAAGAAAGTCAACAAGGGAGGGAAATTAGCTCAATCCTCTATTCAATCTTGGCTCTTCCTCATCTTCTTTCTCTTTATGAAATTGAATCATTTATTATACATCAATTATTTAGAGTATATGCCAGACTCTAGGCCAGGTATCAGAGACATAAAGATGATCCCCGCCTCGGGAACTCATAGTCTTAAAGAAGCAGTAGGTTTGAAGTAGTTAAACTACAAGAAACGGAGACAAACTGGCAAATTCTATAACAGACCCATGGGAATTATGTACTGTAGTAATCTTCTGACTACTAAAGACTTTTAAACCCTGAAAGTAGAGGCTTGCATGTTAAGTGAAAACCCACACACTGGGCTTCAGGGACTTCCGTTAGGCGCATGCCCTCAAAATATGACCCAACACTGGAACCACTGATAAAAGTTTTCAAGACTCTCTTATCAAATGCCGTGAAATGTAATCTTATAACATTTTATATTATAATCCCAAGCCTCTAGTACAGTGCCTGACACAAGGTGAGTGATCAATGGTTGCTGGTAAGTAAAAAAATACAGGAAAAAAAAACAACACACAGGAGAAAAAGAACAAAACAAACAAAAAACAACACATACCTCCCTAAGGAAGAACTAACCACTGATATTAAAATACTGAGAAATATAAGGCAGATTTTAAAATAAATGGATATTAAGTAAATTTATACGTAGGTGAGTTTGCCATAAAATATTTTGATATGCACAACCAAAACTGACAGCTGAAGTTCTAGCATGATCCAAACAAGATAAAGATTACCTGGTCTTGGGAAATTTAAAATAGGATTTCTATAAATGAGATGACAGATGAGGCAAAACAGAAAAAAGGAAGAGCTTAACAGCTTCCAAAAATTCTTCTTCCGTCTAGTTTTAGAAAAATAAACCTGAGGTATTCATGCAAAATTTTTAAATGTTGCCGTATTACATCCTTAGCTAGGACTAATACATCTGAAAGCACTTGTGGCGTAATTGTCAACAAATATTGTCTTGTAAATGTTCTGATTATGACTAGTAGGGCCCAAGTTAATTTATTTCTAAGATCAAACCAATATTCCACTTCATTTCCTGATGTCTGGTTATTATTATAGAAGTCACAAGTTCAGAGCCTCCTTTCACTTTCTAGCAAGTGATGCTCCAAACAATTTTAATTTTAAAATAGCCTCTTTCTAAGACTAGAATTTCTGCATCAGGAGTGTGATTTGATATGTGAATTACTGCGATTAGAATGGGAAAAATGGGAGAGCAGAGGAGGAAGGAGAAGTCGGGAGAACAACATAAGAGATGCCAAGAATAGGACTTCAGTTAACTGGCCAACAGAGATTTAATCCACAAATACTCCTTGTCTCCAAAAACAGAAAAGTTGTTCTCATGACTTTTTTCCTTAATTAAAAAGAGCAAGGCGGCGGCACCAGGCAAGCAGCATGAGGCAAGTCTTCGAATCGAATCGATGTGAACATCAAGTATGTCATGAATGCACTGAGATGCCCTTTTTGGGGGGAGGGAGGGGAATAGTAAGTCTGCTTTTGGTGGTTCTATAAGGTAAAGCAATGTGTTGCCTCTGAGATCAGATTAACTTTACAAGGAAGTGGAGATGTCTTTACATTTTATTTTACAAGGTACAGTGTTTATAAGAATAACAATCTTTACCATCAGAAAAAAACGCACAGCTAATGAAAAGGAAAAGACACTGTGGATTTATCTATTATATGTAAGAAATCTAGAGATGGCTACAAAGAAATGTTACTATATATGAGCAGCAGCACTGATAGACTTCCTGTTAGATGGCATGTAAGAAGGGCATATTAATATGACTCTGTAATTTAAATGGTTCCAAGCAGCAAACTGAAAGCTAAAAAAACACTTTCAACTACTACTGTTTTTTGGGGTTTTTTTTTGCGGTACGCGGGCCTCTCACTGTTGTGGCCTCTCCCGTTGCGGAGCACAGGCTCCGGACGCGGAGGCCCAGCGGCCATGGCTCACGGGACCAGCCGCTCCGCGGCATGTGGGATCTTCCCGGACCAGGGCACGAACCCATGTCCCCTCCATCGGTAGGCGGACTCTCAACCACTGCGCCACCAGGGAAGCCCCAACTACTACTGTTTTTAAGTAGAATTCTACTACAATACCTGAAAATGGCAAGCGCATTTCAACTGTTTTATAAGGTAAAATATAATTTAGTAAGACAAAATCAAGGTAGCTTAAAATAAAGTGAAATAACTCCATATGTGTACAAGGCACAAATAAAAGTAAAATCTAAAGGCACACAGCTTGCTGAGGAAATTAACTATTCTGTAAGTACTTAAAATTTCAACAGTTTGTCACTCATTAGAGAGGTACTCAAAAGATTAAGTATGGCAGTCTAAAGTGAAGACATACTCAAGAGAAATGGCAAACTAGATTCTATTTATGTGCTACTGCCATTACTAAAATCATCCAAAATACTTTCCTTCATTTTCTTCTTAGAGTACATATAATATTGTTTGTAAACTACCTACCAGTGTTGCTTATAAAGTATCTACCAAACTTGTATTTATTGAAAGTGTTAACCATAGTTTAAAAGCAATCTAACAATCAAAGTGAAACTCAAATGATGTAGTTACTCATAACTATGAAGAACACAGTACTTTCAATTATAACCATTCCAGGCTATGAAAAACACTATTATAAAAACAAACCCATACATATAATACAGCTTGAAATGAAATTTCTAATGGACCAAGCGTAAACTGACCACAAACAGGATAGTTCACTTCAAGCTACGGATTCTTCATACATCTCTCTTAAGGCAGGGAGGGGAGAGTTGTTGGGTGCTAGGGGCACTGTGAAAGGAGCAGAATCCATTGACACAAGGACTCTTTATAAGACAGAGTTAATATATTAGAAATAACATTATTTATAATTCCTTTATAGGAATATTTAATATTTTAGTGTAACTTTTCTTCTCTTTTAATTAATATTTCATAACTCTTCCTTCTCACTGCTCTTCCCCAAAAGGGTGTTTTGCAGAGATAAATGAGGAAACAGCCATCATGCTCTAACAAAAAAAGGAGGCAGGAATAAAGAAAAGAAATTGATGCTGATTGCAATAACAAACAAACGCAATGAATTAAATTGACAAGAAGTTCTCATGCAGAAATAAAGAAGACTTGATGCACAGTGTCTTTCCTCAGAGGAAGTGACATGTCATCATGCATATGGGAACATGATGGCAACAAGTTTATATAGTTAGATGTATAAAAGGCAAGAGCTGAAAAAGCTTCAATATAAAACTTTGCTATTAAGGTGCTTAAAATCGAAGACAAGGACTTAGATTTTATTCTCTGATTGCCTTATCACTCAGCAATTGGAGGCCTCTGCTTTCACCAATTCTGCCTCTTTACTGTCTTGTGAATGTGCCAGTCATCTCTACCTGAAATACCCTTCTATATTTTTCCAATACTACCCATTTTTCCAGACACAGCTTCAGTGCCATCTCCTGCATGAAGCTTACCTTGATTGCCCCACCCTCACTGATTTATCATTGCTCCAAATTCTTCTGCAGCATCAACAACCTGTGCCACACAGTTTGGTCCTTATTTATATATTGTCATACATAGTTCACTGCTGTTTCATGTGTTTGTTTTATCACATCTATATTATATTATAACTTCTTGTGGAAAAACAACATTTAGTATTTCTTCCATACTCCTCACATTGCTTATCACTGTTCCAGGTAATTAGTAAGATATTCCATAAGCATTTGTAAAATAAATTATAATAATGATCATACTAACAGCTAATATTTATTAAGCTATGTGTACCAGACACTGGACTTCAATTAATTTAATCTTTACAGTAACTCTACGAGGTGTGTTATAATTCATATTAATGATATTAATATTAACCCCATTTTATGAGAAAAGTTAAAGTTTAGTTTAGTAACAAACAGGATCATGGTAGTGAGCATGCATCTCAAAGAAATATGCTATCCAGAAAAGATATGAAAACTAATACAATCTATGAAAAGTGTCCTAAGTAAAAGAGTAGGGAAAATAGAAAGGCTAACTACCCAGTTAATGCTTCAAGTTCTCTAAACTGTTAGGGGTCCTCAAAGTCAATACCTCTATCCCCACCTGGAACTCACAGGCAAGTGCCACACAGTAGGCACACAGTAACCTTGAACAGGTGAACTTCCTGTTAGAAAAAATACACTTCATAGCCTCTCTCACATTAAAAAAATAAATAAGTAAACTGTATGGAATCCACCATTCTCTTCCTAATTTTATTAGAATAAAATAGTTATTACTGAAGAAGGAAATGACAGTGGTCTTATTTTAAAAATACTAGAACTTCCCGGGTGGTCCAGTGGTTAAGAATCCGCCTTCCAATGCAGGGAACGCGGGTTTGATCCCTGGTCGGGGAACTAAGATCTCACGTGGTGCGGGCAACTAAGGCTGCACACCTCAACTACTGAGCCCACAGCGCTATCGAGCCCGCATGCTGTAACTAGAGAGAAGCCTGCACACTGCAACTAAAGATCCTGCTGCTGCAACAAGGACCTGATGCAGCCGAAAATAAATAAATAAATACAATTTTTTGAAAAATAAATAAAATTTAAAAAAATAAAAAATACTAACTGTCCCTCTCTGATAAGCTCACTGCCCCCAAGCAGAATTCAGAACTTGGTCTTAATATTATCAAAAAAAAGATCCCCAGATTAAAACATTAAGTTTTACTTAGATAGAACAGTCCCTTGTTCATTTAGGAAGATAAAGGGTCAAGTGTGATAATTTCAAGAGTCCTCTGAGGAGATGATACTTCAATAATAAATGTGTAATATATATGTGACATATAACAAATATAAATTATACATATATACAATACATCTATAATATAAAGTAATAAACCATGTTTACCAAATCAGATATATAAAAGATCACTGTTGAAGCAAATATGATTCCAAATTTACCTTTTCTCTCCCTGAATCCTCTTTAACTAACAGTAGATTTAGGCTAATCTGTGGATGACTAATCCTATAATAAAATATCTGCTATATCAAAAGACAGGATGCTACACAGAAAACAATTATGAATAATGAGTAAACAAATTAAAAACATCTAGCTCAAAAGTAATGACCACAGAAACGCTATCTAAAGAGCCTTAAACAAGACAGAAAGACTGTGATTAATCCCATACATCCAGATTCTATTTCCATCAATCAGTTCACAACGGGAAGATAATAGAGGGCCTAGAAGTATGGCTGATTTACCAGAATCCCATGGGATCAAGAAACACATTTTACATTAAAGATTTTTTCCTCATAAAAGTTTGCTATTCTGCATTTGCAAACTGTTAGACCCAAGAGACAAAACTCCTACCCTCTAAGACTCAATTTTTTTCCTCCAGTTACAATTTATTTTAAAGAATTAAGAATGGGGTTTAGTTTTGAGTGACTATTATTCTATGGAAATAAACTTTTCACAGTCAATTTTTTAAAAATACATGTAGGAAATCAATGATACTCTACTACGATTTGTGAAAATTTAAAATGTAAAATGTCTAGTAGCACAGTAGGCCTTTGCCAAGGATAAAAGATGCCAAGATAAGAATGTAATCCTTAAAGCCTTCTTAATTTCTAACTTTAAAAGATGCTGTGTGTATAGAACCAGGTAACAAGTGCTTCCAAACCTTGCTACCAATACTCCAGCCAAAGGAGACAATATCAAGCATCTTTCTTTCCTACGTTTGATCTCATAAAGGATATAATATCAGTAAGAGAAGGAAAAAGGCTGCTCTCCATAAACAGTACAGGTATTAACTCTTGCTATTCCTCCTCCCTCACAAAATTTGTTAGGTAGAAATCCATTTAGGAAAAAGCTAACCCAGTGGTCATATCCTCTAGGTTCTTCTACCTTAAAAGTTTGAATTATAGATTTTCTCATTCTGTCAAATGTTACGACCAATGAAAAATATTTTCAAAGCACTAAGTTAGTCACAGCTATGAAAAAAATTAGGAATTACACCTGACATATAAGATGCAAAAGATCTATCTTATATCTACTATCTTTGTACTGCATAAAGGTGCTGACTGGATGTGCTAAAAAGAAATAAAGGTTGAACATTGTTCCCACGTTTCAGGGAACAAGCATCACTTGATTTAAGCAGAGCTAGATCTACAACAGAGTGATTTCATCAAAGGATTAAGAAAATTATAGTGAGCTCTTTATGACTTCTTAGCGGAAGAGAAAAGAGGGTAGAAAGGGTGAGGGAGAGGACAAGTGAAGAAGTCTGAGGATTTTCATTCTTTCAGGCAAGGAAATGGGTAAGAACTGTTCTCAGAAGAGAGTTAAACAGTCCTCTGAAATATGGAGCTACAAACTAGGTGAAATCCTAGCTGATATCACTTTACCTTAATTTAGAGATACTTTGAAGGCAGTCATTTTCCAAATCATGACAAATGCTATTATCTAAAGCATTCACACCCTCTCCAACGTACAAAAGGCCTTCAAAGCCATAGGTACTATGTTTTACATTGGAACAATAGACTCTACCCTCAAGAATATTAATTTTTAGTGAAAGACACCAAAAACATCAAGCTCCATAATTCAATACAATACGCTGAATACACAGAAGGACCAAAGGACTCAGGCTCCACGGGTCCACCAGGTAAGACTTCATTTCCCAGTAAAATCTGCTTCTCTTTCTCATGTTTTTTTTTCTTTCTTTTTTTTTCCAATAGTACGTTCGAATTGACACCATATCAATACATATTGTAATTTAGGTTGAAGAGCTTAAGATTTTCCTGGACCAGGCAGGAGGTTCCAGTGAAGGCAGGGTTGGGGGAAGGAGGTAGCCTTTCAGATTGTGCAGTCCAAGAGCTCTCTCTTCCATGCCACAGTGACAAACTATTTCTTTCAAATCCATTTTTTGCATCACTGAGTACAGGAGGGCTTCTGCAGCCAGCACAGTTCACCCTAGTTGCCTGGTTACCTCAGTGACACTGTCCCAGGGGTAACAGCCCTGCTTTCTAGGGCACTAACCAAGGAAGGGCATGTGAGGACACAGCCAGAAGAGGGCCCTCACCAAGAACCCAACCACGCTGGCCCCCTGATCTCAGACTTCCAGCCTCCAGAACTGTTAAGAAATAAATGTTGTTTAAGCCACCGAGTCTGTGGTATGTTATAGTAGCCTTAACTAAGACACCTTAAGATTAAATATACTTTCTAAAATGTATTTATAATATGAATTTGTTAAGCAATAAAAGTGAACTTCTACTCAACCTGTGTACAAACTACATCCAGAATTCCAAAAGAGTCAAATCTAAAGTAACAAGGTTTTATTACACGTGTGTATTTAAATGCACTATATGTGGTCTAAAGGTTAAGACTACTGCCTTTATCCTTTTCTCTTAAAAAAAAAAATGACTGATAGAAATTACAGAGAATCTAGGATTCACACAGAGTACAGAAAACCCTATAGAAAGAAGGGTGTCATAGAACATAAGCACTATTCTAGGTTTGGGGGACCAAAGTTGAGGCACTTCTTTGATGTGTTAAGAAAAGCCCTTTTCTATGGACTATTTCTAATTCCCTAGCTACACAATAAAGGTTTTAAACTATTAAAAAAAAATGACCAATAGATTTACTATCATAAATGGACCAAAATATAAATAAAAGATGGTATTTGCATAAAATGGCTCTTTTATGTGTTAGACACCGGATTTTAATTGTCCTTCATATTTTCCAAGCATAATATTTAAAACTCTTCTCTTTTTTAAATGCTGCCTTGCAACCATATTAATCTCAATAGAAAAGTACAATCTGTTCATGACTGCTGGTAAATAGAGGTCTAGACAGCAAATGATCTCTGAAAGGACGTATTTCCATTGAATAATAAATCCAAGGCACTTTGTACTATCCTATTATATACAAATGTAAGGAGGACAACAAAATAACACGAGTGAAAGGAAAATTTTAAAGAAAAAGTTACACTCTCTCTCCTTGAACAAGTTAGGAAAAAAATTATATAGGCTCAAAAGACTCAAAATTTTAACCTAAGGAACATACTTCATAGTGATTTTTTTAAGTCAGATTATTCTTAGTGAATTCTTTTGGCTTAAGATAAAAAAAACCAGATATTACTAATGCACTTAAATGTTTTCTTGGGTGGAAATGACACAATACATTTCCATCTAGAAATAAACCATTTTACTTGTTTCCTTCACCATTTCTAACTTAAAAGCAAAAAGAAATCTAGCCTTGTTTTTTGAATAATCTTGAGACAAGTTTTAATCTTTCAATGTTCAGCCTTTCAATATTTTGTACAAATAAACCCAAACTACTAATATGTTATCCAAAATGATTTTCCCCAAAGCTTCAATTACAAAACAAGATTTTATTACAGCTTTGGCATTTAGAAATTTGCTTTCTAATAATCATCTATCAAGATTACACACTATCTACTTAGTTATTTCTTTGTAATTTTTCTATATAATTGTATTTTTTTATTATTTAGGAACACCCAAAGACACTTTGCCAAGAATAAGATACAGCTTAGCCTGTACCTTGACAATCTATACAATCCAGATTGTATGCTCAACTATATATTGCATATTCTGATAAGGGTAGTTACAGTACAGTAGTATTATTTAGCATGTATTACTGGTTGCATTTTAATAATAAAAGCTGCCTAATAAATGAACTAACCTTTGTGTAGTAGTTTACAGTCTATAGATGCCCTTCACACACATTATATCTCATCAACAATTCTATGCAGTTCTGTTCAATGGGCCCTAACCTATCAACTCACTTTGGATAACTATTAATTTGGTACATCTTAATAAAGTTAACAGGCTTCATGTGGCATGTTCATGCAGAGATGCAGTTTTTGGCACTAAGGAGTTTAAATTAAAATTAAGGATTTTTAACAAATCCTTGAACACAGTGATCTTACTTATAAATATCTAAGTGGATAAACTATTAAACAGAAAGGTTATAAGAATCATTTGTTAGTTCTCTCACTCATCCATTTATTTATTTTTTGAGCACCTACTATGTGGTAGGCACTGTTCTGGTTAGACTGGTCATCTAGATGGCATGTATTACAATGCAATTTATATTTTAAAATAATTGATCAGTGATCATCTGATTTTTCACCATGCAAATTAGAAGATTACTGGGGAAACAAAATCTTAATAATTCTAACCAGGTGAAGAAAACTGACTATGAATAGACACTACTAAAAATAAATACGTAATTTGACAGCCTAATGAGAAACAAGCTAAACAGAAACAAAATCAACATATCCATATTAAAAACCAGATATCAGAAAGGGGTCATGTGTTTGTCTTGTCTTCAGGGAACTGAATTCAATTCAAAACATCTACCTGAGAACAGGCAGTGTAAAACAATTTATGAGGTACTCTGGGGGTCAAGTTAACAGCTCACAATAATGTAAGGCAAAATAAAGCAAATTTCAATAACAAAACATTATGGGACTTCCAAGGTAGAGGAGAATTAGTTTGGAGTGAGGAATAAGGTTTATAATAACTTGGTTTTGTTATAGGTATTCCTAATCTTGGACAACTGAGATACAGACTTTAATTTTTAACTTGTTTAGTATCACCTCAAATGGAGTCATTTTAAACAAAAACCTACTGTGAAAAAGAGAAGCACTGAATTGGAAAGCAATACATTATTACCCAATTTTACCTGGCATTGATTAGAATTTTAACAATAGAATACAAAAGAAGAAAAGGTGAAAAGAAAAAAATTAGCAGAGAAGAAATCCCCGTGGTGCTACATTATCAATAATGAACTGCTATATGAAGATTCTAATTCCCAAAGACAAATCTGCAAATATGCTTCCATGATCAATATATTTAGCAGAATAAGAGCTAAATCTAGAACCCAGACGCTTAATTTTTAGTAATAAATTCTTCCTAACATATTATAACAAACTACTCTAAAATATTCTATATAAATATTTCAAACTAACAGAAGACTAATATGGAATGAAATTTAATTTTAACAAACCAGTTTCCAAGTTCCAACTTATTTTACACAGTTAGTAGTCTTTAACATGATAAGCATTGACAGTTTGTAAACCTACCATAAATTTTCAATTGCATTTGTGCAATATATAAAGTGTAGAAATGTAATATATTTAATGGCAAGGATATGCACTATATTTATATGTTTGTTATACATATCACATTTTTCAGTTTTCCTTTAAATTATAAAAAAATTCAAATAACTACCGTATTTCTTAAGGAGAAATTCATATTTTTTGAAATTACTGTCTTGTATTATGGACTTTTTATTATGCTGCATATGAAAAAGGGGATATGATAATGATGAAACATTCCTGATGCATCAGACTGAAAAATTAGACATTTACACACCATGTCTGAAGCTAAAGTTCTAATTGGATAACCCTCTTCCCCCCTTGCTCTCATTTTGAAAGATATATAAATTTAATTTGGTTACTGGCATGGTCTATTGGACTCAACACAAGATAGTGGTTAAAAAAAATATATTTAGAATTCCAATCTTGGTCTATTGTTCTGGTTCTAATCTCAGTTCACTGAATGCTCTTGGATAAGTCATAACTAAATGACATTTTTCAATTTTCCCATCTGTAAAATGGAGATAACTGTCCTACCTCATGAAGACATTACTGACTTTAATTAACTGGGTAACATACTGTGAAAATCAAAAAATGATGAAAACGTTCAGTCCAATTAAAATTTAAACTTAAGTCATTATTCAAACCGAAGAGTCTTAAAATGTACTTCTTAAAATCTAAATTGAATACTCTAGTAGCATTTGTTGAAAATCACCTGACTCATCTGCACCTTCATCTTTCAAAGGGTGTGGAGTAACATCAAAGTGACAACTTACAATTTAGAATACATACTTTGACCAGCTCACTAGCTCCAGAGGTGATCTGTGGTTACGTAATAAAAGCCCAGGCTCATTTGACAAACCACAGCACAATTAAGAGATAAATGATCATCCAAGATAAATTGAATGTAACAGAACCAGTTAACAATGGAAATGATAGGAAAAGACTGAAGTTATTGTCAATACAATACATTCAGTCTTTCCTCATCTAAATTATAAATTATGTTTATGAAAAGGTATAGAAATTGATATATTTGAAAACTAACTTGGTAGAAATGCTACAAGTGTTTATTTGCGTTTTCTTTTTCTCAATTCACAAAGCTCTTAGATGGAGACAAACAGCCTTCCTAAAGAATATGCACCACTTTTAACTCAATTCAGTAAGTAATTGGTGAGCAACTACAATATCAATTGTTCTTAAAAGGTTATGCATAATTAAATTTTATAAATTAAATTATATGTTACTGGGACTTTGCTTCCGGGAAGACAGAGCAGACAAACTTTTCTCTATTCCTCCCACTAAGTACAAGTAAGAACCAGGGACGTTGTATACAACACAAACATAAGCTGGGGCAAAGTGAGAGCGGCATGGACATATATACACCACTGAATGTAAAACAGTTGGCTGGTGGGAAACAGTAGCACAGCACAGGGAGATCAGCTCGGTGCTTTGTGATGACCTAGAGGGGTGGACAGGTACTTATTAAATGTTGCTGATATGCAGAATGATAGATCCTAGGGGAAACAGAACAAGAGCTTATTATTCCAAGGAGCATAAGGACAAGATAAAAGAAAAAATATTCAGTCCATTCTTGTCATTCACAGTAGTTATGTTCTATAACACCACCAGGAACACTAAATTAGTGAATACGGAACCACTGCTTCTAGGGGAAATACAGCATTAGGTTCCTGCAATCCTCTGATCATATTTTTGTCAACCAAATAACATATAACCTTGTTTTCTGTGTGTTTCTGTTTAAAGACACATTATTTAATATATATTGTTGATTCATTAACACTGAACTCACAGCCAACAACACTATAACTCATGCCTGAATAAAGCTTATCTAACACATATTTTCTCTGAAAGGGAAATCACAGCTTTCTTGCACTTAGGAACACTAGATAGCACTTCAGCGCTACACTTGGAGGCCCAGTGAAATCACCAAAATGTGAAAAACATAGCACCACAAAAAAAAGACACTTGTTTGCAGTATGAGAGTTAAAACAAGAAGGCAGTGCATTGCCTTGTTCAACCTCAGCTGGGAACGTGTACATAGGATGACTCCTAATGTCTGTCCCCCTGTGCATATCCATGAATGGCTGTGAAAGCACTGCAAGGTTACAAGTAAATTTTAGCTAGTAGGTGAACCTGCAACTGCAGAATCTGTGAATAATAAGGATCAACTGTATATATTCAATCACAAAAATTTAGAGCAGAAAGTGACTTTAGAGATCATCTTTCCAATGTTCTCATTTTTCAGATGCAAAAAGTAAGAGGTGGAAGAGCTGCATGATATAGGTAAGGTCAGAATCTAATTAATGCAAATCCCCAAAGTCAGAACATATGGCACTTCAGAGAATGAAGAATATTCTTCAGTTTTCCTCAGAGGAGATCCACAAAGTTGCATGTATCAGGACGAAAGTCCCTGATAAGGAAAACCACTGTAGTCTACTCTTCAGAGCCAGTGGCCAAGCAGAAAGGCTAGAAATTGGCCTCCCATGAAACTTCAGCTTGACCTTGTCAAAGTTAAGATAGGGGATGATAACCAGCCAACTTAAGTATAGGTTCTGGTACCAGGTTCAAAACACTATATTATTAGAAAATTTAGCAACTAAACTTCAAAACTGAATGATGAGCTTTGATATTTTTCTTTTCTAATATATATTTGGATTGACTATATAAAAAGAAAATAGCCAAAGCCCACAGATGGGGGAAAAAAGAGAATTACCTCAACAGACCAAAGTTTGGCTAAGTGATACCCAAAGTGATGGGTGATTATAATTCACTTAAGAGTAAAGTTAGCAAATTAAAAGGAATTTTAATTTGAAATGTTTATGATATTCTTACAAGAAATAAAGACAAGCATAATTGGTAACCTGCTAAATTCAAAATTTTAGAGTACAACATATTTCTCAATACAGAAAGATCAGTGGAACAAAATAACTATTCTGGACAGATGTTAGAATATATAAAAATGTGGTACAAAATACAAATTGCATCATACCAGTTCTGAAAACAAGCTGCATATTTAAAAAAAAACAAAAAACTAAACTTGAATCCAAAGGTGAATTTTCAATTCTCATTACTTTGGGGCATTATTTGACCAAAGTCATTACTTCCAATTCCTTGCTAATCTTTTCCCAACAACCTCCTTTGCTGATTCATCTTCTCCCAGCCTCTAAAAATGTTGACAGGCCCCAAAGCTCAATCCTTCATCCTCTTTATCCACATTTATTCCTTTGGCTATATCATCCAGTCTCATAGTTTTAAATTCCATCCATATACTGACAGTGTCCAAAATAAATCTCCAAAATTCTAAATTCATTATATTCATCAGCTACTTGACATATGAAGATGGTTAACTATTACAATATCAAACTCAACATACTCAAAACTGAACTTTCAATCTTTCTTCCTAAACCCACTCTTCCACATTCTCCTCCATTCTCAGATGATGGCAACTTCATCCTATGGCTCAGGCAAAAATCCTCGACTCCCTGACTCCTCTCCCTTTCTCGCACACCTGTCAGCTCTATGTATCAGTTATGGTTTAACCTGGGGATCAGAACCTTCCAGTGATACGGCATCAGGAATTTATTATAAGGATCAGACCTTATACCACTGTAGGAGAAGCTAAGGAGTACAGATCACAAAGGATATGATTGGAGGATCAGAGAAAAGTCACTAACCAGGGACCATTCAGGGGCACCTGTGAAGAAGTTTGTGGAAACCTGTTGCCTCTATGTTTGATGGTGGGCCTGAAAACAGTGATGGCAGGGCAGAGTTGGGAAGAAAAGAATGTACCACAAGCTCCTAAAACAGTTACTAGCAAAGAGAAGGTGCTTAATATTTATTTGTTTATCAAATGAATCAACCAAAGTTCTGGAAGGAGAGAAGAAATGAGGCAAAGGTAACATCTGAATAAATAATGGCAAGAAATATTCAGAACTGATGAAAAACAATGTAACGTATTTTCCAGAAGCCAAGTAAATTTCAGTTAGAAAAACAAAAATCCATACCTAGACTCATCACAGTGAATCTAAACTACACTAAACACAATGATTGGCTCTTAAAAGTAAAACAGAAAGGAAAAAAGGTTATCTTCAAAGGAGACAATTGTACTGACAGCTGACTTCTCAACAGTAACACTGAAAGTCAGAGGACACTGGAATGAAATCATCGATATGCTAAAGGAAAAATAACCGTTTACTTCAAATTCAATGTCCAATGAATAGGGTAAACTAAAGACTGTCATAAAAACAATGGAAATTAGCTACTAGCAGAGTCTAAAAGAAATGTTAAAGAATATAACTACTGACAGAAGTTTAATAATTCCACATAAAAGGTATGAGATAATAGAGGGGATGCATAACAAAAGAAGTTATAAATAAATAAGAAAAGTAATCAAATATTGGCTGTACATAATAAAAACAATAATGTATTATGGGCTTTAATAAAAAGGAAAAAAGTCAATAATTACACATAAGTTGGAAAGAAGTGAGTAGAATAAAAGTACATTATTTGGAAAGGTAAAAATGTCAACTTTAGACTTACTGAGTTAAATACACATGCTAAAATTTCTGGAGTAAAATTTCTAGAACACAACTTCAAACTGAGCGGGAAAAAAATGAGAAAAAACTATCAAAAGAAGGCAAGAAAGAAGAAGAAAATAAATACAGAAAAGGTAGGACAAATAACACAAAATAAGATGGTGAAATTTTTTCATATTTTTGATTAATTTAAGTAAGTATAAAACATAAAATGCTCCATTTAAAAGATAAAATATAACCAAAGATAATAAATACAGCTAAATGCTATTTACAAGAGATAAATCTAAAATATAAGGAAAGAGAATAAAGTTAAAGGGTAAAACAATATATACAAGGTGTATTTGTTTCCTAGGGCTTCCATAAGAAAGTACCACAAACTGGGTGGCTTAAAACAACAATTTATTGTCTCGCAGTTCTGGAGGCTAGAAGTCTGAAATCAAGATGTTGACAGAGGGGGCTTCCCTGGTGGCGCAATGGTTAAGAATCTGCCTGCCAATGCAGGGGACATGGGTTCAAGCCCTGGTCCGGGAAGATCCCACATGCCGCGGAACAACTAAGCCTGTGCACTACAACTACTGAGCCTGCGCTCTAGAGCCCCTGAGTCGCAACTACTGAGCCCGCATGTCGCAACTACTGAAGCCCGCGAGCCTGGAGCCCGTGCTCTGCAACAAGAGAAGCCACCGCAATGAGAAGGCGGTGCACTGAAATGAAGAGTAGCCCCCGCTCATCACAACTAGAGAAAGCCCATGCACAGCAATGAAGACCCAACACAGCCAAAAATTTTTTAAAAATTTAAAAAGATGTTGACAGAGTCATACCCCCTCTGAAATCCATGGGAGAGAAATCCTTTCTTGCCTCTTCCTAGCTTCTGGTGGTTTGCTGACAATCCTTGGCATTCCATGGCTTACAGCTGCAGCATTTCAATCTCTGCCTCCCTCATCACATGGCCTTCTCTCCTCATGCATCTCTATATCTCTTCCCCTCTAATTATATCTCTCTAATGACACTAGTCATATTGGATTAAGGGCCCACCCTATTCTAGTATGACCTCATCTTCACTTATACCTTGATTGCATCTACAAAGATCCTATTTCCAAACAGAATCACACTCACAGGTACAGAGCATGCAACATACCTTTTTGAGGGACACATTTCAACCTACTACAGCAGGCAAGCACTAACCAAAAAGAGAGAAGTGGGAAGAAAAAAGCTAACAGAGTTCTAGTAATGTCTACTAACATCAGACAATGTACTACGTGAGAACAAGGGTAGTAAGGTAAAATCAGTTAGAGGTTATTTCGGTAGTCCAGGTAACACAATGCTTGTTTGAATTAAGATCATGACTAGGGAACAAAAGAAAGTCAACATATTTAAGCAATATCTAGGAAGTAAAAACTAACAGGACTTCACTGGATAACCAGGTAAGGTAGACAAAGATGATTTATAGGTTTCTGGCTTGTAAAACTGATTGGAATATGTTATTAATCTCTATCTTCTAGCCAGTTACTTTCTAAAGCACAGATAATATCAATTCTTTTTATTGGTCACTAACTCTCCACGGTTAGTCCTAATTCTCTACTCTGCTTTTCTTGGTCTATCACAATCTGGTCCTAGCCTACTTTATTCAAGTGTTCACTTCCATAAACTCTAATGATTCAATAAACATTTCATGTAATTTCATGACTTTTTTCAGACTATATATCTTGAATGCCATGCCTATGTATTTACAAAGTTCTACTCAAATGAACCTTCTTCTATAGAACCTTCATTGTACTATTATTGACAATTAAAATATTTTATATGTAATATAAGATTGTCTGGGCTTCTGTAGTACTTTACTCACACTGAGAGTACAGCATCTGTCACATTGATATTTATCTACATCTGTCCCTCCAGTCAAGCTACTCATACCTTCAGGATAGGGCTTACCCATCTTTTTATTCCCAGCACCTCACAATGTGGTTTGCACACAGATGGTTTTCCAGGAATGGTTACTGAATAGTGATCATTAATCAGTTTTAACTAGCACTGCTACTTACTATGCCAAAAGTCCAAAAGTAAATGGAAGACAAAGAGGATAGTGATTTCTTTTTCATTTTTATAAATTAGATTCTGAAAAAGATGAATAAAGGTCGTTGTTTCTTAGTAATGAATTCATGTAATTTACAGTTAATGTATTCTAAACTCCCCTGAGACTATGTAATACGGTCTATACTTTCTACTATAAATCCATATTTAAATGCTGAAGCAATTTTAAAATCTAAATAATACATAGTCCAGCTCTAGTTATGAAAGTTAAAACATTACTCAGAAGAGGTAAATTTGATGATATTTGAGGAACTCGTGTCACTGTATAATGGTCAGGAAAAATACTTTTGATACTAACATGTTAATTTACTACAATTTAGATCATCAATTCTCAAACAATTAAATAAAAACAGAATGTACGTTCTTAAAAAGCTGCATAACCTAGACTTCCTCTGATGACTGAAAACATGCGTACGAAACCTGCAATGATTTCTGTTTATCAGCATGAACATGAACTATCTCTGAGCTGCAGATATAGAAAATTTCTAGTTGATAGAGGTTTCTAATTAAAATATTACAAGGTGGTAATGTACTATAAATACAATTGCTAAATCTGTAGTGTTTACCCTGAACAATGCTGGTATGTATATATGCATTTAGAAAATCTAAAGCTTAAACTGTTATTACACAATGAAATACGTTTCCTACATATAATTGAGTATAATTTTTTGAAAACAAAGGTCATATATAACAGGTACCAATATAATAAAAGTAAGATACTGAAAACAACCACTAGCAACACCACTTCATGAAGCTTTGCAAAAATCATGGATCATAATTGTTCTTACTATCCCATTATTCAACACTTGGAAGTCCAGTTTGCTAAGATAGTTTTCTGATGTATACAAAGAACAAAATGAGCTCCTACCATACCCTTCCCCCATATCCTTTCCCTTGAGATTCAAAGCTTAATATGAGTTCCATTTTCCAGAGATAAAAGGACTGCATTAACAATGATGTGCCCTAGCTTTCTTCTTTTTACAATAAATTACCATATTTATATTTTGAAGCTGTCATATGCTAGAGGATATTAAATATCCTCTTGTCATAATTAACTCTTTAAACCAAATTAAATGGCTTGGTTCAAAACAGACTGTGAGAGTTACAAGAATATAATTCTATCACTAGTCATCTTATAATTATTTTAATAATCAGAGCTATTTAATTTATTCCACAATTGCATTAAACAGAGAAATGCACAGTGGCTAAAAAGCTCAAATTTTTCCTCATTTTACCCATAATATATAAACAAGATTTGAACTTGGGATGTTCAGCAATAAATTTATAGTAACTTCATCAATACTCGAGGCCAAATCTTAATACCGCAAGCTGTAACAAATTGCTAATTTTTAAAATTCCATCCATAATTATATCAAATATAAGCCATTGGACTAAAACATAAGCATTTCATTTTACTAAGGCTTAGTAATACTTTTGTTATAAACACAATTGTTTCTGCAGTAGACTAATATAATGGCATGGAGAGTGACTCTCCTTTATGATACGATACAAACTCAAGAAGGTCTATAGTAAAATACTATGTTCACAGGCTGCTTGGATTAGTTTGAATCACATTCTCTCCGATGTGATTCAAAGTAGGAACTACACTAGTATTTAATCTATACACTATTCCCCAGGGATATCTCCCAGGTAACAAGCTCCTCATAACGTAAAAGCTAACTTAGAAAAATTGCAATTAAGTAAAACATACATTAAATTAGAACAAATGACACAAGCAAAAGGTTCTCGTTGTAATGAATAATTTGAAATGAATAAATAGTTAAATGCCAAAGAACCAAATGATAAAACAAAGGTAATACCAATTTCTCTTCAGTAAATTAACAAGTGAAAAAAAAGTATTTTGACTCCAGTGACGTTACAAGCACAAGTTTGTAAACCACATGTTCCTTTTCTCCTAGGTGCTTTGACTATATTTATTTTTGGTAGATGGCCTGAGAACGATTTTCTGTAGGAAGTAGGGAAGACAAAATCAAAGGGTTAAGAAGAATTACTAATACCTCATAGACAGCTGGGCAGAGGAACTGAACAGCCAGCCACAGCTTCTCCTTCCCTCATCCGGCCCACTTGGAAATACAGCATAATCAAGAACTTGATACACTAACCATTCAAACGACTGAAACCCAAGGAAGCATTTGTCTTAAAAAATGTTTGCATGATGAGAATATGTTCAATAGGATAAACAAAGCAGGTACCATGGGCCATTTGCTAAAAAATAAAAGTAGCCATTGTTATACCCCTCCGACCAGCTAGCTATATGCCAAATAGCTCAGTTACTAAGTGTACTATGTAATAATACTGGTTATATTAGTGCTGTTAACTCTAATTAATTTCATTTAAAATAATTCTTTTAATAAACTGTAAATAAAAGAGTTAAGCATTTCATTCCAAAATAGAACAGAGGGGGAAAAAAGAAACTGGCTCTGTTCAGCAGAGAAATAAGACTCTTTCCCCCCTATAGTTTATTAGCTATATTCTTGCTGAGTTAATCCTTTCGTACACAAGAACATTTTTTTCAGCAGTCTGAATATTTTACCACTGTAATTTCTTTCTTAAAAATAATAACACTTGGGGCTTCCCTGGTGGCACAGTGGTTGGGAGATCGTCTGCCGATGCAGGGGACGCGGGTTCGTGCCCTGGTCCGGGAAGATCCCACATGCCGCGGAGCGGCTGGGCCCGCGAGCCATGGCTGCTGAGCCTGCGCGTCCGGAGCCTGTGCTCCGCAACGGGAGGGGCCACAACAGTGAGAGGCCCGCGTACCGCAAAAATAAATAAATAAGTAATAGCACCTGTTCAAGTAAGCATTAGAATCAGATTATTCTTTTCTTTAAATAAATCTGAGCAGAAGGAAAAAAAAAACACTTTAGTCAGCAGAGTTAAGAGGACTTGTTCATACATTTTCAAGTAGAATCATGTAGTTGATTTCACTTACTTCATCGTGCTACTTACTAAGCTAGCATTTCTCAACTTCAAATGCCCAGACCTGAGTTGGTTAAGATGCATCTCATATTTAATCCTACAAAACCTCATAAAGCAATACTATTTTTGCATTTTAGGCCAGTAGCTTGTAATTGTAAAGTCTATAAGGGCAGAACCCATATTTACTTTGTTCGCTCCTGCAACTGAATATAGAATATGAATAAATCTTCACAACAAATCTATGAGCTAATCACTATTACTGTGGACATTTTACAGATGAGGAAGCTTAAAAAGATTAAGTAACAACAGCAAGGAAGTAGTGGAGCTAGGATTTGGTTCTGTGCAGTCCTGGCCAAAAACCCATGTTCTTAACCACTATACATATTGTCAACATTATTTTAAGACATTTGTTACCAAAAAATTCTATACATAAAAATTTTGTGATTTCTTGCTCTCCAGGTGCTCAACAATTTATAATTAATTACACAAATAAACTGAAGATATATGCATTTTAAAAGGGAAAAATTAACAGGGATTGGAATCAAACAGGAAATGATTCACAAACAAAAGTGAAATTTACACAGTTCAGCAAACAACAGAACTGTAGGATCGGCAAAATGGGAATATGAACTTTTAAATCTACCTTACTGAAAACAACAAAAATAACAGCAATATATAATTACTATATATATTAATATATATTTTACATATATTAGATCATTTAAACCTCACAAAAGTCTTACAAGGCCAATTCCTATTTTACCAATGAGGAATCTGAGGCACAGAAACAAGGGCTGTGCTCAAGGTCACACAGGTAACAAGATTTAAACCCAGGCAGCCTGACTCTAGAATCTGGGCTCTAGACTATGCTATACAAATAATAAGTTTATACAGCTCCCTATAAGTCACTGACATCGTACTCAAGAGTTTGCACTCTCCAGAACACAGACAACCTTTGTAATCCTAGCTTTTCACAAAGACCACAATTTTTTTTTTTTTTCGGTACGCAGGCCTCTCACCTCTGTGGCCTCTCCCATTGCGGAGCACAGGCTCCGGACGCGCAGGCCCAGCGGCCATGGCTCACGGGCCAAGCCGCTCCGCGGCATGTGGGATCCTCCCGGACCGGGGCACGAACCCGCGTCCCCTGCATCGGCAGGCGGACTCTCAACCACTGCGCCACCAGGAAAGCCCAAAGACCAAAATTTTTGGTTGGAGATTAGTTAATATAAACCCACAATAATTTTAAAACAATGTATAGCTTTCAGTTGAAAATCTGAATTGTATGTCTGTAAAGCTCAACACAATGTAAACTGCTAAGATATATACAAGTTATTTTAGGCCATGATAAATCATCATTAATATACCTTGAATTTTCAGAAATGGTACTATAAGGAGGGAAAAGAGCAAAGTTTAGATTTTAAATGCCATCAACAGGACAGTTAATAGATTTTTCTATTTGCATTAAATTTTAATCTAACAAGAATCTATACTATAACCACTTTATTACAGCAGCTAAGGGAGATTCAAAACCATACTTTGAAAGCCTAAGACATCATAAAAAAAACTCATTGCAGACATTTTCAAAGATTGGTATTTACATTATACCTTTCAAGACATTCCACTCTATACTAAGCTTTGTAGAAATATTAGGAACACAATCAAGAAAAGAAATTAATTTGTCTCATGGTTTTCTTTTTCGTTTCTCTTAACATCTTTATTGGAGTATAACTGCTTTACAATGGTGTGTTAGTTTCTGCTTTATAACAAAGTGAATCCATTATACATATACATATATCCCCATATCTCCTCCCTCTTGTGTCTCCCTCCCTATCCCACCCCTCCAGGCGGTCACAAAGCACCGAGTTGATCTCCCTGTGCTATGTGGCTGCTTCCCACTAGCTATCTATTTTACATTTGGTAGTGTATATATGTCCATGCCACTCTCTCACTTTGTCCCAGCTTACCCTTCCGCCTCCCCGTGTCCTCAAGTACGTTCTCTAGTAGGTCTGCGTCTTTATTGCATCTTGCCCCAGGTTTTTTTTTTTTAGATTCCATATATATGTGTTAGCATACAGTATTAGTTTTTCTCTTTCTGACTTACTTCACTCTGTATGACAGACTCTAGGTCCATCCACCTCACTACAAATAACTCAATTTTGTTGCTTTTTATGGCCGAGTAATATTCCACTGTACATATGGGCCACATCTTCTTTATCCATTCATCTGTTGATGGACACTGAGGTTGCTTCCATGTCCTGGCTATTGTAAATAGAGCTGCAGTGAACATTGTGGTACATGACTCTTTTTGAATTATGGTTCTCTCAGGGTATATGCCCAGTAGTGGGATTGCTGGGTCATATGATAGTTCTATTTTTACTTTTTTTAGGAACCTCCATACTGTTCTCCATAGTGGCTGTATCAATTTACATTCCCACCAACAGTGCAAGAGGGTTCCCTTTTCTCCATATCCTCTCCAGCATTTATTCTTTGTAGATTTTTTGATGATGGCCATTCTGACTGGTGTGAGATGATATCTCATTGTAGTTTGGATTTGCATTTCTCTAATGATTAATGATGTTGAGCATTCTTTCATGTGTTTGTTGGTAATCTGTATCTTCGTTGGAGAAACGTCTATTTAGGTCTTCTGCCCATTTTTGGATTGGGTTGTTTGTTTTTTTGATATTGAGCTGCATGAGCTGCTTGTAAATTTTGGAGATTAATCCTTTGTCAGTTGCTTCATTTGCAAATATTTTCTCCCATTCTGAGGGTTGTCTTTTTGCCTTGTTTATGGTTTTCTTTGCTGTGCAAAAGATTTTAAGTTTCACTAGGTCCCATTTGTTGATTTTTGTTATTTCCATTTCACTAGGAGGTGGGTCAAAAAGGATCTTGCTGTGATTTATGTCATAGAGTGTTCTGCCTATGTTTTCCTCTAAGAGTTTAATAGTGTCTGGCCTTACATTTAGGTGTTTAATCCACTTTGAGTTTATTTTTGTGTATGGTGTTAGGGAGTGTTCTAATTTCATTCTTTTACATGTAGCTGTCTGTTTCCCAGCACCACTTATTGAACAGGCTGTCTTTTCTCCACTGTATATTCTTGCCTCCTTTATCAAAGATAAGGTGACCATATGTGTGTGGGTTTATCTCTGGGCTTCCTACCCTGTTCCATTGATCTATATTTCTGTTTTTGTGCCAGTACCATACTGTCTTGATTACTGTAGCTTTGTAGTATAGTCTGAAGTCAGGGAGCCTGATTCCTCCAGCTCCAGTTTTCTTTCTCAAGATTGCTTTGGTTATTCGGGGTCTTTTGTGTTTCCATACAAATTGTGAAATTTTTTGTTCTAGTTCTGTGAAAAATGCCATTGGTAGTTTGATAGAGATTGCGATGAATCTGTAGATTGCTTTGGGTAGTAGAGTCAGTTTCACAATGTTGATTCTTCCAGTCCAAGAACATAGTATATCTCTCCATCTGTTTGTATCCTCTTTAATTTCTTTCATCAGTGTCTTATAATTTTCTGCATACAGGTCTTTTGTCTCCTTAGGTAGGTTTATTCCTAGATATTTTATTCTTTTTGTTGCAATGGTAAATGGGAGTGTTTTCTTAACTTCACTTTCAGATTTTTCATCATGAGTGTATAGGAATGCAAGAGATTTCTGTGCATTAATTTTGTATCCTGCTACTTTACCAAATTCATTGATTAGCTCTAGTAGTTTTCTGGTAACATCTTTAGGATTCTCTATGTATAGTATCACGTCTCATGGTATTTTAGTATCTTAGCCCCACTTCACTAATCACATGCTACAATTCTTATGATTCAGAGACATAGCTACTCTCCTTTCAAACTATTACAGGCATACTTCTCATAATTCTAACATACTGCATCTAACATAAGTATTAGATATAAACTCATTTATTTCATGAAAACTGCTATAATACATAACATTCTCTCCATAAAAAAAAGCATATTACTCCAGCTAACTGAATAATATGTATTTTATGTCATAATTATCATTTTATATTTCATATTAAATACCCCATTTTTGAAAACTGACACCCATGTTACATAAATAAATCAGGTACCTACAGCAATGTAACTTGCATATTGCTATCCAAAAAAATCACCTTAAATGCTGACATTGTGGTGTGTTTTAAAGAGGACTAGAATCAAAAATAATTCATTTTTTTAATAAAAAGACATTCAAATACATAAAATTTTAAAATATATATATATATTTTAAAACATACCAAGAATAAAAGCAAATGACAAACCACTAAACTGAATTACACTTTGCTATATTTAATTGCAATGGACAAATGGAAGGAAAAAATTAATAATATCATTTCTAACACAGAAAAATGGACATGCTACATTTAGCCTCATGTAGCTTTTAAGTGTTGCTAAGAATTACAATCTGTAAAAAGCAAAACAAAATCACCTTTCAAAACTCAATGAAACAATCAACAGAAACACACAAGGGTTTATACTCCTTAACTAAATATTATAAATAAAACATTTAGGCAAAATAAAAGATTTAGTAATGAGGCAATTTAACAAATTTTAGTTCACCTTTGAAGCCTTATTTCCAAAGAACCATATTCACCTGTGACTTTTAAGAATAAAAAAAAGAAGAAGATGATGCAGGTGGCAGCATCTGAATTAATCCCTCAGCTGCCACTGTTTAGAAGAGTGGTGGTCTTCTCTAAGCCACTTCCAGAAAAACATATAAGCCTACACTCAGCTTGCATGACTTTTGATGTGGAGGTTCCAAAGTGAACCAGCAACCCAGAATATCTGTATACCCAACACTTTGTCAGGAAGAATAATCTTGAGCTTACTACTTAGCAATATTTATCCAAAGATATTTTATATATATGGGGGGGAGGGGGAATGTGTTTTGGGGAAGTTTCAAGAAAATACTGATTAATAATATTTAATTATTCATATTATTAGTAGTTAATAGTGTTATAATAATATAATATTGGTTAATAATTAATAAAAATTAACTGATATTAATGTTAATACCAATGCATAGCTAAGATTAAATTAGAGAAATAATATTTTTGGTTAAGTATTGATAAGCAGGAAACTAAAGATTATTCTTCCTGACAAAGTAACTGGCATACAGATATTCTAGATTGCCAATATTATTTCTCTTATCTAATCTTTTATATTATTCTATAGAATATACATATTCTATCCAATCCTACAGTCAAAAGTTATCTACCTATCCTTGGATTAAACCAGGCCAATAGACAGTGAAATACCTAAACAACACTATTTGGGGCCCCAGATAATTGTTCTGGCTAAACTGTACTTTGCTATTAAGTCACAAACTCTTATTTAAGGATGTAAAATACTAACTACTCTATTTTTTGAAAACTGATACCCATATGACTTAATAAAATTCTTTTTTTAGTTAGGATTCACCACACTACACAGTACCTTTATTTGAAAATATACAGTCTCTTAAGAGACTTAATCTTCTGGAATCTGGATTCATATAACTCATCGTATATCCTTCATTCCATTAGCTACAAAAAAATAAACCTGTGGTTTATCTTTGGCAAGTAAAAAGAATTTTATGGCATGCATTGGTACACTTTTAACCTCTCTGCCAGCATTATCTTATTTACTTTCTCTTTATGATTTTCTTGATTAAACATTTCTTGTTTTGTTGTTATGTATTTACTTATATGAGATGCCATAAAAAATTGTGAAACAAGGTAAAATTAAACAAGGCTTTGGAAAAACAATGAAAATATTCATGCTAAAGCATTTTTTACTCTAAAATAGCAATCAATGAAGTCAAAAATGAAGATTAACCAATAAATGAAAAAAATTCACACAATGAACTTAATGAAAAATTGTAATGTAATTCCATAATTAAAACCCTACCCTAATAAAGTATAGATAAGTGTTTGCTATCCAAATACAAACATGAAGTAGTTTCCTTCAAAGGAAAAAAGGCTTGTTTCAAAACATTCAATTATAATATTAATGATCATATCTTATATTTGTAATTCACTGAACAGGATTACTTTCAAGTAAAATGTATTTTCACTTTTACAATTAAACAAAGTTCATTTTTTTATATTAGAAATAACTTTAAGACTAAAATTAGTGAAGTTTAAAGGATGCTACCAACATGTTAGCTGTGATAGGTCAAAGAAGTAATCTGGGAAAATGAGATAGATTTATGGGTACATACATAAAGTATACGTAAAAGTACTTTACTTTCTTTTTGTAAAGTATATGTAAGATACCCAGTAAACAGTGAAGCCTTATGCAAACGGTATTATTTCATGTAAAAATCATGGGGAAACAAAGGGGCATACTTACCCTTCTCCTCCCATTCTTGTTATCTTTAAGCGAAAATCCACAGAATTCAAACTGGGAGGCTTCCATTTCAAAATATCATCACATCGACCAGGTTTATATTTCTAAAGTGAATTAAAATGATGATAATAGTTAATATGAAGCTAAAAAATTAAACATTTGATTTATTAAATATAATATCAATTACTTTTCATTAAGCAAAATCACTACTTTTTTTCTGAATATAATTTTTGTTATTTTTAACTGATGAGTAAAGTTAGATATCAACCATCTTACTGATGGCCTCTTTTTCTGCCAAAGCATGTAGACATTTGTTTGTGAAAGTCTCGAAAAATAATGAAACCTGTTATTCCCTCCAATCCTACTATAACTTAAAGGAAGTTTGATCACTTTTAAAAAATTTTGTTCCTTCTTCAATAGCTTTACTGTGGGATAATTCACAATTAATAAAACTAACTAATGAATTTTGTCAAATGGATACAATCATGTAACAATCGCCAGAATCATGATATACAGCATTTCAATCACCCCCAAAAAGTTTCCCCTTGACAGCTGCAGTCAGCTCCCTGTTACCAACTCTCCGGCAAGAGTGACCTTCTTTCTATCACTATAGTTGTGCCTTTTCTAGAATTCATAAGAAATTCTTACAGAAGGTTTTGCTATATGCTGGTGCATATATTAGCTTGTTCCTTTTTATTAAACTGAGCAGGATTCCATTCTATGCATATACCACAAATTGTTTATGCATTTACAAGTTGATGGATATCTGGGCTGTTCCCATTTTTAGGCTACCAGGAATGATGCTGGTCTGAACATTTGCGTGGACATCCGTTTTCATAACTTTTGGGTAAATACCCAGCAGAATGGCTGGGTCACATAGTTAATGTATGTTTAACTTTACAAGCAGCTGTCAAATCGTTTTCCAAAGTGGCAGTGACATCTTCCATTCCCACCAGTAATACATGAGAGATCAAACTGCTCCACATCCATCCTAGGACTAGGTATTGTTGGTCTTTTTAATTCTAAAGTATGTCTCATAATTTTAATTTGCATTTCTCTAAATGACAGATGTTGAAGATCTTCTAATTTGCTTATTTGCTGCTATCTGTGTATTTTCTTTGGTGAAGTGTCTGTTCAAAATTTTTCCCTTGTTTTTACTGGGTTATCTCCTTATAATTGAACTGGAAGAGCTGTTTACATATTCTGGATAAATAGCCTTGTTTGGATACATGTACTGCAAATATTTTCTACCAGTTTTTGTCTTGCTTTTTCATTTTCTTAACAATTTCTTTTGAATATATTTTAATGAAGTCAAAATCAACTATTTTTTACAGCTTTATTGAAGTATGATTGAGAAATAAAAAATTTAAGGTATACGACATGATGTTTTGATATATGTATACACTGTGAAATAATTACCACAATCAAGCTAATTAACATATCCATCATCACACAGTTACTTCTTTGTGTATGTTGTAAGAACATTTAAGATCTATTCCCTTAGGAAATTTCAAGTATACTTTATTATTAACCACAATCACCATGCTATACATTAGGTTTCCAGAACTTATTCATCTTATAACTGAAAGTTTCTACCCTTTGATCAATATCTCCCCTCTTCCCCTACCCCCCAGCCGCTGGTAATCACCATTCCACACTCTAAGTTTGACTTTTTTTTTTAAGATTCCATATGTATATATAAGAGCTTATTTCACTTAGCATAATGTACTCCAGGTTCATCCGTGTTGTCACAATTGGCAGAATTTCCTTCTTTCTTAAGGCTGAATAATATTCCATTGTATATGTATACCATTATTTTCTTTAACCATTCATCCACTGATGGACACTTAGGTTGTTTCCACATTTTGGCTACTGTGAATATCGCTGCAGTAAAGATGTGAATGCATGTGTCTCTTCAAGATGATTTTATTTCTTTCGGATACATATCCAAAAGTGGAACTGCTGAATGACATGTAAGTTCCATTACTAATTTTTTGAGAAACCTCCATATTATTTTTCATAAGAGCTATATCAATTTACAGTCCTACCAACAGTGCACAAGGGTTCTCTTTTCTCCACATCCTCACCAGCAAGTTATCTTTTCACTTTTTGATGATGGCCACCCTAACTGGTGTTAGGTGATATCTCAGTGTGGTTTTGATTTCCATTTTCCTGATGATTAGTGATGTTGAGCATCATTTCAAAATCACCAATTTTAAACTTTTACAATTTGTGCTTTTTGTGCCCTCTTTAAGGAATCTTTGCTTATCCTAAGGTCACTGCAATTTTCTACTACATTTTCTTAGAGGAAATTTTATAGTTTTAACTCTTATTTTTAGGTATATGATCCATTTGAGGTTAATTTATTTATAAGATGTGAAGTAAGGGACTGTTTGTTGTTTGGCAGTTGGATATCAATTTCATCCAGCACCGTTTGTTAAAAGATTATCCTTCTCTCACTGAATTGCCTTGACATCTTTGTCAAAAATCAGTTGTTTATAGATATAGATATATTTCTATTCTTACTAATCTGTTGCATTGATAAACATGCCTCTCTTTCTGCTCATAGCATATTGTCTTGATAACTCTAGCTCTATATTAAGTTTTGAAAGCAGTTATGTAAGTCCTCAAACTTTGTTTTTCTTTTTCCAAATTTTCTTAGCTAATGTAGCATTTATATTTCCACATATATTTTATTTTATTTTTGGCTGCATTGGGTCTTCCTTGCTACGTGCAGGCTTTCTCTAGTTGCGGCGAGCTGGGACCACTCTTTATTGTGGTGCACGGGCTTCTCATTGCAGTGGCTTATCTTGTTGCAGGGCATGGGCTTCGGTAGTTGTGGTGCGCAGGCTCTAGAGCACAGGATCAGTAGTTGTGAATGGGCTTAGTTGCTCTGCAGCAGGTGGAGTCTTCCCAGACCAGGGCTCGAACCCGTGTCCCCTGCACTGGCAGGCAGATTCTTAACCACTGCACCACCAGGGAAGCCCTCCACATATACTTTAAAATTACCTGGTCAATTTCTATGAAAAATAAGTTTACTGGGATTTTAAGTGAGACTGCAGTAAATTAATAGATCAATTAAGGGAAAAATAACATCTTAACAATACTGAATCTTTTGATTCATGAACACTTCAAATCTCTCTATTTACTTAGTACTTAGGTCTTCCTAAATTTCTCTCAGCAATGTTTTGTAGTTTTCGGTATGCAGGTCTTGCACAACTTTTGTTAAATTTCTTCCTAATAATGTAATACTTTGGTGCTATTATCAATACAAAAAATCGGTTGTTTCTATACAACAGCAATGAATAATCCAGAAAGGAAATTAAGAAATCAATTCCATTTACAATAGCATCTAAAAGAACAAGATACCTAGGAATAAATTTAACAAAGGAAATGAATGGTCTATATACTGAAAACTACAAAACATTACTGAAAAAGTTTAAAAAGACCTAAAAATGGAAAGACATCCCATATTCATGGATAGGAAAAGTGATATTGTGATTTATAGTAAATATACATTTGGTCTTCATCCCCACTTCTGGCACAGAGCTCCTAAAACCCTTGGAATTTCCAAAGAGAAGAGAGTGAGATGGGTCTTTTATTATGCTAATGAGGTGATTTTGAGGTAGCACCTAGGGATGGGGGCTAGTTGCCAGGAGCCAACCAAGTGATCAGAGGGTTGGAACTTTCAGTCCCACCCCTCTGACCTCTGGGGAGGGGAGGGGGGCTAGAAGTTGGATCAATTGCCAGTGGCCAATGGCTTCATCAATCATGCCTGTGTAATCAAGGCTCCATAAAAACCAAAAAAGAAAAACGGGGTTCAGAAAGTTTCTGGGTTGGTGAACACATGGATATTCAGGAAGAGGGGGTGCCTCGAAAGGGCACAGAAGTTCCATGCCCCTCCCCCATGCCTTGCCTTATGTATCTATTTCCTCTGGATATTCCTGAATTACATCCTTTTATAATAAACCAGTAATCTAGTAAGTAATATATTTTTCTGAGTACTGTGAGCCACCCTCGCAAACTAATTGAACCTGACAAGGGGGTCATGGGAACTTCTGATTTATAGTCAGGTGGTAAGAAGTACCGGTAACAACCTGGAATTTAACTGGTGTCTGAAGGCCAAGGAGAGGGTCCTTGGAACCTCCAATCTACAGCTAGTCAACTAGAAGCACAGGTAATAACATGAACTTGCAACTGGCATCTGAAGTTAAGGGGTGGGGGAGGGTGGGGAAACTGGAAGCAGTACAGTTTTGAAGAGCCCTCAACCTGTTGAATCTGACGCTATCACTGGGTAGACAGTGTCAGAATTGAGTTGAATTGTAGGACACCCAGCTGGTGTCAGAGAAGTGCTTGGTGGTGTGGAAAACCCCCTCCACACTGGGACTGGTCACAGAACACCCATTAAGAAGAATTAATATTGCTAAACTGTCAATACTACTCAAAGCAATCTATAGATTCAATGCAATCTCTATCAAAATTCCAACAACTTTTTCTTTTTAACAGAAATAGGAAAGCCAATCCTCAAATTCATATGCAGTTACAAGAGACCCTGAAGAGCCAAAACAATCTTGAAGAAAGAACAACACAAAGTTATAAGACTCACACTTTCCAACTTCAAAATTTACTATAAAGCTACAGTAATCAAAACGGAGGTGTTGACATAAGGACAGACATTTAAACCAATGGAATAAAACTGAGAGTACAGAAATAAACTCATATATTGATAGCCAATAGCCAATTGATTTTTTTTTTTACAAGGATGCCAAGTCCATTCAATGGTGAGAGAACACTCTCTTCAACAAATGATGCTGGAACAGCTGATTTCCACAAGTAAAAGAATGACGTTTGGAACCCTATCTCCCATCATATACAAACACTAACTAAAAATGGACCAATGCCCTAAATATAACAGCTAAAACCATAAAACTCTTACAAAAAAACACAGCGGTAAATTTTCATGATCTTGCATTTGGTGGTGAATTGTTAGATATGACATCAAAAGCACAAGCAATAGAGCTTCCCTGGTGGCGCAGTGGTTGAGAGTCCGCCTGCTGATGCAGGGGACACGGGTTCGTGCCCTGGTCCGGGAAGATCCCACATGCCGTGGAGTGGCTGGCCCCGTGAGCCATGGCCACTGAGCCTGCATGTCCAGAGCCTGTGCTCCACAACAGGAGAGGCCACAACAGTGAGAGGCCCACGTACTGCAAAAAAAAAAAAAAAAAAAAAAAAAGCACAAGCAATAAAAAAAAAGATAAACTGGACTTTATCAAAACTAAAAAACTTGTGCATCACAAGATATCAAAAAAGTGAAAAGATAACCTACAGAATGAGAAAAAATGTGCAAATCATATACCTGATAAGGGTTTAATATCCAAAATACATAAAGAACTCCTACAACTCAACAACAAAGACAACCCAATTTTTAAAATTGTCAAAAAACCTGAATACACATTTCTTCCATAGAAGAGATACAAATGGTGAATAAGCACATAAAAAGATGCTCAGTATCATTAGCCATGAGGGAAACGTAAATCAAAACCACAATGAGATACTACTTCATATGGGTGGCTGTAATTTTTTTTTTTAGAGGAAAATAACAAGTGTTGGAGAGGATGTGAAGAAATTAGTAACCATGTATGTTACTGTAAGGAATATAAAATGATCCAGCCACTATGGATAATAATTTGACAGTTCCTCAAAAACTGAATTTGAAACACAGAATTACCATATGACTCTGCACATGGTAGAGCGAAGAAAATTGGAAACAGGGACCCAGATATTGACATGTCTACAATCTAGGTTTCCATTACCATATAAATGGGTAAACAAAATGCAGTATATACATACAATGGAATATCATTCTGCCACAAGAAAGAATGAAGTTCTGACACATGCTACAATGCTAAGTGAAATAAGCCAGACACAAAAGGACAAAAATGGTATGATTCCACCTGTATAAAATATCCGCAATAGGCAAATTCATAGTGACAGAAAGTAGATTAGCAGTACCAAGGGCAGGGGGTGGAGGCGGGGGGCATTGAGGGGGTGGGCGGAAGGAGCGTTATTGCTTAACGGTTACAAAACTTCTCTTTGCACTGATGTAAAAGTTGTGGAAATGGTTGTACAACACTGTCCATCTAATCAAAGAGACTACAGCATAGGAGAAAAGTGTTTTAAATTATTCTAGAACATAGTAAAAAGAGAAAATCTTTTACTTTGGTGGCTATGGACTTATTATAGAGGAATTAAGATTGAAAACTTTGAGTAATGGGTAATATTCACTAATGCAGACTTATACCATGATGTAAATATGAGCAAAACACTTGGGTAGAAAAATATAGAATCTCCTGAAGGAGAGGAAAGTATGTCAATTCAGCGAGGGCATTATGGGGGACGGGGCCATATTATGAGAAAGGTACTCAGGAAGGAAAAACTGCTAAGTGTTCTCATTACTAACATTTTTTAGATATACGAGTCAAATTGCATTCTAACAGATCTTTATAAATTTGAGGGAAAAATGCAAAAACCCTAGTCATCGGATCTCTTATTTCAAACAGAAGTCCATATAATGACAAATTTTGTATAACAAGTTTCGCTAAGCAAGACAAACCATTGGAGTTGACAGGAAAGACATTTCATCTGTAGCAAATTTAAGAACATAATGCACACTATCTTCCCCCAAGGCTTGTGCTTAAACATGAATAAATATAAAATCAAATATATAATATTTCAGTGGAAGTTTTTGTCCATTTATTTGCCCTGAGAGATTCATTTAGGTAACACATGTCCTTCAAGATGATCACAAATAAACCTCTTTAGACTTGCTGAATATAAACGTTTTTATAAATGTTAAAACTGCTAAATTTTCCAGTAGTGACCCCATTAATAAAAATAATAATAAAATTTAGTCTTTTTTCTAATAAAGTCTATCTGACAGAAACATCACAGACCTTTTAGTAAGAGTGGTTCCCTATGGTAGTGAAAGGTAAAAAGGAGTGAGGGGAGAAAGGAGTGTCAGCATCCCACACCAACCCCACTCACAAGCTGCCAAGGGAATGTCACATGTACAAACAAAGCATCATTTACTTCCGTTCTCTATTCATTTATATGACTATGAGTATGAGACCACTTCGAAAACCAACACCAATCTAAGTTATTAAATCTAGGAAATGTTAATGATTGTACAGCTTTAAAATATTTCATAATGGGTACCTAATAACAAATTCTAAATGTAATTTTAATATAATATTATTTGTAAAATAGCTACTAACTATCCTTCACATTCTTCTCTCTGGAAATCATCTAATGGAGAATAGCATATACTGACTCTTCTGCTTTTACACAGCAATAGTTCAAGTACATAAGTCATTCCTTATCTGACTGTACACCAAACCATTTATATTAATCTGAAAACCTAGACTTGACATGACTGAGAATTTCAAAGCACCTTTATGAAAATCAATGAAATGCCTGACAAAAATTTTTAGGAAATTATATTTTAAAAATACTGTAGTTCTGAATTACCGAATATAAATGCAACGACATAGATCCCATGAGTAAAATGTATTTAAATACCTGTTCGAATGTAAATTCTACTTCAGTAAAATCATGTCTAATCATGTGCCTACGAAACAATTAGTAAAATACTCAATAAATACTTGATAAAAAATTTTTAAAATATGGGCTTCCCTGGTGGCGCAGTGGTTGAGAGTCCGCCTGCCGATGCAGGGGACACGGGTTCGTGCCCCGGTCCGGGAAGATCCCACATGCCGCGGAGCGGCTGGGCCCGTGAGCCATGGCCGCTGGGCCTGCGCGTCCGGAGCCTGTGCTCCGCAACGGGAGAGGCCACAACAGTGAGAGGCCCGCGTACCGCAAAAAAAAATTTTTTAAATAAATAAGTAAAAATAAAGTGAAAATTTTTTAAACTTATAAAATATTAGTCTCAGGTATTTTTAAATTTATATGTTTAAATAGAATATTTTAGATTATGAAATGACTTAAATTAGCACTATTCACAAAAGACTATGTATATCAATAACTATTTAAAAATCCTTTTTTCAAGTTCCCCAAAATAATAAGGTCAAAGATATTATATAATACAGGGAATTAAGCATTTTAAATATAAATATTTGTGAGTCCTCAAACTTGAAATACACTTGCTGAATATAAACAAGGGTACAAAAATATCCTTTCAAGCTACATTTTCCAATGTATAATTAGGGAGTAATGAATTTTAATTTCATTAAATTCACCAGCATGTATCTAGAGTGAAATAATTATCAAAGCTATATTTAATTGATACATATAATACTTAGTTCTATAGAAGCAAATCTGATTTTACCAGGTGAGTTGTCCAATAAAAAATTAGAGATAGATTATGTCTGAAAGCAATTACCAATATTACCTGAGATGTCCATTATTATCTTTAAAAAGAAAAAATGTAATGAATGCAGATGTCAGGCAACCAAGTAAGATGCTTAAGGAAGTGTTTACCAAATGAGAGCAGAACCTGGCTTAGAGGTACAGGATGGCCATGTGCCAAAGAAGTCCTCTAAAACTAAGAGAAAATGAAATGGAGGCAGAAGTGATACACCTGCTATACAAAACAGTGGTTCTCAATTAGAGATTTTACCCCCCAGGGGATATTTGGCAATGCCTACATTTTTGGTTGTCACACTGGGGAGGGAAGGGTGAGCTACTGCCATCTAGTGGGTAGAAGCCAGGGATGTTTCTAAACATCCTACAAGGCACAGGACAGCTGTACACAGCAAAGAATTATCCAACCCAAAATGTCAATGGTACCAAAGTTGAGAAACTGATCTAAAGGAAGCTAGTAGTAATAACAACAAAGAGGACAAGATATCTGGTTCTTCTTTGCCTCTACTAACTACTAACTTCATGATTCAAAGCAAATTCAAAGTGTGGGCTTCATCTATTTCACTTGCAAAAATGCAATAGCATTTTGCTTGCCTAAAAACAGGACATCTAAACCAGAGATACCTAAAATGCTTTGTAGCCCATGCTACTCTATGATTTCCACTAGTAAAATGTGAGCAGTTATGTTATCGTAATATATATTCCAGGCCCTGCACTGAAACCTGAGACATACTGTCCTCTTCAGAAGGCTCACATCCTGAAGCTAGGAAAGATTCCTGGCCTTACCATATATTAGTTTTATTTTTGTTGTTTTTCTAGAATTTAGTTTTAAAGAAAGCAGAAAAAATCCTCTTTGGTAATTCTACTGGACAGAAAAGTAAAACAACTCTAGATTTATTGACTTGTTATATCCTTTTGCCCATGTTTCACTGAGAAGCAAATAACCAACACCTATTTTGCAAAACAAGACACATAAATATCCTGTATGGAGGAAAAGTCCCTAATCAACACTAACTACCTACTATGTGCCTAGTACCATACTAGTTGGGGAAGATACAAATTCTCCCAAGACAGTGGGCTCAACCACAGTGAGGCTTTTAATATAACCTCCAAGAGAGATTAGAGAAGTGCTCAAATGAACACAAAGTTGCTGAGGAAGAACAACAGAGAAACATGAAAATCAGGGGGCAGGGGTAAAGGAAGTTTTCTTGAACAAGAAAAATGCATGAATTGAATTTTGAAGAATAATTAGGCTACAAGAAAGTTCTACGCAATGAGAACACAAATATACCTGAGTTGAGGGGAAGTCTGCTCAAGTTTTCTGAGACTAAATTGGCCCAGTGCTCTATGCTGTTCTTGTTGATGTAGAGGAGGTGAAGAGTCGATCTCCTATAAAAATAGCTCAAGGCAACCCCTTGGTATTTCATTTCTAAAAAGTCACAAACTTGGTAAAGATAGTAGGGAGAGGTATCATAGAAAGAAGCAGGGGAAGAAAACGGAGAATTCCATTTTCAAAAGCTTGCTGACATTTCTCATCTGCTTATGAAAGTTTTACTACTACTTATGGAAAGTGAAGTTGTGATTTGAGAGTAAAATTTAATATTAGAGAATTAATACAATTTCTTGGCTTAATAGGTTAGAAAACTTACTCAAAAATACATTTGTATTACTATTTCTATTATCTGATTCACAAGTCTAATTTCTTCTTGCTGTTGTTTTAATATAAAATAACCTGTAGCTTACATCTCTAATGAAATAATTTTGGAAAAAATACAGTTACACAAAGACCTCTGCAACTTCAGCTTTACTTTCCATGTCTGGGCAGTTCCATATAACTACACATGAAATTAAACTTTAACCAGTAAGGAACTGGGGGCAAAGACAAGTTAAATGAAAATACCCAGTTAGTATCAAGACCAGTTAATAGACCTGAGTAAGAATACTAGAAAAATGAGGGGTACTGAAAGCATGCAGTAAACTCCCTCTTTTTACAGATTAACTGATAACCCAAATCGTTAGACTTGTCCAAAAAATTCCCAAATCACAGTAATACAGAAATCTTTCCACTATTAACAAAAAATACAGATTTATATCATTTGTCCGAAAGCAAATGATGAAAGGTTGGGTTAGATGATCTCATATTATAAAACTGTTCCAAAAGGAACCAAGTCAGTTGTTTTCTAATTACTTTTAGCCTAGTTCTGTGTGGAGCGGTGAGTAGGAGGGACAAGCAACTGACAATGCCGTGTCTAGTGGGAAGAGGGAGCTCAGACAACCGAATAAACCTCAGCACCTAAACCACTTACCTCTTCTCTCCCACTCAGGCCCCACTGAAAGCCTACTGAACCGTCTGTCCTGTCTCATCTCCAGCACAGGCCCCATCTCCCAAAGTATCCTGGCCCTACTCCCTGGGCCCACCAAGGTGCCTCTGCCACTCCATCAGTCTGCACTCTTCTCACACTGCTGCAGGGTCGAGTTTCTTCATAGCCCTTTGAGGGCAGAAACCCTGCCTTTATCCAGTTTTATTATTTCTTACTCAGCAATGTGTATAACATACAGTAGACACCCAATTTATTAGATGAAGGCATGAGCTAATATATTCCAAAGCTCAGGATTAACTCTCCCTTAATATCCAAGACTACTGCCATCTGGTATAAAATTCCACTAACTTTGACAGTTAGCAGATTCTCACAGAGTTTCTCCTCTTCTCCGGTGGACACAAGTCTAAATAAAAGTGGTCTACCGATAGGGGAATCAAACTCTAGATACAAGTAACATCTGCAGCCTAGTTACTTTATACGTCAAGTACGTTACTCTCCTTTTTTGCTAATCTATGCAGCGTAGTATCACTAAAATAATTTTCTCTGCTCCTAGTACTGGTACGAAGAAGAGCATTGTAAGAATGGGAGAGAGTCACACTCTTACCATTGTAAGAATGGGAGAGAGTCACACTCACCGAATCAGCCGGGCTTCCCCAAGGAAGCCACACCTAATTTGATATTCAAAGGCTGAATGGGAGTAATACCGAAAGGAAGAAAACAGTTTGTTGCAGAAGAAACAGCTGGTGTAAAGATGTACTCATTACAAATACTTAAATTTGCAGCTACCAGTAAAAAGCCCTACTGAAGTTATCAATGAACTTTGACAACAAAAGGAAAATTTATTCTAAATTGACAAAGTGTATGTTTTAAAATATTTCCTCCTAGAAGTCTGAACTCCCCCAAGCATAAGGGATGGGAGCTATCAATAATAAGCCCTATCCTTCTGCTGATTCCAGTATGTCCCAAGATGCTCAAATTAGAGCACTAACAAAATATACATTAAAATACATGGCTGGACAAATCCTGAAAAGCAAAGTGCAAAATAATGTGCTACCTTCCTTGAAAAGTGGAGTGGGAATAAAAATGTATTAACAAATTTGTATTTACTTATAAATGCATAAAGAAACTATGAGAAGATAAGTTAAAAACAAACAACAGTAGATAATTGAGGGAGGCGAGAAGAAGGAGAGGGAGACTTTCTTCTCTGTATTTGTCTTACTACATGTTAAATGTCTGTATTATCTAGTTAAAATTCAAATTAAACATATACCACTGTAAAACACAATTTTTAAAAAATCTACCATTAATTTTTCAATATTAAATGTTATCAATAAAAAAGAACTATCCCTAATTCACTGTGTTTAACATGTATCATTTATATGAAAACTGATTTTGCACTTTATATATTTACCTTCTTAGAATTCACTGATTCCTTCATTTTGTGAAGTCCTTATTTACATTTATTTGTCCTTTTCTCTGCTAACAATATATCATCATTAGCAGTGTCTTTTTGTTGTACAGTAACAGTATATATCTATATCTAGCTGAGGCTGATTACAAATTATTCCTCTTCAGCTGTTTATTTTGTCAACAAAATTCAATGGAAAAGCAAATGTTTTATTTATTAAGAAAGCTAGAACAGTAATATTCTTCTGTTTTCTTCTTCCTTACACAAAAGCAAGCGAAGAATATTTTGCTGTGTTCCAAAAGTTGATTAAGGAAAAAAAATTAAAAATAAACAAGGTGTATTTTCTTCCTTGGCAGTTCACTATTACAATTCTTTGGAAATTATTACATATTTCTCAATTAAAAAAATAACATATTTGGGGGAAAGATAGAATGACACTTTTCCAGTCTTCCAGGAAACAGAGCCCTTCTTCAATTGAAGACCTATCAAAATATGCAAGCAAATGTCATGGCAACAGAAGCTTTCACCATGGTAACATCATCTCTGCTACAGAGGAAAACCACTCTAATTCGTCATGTACTTCAAGACAAGACATTAGACTAATTCCAATTTTCATTTTACAATCTATCCATAACATTCAATATACCTGGCAGTAGTAAAGACTTAATAAAAACATTAATATTTCACAAGAAAGCAATATTAAAATCAAAGCTGACTCTATTTACATGCAAATTGATTAATGGGTGAAACATAAAACCAAGCTGACCCACCTTACAGAAAATCAAGATAGTGATGAAAACATAAAAAAACAATTCTATCACTATTGCTTGAGAGTAAATACTCTAAACTCAATACGGAAACAATTCTGTTTTACTAATCACAATATAGCTGGCAGATAAAACAAGAAAAAGTCTTATTTTAATAAAACAAAGAAAATATTTCAAGTTTTTATTACCACCTCTATTTTGCAATTCATTACATATAATTCTGTTTTTATTTCATAGTGAGGGAGTATTAATGGCACAAAAATTCTTATCTAGAAACGTGTCTCCAGATGACAAAAGTAAAATCAAATATGATTTTTAAAAGGTTAGAAATCAAGCATTACTACAAATAAAAATTTACTATGCTACATAAATCATTAAAACCGCTTGCAAAAGCTAGTAAACAAACAAGGATTATCAACTTTATAAATTAAACTTAAAGATCTAATAGCTGTCAAGTAAAAGATCTACTACCTATAGCATATTAAAATGTCAAACGGCCAACTTAAAATATTCATTTTTAGGTAACAAACCACAAAAGATTAGCAATTCAAAATGTCAATGAAATCGTAAGACTGAAAACCTTATATATAAGGGTCTAATAAAGCCTATCTGGTTTATGGTATAGACTAATAACCAGATGGAAAATTCAATCTGAAGATACTTCTTTTTAAAAATGATCACGTCAGTTTGTTCAAAGTTTGAGCTTTAAGCCTTAGAAAGACTAGAGGTTCATATTAAAATAAACAGCCAATTTCTTCTTCAAAGAAAATACCCATTTTTCTCAAAATATTTAAATATTTTGGCAAGTATAACTTATACTTCAATTTTTTAAAACACTGTTTATGAATAAAGTAATATAGTTAAGTCACCTTTAAATAAAAATATCAGTTACTTTCACATCAACAGCAAAACACAAGGGGAAACAAAAAGGCAGCATGGGATAAAGAAGAGAGTAAGCTGGCTTCAAATCTAGGTTTGGTCTTTAACCTGAAAACAAGGGAAAATCACTAGAGATTAAGGAGGAAGACCACTCTGGATATGGTATGAAGAAAAGACTGGAGGGGGATAAAGTGGAGGCTGCAGGACCAGTTAGGGCACTGCTGCAGTGGTCCAGGCAAGAGGCAGTGAATGACAAGTCACTGGAGTGTGGCAGTGGTAATGGAGAGAAAAGGGAATAATTTAAGAGAGATTTAGGAGATAAAGCAAGATTTGGAGATGGATTAGAGGGATAAAAGAAGGAAAGGCGTCAAAGATGACATCTAGATTTCTCACTCAAGTAACTGCATATAAGCAACTGAGGGATGAAATGTTGGGAAAGGATCATTTTGTACAGTTTGTATGTTGGCTTGTTTGTTTGGGGAGTAGGGATGGAGTTCAGCTTCAAAGTATACTGAGTTTCTGGTGTTTTTGAGAAATTTAAAAGGTGATATCAGGGTAGGCAATTAAATAAACAAACCTGGAGCTTAAACAGAAATCAAGAGTCTGAGTCAGGCTTACGGGAAGTAACTCAAGTGTGGAAGAGATTTCAAGGGAGAGAGCAGAGCATGGTAAAAAATGAAGGTCCAGAATACCGAGCCTTCAGAAACTCTGAACTTCAATGGCTAGTAGAAGACGAAAAGCTTGAGTGAGATGGAGAAGAAATGGCATGAAGCCACGCAAGAGAGTATTTTTAAGGAAGTGTGGACAGCGGTACAGACTACCACTAGATAATCCAGTAAGAAAAGGGCTGAAAAACGAACATGATTTTGCGAGGAAAAAGATCACTGGTGACCTTTCAAAAAAGCAGTTGATACAAATGGTATTTACTTAGATGAAGCCCCTTTTAAAACACAATCTTATCTAGAAGTACAATATATAAAAGAAATAAATCAGGGCTGCCGTGAGATAAACAGAATGCTTACCTAGTAACCTATTCCTGCACATGGTCCCCTGAGGCAGTTCACAGAAACCCAGAACTTTGGAAATTCATGTTTTGAAACCACTGGGCTAGATAATCTTAGGAGTATCTTTTCTGCTTTGATTTACTATAATTCTATAAGTGCAATTTAATCTACTTTTTTTTTAATTGAGGTTTTCATGGTAATTAATGACTGCTGTATTTTAGTAAATATCAGATACTAGTACATTTCTTTATAAACACAAAGAAATATCCTAAGCTTTATTTTCCTGAATATACCAACCATTAGCTTTACTTGTCCCTTTTCTTATAAAAGTAATAAACTAAATGCAATTCTGGATGTGTTACAAGGTTATGTCTCTGAAAAACAGAACATTAAATCAAAAGGTAAATGAACTTTCTTCTAAGCTGGTGTTTGGGGTTTTGCCCTCAATAGAATCATCACTTTAATATAGTATCTTTATCACTGTTCCTCAATATTTTGCCAGGATTCAAAATACTTTCTTCTTCTTCTTTTTTTTTTTTTTTTTAGCAGTAGTAATATCTTCTACCTTCTACTCAACTTCAGTTCCCTTACTATAATTACTATAGTGAAGCAGAATTAACTTCTTGCTAAGTTTTAAGTAACTAGCACCAAACAAACGTAGGCCCAGAAGTTTTTACAAAAGTAGATGCACCAAGAATCCTCTTCATTTTTTGCCCTTCATTTGCCTTTGGAATATGTCTCTGGTGTTAGAGAGTGGGCTGCAGATTATAAGTCAAGCTTTGCCCATCCCTGACCAGGATCTTCTCTCCACTTTATGCAGCCTCACTCAGATCGCTAAGTTGGTCACTCAAAACAGTTCCTTTCTTCATTTATTTAAACTGTTGGTTCAAGGAAGCCAACAGATGCAAAACCACACATTGTGAGAAGTTTGGGGGATTTTCTGATAAATGTTGTCGACTAAACATGTGCATTTATATCCACTTTGATTTGAAACCTCACTAAAATGGGAGTTACAGAAAAGAGAATCAATAGAAAAGGAAAATCAGGAGAGGAGAGAAGACAACAGCAGAAAACAATGCGTCGAATTCTGGAAAGACAGAAAGTAGATGGAGAAGTTAACAGAGCAGAGAGCAAAGAACACTGAATACTAAGTGCTTGCAGCAACCAATACAAAGGCAGAGGAATTCCTGCTGAGTTCCCCAGAACAGGCTACGTGACATAGGAAAACAGATACTGAGAAGGTTGCGAGGAGGTAAAGGGAGACCTGGTACTGGACACAGACTGGGTAGAAGTCTTCACAAGGAGCATTTACACCTCCAGCTCCCCTCCTCCACCCTGGCAAGAGGCAGGAGATGTTTATTCTGTGGCAAAACTGAAGGACGGAAGCTCCAGTCCAGAAGATTCAAGAACCACAGAAGAGAAAAAGTGAACCTTGGAGAGTGAAGTGAAAAGTTTACCTACTGAAGAGCACACCCTCGCCCCTTTATCTTCTCCATGCAGAGAATGCTAAAAGCCAGGCAAATGCCACCCAGCAAGACACTGGAGAGTTGGTCTGAAGAATTCCAGGGCAAAGATCTGTGGATTCTAACATTTGCATATCCTCCAAAGTAAAAATAAAGGGTGAAAACATATTTTAACATGACAAAAAATACAGGTTATCTCTGATATACTGTTTTATTTTGTCATAAGGGTCTAACACTCACCCTGACTGCACTTCATTATTAAAGCTGAGTTCATCCAAGATTTTAGACTTCCCCAGAAGGAAAACTTAGAAATGCTGGCAAATTTTACATTTTAAGGTTCTTGGCCTGATTAAGAGTCCTAAACTTCTAATTCAGAACTTGCTGTAAAAAGAAAGCCTAAGAAAGGAAGGTAACTTAAAACCTTAGAAGGACCAAAATAGAAATGACACTGGGTATTAGGGTCTATGGCTATTAGTTGGAAATGTCATATCAAGCTAAATAACTGCAGCAGGCTGAAAAATGGCCCCCAAAGATATTCAGGAAACTTTATGCCAAATGGTACGTCACTTATACCATAAATAGACAATGGTATCGCTTACCCTAATAAGTAGCATTAAAAATTAGACATGATTGAAATGAACCAATGATACTAAACTCCAGTAGAGAACGTTGCCCTTTGAACAGTGTAAAACTAAGTCCACACTCATTTTGTTAAAAAGGGAAAGATTAGCAAATCTTAGATATTCAAAACTAGAAATAAGTATAATTTATAAACTGAAAGAATGTATAAAAACTGGAATGGGACTAAATTCTCATTGTGTAATGCAATGTCATTTAATGCCCTGTCTCTGGACCACCTACAATCATGTCTCCTCCCACCACTGGAAACTACACCTGTCTGTAATCAACTCTCTTCTTACCTCCTTATACAAAAGACCTAGAGCGGGGCTTCCCTAGTGGCACAGTGGTTGAGAGTCCACCTGCCGATGCAGGGAACATGGGTTCGTGCCCCTGTCTGGGAAGATCCCACGTGCCGCGGAGCGGCTGGGCCCGTGAGCCATGGCCACCGGGCCTGCGCGTCCGGAGCCTGTGCCCCGCAATGAGAGAGGCCACAACAATGAGAGGCCCGCGTACCACAAAAAAAAAAAAAAAAAAAAAAAAAAAAACTTAAACTGGATTGGAGAACAGTAAAAGACCTGAAAAGAGCTCTACCTTATTCATTGAGAAGGCAATTTAACATTGTAAAAACACTGATTTTCTCCAAATTAATCTAACTTCAAAGTGTTTCCAATTAAACTCCCAACAAGAATTTTTGGGTAACCTGACAAACTGATTGAAACTTTTATGTTAAACCAAATGCCCACAAATACTTAAGAAAATCAATTATGAAGTCATCGTAATAACAAGTGTGGTTACTAGAAGAGGGACAGACTGATAAACCAACTTACGACACTACACATCACAAGACTCACCTGTCAGGCCATTTCTCTTACATATACCAAAATCTCATACATGCATGGGTCTGAACCACCATGAGTTTAACAGAGTGAAACACTGTAATTCCTGTTATAGTTAGATTTTATTTCTTTCAATCCAGGGAGATTAGACTTAGAAAATACTGGAACTCAAAGATCTAATGTCTATCTTCCTAAAATAGTATTTTCTACTATTTCTGTCCCCAGCCTCTAACTCTCCTCCATCTCCTCCTCCTGCGACCACAAAAGATTTTCCCCCCATCTGTTTGGCAAGGGGGGCTGGGAGGAAGACAGAAGCCAATCACATACCACGGTATACCTAAATTTGCATAATAGCAGAGTTTTACTATATACATAAAGCATATATAATATAGCGTTTAATACATAATGTTCAAAAATATTACAGCCTCCTTCCCTTTTCTCCAGGTACCCAGTTTGATGTGTCTCTACATAACTTCACAACTAGCTTGCACCCTAATTTCTAAGGATAGAGTTAGTGAAGGCAAAATGAAGCTTATGACAAGGTGTGGTACATGAAATACAACTCTTTCCTATAAGAGCAGTGGTTCTCCTACTTGAAAACGCATCAGAGTCACTGGGAAAGCCTGAGAAAGCACAAATTGCTGGACTCCATTCCCAGCAGTTTCTCATCAGTAGGTCTGTGGTGAGTGACATTTATAACAACTTTCTGGGTGGTGCTAACGCTACCTTGTCCACAGGCCACATTTTTTTTTTTTTAAAGAAGATGTTGTGGGTAGGAGTTTATTAATTTATTTATTTATTTTTGCTGTGTTGGGTCTTCGTTTCTGTGGGAGGGCTTTCTCTAGTTGTGGCAAGCGAGGGCCATTCTTCATTGCAGCGTGCGGGCCTCTCATTATCGCGGCCTCTTTTGTTGCGGAGCACAGGCTCCAGACGTGCAGGCTCAGTAGTTGTGGCTCATGGGCCTAGTTGCCCCGCGGCATGTGGGATCCTCCCAGACCAGGGCTTGAACCCGTGTCCCCTGCATTAGCAGGCAGATTCTCAACCACTGCGCCACCAGGGAAGCCCACAGGCCACATTTTTGAAAAGCACTGCGCCACAGAGCACAGGTTCTCAAGTGAAGGCAAATTTGCCCTTCAGGGGAAATGAGGCAGTGAATGTGTATATTTTTGGTTGTCACAAGCTAGAGGGGTGGGAGGGAGAAGTAATACTGGCACCTGGTAAGTACAGACCAAAGATGCTGTGAAACATCCTACCACGCACAGGACAGCTCCCCGCAGCAAAGGATTATGTGGCCAAAAACGTCAATGATGTGGAGGGAGGGAAACCTTACCATGAGTAAAACATAATTACTCCAAATATATGATTTGACCATTAAGTTGGTGAAAAGTTCTTCAGTGAGTTTCAGAAATCTGACATGGAATAAATATGCAAAGAATTGTGTTTTTCTTCAAATATTGATAACTCTAAATTTTACTCATCCATGGCAAAATGAAGTTTTAAAAATATTAATACTTAAAGATATACTGGGCTACAGAAAGAAATAAGCATTTATTTATATAAGGTTATTGGTAGATTTCTAGTAAAGAAACAAAACATTCATTGTGCAAGAGTAGTAAGAAAACTAATTATATTAAAAGACTAATAACTTCCTTGAAAAATAATGATCAGTCATATTTATTTCCTAAGCTAAGTGAAAAGCAAATAACTGTTCATTGTACTATTATATGTATTTAGTATAAAAGAAGTATTTTATTTTATAATGAAAATTTGTTTTAAGGAAAAGCAGTGATTATAGCAGTAATCAATCCTAAGTAAATATATCTAAGGAAAATGTACTTTATATATACATGCATGGGCATACACGGATACACCTACACACACACATGCACACAGAGACAAATGTACTTACTCCAGTGGGCTGGAAAATGAGACCATCCATTTCATGGCTGACTTCTTTGGCAAAGTTTCCTTCAAGTAGCTATAAAATAAATACACATATTTTTAGAAACACAATAATCACTTTAAAAGTTTTTTAATTTTTTGTAAGCTTTATAAGAACTTCTTAATACATAAACTTTAAAAATGGAAATACAAAATGGGGGAGAGGGGTGATCCAGAGGGATCTAGGTTAATATACTGTAAGATTATTTTTTAATATATGAAGGTTTCCATTCCATGGCAGGCTAGATATCTCGAACAACAGTTCTAACTACAATAACCAAAATGATGGATAAAATATTAAAAAAAATTTTTTTCTTCTTCAGTTTTATTAAGATATAATTGACATACAGCACTCATCTCATACAGATACAAAATAAAAATAAATATATTTTTTTCCTTGTGAAGAGAACTCAGGATTTACGCTCTTAACAACTTTCATATATAACATACAGCAGTGTTAATTATATTAGTCATGCTGTATATTACATCCCTAGTACTTATTTATCTTACGACAGTGGTCAAAGGTACAAACTTCCAGTTATAAAACGTATTTTTAAATGCACTATGCTGAGCCAGCATAAAAGGAAGGAAGGCATAGGGCAAAACCGAAACAAAAGTAGAAACGCTGGGAAGTAATAAATAAAGGGAATAAAACTAAACATACACAAAAAAGGAGAGAGCAGAGAATCTTGCTTGGGGATAATGGAGCCGGGATAAGATTGTCTGAGAATGTGTAAAAAGAAGCTAGCTCAAACATGGGGATTGCAGCCCCAAAATGCATTATCTGTGTTATCCCCAAACCTTCAAGCAGAAAAATTTAACCTTTCTTTTTGTCCTACTTTTTGCCTCATTTTTTGTCTTTATTACATTTTTTTTCAAGCAAAAAAACTGCATTGCAAGGAATACACAGCATGAATTACAAATAACAAGCTTTTTCAATGCCATATCTACTGAAAAGCAGAGTTACAGGCCCAACGCTCTCTAATTAGTTCTGAACAAGTAGTTTTAAATGCTTCTCTTCCATGGATTTTTATATTATTCTGAAGAACTGAACATATGCATCACTGAGTGAGGACCTACACACTGATTTTCTGCATTTCAGGGAAGAGAGCAGAAGATACTTTCACAGAGCCAGGTAATAATGTCATGTTACCCAGAGTCTGGCCAACTACCAAAAAAACATTTAGGATGGTTCTGGGATTCAAATATGTTCCACCAAAATTTTGGATATGCTGTGTGTTATTCAATCACGATCTTTCATCACAATCACATCCTCTAAAAAACCACTACACTTAAAGGCAGATTTGCATTCCAAAAGCAACAATCAAAATGTCCAGTATATTGCACATGCCACAAGATCTGTGATTCTCCTCCCAAACTGTGACTTCATCTTCTCTGCCATTTCATTCCTTGAAATCTGTAATTTCTCTAAACTGGGGGCAGTTCAGCAAAGAAAAGTAAGAGCAATCCTAGTTTCTAACTGCTTTAAGACCAATTTGAGTTTGAATAATCTACACTTCGTAAAGCTGTAATGCTCCTTAGTCAAATTCCTGGGGACACAAATTACAGAGTCTTGGGGAGGAGAGAACGAGGTGTTAGCGTTTGATGGGTACAGAGTCTCAGTTTGGAAAGATGAAAAAGATCTGGAAATATAAGATGGCAATGGTTACACAACAATGTGAATGTACTTAAAGCCACTGAAATGAATGCTTAAAAATGATTAAATGGTCAATTTCATGCTACGCATATTTTACCACAATTCTTTTTCAACTGTAATGCTCTTGATATTTTCTTTTTTGTTGTGTTTTGTTCTTTCGTCTTATTATGACACTAAGAAAGTGGGGAGCTTGCAGACTGGGACCTTAGAGCCATATTATCCAGAGTTTGGCCAAATAGGTAAAAATTTCAGACCAGATCTGAAATTGATCTCCAATTCATTCATAGGTTTAAATGACCTACCCATATGAGGAGGAAACTGCTGAAGTAAAAGTTCAATATGGATTAAAAGTACTGATTTCTTATTATGAACTAATGATGGGTAAAGGGTCAAACAAGAAAAAAAATGTATAAAATTGATAATTCTTGTACTTCATCATGTAAGAAAAGGTAACCTACTAATTTATAGTATAAAATCCTGCCGAGGAATGAAGCAATGAAAACAAAATGCCACAATTATCTTTTTAAAAACACTTTTCAAAGGTTAAACAATTTGTTCTTTTATAGTAGGTACATCATTTACGGCAAGTAAACATAGCTTTTCCATTCTTAGACCATCTTTCTCCCATTCATATACTGGACCATCCCTGTAGATAAAGTATATATAAAGTTAACAGTATAAAGTATAGTGTTGGCAAGACTCTAGATAACATGATGTTACCTGCTGCAGAAATGAAACTAACTTCCTTTTTTATTTTACTCTAACTTTTTAAGAATCAGAGAATTTAAGGGACTATGAAACTTCTTAGGTCAAAAGAATATTGCTTGTTTTCACTCGTTTTACTGCTTATTGATTACTCTAGACAATATTTCTTTCTTTACTTAATACATTTACAATATTACCTAGCATATATTAAAGACCTGGTTCTTAATATATGTACATCACTCAAAACACACAACTCCTCATGAGATGTATAAGTTTTAATTTTATATTACTATTCACTTCACCAGAAAAGGAAACTGAGACCATCAGCAATTAAGTGACTAGCTTCAAGTCAGACAGCTAAAAATCACTCAGAACAGATTTCAATCAGACTTTAATTAAAAATAAGGAAATAGGGGACTTCCCTGGTGGCACAGTGGTTAAGAATCTGCCTGCCAATGCAGGGGACACGGGTTCCATCCCTGGTCTGGGAAGATCCCACATGCTGCAGAGCAACTAAGCCCGTGCACTGATGAGCCCGCGTGCCACAACTACTGAAGCTCATGCGCCTAGAGCCCGTGCTCTGCAACAAGAGAAGCCACGGCAATGAGAAGCCTGCACACCGCAACGAAGAGTGGCCCCCGCCCGCCAAAACTAGAGAAAGCCCGCATGCAGCAACGAAGACCCAATGCAGCCAGAAATAAATAAAATAAATAAATTTATTTGAAAATTAAAAAAAAAGGAAATAACCAGAGAAAGTCTCTGACTCTCTGAAACAAATGCCCCAAAGACTTCTGAAACTTCCCACGTATATAGGTCCTCCAGTCATCATTTAAAAATACAGACTTTGGGCCTCCCTGGTGGCGCAGTGGTTGAAAGTCCGCCTGCCGATGCAGGGGATACGGGTTCATGCCCCGGTCCGGGGAGATCCCACATGCCGCGGAGTGGCTGGGCCCGTGAGCCATGGCCGCTGAGCCTGCGCATCCGGAGCCTGTGCTCCGCAACGAGAGAGGCCACAACAGTGAGAGGCCCGCGTATCGCAAAAAAAAATAAAATAAAAAAATAAAAATAAAAATACAGACTTTAAATGTATTGTAGCATGTACTATATGAGTAAGATACATACAAAGGGAGGTAAAATTCTTGGGGTGGAGGGAAGTTTTTTTTCAGCGATAAAATCTAAAAATTTTCTTAATTTATGTAATAAATATATATAATTCATTTACTGATATTAGAAATCACATATATAAAATAAAATGTTAAATTTAAAATATTGCTTTTTTCCAATCATAATTCCTGAAAGAAAATTTATCCAAACTTGTTATGAGCATCTTCTGTATATCAGTGTCTTTATTGTTAGAGCCAATACTTAAAGTCACTTAACACATTTCCATTATTTTCACTGCTATCTCTGAGTTATAGCATACTTCAAATTATACATGAAACCGTCACTACAGATGTTATCTTAAGCTACAAGTACCGTTTGAATAACATTAGCAAAGTCTTTTCCCCCCTCATCCATTCCTTAGGTCTGTATTCATAATCTTGAAAGTGTTCACCATCTTTAAGGTTATCCTTTTTTTTTCTTTTCCTTTCTTTCTTTCCTTCCTTCCTGCCTTCCTTCCCTTCTTTCTTTCTTTATGGCTGTGCTGGGTCTTCATTGCTGTGCACAGGCTTTCTCTAGTTGCGGCCACGGGGGGCCACTCTTCGTTGCGGTGCGCAGGTTTCTCATTGCGGTGCGCGGGTTTCTCATTGCGGTGGCTTCTCTTGTTGTGGAGCACGGGCTCTAGTCACACGGACTCAGTAGTTGTGGCTCGCGAGCTAGTGGTGCACGGGCTTTGTTGCTCCGTGGCATGTGGGATCTTCCCGTACCAGGGATCAAACCCATGTACCCTGCACTGGCAGATGGATTCTTAACCACTGTGCCATCAGGGAAGCCCCTAAGGTTATCTTTTAAAAGCTTTTTATGGGAAAGTTCCACTTTTACTTACGGTGTAAAATACGTCTAACCTGACAATAAATTTTTAAAAAGCAGACAATCTGTAAAATCATAGCTTTTGTTAAGGTTTAGAGTGTTGAGGTGTCCACAAAATCAGGTAAACTGAATCCCAGGCCCTCCAAAGAAAGATGAGACACATGAACCCCTTCACCTTTGGAAGAGCATAAGAGGAAAAAATGGCTGCCACAAAAGTGGGTACAAAGAAAAACTGAAAGTTTGATCAATTCTTAAAAACCAAGTGTGGGTTAGTATAACAGTATAGAATCCCTGGAAGCTCCAAACACAAGAGGACTCCAAACCTACTCACTAGCTCTATTCCCCAGGTTTCTATCAGGATTCACAGGAAAGATCAGCGGTAGGACAAGAAAGATGAGAAAGCCTCATCTTAGTTGCAAACAGACATAAAATCCTTTCCAGACCCTTCCTGATATGAAGTAAAGGCCATCTGAGGATAAAGTCGTCTGCAGCTACACACGGGTCCAGAAACAGCCTTGGTCCAAGGATATTATATTGATAAAAAGGAGAAAAACTTGCTCCTGCCAAAACATCCCACCTATGCAAGGCAAAATTCAGCTGCCAAGAGGGAGAGGTCAGCCCACTGAGGGGAAACCCATCCCTGAGACTCAGGTGCTCAGGGTCTGCTTAACAGCAAGGCTTGAGGAGGAAAATTAACAAAACCCCACAGTCTGCACAAATCAGGCACTGAGTGACAAGAAACAGTCGATTACATATGAGGGAGAATGCAAGAGCAAAAAATAGACCACTATGTGGTATAGGCAAGCAGAGCCCACTGAAAGCTACAAGTGAAGCAGGAACACTGGAGAAAACCCATTTTATACTCCAGTTCTCTCAATAAGCTCAAGTAACAGAAGTCATCTGCTTAAGGAATCTGAAGTCTTCAGAGCACAGAAGATAACTATATAGCAATACAAACCCATGTTAAATACAGATTATTCAACCACTAACCCCGCCTCCAGCAAATGAAGCTTATTAAACTTAAAGGAGAGGTACGCCCATTACTAAGCACAAAGACATCTACCTCAGTATATATTGTTCATACAGAAAAAAATGCCCAGCATCCAATCGAAAATTACCACACACACATACAAAGCAAGAAGAAAATGACCTACATTCAATAGATAAGGCAGTCAATAGAAAAAAACATAGGGATGGCCCATATTTTGGAAATATCAAACAAAGATTTTAAAATAACTTTAACATTTTAAAGGAAAAGGTGGAAAACATGCATAAATAAACGTGGAATTTCACCAAAAAGTTGAAAATAATAAAAAATAAGACAAATGGAAATGCAAGAAATAAAAACATAATATCAAAGAAAAAGAATGCTAATCAATGGGAATGACAATCAATGGGATTATCCACTGACTGGATAGAACAAAGGAAAGAATCACTGAACTTGAAGAAGAAAAGAGTGTAGCACTTTTTCCAACTGAAATACAAAAAGGCAAAAGGGGAGATGTTGGGGTGGCAGGGGTCGGGAGGAACAGAATGAGGAATCAAAGAGCAACGGTAAAGATGTCTTAAAAATACTTACAAACACGTAGACAGAAAATCAGAAAGAATATGGAGGACTGTAACAACAATGAAACAACGTGACCTATTTGACATTTTATAGAACACTGTACCCAACAATAGGAGAAAATACTTTCCTTTTCCAAGTGCATACAGCACATTTATAGGTCAAAGTCATACAAGGTATGACTGTGCTCCCGCAGCCTATAGTTTTAAAACATTCTGTCTGTACAGAAGTAAGATGATTCGACATTTAACAGTTTAACTTCCTCTATTCAAATGTAATCTCTGTGAGGTTAAGTATCACACCTAATTGTTCCTGTATTTTTATTTTATTTATTTATTTTTTTTTTTTGCGGTACGAGGGCCTCTCACTGCTGTGCCACGGAGCACAGGCTCCAGATGCGCAGGCCCAGCGGCCATGGCTCACGGGCCCAGCCGCTCCGCGGCACGTGGGATCCTCCCAGACCGGGTCACGAACCCGCGCCCCCTGCATCGGCAGGCGGACCCTCAACCACTGCACCACCAGGGAAGCCCTGTTCCTGTATTTTAAGCACCTAAAAACATAGTCAAATATACTATCATTAAAAAAGTCAATAGATTAAGCAAATAAGCTCAAAGTGTCAGGTTAACCAGAAGCATAACTTAACTTTATTTCATCCGTGTGAAACCAAATCCATTCATCCTAAAGATTAATGCACATTTATTGATAAAATAAGGCTATGAAATTAGCTACCAATTCATTATGTGTATGGTAACACAGTTTAAAACTGTTTGCCATTTTGCTGCAAAAAACTTAATCCCCCAGGGACTCCCACAGGTTTGATAATTTACTAAGGCCTTAGAACTCAGAAAAGCACTATATTTATGGCTTAATTTTGGTAAATACATACTGAGAATAACTTTAATGAAATTAAGTTGGTCTCTCCTAAAACCAGTAATAAATATAATTTTGCAAAGTTTAATCATTCTTTTTTAAAGAGAATACTACTTAGATCTCCAAAACCATTTATGTGACCAGACATTTTCTTTCCTTTTCAGGTTCACAGTAAATAGAAGAAAAGTAGACTTCAGTTAAATTTGTTTGTTGATGGGTAAAATTACATCCACAATAAAGAGTTCAAAAAAGATAATGATACTATTCCTTTAATGTCTTCAACGTATTTTCTTTTGGTTTATAATTCAACAAACATGGCAAATTACCGTAAGATTTTAATTCAGAAATATACAGCTGTTATTATAACACCTGTAAACTAGAGCAAATATTTAATATTTAGAGTACTGTTCTTCCTTACCTTAAGTATCCCCCAAAAGTATACTTTTATAAACTTTTAGAAGAAAAAGGGGGTAATACGAATTAGGGGTCTCCACCCCTGAGGACCGGGCCGCACAGCGGAGGTGAGCAGTGGGCAAGCTAGAAGCTTCATCTGCCGCTCCCCATCGCTCCCCGTCGCCCACATTACTGCCTGAGCCATCTCCCACCCCCTCCCTCCCCCCCCCCGTGTCTGTGGAAAAACTGTCTTCCAGAAGCCAGCCCTTGGTGCCAAAAAGGTTGGGGACAACTGATATAAATCTCTTTTTTCTAAAATGACTTCTTAGCATTTCAAATGGACTACAGAAAAGAAAAGGATGTTAAGAGGAAGGTTTGAAGTAGGAAGAGTCTATTACACTAACAGATACGGTAACAGAGAAGGCCAGGTGGGGCTCAGGGATTAAAGAGCCCCAAGAAGAAAGAATGAAAAGAGCAACTTCTAAAAGGGGTGCTTAAAGAGCTCATGCAACTAATATACACATGCCTCCACATAATCCCCATCCCAATGGTAGACTCTCATAGCAATTTACAGCTATTTCCAAGACTTTACTTTCTGCTTTTGTATAAAGAGTCCTAATCCTCTGGTCATATCCACCAGCTACTCTAACTTTAACCCTAATTTTTCAATGCCATCTATCAAACTCACAACAAGGACTTTAGCACTTGGGTCATGGTCTTCTTCTTCATGCGTGCCGCCATCCTGCAGGTCCACTTATATGTGGATATTTTTCAATAAATATGTACTACAGTACTATACGACCCGTGGGTGGTTGAATCCAAGGATGTAGAACAGAGGACCAACTATAAAGTTATACCGGAATTTTTGACTCCACAGAGAGTCAGGGCCCCTAACCCCTGTGAAATTCAAGGGTCAACCATATTCTACACTGGTCTTCTATAGTAAGAGTACACTATTGCTTCCCAGAAAACACCGGCTACACAACATTGCTCTGATTATGACCATTGTTCTTAAATGTTTCTTCTGCACATCGTATTTATGATAGCCACATTCCATGTGTTCATATAAACTTCATTTAAATATCCCACTAACCTCCACACATGTTCAACAAAGTAAGCAAGACGGATGGCACACACTGGTGGAAAACAAAGTAAAAAAACAAATAGATGCTCTGATCTCAGCCTAATCTATTCAAACACCTGGTTTATTTGAACCAATTTTATGAGCTAGCATGGAGAAAATATGGAGCCCCTCTATCAGGAAAGATATACTTGCCTTTTTCAGAGCCCATATTTGTTCACATCTCTGAAAACAGGACATATCTTACAATTGATGATATAGCATATTTTAATTGGCAGAGGTCTCTCAAATCCAGTGGTACATAAAATAAGGGAATGGTCTTATAATTAATAGCATCTAATTTGGTAAAACAAGGTACAGAAAACATGGTTCTGGGTGAACAAGAGAGTCCTCTGATAACCTTATGAAACTTCATTACTTAATGCTGCAGAACAAGATATAGCCAGTCCCCAACTTATGATGGTTCTACTTACTTTTCAACTTTATGATGGTCTGAAAGCGATACACATTCACTAGAAACTGTACTTCAAATTTTGAATTCTGAGCTTTTTCCCTTTTCCCAGGTTAGCAAAATATAGTACAATACTCTCTGGTGATGCTGGCAGTGGCAACTAGCCACAGCTCTCAGTCAGCCAAGTCATCATGAGGGTAAACAACTTATACACGTAGAACTCTTATGTACCCACACAACCATTCTGTTTTTCACTTTTGAAACAGTACTCAATAAATTACATGAGCTATTCAATACTTTATTAAAAAATAGGCTTTGTGTTGTATGATTCTGTCCAATTGCAAGCTAATGTAAATGTTCTGAGCACATTTAACATTGGCTAAGCTAAGCTGCTATGATGCCGTGTAACCCTGTCACAAGTCAAGGAAGATATCCATGCACCAGAATCACACCTATGATTTACAATTTGTTCTCATGAATTTGTCTTCAGAATCTTAAGCCTTATTAGCAAGAATGCTGGAACTGAGGAGTTTAAGGCTTCTCTAAAGTGACTTCTGAAAGTATTTGTAAAACCATACCCAATTAATTAGATTGACAGGATTAGGCCACATATTAGGATTAATCTGTGACCCTACAATCCAATCAAGTTCTTTAGTGCTTCACTTGCACCCTGTGAGGTCATCATCACAGACTAAATTTCTATGACTAACCATTATACAATATATATTCAAATATATTTACTACTGCCATAAGTAGTAAAGCACATAAAATAAGGAGCCCCAAGTCCATTTTCCTAGAAATTTTGTAATTATTTTAAAATTTTATTGCAATCCTTCAACAATGACACATTTTTTTTATATTTTACTTTTGATAAGACTGGCTCTATTTGGGGTATAAAAATGACTAGATGTGTGTTCGATAACCAAGAAACACAATCTAACTAAAAAATGTATGTCCCTCGTTTTCCTAATCCACTCAAAAGACTACATTTTCACAACCATGTCTCCAAGTCCATTCTAATTTATAATCATCTTTTCAGTTCTTGAGGGAGAACTGAAACACAAATTGCAGGTTTCAAGAAAGTCTGAAATTGTTAATTATCTACTCTTCAAGCAATGTGATGAGGGCAGTGAATTTTTTTTCTTTAGAAAAAAAAATGTACTACTATAAAAGTTACTTGTGCTGGAACTAAGTACCCTCCATCACTTCAACAATGATCACTAGAAGGCTCACTTAATTTTCTATGCAACTAGAAAGGGCAAAGGCTATTATTTAACTTCAATCTTTCATTTTAAAATTCTAATAAAACTACTAGGTCAGACATTAATACCAAAATATTGGCTCACATTGATAAGAGTTATACACTTAAAAAAAAAAAGTGTTCAGCTGAAATTGAAGACACTTGTATGATAAGTCAACCCTGTGCCTTTGTTAACCTGTAGTAAATTCACAACCACAGTTGGTTAGAATAATTTATCAGATTTTTTTAGAAAAGGAACTGCCACCTAATCACTTTAGAGGCCAATAATTATTTTTTCTTCTGAATCTACTAATACCTATCTCCTGGATGTTAATTGTAAAAAAATTTTTAAGCTCTTATACTGAGCAAACATATAGAAATTTCCCCATATAACAACTGTGAGTCCATAGAAATGTTTAAAATATATTTGGCACCAGATATAATGATTTCTTCACGTTTCAGTGAACAAGATTTACTACCCCAAAAGAAGTTTCCTGGGACAATAAATCTTGAGGCTCACTATACCAAAGAAATTAAGAATTCTCTTTATTATGCATTACGGTGATTTTCTTAGATTCTCCTCTGAAATGGTAAATGAATGAGATTGAAAGGATCCATCAGGCCATATTCAATTTCAATGATGAATGACATATTAATAGACTAGATAATACAAAAATAAACACCAGAAATATGAGAATATATAAAGTTAGCCTCATTTCATCTTGTGTCTGCCTTTAAACCAAAATAGTTTCACCATTATATCTGTAATTACATAAAAAAATTAGGCATAATCATTGAGAACCTCTATGTGTGAAGAACAGTTCTGCACATTTAGGCAAGGTTTTTTTCTTCTCTTCAACCACAGTTATACTAACATACTCTCAAAGCTACTTTTTCTTTTACTGTGATACAAACAATAAAACACTGATAAAGTCATATAACGTTTATATATATAAATAACACACTTTATGGCTAGATTTTCTTTATGAACTACTAGTGTTAGACATACAAGAACTATAAATTTATATTTAAGGATAAACTAAGAAAAGAAAGAAAAGGCAATACCTAGAAAGTAAATCTGAATGCCAGATGACATACATACATACATAAAACCTAAACTTCCTACCTAGCAAAGTATGCAAGAAAATAATAGATGAATATTTATAAAATCCTTATTAAACTAGATGAGTACATGCCCTTGAAATTAAATGTAGTTAAAAAAAAAAAAGCGTTTGTAATTCTCTGCTTAATCCTCTCAACAGTTATTAGAGAGATCTTCACATTTATTACTCTTTCATCCTACATAGCAAATATTTTACTTTCAAAACAGTAATAAATAAATCATTGTAAAAATATTTTCCACAGAATTTTAATAAAGCAGTCAAACTGGACACGAGAAAGTAAAACGACTCCAAGCAGAGAAAAGCAATAAATTCATTGCTAGAAACTTTTAAGAGATTATTAGGTCTTTTCTTTTTCCTTTCCTTTTCCTTTTTTTTTCTTTTTAGTTTGCGTGTGTGAGATGAAAGAGGAGGATGGAGTCTTGCTTATTTTTTTTTAATCAAGCATAATTTCCTAAAACCATTCAAGATTGACTCCTTGCACGGTATTCCACTACATCCTAACTACATACAACCCTGCAGGGGACATAACTAACTACCCCTAAGGGAAAGGTGTGGAGAAGTGGAGAGAGGCAGACAAGCAGGAAATGAAGAAAGACAACTTAGTAGAAATAACTTAGCAGAAACAGAACTTTTCAAATGGGAAATAATCCCAGTTCAGGCTTAGTCACATTAAAGAAAAAATGTGGACTTTACCAAACAAGACAGCTATGCATGTGTGGTGGCTAGAGGCAGATGAGAAGTCTCTGTACCTTCCTTTCAATGTTGTTGTGAACCTAAAACTGCTCCAAAAATAAAGTTTTTTCAAAAAATAAATTAATAATAATATATTAAGACTAAGTAGGGCTTATCCCAGGAACAAAAGAAAGCTTCAGTGTTAGGATATATTTCCAATTAATACATAAAATAAACAAATCTAAGCAGAAAAAAAACCCCAGTATTCTATCTATAGTAGATAAAAAGCAATTGGACAACACTGAATACCTTTCTTGATTAAAAGTAAAATGACTCAGTAAAATAGAACCAAATATTCACTTGCTCAATCTGATAAAATAGATTTCAGACTCAAAGACACCATACAATACTTTAAAACACTAGAAGCATTCCCACACAAATCAAGAACAAGACAAGGATCCCTATAACTATTACTACAATTTAAAATTGTACTTGTGTGTAACTGAATTAGACGCGAAAAAAGTTAATGTATAAAAAACTAAAGCGATAGCTTCAAGATGGCGGAAGAGTAAGACGTGGAGATCACCTTCCTCCCCACAAATACATCAGAAATACAGCTACATGTGGAAAAACTCCTACAGAACACCTACTGAACGCTGGCAGAAGACCTCAGACCTCCCAAAAGGCAAGAAAATACCCACATACCTGAGTAGGGCGAAAGAAAACAGAAAAAACAGAGACAAAGAATGGGAACGGGACCTGCACGTTGGGGAGGGAGCTGTGAAGGAGGAAAAGTTTCCACACACTAGGAAGCCCCTTCACTGGCAGAGACGGGCGGTGGGCAGGGGGGAAATCTTCGGAGCCGCAGAGGAGAGAGCAGCAACAGGGGGTGAGGAGGGCAAATCAGAGAGATTCCCACACAGAGGATCGGTGCCAACCAGCACTCACCAGCCCGAGAGGCTTGTCTGCTCACCCGCTGGGACAGTTAGGGGCTGGGAGCTGAGGCTCAGGATTCAGAGGTCGGATCCCAGGGAGAGGACTGGGGTTGGCGGCGTGAACACAGCCTGAAGGGGACTAGTGAGCCCCAGCTAACCGGGAGGGAGTCTGAGAAAAAGTCTGGACCTACCTAAGAGGCAAGAGACCATTGTTTTGGGGTGTGTGAGGAGAGGGGATTCAGAGCACCGCCTAAACGGGCTCCAGAGACGGGCGTGAGCCACGGCTATCAGTGTGGACACCAGCAACGGGCATGAAACACTAAGACTGCTGCTGCAGCCACCAAGAAGCCTGTGTGCGAGCACAGGTCACTATCCACACCTCCCCTCCCGGGAACCTGTGCAGCCCACCACTGCCAGGGTCCCGAGATCCAGAGACAACTTCCCCAGGAGAACACATGGCGTGCCTCAGGCTGTTGGTACATCACGCTGGCCTCTGCTGCCACAGGTTCGCCCTGCATTCCATGCCCCTCCCCCCCACACACACACCAGCCTGAGTAAGCCAGAGCCCCTGAAGCAGCCGCTGCTTTAAGCTGGTCCTATATGGGTGGGGAACAGACATCCTCAGGTGACCTACATGCAGAGGCAGGGCCAAAGCCGAAGCTGAACCCCAGGAGCTGTGCGAACAAAGAAGAGGAAGGGAAATCTCTCCATGCAGCCTCAGGAGCAGCGGATTAAAGCTCCACAATGAAACTGAGGTACCCTGCATCTGTGGAATACCTGCATCTGTGGAATACCTGAATAGACAATCATCCCAAAATTGAGGCAATGGACTTTGGGATCAACTGTAGACTTGGGGTTTAGTTTCTGCATCTAATTTGTTTCTGGTTTTATGTTTATCTTAGTTTAGTATTTACAGCTTATTATCAATGGTAGATTTGTTTATTGATTTGGTTTCTCTCTTCCTTTTTTTTTAATATATATATATTTTTTCCTTTTTCTCCTTTTGTGAGTGTGTATGTGTATGCTTCTTTGTGTGATTTTGTCTGTATAGCTTTGCTTTTACCATGTGTCCTAGGGTTTTCTGTCTGTCCTTTTTTTTTTTTTTTTTTTTAAGTATAGCTTTTAGCACTTATCGTTGGTGGATGTTTTTTGGTTTCGTTGCTCTCTCTTTCTTGCTTTTTTTTAACTTTTTTATTTGTTTATTTTTAATAATATTTTTTATTTTATTTCATTTTTCATTCTTTTTTTTTTTTTCCTCCCTTTTCTTCTGAGCTGGGTGGCTGACAGAGTCTTGGTGCTTCAGCTGGGTGTCAGGCCTGAGCCTCTGCTGTGGGAGAGCCATGTTCAGGACATTGATCCACCAGAGACCTCCCAGCCCTATGTAATATCAAACAGCGAAAGCTCTCCCAGAGATCTCCATCTCAACGCTAAGACCCACCTCCACTCAATGACCAGCAAGCTACAGTGCTGGACACTCTATGCAAAACAACTGACAAGACAGGAACACAACCCCACCCATTAGCAGAGAGGTTGCCTAAAATCATAATAAGTTCACAGACATCCCAAAACACACCACCAGATGTGGACCTGCCCACCAGAAAGACAAGATCCAGCCTCATCCACCAGAACACAGGCACCAGTCCCCTCCACCTACACAACCCACTGAACCAACCTTACCCACTGGGGGCAGACACCAAAACCAAAGGGAACTACAAACCTGCAGCCTGAGAAAAGGAGACCCCAAACACAGTAAGTTAAGCAAAATGAGAAGACAGAGAAATACACAGCAGATGAAGGAGCAAGGTAAAAACCCACCAGACCAAACAAATGAAGAGGAAATAGGCAGTCTACGTGAAAAAGAATTCAGAGTAATGACAGTAAAGATGGTCCAAAATCTTGGAAATAGAATGGAGAAAATACAAGAAACGTTTAATAAGGACCTAGAAGAAATAAACAATGATGACCAACACAATAAATGAAATTAAAATTTCTCTACAAGGAAACAATAGCAGAATAACTGAAGCATAAGAACGGATACGTGACGTGGAAGATAAAATAGTGGAAATAACTAGTGCAGAGCAGAATAAAGAAAAAAGAGTAAAAAAAATTGAGGACAGTCTCAGAGACCTCTGGTAAAACATTAAACGCACCAACATTTGAATTATAGAGGTCCCAGAAGAAGAAGAGAAAAAGAAAGGGACTGAGAAAATATTTGAAGAGATTATACTTGAAAACTTCCCTAATATGAGAAAGGAAATAGTCAATCAAGTCCAGGAAGCACACAGAGTGCCAGACAGGATAAATCCAAGGAGAAACATGCCAAGACACATATTAATCAAACTATCAAAAAAAGAAAAAATATTAAAAGCAGAAAGGGAAAAACAACAAATAACATACAAGGGAATCCCCATAAGGTTAACAGCTGATCTTTCAGCAGAAACTCTGCAAGCCAGAAGGAAGTGGCAGGACAAATTTTAAGTGATGAGAAAGAAAAACCTACAACCAAGATCACTCTACCCGGCAAGGATCTCATTCAGATTCGACGGAGAAATTAAAACCTTTACAGACAAGAAAAAGTTAAGAAAATTCCACACCACCAAACTAGCTTTACAACAAATGCTAAAGGAACTTCTCTAGGCAGGAAACATAAGACGAGGAAAAGACCTACAATAACAAATCCAAACCAATTAAGAAACTGGTAATAGGAACACACATATCAATAACTGCCTTAAATGTAAATGGATTAAATGCTCCAACCAAAAGACATAGACTGGCTGAATGGATACATAAACAAGATCCATATATATGCTGTCTACAAGACACCTACTTCAGACCTAGGGACACATACAGACTGAAAGTGAGGGGATGGAAAAAGATATTCCACGCAAATGGAAATCAAAAGAAAGCTGGAGGAGCAATTCTCATATCAGACATAATAGACTTTAAAATAAAGACGATTACAAGAGACAAAGAAGGACACTACAAAATGATCAAGGGATCAATCCAAGAAGAAGATAAAACAATTGTAAATATTTATGCACCCAACATAGGAGCACCTCAATACTTAAGGCAAATGCTAACAGCCATAAAAGAGGAAATACACAGTAACACAATCATAGTAGGGGACTTTAACACCTCGCTTTCACCAATGGACAGATCAACCAAAATGAAAATAAATAAGGAAACACAAGCTTTAAATGATACATTAAACAAGATGGACGTAATTGATATTTATAGGACATTCCATCCAAAAACAACAGAATACACTTGCTTCTCAAGTGCTCATGGAACATTCTCCAGGGTAGATCATAGCTTGGGTCACAAATTAAGCCTTGGTAAATTTAAAAAAACTGAAATTGTATCAAGTATCTTTTCCGACCACAACGCTATGAAACTAGGTATCAATTACAGGAAAAAAATGTGTATAAACTACAAACACATGGAGCTTAAACAATACACTACTAAATAACCAAGAGATCACTGAAGAAATCAAAGAGGAAATCGAAAAATACCTAGGAACAAATCACAATGAAAACACAACAACCCAAAACCTATGGGATACAGCAAAAGTAGTTCTAAGACAGAAGTTTATAGCAATATAATCCTACCTCAAGAAACAAGAAACATCTCAAGTAAACAACCTAATCTTACACCTAAAGCAATTAAAGGAAGAACAAAAAAAACACAGTTAGCAGAAGAAAAGAAATCATAAAGATCAGATCAGAAATAAATGTAAAAGAAATGAAGGAAACAATAGCTAAGATCAATAAAACTAAAAGCTGGTTCTTTGAGAAGATAAACAAAATTGATAAACCACTAGCCAGACTCATCAAGAAAAAAAGGGAGAAGACTCAAATCAATAGAATTAGAAATGAAAACGGAGAAGTAACAACTGACACTGCAGAAATACAAAGGATCATGAGAGATTACTACAAGCAACTCTATGCCAATAAAATGCACAACCTGGAAGAAATGTACAAATTCTTAGAAAAGCACAACTTCCCAAGACTGAACCCGGAAGAAACAGAACATATAAACAGACCAATCACAAGCAATGAAATTGAAACTGTGATTAAAAATCTTCCAACAAACAAAAGCCCAGGACCAGATGGCTTCACAGGCGAAGTCTATCAAACATTTAGAGAAGAGCTAACACCTATGCTTCTCAAACTCTTCCAAAATATAGCAGAGGGAGGAACACTCCCAAACTCATTCTACGAGACCACCATAACCCTGATACCAAAACTAGACAAAGGTGTCACAAAGAAAGAAAACTACAGGCCAATATCACTCATGAACATATATGCAAAAATCCTCAACAAAATACTAGCAAACAGAATCCAACAACACATTAAAAGGATCATATACCATGATCAAGTGGGGTTTATCCCAGGAATGCAAGGATTCTTCAACATACACAAATCAATCAATGTGATAAACCATATTAACAAATTGAAGGAGAAAAACCATATGAGCATCTCAATAGATACAGAAAAAGCTTTTGACAAAATTCAACACCCACTTATGATAAAAACCCTCCAGAAAGCGGGCATAGAGGGCACCCACCTCAACATAATAAAGGCCACATACAACCAACCCACAGCGAACATCATTCCCAATGGTGAAAAACTGAAAGCATATCCTGTAAGATCAGGAACAAGACAACGATGTCCACTCTCACCACTATCATTCAACATAGTTTTGCAAGTCCTAGCCACGGCAACAGAGAAGAAAAAGAAATAAAAGGAATACAAATTGGAAAAGAAGAAGTAAAACTGTCACTATTTGCAGATGACATGATATTATACATAGATAATCCTAAAGGTGCCACCAGAAAACTACTAGAGCTAATCGATGAATTTGGTAAAGTAGCAGGATACAAAATGAATGCACAGAAATCTCTTACATTCCTATACACTAATGATGAAAAATCTAAAAGAGAAATTAAGGAAACACTCCCATTTACCACTACAACAAAAAGTATAAAATACCTAGGAATAAACCTACCTAAGGAAACAAAAGACCTGTATGCAGAAAACTATAAGTCACTGATGAAAGAAATTAAAGAGGATACAAACAGATGGAGAGATATACCATGTTTTTGGATTGGAAGAATCAACATTGTGAAAATGACTATACAACCCAAAGCAATCTACAGATTCCGTGCAACCCCTATCAAACTACCAATGGCATTTTTCCTAGAACTAGAACAAAAAATTTCACAATTTGTATGGAAAAACAAAAGACCCTAAATAGCCAAAGCAATCTTGAGAAAGAAAAATGGAGCTGGAGGAATCAGGTTCCCTGACTTCAGACTATACCACAAATCTACAGTAATCAAGACAGTATGATACTGGCACAAAAACAGAAATATAGATCAATGGGACAGGATAGAAAGCCCAGAGATCAACCCACGCACATATGGTCACCTTATCTTTGATAAAGGAGGCAAGAATATACAATGGAGAAAAGACAGCCTCTTCAATAAGTGGTGCTGGGAAAACTGGACAGCTACATGTAAAAGAATGAAATTAGAACATTCCATAACACCATACACAAAAATAAACACAAAATGGATTAAAGGCCTAAATGTAAGGCCAGACACTATAAAACTCTTAAAGGACAACACAGGCAGAACACTCTATGACATACATCCCAGCAAGATCCTTTTTGACCCACCTCCTAGAGTAATGGTAATAAAAACAAAAGTAAACAAATGGGACCTAATGAAACTTAAAAGTTTTTGCACAGCAAAGGAAACCATAAACAAGACGAAAAGACAACCCTCAGAATGGGAGAAAATATTTGCAAATGAAGCTACTGACAAAGGATTAATCTCCAAAATATACAGGTAGCTCTCGCAGCTCAATATCAAAAAAACAAACAACCCAATCCGAAAATGGGCAGAAGATCTAAACAGACATTTCTCCAAAGAAGATATACAGATTGCCAACAAACACATGAAACACATTAGCTCAACATCACTAATCATTAGAGAAATGCAAATCAAAACTACAATGAGGTATCACCTCACACCAGTCAGAATGGCCATCATTAAAAAATCTACAAGCAATAAATTTTGGAGAGGGTGTGGAGAAAAGGGAACCCCTTGCACTGTTAGTGGGAATGTAAATTGATACAGCCACTATGGAGAACAGTATGGAGGTTCCTTAAAAAACTAAAAATAGAGCGACCATACGATCCAGCAAACCCACTACTGGGCATATACCCTGAGAAAACCATAATTCAAAAAGAGTCATGTACCACAATGTTCACTGCAGCTCTATTTACAATAGCCAGGACATGGAAGCAACCTCAGTGTCCATCGACAGATGAATGGATAAAGAAGATGTGGCACATATAAACAATGGAATATTACTCAGCCATAAAAAGAAATGAAATTGAGTTATTTGTAGTGAGGTGGATGGACCTAGAGTTGTTATACAGAGTGAAGTAAGTCAGAAAGAGACAGACAAATACCGCATGCTAACATATGCATATGGAATCTAAAAAAAGAAAAAAATGTCATGAAGAACCTAAGGGCAAGACAGGAATAAAGATGCAGACCTACCAGAGAATGGACTTGAGGATATGGGGAGGGGGACGGGTGAGCTGGGACAAAGTGAGAGAGTGGCATGGATACATATACACTACCAAATGTAAAACAGATAGCTAGTGGGAAGCAGCCACATAGCACAGGGAGATCAGCTCGGTGCCTTGTGTCCACCTAGAGGGGTGGGATAGGGAGGGTGGGAGGGAGATGCAAGAGGGAGGGGATATGGGGATATATGTGTATTTATAGCTGATTCACTTTGCTATATATAGCAGCAACTAACACACCAATGTAAAACAATTATACTCCAATAAAGATGTTGAAAGAAAAGGAAGGAAGGGAGAGAGGGAGGAAGGAAGGAAGGAAGGAAGGAAAAAAGAGTAAAACTGTGTCAATTTACACCTAATATGACTGGATACTCAGAAAATCCAAGAGAATCAACTGAAAAATAATTATAAACAAGAATCAGATGGAACAAGAGAATTCAATGAAAACACAAAGGCCTAGAATAGAGACAACATCTTCAAAAAAGAAGTACAAAGTTGGAAGATCAAGTCTGTCTGATTTCAATCTTTACTATAAACAAAGGTAGTCAAGACAGTACTACCACAAAGACAGATAAAAAAGATCAAGGGCATAGAACAGAGCATCTGGCAATAGTCCCACACATACATAACAACTTATTTTTTATAAACATGCAAAAGAAATTCAATGAAAAAAGGACCATCTCTTCAATACTTGGTGCAGAAACAATTGGATATCCATATGCAAAACAAACAAACAAAAACCTATCAACAGGCTAAAAACAACCCAAATGACTATGGATTAAGTAAATTATGGTACACTGATAAGATGGAAATCTGTGCATCTATTTAAAAGATTGAAGGAGATTTCCATGTACCAAAACTGGGGCAAGGGGACACAAAATAAATTAAGTAAAAAAAAGCAAGTACAGAAAAGGGCGTTAAGAATCACCTCTTGGGTAAGGATGATAAGAATATAAATAATTGTATTGCTTGCACATGGATAAAGAAATTCTGATGGATACAATAAATGCTAATAGCAGTGGTTACTCTTCTGAGATGATGATAAATATCTGTTGTCTGTCTGACTTTTAAAATTTTGTTAACCACATTTAATCTATTCAAATAATTCTTTTTTAATTGGCCTTCAAACTGGAAATGCAAATAAATTGTAATTTAAGAAACTGCTACTTCTTATTACTATTTAGGATGCTGTATTCTAACACCCATTTATGTATATTAAGTTAAAAATTAAACAACTCATTATCCCTTCACTAGTTTGACGGATCAAATTCAACAAAATGGAGAGGTTGTTTATAGAGCTATGCTAATAAACTCCTAAAATCAAAGTTATCTTCAAGTTTTTATAGACAGAAATGAAATTCTACTGTTTTCTACCCAAAGGTATGCATTTTTCAGAGTTGTAAATTTTGTTAAAAACCACATAAAAACTAGGCTTTCTCATAAAAATGATACGTACTTCCCTGACAAATGCTGCATCATTCGTAACACCACTATTTTACAATTCCCAGTAGCAAACATAAAAATAATAAGCAACTCTAGAGCAATAACCTGTCAATCGTAGCTACTATTCTATAACTTGGTGTTACTACAGTCTTACCCTTTAGACCAACTCTGCTGCAAAATGTGCTTTCCCTCTGTATTCTACAACTTTACACTTTGGTAAGAGAAATTGAGGACAAAAAATAACAGTAAAAACTGAAAAGGAGGGAAGAGGAAACTTATATGTAAAATTCCAGATAATAGAACTGCTTGAAAAAAAAGAAATTCCTATGATGATTTCAAAGCGTGGTTATATAAGCTAAGTAGAAAGGAGAAAAATTAGAGCATTGTTTTTTCTAGTGAAAAACTACATGAAAAGTTGGTCAACATAACTATATACTTCAGATCCCTAAAGAACTATTTTCTAAGCATTTCTAAGCAGCACTGATTTTGACTAATAAAACTACACTGAGACACATTTTCTTAAATGCTGAACTTTGAATTATGGCAGCACAAGCTGTCAAAATACATTTAAAAAAAAACGAATGCAAACTGAAACAATTTGGCTTCTGACCAACTTTTACAATGAATTAAAAATTTAGAAAGGTGTGGCCCATGTTAAGTGTTAACGTTATCCCTACCCTACCGACTGGGCAGGGCACAGAAGTGTATGGCTCTTTCAGGCAACCCTATAATATTCCTGCTGACAAAACAGACACAAAAGCAGTGAACTGTGGGAAGGCCATGGCACCAGAAGTCAACCAACAGTCCCATGCCAAGCAGGCATTATGCACAATAAGTGAAAGTAGAATGATAACTTTGTATTTGTTGAGAAGAAAAGATAGGCATTCAACAGTGCTGAGATTATTGCTAATATTACATCCAAGGGCTAATACCAAATTGAGTGGGCTTGAGTAGAAGCAGTTAAAATACAACAAAAACTTACATCATCTAACATGTGAGATTATATTAGAAAAAATTTTAAAACATTTAATTGCTTACATTGCTATTATTTCCTATATTATTCTATCATAACCACCTCTCCTCCAAAACATAATAACTCCATGGTGCATCTTTACTGTCAAATACTATGCGGCAGTTATAAATCTCTTTGCATGTCATGGAAATATTTCCAAGTTACACTGTTAAGTGAAATAAGTCTCGGGTTTTCAGTGTCAAAACAACAAAAATAAATAACAAAAGAAAACCTTCCACATGTATGTATATATATATGTAAATTAATTTTTAAAATAAGACTACATAGTAAACACTGTTGACCTTCAGAAGGCTTAACAGGTGATTTTCACTCTATATAATTCTATCCTGTTTACAGCCTTTTAAAAAACATAATATGAACCAATAGCCATGAATCACAAACTATTATAAGAAACAAGGGGGACTTGCCTGGTGGTCCAGGGGTTAAGACTCCGTGCTCCCAATACAGGGGGCCCGGGTTCAATCCCTGGTCAGGGAACTAGATTCCACATGCCCCAACTAAGAGCCCACGTGCCACAAGTAAAGATCCCGAACACCACAACGAAGACCCTGCAGGCGGCAACAAAGATCCCGCATTCCGCAACTAAGACCTGGCACAGTCAAATAAATAAATATTTTTTAAAAAAGAAAAAAAGAAAAGAAAACAAGGAAGTAACCTAAGTTTCTGTCACTGAGAATCTTACTAAAATAAAATAGGTAAACAACAAGGACCTACAGTATAGCACAGGGCACTATATTCAATACCATGTAATAAGCTATAATGGAAAAGAATCTGAAAAAGAAAAAAAAATATATATATATATGTATATATATATGAACTACTTTGCTGTACACCAGAAACTAACACAACATTGTAAATCAACTATACTTCAATTTAAAAAAAAAAAAGGATCTTGCTAAAGCGCAGACTTGGGAATTATATATGTTTGTCAATATAGTGCTATATTCAATTCAAGTAATTTCTGGAAAAATCAAGACAAGTGGGTCTCAAAATGTCATTCATATTCCTTTTCCAAGATGAGTTTTGTTACACTGCAAGTATTAATTAGAAAACTTTACCTTTCTTGAAGCATGGATGTCAAAAAATGGCTTATTTCTGACTCTAAATGGTTCCTGTGTTTTGTCAATGAGCCCCGTCTTCATTTTTTCATGTCGAGGATTTATTATTTCTCGTTCTATACACTGCAGACGAATATTAAAATCACAATCTCCAACCGGCTGTGCCTGAATTAAACAAGACAATTATTTAAATTTCAACACTAAAAACTATTTTATCAGCATAATTATCAGGCTGATACACTATACATAGCAGTCTATATAAACAGCATCCTTTGGAGTTGCCCAGTGTATAGCCTGAACAACCGCAAGTGCCAGCCCTGATGATTAATTTGACTAATGACAGAAGCATACCTAAACATGCAAATGCACACACATACAGTTACTTATTTTAATTATAAATATATAAAAGAGTATGGGAAAATGGTATAAATCTTCTCAAATATAAATTGATCCAAAGTTTTCACATCTGAATTAAAGTATTAATATACTCACTAATCATTTTTATTGTTTACATGAATTAGTAAAACCTGTGTAAAACTAAAATCCACAGTCAGGAAAGTACAAGCAAACAACACACCAAAATAGGCAAAAAAGTCACCTATAATGTTTTTTGTTGTTTAAAGTGCTAACACTTTACAGCCTTCAAGAAGTAGAAGATATTTATTAAGCAAATACATTCTCAACTCTGAAAACTAATACAGAAAAGGTTTATATGATATATTCAAAAACAAAAGTTTTCTTCTTCCCCCATATGTATATATACAGTATATATATTATGGTATATATATATGGTTTGAACCATGAAATAAAAAGCACATGTACACTTTTGTATAAGCTGAGGGTAGGGGCTTGTCCTCTCCTAATGGTATATACAAATGCAGCTATAACATATCACCTGGGTGACAGCAGTGGTCCGGATTAGCAGCATCACCTCAATGGTATATCAAGTACCCTTTTCTTTATTCTGCAATTGGACACACTTCCACGCATTTTTCCCATCTTTTCTGCCTTCTTTCACTTCTCTAATCTATATCACTCAACCTAACATTTTACCCAACCTACTGTTTACAAAGGGGTGGCAACACTTGCTTAATCTGTGAACATTAAATACACCTCAAGGATGACTTTTTCTCAACTTTGGAAGGATGACAATTTTGATACTCAGCAAAGAATATGGAGCAAGACAAGTGAGCAAGAGCTAGGTATAAGGTAGAATATATTCCTTTACATAAAGGCATACGACTGTTTGTAAAGGTTATTTACTGAAGAAATGCTAGTTAGTAAATAACCACACAGTCCATGTGCAAACTTTTCCATGTCACCTATGTCATCAACAAGGTTGAAAAACCTAAAATGTCAGGCTTATTTATTAGATGAATTGAGACCCTGATAAAATTAAAATGAAACAAGCAAGTCCTCTTTTTAAGAAATAAAATTAAAAGCCTAAAAATTGTTTAAAAAACTTGTAAGTAGTCTAAATTCCCTCCTAGATACTCTTCACTTTAAAATTCACCAAAACAACTAGAATAGATTGAAATCAAGTTCACCTTCAAATCTGTGTTGCCTATCATAAAGGAAGCTCCTGATAGATAGGTGTTGAATCGTTGAGAATAGACTACAGGAAGCGCTCAATAACTATTGACTAACTGGTCTCCCTGTTTTGAGTTCTTTCTCACTTCAAAATACTATCCACGATGCCAGTGGAGTTATCCTCCAAAGCAATAAAAATAAGATCATATCATTACCGTAACTAAAACCCTTCAGTAGTGTCCTATTATATACAGAACAAAGAACTAAGCTAAAATGTCTTATTCAGGTGATCTGGTCTCCTACCCACAAATCCATTCTCATTTCCTGCTATGTCTCACATCTCACCATACATCAAGTACACTAAAAACCATCTAATGCTCCTGACTTCTAAGGCTCACTCCTTCAAAATTAATCTGTATCACTTTCTCTGTCTACAACTCCACACTTCAAATAACTCAAGTATACCCAGGGTAAGCTGGAATATTCTCACCTCTCTGGTACCTCTCATATATTTCTATATCTCCCATATATCTTTGACATTATACTTATGATACCATTATAATATTTCTTTATATTTATATCCCCATTCATAACACCACTGGTCTGCAAATTTCTTTTTCTTTTGTTTCTTTTGACCGTACAGCATGTGGGATCTCAGTTCGCCGACCGGGTATCAAACCCATGCCCCCTGAAGTGGAAGCGTGGAGTCCTAACCACTGGACCGCCAGGGAAGTCCCTGCAAGTTTCTTTTGATTTTGTATCCAATCTAAACACATATCCGAACAATTGTGTATAATATATACATATTAATTTTTAATAAATTGCATACATGCACAACTGTATGTTATAAAACAGACAAAAATTGAATAATAGATTAAGAATAAACAGGAGTTCTCCGATTTTCTTTCCAAATCCCAATGAACTGTTATAGAAGTAGCCTCCTTTGAAGGTCAGGGCACTAAATTATAAACTGCCTGGAAGGCAAGAAATTATGTCCTATTCTTCTGGGCATACTCAATACCTAGACTAATACTTGACATATAAAAAATTATCAATGAAATTCTTGCTGTACAAAATAATAAACTAAGGAACTGAAAAGTTTCAAACAATTATTTCAAAAAAATTTTTTCTAAGGGTGACCTTGATTTCATAATTCAAAATAAACAAAATGGTTAAACATCAATGAAACCTCCACAGTATATTAAAGAATTAAATATATGACACTTTCAATTATAAATATATTCTATTATCAGAAATGTGAAAAACTGTGACTTAAAAACCCAATGAATTAGTCACTCCCTCTTGCGAGAGCACCGGAATCGCAAGTAACTGCTGAAGAATAATCAACAGGAAGACACTGGAACTCACCAAAAAAGATACCCCACATCCAAAGACAAAGGAGAAGACACAATGAGATGGTAGGAGGGGCACAATCATAATAAAATCAAATCCCATATCTGCTGGGTGGGTGACTCACAAACTGGAGAACACTTATACCACAGAAGTCCACCCACTGGAGTGAAGGTTCTGAACCCCACGTCTGGCTTCCCAACCTGGGGGTCTGGCAATGGGAGGAGGAATTCCTAGAGAATCAGACTTTGAAGCCTACTGGGAATAGATTGTAGGATTTCGACAGGACTGGGAGAAACAGAGACTCTACTCTTGGAGGGCACACACAAAGTAGTGTACGCATCAGGACCCAGGGGAAGGAGCAGTGACCCCATAGGAGACTGAACCAGACCTACCTGCTAGTGTTGGAGGGTCTCCTGCAGAGGCGGGGGGTGGCTGTGGCTCACCGTGGGGACAAGGACACTGGCAGCAGAAGTTCTGGGAAGTACTCCTTGGCATGAGCCCTCCCAGAGTCCGCCATTAGCCCCAACAAAGAGCTGGGTAGGCTCCAGTGTTGGGTCACCTCAGGCAAAACAAGCAACACGAGGGAACCCAGCCCCACCCATCAGCAGACAAGTGGATTAAAGTTTTACTGAGCTCTGCCCACCAGAGCATCACCCAGCTCTACCCACCACCAGTCCCTCCCAACAGGAAACGTGCTCAAGCCTCTTAGATACCCTCATCCACTAGAGGGCAGACTGCAGAACCAAAAAGAACTACAATCCTGCAGCGTGGAACAAAAAGCACATTCATAGAAAGATAGACAAGATAAAAAGGCAGAGATCTATGTACCAGAAAAAGGAACAAGATAAAACCCCAGAAAAACAACCAAACGAAGTGGAGATAGGCAACCTTCCAGAAAAAGAATTCAGAATAATTATAAGGAAGATGATCCAGGGCCTCGGAAAAAGCATGGAGGCAAAGATCAAGAAGATGCAAGAAATGTTTAACAAAGACCTAGAAGAATTAGAGAACAAACACCTAGAAGAATTAAAGAACAAACGAACAGAGATGAACAAAACAATAACTGAAATGAAAAATATACTAGAAGGAATCAATAGCAGAATAACTGAGGCAGAAGAACAGATAAGTGACCTGGAAGACAGGATGGTGGAATTCACTGCCACAGAACAGAATAAAGAAAAAAGAATGAAAAGAAATGATGACAGCCTAAGAGACCTCTGGGACAACATTAAACACAACAACATTCGCATTACAGGGGTCTCAGAAGGAGAAGAGAGAGAGAAAGGACCCGAGAAAATATATGAAGACATTATAGTCGAAAACTTAAATAACATGGGAAAGGAAATAGCCACCGAAGTCCAGGAAGCCCAGAGAGTCCCAGGCAGGAGAAACCCAAGGAGAAACACACTGAGGCACATAGTCGTCAAATTGGCAAAAAATAAAGACAAAGAAAAATTACTGAAAGCAGCATGGGGAAAACAACAAATAACATACAAGGGAACTCCCACAGCTGATTTCTCAGCAGAAACTCTACAAGGAAGAAGGGAGTGGCATGATATATTTAAAGTGATGAAAGGGAAGAACCTACAACCAAGATTACTCTACTCAGCAAGGATCTCATTCAGATTCGCTGGAGAAATCAAAAGCTTTACAGACAAGCAAAAGCTAAGAGAATTCAGCACCACCAAACCAGCTCTACAACAAATGCTAAAGGAACTTCTCCAACTGGAAAACACAAGAGAAGAAAAGGACCTACAAAAACAAACCCAAAACAATTAAGAAAATGGTCAAAGAAACAAATGTATCGATAATTACCTTAAATGTGAATGGATTAAATGCTCCAACCAAAAGACACAAGCTCGCTGAATGGAAACAAAAACAAGACCATATATGTGCTGTCTACAAGAGACCCACTTCAGACCTAGGGACACATACAGACTGAAAGTGAGGGGATGGAAAATGATATTTCATGCAAATGGAAATCAAAAGAGAGCTGGAGTAGCAATACTCATATCAGATAAAATAGACCTTAGGGCTTCCCTGGTGGCGCAGTGGTTGAGAGTCCGCCTGCCGATGCAGGGGACGTGGGTTCATGCCCTGGTCCGGGAGGATCCCACATGCCGCGGGGCGGCTGGGCCCATAAGCCATGGCCGCTGAGCCTGCGCGTGCGGAGCCTGTGCTCCGCGGCGGGAGAGGCCACAACAGTGAGAGGCCCACGTACCGAAAAAAAAAAAAAAAATAGACTTTAAAATAAAGAATGTTACAAGAGACAAGGAAGGACACTACATAATAATCAAAGGATCAAACCAAGAAGAAGATATAACAATTGTAAATATATATGCCCCAACACAGGAGCACCTCAATACATAAGGCAACTGCTAACAGCTATAAAAGAGGAAATTCACAGTAATACAATAATAGTGGGGGACTTTTAACACCCCACTTACACCAATGGACAGATCATCCAAACAAAAAATTAATAAGTAAACACAAGCTTTAAATGACACAAAAGACCAGATACATTTAATTGATATTTATAGGACCTTCCATCCAAAAACAGCAGATTACACTTTCTTCTCAAGTGCACATGGAATATTCTCCAGGATAGATCACATCTTGGGTCACAAATCAAGCCTCAGTAAATTTAAGAAAACTGAAATCACATCAAGCATCTTTTCTGACCACAACGCAATAAGATTAGAAATGAATTACAGGGAAAAAACATTAAAAAACACAAACACATGGAGGCTAAAGAATACATTACTAAATAACCAAGAGATGACTGAAGAAATTAAAGAGGAAACCAAAAAACACCTAGAGACAAATGACAACGAAAACATGACGATCCAAAACCTATAGGATGCAGCAAAAGCAGTTCTAAGAGGGAAGTTTATAGCTATACAAGCCAACCTCAAGAAACAAGAAAAATCTCAAATAAACAATCTAACCTTACACCTAAAGGAACTAGAGAAAGAAGAACATACAACACCCAAAGTTAGTAGAAGGAAAGAAATCATAAAGGTCAGAAGAAATAAATGAAATAGATACAAAGAAAAAAACAGCAAAGATCAATAAAACTAAAAGCTGGTTCTTTGAGAAGATAAACAAAACTGATAAACCATTCCCCAGCCTCTTCAAGAAAAAGAGGGAGAGACTCAAATCAATAAAATTAGAAATGAAAAAGGAGAAGTTGCTACAGACACCACAGAAATATAAAGCATCCTTAGAGACTATTATAAGCAACTCTATGCCAATAAAATGCACAACCTGGAAGAAATGTACAAATTCTTAGACAGCTATAACCTTCCAAGACTGAACCAGGAAGAAACAGAAAATATAAACAGACCAATCACAAGTAATGAAATTGAACCTGTGATTAAAAGCCTTCCAAGGAACAAAAGTCCAGGACCAGATGGCTTCACAGGTGAATTCTATCAAACATTTAGAGAAGAGCTAACACCTATCTTTCTCAAACTCTACCAAAATATATCAGAGGGAGGAACACTCCCAAACTCATTCTATGAGGCCACCATCACCCTGATACCAAAACCAGACAAAGATACTACAAAAAAAGAATATTACAGACCAGTATCACTGATGAATATAGATGCAAAATCCTCAACAAAATACTAGCAAACAGAATCCAACAGCACATTAAAAGGATCACACACCACGATCAAGTGGGGTTTATACCAGGAATGCAAGGATTCATCAACATACACAAATCAATCAATGTGATAAACCATATTAACAAATTGAAGGAGAAAAACCATATGATCATCTCAACAGATACAGAAAAAGCTTTTGACAAAATTCAACACCCACTTATGATAAAAACTCTCCAGAAAGCGGGCATAGAGGGCACCTACCTCAACATAATAAAGGCCATATATGACAAACCCACAGCAAACATCATTCTCAATGGTGAAAAACTGAAAGCATTTCCTCTAAGATCAGGAACAAGACAACGATGTCCACTCTTGCCACTATTATTCAACATAGTTTTGAAAGTCTTAGCCACGGCAATCAGAGAAGAAAAAGAAATAAAAGGAATCCAAATCGGAAAAGAAGAAGTAAAACTGTCACTATTTGCAGATGACATGATACTATACATAGATAATCCTAAAGGTGCCACCAGAAAACTACTAGAGCTAATCAATGAATTTGGTAAAAAAGTAGCAGGATACAAAATTAATGCACAGAAATCTCTTGCATTCCTATATACTAATAATGAAAAATTTGAAAGAGACATTAAGGAAACACTCCCATTTACCATTGCAACAAAAAGAATAAAATACCTAGGAATAAACCTACCTAGGGAGACAAAAGACCTGTATGCAGAAAACTATAAGACACTGATGAAAGAAATTAAAGATGATACAAACAGATGGAGAGATATACCATGTTCTTGGATTGGAAGAATCAATATTGTGAAAATGACTATACTACCCAAAGCAATCTACAGATTCAATGCAATCCCTATTAAATTAACAATGGCATTTTCTACAGAACTAGAACAAACAATTTCACACTTTGTATGAAGACACAAAGACCCCGAATAGCCAAAGCAGTCTTGAGGGGAAAAAAGGGAGCTGGAGGAATCAGACTCCCTGAATTCAGACTATACTACAAAGCTACACTAATCAAGACAGTATGGTACTGGCACAAAAACAGAAATATAGATCAGTGGAACAGGATAGAAAGCCCAGAGGTAAACCCACACACCTATGGTCAACTAATCTATGACAAAGGAGGCAAGGATATACAATGGAGAAAAGACAGTCTCTTCAATTAATGGTACTGGGAAAACTGGACAGCTACAGGTAAAAGAATGAAATAAGGAAACTCCCTAACACCACACACAAAAATAAACTCAAAATGGATTAGAGAGACCTAAATGTAAGACTGGACACTATAAAACTCTTAGAGGAAAACACAGGCAGAACACTCTTTGACATAAATCACAGCAAGATCTTTTTTGATCCTCCTTCTAGAGTAATGGTAATAAAAACAAAAATAAACAAATGAGACCTAATGAAACTTAAAAGCTTTTGCAAAGCAAAGGAAACTACAAACAAGATGAGAAGACAACCCTCAGAATGGGAGAAAATATTTGCAAATGAATCAATGGACAAAGAATTAATCTCTAAAATATATAAACAACTTATGAATCTCAATATCAAAAAAACAGACAACCCAATCCAAAGTTGGGCAAAAGACCTAAACAGACATTTCTCCAAAGAAGACATACAGATGGCCAAGAAGCACATGAAAAGCTGCTCAACATCACTAATTATTAGAGAAATGCAAATCAAAACTACAGTGAGGTACCTCACACCAGTTAGAATGGGCATCATCAGAAAATCTACAAACAACAAATGCTGGAGAGGTTGTGGAGAAAAGGGAACCCTCTTGCACTGTTGGTGGGTATGTAAATTGATACAGCCACTATGGAGAACAGTATGGAGGTTCCTTAAAAAATTAAAAATAGAATTGCCATATGATCCAGCAATCCCACTACTGGGCATATATCCAGAGAAAACCATAATTGAAAAAGATACATGCACCCCAATGTTCATTGCAGCACTATTTATAATAGTCAGGTCATGGAAGCAACCTAAATGCCCATCGACAGACGAACGGATAAAGAAGATGTGGTACATATATACAATGGAATATTACTCAGCCATAAAAAGGAACGAAACTGGGTCATTTGTAGAGACGTGGATGGATCTAGAGACTGTCATACAGAGTGAAGCAAGTCAGGAAGAGAAAAACAAATATCGTATATTAACGCATATATGTGGAACCTACAAAAATGGTACAGAGGAACTGGTGTGCAGGGTAGAAATGGAGACACAGATGTAGAGAACAAACGTATGGACATGAAGTGGGGAAAGTGGTGGTCGTGGGGTGTGTGTGTGATGAATTGGGAGATTGGGATTGACATGTATCCACTAATATGTATTAAATGGATGACTAATAAGAACCTGCTGTATAAAAAAATAAAGTAAATTCAAAAATGCAAAAAAAATTAAAATTTTAAAAATCTATGAAATAAAGCAAAAGGTACTCAATAAATCCTTACTGAATGAATGATTACAGACCAAGAGATGAAAAGCATGAATTAATCATTTTTACAGGAAAATATGGTTGAATCTCCTAAACAAGACACAAAAGCACAAACTTTGAGATATAGTGAGCTGGATTTCATTAAAATGAAAAACTTCTGTGAATCAATAGATATTAATATGGAAAACATATTGTTTGCCACATATATAACTAAGAAAGGATTAGAATCCAGAAAAGATAGCTATTAGAAGATTATTCAAACTTGCAGTTAAATCACAGAAGAAAAATTCAAACAAGTAAAAATAAACATGAAATATGCTTAACTTCATTAGTAATCAGGAAAGCAAATTAAAACAATCCAATTGACAAAGATCTTAAAATCTGATAATACCAACTGTGGTAAAGTGGTACAACTACTTCTGAAGGGAATTTAGCAACACAACAAAAAAGCTGAAGTCGCCAGTTTAATCAGAATCTCCATGATGTAGGGATGAGGGACTGGCTTTTTAAAACGCTTCCTAGATGATTGTATCCCAAGAATGAGAACTATCCTAAAGAAACCTGGACATACACACACAATAAAAAGTATATAAAACTGTTCCATGCAATAGTAGTATAACAGCAAAATATGGAAACCCAAATGTCCATCAAATGGAAAAAAGATAAATTCTGTATATTTATACAATGTAATAAAATACTAATTAAAGTGAGTGAACTAAACCTGTATGTATTAACACAAATAAATATCAACAAATAAGGTGGACCAAATGTTGGGTACCATAGTACAGTAGTACAATGACATTTATATAACAGTAGAAACACTGCAAAAGAATACACCACATATATCTTATAGATCTACACATAGGTAGTAAAGGTATTAAAAACATTCATGGGAATAATAAACATCAAATTCAGGGTAGAATCTGCTTCTGGATAAGATGGTCAAGAATGGAATGAGAGAGGTGTGCACAAGAAACTCCTACTGAATCTGTAATGATTTATTCCTTACTGAAAAGAAAGTGGAGTAAAAATGACAATGTTAAACTTCAACAAATCTGGAGGTCAGTACATAAGTATGCCTTACATTATTCTCTATATATTTGTGCATGCTGAAATTTTTCCTATTTTTTTAAAGAATTAGAAGGCTGTTGTCTCAGGCAAAGCTCCCAGACTAAGAAGTGAACCTGCACTGAACAATATTAAAGTGGAGTTCATTATCAAGAGGCAAAGGAGACAGTGCACCCCCATTCACAAAGAAAAAGGCCAACCCCATCCTTTACATCTCGTTATGGCCCAATGAACATTATTCCAATATCTGTAATGAGAATAAATCAATTCTGGAACACCTTACTTTTGAGGAATATAGTGGTCACAGACAGAACAAAAATAAAACTTGATTTCTGACTGAGTTTCTTAAATTTGAAACTCTGAAATATAGAAATTCAACAAAAAAATGAGATACATACATTGAACATTTCCAGGAAAAAATAATCTGGATAAATGCAATCCTGAATCTTACTACTACAATTTAAAATGTATACCCCTAAAAAAGAACTTTTTAAAAGCCTTGTTATAAATCTTCAAAACCTTATAACTTAACACTTTTAATTCCAGAAGTCTTAATTGCTTTCAGTCTGGTTTGAATACTAAGTGATTATGCAATTTGAATAACACGTCTAGAGGAATGATTACACCTTTTCATGGATATACACTACTGAAAGAAATTCTTGCATTTACAGAAGTCATCTTGTACTGCCTAAATAATTTAGTCATTCATACTATAATTAAACATTAACAGGAAAACAGATTCTTGATGAGTCTAACATTGCAGGAAATGGGTAGAGAATATAATTCCTATTTTTTTAAGCTATTTACAACAGGCAATTTTATATTTTGTTTTCAAGTTTCCTGCATGTACTCATGAATAACATATTTGTGCCTCCATGTTACACAGTGAACACTCATAGTTTCTCTGTTTGTTTTTTTTTTAAGTGACAGACTAATAAAATTTGGAGACTTTTTAATCAAGTACAGGATAACTAAAATTGAGAATTTTCCATTTTACAAAATGCTGTCTTATTTTATCACAATTAAACTTTTTTCCTTACTCACTTGAAGTTCCTAAAGAATCCAAAGACAAAGAAATGTGCTAAATATTAGGCAATTAAGAGAAAGAAAAGGAGACGTAAAAGTATTAATAAGGTATCAAATGGGTAATTTGAATGAGTCATCATTCTGCTTTCCTACTATCTCTAAGACAGTAGAACTTTTTATTTGTTAAAAACTAATTATTATCTCAGTGACATTTTTATTTTATAAATTATAAAAGGTACTTACATTGAATTTAATTATGTCGTATATCAAGTATCTAGGAACAGCCTGTCCATTTACTCTGTCAATAATCATTTCCTTTAAAGAGAAAAGAAGGTAAGTTTATTCATACTTTAAGAGCAATTTCTTTAGTTTGATTAAAATATAACATTCACACAGAAAGTACATAAATCATAAATATACAACTTGATGAAATTTCAAAGTGAACACACTTCTACACGGATCAAATCAATAGACTGCCAGCACCACAAAAAAACCCACCATGAATTTATTCTGTATTGCAATAAAATCATATGACAATATCGCCTCATTTTTTATATTTGAATTTCTATTCTACATCTTATGTTTGAATTACTAAGCAACTATTAGGATAAAGAAACTACAAATTTTAAATTCTAAATATCAGCAACATTTAAAAAATAAATTTTGCTAAATCATTATTGCTTTAAATTCTGTTGTATGCCAATTGCTTTAATCATAAAATCTATAGGTATAAATGGTGCCCTTATTATAGATAAAATCTCCATGTGCCCACACAGTCTTTCTTGGTTCCGTATCCCTCTACTATGATCAAAGGGAACAGGGCAAGAGAATATGATATCACATATCACAGCCATTAAGTGAAACGAACTTAAAATCTGCACTCTGACAGAAAAAAGATAAAGGACACTAAAGGATGATTACAGGCATATAATGTAGGATTTTTAAAATTTTTTTTCTGCCATGTCATGCAGCTTGCAGGATCTTAATAATTACCCAAAATATTAATTCTTAATAATAGGTTTTAACCTAAAATTATTATTCTTTCCTCATATTTTTCCTTGGAAACTAAACAGTCTTTTTATTATCTAATTTCATGACAATAACCACACACAACCATCTAAAATTACAAAGAACACACTGATGGAAGACAAATATATTTTCTAGTTTTAAGCAACTATTACCAATTGATTTCTTTCTCAAATATGTATTAGTTAAGCTACAGACATTTATTTATGGTTATCATCTTGAACCCAACAATTGACATAAATAATTTTCATTACTTTAAATTTGTTTACTGAAATATTTTTAAGTACTTGTATCTGAGAATTTTATAAGCCAACAAGGTAGCACCAATAACAGGTTTCAATTAATCTTTTCAAAAATGTGTGGATGGAAATTAAGTGGACTTCCAGGTTCAGAGAGCAGAAATCACAGAATTTCCCTCCCAAATTACCTGATGAAATGAGTAAATACATATCTTCTTCAAACAGTAAAACAAAAAAGAAAGTTTATTATCAGCAAACTAAACAAGTAAAAAGGAATAAACAAACCAGTAAGTTTAAAAACTGATAACCATGGAAACTACCAAAATTCTGGTAAAACAAAAAGGGTTCACCTCCAAGCCCACTAAACCCCCAAAACCCTACTTGTAAAATGACAAATCATTGATAACTGTCACTATTACATTAAAATATAGAGAAGGAAACTCGGTGGTTATTCTTGTCTTCTTTTTTCCCTCTTCCGATTAAAAAGTAATTAAAATAGCAGAACACTCCTCCTGTCTGAAATAAAGGCTACGGGACTGCGTGCTGAATTGGAGAAACAATCTGAGCATTACTGGAATAAAATATGGCTCCCAACTCGCTGAAGAAAACATTTACCCACAGTTTTTAAAAGAGAAGAGAACCCAGGGATTCTAACAAAGACCTAGGCTGTGTGGTGGACAAAATATACGAAGAAATGGTCTTCAAGGCACTAGACATCCAGCAACAAAGTACAGTAACTCCTAGGAAACAGTAAATAACTATATGAGCCCTACAACTGTCCCAGCTTATTGGTCGAGGAGAGTTTCCAGGCTTCAATGCAGGCAGGGGGAGCCCAGGAGAGCCCAGCAGTCTCCCTGAATTGAGAAAATAGACCAGGCTGTCTAGGGAGACCAATGAGGCTAGAGTTTTCACAGCAGAGGATAGGGTGGGAGAGGGACGTCTTCAGATAGACCCCCATGAATATTCAGCAAAGGAAGCATGTGAGGAAACTACTCAAGGTCAGGCAAAGAAGTACCCAAAAATCTTAAAGAGAACCATACATGTCACTCAACAAGGTTGGGAATAACGCCTGTTCCCACCAGCCAGATTAGAAAGTCTCATAACTCACAGGGCATTGAGTACTCAGAAGGATCTTATCTCAGTAGCGGAGGATAATTATCCCTAAAGACTCCTCACCTAACAAATCTTAAAAACAAGACTCAAAAGGCACAAACTAGTCCCAAGTAAATTAACTGCATCTCAGAACAAAGCTCAAGAATAGTTATAGGAATACAAAAATATTGAGCCCCCAACAAGGTAAAATTCAAAACGTCTGGTAGCCAATCAAAAATTACCAGGTATGCAAAGAGACAAAAATATACAACTCATAAAGAGGAGAAAAAAATCCATCAAAATAGGCCTAAAACTGTGAGCGATGTTAGAGCTAGCAGGCAAGAATATTCTAACAGTATTCCATATATTCAAAAAGGTAAGTAGAGACACAGAAGACTTAAAAAAGACTCAAATTCAATTTCCAGAGGTGAAAACTACAATGTCTGAGGTGAAAAATACTGTGGTTGGGATGAACAGTGGTTTAGATGCTGGAGAAGGAGAGATTCATGAACGTGAAGACAAATCAATACAAACTATCCAAAACGAAACAGAAAAGTTTGTTGTTGTTTTAATGAAAGAACATTAGTAATTAAATTTTCAACAGGTGGAAGGGTAGAAATGCACAAAAACATTCTACTTTTGATGAAAATTGTAAACCCACAGAAAAAAGATGCTGAATCCTTTATTATGGGCCCTACGAAAAAAAACCCAAAATCTGCATGTTTGACTTTCCTATCCTCTGTACTTCTCCATATTCCATTGCCTTTATCTGAAGTTCCCAGGCATCCACTCTTCTGCCTACCCATTTAATATTTCCTGAGCCCAAACTATACTCTATGCTCTAAGTGCTGGAGACATTAAGCACCCAGTCCCTAGCTTCAAGGGGCTCAGAGTAATAGAAAGAGAGGAAAATATATAAGTAGCTAGGTCGAAGGAAGAGCTACAGTTTTAATGACAGATGGCCATAAAGAGAGAATGACCATGTAGCTGTCTGTCTAAACCAGGATACTTTTGAGAGTGAGAGATGGCTATTAATAACTATACTAAGACAACAAGTATACACCTTTACTATTCCAGTCAATAAGGACACATTGTATAAACATAAGGAGAAGGAGTGGTTATTTCTACCTGAAGAGTAAGACAAAGGTTTGATAATAAGGTGAGAAACCCATTAGCTGAATCCTGAAAGATGTGGTAGATATCTTCTAGCAGGACGGTGGACACGCCAAATGGTATTTAAAAGGCATGGAGAAGGTGGTAAACTCTCCAAAGCTCAGTAATAGGTGGGACTTATGCTTTCAAGGGCTCACAGTCAAAGATGATGTTAAATGCTTAGGCGCGGCCCAGATATAAGGAATATTACATTACGTACTTTGGCTTTCATGCTTTAAGCAATGGAGAACCACTGAAGGGGTGTTTTGGGTTTTTTTAATATAAATTTGTTTTATTTATTTATTTTTGGCTGCGTTGGGTCTTCGTTGCTGCACGCGGGCTTTCTCTAGCTGCGGTGAGCGGGGGCTACTCTTTGTTGTGGTGTGCAGGCTTCTCATTGTGGTGGCTTCTCTTGTTGCAGAGCACGGGCTCTAGGCACATGGGCTTCAGTAGTTGTGGCTCACAGTCTCAGTAGTTGTGGCTCTCATGCTCTAGAGCGCAGGCTCAGTAGTTGTGGTGCACGGGCTTAGTTGTTCCGCAGCATGTGGGATCTTCCCAGACCAGGGCTTGAACCCATGTCCCCTGCACTGGCAGGCGGATTCTTAACCACTGCACCACCAGGGAAGCCCCCACTGAAGGGTTTTAATGAAAGGAAGTAATTAACTGTGGAAAACCTGTGGGCCTTCAAAGTTCACCTCAAAGGTAACCCATTCCTTGAAATCCTTTCAGATAAGGCCCACTTGGTTCTATTTATCATAGTTAAGTGATGAAATGTTCCTGAATTAGATAGCAGTGGTTGCATAATCTTGTGAATACTAAAAACCACTGACTTATATACCTTAGAATGGTAAATTATATTTCAACTTTTTCAATAAAGTTAAATTTTAAAAAGAAAAAGAAATCCTAAAATCAGTTCTTCAGAGTGAAGGAAAACGATGGAACCCCAGATACACAGCATATATTAAACGTCAGCTATGTACGTGTTGATTACACACGTTCTATAAATACAGGCACAACAAAAATGACTAAAAGGAAATACATCAAAATGTTAAAATTTAATCTCTTCTTGATAGTTGAGTTCTATTTTATAACATACAGACTTCCTAAAATTTTAACAATGAGCATGCATATTCCTTTATAAAAAATTAACAGATGAAAAGACATGCCATTTTCCCAAGATTTTTGTTATTAACTTTAATGATTAACTGTTATATCCTCCTCTTATCCTCAGTATAAAATTGACTGAACTTCACTGATTTGTTTCAAGTGAATTACTGCCGTATTTCTAAACTCCTATTTTCCACATTCGGTGGGTCAAAGAACATAATCTAGAGAGCAAAACAAAAGCTTAAACGCTCACATATGACAGCCAGACAATTAGGCAGTTTGAGTTATTCTTGGATTTGGAATTTGACAAAAACAATTTGCAAATGAAAATGTAGAAGAAACAGGAAACTACAGAGGACTGTTTTAATTAACTAAGTGGAAAAACAGATATGGCAACTATAATTCTGGTCCAAGTAAACTGACATCATGAATCATATTGCTATTTTAAAACCTCACAAGAGTCTATTATGTTGCTCTCAGTTATCCAAGTTTGGGGTGAAAATAAATAGTACTGCTAAGTTAAATCTGCAGGTGGTTAAGCATCTAATTTTTAAGCATTATTTCCTACCTGGAATGCCCTTGGCCCATGTCCAACAAAAATCTCTTTCTATAGAAATCTTCCCATATCTAACACCAACTCCTCTATAAACCATCTTTAGTTTCTAACTAGATGTAATTCATTTCTCCTCTAAACAACCAAAGGACTTGTTTTAAATGCCAATCTTCGTTTTATTCGTTACCTATCATTCTCCGTCTCAACCCAATGAAGTAAGATATCTCCAGGGTGAGGCCTTCTCCTCAACCTTCTAAACAATGCCTGCACTCCTGGTGTGGTACATGATAGGAATGAAAAACTACACTAAACTTTTGCAAATGCTATAACTTGAGTCTTTTTCTTCCTTTTATTTTATGAATTATGATGCTAAAAAACTGTATCTTAAATAAAATGAAAGTAACAAAAATCAAAATAAATGTTCTTGCTGTTCTCATGAACCAATTACCAGAGCTGCTGTATTGGCAATGCAGATTATGGACAGCACAACTCCCGGGGTAGCTGTCACATCAACTACGATAAGAACGGAACACCTTGGAGATGTGCAGTAGCAATACTTCCAACCTTATGCAGTGGCTCTGTCAACCACAAGGGGGTGTGTGTGTGCACGTGCAGCATGCGTGCGCGCACACGCACAAATGTGTTAAAAAGTTTACGTATATATGTCAAAATATTTTACCACGCACACCGTCACAGGAATGAAAATTTATAATACTAGTAGCCTCACAGAGTACACAGTATAGACAATTCTGTGACTCTATAGTTACTCTTCGCTCAGTCTCCGTTTGCCACTCGGTCTCAATCAACTATACTACCTTCTTTCCTTTTTTCTAATCTTTATATCCAGCTCAGTCAACCTCTCCCTGGACTTCTGTCATCACTCTTTATGACCCATCTAAAATTTTCCTTGATCTCATGTCCACTGCTCTTCTCCACACAACCTCAAACTCTCACTCTCTCTAGGTCACATCCTGAACCTTCTCATCACCCAAAACTATACCTCAGAAGTGGCTGATTCAAACATCTCATTCTCCAATCACAGTCTTCCATCTTCTGGCTTGCACACTCCAATATTTACCTGGTAAATTTTTTAAAAAGCACATGGGATTGGGGCAACAAGCATTCAGGTCACTTGGAAAATGGTACTCCCTCTGTTAAACAAATAAATACATATTTTATGCATGTGGCTTTCATTAGGGTAATTCTATCATTGAGAGTTTAAATGAACATTCACAAGCTACTCACTATTTTCCCAATATCACTGATATAAATCTGAAACAGAGATGCAAATTTCATCTTAAGACAGGAAGCATTCTCATACAAATTCCAGAGACTATCAGCCAGATATAATTCCATCTGCCTTGTGAAAAAGGTTCAATACTGAAAAAGTGAATAAATATTAAAGAACATGAGCAGTATCCCTGTAGAAAAGAAACTTACAGTTGTGGGAAGCCATAAGAAAGATGCAGAGTCCCTTTTCCCTCCAAAGAAAAATAGTGAAGGTGTGGCAAAGAGATAAACCACACAACCAAACATAGCAAACAGAAAGGTAAATGGTCTGGAGATAAGCCTACCAGAGATCATTCTGCAGAGAAAAATACAAGCTTCTTGTTGTACAGATTTGCACATAAAGTATAACACACTAATTCAGCCTAACTTCTCAAATAGCCTTGTTCACCCGAAAGCTAAATAAAGAGAGCAAAATCTAAGTGACAAACTTAAGAATAGCCAAGAGACTGGATATCCTTGCACTATCAGACATTAAATTGTATGCTAAGGTTACAGCCTGTAAGTCAACCTAAAACTACCACGGGAAGACCAAAATATTAATGGAATGGGAAAGCGAATCAAGAAACAAACAACGATATAAGGGAATCCCATATACAATAAAAATGATATACCTAATTAAAAAGGAAAAATACATTAGCAGACTGGTGCTGAGGTAACAATTTAGACATTTGGAAATAAATAAAACTGTATCCCTATCTTACTCATTTTACCAAAATGTATCGTGGATAGATCAAATATTTAAATATGTAAATGAAACCATAAAAGTATTAGAAGGAAAAACAGGGGACTATTATAATAATTCTGAAGTAAAAATATCTTTCGTAAAATGACACAAAAGCCAAATATTAAAAACCAAGGTGTTTAACTACTATATATAAAATAGATAACTAATAAGGACATACTGTATAGCACAGGGAACTCTACTCAGTACTCTGTAATAAGCTATATGGAAAAGAATCTAAAGAAGAGTGAATTATGTATATGTATAACTGATTCACTTTGCTGTACATCTAAAACTAACACAACATTGTAAATCAACTATACTCCAATAAATATTTTTTTAAAAAAAAGACAAGGTGTTTATAATTTACCTACATAAATTTAAACCTGTGTCACCGAAAACACCAGAAAAAATATTATTTTTTCAAAATATGGGTCATAAAGTAATACCCCAATAGACAAAAATTTCTCATAAATCAGTAAGAAAAACATGAACACCCAACAGAAAAATGTATGAAAGATCTGAATGGGCAACTCACAGAAGAAATATAGTAACTCTGTATTGTACTAAATACAGTAAAACAGAAGTGAAAAAATATTAAACCTCCTTAACAATTCACATAAATTAAGAGGTAAATATTTATTTCACTATGTGCCAGACACTATTATCAGCACTTTATATAAACTATCCAACTTAATCTTCACAACAGCACCAAGACCTAAGTACTGTTATTAGCCTAACTTCACTACAGATGACGAAACTGAGTAAACGATATTAGGGCCCTCATACAATAACTCATGGAGCCAATAAGACACCATCAGTTAGAGTCAGGGTTCTTAACCACTATGCTATACTGTCTCCTAAAATGAAAAAGTCATTTAAAATTAGAAGATTTAAAATTTTCAAAACCCAGTGTTTAATAAGACAGTGCATAGATCCTTTAGAATGGCTGAACTATACGTGTGTTCAAACTTTCTGGAAAGAAGGGTGGAAATTATACATGTCAATGTTTAAAACGGGTAATGCCCCCAAATCCAGCATAGTGAACACAGTACAGTGTATCAGGTTACTGTCCCTGCCTTGGGAGGACTACGTCTCTTGTACTCCAAGTGGTACTGCCACCTGTGAGCCCCTGGTCTCCACTGTCTCTCTTCCTTGGATATATATATAACTTAGGCAAGGCCCTCTGGAATCTTCCCTGGGATTGATATGTGGATATTGGGAGAGAAAAGTTCCCTTTCTGCTTGGGTTGCAAGGCAACTTGCCTCCCACATGGAAAGAACCTTCATGCAGAGTGAGAACAGACAGACAAGTAAGCAAAGAAAGAGAGAGAAAGACAGCATGGCCCATATCACTTGAGTCCCCAGATCCAGCCTGAAGCAAGCCAAGCTGAAACCTAATTATTTGTGCCAATTTAGTTCTTTTTTCCTCAGTTACTTTAAGTAGAATCTCACTTCTAAGAATCTTAATTATAAAACTGCACAATTGGGCTTCCCTGGTGGCGCAGTGGTTGGGAGTTGGCCTGCCGATGCAGGGGACACGGGTTCGTGCCCCGGTCCGGGAGGATCCCACATGCCGCAGAGCGGCTGCGCCCGTGGGCCATGGCCGCTTAGCCTGTGCGTCAGGAACCTGTTGCTCCGCAACGGGAGAGGCCACAGCAGTGAGAGGCCCGCATACCGCAAAAAAAAAAAACAAAAAAAAAAAAACTGCACAACTGTGAAAGAAAAAGGTATAAGGATATGCATACAAGTATGTCTTATAATACAAAAAATCCAAATGTCCACCAAAAGAGCGCTGGCTAAATTAATTACAGAATTGTTTGTCAAACTTGCCTAATTAAAATCACTTGGGCACTTATTAAAAATAGAGATAACTTGACCCCTGGGAGAGTCTAATTCACTAGGTCTAGGATAGGCTACTGGGATAGGCCATATTTTTAACAAGCATCTCCTATAATTTTCATAAGCAAGATAGTCTGGAAACCCTAAATTACAGTTTTACATATACAGTGGTCTATCATTCAGACTTTTATGTGAAAAAGGTCCAAAACACATTGCTAAGTGAAAACAACACAAATTACAAAACAGATGTAACATTTAAATCTTTTCATGCAAAATTATGTAACTATCCACGTGGGTACATATTTGACCAAAGTACTCATTTTCAGCCAGGGCAGAGGTACCTGTACTCAGAATCTTACTGGGACTGGAAGGGGTCCCAAGTCCCCAAAAGATTCTGATAGACATTCTGTTTAAGAATCTATGCTCTGAGTTAGTATTACTAATATGAATGTGAATCCTTCAGGAGCAGATGTAAGATTGAATGTTCTGGCAGAGAGAAAAGTCTGGAATAATGTTCATCAAAATGATAACAGAAGTTACTCCAATGGTTAAGAGTTCAGGTGATTTTTACCAGCTTTTTTGTAATGTTCTGTATTATTTTAATTTTTATTTACAATGAACGAATACATTTAGAATTGGGGAGAAGAAAGCTGTCTGCACAGGAGAAAGTTAAAATATTTTTAATCAAGTAATTTTATGATTATTAAGTATAGATTTTCTGAATGGGAAAATTCTTATCAGCTTTCAAAATTCAAATGTAAAAGTACAAGTGGCTGCTTTCAAAGACACGATCCTCTTTCAACAAGAACTATTAGTTCATATAGCTAAAGAGCCAAGGAAAAATGTGATATGTCATATCACTCAATTAAAATTCAACTGACAAGTAAAACAATAAAATGAGTTTTTCAGTAAGAATTTTTTTCAATCACAAAGAACAAAAGAATTAAGATTTAATTTTGTTCACTTATTCTGTATCTAAGACAATGATCAAGTGACAGTAAGTGCAGGTAAGAGATAAATGGAATTTAACATCTTAACAAAAACTAGATTCAATTTTTTAACTGTCAATTATACACCAATAAAAAAAACTTTTAAAAAAAACTGGATCTGATTCTAAATTTCCTGTTTAGTTATTAAAAATACATATTTACTTGCACAAGAAAGAAAAACAGCAATGTTTGATATTTTTTAAAAAAAGATAAAATATGACTTACCCCATCTAGGAGAGTATTTGATAAATGCATGCGGAGATCTTTACGAAATGGAAATTCCAGATTTGAAACATGAAACACTGAATTATCTCTATCAATCATAAAAACTTCATTTGTGCCATCAATCAACATCATATACCTTAAATGAAACATTAAAAAGATAATATTAACAGTAAAATTCAAGAATAGAGTCGTAAGAAATATCAGTTGAATTGTTTTTCCTTAGACTTACAATAGCTGCCTGGAATAATGTTCACCAGAGTCCCCCCTCCACCATCATTCAAATTAAAGTACCACAAATAACAAAATCTTTTTTAAAGACGTTTTTGTTTCCTATAAAAAACATACGGTATAGAGAAATCAAGCTTTTTACGGAAACAATGTGATGTTCAAGAGCAACCTTATAACCCATCTTAGGAGAGAACGGTTCTCTAATTTTTATTAGATCTTAAACACCAAAGTTTACGAAACACACAAACACACATATATGTAATTACGGAATTTTATTGGCTCAGCAACTATACAAATTAGGAATTACTCTCTCCACTTTGCAGTAAAAAAAGAAAGTGATTTGCAAATGGCAAGACGTCAAAGTATCCAATGCTCCTTCTGCCACACAACAGTGAGCAAAACAGCTAACCTCTCTCTTTGAATTAATGTGATGATACAACCAGATACCACCATTTCAGGTACAACTCTCATTCATTACTATAAAATTAAAATATTTTTTAACACAAGCTCATGAGAATTTTTATTAGCCAATCAATATATGAGGGAATTTATATACTTTAAAATGTGTCATCCTCCAAATGGCCGAGTTACTATCACTGATTCCCAGTTAGTTGATCATCAAGAACAGAGCTCTACTGCACACCATATATAAAAATAAAGTCCAGATGAATTCAAGTCAAGGAAATTACAGACCAACAGGCTATACTACCAAACAGATAACAGCAAGATTTGGGATGAAAATGGAGACCATACCCAGGTACCAAACTCTTCAAAGAATGAGAGAAATCTGACAGCAATAAGTTAGAAAGTTAAAAGTCATGAGCCTCAAAGGAACAGAAGAATGACTGTGTTGTCTTGTTTGTTGTTAAATGAAACACTGGAAGACTAATAGTCTGGATGTACCACTGAGAATAGAGGAGAATGCGGACCATCTGCCTAATTTCCTACCCATGAGGTAGGTCAGAAAAAAAAAAGCAGCAACTCAAAGACAGAGCTAAATCAACTTAAGGCTGAGGGACAGAAGAAACGTTCAACAAAGAGACGGAAGCAAATGTAGTACATGGTGGCTAATATAGAGGACAATTTGTTTCCCATAAACAACTGTTATAAAAAACAGAGAGACATGTTCAGGACAGACGAGGAGAAATGGGAGGGCTGATTAAGGTAACAGAAGTGTGTGACAACAGGCTGAAGAGCAGCAAGGCAGACCAAAGGGGCTGACATTTGGGGACTGGATTGGAAGCCTGCTGTTACTAGTGTTTTCAAAATAATTAGTCGTAGCAGGCACCCGGAGAGGAGGTGAAGGACTCGGGCCCTTGCTATGTATTGAAAGAGCTGTATCCTTAGGAGATGGGGATTGTGAAGACTCAGGCTGCGCTTGGAAAAAGAAAATCAGCCTCAGTCTGGACTGACTGTGCATCTGAGAAAGTCAGACCAACTGCCGGGCCAGCAGGTTGGCAGACAACAGGAATACTTAGTTCCCGAAGCTCCTGCACGTGCTTTCCAAAAGTGACAAATCCTAGCAGATAGGGAGAGTCTAGTCTTCTTGAAGAAGTCAACCTTGCCCTGCGTGGTATTTCAAAGAGAATTTAAATCAACATAAGAATAGGACAAATAAGGACTTCCTTGGCGGTCCAGTGGTTGAGACTCTGCACTTCTACTGCAGGGGACATGGGTTTGATCCCTGGTTGGGGAACTAAGATCCCGCATGCCGTGCTGACTGGCCAAAAAAAAAAAAAAAGAATAGGGCAAATAAAAAGCCTGTGATACCTTCTGCAAAAATGGTACTGAAGACACAATCCATCATGTTGTTTAAGGACCTAGGTCAGCATTTTGCAAAGCTTATTATTTACTTTTAGGATTTCATGGCAAAATAAATTAGGGAAACACTATATCTTTCTCTGGGAAAGTCAAGATACATATCAGGAACATTTAAGGTTGTAAGAAAACATGGAAGGAGTAACTCAGTTTTCCTGGGTCTCTCCCATGTATATAGGAGATATACATGTTATTAAACTTTTTCTCCAGTTTAAAAACAAAGAAAACATACAATAGTCTGTTTATCTTATTTAGCCCATTATTTCCTAAACTTAATCTTGATATCTGTTAATATCCGACAGAATTAGTATTCTTTTCTTTTTTTTTTAATTTAATTTTATTCATTTTTTATTTTTGGCTGCATTGGGTCTTTGTTGCTGCGCGCGGGCTTTCTCTAGTTGCAGCGAGCGGGGGCTACTCTTCGTTGCAGTGCACGGGCTTCTCATCGCGGTGGCTTCTCTTGCTGCAGAGCACAGGCTCTAGGCACATGGGCTGCCGTATTTGTGGCACACAGGCTCAGTAGTCATGGCTCGCGGGCTCTGGAGTGCAGGCTCAGTAGTTGTGGCACACGGGCTTAGTTGCTCTGCGGCATGTGGGATCTTCCTAGACCAGGGCTCGAACCCATGTCCTCCACATTGGCAGGCGGATTCTTAACCACTGCACTACCAGGGAAGTCCAGAATTAGTATTCTATATTCACAGTGTGAGAAAAGCTGGCTTATGCTAACAAATTTCAGAATTCAGAAAAAAGAAACAGGACTTCCCTGGTGGCACAGTGGTTAAGAATCCGCTTGCCAATGCAGGGGACACGGGTTCGATCCCTGGTCTGGGAAGATCCCATACGCCGCAGAGCAACTAAGTCTGTGCGCCATAACTACTGAGCCTGAGTTCTGGAGCCTGCGAGCCACAACTACTGAGCCTGCGCACCACAACTACTGAAGCCCACACACCTAGAGCCCATGCTCCACAACAAGAGAAGCCACCACAATGAGAAGCCCACGCACCACAATGAAGAGTAGCCCCCACTCACCACAACTAGAGAAAGCCCGCATGCAGCAATGAAGACCCAACACAGCCAAAAATAAAAAATAAAGAAACGGTTTCCCTCTTCTGATCATAAGATGACAACAGAAATTATATTTCCCTTTTCACTGGCTGCCCAGAAGCTCAGAATTAAATATAATGTTCAAATAGAATAATTATTAAATCCCAGGGTGCTGGTACATTCTGCTTTTTCTGTCATAATTATTCTCTATTCATTTTTTAACACACTTATTTGAGATATATATATATATATGAATGCATACATATCTATCAGATTTTACTTCAAGTGGAATATCAATTAAAAGAAAATACTATCTATGTATATTTATGCATAAACAGATTTAAAAGACCAAGGAAGGAAAGGCATTAGAAGATGGAATTCATTATAAAGGATTGCTCATGGGAAACTCAGCTTACATATGCAGAGATATCAGAGAAATTATTTAGCAGTTGGTATTCAGAGATTCTTCTGCACATATAAATTTTCAGGCTTTGGAACAGAAGTTTCTGGAATGTGATTTTTGGTTTGAACTCCAATCATTCCGAATCACATGTACTTTTGTTATGTGATACCCATGAAAAATAAGAAGCTATTTCCTGTTAGGGAAGAAAGGGAAGGAATGTGGAAATAACCTCAACTGCAAATTTAATATACAGAATTACCAAATTATTTGTATTATATACATTCTCATTAAAAGACAAAAATACAGGGCTTCCCTGGTGGCGCAGTGGTTGAGAGTCCACCGCCGATGCAGGGCACATGGGTTCGTGCCCTGGTCCGGGAAGATCCCACATGCCGCGGAGCGGCTGGGCCCGTGAGCCATGGCCGCTGAGCCTGTGCGTCCGGAGCCTGTGCTCCACAACGGGAGAGGCCACAACAGTGAGAGGCCCGCGTACCACAAAAAAAAAAAAAAAGACAAAAGTACAGAAGTTTCACTGAATTAAAGCACTGATTCACTTTTTATATTGAAGTATATATACCAAACCATATAAATAACAGAAAAGCCAAATTTATAAACTGCTTTTATTTATTTATCACTGCTCTGCGCTGCGCAGCTTGCAGGATCTCAGGTCCACGACCAGGAATCAAACCCTGGGCCTTCGGCAGTGAAAGCACAGAGTCCTAACCACTGGACCACTAGGGAATTCCCGCGTAAACTGCTTTACTTTAAATACTGGTTTTCCAGCTTGACTAGAAAAGCTGCAGTCACTGAGATGTGAGATAGCTAATCAAGTAAAACCACCAATTATACATTAATACAATTCAGGAAGCACATAATTAAAGAGGAAAACTGATTAAAAACAAAATATTGGTAACTAATACCACCTTAGAGGTTTAACTCACATTCCTAATAGTAGTCTGAGGGTAAAATAATCTTTAAACATCTTATAATTTAAATTTATCACCAATATTCATTAATATGGAAAGAGATCCACAATATATTAAATGAAGAAAAAGCAAGTTAAAAATCAGAATGTATGACTATGAGGGGTAGGGAGATAAAACTCTGTATGAATAGTAAAATAGACAGGAAAGCCTACACCAGAGAATTGTCATCTCTATGCGGAATTATCAATAATATTTGCTTTTCTTATTATACTTTTTTGTACTTTTAAGAAATTTTAGAAATAAGCTCAAATTGCTTTTACAAGCCAGGGGGAAAAATATTAAACTACAGAAAAAAGAAAAAATAGAAATATAGTCTAATCAGAGTCTGAGAAATGTTTTTTCCTTTGGCAATAAAATAAGATGCGATGTTAAACCTCGATGGTCATATACCACAGCAGCTTCAAAATTAGCAGGTATTTCTCCTCTCCTATTATAAAGCATTCATAGTGGGTAATAAAAACAGAAAAGTTGATCATTTAAACTGATTCATTTCACCACCATCTCTTGTACCAATTCCTATCAAACTCACTATGGTTTTTTGTTTTAAATAATTAACCAGTTAATTTTTTTAAATATTTACTAAAGGGCCAACGAGTTATCAGGCACAGATGCTAGAAATATAACAATGAAGAGCACAGGTTCTTCATCTAACTTCATATAATTTGTACCCTTAACAAGAAAACAAGACATTAAACAAATAATCCCAAACATAATAAGTATTGACAAGGTGAAGTACTAGGCACTACAGGAGCATACAAAAGGCAGAATCTGTCAGAGTTCAGATATCAGGAAAGGCATCCCAGAGGGATTCTCACGTAGCTGATAATAACATCAGGTTATGATCACTTAGTGAGCAATGGCTATGCACGGAGCAGTGTTCAAAGCCCTTTATATTAACTCAATTAAGCCTTACAACAATCTTACCATGTAGGGAAAATTACTGTTCCCATATTCCAGATGAGGAAACTGAAACCACAGTAAGTAACCTGCCCAAGGCCATAAAGCTGGCAAAATAGCAAAGGTGTTATTAAAACCTAGACAATAATCTATCTCGACAACCTCTACAGTATCCTGCCTCCACCTGCATTGTGCAGAAGTTAACCCAGCAACTTCTGTTGGGGGTGGAGGGAAAAGGGAAGGAGAGATGGGGTGTGTGGTGAGAACCAGTGCTTGGTACAGTCTACCAGTTGCAATATCCTTGAGACAAAAACAGAAGGTGCGTGTTTTGGCAACAAAAAATTCAGAATACAGAAGCATAGAGAGAAAGAGGGAAATGGCATGGCTTAAGTCTAGAGAAGTAGTCAAGGACTTAGTGATTCATGAAAACTCTTTTTCTCTTTATTCTAGAAAGTGGAAAACCCCTTGCATGAGACAAACAGAAACCATAATGGGTAATTCAAACCCAAGATAGGTAATACAGGAAACTGGTTACAAAGATATTGGAAAGCTGAAAAGGTTAACAAGGGAAGATGAAGATAACAAGAGATGAGTAACTGCAGGAAGCACTACCACCTAAAGGGCTGTGGGAACAAAACGGAAGAGGCGTGTTATCAGAGGCCAGGAGCTTGGAGGATGGGCATTTCGGGGCCTGGAAGGTGGGGGCGGGGGTCCACGGAGCTCAGGGCTCAAACCTCTAAGGAGGTGGCACTAAATGGCTAAGACCTGGACCTCTAAGGAGAGGAGCACAGCACCTCAAGTTTCAATCTCTACAGAGGAAGCACAGAAGGGAGGATGCTCAAACAGCCTAGAGGGTGAGAAAATGCAAGCGGCACTCATTTGCCTAGGATGCACCCTCCAGAAGCTGGCACCTCTGAGAGGGAGCAGTGCGGTTGGTGCTGGGAGTGCCAAAAGAAGCTGGGAACGGAGTAAGAGTTGTTGCTGGCGGCTGGAGGGGTAAAGAAAGTAGAAACAAGAGAAGTCGCTTCTCTCACCTTCCAAATTCCTACGTGCTCCCCATGGTAAAACCCAACAAGAGGCAAGCTGGCAAGGGAGTCAGAGAAATGCAGTTTGCGGAGTCCCTCATCACAGTTTAAAAGGGTGGAACGGGAGCTGAGGAAGAGCAGGTAGAGAAACAGCAGCCCACTGAAAGGCTTTTAGCAAACTAACAGCACAATCTGATCTGTACTTTTCAAAGTTCACCTCCACATAATGTATACTCCTATAGGATAGGAACCGATCTGTAGACCAGAGAAATTATGAGGCTTTTATGGTACTCCAAGTGGGACTACAGTGGCAATAATAACTTAGAGGTAAGCGGATAAATTCAGAACGTGTAAGAGGCAGACTGACAGGATAGTGTGCTCTTGACTGGCTACGGGGCTGAGGGGCAGAAGTCGAGGAGGACTCCCAAGCTTCTGGCAGGAGGAATGAGTGCACTTTATTTGCTGAGCCGTGGAGCACAGGAGGAGGAAGCAGTCACTGTTCAGTTTCGTTGGGGAGAAGTGACAGACAGGATACGGACATGGATCTTTTCATTTTTACATTGGAAACCAAAAGGCCCAGATTTTCTCTATCCCTGTCTCTAGCAGGCTGGAAGTAGGGTCTAAGTCAGACAACCAAATGCTCCCTTCCCAGAACTTTTAACTTGAGAGACAGTGAGGCACAGGAATAGATTAAAAATGATTCGGAGAGACAGCAGAGGCACCGTCACCAAGTGCCAGTGGTGGCTTCCTATTCCAAGTGTTCCTGTGCCTGACCTTGGCTCTGGTCCTTGCTGCCTGGCTTCCCTTGATTCCTATCCATTTTCTGAGACTGGTTCTCCTGAGAGCCAGCCTTCCAATATACTCCTTTGTTTACATTAGCCAAAGTTGATTTCTACTGCTTACAGTCGATGCAATGCTAATGGATATGCTGTTTGGTTGTTGCTTTTTTTCCCCATTTTGCCCACTATATACTGCTGAATTCAAGTAAGTTATATGTGCCCATGATAGAACCACACTGTAATGTCCCCCAAACTATCCTCAACACCAATGGTTATGTGATACCAGCTCTTTACACAATAACTTCATGCCAAGAGATATGCCATCTATTTCCTGTCCTTCAACAGAGATAAGTGTACAATGTTAAGCCCAGAGTCCACCTTCCCTTTGTATCTTTTCTCTCATAAGAATTCACTGCCAAACCTCTACTGTTTCTATACCAGCTACATTTCCTCTCATTTCTATTCCCAGTAGAACTGGTATACAGCCTCTGAAACCTAATTCTCAAGACTGTAGAGAAATACATTTATATTAAAATCTCTTGCAAAGAAATTCACAATTTAAAGCCGCTTCCCCAGATACAATCATAAACCTTTCTGACATAAGAGCAGTTGGTCAGACTCTGGCCCCGACCCACCAACGCCTGTCAGACCTTATTCCAGAAACGATGCAAGAACTGCTGACTTGCTGAACCCCAGCTTTCTTCCTTCCCCATGGGGCGTTAGGCACACTTTGCCTTTTTCTCTCACTAGCTCACTGCTCAGTAAACTTGATCTCTGGTAATCTCTTTTGCAAAGTATATCCACATCCTCTTTAACCCATTTTTCCCCCATTTCTTTCAACTGTTAAACAAAAGAGAAATTTATGTTATGTATATTTTACCACAATTTTTAAAAATGAAAAACCATTTTCCTCCTTCTCACCTTGTTCACTTAGTTCCATTAATGAGCTTAAGAGAGCTCTACCAGAGGCTAGTGACACACCTGTATCAAGCAAAATTAAAAGTCATGAGTTTCTGATCCACCTAGACAAAATAATCAGTGTCACAAAGTCCCCCCCAGTCTCCATCATGCTCTCAATCTAGCTCCTCCCCATCTTATAAAAATCAAATTCATTTCCCCAACAGAGTTTTTATAAACTTCTTTATTTGTTGCAATATAGTTTGTTTGGTTACCTGTGTTGAAACAGTACATATTGTCGCTTTTCACAGCAGACAAACACAGTAAATGATTTAGCTACCTTAGGAATTAAGCAAGCTTTATAGGCTAGGTTGGGAACCAAACCACCATTTAGACTACAATTCTATGGAAACACAACCTAAAGTCTACCAACATAAATTAAGGAATCTCAGAAAAAGACTTCAGATAACTTGAAACATCACTGCTTACACTGCTTCCACAAAAAGACCAATATTTGATGATAAAACAATGTAATCCCTACACACAGCTTTACTTTCAAACATAATGCTATAATCTGTTTAGTTGACACAAATAACATTTCAACCTTTGAAAACAAAAACTATTTGAAGTACAGCTTTACCTTATTTTATCTTCCCAGAAACTCAAAGAACTCATATTAAGGTCATTCTTATTTTCACATTAACAAATTAAAGAGAACATACACACAAACAGTAACACTACCGCCACCTAACCTTTTTAAAATTTATTTCTGCTATTAACAATCACTGAAATGAAGACACAGTCCTAACATATTCTTCACATAACTGTGAAGACACAGTTCTCTTCATCAAAAACTATCAAAATTTTCATTCAACATTATAAAAGATTCCAACCTAACAGGTATTATCATCTTGATTTACTGATTCTATACGCAGAGCAGACTTCTTCAAAACGATTAGCTCCTTTTTAATCTTCATATCACAGCAATTTAAAGTTATAAAACAGATGTGATTAAAGTTTTATAGTCTTAAATTCACTTTAAGCCCACAGCTTCATTCTATTATGTGATCACTTATATACATACAACAGTAATTAAACAGACAACGTGTATTATTTAATTTTAAACTGCAAAGCCCATTCACTTCCACACAAATTTAATTGTCAAACTTGTCTAATCAGCCTCCGATCTTAGAATGTTAATTGTATGTTAAATGCAGGTCAAAAGCATGCCACTGAACATCTGAACAGTTTGCTAACACTTAACTGTCTCCTACTTAAGCATAGTCATCTTTATTTTATATGTTGTTTATACAGCAAATTTTCCACTATGTTATGTTCATCTGAGTTTTGTTTAAGCTTGGTACTTGGTAAACTTTGTCTATGGAAAAATCATCAGTCAAAAGACTTTTATTTCAACTTGGGTAATTCATCGCAAATAAATCTTGAAGACCCAGGGGTATCTACCATTTAAAAAAAAAAAAAATCCCAAATCCTCCAAGCCTTCTCATTAAAATATCATGTATGCCTACTTCTATTAATAGATAGTAAAAAATTTTAAAGCATAGATGTTTCTGTTTCAAGAAACCCCTTCAACCAGCAAGATTTAGTCTGTGCAAGCTTAAAAATCAACTCTAAAAGAATCTGGCAGGTGTAGGGCCCACTATCAGCTTCTAGAGTCCTCCCTCCCATTCCACAGAATTAATGATACGTAATACAAATAATCAAGTATATAATAAGATTTAGAGTAAAAGTCTTCCAAACCACTCAACAATTTAAAAATTTAATTTTCTTACTTTGTTTTCATGGAGTATGAATGGTACCAGTGCTATCATTATGGGCTTTGGGGGAAAAATTCCAGTTCCAGAGCCTGTAACATCAGATTCAATCAGTGCTTGCCATCTAGACCACTAAAAAATAGGCAGGCATCTGTAACCAAAAATCTCATCAAATATTATAACATGATTCTAACTGTCCAACTCCTAAGTATATGCTTTATTTTTTTAAATAAATTTATTTATTTATTTTTTGGCTGGGTTGGGTCTTCTTTGCTGCATGCAGGCTTTCTCTAGTTGCGTTGAGCAGGGACTACTCTTCATCACAGTGCATGGGCTGCTCATTGAGGTGACTTCTCTTTGTTGCAGAGCATGGGCTCTAGGCGCAAGGGCTTCAGTAGTTGTGGCACGCAGGGTTAGTTGCTCCGTGGCATGTGGGCTTTTCCCAGACCAGGGCTCGAACCCATGTCCCCAGCATTGGCAGTCGGATTCTTAACCACTGCACCACCAGGGAAGTCCCTAGGTATATGCTTTAACTTCAGAAGTGCAACTGTCTTATCCCTTTCTCATTTTGCCATCCTCCACTGCTCAGAAATGTGTACATGCCTACTGCTAAGCCTATGTATGTGTAAAGCTATACCTTGTCCTAAAATACATGATCTTCAAACTCTTACTCAAAACTCCCTTTCATGAAATCTCTTATACTCTAAATAACAGGTCCTATTCAAATCACTCTATCACTCCAAGTTTTCTAAAAATTATAAATCTAATATGTACAAAAAAGAATTGCCTCTGGTAGAAGAGAAGCATACGGGGAGCAAGCGGGAGCCTTAAAGTTCACTTCAAGGAATTTCAACTTTACTTTTAATTGAGCTGAATTACAGCTAAAATGCAACACATGTTAAAAGATAAAGTAATATACTATATGTTGTTCATTAGTGAACATTAGTTATAGAGGTATTTTATTACATACCATTAATTATATATTAATATATAGTAAATAGGGGGGAAGATATCTATAGGCAAAACAGAAGGCACCAACATAGAAAGATATGTGGGAGTCCACTATGGAGGTTAAAACATTCATCCCAGACAGGCTCTTCCTAGCTGTGTGATTTTGCACAAATCGCTTGACTACTCTAAGATGCAGTTTCCTCATCCAAAGTCTCCACCTCCTAAGCTGGTTGCAAGAATTAAACGAGTTAGTACCCCCAGGTTCTAAGCAGCATTATCCACAACAGCAACAGTGTAGAAGCAACCCAAGTGCCCATTGACAGACAAATGTATAAGTAAAATGTGGTATATATATTAAATGGAATATTATTCAGCCCTAAAAAATGAGGGAAATTCTGAAGTATGCTACAATACAAATGAACCTTGAGGACATTATGCTAAGTGAACTAAGCCAGTTACAAAAAGATAACTACTGTATGATTCTACCTATACGAGGTACCTAGAGTAGTGAGAAATCAGAGAGACCAAAAGTAGAACGGATGGTTACCAGGGGCTGGGAGAACTGGGGAATTATCATTTAAAGGGTATAGAGTTTTAGTTTTGCAAGATGAAAAGAGTTCTGGACATGAATGGCAGTGATGTTTGCACACATTATGAATGTATTTAATACCACTGAACTATATACTTAAAAATAGTTAAGATGGTAAATTTTATCTTATGGGTATTTTACCACCATAAAAAAAATGAAAAAGAAAAAGAATTAAGTGAATTAATATATGAAGAATACAGAACAGTACCTGGCACATGGTAATAAAATGTAAGCTATTGTTATACTATGTCCAGGGCACATAGTAAGTACTTAATTAAGGCTGGATATCATTGTTATTAATACTATGACTACTACTTTACACAATCCAAAAAAGAGTCAAGGTCATTAATAAACAAAGTCTGGATAAGACAGAAAGGATTCATTTCCTGTAGGCAGGGAAGAAGAGGACATCTCTTCTGAACAGAGAGGAAAAAGAGATGAGTGAACCAAAAATTTTGAAGTGCAGAAAAGTAAACCATAGGTAATTCCCTTGAAGGTTACCCACAGCCCACAAACTCAAGCTTATATGCATCTTTACACAAAAGCAGGCAAGAACTACAGTAAGTAGTTCCTTATTTCTTTTTTCTATGAAGAGCTGTAACCCAAGACAATTTTGTAAAATCAGAAGCTGCACTACCTGAGTGAGCAATAACTCAAAGAGCTCAAATCAAAGAACCTGAATCAGGTGGATCTCTCAATCTGTCTAGAAAACTGTTTCCTAAACACTAAAATGATAAAAACAAACCTGAGCCTAAAATATTCCAATGTACTGAAACAGCTTCTTAAAATTTACTAACAATAATAGTATATATAAATACACAATTACTCCAAAAGGTATTGTACATAATGGAAAATTACCATGTTTTTGTCCCACAATCTAGCTCATTATATAAAAATTAGTAAAAGGATAATTTAAATAAAATTATAATTAAGGGAATTCCCTGGCGGTTCAGTGGTTAGGACTCCTCACTTTCACTGCTGAGGGCGCGGGTTCATTCCCTGGCGGGGAACTAAGATTCCACAAGCCGCACAGTACGGCCAAATTTAAAGTGTGTGTATGTGTGTGTGTGTATCTATAATACATTAAATCTACATGGGTTCATATTTCCCTTAGCAGCTTAAAAGAAACATAAGAATTATCATAACAGTAAGAGTAGCTGATCAAGTCCCTTTCTATGTACAAGTTTATAAGATCAACTAATCAACAGAGTTTACGGAAATGCAAGAAGTAGAATATAAAAGCATACCTTTCAACTAGTGAAAAGAACTGTCAAATCAGGACTGAATTATTTGCTACCAGCAATATGCATCTTGCTAAGTGCCACTTCTGTGGGCTAGAGTATGTTCCCTCCTCCTTTCCACCAATCTACAGAGAATTAGAGAATTATGGACTCTTAAAGGGCTGGAAGGGTTCTTACGATGTAGTACCACTTCACCCAAGTAGTGTGTACACACACAGGTGCACACACACACATATATCCCACCTCCAGCCCTGCGACAAACCCAAACAGCACTTAAGGCACAAGAAAAAACAGGCTAGATTCAAATGCAAGTGAGAACAAAAAGTATTCATACAGGCACTACCAAAGACACAAAACTATCTGGTTATATTACCTTCACCAGTTCGTAACTGTCTGAAAATAAAGTATAGGTTAATAGTCAACTTACATAAATAAAAACATAACGATTTACCCTTCTACAGCAAGATGCTTCTACCTCAAAGACTCGGTTTGAATACAATATAGATATTTTTTAATATCTTCTAAGCTCATTTAAATGTTTTTCTTAATGGTCACCTAAAGTCCAAAATCCAAGAACTCTAAAACCATAACTGAATACAGACACAGTTGGATAAATCAATCTCTTCAAATCCTCAAAAGTGATAAGGTTAGCAAGAGAAAAATCTGAAGATACATCTTAAAGATTCAAACTGAATAACACTGGCTAAATGAGTTCCATCTAATTAGGGGGACAGGAGGATTTCTCTTGGTTTGTAACTATTTCCTTATGCTCAGAAATATGGCTTTTCGTCACATTAAAAAATACAAGGGACTACCCTGGTGGTCCAGTGGTTAACACTCCGCGCCTCCACTGCAGGGGGTGAGGACTAGATCCCTGGTCGGGAACTAAGATCCCACATGCCAAGTGCCATGGCCAAAAAAAAAAAAAAAAAAAAAAAATTCAAGCCTACAACTGCTAATTAGGTATAGGCCATTGAACAAACATGGTCTCTCTGGTATCCTCATCCTGAGAAACTGGAATAGATTCTTGCTACTTAAAGTGTGGTCCTTGGACCAGTAGCACTGGCATCACCTGGGAACTTGTTAAAAATGCAGAATCTTGGGCCCCATCCCAGACTCACTGAATCAGACTTACATTTTAACAAGATCCCCAGGCGATTCATATGCACATTAAATTGAAAAGCACTGGATTAAATAACCTCTAACCATCCTTAATACTCAAATTGCAAAGGAAAAGAGAAAAGCCAAACAACAGAAGCCAAAATAAGCAAAAATAAATTAAAATTTTTAGAAACATGAAAAAAAAGAGCTTCCACTAAAATGCCTGTTCAAAAGTTATAGTCAGTAGATTTTCCCTCTCTTCTTAGTTACAGAAATATTGTTTTGATACTGACTAGGGTAAAAGGAGCAGAGGATTAAAAAGAGAAGAGAAAGAAGACTAAGCAAGATACAAGTTAGTTCCAATCCCAGTCTTCTATTTTTCACATTTTACATTTTGCAACTTTTGAAACTCACTGTTGCCTACACTAGCTGAATGAATGCCAATATAACCTACTTTCAATAAAAGCTTTCACAAAGGTCCCCAAAAAGGTTCACTTAATCGTCCTTGAGCATAACTGAAAATGAGAAAAACAGTGTTGCTATAGGGGCTTCCCTGGTGGCACAGTGGTTAAGAATCTGCCTGCCAATGTAGAGAACACGGGTTCGAGCCCTGGTCCGGGAAGATCCCACATGCCACGGAGCAACTAAGCCCGTGCGCCACAACTACTGAGCCTGCGCTCTAGAGCCTGTGTGTCACAACTACTGAGCCCATGTGCCACAACTACTGAAGCCCTTGCGCCTAAAGCCCACGCTCAGCAACAAGAGAAGCCACCGCAATGAGAAGCCCGCACACTGCAACGAAGAGTAGCCCCCGCTCGTCACCAACTAAAAAGAAAGCCCGCGCTCAGCAGCAAAGACCCAACGCAGCCAAAAATAAATACATTAATTAATTAATTTTAAAAAAAAAAAACAAAAAAACCACTCCTTTAAAAAAAAACAAGTGTTGCTATAGGGGCTTCCTGTGCCTCCTGTCAGGAAACCCCCTTGAGGAGTCTCGGTTGGCTAGCTCTCTGTGACATTACCTCTTTCTTCCTCCAGTCACAGAAGTAGGTTGGCTGCTTCCCCTTCCACAGCAACTATTCCTCAAGTGTTCACTTCCCTGCCTTCTGTATCGCTATGAAAAACACTCTCTTGCCATACTCTGTATTCCAAAAAAACAGCTCTTCTAAGTACCTCAAAGGCCACTGGGCTAACCTACTGATGCAGCAGTCCCAAGCGGCCTTCAACTTCAAGATGATTGAGGTAAAGGATCTCCCACCTTACAACTTCCTAACAACAACTCAAGAAGAAGTAGTAGTTGGTGTAACAGTCAAACTTTAAATCAAAAACTCATGGCTCAGAAATCCTTAAAACTCTTGACATGTTTAATAACAGTTTCACCAGCCACCAGTACAATAATTGTCTTCCTTAGTCCAAGCACCGTACTGCCCAGTGGCTAGAACTTAACAAAGACTCTGGATTGACAGCAACTATTAGGTCAGTCTAGCTCAGACAGGCTGTTTCCGCTTCATGACTTTGTGCTACTCCTCTTGCCCATGTTACTCACTCTCCACTAGTCATCTTCCTCCTAAGAATGCTTACGTTCCAGAGTCTATGTCACATCATTTATAGGAAATTATATTTCACATTGTTCTCTCATGTATTCCCATTTTAATATCACAATTAGATTTTCACCCATTTAAGGGCATGAAACATGTCTTAAATTTTCTTTTTATAAATAGGTTCAAATTTTAAAAATAGGACTTTACCATGACTATGGAATTTCTCTTTAGAAAGTTAGAGTTCGGTTTATTTTATTTTAAGGAATCTATTAACTTGGTAGAAGGTGTAACTATCAACAACACTTACCAAGCACTTCCTACGTGTTAAGCATTATTCTAAATGCTTTAGATGAAATCACTTAATCCTGTAACATCTAGGAGGTAGTTATTATTGTTATCCCTATTTTTCAGATGGGCAGGTTGGGAGTTACAGGGGTTGTATAACTTTCCTAAGGTCACATGACTAGTAAGTATGGGTACTTCAGGATTTGAACCCAGGTAGTCTAGTTTCAATACCCAAGCTCTTAACCACTATACTATACTGCTTCTCAAAAACAGACCTGTTTTATAAGCTAACATACTTAAGTATCTTTGTTTTTTAGAATTTTATTACATTATTACCTTTATATGTCCATGATTCTACTGACTATGCAGAATACCTAACATAGGCTCACAATCCCTCTTACCTGAAAACTTTGGAGTTAGATATACTCCCAAATTAAAATAAAAAAAAAAATTAGACAATCTTAAAATATACTAAAAATAAAATAAAATAGGTACAAACTAATTTTCCTCTCAAAACTTTATTGCTATTGAAATTGACCACAAAAAAAAAGAAAAAAAGAAATTGACCATACACTAAGATACTTAATTTGGTGGCTCCAAGTACATCATCAGAACAGCTACCATTTAAAACTTGTCAAAAATTAGAAATTTTATAAAACAAGCAACATCTTTTGTGTGTATCTTAATTCTTCTATATAACAATGAATCTTTTTCTTAATTATTTTACTGAAAGGGAAAGACCTAATCTACAAGAAACTTGAAATAATTTTATGTTTAACACAGATATTATACTTTACCATACATATTTTACTATAAAAACCCCATTATTTATTTTAAATGTATAAATAGACTAATAGCACCACTAGGTTACTTTTAAGAAAGATAATTAAAAACACATGTAGAAGATGCATAACACAAAGATGCTTGATTTTATTTAATATTGCTTTATGCACATAGGGAAATATAAGTACATAAAATTATATCTATATGCACCAAATGTTTTAAATGACTTAATTTCCCAATTTATTAGTACAAAATGTTTAATAAACCACACTATTAGAAATTAACTGGTTTCCACTGGTCTTTGTTCATGTTCACATAAAATTACTGGGAAAAAGTCTAGATGCAACAATGTCAACAGCTAAATACTAAATACAGTACCTAACCTCTGAGATTACAAAATTAAATATAATATGGACTCGTCATATTAAGGCAACTACCAAGGCCAGATCACAGAGTCGATTCAATGTGCAGTTGCTTAAAGTTTACAATTTAAGGAGCAATTTTATTTGTTCTCATTATATATACTGTATTCTGTGCCTCTAGCTACATTTACATTTTATCAGGCTAATATAACACTTAAAAGTCTTAAAAGCCATTTTTAAATAATTCATGGGGAGACAATTTAATTCTCTGCCCAGGCAAAAATATTTTAAAAATTAAATTTTCTAAAGTCTAAGACGTTATGAAAGAAAAATTTGTCCAGAAAGGCTCACCTGCCCACAAAAACAGCAGCAACAGCAGAGCTGGGCTGAAAGCCAGGAACATACTGTTCTAAGATGGGCTGCATATAAAATCTTCAAACCAGGGCTTCCCTGGTGGCGCAGTGGTTGAGAGTCCGCCTGCCAATGCAGGGGACACGGGCTCATGCCCCGGTCCGGGAAGATCCCACATGCCGCAGAGCGGCTAGGCCCGTGAGCCATGGCCGCTGAGCCTGCGCGTCCGGAGCCTGTACTCCGCAACGGGAGAGGCCACAACAGTGAGAGGCCCGCGTACCGCAAAAAAATAAATAAATAATAGAAAAAAAAAATCTTCAAACCAGATCTCACGATTTAAAAAAGAGCTGTCAGAATTACTCATTTTCAATTTCTTTACCTAAGTTCACAGATACTAATGCCTTTTGGGAATCAGATTACATGCAAACACTGAATATAGTTCCTAAAGAAAGTAAAGATACTATATGATGTATAATTTTAAAAAACAAAAGCATGTAGTTATAGAAATTTCTTTCCCAAAATATAATTGGAGCATATATATCAAAATTGCTATTCTTCATATACCGTGTACAAGTCCAATGACTGTTCTACCCTTATGAACAAAATTTCACTATCTAAAACAGAAGAGTTACATTCCAACACGAAGTTTTTCTATAGACTCCTTTGCTCCCAACATGAACAACTGAGAGCAAAACCCATATGAGATAAGAGAGAATCTTCAAATCATTCTTTCATTTTCTGAGATTCCAACATAAGAACATCAGTTTCCTGAAGCAAACAAAACACTTTCGGAGACTTTAATGTGGCAAAATCGTTTTTACAAAAATAGGTCCAAAATGACATAGTCATATAATTCATATGCAATGCACAAAAGAACATGGCAACATCATCAAAACTGCTATGCTTTCAGTAGTGTTGTATACATGATCCCACTAATCCTCACTAAATTCTTAATAATCCCAAACTAGTATTTTGGGATGTATTAGATGTACAATGCATTGGGTAACAGAATTCTACTGCCTCACAAAAGCAGCCTGAATTAAAGCTGGTCCTCTGCTGCCATCTAGTGCAGTCATAAAATGCCAAAACTAAACCAAAAGTGACTGGAAAAAAACTTTTTGGTGATGAATCTATTTAATAAATCATTAAAAATACTAGTTCAAGGGCTTCCCTGGTGGTGCAGTGGTTGAGAGTCCGCCTGCCGATGCAGGGGACACGGGTTCGTGCCCCGGTCCGGGAAGATCCCACATGCCGCGGAGCGGCTGGGCCCGTGAGCCGTGGCCACTGGGCCTGCGCATCCGGAGCCTGTGCTCCGCAACGGGAGAGGCCACAACAGTGAGAGGCCCGCGTACCACACACACAAAAAAATACTAGTTCAAAACATGGGACTTAAATATCACTGCAGAAAACGCTACAAAAATATTTAATAATTTACTTTAAAATATGTGAGTGTAGGGATTTCCCTGGCAGTCCAGTGTTTAAAACTTTGCCTTCCAATGGGGGGGTGTGGGTTCGATCCCTGGTTGGGGAACTAAAATCCCACATGCCTTGTGGCCAAAAGAACAAAACATAAAAACAGAATCAATATTATAACAAATTTAATAAAGACTTAAAAAAAATGGTCCACATTAAAAAAAAAAATATGTGAGTGTATTCCCACAAATGCATTCTAGAGCATACAGAATAGAGCAATAAGTGGTTATAATGAACTATCAGGTAATAATTACTCATATGAAAAAAGTTACCTAGAATAATATTATCACAGTACTGTTTGTTATAAAAGCAAAAATTTCAAAACAATTTAAATTTTCAACCACACAGGATTTCTCAAATTATGATTCCCTGGTGGCGCAGTGGTTGAGAGTCCGCCTGCCAATGCAGGGGACACGGGTTCGTGCCCCGGTCTGGGAAGATCCCACATGCCGCGGAGCGGCTGGGCCCATGAGCCATGGCCGCTGGGCCTGCACGTCCGGAGCCTGTGCTCTGCAACGGGAGAGGCCAAAGCAGTGAGAGGTCCGTGTACCACAAAAAAATATATATATATGGTGCATTCATACAATGGAATACAATGATCCAGTATGGCTCCTTTTCCTCCTAAGACACTATCAAAATAACAAAGTTAGATTTTTTTTTTTTTAAGTATAAAGCCATCTGGGGGTTTTCAAAGTATGTCCACAAGTCCCCAAACTCTTTGATACGCTTCCTTTTAAGAGGTGGAGCTAAATTTCCCTCTCCTTGAGTGTGGGCTGGATTTGTATCTCACTCCCAACAAATAGAATATGGCAGAAATGACTGTAAATAACTTTTGAGATTAGCTTAGATTATAAAAAGACTACTACTTCCATCCTGGATATCTTGAAATATCTTGGATCACTTGCTCTGGGGGAAGCTGGCTGCCATGCAGTAAGGACATTCAGGCAGCTGTGGAGAACCACATGGAACCCCAGAGTTAGTATGAAGACTGCGTTAAGCTGAAGATGTTTGAGATTCAAGAGATGCAGAAAGAAGCGTTCCCAGAGCTTCCCTTATTTGACTAAAAGCAGAAACTTCTGGGAATGAGGCCACCATAAATCACCTCTTTGGAGCAGCTTCACTCCCAGGAAGGAGACTGAGAGTGAAACTATCTTAAAACCCCTCTCTGGGGGAATTTTACAGCCAGGAAGAAGATGGAAAAGATCAATCACACCAGCATAACAAAGATTATCAGATTATCATAAACTTTCTTCTCTCCTGTTGTTATCCTAAACATAGGTTCTCCTAAAGTAACCCATTTGTTCTTCCCACAGAAGCCTTCTGTCTCCATTCCCTTTCCCCTATTAAGTTAGGTGTGTGTGTGTGTGTATGTATGTATATATATATATATATGCCCCTAACTTTAGTCATTTAGCACATCACTTCTTTTGTGCACTCCCACAGGCATATGAATAAACTTTTTTCCTCTTCTTTCCTCAGTTTAATCTGCAAACTCCCAAACACTAAACACAGTGGGTACAAGTTTTTCCTCCCCACCCAGGCCTGCAAGGCAAGGAATGGAGGCCTCAGGCCAACAATCAGCAAAGAACTGAGGCCTGCCATCAACCACAAGAGTAAGCCTGGAAGTGGAGCCTCGAGGTGACGGCAGCCCTGGCCCACAGCGTGACAGCAACCTCCTGAGAGACACTGAGCCAGAACGACCCAACTAAACTGTTCCCCAGAACCATGAGATCATAAATGTTTGTTGTTTTATGCTGCTAAATTTGAGGGGGTAATCTTGAGGTAATGTGTTGGGTAGGAATAGATAACTAATATAACACACAACAATGAAGATAATGAAGGAAAGGAGGGAAGACCATCACTGGATGAACTATGGCAATAAATTTCTGCTGGACAAGAAATCGATGGAGAAGTGCTGAGAAGCATTGCACAAAAGTAGCAACATCTACAAGTGGAGCAGCCTATTTTGCAAAATCCCAAAGAAAATCCAGACCCAGAAACATCAACTAACGAGAGTGACAACAGGGACTGAAAAAGAGAAATTGGTTATTTTTAACTAATGTAAAACAATTAAATCACCACAACTCACAGACAAGACATACAGGTTAACCAACTCCTAAGCAATCAATCATTAAAATTGGAGGGCCCTTCTCTAAAGAAACTGAACCAAACCCTGAGGTAAAGTAACTACGTGGGTAATGGTGCCCGGAAGTAAAAGACCTCTCCAGGCAGTAGGACTGAAGATCCTCCAGCACAACCGCTTATCATAAAGCAAAGGTCTCAAGCTGACAAAGCCGGCCCACATTCACAGAATTTCTTCCAAGCAGTTTTTCTGCCTCATTTTTAAATGCAAACAGCCAACCAAGGATCACTGCACATTTAAGGAAAACCAGAAACAGGAAGAAGAAAGATAATTCAAGATTAAGAGAAAGTAACTCTATACCCGCCAGTTAGTATTCTCATAAGAGATTCAAAACTCTATCATGTCCATAAATTAAGAACAGGTTGGCATAAAAAGGTATAAGCAGAGAGTAAAAATGCATGGGTACTCTTGAAATTTAAAAGCGTAATTACTGAAATTAGTAATTTATTAGAAATATAGAAAGAAAATGAGAAGATCTCCCAGAAAACTGAAAAGGAGACCAGGAGATAAAAAGTATGACAGAAAAGATAAGAGAAGAAAAAGAATCTAAGAATCTAGGTGGTGTAACAACCAACAGTAGGTCTAGAAGGAAAAAAGAGAAAAAAGAAAAAAGAGAGAGAGAGGAAATAAAATATCAGAGATAAGATAAAATTACCCTGAATGGAAGAACCCAGGTTTTCAGATTCAAAGAGATCACCAAGTACCAATGAATGGGAAGGTTGGGGGGCAATGGCGACCCACATAATTAGACATCACTGGGAAATTTTAGGACAAGAATAAAGAGAAAATTCTAAGTTTCCAGGGGCAAACCACTTCCAAGGCACTAGAATCAGAATAATATCACACCTTTTATCAGTGGCAGAGGTTAACAGAAGAAATTGAAGTAAGGTTTTTAATATTCTTAGGGAAAATCATTTCTAATCTAAAATTTTATACACAAGCAAATTACTAAATTCAGGACAAGAGCATCAGCATGTTCATACACCTAAGCATGCTTATGGGTTACTTCCTGTACATACTTTCTTAGGAAGTGAGTTAAGGAGGTATCCCTGCAAAGTGACAGAAAAGAAAGGAAGGAAGGAAGGAAGGAAGCAGAGGGGAAGAAAGAAAAACATGGAATCCAGAAAGCTACATCCAACCAGGATAAAAGTTGGGACCAGAGCTTTATACACAGGCTAGAAATCATAGAAGGCTCTAAAAGAGAAGTCTTTGGGATAACAAAAAGTAATTGAAAGAAGAAACAGAATGACTAAAACCTTGAAAAAACTTGATTATAGAGTAAAGGCAATTATTCGAGTAAAAAAGAACCTATTTAAACTCAACAAAAGAAACATTCTACTTGATGTGGCAGAGAAGGCATGACTTTGAACTCTGGGCAAGTTGGCTGTCTTTGGTGGTCAGCTCCATCCCTGCAGTTGTGTGCTCAGTGGATCCTGGTTTGAGAAGTAAGCAATATAACACTTCCCAGACTCCCTTGCCAGCTCTCTGGAAGGAGATTAGAAAAAAAGAGGAAGGGAAAAACCTATTGATCTGCTTCTGGCAGCATCTGTAGCAGCACTGAAGGCAGCAGTCACCAGATGACGGCACAGCTTCTTAGGGGAGAGCCCCCTGGGAAGGGCTGCTGTGCAGCAGTGGTGAGTGGTCCCAGAGCAGCGGCCAGACAGGCAGTATATTACCTCCTCCAGCACCTGGGCAGCAAGTGCTAACCAGGCTCCAACCAGAGGCACTAGCAGCCTGCTGAACTCCAGGTGACCCTTTGGCTTCTCCATCCTCTCAATGCCTTTGTAACCAATTCTATGTATTAAATTCCTGTGTGTTTGAAATATCAGAGTGATTTCTTTTCATGCCATGAAAAAGGAAATCTATTCCTTTCCACTAATCTAAATGATAGTTCCAGTGAGAAAAAAAAATTTTAAGTATTTTTCACCATTTAAAACAACCATACACTTATATAAAACAAAACCCTATGTTTAACAAACAGCATGTAAATGTAAACAGAGTTGACAATATTAAAGTTAGAGCTGACATAACAGAAGTAGATGGAAGACAGAGAACTCTAAAGTCCGCACCTTAACAAGAGTTAAGAAACACTACATTAGGGTTATTAGGATAAAGGGAAGATTAAATATACAGGCATGATTGATGAAGAGAACTAACAATAATAGTTTACCTATGATGAGAAACTAGAAGAAAAGACAGGTGGGAACAGAGGTACTGGTAAGCCACATCCTCATGACCACATTAGGAACTCACCTAAAGTTAATTAATAAACAGCAACATAAACATATTATTTAGAGATCTGAGGATAACCACAAAATAAGTATAAAAAAAAAGTAATGGAAATAAAAACAAAAATAAACAAACGGGACCTAATGAAACTCAAAAGCTTTCGCAAAGCAACGGAAACTACAAACAAACAAGATGAAAAGACAACCCTCGGAATGGGAGGAAATATTTACAAATGAATCAACGGACAATTAATCTCCAAAATATATAAACAGCTCATGCAACTCAATATTAAAGAAAACAAACAACCCAATCAAAGAATGGAAGAAGACCTAAATAGACATTTCTCCAAAGAAGACATACAGGTGGCCAAGAAGCACATGAAAAGCTGCTCAACATCACTAATTATTAGAGAAATGCAAATCAAAACTACAATGAGGTATCACCTCACACCAGTTAGAATGGGCATCATCAGAAAATCTGCAAACAACAAATGCTGGAGAGGGTGTGGAGAAAGGGGAACCCGCTTGCGCTGTTGGTGGGAATGTAGATTGATACAGCCACTATGGAGAACGGTATGGAGGTTCCTTAAAAAACTAAAACTAGAACTGCCATATGACCCAGCAATCCCACTACTGGACATATACCCAGAGAAAACCATAATGCAAAAAGACACATGCACCCCAATGTTCACTGCAGCACTATTTACAATAGCCAGGTCATGGAAGCAACCTAAATGCCCATCGACAGATGAATGGATAAAGAAGATGTGGTACATATATTACTCAGCCATAAAAAGGAACGAAATTGGGTCATTTGTCGAGATGTGGATGTATCTAGAGACTGTCATACAGAGTGGAGTGAAGTCAGAAAGAGGAAAACAAATATTGTATATTAACGCATATATGTGGAACCTACAAAAATGGTACAGATGAACCAGTGTGCAGGGCAGAAATAGAGACACAGATGTAGAGAACAAATGTATGGACACCAAGGGGGGAAAGTGGTGGGGAGGGTGGTGGTGGTGAGATGAATTGGGAGACTGGGATTGACATATATACACTAATATGTATAAAATGGATAATAATAAGAACCTGCTGTATAAAAAAATTAATTAAATTCAAAAATTAAAAGAAAAAAAAGGTTAAAAGAAGTTGCGTTAGACCTCAGAGATATTGCGGGTTCATTTCCAGACCACCACAATAAAGCAAATATCGCAATAATGTGGGAAAAAAAAAAGTGGTTGCCTTTAGGGAGTAATACTGATAGACAGAAGGAGGGGATATGGAAGGGATCTCCAGTATTACTTGATTTATTTAACCATAAACAAGGATTACCTTAATAAACAATTTTATTTTAGTCATCGAATAGGAAAATGTTTAATAAAATAGAAAAATATTTAGGAGCATTAATTAAAAACAGCAGATTACTGGACTTCCCTGGTGGCGCAGTGGTTGAGAGTCCGCCTGCCGATGCAGGAGACACGGGTTCGTGCCCCGGTCCGGGAAGATCCCACATGCCGCGGAGCGGCTGGGCCAGTGAGCCATGGCCGCTGAGCCTGCGCGTCCGGAGCCTATGCTCCGCGACGGGAGAGGCCAAACAGTGAGAGGCCCGCGTACCGCCAAAAAAAAAAAAAATAGCAGATTACTAAACTAAAAATCATAGATACTAAACAGTTTAAGTAGAAAACATATTTCCCCTAATAGAGGCTCCATTATGGCAGGGACCACTGTAATGCCCAGCATCTAGAATGGTACCTGGCATACATAATATACACCAAAAAATACTGTGGAATGAATTCATTTTCACTTAACAAAATGATATATATAGACAGAGACACACCAACATTAGCAGCAACATCTCTAACTGGTGAGATTATGGCTGCTTTTCATTTTTTTCTTTTCCTTATCTTCACTTTCTAAGTTTTCCACAATGAATACAAAGTAATTTTATAATGAGGAAAAGTATTTTTAAAGTCACTATCATTTTTTCATTAAACTTTTTCATTTTGTGGCCAGAATCACAAAAGAAACCAAAAAAAAGACATTTTACATATATATATATATTCCAAGTTAGAAAAACTCACAACTATTAATAATGGAAAATGTTTAGTAAGGTATAGACATATTCATTGATCTTGACCTAATTAAGAGGATCTGAAAATCTTTCAAGGTAACAGAATACTGCAAAATTACTATTCATTGCACAAATCAGGTAATTAGTTCCAATACTGGTTAACAAATCTCATGAATCTATCTGTTCTGAGGCTAAGAAGCCTCTGTTGGTTATTTTAATTAGTTACTTTTAGATTAAGTAGCTCTGTTTATAATGAGAATACAGAGTATCATTACACTTCAAAGTATAAAATCAAATGATATATTCATTTGCACTAACTACCATGAATGTTACAGGTTATGCTTTTTAGAACTTCATAGCCATGCACAAGTTAAGTATGTAAAATACAGTATCCTTTTACCTGGTCTTCCATGGGAGAGAGTAAAAAGCCACATTGATTACTCAGATTTACCTTGATCTGGAATAAAATGTTAAAGCCACTTAAAATGGTATGGGTAGCACTTACATATCAAAGGGGCTGAAAGGTGTGAAAATCATTTTGTTTTTATAAAACCATCAGTCTTCATGAGAAGAGAAGACCAGAAGAAATATTCCAAAGGCTTTGTTTTATTTTACATTTGCCCCGTGACCTGGCTGATTACTTTTGATTTTCTTTTGTATAGGGCACACATTCTTAAAAGATCAATTACAATTCTTTCAAACAATTTTTCACTGATTCACAGAGAGGAACAGATTTGTTTTCTCTAGTACTTAGCATTTCTACAATCACACATAATGGACTACAGCATGTGAGCAAATAACCATTTCTTAAAGGATAGTGGAATTATGAAAAAATAAGTATGAAAATCCCCTTAACATCTCATCCAAGAGATAGCTCTAGAGCTGAGATGGGAGTCGGGGCAAATGTCCGCCAGTGAGGTCAGTAGCACTATGCAATACTAAATAACAAATGGGTCTGTATCTCTTCTTTATTCCATTATCAAAGGTAAACAACCATCTAGGACACCCATTATTATACTCCTAAAATCAAAATGAGCACTCATATTTCATATGGAATATCAAATAATGCTCCTTAGCAGTTCTTTGTTACCTCTCCTTATTTATTCTGCTTTGTACTATACATACTTCTACTACATCTCTTACTGCATCTTAAAGCTGCTTCAAGGGCAGGAATTGTATTTTGTTTACACAGTGTCTTGTATCATCTTTGAGACCTTCTAACTCCTATAGTAGCTTCATAGTTATCTACTAAAGCAATAAATATTATTTCTGCAAAGATACTGATTTTCCCATTACGTGAAAGGTGCAATGCAATTCCAATTACCATCACAAAGCGATTTGAAGGAAACCTGATAAAGTTTTCTACAGTTTATAACAGAACAGCATATATCGTATCCATTTATATGGAGGATCAGGCAGCGAGGGAAGGCGGCAGCAGGCAGGAAGATGGAGGCATAGAGTCCAGAGAACCAAACCTCCAACTCTTAACATTGATCATCCCAAGGTGTGGGATAAAAGTTCTCACGGGGAGAACTTTTCCTCTCCCTATATAAGGAAGACATCACCAGAATAAGCGTATTTTAAGATAAAAATTCACCTATAAGAGTAAAACAGTAAAAATAACCAAAGAAATAGTGAAAAAGAATAATGAAGACAATATCTGGCAACACAGGAAAAAATACATGTATAAAGCAAGACCATGGTAAAGATCCTAGGCTCTGGAGCCAGACCACCCACATTCAAATCCCAGTCCTGTAACTAACATAACTGTGCGGGCTTGGAAAACTCACTTGCCTTTACATGCCTCATTTTCCTAATTCATAAAAGGAGGATAATAATAGTACCTACACCTCACAGAGTTGTGCACAGTACATGAGATACTCTGTATAAAATACTCAGACTGATGTCTAGTATACCTAAGTGCTCAATACGTGTTATCTGTTAAAATATAATTTGTGCCATAGCCAAAATACAAAAGAAACTTGTGTAATCGACTGATGTTTCCCAAAACGCTAATTAAATCAATAACAAATTTCATTTCCCAACTGTCAACCTGGCCACATTATTATTTATACTAAATGAAACTACCCCAAACTGCCAAGAATGCAGTGAAATGGGCTCTTTCAGGCAACAGTGTTTGGGGGTGTAACGTACAACTTTTGGCAAGAGGTATCAAGGAGTTTAGAAGTTTCCATACTCTTTATCCAAGTAATATTATTTTCATCATAAGCTATATCAAGATGGGTATAAGGAGTTATTTATAAAAGAAAAAACTGGAAACAGTCCAATGCCTCAATAAAAGAGAGCAAACAATTTTATCTTGGCAGCAATTAATATCTTTTTTTTAACATCTTTATTGGAGTATAATTGCTTGACAACGGTGTGTTTGTTTCTGCTTTATAACAAAGTGAATCAGCTCTACGTATACATATATCCCCATATCCCCTCCCTCTTGCATCTCCCTCCCACCCTCCCTACCCCACCCCTCTAGGTGGTCACAAAGCACCCAGCTGATCTCCCTGTGCTATGCGGCTGCTTCCCACTAGCTATCTATTTTACATTTGGTAGTGTATATAAGTCCATGCCGCTCTCTCACTTCGTCCCAGCTTATCTTTTAAAGTATGTTCTAAAAACGGAAAATGCTCATCTTAAGATTAAAAAATAAAAATAATCATATTAAACAGGTTAGTTCTAATTACCTAAGTCCAGCAAAACCTCTGGCATATGGTAGATGTTCAATAAATATTTGCTGACTGTATGAATAAATATTATTCTTCTCATATATTTGGGTCCTGTAGCCTAGCTCTCTTTTAAAATATATGTATTTAGAAATATTAACAAAAAAAGGATTTTTTTTTAATGTTTCGAAGTTCCAGATGCTTGCTACCCCTAGAATATGGGCAACCCCAAATTCTAATCAGGGATTGCACCAATGTTTGCAACAGAGGTTTTACCTATATCCGTTTAGCTTTAAGAGTTCTCTAGCCAGATTTGGTAATGAATTCAGTTGATTTTTATCCTTAAGTACCATTTCAGAGATAGTACCTCTATTAAAAAGTAGTAACTCTCACACTGATAAGTAGCTTAATTAAATAAACTAATATTTAAAGGAACTTTCTATCCTTTAGTAAATCCTAAAGATGTGACTAGCTGACATGTATCTCAAAAGTTTGATTTAAAAATATTAGATTGTTTTTGTCCTATACCTACTTTTCTTCTTGTACGATAACTAACTCACACCCTAAGAGAATTCTGAATGTATTCTGAGAAACCAAATGTTGGTTACCATGTAAAAATGATTTTCCAAGGAGTCTTAAACTATGACACCAATAACTAACGTTTATTGAATGCCATAATAATAAACATTTTACATGAATCTCCTTTAATCAATTAATGGACAAATTCTCAGCTGTATCCTTAACTCAGTGGCTGGCTAGACACTTCTCTGGTTTAGTCACTGATTTTTAAACTGTGTTCAACCGGCACTAAAGGCCATGGCTCCCGAACCTGGCTGGAAATCAGAATCAGCTAGGGCTGCTTTCAAAAACACAAATTCTCAAAGCCTACTAAGGTCTACTGAATTTGGATCTCTAAATTTTTTTTTTAATGCAAGCTTAATATGATGGTAATACAATCATGATGATAACATAACCCAAACAACCAATGGCGTTTGGGAACTGCTGCCCTAAAAAAGTTCCATGGTGACCTTAGAGACCACCCAGAGTGCAACCCCACATGCTGCCCCAAAATGTTCACCAACCAAAGCAGCCCCACTTTTGTCTGTTTTATATAATGGGGGGTCCAAGTCAGATTTGGGCTTGGAGAAGGAGTAAAATGAGTTCTGTTACTTTCTCTTTTTAACCAGTTTACTACCAGATATCATCCGCTATAGCTTTAGATCAGTAAACAGTGCTTCTGATTGACTTTTAATCACTCCTTGTTTGTCTCCCTTCTCCATGATAAAAAAAAAGGAACACAGGGGGCTTCCCTGGTGGCGCAGTGGTTGAGAGTCCGCCTGCCGATGCAGGGGACACAGGTTCGTGCCCCGGTCCAGGAAGATCCCACATGCCGCGGAGCGGCTGGGCCCGTGAGCCGTGACCATTGGGCCTGCGCGTCCGGAGCCTGTGCTCCGCAACGGGAGAGGCCACAACAGTGAGAGGCCCGCGTACCGCAAAAAAAAAAAAAAAAAAAATTAAAAATGTGAAAAGCAGATCTTAAAGAGATATACCTTCTTTCCCATTTTCATTGCAACATTATTCACAATAGCCAAGATATGAAAATAACCTAAGTATCCACCAAGAAATGAATAAATAGATAAATAAAGAAGATGTGATATGTATATATATGTATATATAGATATATATACACAATGGAGTATTATTCAGCCATGAGAAAGAAGGAAATCCTGTCATTTGTGACAACATAGATAGAATTTGAGGGCATTATGCCAGGTGGAATAAGTCAGACAGAAAGACAGATACTGTATGATATCACTTATATGTGGAATCTAAAAAGCTCATAGAAACTGAGCCTAGAATGGTGGTTACCAGGAGCTTAAGGAGTGGGGAAAATGGGGAGGTACTGGTCAAAGGGTACAAACTGCCAGTTATAAGACAAATAAGTTCTGAGGATCTAATGCACAACATGGTAATTATAGTTAAAAAAACTGTATTACATACTTGAAAATTGCTACAACAACAGATCTTAAATGTTCTCACCACAAAAAAGAAATGGTAATTATGAGAAGTGAAAGAGATGTCAGCTAACACTACAGCAGTAACCACTTTGCAATATATAAGTGCATCAAATCAACAAGTTGTACACCTTAAACTTACATAATGTCATGTCAAATTATATCTCAATAAATCTGGAAAAAAAACTAAAGTGTACATACATGTGTGTGCATGTGCGTATATATATACATGCACTCCTCATTATTCTAATTATATGTGTGTGTTTGTATATATAATACATACACTCCTAATTGTTCTAAAACATTTTCTTCACTATGAAAAAGTTAATAGGACTTCTATATTAATATCTATATATGTACATATATGTTCATATATGTGTATATATGTATACATTGCATGTGTATATATACATATATGCATATACTATACATACATACATGCATATATATACATGCACTCCTAATTATTCTAAAACATTTTCTTCATTACGAAAAAGTTAATAAGAGTTCTATATTAATCTGTTATTTCAATTATTATAACATTTGCTGAATGAATAAATAATATAGCAAAGCTATAAAAAATGGATTACAAAAGAGAAAGAAAAAGTTTAATGTTATTGAGGAAGCAACTTTATGCTTTAATACTAATAAATATTTTTAAATGTAGGAATATGAAACTTGAAGCTAAGCTTTGTTATAAGAATACAACAACCTTAAGAGTGTATAAAATTACAAAAAGTATTAGCAAGGATTAAGAGAAAAAGAAAATTATCGAAGAAACAAAATACAGAGTGAATCAAGGAGACCTGGTAATTTTTAGATTATAAACTGATAATACATCTGTTAATTTTAGAAGTGTCCAACACCATTAAAGACAAGGTGGCAGGCAGCAAGCATACCAAAAAGCACAATATTACTAAGAAAAAATACTTCCAGATTTAAATTTGGTACAGATTCATGTCAAACTAACATAACTCTGAAACCAAAAATTAAGCAGAATGAGAGTTATAATTGTAGTACACAGCTAAGAATACTAACAAAACAAAAACTATATGATATATGAAACATGCTTATTTTGCTGCTCAAGTCACTCCCAGGAGTACAAACCTTCTCTAACAACAAAGCAATATTCTTCAAGCATTCGGGTTATTAGTCAATTTTTTAAGAAATCTAACTTACCGCGTACCATCTGCTTTCCAGCTTACTTTATATGGCTTCTGCTCCAAAAGTTTAATATTTTGCTTGTCCATGGAAATAGGCTGTGCTCCAGGGAATCCAGACCTTAAAGAAGAACACTATATTACTATTATGGCTGGTGTCCATACAAAGCAATACATGCCTTAAACCAAGCTCACCTGAATCACACATTTAGCACAATGTTTTCCCTATCATGAGATTAATGTCAATTGGAATAATATCAGCTTTCACAAAAATGCTACCAAAAGGTTATCATTTTCTGGACATTTTAGAACTCAAGTTAACAGGATCATAATTGCCACTGCAAACTATGACTATCGGACTAATTTTTAAATATTAATACACATGATCTAAACAGTAAAGCACATACTGTTTACAAGTCTTTGTATATCTACAAGTCTTTTACTTCAGGAAGAAGTTTAAATCTTGCCTTGACTATCTTACATTGCTCTAGACCCCATATTCCTCCATCACGACACTGCCAGCTTGGCATAACTTTGCAGGGTTAGCAAGTTTCTCCTCAAAAGATACCCAGAAGCGACAGAACAGGAGAAATTCAGGTCGAGATTAAAGTACACTGACAAGGGTTTAACAGAATACTAAAACTGATAGCACTTCATCATTTACATTTTTTAGTTAAAATTATTTCTAGTTTATTGATCTGTATGTATACCAGTCCAAAAGTTCTTTATATTAGGAATTTTTAACAGTAATCCTGTTTCATCATGTTCCAGCTGTATTACAATTTTCTGCCACAGATAGCAATGATCAACAGAAATGACCATAGACCAAGACCTGAGAGCAACGAGCAGTGAACTCTCTCTTGAATCCTCTCCCATGAAATGTCTGACAAATATCTTCAAGTCATGGTAAGGGGCAGAACATATTTAAAGCTGATTCTCCCAGGTTTCTGATGACAGAAAAACTGGAAAATGAGGCACATTCAAGTTTCACCTCTTCTCTCTTAATAAAATGATAAGGGCAACTAAAACATTAATCAGCAACAGTGGGACTTCCCTTGTGGCGCGGTGGTTAAGAATCCGCCTGCCAATGCAGTGGACACGGGTTCGAGCCCTGATCCCACATGCCGCGGAGCAACTAAGCCCGTGCACCACAGCTACTAAGCCTGCGCCTACAGCTACTAAGCCTGCGCTCTAGAGCCCACAAGCCAAAACTACTGAGCCTGCATGCCACAACTTCTGAAGCCCGTGCTCCGCAACGAGAAGCCACGACAATGAGAAGCCCGCACACCACAACGAAGAGCCCCCACTCGCTGCAAGTAGAGAGAGCCTGCGCACAGCAACAAAGACCCAATGTAGCCAAAAAATAACAATAATATATATTTTTTAATAATAATAAAAAAATCAGCAACAGTAGAATCAATCTCACAAAACAAATACCAGAAAGTGACAACAGTAGTTTTCTATTCCATTAGGAAGACATGTGAGTCATCTAATTTTGACTCAAAAGTCTGGTTATTACACTGTTTATCTTGAGAAAAATCTGATAAACTCTTGCTTAACATGTTTTTAAGAACTCTATGTAAACACAGAAACTTCAAGGAGCAAAGAAGCTATGACACTGTTTGCATTAATGTTAAGTACTGCAGAATAAGAATAAATTTTATTTAACACTTTAATTAATATTGAAAATGTTTATTACCCTTCCCAGCCACAGAATTGATGACACTTCTGTTGTACCTCTCCTAACTTTGGTTGAGTTGTTACTTGAGTTACACCTTTAACAGTTACGCCTTCCAAAAAAATAGCACCCTGAAAATAAAAGGAAAAGAAAAATACATTAGAGTTCAAATCCATTTACAAAGACCAGACTGAAAGATACATTTATTTTCAGAAATCTGAGCAAATACATGCAACAAATGGTCTGCTACAGGAGGTTCTACAAACTCCCCTGGGATTGTACACTAGTTTTCCTTAATCCAGCATATGATTTTCAATGTACATATACAGGCCAGTGTCTATATCATGCTGTCAAAGCATCCATGGGTACTACTCAGTAATCATAACAGCAATAATATCTTACCTACCATTTACTCAGAGCCAGGCAAAGTATGCGGTATTTTACAAACAGTTTCTCTAATCCTTATAACAATTCTGAAAAGTACATGCATTATATTTATTTCACAAATGACTAAATGAGGCATAAAGATTTTATGTAATTTATTCAAGTGGTAAAAACAGAATTTGAACTGAGGTCTATACTATACCATTCACCAATGATTCTCCATTCACCAATGAGTCTCATTTGGGGAAGGGGGTGAGAAGTTGTGTCACTGATGGAGTTTGGATTTTGAGATAAAAACCTACAATATGTACCTTTGTAAACTAGAATAAGAGTATAACAGTAGACAAAACAGCTAAGCTACAGTCATTGGATGTATCAACATAAAAACTAAATATTACTCATCACTGAATTTTTAATCTAAATTCTTTAACTCAGAACTACATTAAATGTCTTATTGTATTTCACCCATTTCACAGCAAGTATATTTTTAGAATATCACAGAGAAGTGAAGCAGATGGAGAATTTATATATCAAATAATAAAGAACACCCCTGGAAATTTTAAAGACTAAAAAAATAGTCTTGATTCAATTACTTTGAGACCCATAAGAGGGTTGGCATCAGTCTCAAGAAATATCTATAAAACAACTCTAGCTGTTAACGTAATTCGGGAATAAAAAATAGGGTCTGCAAGCTACAATGATGAACATTCTGGCAAAGATTTGGCAAACTGAACTAGTTGGGAAGGAAAAAAAAAAAGAACACAATACTTAGTCCACATACATCCCTGTCAAATTTAGAAGAGTCCTAAAGTCAATCCAGCAGACTATTTTTTGCCCCTAATTCTGAATCATATTTTACAGTTATCTAAAATGTCATCTACCTTGTTTCCCTTAAAGAGAGGTTCCATAAGCCAAAGTATCAAAGAATACCATTCCTCTCCTATTACACCATAACCTCTCTTTATCAGCCAATGAAATTCCTGTTTTAGAACCATTTCTACCATTAAATATCATAACTAAAGAAAATTTTCAAAGGAAAGCTTAACCAGGTGGATAAGTTTTTTTAACATATTTAGTAACTGAGATACTCATAACTTCAATATCTTGATGAAATTACATCTTGTATATACTAATTAAAGAAAGAAAGCGTTATCTTTATTCTGAAGGTACTAATAGCACAGAATTTTTTTTAAGTTTTACCAATAACCTTCCCTGTAAACTCAACCTTTTTCATGAACACTCTGTACCCCATGTCTTAACTAGAAGTTAGCTCTGCACCAAGAAGACCACTCACTTTTCTCTTAAGTGAAAGCTACTCATTCTCCTACTGCCCAAGTCCCATGGTAGTAGTGTAAACAATTCTCTTATATCCTCACTGCTTTCCCGGCCTCTTTCAAAAGTTCCTCTTCCATTCAGACTCATTCAGCTACATCACTCAGCTAGATGTCAGGTAGAGCAAACATCCACTGTGGTTGGTTGCACAACGGCTCTCTTTGTGGATGGGATGCCTTCCCCACCCACAAGCCATATTACATGACATGAAAGATAACATGCCACTCCAGCCAAAGTTGATGGGAGCATGAGTGAAACCCTAACTCTATCTGAACCTATCAGGTTCTCTCTTCTGGTAACCTGGAATTTGGACCCAGAAAATCTCCGCATGTGGCGAAAATTATAACACATAAGCTTAGACATAGGACATTAAATATCCCTCGTAAACAAAGAATCAGAAATCTCCCAGGTAAACAAGGAATCAGCTATATTCCTGCGCTTGAGCTGCACCCATTTACTCATAGTAAATTCCTCTTATTACTTAAGCTAGTTTGAGTTAGTTTCTGTTACTTGCAACCAGATAATCTAAATTAATAAAATGCTCTATCCTTCATATATTGACCTCTGGTCACTTCCGCACATTCATCAAAACCATCAGTATTTCTCACCATGCTAACTTCTGTCATTATATTGGTAACATTAACATCCATTGAGACAATCTGACCCATCATACAACCTAAGCTTCACAGTTCTGTAATTTCTTTTTTTTTTTTTTGGGGGGGGGGGTACGCGGGTCTCCCTCTGTTGTGGCCTCTCCCGTTGCGGAGCACAGGCTCCGGACGCACAGGCTCAGCAGCCATGGCTCACGGGCCCAGGCGCTCCGCGGCATGTGGGATCCTCCCAGACCGGGGCACGAACCCACGTCCCCTGCAATGGCAGGTGGACTCTCAACCACTGCGCCACCAGGGAAGCCCTGTAATTTCTTTTTTAATGATCCTCTCATCTGTGCTTAACTTGAACAGCCTGCTCCATGGCCATATCATCCTCATTCCAGACTGCTCCACCTTTTGATTCATCAACTCAACTTACATTGACTGGGTACCCACAACATTCTAAACCAATATGCTCTTCTGACCTCTTTCATTAAACAGCTTAACTCTTTTACTCTCACTAAGCTCACTTTTCAATTTCACCAAGACTAACAATCCTTCACTCCTCCCTTTCCAGTCTAACAGCTCCCCCATCCTGACCTTACTTCCTATTCAACCTAGATCCTATCACTGATTACTTCAATTACCCTTCACCTGATATCCTCTGTACTCTTTACCCTCTGATCCTTCCATCACACCCATACTAAATATAGCCGACCTTGTATCAACCCACCATTAATCTCCACTTCCACACACAGGCAGCTGAAATTTACTGAGGAAAAATCACAATCTCAGGGCTAAGGATGAGATTTCCCTCCTCTTGCTGAAGACCTATTTCTCTATCTGCTCTTGAACTTCATTCCCTTTAATCTCCTCAGAAATTGCTATATCATTAATTCCTCTAACATTTCATTTATTTTCAACTTCACTGATTCCACTAGCTCCTTATCCTCAAGTAATAGATATGCTTGAGTTTATTCCATACTAAAAAGCCTTTTCTGAATATGTCTGCATCAAGCAATCACCCTTAGTTACCCTTTTTGCTCATAACCAAACTACTTGAATAGTCTGTACCAGTGTGCAGGTAAGAGTTAACATGATAGGACTGCTTGCAAGGTTGGCCCCTGGATGGCATCTGGGAACATGACTCCCAGTGTTCTCAGTCAGCTGATAAGGCTGGTTCATCACACCTAAACTATTTGTACAGGCAATAGTTTACGCTGAACAAATGTTTTCCTTCTGGGATTCTGGAATATTGATACACGCTAGGCACAAGCTACCTACATGACCAACCATGAATAAAAACCTTGGGCACTGAGACCCTAACGAGCTTTCCTAGACAGAAACATCACACATGCGCTGATGCATTTCCATTGCTGTGGGAAGAGTGAGCTCTGTACGACCCCTCGTGGGAAGGAGAGAGCATAAGGAAGCCTGCACGTGGACTCTTCGAAACTCCACTTGTCTTTGTCACTTATGATCCAGCAGGATATCCTTAGTATACAGCTGCGTTAAATCTTAGCTGTGAGTACAACTATATGCTGAATCCTAGAGAATCTCCAAAAGCAGAGGTGGTAATGAGGACCCCTAACACAACTGTGTCCTTTTTGTCACCTCCCACCAGCTGCTTAAAATCACTAGTCTGACCTGGCCCTGCTGTACCACAGAAAATTATCCTCAGATGGACACTTCATATCCTTACTGTATTCATCCCCTCTATGACTTTTCATACTATTAAATCATCCATATAGATCACTACAAAACTCTAAACTATTTCTCATATTTCTTTGTCTTTTTGTGCTACATCCAGGAAGAATTTCTTAGCTAGATCTTCCAGCTTGATAATTTCCTCCACAGCTAACTTCAGTCTGCTATCCAACCCACCTACTGACATTTTTCTTTATTATTATCATTTCTAAGGTCTCTAACTGGTTCTTCTTCATAATAGCTTGCCATTATTTTATGGATTGATATCCTCTCTTGTCTTCTAAAGAAATGTTCTGTTTGCTTTTTATAAACTATTCTCTTCGGTGCTAGCCAAAAAGAATGAGGTAGTTCTGTATGTACTAGGAAAAGAGAAAACTTCACTTCTTACCCTATATACTTCTAGATGTTCACATTTTTATTTTACAAAGAAAATTGATCTGTATGTCACTTGTGTACACTTTTAAAGAGACAGATAGGTAAGTAATTGTGGAGAAATTCTTTTAAGATAACAAAAATGCCAGTGGTAGGGTAAAAGTTGAAGGATTATTTGTTTTCAAATTTTCTTTAATGTCAGTATATTACTTTCATAAATAAAAACATATTTAATAATTTTAGTATTTACTAGTTATGATTTGAAAAGAGGAGAAACCTACCAAAATGCATAAGGCTTCAGAATTTTCTTTTTTCATAACTCTACCTTTGGAAGTATAAGCTCAAATATTCTTGAAAATTACCATTGCATTGTCAGTCAGAAATCAAATCTAACTACTTTCTCCAAAAACAAAGAAGGTAAGCATTCTGCTTTTGGCAATGGCAGACTAGTTTATTTAGACAAATTTTGCAGCCATGAGAAATGCTAGACAAAAATGTTAAAAGCACCTGTTTTAAGATATCAGAGAATTAGAAAGGCAGTAAGGACCTGAAGGGCCAAGAACTCAGAAGGAAGGGAAGCCCTGAGAGATGAGACAGACATCTGGCATAGCTTTTCTCCTCTAGGATTTTCCTCTAAAGGTACGGTTTCCAAAATGGTAGCTGAGAGGCTACAAAACTGAACAGAACTTTCAGCATTTATCACAAAAATGGGAAAACAAAAATTGGAGTTCAGGTCACCAAGGAGAGGGGTCCTGCTTAATGCTCCAGGATTTCAGTTAGAATTCCCAAGGGGCCACACTACAAAACTGGGGTGAATCAAAAACAGACCAGCCCCCCAAAACTAAAGCCTAGCTTCTAAACAGTTCAATTCTTGACTGAGTTAAGATGTTCTATTCCTAATCCTGTGTAGGAGCAAAGGTAAATCTTCTCTGAAGGAAGAAAACAGCATGCAGAACCTTAAATTATTTCCCCAATTTTTCATACATAATGTCTAGTAAGCAGAAATACCCAGGTATTTAAAACAAAAACAAAACAAAAAAAACCCTACAGTTGACTAGAAATCAAATGAATACAAGAAGAAAAACTAAAAAAAGGATCCAGAGGGTATCCACATACTAGAGTAATCTGACATAGGCTTTAAAATAGGCTTAATAGGGAGTCCCTGGCAGTCCGGTGGTTAGGACTCGGCGTTTTCACTGCCATGGCCCAGGTTCAATCCCTGGTCAGAGAACTAAGATCCCACAAGCCACATGGCCAAAAGATTTAAAAATAAAGCAAAATAAAATAAAATAGCCTTAATAATTCAAAAACCTAAATGACAAGATGCAGAATTCCAGCAGAGAACTGAAAGTTACTTTGATACTCAAACTGAAATTCCAGAAGTGAAAGTAAAATAACTGAAATTAAGTACTCAGTGGATGAATTTAACAGCAGCTTAGACAAAGCTACAGAGAGAATTAATACACTGGAAGATAGGTCAGAAAAAAAATAACCAGACTGAAAAAATGAAACAAAAAAGTGGAGAATATAGAAAAGAACATATGAGACATTTTAAAAAATAATAATATTTAAAGGGTCTATTGAGTAGAAGGAGAAAGGGGAAAGAATGAATCTAAAACAATATTTGAAGAGATAATGGTCAAGAATTGTCTAAAACTGATTTAAAAATCCAATCATAACTTCAAGAATCACTGTAAGTAGGAAGCAGGAAAAATACAAAGAAAACCACAGGTAGAAACATCATAGTAAAACTGTTGAAAATCAAAACCAAAAAGAAATTCTCTTCAAAGAAGTAACTTCTCAACAGAAATGAATTATGGAATAATATCTTCAACATACCAACCCAGAATTCTAGAATCTGGATTTTGAAGAACAACTGTTCTTAAAATCATGGGGTATATAAAGACATTTTCACACAAATGCTGAAACAATGTGTCACAGCAGATCCACATTAAAGAAAATACTGAAGAGAGTGCTTCAGTTAGAAGGAAAACTATGCAAATGGAACCACAAAAATACGCAAAGAAATGAAGAGCACCAGAAAGAATAAATATGTGGGTATAGCTAATGAATATTAACCATATAATGATGATGATGATGATGATGATGATGATGTCTTATGGGATTTAAAGTATAGAGAGAATTAAAATACACAATACCAAAAGGGCAGTAAGAGATGAATGGACTCAAAAGTTCTTGGATTCTTGCATTATCTATAAAGTGGCAAAAGTACTAACATTTACCAGACTTCAACAGCCAAAGATGCATACTGAAATATTGGGTAACCACTAAAAAAACAGTAAAGGAATGTATAACAAGCATGGGTTGGGGTGACAGAAGGGTAAAAATAATTAAACATAAAGAAGGCAAGAGGACTTCCCTGGTGGCGCAGTGGTTGAGAGTCCGCCTACCGATGCAAGGGACACGGGTTCGTGCCCCGGTCCGGGAAGATCCCACATGCCGCGGAGCGGCTGGGCCCGTGAGCCATGGTCGCTGAGCCTGCGCGTCCGGAGCCTGTGCTCCGCAACGGGAGAGGCCACAACAGTGAGAGGCCCGCGTACCGCAAAAAAAAAAAGGAGATAGATATATATATATATATATATATATATATATATATATATATAAAGCAAAATCTAACAGAACTACAAGGAGAAATAGGTAAATCCACAATCACAGTGGGTAATTTTTAAACACCCCTCTTAGTAACTGACAAAACAAACCAGGAGAAACTAGGTTTGGGATTTTATTTTATATGTCATTTATTCCCCTAAAGAAACATGCTCTTCTTAGCTAGTTTCCTCTTAATGCTGCTGGAGCTCATTTGCAATTATAGGGATTTAATGGTGCTTAAGTTTATAAAATAAATGTCATTTTTAAGATACCTTCTGATGGCAAAGAAAAATAAATGCCGCAAACTTGACCCTATTTTGTAAAAACAGTGATGTTTGTTTTAAACTCTTTTACACATTCAAATACTAGATCATAATTCAAAAATACATTAAGCATATGCTCATGATTAATGTTATTCTTAAAAAATACCGTTGAATTCCCTCACAGAAGTGATAAGAGGGTAATCATCTATATGTCATATTATGCTATTAGACTTTCTTTAGAATGTGATTCTTATTTTTCTAGGTATGTGATTCAGTAATTTCAGATATCTAAGTCCAGAAAATGAGTTAGAGTAAAAAACTAAGTTATTTTTGAAATTATTTCTATGTTTCAAAACAATTTACACTTTCAGTAGCCGCTGAGTCTTGAAGTTTGAAATGTGTAAATACATATTAAAACAATGTTTTTCGAACAAGAGACTTTTTTTTAAGCCCTAAATAACTGTATTTTATTATTTACATAAAACAAGGAATTTTCTTCCTTGCCTGTCAGTCAATGCATACTAATAAATGAGTTGTGGGATTTACTGCTCAACCATGATATCTCACACACCTTAATTATTACCTTTATGAACAATTAATTACCGCCACACTTTCCCTGATTTTACCCTTTGGCCTACACCATCTACTTGTGTATGTACAAGTACAACCAGCAATCTTCTTCTCAACATCTCTCCTCTCCTCCTGAGAAAAGAAGGTAATGCCTAATGTTTTTTCTTAGGCCTTTTATTTCTAGAAGATTAACAGGAGTTGGCTATAGAATAAATAAGAATCTTCTGAGTTCAACTTTACAGAAAAATATGAAAACACCACCCATGGAAAGGAGCAGAATTCATATGCAAAGTTATTTTAACTATGGGACAATTTTGTAAAGCATCAGTAAAAATTTTCACTCCATATTTAGTTAGAATCTCACAACAGTTTGCAAAGAAACAATAAATTCTCAATCTAACATCTAAGAGTTCTTTGGTTTACCTAAGAAACAAAAACAGGATGAATTTATATAACTGAAACTTTTCTTGTAGAAAAGGCAAAGATCCATGGCTATCAAGAGTCTTTGGAAATAACCAGAATGAAATAATCTAACAAATCTAGCTAAACAAACATAGTTAACATTCCATTTGCATAAGTCTCAATGAAGCTGTAGAAGAAAAGGTAAAGACTATAATAGTATTTTTAAACATTACCAGTTTTAAACGTTCTTTTCTCCTTTTGCCAAAGGAGGCACTTGACCCAGGTTCTGATTCCTTTTTTCCATCCTCGTCCTCATCTTCGTCTTCATCATCCTCAAAACACCAATCTGGCAATAGAGGTGGGGGTGGTGCTTCCTCTATATCACCATAGCGACGAAAAAGTTCTTTCAAATAATCACCCTTATAAATTCCTGGTGGTCTGGCTTGAGCAAAAGTAGCAACTGCTGCTTCAATACTATGGAAAATAAACATCATGCAATTTCCTCACTACTCTCCATTTATGCAGATTTATCAAAATTCACTTGTTACATTTAAGGCAATTATACAAAGCATAATAGAGGTTTTCTAAAATGGACAAATCACAGTCCCCACGCTCAAGGCATTCAATCTATTAAGAGACAAATTCATTCTGAAACATTTTTAACATAAGTACATGGGAATTTCCAAAACTCTAGAGGTAAACCGCAATGAGTGTATAGACGATACTGGGTACAGTCTGTAAGGAATTTAAGTAAACCCTTGAAGTTTGAGGTCTGACTCTCAGCGAAAACATCAAAGAAATGTGAATAGCAATATGAAAAGAGAGTAAAAGCATGCTGGTTCTTCAGGAACTTTCAACACACCCAGGCATTAAGAGTACAGGTCATCAGAGAGAGGCTAAGCATAGGCTGAGTCTGACATAGGAGTCTGTATCGTGTAGCATTACTGTATAGAGCATCTGAAAGGCCAGAAAGGCAGGGCTAGAAGTGCATGCAGTAGAGAACCCCCAAGGATGAATGAACAGGAAAATATACAATCACATGTGTACTTCAGCTGATTATATTCAGAGAAGGATCTACTGCGTGAAAGGCTTTGTAAACAAAAGTAAAGACCTTCAAAGTAAATGAGGAAATTCAGTTAGTAATATCCCATTCTCTAATCTCTCAGAATCTAAAAAGACACTTTACAAATAACAGCTGCTCAGAAAGACATGCTTATTGGTTTAAACAGAATAACTCTGTCCCCCAAAATACCTTTTCTGTATAGCATTTAAGTTTTTCCTAGTACTCAATAGGTATTTTTAAAAGGTACTATTAAAAATGAAAAGAAAAACAATAGTAACCTCCAAGGTGAAAACGTACACAAAATATTGGGAGAACTTGTCTCTGATAATTCTGTAAGATGTGAAAAAAAATCTGGAAAAGAAAATGCATGGTATATGGGATCCATAAGCACTCAAAAGTGCTACTTAGTAGAAAACACCAGGTAATGAATGGTGCTCGAAAGATTAACCAAATCTAAAATGAGAACCAATTGAGTCAATCATATTACTCATGACTTCACCAAAAACCTGGCAATATAAAATGCTATAACTGAAAAAGCAATAAAAAATTTTTATCAATTACTAAACATGTCATTATAACAAGAAACAAATACCTCCAATCCATTTTCTCCACCAAGAAGGCACATATGAGGAAACCAGTGCGATTGAAACCATGGGTACAATGAACACCTAAAAAATAAAACAATTTTGATTTAATAAATCGCTTCAGAGGCTACGTTTTACTTTAAAACCCCAACCTGCAATCAAAACATTTCAATCATTTTATAAAATACATTTTTAAAGCTTGGCCTTCTTTTATAACTATTAAACCTGTCAGCTTAAATTGCTTAGAAAATAACTTATAGCACTAGCTATAAGTTTAAATATAACATATACTGATTTATTAGTTACAACTGTTTCTAAGGTCTAAAGTTTTATTTTAAAACTAAAAGATTCCAAGCATTTTAAATAAGGAGGTATTTCATCAAACACACAACTCTAAAGAACATAGGCGCACGCACACACACATGCACGCGAGACACTTCACTAGATACGGAAAATAACAAACTGATGGATACACGGTACAATAAAAACAAAGTTCTCTAGAAACCAACTGACTGTATCTTTACATTAGCTTGTAATCTTCCAAAATGAACTTTTAGAAGAAAAACCTGCTGAGAAAAAGACATTTATTTTTGTTAAGCTTTTTTTCAGGACATATTCAAGATCAGTGTGGTCCTGTCTCCATATTCTGAAAAGCTGCAAATGAGTTTCATAAATTCTAAAACTGACTGCATTTTCAAGTCATTTTAACTACTTTGAAAAGTAATAAAAAAAAGCTTGGTGTACATTATTAAATGATCACGCTGTAGAGAACCCACTTCAATGGCAGCTCAACGTAAAGTAGAGACGGAGCATCAACGAAGCAAGAAAACTAGTAAGGAAGCCATCCCAGTAATTTATGGAAGAAACATTTAAGGTAGAATGTGCAATCTGAGGGGTGAATAACTGTCAACACTGAGAGTTTGGTTTCTGACTTGGGTGACTATTTGGGCAATGGCCCCCTTTACCAGGTAAGGAAGTACAGGAGTTTACATCAGTCTTTCGGGCAAGGCAATGAGTACAGCTGGACATGCTGAGTTTAAGGTTCTTATGAGACTTACAAATATTTGGAAATAAGGGTAAAGAGCTTCACAGAGAGATCTAGCTGGAGTTGTGGATTCAAGAATAATCAGCATATAGTCACTACAGAAGCAGTCTGTGGTGTGGGCAAAATCACTGAGAATGGGTAAGTATCAGCAGAACAAGAGAAGATAATTAAGGATGGAATCTGAGGAAAACTAACCTTTCAAGAATAAGTTGGCGGATGGAAGGGCATAAAAAACGACTAAGAATGAACAATCATGGGGTCGAGAAAACAAAGAGTGCATGAACACTGGGTCATGTTCACCAGGAAAAGAGGAAGTTCCAAGACAGGAGTGTTCAACTGTGTAAATGTCACAAAATGATTAGAACTGAAAGTCACTATTTGTTTAAGACTGCAGAGGGAGGACTCCAGATCGCAGTGATGTGAATGAAAATAAATGGATTCAAGTATCAATCTTTTGGAAAGTTGACTGGGAAGGAGAAGGGGAATATAAAACAGAAAGGTGTGGGGGTTTTTTGGAGGGAGGGGTAATATTTTAATATAAGAGGCTTGGGTATATTTACAGGCTGAAAAGGACCTGGTTAAATCACAGAGACTGAAATAGAGAACAATGATATAACTGAAATGAAGTTTCTGAAAAGAGATAAAAAATAAAGAGATCAGCCTTGAACAGAAAAAGTTACCCCTTAGAGATAATTGCTATAATCATGAAACTCTATAAGTTCATCATCTCCAGTGCTTTGTTAAGAAACGTGCCTCAAAAGTTACACAAAGATGTCAGCTGTAAATAGACATTTTTATTCAACATAAATCTTAACCCAACATGTAAATTTCCTTTCTACTTTATATCTGAGACCAATTTAAGCAACAAATACTCTAAAAATGTTTCTCATCTACACCACTACTATTTTTGCATCTAATTTTTACTCTAGCAAGATTAACTAAATATTTTTATGAATAGGAAATGTAAGAATAATTGCCAATTAAGTGATTAAGTCATGCCATGATATGCAATTTAAGAAAGTACCAGTGCTCATTATTCAACATAGTTTTGGAAGTTTTAGCCACAGCAATCAGAGAAGTAAAAGAAATAAAAGGAATTCAAATTGGAAAATAAGAAGTAAAGCTGTCACTGTTTGCAGATGACATGATACTGTAATACACAGAGAATCCTAAAGATGCTACCAAAAAACTACTAGAGCTAATCAATGAATTTGGTAAAGTAGAAGGATACAAAATTAATGCACAGAAATCACTTGCATTCCTATACACTAACAATGAAAAATCTGAAAGAGAAATTAAGGAAACACTCCCATTTACCATTGCAACAAAAAGAATACCTAGGAATAAACCTACCTAAGGAGACAAAAGACCTGTATGCAGAAAACTATAAGACACTGATGAAAGAAATTAAAAAGGATACAGAGAAATGGAGAGAGATACCATGTTTTTGGATTGGAAGAATCAACACTGTGAAAATGACTATATGATCCAAAGCAATCTACAGATTCAATGCAATACCTCTCAAACTACCAATGGCATTTTTCACAGAACTAGAACAAAAAATTTCACAATTTGTATGGAAACACAAAAGACCCTGAATAGCCAAAGCAATCTTGAGAAAGTAAAACAGAGCTGGAGGAATCAGGTTCTCTGACTTCAGACTATACTACAAAGCTACAGTAATCAAGACAGTATGGTACTGGCACAAAAACAGAAATATAGATCAATGGATCAGGAAAGAAAACCCAAGGATAAACCCATGCCCATATGGTCACCTGATCTTTGATAAAGGAGGCAAGAATATACAATGGGCCACAACTACTAAGCCCGCAAGCCACAACTACTGAAGCCCACACACCTAAAGCCCATGTTCCACAACAAGACAAGCCACTGCAATGAGAAGCCTGCACACTGCAAAGAAGAGTCGCCCCTGCTCTCCACAATTAGAGAAAGCCCACGCGCAGCAACAAAGACCCAATGCAGCCAAAAATAAATCAATCAACTAATTTAAAAGAAGAACTTATTATGTGCCAAGTTATTATAAATATTTTTATTTAATCAAGAGAAATGTTTTTTACCAAAATACACGTGTGCTACTCAGGAAAATATATATTCACAAATCTGGCCCATGTATTTATAATTAGAAACACCTAAAGTAATTAGAGGCATTAGTTAAGCTACACATCGATTATATGTAGTCCACCATTTACCAAGAAATCAGCCATTTCTCTTTTAACACAAAACAGACTTTTCTATTTCTCCAGTCCACAAAATTCTTATCCTCAAGTTATTTCTGTACATGCAAACAAATGCACTATAGCTCCATAATCTCTTATTTGTAATTATAATTTCAAAAAAGCTCTAAAAAAGACTGATAGGGTACTATCAAAAGGATACAGAAATCAACTTGAAGGGGCTCCCATTGGCCTAGGATGGAGCAATTTGGGCATAAGAATAAATATTGACTGCAACTGATTTAAATACATCAACTATATAAAAATTCATGAGTTCATACAGATACTCCAAGAAAAGAAAGTAATCAGTCACCACTGGAGATTGGTAAGATACCAATTCATTATTCTGGAAATTAAGAAATAAGAGAATCAGACGCTTAACTTGCCTTTCCATTACAAACTGCATTTCAGGATAACCAAATTGTTGAGAATAGTTCTTTACTAAAGAAGAATTCCAGCTAATCCATGAAGAAATGAGAGAGAATCAGAAAACAATCACTGTTTTCCAACCCCTAATGAAATACTGGATGAAGGCAGCAACCATCAATGGATGATAAAATCATTAGGTAAAAGACAGATGAAAAAGTCTGTAACAGAGGAAACAAGATGGTGCCACCAGAACCCACTTAATCATCTTCGTACCCCTAAAAGCAGGACCATCAGACATTATGTGCTTCCTGATGTGGTGTGAAAGGAACCATACAACGCCAACTATGAAGTATGCTTGCCAAAATATATAAGTACACCTCTCGATTTAACTACCAGTTTACAGGACATACAGAAGACAAAGGAAAAAGTTAACTAATACTATGAGGAAGCACTCAGGTAGACCCAGATAATGGAATATTTTATAGGACAAATGATGTGGTTTCTCCAGCAAACTGATAGCATTAAAAAAGAGAGTGAATCAGAGAGATTTAAGAGACATAACAACAAAATGCAACATGTGGACACTATTGGAAACTGGTTTGAAAATCTAACTTAAAAAGGCATTTTTTCTATAATTGAGGAAACCTGAAAATGGACTAGGCTTTAATGACCTTAAGGAATTTCTCATTATTCTGTTTGGTACAATTGCATGGTGATTATATAAAAACCAAAAATCCTTATCAGTTAGAGATGCATACTGAAACACTTTAAGTGAAATGACATGGTACCTGTGATCTAATTTAAAATACTCAGAAAAAAATCTGTTAGGGGGAGGAGAGGAAAAATGAAAAAAAAAAAAACAGCAAAATGATAATTATTGAAGCTGAATGATGGATACATGAGGTGTCATTTCACTATTCTCCCTATTTTTGGTATGACTGAAAATTTCTACAATAAAGAAAAATTAGGAGGTACTATCTCCAGGGGAGGTAACATATGGTAAGAATTGGAAACATATGACCCCCACGGGTTTCAGATAAGGGATTACGAAGCTGTAGTTCTTCCTAAACATCAGAAAACGTCTGAGGCTTCTGTGTTTCAAGAACTTTTCATTTCCACTAAGTCTACAGTATTATCCCACAACCAGGCTAACTGCATGAACTGACAGTAAAATGATGATTTAAAAAAAAGAGTAGCTTTGAAAATGAATCTGAGTCTAACTTTTGTCATGTCACAAATGTCTACTGTTGATCACAAGTATGCTTCAGCAAAAATGTGTGCAAGGCTGATGAAAATTCCATCTCTGATACTAACACAACTAAAATATTGTAAAAGCAGACCAATATTTTCTGATCCTAAGAACGCAAACTTGATTCTTTATTCTTTTTGTTTGAAAAGGTGTTACCAGCAACCAGCTCTAAGACCAGTTTCTGTTGTTGTCTTCAGAATATTACAATAAATAATTGCCACTACAATGCTCCAAAACTGGACAGGCAAATGCTTCCACTTCAATCCTCATGAAGAGAACCCCTACCAGTGATATAAAACAAATAATATATATTAACATATATTGTAGCACAGTTCTATAATTTTTTTTTAATAACCCATAAAACACTCAATTTAGAAAATTTCCCCATCAGTTCTTCTAAGAATACAACCGGACAATTTATAACAAGGGTTGACTTGGGAGTATTAATCTTCCTGAAATCAGGATATCTGATTCCAGATGTTAAGTGTTCTTGAAGTTCTTCTTGAATTCTTCTTCTTTACCCCTATAATGGCTTCTCTCGGATGAAAAAAGTTGTTTTTAATTGTTCAAATAAAGGTCTCAATGCTATTTTAAGCTGTTTATGTTCTGGTTGTATCCTAAATATGTGTGTATTTGTTACATATATTCATGTGAATGTGTAAATATATATACATATCACAATACCATGTCATATAGTCCCATATTATTGTTCTTCTATTAAATAAATTGCATACTGTACAATATAAATGATCTGCTTCTATCAGAGGTTTAAGCTGTTTCCAGTTTTTTAATTACAAATGAAGATGTGATTAAATTTCTTTCTCATAAATCTTTATGTCCATCTCTGACTACTTCCTTTAAATAAATTCTTAAATGTGGCCTTGACAAGTCAAAGAGTGTGAACACTTTTAAGAATCTTGACAAATATCACCAAATTGGCCCTCCAGAGAGGGCGTACCAATTAACACTCAAATTAATAATGTATAAGTACATCCACTTTATCCAAAGCTTGACATTATGATTCTTTTTTAATCTTTGCCAATTTGATGGGGAAAGGTAACAACATATATTTTAATTTGTATCTCTTGTTAACAAGTAAGAATGAAAATTTTTTTCATGTTTCTTGGCTATTTGTAATTCATTTCTTATAAATTTCATTTTCATTGTTTTCCATATTTTTCTATGGAGAAATGCCTCTTTTGCCTGTTGGATTATAAAATCTTTTTGTATATAAGAATATTAACTTTTATCTGTCATATATGCTTCAAATATTGCTCCCAATTAGTCAAATATCTTTTTGCTCTGTTTCTGTTGTGTTTTATAATACAGAATTTATTTTTCATTTTTATGTGGTCACTCTAGAAACCAGTGTAGCAAGTAATTAGAGATTTGGACTTTGAAGTAAGAAACCGGATTACAAACCTGGCTTAACCACTTATCAGATGTGTTACCATGGAAAAACTATACTTAATTTCTCTGATATTCAGTTTTCTTATCTGTAAAATATGGATACTACCACATATTACAGAGTTGTTATGAGGATTACATTCATTCATTCATTCATTCAGAGTTTCCCACCAAGTCTGCCAGGCAAATAATAAGCATTCATTAATCCCAGCTGTTACTATTACCATGAATAGATATTTTAATTTTTGACAGCAGTTTTCAAATTTAAGTGTACATAAAAATCACCTAAGACCCTTGTTTTAAAAACAATTAGATCCCTAGGCTTCATTCCCAGAGGTTTTGATCATACAAGTCCAGTACGGGGCCCTAAAGCATGCACTTCTAATAAACATCCTCAGGTGATTCCGACGCAGGCGGTCCAGGAATACGGCTTAAAAAATACCTGTTTATGGATTCTGCCTTTGACGATAAACTTGGAATACCCTTTCTTACCTCAGAGTTAAATAAGTACTGACCTATATTTCTCCTATATTATTATGGGTCCTTTCAAAAATATTTGATCCATCTAAAATATATTTTATTATACAGTCGGCTAATTGTCTCATAACCATCTGTTGAATAATCACACCTTCCCTCTCTGATGTGAAAAACATCTCTACCACTAGGAAACCACTCTAGTTTCCATTACTTTACCATACGCTTGGATAAATGGTAAGGAAAATCCCCTTGATACTTTTTATCTTTCAAAATTTTCTTGCCCATAATTTCACCTGTTTGATTTGCCAAACAATTGTTTTCTGTACTCAATAAATACTGACTTAATGGAGGCAGTGGACTTAACAAATAGAAATTAACTTCATAGTAATTTTTCCAAAGTCTCATTGGGATTTTGCTTGGAATTACATTAAAAATTGGAAATTGGGCTTCCCTGGTGGCACAGTGATTGAGAGTCCGCCTGCTGATGCAGGGGACACGGGTTCGTGCCCCGGTCTGGGAAGATCCAACATGCCGCGGAGCGGCTAGGCCCATGAGCCATGGCCGCTGAGCCTGCGCGTCCGGAGCCTGTGCTCCACAACAGGAGAGGCCGCAGCAGTGGGAGGCCTGGGTACCGCAAAAAAAAAAAAAAAAAAAGTTAGTCTACTACTTTAGTAAATGCTTCTTGGTGATGATTTAAAAAAGAAAAAAAAACTTCCATATCAATTCACTTGTAAAAAAGAAAATGGAAACCCAATCACAAAGAAAATATTCAACATTGGTAAAGTGAAGCCAAACATACCTATAAGTTCAGGCGGGTTTCTTTCATTAAACCGCTCACACAGACGAATAAATGTCTCGGTATTCTCCGTTGTAGGGCATTCGCCATGTCTAGTAATACAAAAACATTTTTTTTTAAGAAGAGGTTACAAATTTCAGCAGAAGGTTTAAATATTAAGGAATCTTAATACATGACTTACCCTTTACACTGAAGTTTTATATATTTGATTCCTTCTTTTTCTATGTCATTTCTGTCATAGAATCTTGAAGTATTTGTCAGGTCCACCAACAAGCCCATTTTAACCTTAAAAAAGAATGAAAGAAAAAAGGACAGATTTACTGGTAACTGAATTTGTACCGAATCGAACTGACTAAATGGCAGTATTCCAGGCCAGTTCATTCAACTACACTAAGGGAGATTTTAGGTTCACTCTGCCAATGAACTAATAACAATGAAAGTATCACTTATCCAAGTCTTATTCAAGACATAGAACTTAAGCACTAAATAAAATAAATTAACCCCCAAACTAATGATGAAACAAGAACATAAGCAAAACAGACTCCACTTCAACATTACAAAAGTGTACCTAAAAAAGCAAACACTGATGTAGTTTTCTGCATCTGTCACTCCACCTATGATTTACTAGACAAGAAGCCAGAACAGGGATATCATCTATCTGAAACACACCCCAACCAAAGCTCCAGGCACACAATAACCCAGCACTCCGAGCAGTCATTACTACAGCACATGTTAGGCAGTTAAATTCTCAAGTGAGTACACAGGGCAAAAAGTGTGTACAGTCAAAATTCCCTTGTAAATCCCTTAAATAATCAATAAAGAATAGTACACATGGCCGTATTTGTGCATCTCATTGAAGACTTACTCCCATTCCTCAGCCAGTTTTTCTTCCTGTATTGGAACAAAAATCATTATTTCTTCTGTTGAGCAGTAACTGAAGTAGTTGGCTTGTGTTAGGGGGCCACAGGTTTGAAAAATCTTGAACAACCAGAACCATATTCAGCCTTGAAATATATGCACACTGGAACTGAGCCAAGTAAAAGAACAGTTAATCCAAACATCTTCCACCTCATTCTGAAGTATATACTCTCTGAGAAGAATGGCAAGAGAAACAACCTGTACTTTTTAAACTGTTATTTTTCTCTCTTTTGTTGTTACTGCTTTTATTGAGTACCTATTGTTGCGTTTGCCTAAAGGAGACTGGTCTACATAAGAATTCAACTCCGGGCTTCCCTCGTGGCCCAGTGGTTGAGAGTCTGCCTGCCGATGCAGGGGACACGGGTTCGAGCCCTGGTCCGGGAAGATCCCACATGCCGCGGAGCAACTAAGCCCATGCGCCACAACTACTGAGCCTGCGCTCTAGAGCCTGCAAGCCACAACTACTGAGCCCGTATGCCACAACTACTGAAGGCCGCGTGCCTAGAGCCTGTGCTCCGCAACAAGAGAAGCCACTGCAATGAGAAGCCCACGTACCACAACAAAGAGTAGCCCCCGCTTGCCACAGCTAGAGAAAGCCCACGCACAGCAACAAAGACCCAATTCATCCCAAAATAAATAAATAAATAAATAAATTTTAAAAAAATAAAAAGCCACCTGTAGAACAAGAAAGGGATAAAGTATGTTAAATCAATATCAAAAATGTTTTGTTTCGGGCTTCCCCGGCGGCGCAGTGGTTGAGAGTCCACCTGCCAATGCAGTGGACACGGGTTCGTACCCCAGTCCGGGAAGATCCCACATGCTGTGGAGCAGCTGGGCCCGTGAGCTATGGCCGCTGAGCCTGTGCATCCGGAGCCTGTGCTCCGCAACGGGAGAGGCCACAACAGTGAGAGGCCCGCGTACCGCAAAAAAAAAAAAAAAATGTTTTGTTTCTTACCTTCAGACTCTTCAGATAATTTGAAAGCATACTGGGATGGAACCGATTTTCTTCAGCAACTTGACTGTCATATCTTGGTCCTAACATTGTCTTCAGAGGTAAAAATCTTCCTAAATAACATGAAGATAGGTAATAATTTTCAATACTGAAAATGTTCCAGGTTAAAACTCTATAATTAGCAATTCTCAAAATCACTTTCTAACAATGTTTTAAATGGAATTTAAAAGAGTATTCATGAAATACTCTCAACCTACACTATATTTTCAAAAGGCACTCCTTGGAACTTTTTAAGACAACATAAATTCTAGATATTGATAATCAAATATAATAGCAAAAGAAAAAATTACCAGTGAATGGAACTTCCACAAAGACTAAGTTCTAAACCACTACATTTAAAAGTTATTGCCTTAAAAAAACTAGAAAACTGATAATGAAGTAAATTAAATCAATTCTTTGAAATTCCTATCATACTCTTTTAATATGAAATTGGAACCTTCTCCATCTTATAAGCTTATCCTACATCTCAGGAGAAGGATCATGCTGAGGAGCATACTAACCAAAAATCACACTCCAAATGTATCAGTGATTCTAATTTCAGCAAAACTGACTGACTTTTGGCCTTTTTTTTTCCTGAATCACCATATAAACACAGGGGAAGTCATCTTTTAAAATCACCTATTTTAGCTGATTTATATTATAAAATCAGTAAGAATATCTACCTAAAACAATATCTAAGTGAAGTCTTAACATCTGTCCAGAGGCTTTAAACAAAATTCATAAAAAGATCATTTTTTTCTATTTTTAGTTTCTACAAAACCAATCAAGATCACCAGTAACCTCCATGTTGCTAAGTCCAATGGTCAACTCTCAGTTCTCAAATAATTGATCATTTTTTAATTCAAGAGGGAGCTCTTGAATCGCTTTTTTCACGTGGCTTCCAGGATACTACATCCTCCTGTTTTCCTCCCCTCTCTCTGTCCTCTCCTTCTCAGCCTGCTTTACTGGCTCCTCTTTATCTCCCTGGCCCCTCTATGTTTTGTCCCAGGGCTCTGTCCTTGCACCTCCTTTCTAACTACATTCACTACCTTGGTGTCTCATCAAGTCTCACAGCTTTAAAAGCCATCGGTGTGTAGGGCTTCCCTGATGGCGCAGTGGTTGAGAGTCCACCTGCCGATGCAGGGGACACGGGTTCGTGCCCCAGTCCGGGAAGATCCCACATGCCGCGGAGCAGCTGGGCCCGTGAGCCATGGCCGCTGAGCCTGCGTGTCCGGAGCCTGTGCTCCGCAACGGGACAGGCCACAGCAGTGAGAGGCCCGCGTACCACAAAAAAAGAAAAAAAAAAGCCATAGGTGTGCTAATGACGGACAAAGTGTATCTCCAGGCCAAACCTCTCCCTTAACTCTAGAATCAAATATCAAACTGCCTACCTGACTTAGTCTCTACTTGATGTCTAAAAGACATCTGAGACTTGATATCCAAATCTGAACTCTCAATCTTCAAACTCCTTTCATGGTCTTCCCCATCTCAGCAAATGGTAACACCATTTTTTTAATAGCTCAGGCCAAAACCTTTGGCGTTATCCTTGACCCCTCCCTTTCTTACACACACCACACCCAATCCATCAGCAAATCCTATCAGATCTCTCTTCAGAATATATCCAGGATCTGACCACTTCTCACCACTTCTACCATCATCTCACCTAGATTATTATGCTTCATTTAGTTTATTTAACAGATATTTAATGAGTGCCTATTATGTTCTAGGTGCACAGACTATATAAGTGAAAAGAAAAAACAAACATAAAAATCCCTGCCCTCATGAAGCCTATATTCTATTAGGTAAAGATAAACCACAAACAATGAACATAATAAATAATAATGGTACATTAGAAGTTTCATCCCACTAGACCTCTCTCCTTCTCACTGTCGTCTCAGAGGTCTGATTCTCTTTCCTCTACATACCCTTAACCTCCGTGCTCCTCCCCAGCTGCTCAGTCACACTCTCCTGAGAAAAAGCCAGACCTCAATAAACCCAACGACCTGATTGATTTCTTTGGGCCTCCACCTACACAGCTCAAGGCTCCTAGAGAAAATCTCAGAGCACAGCAGAAGGGTGACAATATAAATCATAATCATCAGTCTCAAAGGCAATCCTATGTTTCACATCTTTTCCTCATTCATAAAATATACCAAGCTCCCCTACCCCCTTCTCAACTGATGGCTTTGTATTATAGCGTACTGAAAAGAAAAAGTAGAAAGAAGCAACTTTATATGTCTAACACATACCAAACAATGTTTAAAACATTTTACATAGATTTATTCATTTACTCCTAACAGAAACATATGTAACGTTATTATCCCCATTTTACAGATGAGGAAACCGAGGCAAGAGAGATTAAGTAACTTGCCCATTGTCACACATCTAGTAAATGAGAGAACAGTGATCCAAACCCAGGTGATCTGGACGTAGGGTCCATGGAAATAACTGCTATTCAACAATGTCTCTCCACCACCAGGTAGAAACTTGCCTCACCTTTGCAGTTATAAACCTTTCTGTATCTGAGTCCATTTACTCTTTCATCCCCTGTCCTTACTCCCATTAAAGGCAAATCCCCTCCCTTCTGCTCTGGATTCTTTCCATTTTGCACTCACAAGGACCATCAATCAACTCTTCCTCCCTTCCATGTTGCTACCAACTTTTCTAGTATCTTAACATCTCACAGCATCTCATACATCTGGCAACTCCTTCCTTCTTGAAAAATTCTCTTGGCTTCCATATCACCATACTCCTTTAGTTTCTACCACCCACCTAACACCACCCCCAATTTCTAGTCATTCTTTCTCAACTCCTTTGTTCCCTCTACCCAATTTCTTTTGTTTTCTTTTTCTTTTTTTTTAGTTGCAGCACACAGGATCTTTGTTGTGGCACACAGGATCTTTGTTGCGGCACGCGGGATCTTTAGCTGTGGCATGCGAACTCTTAGTTGCGGCATGTGGGATCTAGTTCCCTGACCAGGGATCAAACACGGGGCCCCTGCACTGGGAGCATGGAGTCTTAGCCACTGGACCACCAGGGAAGTCCCTACCCAACTTCTAAAGGGCAAGTTTTGGTAAGGGGGGGTTCCATCCTGGGCCTTGTCTTCTACTCTTTCTACATTCTCTGCCTGAAAGGTCTTTTCCACTGCCATGGCAGAAACAATGCTATCTGTTCATCAAACTCCATTTATTTTCCTCTTTCGTGGCACGCAGGAAGACTACATTTCTCAGCTTCTCTTGTAATTTGGTGAGGGTCATATGACTGGACTCTGACCAACGGGATATGGGCAGGAGTGAGATGTAACACCACCCCAAGAGCACCCACTCCTGCTCTTCCCCTTCCATGGCAACCCTGCAGGTCATATGTTTAAGAGGACCGCATCACAAGATGGGAAGAGCCCAGAGAGTCACCACTTGGAGAAAAGTTGCCCAGGAAAGCTGCATGAAACACAATGCATTGTGATATGAGCAAGAAATAAACATAGTATGTTGACTGGAACCCTTGAGTTTGGGCAGTTGTTTGTCAGAGAAACTAGCATTACTTACCCTGACTAATCAAATACCATGTCTTTAAATATTGTCTTTATGCTGATGATCCTTAAATGTACATCTCCAACTCAAACTTGTTTGAATTCCAAACCATATATCCAACTGTGTACTCAACATATCTACCTGAGCAATCAGGATCTTTTTTTTTTTTAACATCTTTATTGGAGTATAATTGCTTTACAATGGTGTGTTAGTTTCTGCTGTATAACAAAGTGATTCAGCTAGTATACATATACCCCCATATCCCCTCCCTCTTGTGGCTCCCTCCCACCCTCCCGATCCCCCCGGTCTAGGTAGTCACAAAGCACCAAGCTGATCTCCCTGTGCTATGCAGCTGCTTCCCACTAGCTATCTATTTTACATTTGGTAGTGTATATATGTCAATGCTGCTCTGTCACTTCGTCCCAGCTTGCCCTTCCCCCTCCCCGTGTCCTCAAGTCCATTCTCTACATCTGCGCCTTTATTCCTGTCCTGCCCCTAAGTTCATCAGAACCTTTTTTTTTTTAGATTCCATATATATCTGTTAGCATATGGTATTTGCTTTTCTCTTTCTGACTTACTTCCCTCTGTATGACAGACTCTAGGTCCATCCACCTTACTACAAATAACTCAATTTTGTTTCTTTTTATGGCTGAGTAACATTCCATTGTATATATGGGCCACATCTTTTTTATCCATTCATCTGCTGATGGACACATAGCTTGCTTCCGTGTCCTGCCTATTGTAAAGACTGCTGCAATGAACATTGTGGAACATGTCTCTTTTTGAATTATGGTTTTGTCAGGGTATATGCCCAATAGTGGGACTGCTGGGTCATATGGTAGTTCTATTTTTAGTTTTTTAAGGAACCTCCATACTGTTCTCCATAGTGGCTGTATCAATTTACATTCCCACCAACAGTGCAAGAGGGTTCCCTTTTCTCCACACCCTCTCCAGCATTTAAGCAATCAGGATTTTAATACTTCTTCCAACCTGCTTTCCCCCTCAATAAGCCCTAATGGTACCAATCATCCCACTGCATAAGCAGAAACTTGGGACTAAGTTTTGACTCTCTTTATCTCATTCTAAATCCAGCACCAAGTCCCATCTATTTTCCCTCTTTAATATCTCTCAAATCAGCCTACTACTCTTTAACTCTACTTCTAAACCGTCACCATTATCTTTCACTTGAACTACCATGACAAGTTCCTAACTAACCTCCCCACTTTCACCCTTGTCTCTTTCATTAAACACAGCGCAATCAAAGTAAGCTTCTTTAAACTGAAGTCAAATCATCTGACCCCAATGCTTAAGAAATGACAATGGTTTGCCAGTGCACTGTGAAAGTATATAAATATTAAAACCCCTTATCACACCGTAAGCTTATACGATCTGGCTCATACTCTCCACCCTCACATCCATATCCTCACTTTCAGTCTGAAATCTCTCCACCATCATCCTATCCCAACAGAAGACCTTCAAAAAAACAAAAAAACAGGACTTCCCTGGTGGCGCAGTGGTTGAGAGTCCGCCTGCCGATGCAGGGGACACGGGTTCGTGCCCTGGTCCGGGAAGATCCCACATACCGCGGTGCGGCTGGGCCCGTGAGCCATGGCCGCTGAGCCTGCGCATCCGGAGCCTGTGCTCCGCAACGGGAGAGGCCACAATGGTGAGAGGCCCACGTACCGCAAAAAACAAAACAAAACAAAACAAAAAAGCAACACTCACACTCTATCTAGCAAACTTCTATTTATTCATGTTAATTCATATATACCTCCCTCTGGGAAGCCTTCCTGATCCCCTTCTTCTTCCCTAACATCAAGGTTTATTATCTCTCCGAGAAAAAAATAATAATAATAAAAAGAAAAGAAAAAAAGGTTTATTATCTCTAGTATCCCATAATATTCTATAATAGAGTCATTATTGACCTTGTTAAAACAGAACTGTGTTTAAAAATGATGGTTTGCTACTCACATAATTGTGTGCTCTTTAAGGTGGGGGACTATATCTTAATCATCTCCCAAGTCCCAAAAACCAGCACAAAGTATATACAAATATTTGCTAAGTAAAATGTCTTCAAAGTCATCACTATTATCATAAGACTGAATCATATTTATAGTCCCCCAGTTAGTTCCCAGGAGGTTCTTTATACATAGTACATACAAAACAATTTTATGTTGAATAATCAGAAGTTTGTTTTCTTCAAAGTGTTCACCTGAAATCTATCACTCAGAAGCAGGAAAAAAGAATTCTTCAGAAATAAAGCTTGGCCCTATCTCCAGGTACTCACTCTCTCACTAGAAGTCTGGTTTAATTAGAGAAGGTGACTTCAGCGTGGGACAAATTACTATTTATAATTAGCACCGTCTTCTTTCTGATTCAGAAAAATTATGAACTTCTAGTACTAATAAGATTCTTCCTAATGTTTACAATGAGAAAATTTAAGCAGTCATAACACATTTTCCTAAATATGCAAAATATCAAAGAAATTATACAATAAGCATAAATTACTTTTCTAATCAGAACAAAAAAGAGGAAGAAAATAGCAGGTAGAAACTGAGAATGTGAATGATTCCTTACTTTTCTCTAACGCTTGCAAGAATATAGCTAGCATTTCTTATTCTACCACTATAAAACACTGCCAACCCTACATTATCTAAAATACACAATGTGTCATGAACACTTCTAGGACAGAAATGTTAGAGAGATCAAATTTTAAGGGAAATTCAGAAAGACTTATCAAGAATTTTATGCTGTATTCACCTTACTTTCTAGTAAGGATCACAAAGCCAAGCCAAAGAATTGATTACCAGTAAAGATTCAGTTTGGTTGTCAGGAGGCCTGGGGTTCTGTTCAGGGCCCGCAACTGCTCAGATTAGGTGAGCTTAGTGACTCACTGATCACAGTAATTAAGAGTCTATGTTTTGGGGGTCAAAATACTGTAATACAACAAAAAAGGAAAAACTTTTTATTCCTGACCCTTCATCTCCAGGAGAGGGAGAAAAAAAAAGCACACAACTCTATTTCTTACAGAAGTATTAAGCTGCCTGGAGCTTAGCACCTTATCTGCTGCTGTCCGCCCCCAGTCAGTACCACATTTGCCCCATTCATCTAGGAAAAAGTCAGTATTCTGATATTTGTCATTGCCATCTGCAGATTATATTAAAATTCTGATTTTAAAACTGTTTTCCTAATTCCAAATAAAAAATATTCACTGGGACAAGACCTTCTTTATGATTTTGTTTTTCTCACAAATCAGTGCAGCAGGTAACTAATGAAAGGATCCAGGAAACATGCTCCAGGTTAAAAAAGAAGCTAGACATCTAAGTTTAGAGGTTTCTTCATAACTCCATAGAAAAGGCCACATGTAAAAAGAAAGGATTCAACAGTAAGTTAGAGATGTCAAGGGAAAAAACGTCAAAATGTCTGAAGAGTGAGATGAATTGTAATCAATTCATCTGAAGACAGTACAATGACTATCAAGCACAAGTGAAAATCATATAAAAATGGTTAGAACGTAAAAAAAATTATTCATTTTTGTTAAGGAAAACCATTTCCTCACCCCAAGGCTTGCTCAGATTATCTTTTTTTTTTAGATTAGCTTTTATCCATCATTTATATGGCTTTATTAACTGAGAATTTTATATAAAATGTGAAGAAAAGCTGACAAACTAGAAGAACCAGAAAACCTGAATTAAAAAATGACTAGAGAATCTTCTCTTCCAACAACTTAAAATAACTAGGCTGGGACTTCCCTTGTCGTGCAGTAGTTAAGAATCCGCCTGCCAATGCAGGGGACACGGGTTCGAGCCCTGGTCCGGGAGGATCCCACATGCCGCAGAGCAACTAGGCCCATTCACCACAACTACTGAGCCTGTGCTCTGGAGTCCTGGAGCTGCAACTGTTGGGCCCGTGTGCCACAACTGCTAAAGCCCGCACACCTGGAGCCTGTGCTCTGCCACAGGAGAGGCCACCACAATGAGAAGCCCGCATACTGCAAGAAGAATAATCCCCACTAGCCACAACTAGAGAAAGCCCGCGCGCAGCAACGAAGACCCAACGCAGCCAAAAATAAATAAATAAAATTTAAAATAATTAATTAATTAACTAGGCAGACATATTATTGCTGTGTACATAATTAGTAAGTATGCATAGCTCACTACAAAATCCTTTAATTTTGTTTCAAAACACCTTCTAGAAAAAGCATTAAGTTGGAGTTAGTTAAAATTTAAAACTTTAACTCTTCAAAAGAAACTTTTAAGAGAATGAAAAGGCAAGCCACAGATGGGAGAAAAGACTTTTAAAAGCATATATTCAACAAAGGATTTGTATTTACAATACATAAAGAACACTAACAACTCAAAAATAAAATAAACAACCAAATTTTAAAAATCAGCAAAAGATTTGGACACTTTGCAAAAGAAGATATGTGAATTGCCAGGAAGCACATGAAAAGATGCTCAACATCAAACCACAGTAAGATAGTACTAAGCACCTATTAGAATGGGTAAAATTAAAAAGACTGATCAAATCAAGTGTTAGAGAGGATGTGGAGCAAACAGAATTCTCATAATTGATGGCGGGAATGCAAAATGTTATGACTTGGAAAAGAGTCTGGCAGTTTTTTAAAAGGTTAAACTTACACCTACCATGTGATGCATTCCTCTCCTAGAGATTTACACAGGGGAAATGAAAGCATATGTCCTACAAAGAACTGCACATGAATATTCATAGCAAGTTAGTATGCAACAGCCAAAAACTGGAAACAACCCAAAGGACCATCAACAAGTGAATGGACAAACCAATTTAAACTGGTGTACCCATAACAGTGGAATACTACTCGGCAGTAAACAGAGATGGGCTATTGATACGTACAAGCACAGCGTGAAAATCTCAAAAAATAATGCTGAGTTAAAGAAGCCAGAGACCTCCCCCCCCAAAAAGAGTGTGTTTCCATTTATTTTAAAAATTATACAAAATGCAAACTAAATCTATAGTGACAGAAAGCAAATCACTGGTTGCCTGAGGGAGGGAGGGATTACAAAGGGCAGGAGGAAACCTGGAGTGATGATGATTGTGTTTACTATCTTAATTGTGTTTCACAGGGTGTGTGTGTGCGCCTGTGGTCCAAATGTATCAAACTGTACACTTTCAAACTGTACACCTTAAAGTCTGTTGTGTCAAACTCAAAGATGAAAAAGTCCTCAATTAAGAATCATTTAAAAAACAAAACAAAAACCTCCACTCTCAGTGTGGATGAATTTCACCGCTGGGAACTGCCCCTCCCTTTAGCCTTCCTCTCAAAACCGACACTTGTCCCTTCCCCTTCCGAGAACCCTCAAAGGTTTACAAACTCCTGACTAAGCTTCAAAGTATTATTACCCACTGGGTTCTTGGGTTCTCGGCTCCTGCCACACAGAGCTCCTATCTACCGCCCCGTTCGCAATATTTAGCCTTACTGAAGAGTGAGAAGTGCCCCCACTCCCTCCAGTCCAGGTTCCCAAACACTCATCCACGAAGCTTCATCGGACCGAGCACGTCTCGGTCCTGAAACACCACTACCGAAAAGCTGCGCCCCACTCAGCCCACCCCCGGACCCGCCGGTGCGCGGGGACTCGAACACCCCCCGTCCCGGTTACCTGCCACCGGCTGGCCGCGCCGCGGACAGTTTAGCCACCGCGGGGGAATCTTGTTGTGAGCCATGTCTTGGGGCCGTGCACAGCCGCCCCCTCCACCAACTCGCAGCGCCGCCGCCGCCGCCTCCTCCTCGCGCTCCGCTCTGCTCCCGAGGTCGAGGTACCCGAATCCCGGCCGGTGTCCGAACCCCAACAGCCCGGACCCGGTAATGTCAGCACCGTCGCGCCACTTCCATTCAGGCTCAACTCTAAGCGAGCCCACAATGCACCGCTACTTCCGCCCCAAAAGCCCCACCCCCTTCTTTCCGAGGTCAGAGGTGAAGAAAGAGACGCTGGCGGACGGATAGGAAGGAGTTAAGGCCAAGGCGAATGGGAGGGGCGGGTCTTCCCTCGCCCCGCCCCGCCCTGCCCAGACCCAAAGCGCTCTCAGGGCGGCTTTGCACATGCGCAGCTGCCGTAGTATTGGGAACCAGAAGTCGCACTTGTATTCATCTCCCATGGACTGCCGATGGAAACCTCAGAGAGTGAAAGGAAACAAATCCTCTTTCCACACGTAGACTGGTCCGCAGATTCCATAAAGGCATCTGTTTTACTGACGAAGGGGGCCATTCCACCGCCGTCGTAGCTCAAGAACCTGATAGCCCTTTTTCGGCCAAATTTGATGTCCCGGCAGGATCTGCGTTTGATTGGGAATTTGGAAAGTTCTTCCTGACGTGGATTAGGGGAACAAGCTAGAGAAATTCTAAGAGCGAGAGATTGGAGCACCAGGAATGAGGAATTTCTCTTTGTGGGAGTACTTCCGGGGATCCATGAAACATATGAAATTAATCTCAAAACATTTTTTATGAGTTTTGTTTGTACACTTCTGGAGCAAAGTTTTATAGCGTATTTGGGAGTCTCAAAATTACCAACTAAAGTGTGTAATTTGCAAAGGCAGGAATTGCCCAGTGGAGCACCACTACCTGACGGTGTTACTTGCCTTACCAAACAAACGGTCTTTCCCTTCTAGTTGAGCAGGGGCGATTGGGAGTGTTTTCTAAACTATGCTGTAGTAAGACTTTCTGTAGTTAACAGGCTAATTTAGTTAAAGTATTCAATATAAAGCTGGATGCTGGCAAATTAGTTATAATGTAGCAGTTCGGCTTTAACTACCAGTGATGTGTTTGAACTGCAAGAGTGTGAAGTTTGGGAGAATGCATTTTAAACTTACGGGACAGCTCAGCCCCTGAATGCCTGTACCCTCTCAGTAAGATCAGAATTCTCCCTTGAAACAGAGAGGGCCCAATGGCTCTCTCTCTGAGAGAGCCTGAGTTAGGTCACACTCCTGGTCTGTCCTGCCATTACATCTGCTGAGACCTTTTAGTGAAAGTATCACTCCTCTGCTGACAAGACTGTTGCCTTACAAATCAGCAATCTGCCCAAATGATGCCCAATTCTCTTCTCTGCTGGCAGGGGGAAGTTGGTACCAGACCCAGAGTGGTGAAATGTTTGATCCCCCAAATCTCCAAGGATGAAAAAGGTGAGCCTGGTCCTGGAAAAGTATTTCACTTTCCCCTCCTGGGGATGACTCCCCTTGGAGACTGTCCTTCTCACACACTGTGTCCACCTAGGGAGCTCAGTACTAGGCACAGGGAATGCTTCGCAGAGGCTTCATACCACCGATGAGCAGCTGTTAAGGCAGCAGTGTGTGCTTAATTTTTACACCACTATCCAGTTATGCCCTCTTTTTTCTTTTAAAGATTTTTTTTTGATGTGGACCATTTTTAAAGTCTTTATTGAATTTGTTACAATATTGCTTCTGTTTTATGTTTTTGGTTTTTTGGCCGCAAGGCATGTGGGATCTTAGCTCCCCAACCAGGGATCAAACCCGCACCCCCCTGCATTGGAAGGCGAAGTCTTAACCACTGGGCTGCCAGGGAAGTCCCCAGTTATGCCCTCTTTATCCTTAGTGTCAACAGACCCAGAGGACCCTGTGGTTCCCTTCTGCCCACAATAAAGGGCAGAGTAGGACAGTGGCATCCAAGTGAGAGGGCAATTTCTCCCATTTCTCCCTACCAGGAATCCTTTGCCTGATGGGTACTTCTGCCAGTATCACTCCTACTCCCACATCTCTGCTCTCCTTCAAGAAGAAAAATAGATGCCCCCAGAGGAACCAACATGTCTCCTCCCTGGCCTCCTGGAACCACCAACACATTCTCATAAATACGTCTTGGCCTCCTCTTTATTGACTCTTCACAGGTGAATTCTTCCATAGAACATTTATTTTGCCCATAAGGAAAGGTGTGTGTAAGTGTAAAGAAGACTGAATTTTCCCTCTTGACAAAAAGGAAAGAGACTTTCCTTTGCCCAGGGTATTTCCTTGAGAAAGCTTGTATTTGTAAATCCTTCCTCATCACCCTGATATGTATATAAATCTTTTGAACAGCTAAACGAGCCTCTTGCCTGTTTTACAACCCAGGAACTTTTCTTAGGGCCTAGGGAGCCACCTCTTTGTAAACATGAAGGAAGATAGCGCCCCCTGTCTCCCTGTCACCATGGGAATTTAACCTAAAACACCTCATTCCAAGCTGAAAGTCACAGAGATTGAAAAGTTTTGTTTTCCTTTCAGATAATGGCAGTTAGCTAACACGGGCAGCCAAGCCAGTTACCAAGTAAATTTAGGATGAACTATGAAAGACTGTATAATAAACGGTGCTGCCGAAGTCCTCTTACATGGGGACTAGTTATTATTTATCTCGAGAACATGTATGGAATGGATCATATATACTTGGCTGTTTGCAAGGGTGAGTGTTCTCACTTTGCAATCTCATTAGAGGATTGCCTGTGATTTGCATTAGAGTCTGGTTCAGTGTATATTCAATAATAAAACTGGTTTATTTCTTTGCTACATTTGTGGAGTGAACGTTCTCCTCTCTATGTGTGCCTCTGTCCAAATTTCCCCTCTTCATATGAAACCGGTCATATTGGATTAGGGCCCGCCCTAATCCAGTATAAACTCATCAAGATTCCATCTGCAAGACCCTACTTCCAAATAAAGTCACAAGTACAAGGTTAGAAGTTAAACATATCTTTTGGTACAATTCAACCCATAACACCCACTCTTACTTTCAGAGGCACAGTCCAGGCTTGCAGACACACAAGCTGTTTTGAATCCCAGGAATGTGGCTGCTCTACGTCTTCCTTTTTCTGAAGGAAGTTTTTCTGGAAAGTCAGAGACTGAGATAGAGGCCTTAAAAATCACCTTCTACGCCCCTCCCTTTTTTTGTATACTGCTAGTGGAACAAAGCAGGACTCTATAGGGCCTTCCTTGGACAGACCCCTCCCCCCATGTCCTCTGCTGTAGCTGCTTTCTGAAGTACCTAATAACAATATCTGATGCACATTTCCTGAGTTGTTTTACAGATGCTAAAACCTCACCAAGGGAACTCCCTGGCAGTCCAGTGCTTAGGGCTCTGTGCTTCTACTGCAGGGGGCATGGGTTCGATCCCTGGTCAGGGAACTAAGATCCCGCAAGCAGCATGGACAAAAAAATAAAATAAAATAAAACCCCCACTAAATGAAAGAAGTTAACTACCAGAGGACCATGAGCATGTAGCCCCCCAGACCTGCTGGAGTCTGAGGACTGATAATGTTAACCCCTGTGACACCACCCCGTTACCTCACCATCAGCCATTCGGATAATTGTGCACGCAAGCTGATCACACACCCTGCAACTCCTCTCCCTCACCTGGCCTTTAAAAGTGCCTCCTTGAAACCCATCAAGGAGTTTGGGCTTTTTTTTTTTTAAACAACATTTTTTTTTTTTTTTTTTTTACTAATCAGCTCTTTTTTTAAATTTTTTTAAATTAGTTAATTTATTTTTTGGCTGCGTTGCACAGCATGTGGGATCTTAGTTCCCCGACCAGGGATTGAACCCGTGCACCCTGTGGTGGAAGCGTAGGGTCTTAACCACCGGACCACCAGGGAAGTCTGGAGTTTGGGCTTTTTGAGCATTAGCTGCCCCAGACTCCTTGTGTGGTGCCTTACAATAAATGCCACACTTTCCTTCATCACAACCCAGTGTCAGTAGATTGGCTTTCCTGCACATGGGCAAACAGGACCCAAGTTTGGTTCAGTAACACTAGAAGCTACAGGAAATGAGATATCTTGAGCAAACTCAAAATCACCCTATTTTCTTCCTTTCTACCAACAATACTGATCCCACTTGAACGGTTTAAATTCTTCAGTGACACACTTTCAAACCTGCTCTCCAGAGAGGCTCCAAGTATTCCCTCAGTGATCAGACTTCTAAAGACCCAAATTCATATCTGCATATTTTTAAAAGATAAACTGAGGCACATTTTTAAATGTCAAGAGTTTACTTGAGCAAAAATCAATTTCAGTTGAAGTGTGCCAAACCAGAAGTGGTTAGGAGCTCCCCAGGACAGGAGCCAGAGAAAGGACTTATATAGAGAAGGTGCAGAAGCAAAGAAAAGAAAGGATTTGATTGGCTAGAGCTTAAAGCCTCGTTGGCTGTCTGATTAGTTGACCTTAGCGTTTTGGTTTCCTAATCTGGAGGCATTTACAGGGTTTGATTTTGGTTTGTCTCTGTAGGCCTCCTCGGCATGAGAGCCACATCAGCTGAATGGCCTCCTTGTTTAATTAAATTAACAAAATCAATTCCCCAACAAAGTCTCAACATGAAAGACTCCAGTTCCAGGGGTGCAAATATATGCCCAACTCTGAACAGGCCACAAAGCTGTGTGCAAGGATATCACATGTATTTTCTATAAATCAACTCAATCCTGATTCTGAATTCCTTCCTGCTAAATCAGTTGTTTAGAGGAGGAAAAATAATGTTCCCTCTACCCTTCTTGGCTGAGACCTCCTGTGATAAAAGACAAAGAGGAGAAAAATGAACAGAAGTTTATTAACATGTATACCTCACGTGCGGATGCGAGATACCCAGGGAAGCTGAGATGGCTAGCACCTTAAATACTAATATCTTTAGCCAAAGACAAAAGAAAGATGTTGGGGGAACAGAGAGACCAGTTATGGGAAGTTACCAGGAAAAGCACAGTGAAAGGTAAGGTTTGGGGCTTCCCTGGTGGTGCAGTGGTTGGGAGTCCACCTGCCGATGCAGGGGTCACGGGTTCATGCCCCGGTCCGGGAAGATCCCGCGTGCCGCGGAGCAGCTGGGCCCGTGGGCCACGGACGCTGGGCCTGCGCGTCCGGAGCCTGTGCTCCGCGATGGGAGAGGCCGCAGCAATGGGAGGCCCGCGTACCGCAATAAAAAAAAATAAAAAAAAATAAAAAGGTAAGGTTTGTTATGAAGATTTAAGTCTCTGCTTTCTTCACTGATAAGTTTCACATGATTTTAGAGTCATCCCTCTCTTCCTGGTACTGAGAAGGAGACACCCTCACAAATGGAGATTTCCTTTATAAATATGTTTCCCTGACAGAAGGGTAACTTCTACTCTGTTTTCAGAGCTTCTCCTGTGTCTGCCTTTTCTCAAAAAAATAATTCGCTCAAAATAATCTTTATACCAAAGAGACATATCTGGGGGTAGCATACTCTGCTACCCTTTAGTGAGAAGTGCTCGCTCTGGCATTCTTGGGGCTTCCTGACCCCACTTCTGTGCCTGGAATTATATCTTGGTTTCAGGGCCTCTGACAACACATCTCTAAGAAAGAGGTGAAGGGAAAGGCTGCTCTCTTTTTTTGTTTGTTTTGTTTTTTATTTATTTATTTATGGCTGTGTTCGGTCGCGTCTTCATTGCTGTGCGCAGGCTTTCTCTAGTTGCGGTGAGCCGGGGCTACTCTTCGTTGCGGTGCCCGGGCTTCTCATTGCAGTGGCTTCTCTTGTTGCGGGGCTCTAGGAGCACGGTCTTCAGTAGTTGTGGCACGTGGGCTCAGTAGTTGTGGCGCACTGGCTTAGTTGCTCCGCGACATGTGGGATCTTCCTGGACCAGGGCTCGAACCCGTGTCCCCTGAATCAGCAGGCGGATTCTTAACCACTGTGCCACCAAGGAAGCCCCGAAAGGCTGGTCTCTTGTCACTGACCCTCTGTTCCCTTGGCTGACACTGATCCTTGGCATGATTCCCATGGCCCCAGGGGGTCTCTATTGCTCCTCGGCCACATTGTGGGGAAAGGGGATCTTTTGTGAGACTGGAAACCCTACAGCTCAGGCCTTCTGAGTGCACCCATAGGCATTCCTCTCCGAGATGCCCAAACTACAGGGTCTGGAGTAATGTCCAACACCTTTCTTCACTAATCAGACGGTCCCAAAGGAAGGATTAAATAAGTACATGTGGCTGGTGTAGAGGAACAAAGTTTGCCACCCCAAAATGTCTCTTTGGCATATGGGTTACTTCAAGCTGAAAACAATGAGGGCCTGAAAAACTCAGGAAGAAACTTTGAACTTCCCCCTAACTGTCTAAAAAAGAATTTAGGTAGAAAGCCTGTTCCCTAACAGAGCCATCTCCAGAGATATCCACAAAGGGTATGGGCTATATGTGGTGAGGAAAACTCTCTAGAGATCAGGTCCCCTCTGTGTCCCATTATCTCTCCATGGCCCGGGCGAGCATTTATTTACCAAATATTTGCTTTTTTTAATCTTCAAGTCAATTGCCTTTCTCCCCTCTCAAGTCTCAAACCACTACCCCCAACATCTCTTGTCTTTAGCTGAAGATGGTGTTAAGGTTTATTACTGGTTTGGGCCATTTTGGTGAGTTACTCAGTTTTCCTGGGTCTCTCCCATGTAGATCTGTTATTAAACTTTGTTTGATTGTCTCCTGTTAATCTGTCTCGTGCCAATTTAATTCTTAGACCAGCCAGAAAAACCTAGAAGGGTAGAGGAAAATGTCTTCCTCCCCGGCACTGGCTAATGTCTTGAGAAATTAATTTTTTAGTGTTTGATGACATAATGGATACATCACATGAGGGCAGTGATGAAATAAAATTATTTTAAGGCAAGAAAAGGAAAATTTAACGTAAAATTTTCTCTGCCATTTGAACCACTCCCCCTCCCCTTTAGTGGGTATTGTGCACCTGCATTATGCATTAACTGGAAGACACAGGAATGCCTCCTCACCAAAAAAAAAAAAGAAAGCAGTTTCCTCCTGGCACCAGCAAGGTAACTCCTTAGGAGATGACATTCCTTTCTGAATCCTATAAGAGGTCACAATAAGCCGCTGCCTACCTTGTTGGACTATTTAAACATTCATGATGTCACTTTGATGTATAACCCTTTGTCTCAAAAACTTCTATAACTGTGCTTTAACCTCTAACAGGAGAACAGTCCTCAGAGCTTCCTGAAAGACTGTCTCCTGGCTTATAATCCTCAGGTTGACTCGAATAAGGTTTTCTATTTCTTTCTTAGATTATTGACTAATTTTTTCATCAACAGAAGCATCAAAGATGACTCTGGTCTTCCTGTTCCAAATCGGAAACTCTCCAACTTTCCAAGCAGCAACAAGCATCCTAAGCCTATTTTATTTTTAAATCAATTGGATTTATTTTTTAGAACTGTTTTGTGTTTACAGAAAATTGAGCTGAAAATACAGCGTTCTCACAGACCCTTCCTCCCCGCCCCCCAGTTTCCCCACTCTCATCTTGCATTAGTATGGTACATTTGTAAGAATCCTAAGCCTATTGTTTCAAGTATAACAAACAGCATTAAAAATGTGTATGTTGGATCATTTCTCCTCAATAGTGAGAAGTTGGATGTGTTTGTGTTTAAGACATGAAAACCTATTGTAGAATTCCCGATAATTTCCCTGTAACGGAAAATTGAGCCATGTACCATGTTTGCCACTAGATGGAGCAGAACACTAGGAAATGCAGTCCTTCCTGTTTCGGTGGCCAAGAAAGTAGGTCAGTGAGTCAGATTCTTTAATTACATATGTGGGTGCCTATTCCAAAGGTTGAATTTGGCCCAGGTTCACCACTTTCATAATAACAGAAGTCAGCCTAACCTTCAAGATGATTAAATTACAGTGACTAGCAGAGCACCTCTGCAGGGTAGCTTATATAAGCTTCTTCACTGGAAAATAGGAAAGATTAAAAGGAAAAATAACTGTTTTCCAAACATTACTGTCAAGGCATGAAGATTTTCAGAGATATAAATAACAATCTGCTTCTGTGTGCCATAAAAAATTTACTTCTACTGTTTAAATTATGTGGAACATTGTCTGCCTTTTCATTAGAGAATAATAAACCTTTTCATGTGAATTATGCCTTGGACAAAATGTTCAGAGATTTTCTAATTTGTGTTAAACCTCACAGCTCTGTGAGGTAGACATTGCTACCATCTCCATTTCATAGATGAGCAAACAGACTCAGAGAGGTTCAGTAACTTGCCCTAAGACTCACAGCCAGAAGCTGAAGAACCAGGCTGTGAGGTGGTGAGCAATGCTGGAACCGCCAACAGAGTCGGAAAACTTTTCTTTCTAATCCAGGCTCTGCCTCCCATGCCTATTAGACCTTGAGGGGAAAAAATCACCCTTAAAGTCCTGATTTTTTGTTTTTCCATTTGAAAAATTATTAGATGGTCCCTAAGGCAGTCTGCCTTAAAGTTAAATACACTCAATCCCTGGAGATCTTGTTAAAATGCAGGTTCTGGTTCAACTGGGGTGGCCCCGAGAGTCTGCATTTCTGACCAACTCCCCAGGGGATGCCCGGGCTGCTGATTGAAAGAACACACCATGGAGCCTTCCTATTGTGGGCAGATAATTATTAACATCTGCAAGGGATGTCCCAACACTAAGAAACGGGCGAACAATGCTTGCAGTTTGCAATATTCACTGGTAGCTGTCTATTTGAAAGGAACTCTTGCTTGGTATTAATCTATATTTTTTGCATCTAGATTAGTTGGAGCCTATCAGATCCTATTAGGGAATGAAACTGTTTTTCCAGTTATCGGCCACCAACATGTCCTTATCATTTGCTTCTTAGATTAATTGTTTTTTATTGCTGATTAATAGCACACCTGGCATCTCAGATGGAATCACCCCAGATTTCCTAGGTGACATCTGATACGAAGCCAATGTTTTATTTTTATGTCTTTGCAATGCAAAACCATAATCTTTATCTAATTACATGCCTGGACACAGGTAAGGCATCCTGTTCCCCAAATAAATAACCTCTAGATTTCTATACCCTTCCATACTGGAACATTCTTTTATCTCCTTGCATATTCCACGTGCTAGGGAGTTACTAAACCATAGCGTGTGCTTGAGATCCATTTGTCTGAGAGATTTTGTATCTACTCTATGCAGTGCTTTACAATGTATAAAAGCACTTTCACCTATGTTAACTCATTTGATCCTACAAAGACGTGGTGAATTAGATAGGGAAGATACCATTTTCCCCGTTGCAGAGGAAAAGACGAAGCCTCCAGAAAGGTTGTGACAGGCAGGAACACAGCCAGTGTCTCCTGACTAAATGCCAAGTGCCTTCCACTGCACTGCACAGCTCTCCTACTCTACCTCGTGTTCAAAGTGCGTGTGAGTCTGAGCAAGTAGCGTGTGGACGCTGTAGCTAAAGGAAGAGGAAAGAAGGAGGTGGGGTAAGCTTGGCATCACTGTATTAGGAGAAACGAGGAAATAAGAGTAGAACATTGCAGCAGGTTGATGACTAGGAAAAATCTTAAGTTTCCGGTGACATATTTCAAGACTCCAGGTTTGGATTCTACAGACCCATAGCTTTAAAGGTCATTGCCTCACTTCTAGGATGAATATCTTAAATTGGGCCCTAGTTTTAGGATCAGCAAAAGTGCACTCAAGCCTAGTTCATTCGTCCCATTCCATTTTCTACTGAATGCTGACGTGTATGAGGAAATCTAGGGGATGTAAAGATGAAGACACATTCTTGAACCCTAAAAAGCTTCTTGTTTGATAGAGAGGGCTAATTATTTCAATTACTCATGTACTGCTTCATTTCGAAATATGATGTGGCACCTTGCTACGTGCCAAACACTGTCCCAGGTGGAGAACAATGTCAATGAATAAGACAAGGCCCCTGAGGTTTTGTTTTTGCATTTGAAAAATGACGAGATGGCCCCTAAGGCAGTGCACCTTAAATTTAAATGCACTCAATGCCTGGAGATCTTGTTAAAATGCAGTTTCTGATTCAACCAGTCTGGGGTGTGCCTGAGAGTCTGCATTTCCAACCAGCTCCCCCAGTGATGATCACGCTGCTGACTGGAGGACCACACCTTGAAGGCTTCCCTGACCTCAAAGACTTCCCTTGGTCAGTATAGGTTACAGAAAAAGTCAGTACGATACATGCCATGGGGAGGGGGATGGGGGAAGGGTGCTGCCCACGTTTCCATAGAATCACAGAGAAAAGTATCTATCCCAATCTTTTTTTTTTTTTAATATTTATTTATTTATTTGGCTGCACAAGGTCTTAGTTGTAGCATGCGGGATCTAGTTCCCTGACCAGGGATCGAACCCAGGCCCCCTGCGTTGGGAGCGCAGAGTCGTAACCACTGGACCACCAGGGAAGTCCCTCTATCCCAATCTTGAAGAGTCAGGAGAAGCTTCCAAAAGGAAGGGACATTTAAGCTGATCCAAGCTGGGGTGAAGGGGAGAACGTATGTGCACAGGCCTAGAAGCAATGGTGTGTGGTAGGTATTTAACAGCCATCTCTCTAGAGGTAGGCAAGAAGGCCCTAGTTTGTAGAATTTGCCCACTTCCTTGATATAAATACTCCCACCATGACTGACTTTAGGCTACCAACAGGGCATCACCAAACACATAATTGGGAAGAAATGTACACCAAACTCTCACAAGCGGGTACAAACCACTTCAGAGCATCACTGCCTAGAGGTGGAAGTATGATTCTTCTGGGGAACTCCGAGCAGTCCTGTGGGGTGGGAACTCACAGTGTGTGTGGGTGTGGGCAGTGGGCAGCAGGCAGGGGAGAGGAGTGCAGGCAGAAAAGGGAGTGATGGGAGGGAAGGCTACAAATGACCGCATGCCACTTTAAAGAGTTTGGACTTCGTCCCGAGGAAAATCTGGAGTCATCAAATGGTTTTAAGAAGGGAGTGACCTTGTTGAGAGTAATATCTGTAGAGTGATGGAGACAGAAGCCTGACCACAGTGCTCTGGAATGTGAACGAGAACAGAGGGAGCCAGCCTGGGGAGTGGAGACTGTGCACGCAGACAACATCTATACTTACCTGCGAAGCAAAAAAATGCAAGGACGATAGTAGAAACTGTTGGGTAACTTGAAGCCTAAAATCCCTGATTCGGGGATTTTTTTTTTTTTTTGAATATGAAAAAAAAGTGTTTATGTTTAAATGAATACGACAAAGAGCCAGTAGAGAGGAGCAGGGACCACTGATGAAGGGAGGTCTCTGAGGCAGGTAAGGAAGAGACCCCAAGTTCAGATGACCTAGTACAGGATAGAGTAATATAAGGACCATGAGATTAAGCACATTTTATTAATGCTAAAAGAAATTCAAAATAGTGCTCAGAGGGCAAACCCCTCATCTGTTCTATTCAATGCTGCCTCCCCAGCACCTGGAACAACGCCTGGAACGTGGTGGGCGCTCGGCAAGTATTTGCCGAGGGAATTAATGCATGAACAGATGAGAGGAACCACCGATTAGGCACACACTTTGTGCCAGGACTGTGAAAATGATGGTCATCCACGTACTCCCTCGCGCTCTCTCTCTCTCTTTAGCTCCCCAACCAGTGGATCGAGCCTGTGCCCCCAACAGTGAAAGCGCAGAGTCATAACCACTGGACTGCCAGGGAATTCCCGCATGTGCTCTTTAATTCTTACAACTGCTCTACGAGGTGAATGTTTACTTCCACTTTACAGATGAGGAAAGAGAAGTGCAGAGAGATTTAGAAATGAAAGAGTTCAGGATGTGGCACCCCAAAATACATTGCTTTGGTATGTTGATCATTTTGAGCCGAAGGCATTTGAGAAACAGCAGGTGTGAGAGAAGGACTCTCTGATCTACACTTTTCTACCTGAAAACAGAACATAAAATTTCCTAGGAGGAAGTTGCCCGTGCTGTACCAGGAAGAGAACATCCTTGTCCCCAGAGCCGGGGAATCGACATTGAAATGTACAATTGGTCTGTACAAACAAGCTTATTGAAATAACCCTTATGTTCCACAACTTCCCCTCATGTATCTCCTAGTCGCTTCCCCACGACTTACTGCGCCAGCCCAATCCCCTTTGTCTGGTCATTTCTTCAAAAGTTATCATTTCTTTGTCTAAAAGGTATAAAAGCTTCCTGCTCTGGTCACATCTTTGGGTTGTCATTCTCTTGTGAATGTACATGTAAAATCTGATAAAAACGTGTACACTTTTTTCCTGTTATTCTTGTGTCAGTTTAATTCTCAGGCCCAGCTGGAGCTGCTAAGAGAATAGAGAATTTTTTTCCTCCCCTGCGCAAACTTGCCCATGATCACACAGCTAATGAGTGGATGTGGGATTTAATCCAAGTCAGTCTGATTCAAAGCCGTGCTCTTAATAATGATGATGATTTTAAACGCCTGGCTTTTAAACATTCTATCACTTTGCCACTTTAACATATTAGCGAAGTGGGCTGAACTCACTCCAGACCAATTGAATCAGAATTCCTGGAGGTGGGACCCAAGCGTCCATATAGTTTAAAATTTTCTTCAGATGAATCTAATGTGCAGAGAAGGTTGGCCCCTACTTCATTAGCTCATTTCCTAATTTGAGGTTACAGATACTATCTACCTGCCATTTTATTTTGAAGGAAAATTTTTGCAAGTACACCAGACAAAACATTCACCTTATTTTCATCAGGTAAGTAAAGTACCAGGCACACAGTAAAGTGTCCTGTAATTGGAAAGTGTTGGCCGTCATACTAATCCAATACCTTTACAGAGAAATATTAAATATTTGAAGTAAAAATTGAAAATATTTGAGAAAGGAAAAAGAAAACTTGTGATACCTTGCATCAGTCGAATAAGTATAAATAAGCTAATTACAGAGTCAGGAGAACATAGCAGTTGAACATGCAGCGTGTGGTGCCACGAATCCCAGCTCAAATGCTCACTAACTGTGTGACCTTTGGCAAGTTATTTAACCTCTCTGTGCACTAGTTTCCTCTCCTGTAAAATGGAGTTGCTGATAGTACCTACTTCATAGGATTGTTTAGGGAATTAAATAAGTTAATATGTGTAGCCACACGCAGCACAGAAGCATTCTGTGTCGGTCAGGGTTGAAATCGCCTATCTTGTTATCCTACTAGAGTAAGAAAATTTTGTTTGTTTTCTTCCCGCTATATCTCCTGTCCTTAGAACAGAGCCTGTCACAATGTGGCCTTCCGTAAATGCTTATTATAGTTAATTTTTAAATAAGATAATTAAGTAAAATAAATGTCCAGAATGTGTGTATACCACTCAAAAATATTCATTGACTCTAAAGCTAAAAATTTTTAATTTACTCCTAAATCATGTGGACATCATACTTGTAGAGGAACTTGGTAAGCCACTCTAAAATAAAGAAACTGGGGACTTCCCTGGCAATCCAGTGGTTAAGGCGCTGCGTTTCCACTGCAGGGGCACGGGTTCAATCCCTGGTCAGGGAACTAAGGTCCTGCGTACCGCAAGGCACAGCCTAAAATAAAAGAAAGAAACGGATAGCACCATTTAAAAAATATGATTAGATAGTCAAACCTTAACTTTTACATATGTTATCATCCAAATAATATTGGTCGTGGGTTAGAATAAAAATATGCGAAAATGAAAATAGTTGAATATTAAGATTACAGAATTGCAGTGATTTTACCCTTTTTCTCAGTTTCCTTTGTTATTACATCATCGTTTTATACACTATCTGTTTTTCCCTACTGTTATTAAACTGACAACAGCTTCTTCTGCTCTTGAGAAGGAGAAAGAAAAGTCAGGAAATATTCCAACAGTTGAACCGCACTGAATAGTTTAATGCTGCCCTTTTACTGGCTGGAAATTTTTCATGGCATGGCCTAGCACCTCCACTACTTGTGAAAAGGCCATTTAGGGAGCTTCTCTTTTATGAGCAATTCATAACCCTTAGGGAAGTTGGAGCAAAGAAATGTACAATGTGCCTATGAGTCATCCTTCAAATACTTGTATTTTCTTCAATAAGCCTCTGTAATGGGGAAAAAAATATCATTCCATACAAGCTTCTGAGACCCGTTATCACTTTGTAGCTTGAGTAACCCTTGGAGACAAGGCAATCTAGCGGCTAGACAGCCTGGAGACAGCTTCCAGACCAATCAACTCCCTGGAAACAGTTTTTGGACCAATCAACCACCTAGAAACGGTACCTGGACCAATCACCGTTTTCTAAGAACTATTTCTCCTAAAATCTGACAGCACTGCCTTGCAGAGAAATAAAATGTACCTGAACTATTTCTATGCTGACCTCACGTGTCCTAGCCCATCTGGCGGCCTATTTGACAAGTACCTGGAACTCTGTGCCCCTCAATGGAATTCATTCTGTACCGAATAATTTTTTTTAGCCACATCCTTGTGGAATGAAGTAAGGTAAATACATTTCAGAACATATCATTTTGTACATTGTAGTGGTTTTGATGTTATTTTTATGAGTGTTTTCAAATCACACTAGGTGGTTGTCCATGTTGGCTGCACCTTAGAATCACCTGAGGAGTTTTTAAAATTCTGATGCCCAGGCCTCCCCCTAGACCAATTAAATCAGAATTTCTGTCATCAGTATTTGTTAAAGTTCCACAGATGATTCTAGTGTGTGTCTTAAGTTGAAAACAACTGCTTAACTAGATCTTAACTAGATTAAAAGCTCGCCATTTCTTGTATTTTGCTTTATCTCACCCCACGCAGCCTAGTACAATTTTTCTGCCAAAACTAGGCAACCAGTTGATAGTAAAAACACAGGGAGTTACAGACAGGTACCTGGGATTGGGGGTAAGATCAGAATTACGTCATCCTCTGAGCTGAGGAAGGAGTTTGTAAGAGCTTGTTCTTCTGGACTCAGATCCATGTTTGAGGTCCAACTCTATCACCACCCAACTCTCTGTCCTAAAGTAAGTTAATCGTAAAATGGGGAAATAAAAGTATCAATTTGAAAGGGTGTCATAAGGATTATACCGAATAATGTAAGGAAAGCACTTAGCTTGACCCTTGGTACATGTTCCAGGAATAGCAAACTGAGAATAAATGCAAAATGATTGAGATGACCCACTTGCAAAAGTAATCCTTCCTAAGAGCTGATTTGTACAATTCGTGGAGGAGTTGAGAAAGTAACCACAGTCACAGTGTTCAAAATGTATCCTCAGGTCTGCTAGTTAACTAAACAGAAATGGATTCTGATCAACCCTCCTGGAATTTGAACACTTCAAGTGACGTTATAGTAATGGAAGTGTCATTGCCCGCACAGACTATAAAAAAGAAAACACTATAGAGATAGAAAAAAAGAAATGAAAAAAGAGGTAGAGAGAGTGTATGGTGCCTCTCTCTAGCACCGTATGGGAGAAAGAACCTATCTTGCGTGGTGGGTGCATTTTTGACCCAGTTTTGGGAGACTTTCCTGGATTATTGGAATAAGAAATTGTACAGCTACTCCAGCTATAACTTGATTCTCTAGAATCAATAGGCCCTTTTGGAAGCAGAAACTCCCTGGGGAACACCAAGCCTTATCTAATCACAGAGCCTCCTGGATCTGGGAGTTACAACCACAGAGCAGCCGGATCTTTCATCCTCAAGAAATCCCTCTCAAAACTCAAAGTGTAGGAGGGAAAAGTTTCCAAAACTTAACCACATTTACATTTCAGTTTGTTGGGGCAGGAACTTCTCCTTTTGATTAACCTCTGTTAGTCACAATAATAATGCCAGCTCCAGTGTACATCAAGGATTTGATTCCTCCAGCATCTAAAAGAAGCCTTCCACTATTGGCTTATGAGATTTCATTTTTGCAACCTGCCCTTCCACCCAGCTAGGAGTTTCACAAATACATATCATTGGTCATGAGTGAAATTGGAAATTTTTCCTACTACCAACATACAAGGAGGGACTAAACTCATTGTAAAAACAGAAGGCCATTTTTATTATATCATCTAGGAAATAAAGCATTATTTAATGAATTCAAACTATTTTCTGAATGATACCCTTGTGTCCTCAATGTTATTGCAGCCCCTTAACAAGTTTTTCTTTTTTTTTTTTTGCAGTACACGGGCCTCTCACTGTTGTGGCCTCTCCCGTTGCGGAGCACAGGCTCCGGATGCTCAGGCTCAGCGGCCATGGCTCACGGGCCCAGCCACTCTGCAGCATGTGGGATCTTCCCGGACTGGGGCACGAACCCGTGTCCCCTGCATCGGCAGGCGGACTCTCAACCACTGCGCCACCAGGGAAGCCCCCACAAGTTTTTATTAATGAATAATATTCCTGTGTGTGGCTTGAGAAAGCTAGTATAGCAGTCCAGATGCATAATTTATTTCCCAGGACATGGATAGCATAGGGTGAAAATTTCTAATTTGTCGTGCATATATACTACAAATGGGATTATACAATGACAATTTTTTCATACATTGTCTAGTCATTCCAGTCACATTTGTTGACATGACTGTCATTTTTCCCATTGGATTCCCCTGACACCTTTGTTGAAAACTAATTAACTGCAAAAGTGTGAGTCTGCTTCTGGATTCTATTCTATTCCATTTATCTACTTACATCAATATCACTCTGTCTTGATGACTGTAGCTTTTTAGTAATTCTTGACATCTCAAACGTTGTCCTTTTTCAAGCTATTTTAGCTATTCTCTGTCCTTTACAATTTCACATAACCTTTACAGTCAGCTTATAAATTTCTTTTTAAATAATCCTGCCATGATTCTGATTGGGATGGTTTTGACTGTGTACACCAATTTATGGAGGGTTGACATCATCATAATATGAAGGCTTCTAATCATGAGCAATTTCCATTCCGTTTATTTAGATCTTTAATTTCCCTGTATAGTATTTTTCAATATAGATGTTTTGCACATTTTTTGTAAAAGTTGTTCAATCCTGAGTATTATGTTTTCATGCTCTCATAAATGGTATTTTTTTACATTTCACATACGGCCCAGTAGCATAAAATATATCTTGGTGAATGTCCGATGTGCACTTGTAAAGCATGTATACTCTGCAATTGTTGGGTCATCTACATATGTCAACTAGGTCAAGTTGGTAAGAATGTTATTCAAATCTCCTATATCCTTATTGATATTTTTGTCTATTTATTCTATCACATCTCTTCTCAAAAGAGAAGTATTAGAATCTCCAAGTATGACTGCAGATCTACTCCTCTCTTGTCAATTTTTGTTTTCGTATACTTTGATACTCTGTTATTAGGTGATCACACACTTGGGATTGTTATGATTTCTTGATTGATTGACCTTTTGTTATTACAATATCATTCTTTATTCCTGGAAATATTCTTTGTCTTTAAATTCACTTCGCCTCATATATAGAAATACTAGCTTTCTGATGCTTAGTGTTTGCATGGTATAGAGAAATAGTTTAAAAATTAAAGAGGGTAAAAAAATCTATCTATGTCTCTGTATTTAAATGCATCTCTTGTAAACAGCATATAGTTGGGTCTTGCTTTTTATCCAGGCTGACAATCTCCATCTTTTAATTGAAGAGTTCAGTCCTTTTATATTTGGTGTGTTTATGTTATAGGTAGATTTCAGTTTACCATCTTGCTATTGTTTTTTACTTGGTCTTCCTTTGGGTTGAAGTTTTTTGTTTTAGTTTTCTTCTTTCATTTTTTTTTTTTTTCTCTATTCTAGCTTATCTCCTCTTTTGGCTTTTTAGCTAATGTTTTTAAAGTGATTACTAAATATTACAATTACATCCTTAATTCATCACAATCTACCTTGAATTGATATTATACCACTTCATGTATAATGTAAAGGCCTTATAACAGTATATGATAATAATTTTTAGTAAAAGTTGTATCTTTTTTGAAAGTTCAAATTTTTACGTACATATTTATCAAAGCCCATCAAATGGAATACTTAAGATGTTTGCATATCACTGTATATGACTTTTACCACACACACAAAAAGAACCATGAACAAATATTAAACTCTAGATAATGGTATGCATACTGAAGTGTCCAGGGATGAAGTTGACTGATGTCTCCAACTATTTTAACATGCATCAAAAAATAAGATGGACTGGGGACTTCCCTGGTGGTCCAGTGGTAAAGAATCCACCTTCCAATGCAGGGGACAAGGGTTCAATCCCTGGTGGGGGAACTAAGATCCCACATGCTGTGGGACAGCTTAAGCCCGCACGCCTCAATTAGAAAGCCAGCGTGCCGCAAACTACAGAGCCCACGTGCCCTGGAGCCGGCACGCCACAGCTAGAGAGAGAAAACCCGCACGCCACAAATAGAGAGAAGCCCACGCACCGCAACGAAAGATCCCACATGCCTCAACAAAGACCCCACGTGCCACAAGGAAGACCTGACGCAGCCAAAAAAATAAATGAATAAATAAGATGGATTGATGGACAGTGAGGGGAATGCCTAGATGGATAGATATGTGATAAAGCAAAGAGAGCAAAACATTAATGGTAGAATATCGGCGATTCTTTCCATTTTTCTCTTTGTTTGAAAATTTTTGCAATAAAATGTTGGATAAAAATGCCAATCTTTGGGCTTCCGAGGTGGCGCAGTGGTTAAGAATCCACCTGCCATACAGGGGACACGGGTTCGAGCCCTGGTCTGGGAAGATCCCACATGCCACGGAGTAACTAAGCCCGTGCACCACAACTACTGAGCCTGCGCTCTAGACCCGCAAGCCACAACTACTGAGCCCATGCACCATAACTACTGAAGCCCATGCGCCTAGAGCCCGTGTTCCGCAACAAGAGAAGCCACTGCAATGAGAAGCCCACGCACTGCAACCAAGAGTAGCCCCCGCTCGCCGCAACTAGAGAAAAGCCCGCACACAGCAACAAAGACCCAACACAGCCAAAAATAAATAAATAAAATAAATAAATTTATTTTTTAAAAAGCCAATCTTCTAATTTGGCATGAAAATTAAACTTTAATCTATTTTGTAATGTCTATTAATTACACACTGAAACCTTAAGGGTAGAAAATATTTCACACATAAACTGTTCTGGTCATAGCCTTCCACCCTAGCCTAGCCCAGTGAATACTTAACCCTGGTTTTTGGTTTATTTTTCTTAATTTTTAAAAATGTTTTTTAATTTTTAAAAATGTGTATATATATTTTTTTTTTTTTTTTTTTTCTTTTGGCCATGCCACGCAGCTTGCGGGATCTCAGTTCCCCAGCCAAGACTTGAACCTGGGCCCACGGCAGTGAAAGCACTGAGTCCTAACCACTGGACTGCCAGGGAAGTCCCTCCTTGACCTTGTTAATTCCAGACCTGGCTTGAACCCTAAATTCACCACAGTTGCAAGGCCGTACAAGATCTCACCCTTGCCTCTCTTTCCAGTCTCACCTAGCACCCCTCTTCTCACTCTGCACGCCACGCACATGAAATTTTCAGTTCCCTGAACGCCCTGGGATTGATCTTGCCTAAGGCCTCAAAGCCTCCACGTAAACTGTTTCCTTGCCTGGAATGCTGCCCTCCCTAACCCTCTCCTTCTTTTGGAAAAACCATGCTCACCATTTAGGTTTCAACAGAAATATCATTTCCCCAGTAAAGCAATCCCTCCTCTCCCAAAGTAGGTCAGGTTCCTGTCCTGGAGGAACTATGCCGAAAGCACCTCCCAAGGCCTGAAGCCAGCACAGAACCACGGAGTTTCCTGCTCAAAGAAAGCAGGCTGGGACCTTTGTAAGTTGCTCCTAAGCAAGGCATTCCCCTTCTCAGAATGAAGGAGGAGTGTGTATAACACCTAAAAATCCCCAATTAAAAGCTGTTTTGGTTTAGAAATCATGCTTGCTTGCTTTTCATGTTATGTCATAAGGAGAGAAATATGCCCCCTCAGTGCCCTAAATAAGAGAAGAGAGTTGTGATTGGATATTACCCCGGACCAACAAGTTCTACCCTCAAGAAGCAATGAAATGGGCCAGAACACCAGCACCACACACACACGCGCGCACACACACGACAGTAGGACAGTAGTCAGTTAGTTTGTGTAGTAGCTCATCAGCAGTCTGTGAGCTAAACCTCCTTGCTGGCTCCCTTCCGCGCCACTCTGTCCAGTCGCCAGCGGTAGAGCCATCCGTGCATGTGCAAAGCTCCACCTTCAGTCAGAGCTCTAGAAGCAGTGCCTTTATAACAATAGAGATAAACTGGAGTCACAGGGACCAGAGAGCCAGTGAAAGCCTTGGCTTGGTTACTACCTTCTGGTGCCCTGAGTTGTCTGTCTCGTTAGAAGCAAAAGACCTAGAGCCAGACCTGATTCTGATAAGAGAAGGGAAGCAGTTCCAAATTTGACAAAGCCCAGAACAGCCTTCAACTCCATAGCTCCCATCCCCCCTGCACTTCTCTTTGTAAAACAGACTCCGTCCTTTCTTCAGTGTTCCTCTTCCCATCAGAATCTAAGTTCCATGAAGGCAGAAACACGTCTGTCTTGCTCCCTGTGGTATCTCAGCAGGTAGCTCAGAATAAGACCTCTATAAATATTCATTGAAAAAAGGAATCTCTGTCTCTCCTTCATTATAACATCATTCTGTATCTTAATCCTAAATGCCATCTTATTGTATGCATTTTGCACTGCATTCATTCATTTTTTTCTTTCATTTAATCATTTATTTAACTGACATTTATACAACACCCGCTAAGCTCTGAGGAAGCAAGTGTTAGTATTACAGATTCCTTATCTTTAAGAAGCTCATAATCCGTAAGAAGCCCACAGAGGGTAAAGAATCCGCCACCATCTGACACAGAAGTGCCACAACAGAGGGCAGGAAGGGAACGACAGACATGAAAAGTAAAATAGCAATGAGGAACTCTCTCTCCTATCAAATTAGCAAACATAAACATAAAAAAAAAAAAAAAAAAAAAAAAAACAAAAAAAAAAAAAAAAAAAAAAAAAACATAAAAGAGTAACAGTCAATCTCTCCTTGGTCCTTCCTAACAGAATCCCAATTTTTCTTTGGGTGTTCATGCCTCATCTATGCAGTCAGATGACTCAAGAGAAGTTGACTTTATCCTGGGATCCAAAGGCTGATTCCAAATAAACCAAAGATCATAATCCTATTTGGTGGGTGGCCAGTGATTGGTTCAAGAACCAAGCTTGGACTTCCCTGGTGGCCTGCCAATGTAGGGGACATGGGTTCGATCCCCGGTCTGGGAAGATCCCACATGCCATAGAGCAACTAAGCCTGTGCGCCACAGCTACTGAGCCCGCGAGCCACAACTACTGAGTGCATGTGCCGCAACTACTGAAACCCGTGCGCCTAAAGCCCGTGCTCCGCAACAAGAGAAGCCACCTCAATGAGAAGCCTGCGCACCGCAACGAAGAGTAGCCCTCGCTCGCCGCAACTAGAAAGCCGGCACGCAGAAACAAAGACCCAACGCAGCTCAAAACAAATAAATAAATAATTTTAAAAAAAGAAAATACCTCAAGCTTAAGGTTAGAGTTAGATTCCCTCAGGAACAATTCTACGTCCAGGAAAAAGCACATTACCTAAAAATGGCCCAATCAGACTGAAAAGTGGAACTTTATTTCATCATTAGGGTAGCATTTCTCCCCCTCATGAGCAAGGAAGCAGGCTGCCCCAGCCTGTGATGTGAGGGGGCCCTGAGGACGATGTTAGTCCATGCGGGGAATGGGGAGCAACTGCAGATATGAGATAACTACAGAAAAATAGGGTAGAAACTCAAATTATAGCATGCCTGGAGCCTGCCCTACTTCTGTGGTTCCCACTATAGCAGTGATTATCATACATTCCTTATTGTTTAAGACAATCTGAGTTGGTTGTTAACTTGGATCCAAAAGTATCCTAACTGAAAAAGTAAAGGTATTGTGAAACTGTGTAACATAGGAAATGCTGATGCCAATACTACTAGCCCCCCAAAAGTAGACTGCCAAATAATACACACATAGTGATTACAGTGATATTTTTAAATCTATGAGAATAGTTATAAAAATAGTAACAATGATTGTATTTGGATAGATGTACTATTGAGGAATAATTTTTAGATCTCACAATGTTCTATAATACATATATGTTACTGATATAGTGAAAATATATTTGAAGATTTAGTGGAAACATAGAGGAATGAACACCTAACTCTATCTAGAGAAGTTGGAGCAGGCTTTACAAGGAAGTGATGGGAGCTGATGCTGTCAGTAATGTCATTCGCCAGAGGAAAGAGAGAAGCAATTCTAGGTCATACTCACTTCCTTTGTTAGATTCGGGCAGATAAATTAACTCCTACCAGCCTCAGGGTCCTCATTTTAAACTAGGGGTAATATGACCTACCTCACAGTTTTGGTTGGAGATGATGATGGTGATGATGATGATTGATGTTATGTCAGAGGCAGGGTCATGGAAGTGCATGGCTGTAGTGCAATAATGCTCCAATGGTCATAAGGGACTTAGAAGCACTCAAAACTGTAAGAAATCATTTTGGTCAACAAATATATATGCTACCTAGAAAATTACATGATCAATGTCAAATTCGTGAATATATATATGAAAAAATAAGTGCATGGCTGGTTCAGGGAGATTAGAATATTTTAGTATGTTTGGACCACAGGACACATGGCAGACCTGGAGCAGTAGCCAGATCGTGAAGGGCCTTGTATGTCCTACGGGAGATAGAGCTTCCAATAAGCTTGAAGCTTTATCCTGTTTGGGAAAGTGAGATTCAGATATCACTGGAGATTGTTCTTGGATTCCACCTGGGCCCACTGTGGTTGCTTAGAAATGTACTGAGCCTGCTTCACCCCATCCCTAATACTAACCTGAGAAAAGGCAGAGGTAAATATCCCCAGGGCAGGGTACGTTCCTACCGTGAGAAAGTTAATTCATAGTTTGCACCAACAAGCTGTCAGGAACACAGAAAAGCTATTGGCCTCTGAGAACAACTGGCCATTCTGAGAGGGGCTGGGATGGTCTCTTCTCAAAGGACATTGGTCTGGTGGTAGCATCAGCATAGGGTGCCTTTATGGGAACTCAAGGACAAGGAAAGTTTGGCTTTCCCTTGGGGAGGATGCTGCCAAGTCTTGTTTTGTTTTTTGTGTTTTTAAATTTTTTTTATTGAAATATAGTTGATTTACAATGTCGTGTTAGTTTCAGTTGTACAGCACAGTGATTCAATTATATATGCATAAAATATCGATGTATATAATCATATATATTCTATTATATATTATTTATATATATTCTTTTTTAGATTCTTTTCCTTTATAGGTTATTACAAAATATTGAGCATAGTTCCCTGTGCTATACAGTAGGTCCTTGTTGGTTATCTATTTTATATACAGTAATGTATATGTGTTAATCCCAAACTCCTAATTTATCTCTCCCCCCACCCAAGTCTTGTTTTGTGATGCACAACATTTACCAGATTGGAAATTATACCTTTTTGCCTGTGGTGTTTAGAGCATCTTTTCACCAACTCCATCACCCTTTCAACAATCACGTTACTTGCCAAAGAATTTGCTTTTCTCCTGTAGTTTAGTGGTTCTTCCCTCTTGTGGAGCCACAGACATTTTTGAGAATGTAATGAAGGCTACACACCCTCTCCCAAGAAATGGACATATTCACGTCATTTCTCTGCACATCTTCAAAGGGTTCCTGGTCCCTTGTCCATACATCTGCCTAATGTCTGTGGACCATGGGTTAAGGACCTCTGCTGATGAGGATGGTGAGTCTTGGAAGGGTTGTTTAAGAGAGAGAGTGGCCAATTACTCCAGTAGTGCTGTGGAAATGGATGAGGAGGTAGATGGAGTGAAGATGAGACTGCAGGCAGGAACACCACTCATGAGGCCACAGACCTGGACTCCCCTGGCCGTCCAGTGGTTAAGACTCCGAGCTTCCAATGCAGGAGGTGCCGGTACAATCCCTGGTTGGGGAAGTTCCGCATGCTGAACAGTGCGGCTAAAAGTCCACAGGCCTGAACTAGAACAGTGTCAATAGCAAAAGAGAGAAGGTGGCAGCTTGGAGAGGAAGCATATATGGTCTTTGTCGGGAGATATGTGGAGGGTGGGTGAAGAGCACTTGAACGAGAGGATGGGTTTGGGGAATCCTCGCTTACCTTCAGTCACCATGGTTGAAGCTTTGGTATGCCAGTAGAGTCAGTTCTAAGCTGCATAACATTTAGGTCTCCACATGCCCTCTCCCCACAAATACAGCAACCAAAATTTCCAACCTGGCAGAGATTCATGATCTATAATAGTTTGTCTTTTTTTTTTGCGGTACGCGGGCCTCTCACTGTTGTGGCCTCTCCCGTTGCGGAGCACAGGCTCCGGACGCGCAGGCTCAGCGGCCATGGCTCACGGGCCCAGCCGCTCCGCGGCATGTGGAATCTTCCTGGACTGGGACACGAACCCGTGTCCCCTGCATCGGCAGGCGGACTCTCAACCACTGCGCCACCAGGGAAGCCCTATAATAGTTTTTTAAAAATGAAAATAACAGAATAAATTTACTGGAAGTACCCTCCATAATAAATCTCCTGTATCAACTTTAAAAAAACAGAAGCATCATTTTATATTCTAACAGAAATCTATTGTTTTTGATGATGTTAGTTGAAGTAGCCATCTAGAAACGATCAGTTTTCGAAAGAACATAGAATACTTCTACAAAGGTTTATTACCAATATGGATTTCCTTTTTTAACTTAATGACTCACCAGCAAAATCCTTTAGAATTGGAAGGCTCTGTACTTGGTAAGAGTGCCAAAGTTAGTCGCTGATTTATTCCCCTGAGTATAATTTGGAAGAAACCGCTGTGTAAATCTGAATACTGTAAACCTGTAAATCATGAATCTTTTCAAATCTAGTTTCCCTATTAATAGTGCCTAATGCTCGAGAGTAAAATCACTAATGTGGTGGCGGGGAGAATATGGGATCTTTACTGTGCTAAACGTCTGTGCAAAAACGTCTACTGAACCTACATTCAGAGGATCAGCTACAGATTCAGCACAAATGAAAGCAGAGGACCGGGCCCTGGGGCGGGCGGACCTAACTTTTTGACCACTATTACAAGGACTGATGCCTTGAGGTTGGGTAATATTCTTAGAGTTCCAGAATTTATCACAGGAAAGGGACGCTAAAAAGGAAGGTCATTCTTGAGTTAAATGTATTGTTACAGAACGTGCTGAGTGTCGTGAAGGCCATGTGCATGATGCTGATAATGTCTGATGGGGGAATGACTTGATCTAGGAAAGGAGGAACCTTCTCTCTCTTTCTTTTTTTTTTGGAGGAATTCTCTCAGCTATCCATTGCTGCACAACAAACTACTCCAAAATGTAATAACTACAAACAACAATCTTGAAGAAGAGGAGTCTTTTACTTGCTCACAATTTTGTAATTTGGGCTCAGCTGGTCCATTCCCCTACTGGTCTTGTTGGGGGTCACTCACGCGCTGCATGCAGTTGTCACATAGGTTGGGACACAGCTAGGATTCTCTCGTGTGGTCTCTCCATTTGGTGTCTCCAGCCAGGGAATCAGACCTTTGATATGTCAGCCCAAGTCTTCCAAGAGCACAACAGAGGAAGATGCTTTTCTTAAGGGTTAGGCTCGGAACAGGTGCAGCACCATTAGGTGCTGAATTCTGTTGGTTACAGCAGTCACAGTGCCAACCCAGAGTCGAGGGGAAGGGACTGACTACACAAGGGCACGAATACTGGAAGGTGTAATTCATCAGGGGCCACGTAACAAACTACCAGAGTAACACTAGCTAGAGATCTGGAAGGTGAGTAGGAGTTAACTGGGCAAAGAGGATGGAAGACTGTTCCAGGCATGGGAAATGGTACCTGCAAAGCAATTACAGCAGAGGGGCACGAAAGCTTCTCAGTGACTGAAAGAAAATCAGTGTAGCTGGAGTGCAGAAACCCAGGGAGAGTGCTTACAGGCCGGAAAGACCATGCCATGCCATTATACCCCTTAGCTATCCTCTGTGTGCAAGTGGTAAAATCCCAAGGGAAACTGGCTTAAGCAAAAAAAATGAAATCAACAGAAACAAGAGGAAGAGAGGGAGAGAATTTATTAGTTCATGTTCCTGAAAAGGCCAGGTCACACTTCATTCCAAGTATGGCTGTATCCACGGCTCAGACGGTATCACCAGAATTTGTCTACCTCCGTCTCTTAGCTCTGCCTTCCTCTTGGTTGCCTTTGCTCTCAGACAGCTTCTGAAGCTCTAGGCTTATGTCCTCCCAGATTTAAGTCCTATAGAAAAGAGAGCTCCTTTCTCCCTCTGACTGAACAGTCAGCCAATGTTCCAGGATGGTATCAGAATCAGTCTGAGGCCCAATAGGAATCAGATGGCACACTCCAATTAGCATAACTTTAAAAGAATTCATTTACAAGAGGACTATTCAGGGCTGTGCTGGAGCTGGCCCATAGCAACTTATAAAAGCTGACTCAACATTTCCTCCCAACTCCGTGTTCAGTGACTTCACACAGGTAGCTTGAAATGGGCCATGATGGGAATATTTACACCATGGCAATTGGCAAGTGCTACAAATTAAGGCTCTGCCCCACCCCACTGCCACCCCCCACGGCAGCTGCTTACCAGCACATCACTAGACTATTTACAAAGGTGGGAGAGATATAGGGATCCTCCAAGGACCCAGGACTAATAGCAGGAGAGGTCCAAAGGAACAGGGGGAGAGAAAGGTTGCTAGAATCCAGGAGAGAGGAGTGGTGACACCAGTAGTCTAAGGGATATCACAGGAAAGGAGCTGGAGGATAAATATCCCGACCTTATTTTCTGCACCAACGAGGGTAACATCATTTTATAGATTCTGGAAAGAAAACGCTAAAATGACATAATCAGTTGTTAAATCAATTCATATTATTGGAATTTAGAGTATTTAGCTGCCAATTTATTTGCCTAACACCAAAAAGTACGGTGTTGGCTTTAGAAAGTCCCCATCCTTTCCTTGCTGGAAACTCCCATGGCCTGACAGTTCAGGAGCCAGTCCTTTCTTGTCATGAACTTCCTCCTTCCCCTGGTTTCAGATTCACTTCTATATATAAGCATAAGAACTGCCACTGATATGGGAATTTAGTATATAACAAAATGGTGTTTTAAAACATTAGAGAAAAGATAAAGTATTCAATAAATAGCATTGAGGCAATTGTCTAGTCATTTGGAAAAAAAAAAAAAATCAGGTCCCAACTCATACCAAGATCATATGTTAAATGTCCTGAAAACAATCTGTACAATAATTCCCACTTTTCTGTGATCCTTATTCTCTCCATAGTTTCCTTTTGCGATTTTTTTTGAAGCAGATAACTTTGTGTAAAATATATTAAAAAGATTAAAATGTACATAAGAAAAGAAATCATTCCCTTGTGGTAAACAGCACTAAGGCCATCCGTTCTATTCAATCCAAAAGTTTAGTTGATGAGGCTACTTATATGTATAATTCAAAAGCATTCCGAAGGAGACAAATCCAAATGATGAGATTTTTATCTTTCTTCTCTTCAAATTCCATTCAAGGGCACTGTTTATTTTAACGGGGACACGTAAATTTTACAGATGTAAAATTGTAAGAAGCTGTATTTGGAAAACCTGAGTTAGTAGACACCATATTCTAATGTGTTCAGCAATGATTTGTGCCTCTTAGATGTACTTCAGGCCTCTGCTGGCTTGCTTGACCCCTAATCCAGCTCTGCCTGCAGACTTTATATTTTTGGTAGGCATAGCCTCTTGGAGTAATGAATTCTATATTTTAATGTATGCTATATAAAGAGGTATTCCCTCTTATTTTTATTAGAAAGACAGTCAGGCTTCAAGGAATGTTACCTATTTTTATTTTTTCAGATTTGAGAAAATAATCCAGGATTGTTCTTCATGAATTTAAGACTTAACTTTTTTTGCAAATAGAATCTTTTTATTTTTAACCACCATACCTAATTCCTTCTGCCCTTGATCATTTTTAATGTCCTCTCTGGGTCTTTTCTAGCTCTATTATATCTTTGAGACACCAGAACCCTATGAAATATTCATCATATAAAATATTCCAGAGCCAGGCCCTCCTTCACTTACAGTCAGCTCTCTTTTTCTACAACCGTCTCCAGACCTGTTTTCAATCATTCCCCGGACACATCTCCCAGACCTGTGCTTGCCAGGGCCAGAACCTTATTTGAGAGTCCACAACTGGTCCCTCCATTTTGACACGAACTGAATCCAACCAAAACAAAAATCACACTTGAGACCATAATTTTTCCTTCATCAGATATTTATAGGAGTTTTAGGATGTGCCACGCATGGTGCTAGGTATGTAGTCGTGGGGATAGTGGATGTTTTAAAATATTGATAAGAAGCAGCAGACTCCTTGACTTTTCCTTGGCAGAGAGGACCTTACTGAACCGGGTTTTGTCTCTGTCTACTCACTGGTACAGTTTGGTACCCAAGCCTTGGCCCTCCAGAGATAAATACAATTTGAAGAAGGATTTGTTCACACTTGTCACACACACACACACAAAAGCATCAGACCTTAAGAAACACAGAGTCTAATGGGGAAGACATATGAATTAAAAACTATATAGAGACTAGTTATAGATATAGATATAGATATGTAAGTGTTATGGGATTCACCTCATCTCTAGGAAGTTGTGTTCGTTTCCTATTAATGCTGTAGCACGTTAACACACACTTAGTGGCTTAATTCAACACAAATGTATTCTCTTACAGTTCTGGGGGTCAGAAGTCAGAAGTGAGTCTTAAAGGTTAAAATGAATGTGTTTGACAGGCCTGGTTCTTTCTGGAGGCTCCAGAGGAGAATATGTTCCTCGTCACTTCCAGTTTTTCGAGGCTGCCAGCATCCTTTGGCTCATGGCTGCATCACTCCAATCTCTGCTTCCACCATCACACTACCTTCTTCTCCTCTCACTGACTTTCCTGTCTTCCTCTTATAAGGCCCCTTGTGATTACTCAGACCCACCTGGATAATCCAGGACACTCACCCAGCTCAAGATCCTTAACTTAATCACATCTGCAAAGTCCCTTTCCTATGTAAAATAAAACCTAGTTGTTTTTTGGTTTTTTTTTTTTGTTTTTTGGTTTTTTTTGCAGTACGCAGGCCTCTCACTGCTGTGGCCTCTCCCGTTGCGGAGCACAGGCTCCTGACGCACAGGCTCAGCGGCGATGGCTCACGGGCCCAGCCGCTCCGCGGCATGTGGGATCCTCCCAGACCTGGGCACGAACCCGCGTCCCCTGCATCGGCAGGCGGACTCTCAACCACCGCGCCACCAGGGAAGCCCCAAAACCTAGTATTCTTAAATAACTTTCCCAACATCCCAGCTGGCAAGCAGAGGAGTCAGGATTCAAATGAAGGTGTCTGCCCAGAGCCTTTGCTCCGAAGCACTGTGCTGTAAAAGAAATGAAGGAGAAGGGCATTCCAGGACAAGAAAACAGTATATTAAAAGGTCCAGAGGCCTGAAAGAGCACAGAGCCTGCAAGTTATAACTGGGGTGAGGATGTGAAGAGAAGAATGGTGGAAAATAAAGATGGGACGGGGGACAGAGATTCGAGGTGACAGACTCCATGGGGGGTGGGGAGGGTGGAGTTTTTCTTCTGTCAACAATGGTGAATCATTAAAATATTTTACAAAGGAGGATAATCTGATTTGATGGTTGAGAAAGATAACTGGTGGCAGTGTTTTGGAAGAAAATTACAGAGGTGTTAATTTAGCAACAAGGTTATGACAAAGGTCGAGGTAAGAGAGGATGGGAGCCTGCCCTGAAGCCTGGGTGAAGAGGAAGGCGGGTCTGAAGAGTCACGGAAGAGGTAGAATCAACCGGGTTTTGCTGACAATGTCTGTATGGGTGTGAGGGAGGTAAAGCAGGCAGAGTGAAGCATGTCTCAAGTTTCCGGCGTGGCAGCTGAGTGTCACTAAATTGAGATGAGTGGTAGAAGTTTCACATATTAGATGGTATGAAAAGCCCTCTGTTTGGATTGATAAAGTAATTGAGGGCTTTCCACCCTCTGAGAAACTGAACTCTTACGATGCCGGGAGACAACCCTACACAGTAGTCAGCCAGTGACTCTCGGGTCCAACAGCCCTGTCACAGGGTCCCTACATTCTAGCCACCTGGTCTGATCTCATTAGCACAGCCTAATGGAGCTGAAAACAGTGGTGTCAACAAACTAAGCTGCCCACCAAGCACAACATCGTCCAGACCTTGCGTGAACTAAGTAGACATTCTAAGAGGACTTCAGAAAAGAGTAAAAGCTTTTTTCTTTCCCCAGGGTAGGTTGAGGCTCACTGAGGGTATAAGACAAATTGCTCCATGAAACAGTGAGCAGAAGTACAAGCGAGCTTATAGTGAAGTGCTGACTTATGAAGTACATTCCCTTCAGAGGAAAGTGATGTCATTTTTACTCTCTATGGAACAGCTAGGAAAGATGCTAATTTTTATTGAGCATCTCGTGCCAAGCCACCACCTTAAGAAGCATTGTCCCATTTTCCAGAGAAGGTAAAAGAACTTCCCTAAATCACACAGATGCTTAAGGGGCAGAGCCGGGGTGGGAACTTAGGAGAAACCAGCTCAGAGCTGGAGCTCCGGGAAAGCTAGCGGGGCCTGGTGTGGACAGGCCGTCGGCGCAGCAGGGCCGGGAGAATCACATGAGGAAAAGTAGGGAGGCAGGACTTGGCAGTTAATTATTGGTAGTTGGTAATAATTAACTTGGTAGTTAATTATTCCAGAAAGGAGCCCTTCTGACTGGAGACTTTCAGTTCGCCTACTACTGCTGGGTGTTCTAAGCATTTCACTTTGGCAGTAAACATCAAACGTTGTTTACTAACCCAGGCGTACACAGGAGTATGCCTGGAATATTCAGTGACTGCTCACTACCATAAATCATTATTACAAAATAACAGCTGTGAAGAGATCATGAGGCAGCAGCCCCTCCTTTCTACCCTTGGGTCTGAACTACCAACTACAGGCTACTTTCCAAAGTCCCCAGGAACCAGTCCAGCCGCTGAACATTCCAGATATGGAGTTTCATTGGTCACCTTCCAGTTATGTTGTTTTATTGGTGAGAACGATGACTAACCAGCCGGCTGATTTACAAGCAAGTTCCTACTTGTCCTTTCTCCTGGCAGCAAAATCTACTAATGTCTTCTAGCTATTTTCCTACTTCAGTATAAAAAATTGTCACACTCCTGGCAGCAAAGCACATCCAGCCAAGTGACAAGCAAAGGAAGGTTAAGGAGAAGTCCAGCCCAGACACAAGGTGGGCTGGACTTCACCAGGAAGAGCAAGAGCACACACTGGCCAAGAAGTGTTGCAAAGAAGGAATTTTCTAGAGCCTTACGTCAACTGCAGTTATTATCCTGGGCAACGTTACAGTTTCACTTCCGATTTATATTAACCAATACTACAAACACATAATGAGTGGCCTAATTCTTTTCCAGTGGATTTTCCTTTTTTTTTTTTTGGCTGTGTGGCATGTGGGATCTTAGCTCCCCGACCAGGGATTGAACTTGTGCCCCCTGCCGTGGAAGCGCAGAGTCTTAACCACTGGACCACCAGGGAAATCCTTCGATTTTCCTTTTATTAGAGTTATACCCTGGTAGGCTGCTTAAAATAATAACTTAATAAATCAACTCTCAGTACAACTTTAAGCTCAACCCTGAATTAAATTTTCAACTATATCATTACCATATTTAATAAATATGAATTTGGGGTTTTTAAAAATTTTTTGAGGTATACTTTTACATTCCATGGAATTTGCCCACTTTAAGTGTACAATTCAATAACTTTTAGTATATTTACAGAGTTGTGCAACCATCACCACAATAAGAATTCTTATTTGAGGGGTTTCCCTGGTGGTGCAGCGGTTAAGAATCCGCCTGTCAATGCAGGGGACACGGGTTCGAGCCCTGGTCCAGGAAGATCCCACATGCCGCGGAGCAGCTAAGCCCGTGCGCCACAACTACTGAGCCTGTGCTCTAGACCCCGTGAGCCACAACTACCAAGACTGCGTGCTGCAACTACTGAAGCCTGTGCTCCTAGAGCCCGCGCACCACAACAAAGAGTAGCCCTCGCTCGCTGCAACTAGAGAAAGCCCGCACGCAGCAACGAAGACCCAACGCAGCCAAAAATAAAATAAATAAATTTAAAAAGAAAAAGAATTTTCTTTTGGCCACACAGTGTGGCTTGCCTGTAAGATCCCTGACCAGGGATTGAACCCGGGGCCACAGCAGTGGAAGTGCTGAGTCCTAACCTCTGGACCGCCAGGGAAATCCCAAGAATTCATTTCTGAGCTTATTTTTTATTTGAATTTTTCAATAGGTGATCATTTTCAAAAGTAAATGATAAGTGACAGAAAGGTCTGTCACCTAAGTTATTGAATAAACTTTTATTGCGTTTTCCTTGAGTGGCCAGAGGTCTCCCTCACCGCCTTTTCAGACACCTGTGTTTGGAGACAGAGTGTGTCCAGATAATGTGGTTTATTGTTCCAACTCATCCTCTGGTTTGACTGTTACTTGATGTCCCCTGAAGTGAATGACCATTGAGTAGGGAGGAAACTGTGCCCTCTCCTTCCACTGGGCCTCATCATCACACATGGCAACCAGTGACCAAACAACTCCCGATGTCACCAACAAGTGCTTTTGGAGAGCCATAAAATCAGGCATCTTAATGATTCTTGACAGCACCTGTGGGAAGTCCCCTCATGGATCAACAAGGACAGATATTGCTATTGTTGCTTCAACACTGATTCCAATTCCCTTCACCCACCTACATCCGTCACTATTACCTTGAAATGTGAGACAAATCTCTTTCCAGTTTTTTCCTTTCCCACATGGATCTCTATGACCTTGATTTTGGCTTTCTTTACTTCCTTTACGCTTGAAACGGTTATTAATCCTTCCATCAAAGGCATCTTCATTACTGTCTCCTTCTCCCCTCTCTTCACAAACTACCGCTACAGAACATACCAAACGTTTTACTTATGAACGCCTCATACACCGAAATTAAAAACTTGGTCTGTGGAGCTCCAAACTCTAAAGTTCTATACTCAGCATATCCTCTGCTTTATCACACATTGTCATAGATAAACTATCCAAGCTCCCTGTTCAAGGTTACTGTCTCCACTTGGGTACTAGACCCTATGTTCTCTCACCTACTCAACAACATTGTTTCAGAAATTATTCCTATCTTCCCTGCTTAGTCAAATTTTCCTGTCTACTAGATCATTCCCAACAACCTATCAACATGTTCTAAAATATACTCATCTTACACATGACAACATTTACCTCTCAATTTCACATTAATCTCCCTTCTGGCTTCTGCCCTTATCTCTCTGCTTCCCTTCAAACAGAACTTGGAAATGTACATTGTCAGTACATGCTGTCTCCAATTCGTCTCCTCGGAATCTCCTCCAATCATCTTTTCACTCCTTTCGTCATGATCACCTGTGAGGTCCATGTTGTTAAATCCAACAGTCAAACCTGAGTCCGAGGCTTACCTGACCTCTTAGCAGCATTTGCGTGGCTGAACTTTCTCTGCTCCCTGAAACACTTTCTTCCCTGGGCTTCCAAGATTATCCTCTCTCTTACTTCTACTGTCTCACTGGCTACACTTTCTGTCTCCTCTGCTAATTCCTCGTCATCTCCCTGACCTCTATGGATGCAGTGCCTCAGGGATGAATTCCTGGAACATTTTCCCTTCTCTAGATGTACCCCCCAGATGACCTTAGGCAGCCTGTAGCTTTAAATACTATCAATATGCTGCTGATTCCTAAATGTATATACCTCTCCAGCCAGATCTCTCCCTTGAACTCCAGATTCATATACTCAATTGCCCGCTTGATATCGCCAATGTATGTTTCTCAGGCATATTAAATGTATATATCCAAAAGAGAATACCCAATTCCCTATCCCCTAAATCTGCACCTCCTTCAGTTTTCTCCATCTCAGTGAATGGCTTATCAGTTGCTCAGCCAACACCTTTGGTTTCACCTTGATTCCTCTCTTTCTCTCATGTTGAAACTGCACACCCCAGATGGGACTCGAACCCACAGTCTCTGACTTAAGAGGGGACCCGAACCCACAAATCTCCCAGCTGAAATTGCACACCTGGTGTCAGGACTTAATGAAGCTCATGTTCTTTATGTCTCAGCGCAGAAGGAATTCAGCAAGAGGCAAAGTGATAGGCAAGAAGTAGATTTACTGAGAGAGATACACACTCCACAGACAGAGTGTGGGCCATCTCAGAAGGCAAGAGGTCCTGAAATATGGGCTGGTTAGTTTTTATGGGCTGGTAAATTCATAGGCTAATGAGTGGGGGGATTATTCCAACTATTTTGGGGAAGGGGCGGGGATTTCCAGGAACTGGGCCACTGCCCACTTTTTGGCCTTTTATGGTTGGCCTCGAAACTGTCATGGTGCCTGTGGGTGTGTCATTTAGCTAGTGTATTACAATGAGCGAGCGTATAATGAGGAAATCGAATCTTCTGCCTTCTTGGGTCTGATCAGTTCTAATCAGTTTATGTCATATCCTCACCAGCTATGTCATACTTTTTTTTTTTTTTTTTTTTTTTTTTTTTGCGGTACGCGGGCCTCTCACTGCTGTGGCCTCTCCCGTTGCGGAGCACAGGCTCCGGACACGCAGGCTCAGCGGCCTTGGCTCACGGGCCCAGCCGCTCCGCGGCATGTGGGATCTTCCCAGACCGGGGCACGAACCCGTGTCCCCTGCATCGGCAGGCGGACTCTCAACCACTGCGCCACCAGGGAAGCCCCAAAGGCAGTTTTTTAAAGGTAGTGTCCTGTGCCCTTCCCTCCTGTCTCAATATTACCTTGTCAGTCTATTGAGAAATTCTGCTAGCTCTGCCCTCAAAATATATCCAGAATTCCACCACTTCTCACCACCATTATCACGGGCCCCTCCTCTGCTCAACATACCTCCAGCACTGCACTGATTCCTATCTCAGAGAAACATTTCCCACCAGTCTTTACATGAATTACAGGCCCTTCACAATCTTGTCACCCTTATGTCTCTGACTTCATCTTCTATGATTCATCACCTTATTCACTCTGTTCCAGACACACTGGCTTTCTTGCTGTCCCTCAAAGAAACCATACTTACTCCTGCCTCAGGGCCCTTGCACTTGCTGTTTCTTTTGTTTGGACCATTCTTCCCCCATATATCCTCACGACGTGCTCCTTTACTTCCTTGAATTCTCAACTCAAACATTGCTTTATCAGTGAGGCTTTCTTTGACCACTCTTGACTAAACTAGCCAAAACCAAAACCAAAACCTCTACCCCTTTACACTTTCTACCCCGCCTTCCCTGCTTTATTTTTCTCTATAGAACTCATCACCCTCTGGTGTACTACATATGTACTTGTTTATTTTCCATGGTACCACTCTCCTCACTGAAACATAAGCTCCACAAAGCAGGGACTTTGTCTATTTTATTCACTGCTGCATTACCAGAGCCTAGAACAGTGTCTGGCCCACAGAAAGTATTCAACAAATATGTATTGAATGATTAATGAATTGAATAAATATTTACTGACTAGCTACCATGTGCCCTATTTTAGGTGCTGATGATATAACAGTGAACAAAAAAATGACATGGCGCCTGTCCTCAGGCAGCTTATATTTTAGTGATAGAGACAAGCAATAGACAAATGAAAACGATATAAGATGGCCAGTAGGGATACGGGCTATGAAGAAAATAAATCATTTAAAGAAATAGAGTAGTGGGAGTGTCATTTTTGATAGCATGTGAGGGAAATCCTCTCTGAGGAGGTAGCACGTAACAAAAGCCTTGAATAAAGTACAAGAGTGAGCCCTGCAGAGGCCTGGGGAGAGCAGTTCAGGCAGAGAGTCCAGCAGCTTCAGAGCTCCTGAGGCCAGGCCAGCTTGGCATGACCAAGGAAAAGCAAAGCCAACATGTGGGGTGAAGAGAGAGCAGGAGAGGGTGCTGTGGGCAGAGAGGCCGTCAGAGGCCAGGTGGGCACTTGGAATTTTTCTCTGGCAAAATAAGGGAAGCCATTGAGCAGCGCAGTCATAGGATCTGATCCCATTTTAAAGAATCACTCTGGTGCTTAGTGGAGGCTAGACGGTCGAGGGGTGAGACAGGGCAAAGGGAGACCAGTTAGGAGGTTACTGAAGTAGTAGGTGGGAGTTGAGCTTGGGTGGTAGGAATGAAGGTGGGGAAAATGGTCCGATAGGATTTGCTGATGCATTAGGTATGAAATGGGAGACCAAAAAGATTAAAAAGATGACTCCACGGTTCTGGCCTGGGCCACTGGAAGGATGTCATTTACTGAAATATGGAGTTTTCAGGGAGGAACATGTTTGGGGAAGATGGTCTTTAAATCACGATCACCTAAAGAGTGAGATATAGAGAAATGCAAGGCTTGAACACTGGGATGCTAGGGATAATGAGAAGGGGTAGGCAAATAGTCTGAGTCTTAATTGCTAAGAAAAATGCAAGAGAGGTGGGACAGGACAGGGCACTGGAAACCAAGGCGGGGTGGGTGTTCAAGAAAGAGGAAGTGGTCCATTATATCAGATAGTGATAAGGACTGAAAACTGATCATTGGGTTGGGCAATGGGGAAGCCATTGAAAACATAGTTTCAGTAGAGTGGTAGAGGGGTAGAAAGTCTGATTATTTGGGGTTGAAATGGATCTGACAGACTCAGAATCTACTAGTACTGATTACAGGAATTGGGCAAATTCAACCACTCTGCCTGTCAGTTTTCACATCTTCCAGTTTATCTTTCTCATAGATGTTTTATAGTAGTCTCCCCTTATTCGTGCTTTCGTTTTCTGTGGTTTCAGTCACCTGCAGTGACTGAATATGTTTAATATTTAAAAATATTAGATGGAAAATTCCAGAAGTAAACTATAAGTTTCCAAATTACACACCATTGTGAGTATTGTTATGAAATCTCGATCCTTCCTGCCTGGGACGTGAATCATCCTTTTGTCCAGTGTATCCTGACCATTAGTCACTTAGTATCCGTCTGGGTTGTCATTGTCGCAGTATTGCAGTGCTTGTAATCATGTGACCCTTATTTTATTTAATAATGGCCCCAAAGTCCAAGAGTAGTGATGCTGGCAATTCCAATATGCCAAAGAGAAGCCATAAAGTGCTTTCTTTAAGTGAAAAGTTGAAAGTTCTCAACTTTAATAAGGAAAGAAAAAGGTTTGCTGAGTTTGCTAAGATCTACAGTGGGAATGAATCTTCTGTCTATGAAATTGTGAAAGAAAAGTAAAGTTGTGCTAGTTTTACAGTCACACCTCAAACTGCAGAGGTTACGACCACAGTGCATAAGTGCTTAGTTAAGATGGAAAGGTATTAAATTTGTGGGTGGGAGACATAAACAGAAAAGGTGTTCTGATTGGTGGCAACGTGTTGTGCCAGAAAGCAACGAGCCTATAGGAAGACTTGAGCGAGGAACCCCCTGAAACGAGTGACAGCGGCTACTTCCTGTAAGTCAGGGAACACACTTGGGAACAGGTTTGGACAGGGCAAGAGGGAGCTACAAACTACTGGGTGTAAGATACGCTACAAGGATGTATTGTACAACACGGGGAATATAGCCAATATTTTGTAATAACTGTAAAATGGAATATAACCTTTTAAATTGTATAAAAATTTAAATAAACTGCAAAAAAAAAGGAACTGTCATTGTAGAATCCACAAAAATAAAAAATTACTGGAGAGATCAAGTCTGTTGATGAAGAAGCCACTGCCACATTTCCGGCAGAGTTGAAGAAATTGATTAAGGAAAGAGACCACATTCACATAACTTTTATCACAGTTGACCCTTGAACAACATGGGTTTGAAATGTACTTAAATGTGGGGTTTTTTTTTTTCAATAAATACATACTACAGTACAGAATCCACAGATGTGGACACAGAGGGCCCACGGTAAAGTTACAGCAGGTTTTCCACTGTACAGGGGACAGTGCTTCTAACCCCCGAGTTGTTCAAGCTGTATGTATAGTGTTATAACTGTTCTGGTTTATCATTAGTTGTTGTTAATCTCTTACTGTGCCTAGTTCATAAATGAACATTATCATAGGTGTGAATATATAAGAAAACACATAGTATATGTTGGTATATATAGGGTTGAGTTCTATCCATGGTTTCAGGCATTCACTGGGGGTCTTGGAATGACCCAGAGATAAAGGGAGCACTATTGTACATATTAAATAAGAATTCAGAAATTCTTAAGCTATATGCAAAATCAACCCTAATATTTTAGTGTTATCATGTTTAATGATACATATGTTTTTAAAAATGGAAAAGAAACAAATATGTATTAAAGGCTTACTATAAGACAAGCACTTTGCATGTTTGATCTTTTAGTTAATTTTGACTAGCTCAAATATAAACACACTGAAGCGTTGTGGCCTTTTCCTTAAAAAGACCAAATAGAAGTCACACAGGAAATGACTCATTTAATTTTCTGTATGGGATCCTAAACATTTCTCTTTTATTATTATTGAAATAATCGGTGCTGAAAATCTTTCTAAAAGGATTTATGTCTGACTGAAATCTAGACCTTTGATATTCATTTTAGAGAAAGAAAACACCTACTTGATAACATTTTTCAAATAAGACGACTTTGTGGGTTTTTTTCCCTCAAAAAACAAACAAACACAAAAACTAGAGTTTCTTTCCAAGATATATTACCCAATCTAGCTATGTACACGTACCACCCAGTATCAACTTGTATACTTGTTTCTGTGGTTCTGTGGGGTTTGCCCTGTTACTCTGTAATACTGTGTTTTCTAGTTAAAGTCCTTCCTCAGCCTCAGGCCCTCTTCCCTGCCTTTTCTGAGAGGGAGGGCCCCCCAGCCCCTAGGAGATCTACCTTGCCAACCACCCTCTTCAGGGTTCAGAGGCTGTGCTTTCTTTTTTAAAAACAGCCTCTCCCACACAGACCCGGTGACTTCAGAGGTGGGAAATCACCCACGCATGGGCAGACTCTCTGAGTCCAGCCTTGCACAGCTGCACAGTGTAGTGGGAAGGGCACCGGCCTGGATGCCAGGTGATCCAGCTTCTAATTCCAGCCCCAGAGGGGACCTCCGGCGTCTGGGGAGGTGTCCCCAAGTGAAACACATGGGCCAGGAGCCCTGTCAGGTTCTCGCTGTCCCTATTCCTCAGATGACAACGCTAACACATGGAGATGGGAAAAGTATAACGATGGATTCCTCTGAGGCTGTCAGGGGAGAACAGAGTGGATATTGAGGATAATTCATTGATTTCTTTTGGCGAAGAAAATTGTACGTGGTGAATAAAAGTCCACCTACTCGTGTACAGATTCACACTAAGGCAGTCTAGGGAAGAGAAATAGCAGCTTGGTACGAATGAGATTTTTCTTTCCATAAAACCAAATAGTGGAAATTTCAGGCATTTCTCAGAAATGCTAGTGATTAGATTTCTTGAGAGTCATTTTCAAAGCGGTTATATCTCTTAGGCCTGGGATTAGTGGGTAATTTCTATTTCCTCTTTTATCTTTTTATGTGTTCTCTGAATCTTTTACTAATATGTATTAATTCTGTAATCAGAATAGGTATTTATTTTTAAAAAGAAAAAGAAGTAAATGGCTTAACTGTGCTAATGGACGAAAAGAAGAGGGAAGAACCTTAAAAACTAATAATGATGAAACTGACATTTACTGTCATTTATTATCTACTGGGTAGTAACTGGCTCATTTACTTCCTCTCAACTCTGAAGAAGCTATTATTATCCCCATTTTACATACAAGAAAAACAAAGCAGAGGGGGTCAAATAACTCTTCTAAAGTCACAGAGCTGGTAAATGCAGTCACTGGGACTCACTTCACCTAGATGGTCCAACATCAGGGCCTCTTGCCATTTTATCACCCTGCTGTACTGCCTCCTAAATATTCTAAAATAAACTTTAAATAATAAATACATAAATAAATAAATTTTGCTGTGGATAACCAGTTCTGTGCTAGGGTTAGTTGTACAGACAAGCACTGGTCTATGCAGTGTTCAACTGAACAGGGAGGCTGTTACACTGAGGGGGTCCTAATGCCTTAGAGGCGTAAACAGACCCAAACCCGAGCCTATAAATACCTCACGGTGAAGAAAGGCGAAACTCAGGACTGCCAATCACAAACAGCCAAGCAGGTTTTCCCATATAAGGCAAGCACTTAAGCTATAGCCAATCAAATAATTTCCTTGCTTTGCATCCACCTTCTCTCGTAAGTCTTTCCCCTAGCTCCTATTGGTGGAGCGCTCCTAACGACTTCCAGTTTGGCATTGCCTGATCCCAACTGATTTCTGCTCAAATAAACTCTTAAAATGTTTTATATGCCTCCGTTTGTCTTTTAACAGCTGACATCCGGGTCATTTTGTGTAGGTACCTCAAGGAGAGTTGAAAGAAGGTGATTCAAATGGCTTGGGGAATGTTTGGGAACACAGGAGCTGCCTCTCAGCTTTTTAAAATACTTTTTTTCTTTTCTTTTTCTTTTGTTTTTTTGGCTGTGCCGGACAGAGTTCCCCAACCATGGATTGCACCCAGGCCTCAGCTGTGAAAGCCCAGAATCCTAACCACTAGGCCACTAGGGAACTCCTAAAAAATAAATTTTAAAAAAGGCACAATCTATCCATGGGACAAGATTCCATCAGCACAGCAGACAGTCAAGGAGAAACAGTCAGCAAAGCTGTCGAGGAGAAACCACACAGCAGAGGGAGGCCTCATCACCACAATCTCATTTCCTGTAAACAACGCGGTCCCTGTGTCCTGCTCACAGCCAGGAATGGCAGCTCCTTTAGGGCTGGCGAATGTGGGTCTTCTTTCTCCTCTCATCCTCCACCTCCTGACGTTTCAGCCTGCTATCCTCCTGTGGCTGGATCCATTCCACTGCATATCACATTTCAGGGAACTGGATCACAGAAGCGGTTTCAGGCCTCAGAACTGAGGGAAGGCCTCAAGCTCAATAAACATTAGCTGGATGAATAAATAATGCCTATAGGTGTGGTCCTTCTGAATCAGTAATTTCACCTAATATCCCAGGGTGCAGAAGGACACAGGACAGCAAGATACAAGAAAGACTACCTACACTAACCAATCATGTTCTGATTGTGGTGGGGTGGGGTGGAGCTTAGGGGGGCAGCAGCATGGATCACTGGCAACTGCAAATAGGCAAACCTGGATTCAAACCCTGACTTTGCGCCTTGCTTAGCGTAGGACTTCAATTTCTTTTCTTGAGTCTCATTCGATAGGCCTATTTAAAATGCCTGACTTTCAGGGATGCTACAGTTTGGGCATGAGAAGGGAGTCTACTCAGGCTCTTTCTTGGTCCTTGCTTTCATTCCCCCTCCAAAGAGGGGACCGCAATCTGATGGGTTAGGGATTGCGCCACAGGAGAGAGGGGCTCTCTCCCTTTCTTCTTTATCTTGTCTGAAGGTCAGCATGGAAGGAGACCTACCACCCCACCCCTGACACACACACACACACACACACACACACACACACACACACACACACACATTGTTTTTCTCTTAGCCCTCTCTTCTCTTCCTTTTTTTAAAAAAATTTTGTAAAAAATATTTATTTATTTGGCTGTGTTATGTCTTAGTTGAGGCACACAGGATCTTCCGTTGTGGCGCGCTGGCTTCTCTCTAGTTGTGGCATGTGTGGGCTCAGTAGTTGCAGCACGCGAGCTTAGTTGCTCGACCAGGGAGCGAACCCATGTCCCTTGCATTGGAAGGTGGATTCTTAACCGCTGGACCACCAGGGAAGTCTCCTCTCTTCTCTTTCTTGTGTGCATGCTGTAAGTGGTAAGTGGTCAGATCTCTCTCTAATTCTTCATTCCAGGTGGCCTAAGTGGCAGAGAAAATGGTTCCCATTTCCTTCTGGAGAAAAAACCTGTCCAACCTGTTCTCTTTTCCTTCTAGCATCTCTTCGCTTCAACTTCCTGTCTCCCATGTGACCAACTGGTCGTTACATCTGGGTTAAGGCTTAAGGAGAAGGCAGAGTCTAATGGGGTCACTATTGCCGGAGTTCCCTGCCCCAGGATTTCACTTACGAGCCCAGCAACAATAAAAGGTTAACACAGCCAGATCGAAATTTGATCACACATATCTCAGACGTGCAAAGAAAATGTTGGAGATGGAGCTTAAAATCACCAATGAAAGTGTCTCACTCTTCTAATGAAAGATAGTATTATCCCAGGTAACAACTCTCTATCAGAGCTGTTTCTCTCCCTTTTTTCCGTTCCTCCTGGAGACGGTGTCTAGAGGGAAGATGTTACAAAGTTCAGGCACCCCATGATGGCTCTTCCCCTCTGGATTGTCACCAACCTGTGTTGCAAGGATGCTAGTCTGGTCTTGCCCTCAAGCTGCCAATCCTAAGGTCTGCTCTCCTGGCTCTGCTCCTTCCCCCACTCCCCTGGCTGGCAGGAACTTTTCTTGCATCATATCTGCCTCCTCACCAAGAAGAAATCTATAAACACCTACTTCCCAGAACTGTACTAGCAGAATGGCTCCTGGGGAAACATAATTTATGGGATAGAAGAAAACACATACATACACCGCACATACATAATCTTTGTCACATTGCTTTCCTTTATCATTGTCTGTTGTCTGAATATGACCTTTGGGAATCTTGTAGGGAAAGAAACCTGGAATTTGGGATTATTCCCCAAACTTCATGAAATCAAGCTCTTACAAATAATTTCTAGTATTATTTCTACATATGGCTCGATTTCCCATTATACTCTTTTTTATGTTCTCCCTATATACCCCCAGTAGAACATTCAGGGATTTTCTGTTTTGCTTGCTACTGTAACTGCAGCATCTAAAATAGCACATGGGGCTTCCCTGGTGTCGCAGTGGTTGAGAGTCCACCTGCCGATGCAGGGGAGACGGGTTCGTGCCCCGGTCCGGGAACATCCCACATGCCGCGGAGCGGCTGGGCCCGTGAGCCATGGCCGCTGAGCCTGTGCATCCGGAGCCTGTGCTCCGCAATGGGAGAGGCCACAGCAGTGAGAGGCCCGCATACCGCAAAAATTTTTTAAATTAAAAAAATAATAATAATAAAATAAAATAAAATAGCACATGGCACAGGATAGGTGCTCAATAAATATTTGTTGAATGACTGAATGGTCCATCACATCTTCTCTGTGTGGATTTATTCAGTCCAACTCTCAGGGCAATCTTACTTCCCTTCTCTCCGGGTCTTTGCAGAGTGGCACCCAGGAGCTTGCGTGCTGCCCAGGGCAATCACCAGCTTGGGGGTGGTAGTTGAAGCAGTGGGTCTTGGTGAGGTTCCTCGGGAAGAGCAAAAAAGAACGCACATGGGGGCCGAGATTGGCCCTAGAGCAGCAGTTCTCAAACTTTTAAATCTCAGAACCCCTCTACACTTTTAAAAATTGTTGAGGACTCCACGCAGCTCTCCTTACATGGGTTATGTCAATATTACTTGTATTAAAATTAACACAAAAAATTTGAAATATTTATTAATTTATTTAAAATGAAAATACTCCATGTTAGCATAAATAATATTTTTATTTAAAACAGCTATTTTTTCTTTTTTTCCTTTTTTTGTTGAAGTATAGTTGATTTACAATATTGTGTTACTTTCAGGTGTACAGCACAGTGATTCATATATATATATACACACATAGCATAGTTCCCTGTGTTATACGGTAGGTCCTTGTTGATTATTTTATATACAGTAGTATGTATAAAGCACAGCTATATTTCCAAAAGAAAAGTTACCGAGAAGAGTGGCATTTACTTTTTTTGCAAGTCTCTTGTGTCTGGCTTAATAGAAGGCAGCTGGATTCTCAAATCTGCTCCTCTGTTCAATCTGTTGCGATATGTTTTGGTTGAAATCTGGCCTCACACTGACATGTAGCTAGGAAAGGGAAGATCTTGGGGACTTCAGGGGTTTCTGACCTCATTCTGAAAACTGCTGTCCTAAAGGGACAGTTGCTGCAGCCATAATGACCGTCTCTGTCACAGAGCCCCAGCCCTCCAGAAACTCTAGATCCTGCTGTAAAAACAGAATCCCCCTTTCTCACCTTCCCTGCCTCCCGTTTCTTGACTTAGGATTGCACAATTCTTCAGTCATGTGTAAGACAGCTGGCAGCCTGGAGCAGGAAAGTTAGCTAAGATGTAAGTTCCTGAGGGAGGGTTCTGGTCTTGGAAGAAGGGCGTGGACTAGACATCCTAGAAAGGGGGTGAGGGAAAGAAAACATACCATCCTTCTTCAGCGAGAAAGGAAGTTCAGGCACATTTATGAACAAAGATGACTCAGTGCCTGGGCTGAAAGAAGGAAACAAAATGAAGCCCAACCTGCTGGGCATATGTGGAAGGAGCCGGTTCTCAGAAGGGAAGGAACTGGTGTTATAACATAATTGTCTTTCTACCTCTGTAGTATCCTCCTGGGCCTGGCTGGCAGGCTGGCTCTCAACCACTGCGCCACCAGGGAAGCCCCTGACTTTTAACTTTTGATCACTTAAAAATCATTAACTCACACAAATCAGGTCATTGTCCTGCTATCATTATTTCATTTTTAAATTTACTTTTATTTTATTTACTAGATTGCATTTAGCTCCACTTCTCACTGTGGACAGTTCCCTGAAAACACAAAAATATCAAAGATCCTGGTTTTCTTGATTGCTGGTGTCATTTTTTGACTTACCTATTTATAGTGTAATAATTTTGAAAAACTAAATTTTCTAAACCAAACATGGATAGGTGGTTAAAAACAGAAAGTTTGAAGTATGATCTCAAAACAGGTAAAAGAAGAAAAGGCAAAAAAGAAAAGGGGGGAGCAGGGGGAACCAGAATAACCTAAAATCACAAAAGGTTGAAATAGACATGTCATTTCTTGTCCCTGGGGCACCCCGAGATGAATTTTTTTTTTTTCTTTTTTTTTTTTTTTTTTTTTTTTTTTTTTGCGGTACACGGGCCTCTCACTGTTGTGGCCCCTCCCGTTGCGGAGCACAGGCTCCGGACGCGCAGGCCCAGCGGCCATGGCTCACGGGCCCAGCCGCTCCGCGGCATGTGGGATCTTCCCCGACCGGGGCACGAACCCATGTCCCCTGCATCGGCAGGCGGACTCTCAACCACTGCGCCACCAGGGAAGCCCCCGAGATGAATTTGATAGGAAAGTAGATGACAAACAGCACTTGTACAGCTATAACTACTGAATCATTAGGAAGGAACATAGGCTATTCTTAGATGCTCATTAAAATATGGGTTTAACCTGCAGTGAGTGTGCACAAACAAGGACCTTGATTTTTTTCTGTTTGAGAATACCCTGACCAAAAAATGGCAAGAGATTTTGCTTCTGCAATCATATTTAAAAACCAATAATGGGGCTTCCCTGGTGGCGCAGTGGTTGAGAGTCCGCCTGCCGATGCAGGGGACACGGGTTCGTGCCCCGGTCCGGGAAGATCCCACATGCCACGGAGCGGCTGGGCCCGTGAGCCGTGGCCGCTGAGCCTGCACGTCTGGAGCCTGTGGTCCACAATGGGAGAGGCCACAACAGTGAGAGGCCTGCATACCGCCAAAAAAAAAACAATAATGTATACCTGATAAGGGCCTAGTATCTGAATATATAAAGAATACTTACAACTCAACAACAAAAAGTCTTATTTAAAAATGGGCAAAGGACTTAAATAGACATCCAAAGAAGACATGTAAATGACTAATAAGCACATGAAAAGATGCTCAACATCATCAGTCCTTCGGAAATGCAAATCAAAACCACACCCACTAGGATGGATATAATCACAAAAACAAACAAATAAACAAACAAAAACCCAGAAAACAAGTGCTGGTGAAAATGGAAATTGGGAAATGGAAAACAGAAATTGGAAGACTCTTTCATCGCTAGTGGGAATGTAAAATGGTTCATCCCCTGTGGCAAACAGTTTGGTGGTTCTCCAATAAACGTATGATTGCCATGTAACTCAGCAAACCCACTCCTGGGTATATACCCCAAAGAACTGAAAACAGGTGCTCAAACAAAAACTTGTACACAAATGTTCATAGCAGAACTATTCACAATAGCCAAAAGATGGAAACAACCCAGATGTCCATCAACTGATGGCTCGATAAACAAGATGTGGTATATCCATACAATGGAATAGTATTTGGCTTTAAAAGGGGATAAAATACTTATAGATGCTACAACATGGATAAACCTTGAAAATACTATGTTCAGTGAAAAAAAAGGCAGAAACAAAAGGCCACATTTATATGAAACGTTCAGAAAAAGCAAGTCCATAGAAGCAGAAAGCAGATTGGTGATTACCAGAGATGACGGGAGGGGAAATGAAGAGTGGCTGCTTAATGGGTGAGGAGTTTTCTTCCAAGGTGATAAAAATGTTCTGGACCTAGACAATGGTGATGGTTGCACAACACTGTGACTGTACTAAATGTCACTGAATTGTATACTTTAAAATGGTTAAAGTGGTAAATTTTGTGTTATGTATATTTTACCACAATTTAAAAAATAATGCAAACTTTCAAGGAAAAACATATAATTTTTTTTTTTTTTTTGCGGTACGCGGGCCTCTCACTGCTGTGGCCTCTCCCGTTGCGGAGCGCAGGCTCCGGATGTGCAGGCTCAGCCGCCATGGCTCACGGGCACAGCCACTCCGCGGCATGTGGGATCTTCCCGGACCGGGGCACGAACCCGTGTCCCCTGCATCGGTAGGCGGACTCTCAACCACTGCGCCACCAGGGAAGCCCCATATTACTTTTTTTGAGACTTAAAAGCCACAGGAGAAATCTATTTAGTAGAAAGGACAAACAAATTACAAATTGCTTGAAGACCCCCAGAAAATTGATTGGGCCAAGAGTGAATAGCAAATACAGCAGGCTGGGTCACTCCAAGCCCTTTCTTGGGAATTTGGAAGAGGAATTCCCATGGCTGACTTGGCCACTGGACAGGAGAGCAGTACTCTGTGAGTTACTAGGCTGTGTTGATGCTTGGTTAGTTTTCCATAGATTCCTTGAGCTTGGCATTCTTAGAGTAATCCTGTTTTGCTTGAGTTAGCTTGTATGGTTTCTTTTCCTTGAAACCAAACATCTGGGACTTCCCTGGCTGCGCAGTGTTGGGAATCCCCCTGCCAATGCAGGGGACATGTGTTCAATCCCTCGTCCAGGAAGATCCCACATGCTGCGGAGCAACTAAGCCCGTGTGCTACAACTACGGAGCCTGCGCTCTAGAGCCCGAGAGCCACAACTACTGAGCCCGTGTGCCACAACTACTGAAGCCTGCTCACCTAGAGCCTGTGCTCTGCCACGAGAAGCCACCGCAATGAGAAGCCCAAGAACCACAAAGAAGAGTAGCCCCCGCTCACCACAACTAGAGAAAGCCCACGCAGCAACGAAGACCCAACGCAGCCAAAAATAAATTAATTAATTTAGTTTTGTATTTTAAAAAAATAGAAAGAAAGAAACCAAACATCTAATCCTATATATAAGACATTTAGTAATTAGCTATTTTAGGACATTTAGGTAATGTAATACTACCAATTATACTAGGTTCCTATTTCTGCCCTAATAAATTATCACAAATTTAGTGGCTTAAATCAACAGAAATTTATTCTCTCAGAGTTCTGGAGGCCAGAAGTCCAAAAGACAGGGTCAGGCTCCCTTTGGACATTTGTCGTTGCATTTAGGACCCACCCAGATAATCCAGGATGATGTCTGCATCTCTAGATCTGTAACAATAACATCTGTAAAGACCCTTATTCCATATAAGGTAAGATTTACAGGTTCTAGGGAATAGGATATGGATATATCTTTGGAGGGCATCATCCAACCCACTACACCCGTATATAATGTAATATATAATAAAATAACGTCACAGTGAAAGATATGCCCATTTTGAAGCCTGCTGATACATGTTGGCAATATGTATCAGTGTCTAATATTCCTGACATTGCTCAAAATGTTTTTTGGAACTTTTCATTTGACATTGCCCTTAGAAATTGAGTCAGATTCTTTAGAAAATAATAATGGCTATGATAGAATCACCAATATTTGTACAGTGTAACAAGCACTTTCACATCCTTGGGACCTCATAATGACCCTGTAATAATGTAGGTAGATCCAACCAGTGGAAGCATTTTGTTTGCTTCTGGCCAAACTCAGTGCCTTATTTTCTTAAATATCAAACTTTGGAGCAAACGCAGGAATGAGAAGGACAATTGACATTGGACAAACTAAATTTTGGAAAAACCCAAGTCCTTCTAAACTTTCTTTTCTCCTTGCTCCATATCATATCAGTAACGCAAATCCTGTCAGCTCCACCTGGAGTATTTCTCATATATCAAATCCCTTCTACTCCCACCGAAGGTGCCTTAGTTCCCTCGGACTAAAGGAAATACTTTAACTGATATTTTAATAGCCAGATGAGATGCTGCTGACTCATGGGTCATTGAATAAAGCCAATTAGACCTTCAAATTTATTCAGTTGATTTTTGGTTTTTAAAACACCAAATAGCAGGAGATTGGGCTTGACATATATACACTAATATGTATAAAATGGATAACTAATAAGAACCTGCTGTATAAAAAAGTAAATAAAATTTTAAAATTTAAAAAGAAAACACCAAATAGCAATAGAATACAATTAAAATACTTATCAATTAAAATATTTTCTAAGTAGTCTTCTTGCCTTTCAGTTTTGGGTGTCTTGGCTCTCTTTTTTTTTTCGGCCCTCTCAAACCCCTCCAAAATATACTCTCCCACATGTAGCACCTCTACTCCCCCACCTTCTAGGGGTACCCACAGCACAGACAATGAATTCAAAATTCTTCAGCAGAGCCCTGAGTGCCCCTTTCAGTTCACCTCCATCTAAATTTCCAATTTCTCTGGATTATTTTGTTTCCTACCCATGCTTGCCCTGCATACTCATGCCTCTGTGCTTTTGCTTTAATATCGAAATCCTGTAGGTTTACTTTAAAAAAAAAAAGCTATTTCTTTAAAATAAGTATAAGGCCTGAAATGAAATCAGCCTTACTCTACCCACCCTTTGCTTCCTGTCCACGCTTCCTCCGGGCATCTCCCCCCAACCTTCTAACACTCTTATCCGTTCTTTTAGTATTAACCTTCATATTTTAAAATAAAATGCCAATAATGATATATTTGTTTTTTTGGTTGAATATAAACTGATAACTTTCTACTACAAAGAAGAGGTTTTCGCTCTGTTATCACCCAGATCCCAACTATACTTACACATATACATATATACATATACTCTCCTTCCCCATCCTCCCAATATAGCTATAAGTATGGATTCTGTTGCTATTTGGTGTGTTAAAAAACAAAAGTCAACTGAATAAGTCTGAAGGTCTAATTGGCTTTATTAAATGACTCTGAGTCGGGCAGTGTCTCTTCTGGCAAGCAGAGAGGAGTTGTGCAAAATGGAAGGTTTCTATAGCAGAAAGAGGGTTGGACAAGGAAATTACAAGAGCAGATTATTTCAGGGAAGGTCACCTTCCCTAAGGGGAAGGCAGGGGGTTTTAGGCAGATTACCTCCCTAGTGCCAACCAGGAAATTTCAGACTTAGTGGTTTTGAAACCTTCCAGGAGAGGCTAAAACAGCAATTATTGAATAGGTTAGGTATTAAGTCTTGGTGTGACTTAGCACAGTGACTGCTGTTTGGGGCCTGTTGTTTCTTTTTAACAGGCGTTGACATGTAACCAGTTTTACTATAAATATATTCTCTTTCTTGGGCTTTTTCCTCTTCTTTGGAATCAATAATTGCCTTGCTCTTTCCTAGACTTTATTTTCCTTGCTTCATTTTCCATTTACCCAGCATTCATTGGTCCCCAAGCTCTCTGCCAAAGGTGTACATCTCTTCTCAGTTCCTTCAGACATATTGAGGATTCTATCAATTTCATCTTTTTCTTGGAACTCCTCCCCTCCCCCCAGAGTCATCCAGCTTCCTGCTGCAGGCTGAGCTGGTTGCCCTCTAGGCCACAGTACAGCTATTGTCCTGAGCTCACCTTTCACCCATATCCTGAAAATTCCTTCTACTCCTCTCCTGTGGGCTCTCATGTTTCCTAGTTCCCATGTCTTCCTCTTTCTTGGTTTACTCTCTTTAATGAAGTGCCTCTTCTAGTAGCTTCCTGAGGGGAAAAAAATGCATGGGAGAAATTTCATGAGTTGTTTTGTATTTGAAAGATTTTTATTGTGACCTTAGGTTTGATTGATAGTTTGAGAGGTATCTTAGTTCAGGTTGCTATAACCAAGTACCATAGACCGGGTGGCTTATAAATAAATAACAGAAGTTTATTTCTAACAGTTCTGGAGGCTGGAAGTCCAATCAATATCAGGGTGCCAGCCTGGCTGGGTTCTAGGGAAAGCCCTCTTCTGAGTTACAGACTGCAGACTTTTCATTGTATCCTCACCTGGTAGAGAGCAAAGAGAAGGAAGCAAGCTCTCTCAGAACAGTTACAAGGGCACTAATCCCATTCACGAGAGCTCCACGCTCATGACCGAATCACCCCCCAAAGGCCCCAATTCTTAATATCATCAGGGAAGTAGGGTGTTAACATATGAATTTTGGAGGGACACAAACAGTAGGAAACAGACTTCTGAGTTGTAATTCATTTACCCTTGGAATTGAAGTCATTGTTCCATTGTCTTCTAGCTTCAAGCTGATATTTCAGATACTATTCTAATCTTGTTGCTTTGTATGTGACCTGTTTTTCCCTTAGAAAGAATTTAATAATCATGCCTTTTTTTTTCTTCATGTAGGCCTATTTTCATCCATTATACTGAGCACTCAGTGGGCCATTTCAACCTGCACACTCATGTTCTCTAGTTCTCAGAAATTTGTGTGGTTTATTTGTTAATTTCCTTCTCTCCATTTGCCTTGTTTTATCTTTCTGGAATTCTTATTTGGAATACTGGGCCTCCTGGAATACTGGCCTCTAACTCTCTTTTATTTTCTATTTTTCAGACTCTTCAAATTTAGATTTTACTTTCTGGGAGATTGCCTTAAATTTACCTTTTATTTTTTTCAACTGGAATTTTTATTTTTGCCATGGTATTTTACACTTTCAATAGCTCTTTTAAAATTCTATTTCCTTGGGACTTCCCTGGTGGTGTGGTGCAGTGGTTAAGAATCTGCCTGCCAATGCAGAGGACACGGGTTCGAGCCCTCGTCTGGGAAGATCCCACATGCAGTGGAGCAGCTAAGCTCGTGCACCACAACTACTGAACCTGCACTCTAGAGCCTGTGCGCCACAACTACTGAGCCTGTGCTCTAGAGCCCGTGCGCCATAACTACTGAGGCCACGTGCCACAACTACTGAAGCCCGTGTGCCTAGAGCCCGTGCTCCACAACAAAGAGAAGCAACAGCAATGAGAAGCACGTGCACCGCAACAAAGAGTAGCCCCTGCTCGACGCAAATAGAGAAAGCCCACGCGGAGCAACGAAGACCCAACGCAGCCAAAAATAAATAAATTTATTTTTTAAAAATTCTATTTCCTTTTTATAGCATCTTGTTTTTGTTTCATGGGTGTACTATACTCCTAACACTCTGAGGCTATTAATTAGAGGGGCTTTTTAAAACTTTCTCCTACTCTCTCTGTGTCCTGCAAGTTCCTTTTATTCCTGTTTGTTTGTCTGGTGATCCTTGCCTGACTGCTTACACTTTAGGGTACAGAAATAAGAAGCTGATGGTAAACTCTCTGTGCATGGCATGTATTATTGGCTACTGGGCATCACTATGGGCTGATCTGGCTGAGCTATATCTTAAAAAATCCCTGATGTCAATATTTAAGCTAATCACATGATATGCACTTGTGGTACACGTAGAATGACTGTAACATGCTAACTTACTAATTAGGCCAAAATATCACTCGCACCTCTCCTGCAACTCAAAAAGCTAATGACATCATGTTAGATTATAGCAATGAGTCATATCTGACTGCGAGTCATAATCAATATCTCAGAGAAAACCTGGCAAAATATCAACATCACAGCTTCATTCTGAGCTTCTTTGTGCTTTTCTTTGGCTCTGCAATCCAAACATTGTTTTGGTCTTTCTCTGTGTGTTCAGGAATGTTAAAAAAAATGATATAACTCAGGGAATGTCAATTTCATCTTCTTATACTAATCTTAAAATTCCAAGGATAAAATAGGACACAGTAAAGATAACTCAGGCAATGTTGATTTGGTTGTTTTGGACAAATCCTAAATCTTTATGGATATTATAAGGACATGGAAAATCTTCTTTCTTAGGAAAAATTAATAGAAAAATAATTGGCCAAACCTCATTTTTCTTTTTGTGTTCTGGGGTTACAAACTACAGAAAAAAACTCTACATAGTTCCACTTAGACTTGAAAATCATAAGCATTTCTCTAAAACAAAAAGATTCATTTTGGAACCTTTTACCATCACATAGTTGAAAGAGCCCTAGAGTCTGAAATTCTACTTTATCATATCACCCTAAATTCAAATACCAAAAAAATTAGGGCATTGCACTATTTTGTAGAAATGAGATATGCTATTTTCTTTGTGCTTATAAAGTAGAAGTATATCAATAAGTCAATAAAAATGTGCCAATATTCTAGAATGCATTCTGTCACACACACACAAATGGCATGAAATTTTTGATGACTTGATCTGGAGTAGTTGCAAGTAGGGCTGGGCCTGGATGTCCCAAGTTTTACAAGTAGCTTAAATCATGACACAGCAATAACTCTCCAGAGTTACAAAACATTGTAGGGCTTCCCTGGTGGTGCAGTGGTTGAGAGTCCGCCTGCCGATGCAGGGGACACGGGTTTGTGCCACGGTCTGGGAAGATCCCACATGCTGCGGAGCGGCTGGGCCCATGAGCCATGGCCGCTGAGCCTGCGCATCCGGAGCCTGTGCTCTGCAATGGGAGAGGCCACAGGAGTGAGAGGCCCGAGTAGCAAAAAAAAAAGGAAAAAAATTGCAGAGCAGGAATTATGCTTTATTTCCATGCTTTGAGTATTTAAGGGAAAGGAGATGAAATAAGGATGATGATGAGAACAGTAGAAAAAACCAGAAAGATTAAAAGGGGAGTAAGTCATGAGACAAAGCAGACAGACTAAGACATCAAAGTTAATGAGGTGTTTACAGAAATGATGACTGATGAGACACCTAAGGATTACACATGAGGGCACAACTGCAGTTTGGGTGAGGGATTAAAAATTTAAGATTATGTTGGGTAGAAAACTAAATTTTTTTACAATGGAATAAACGTGTTAAATGATTCTGTAGTGTTTGAATTAAATTAGAATTAAAAAAAAAAAAACAGACTCGTGACTTTAATTTTTTTTTTGGCCGAGTCGCGTGGCTTGCAGGATCTTTGTTCCCTGACCAGGATTGAACCCAGGCCACGGCAGAGAAAAACGCACAGTCCTAACCACTGGGCAGCCAGGGAATTCCCAACTTGTGACTTTGAAAAGAAATGTCTTCCAAAGTTGTCAAAAAAAAAAAAAAAGGTCTAACAGTGATACTATCATAATCCCAATCTGTACTCATGCAGAACAATCTGATATCCATTCCTGATGCCCAGATTTTGCCTCTAATATTTTTCTTCATTTAAAGGAACTAAGATTCCTTATAAAATAGCTCATTCCACGCTTTGGGTCAGAGAAAGATGAGGATAATCTGGAACATCTTGTGTATACAAAGCAAGAATGTTTTCAAAAATGTTTGGGAGAAGTGCTGAAGAGACAATAGAACCATCCTAAAAGGCGTTTTACTGGCCAAGCTCTAAAGATTTGAGCAAAAAAGGGAAAATAATTATCGATCATCAAAACTATGTTAATGTATGAAAGTTCATAATGATTCTCCAAAGGAAAAAGTTTGCAATTTAGTAATAGGTAGTTTGGCCATAAAAGATAGTGAATGTGATAATATAGATATGTTAATTTTTTTAAAGTACAGAGAATTGTATGTATGGGGTTTTATAAAACTCGAAACCATATATTAGCTTATAAAGTACAAACACACCTTTTCTCTAATTGTGAAAGTAGAGAGGGATGAATGGAGGAATTGCGAATCTGCCAAGCAGCCCTGGAGAAAATTATTAACTATACCAACAACAGAAAGAACTGCTTCACATTATTTGCCACACAAAACAACCAGGTAGAAAGGAGATCCAACATTTTGGTTGCAAAATGACCAAATGGAGAATTCAGTGGTGTGTTTCACAGCAGTGAAAACGTGGAGTCCTAACCACTGGACCACCAGGGAATTCCTGACTTGTGACTTTAAAAAGAAATGTCTTCCAAAGTTTTCAAAAACAAAGATGATTTGCCAAATGTCCTGAGGAAAACAGAAGACAGTTAATAATGTAGATTCCATCCCTGTCTCATGAAAGATGAAACCTTTTAATGGTCATATTTATCATAATTAATGAATGAGACAAAATCAGTTTCCAAAAATGAACAGTCTAGATCAATCAATATATAATGTTAAGAAACTGGGTTCTGTAAGGTGGCCAAGTGAAACAAAAAACATTTCAGGAGAGGCAATAGGTTGCATTCTATGAGTGGTAAGGATTTTTAAAGTTCTATCAGTGTATAAAAGGAGAGCCAGGCAGAAGGCACAACCAGGCCTGTGACCTCCAACTAAGATTCAATTGGTTGAAACCTCAGCTGGTCTAAATAACATGCTTTTTCCTTTGGTTTCATATCTAGGATGAAATAGTATCAAGTATCCATAATATTATTGTACCCCAGGGCTGCCACTAGTTCTTCTGAAACCTTTGTAGCAATAAGAAAAAGAGATCCCTTCCTCCAGGTGGCCCCAGCCCCTGGGACAACAGCTTTCAAGAGCAGACTTAGAGTTGTATTTCAGCACCCCCTCATCCCTTCAGCCAGGCACCCTTGTGCAAAGCACAGCCTGCAAAGGCTTGCTGTCCTTCTTAGGAAGGTTTAAGAAATAAACACGTGGTAAAATTACTGCAACCCCAGAAAGGTATAATGAAGGAGGATAGGGATAATGAGGACAACAATTTCGACCTACAGTAATAATACTTCACAAGCAATTTAAGTGTCAGTATAAATTTTGTGAAAATTTGTGCATATTTTGTTTGCTATTAAATATAAACCTTGGGACTTCCCTGGTGGTCCAGTGGTTAAGACTCCTTGCTCCCAATGCAGGGGGCCCAGGTTCTAGTTCCTGGTCAGGGAACTAGATCCCACATGCCGCAACTAAGAGGCTGCATGCAGCAACGAAGACCTGGCGCTGCCAAATAAATAAATATTTTAAAAAGTAAACCTTAAATTTCAAACAAACTTTTCAGGGTATGTTGATAAAATAAGGTTTGTGATCAAGGCTTAAATGTCAGGGAAATTTTTATTCATTAAGTGTAAACATTGTGATTTCATGGTTATGTTCAATGTTTAGAGGAATATTATTTCATAGATTTGAAAGAGTAATAATTTGAGAATTAAGCAAAGTATAAATTGGAGTAAGTGTTCCTCTTTTCATACACGTGTCCTTCAGAGCTTAGATGTTCAAGATCTAAGCAACAATAGGCAGAGGAAATGGAAACAAAGTAACGGTGAAGGGGGAAGAAGGACATTCAGAGCAGGAGAGAAAGATGATATTCAAGGTAGAGAGAGGGAGAGGATGAGGGCAGAAGTGAAATGTGAGAGAGACAAAGGTAGACAGAAGAGAGGGCAGAGGAATTCAGAGGGCTCTGGAATGTCAATGCAGGTAAACTGCTTATTTCACAAATGGGGGGACTTCCCTGGCGGCCCAGTGGTTCAGACTCTGCACTTCCACTGCAGGTGGGACAGGTTCCATCCCCGGTCAGGGAACTAAGATCCTGCATGCCTCTGGAGCAGCCAAAAATAAAAGAAAAAGAAACACAGGTGGGCTTTAATACCTGACTACTTTTCAATTGTTTATTTAAACAAACAAACAAACAAAACACCTCCTGTAAATAAACTGTTGACTTAACAAAAATAAAACCAAGACATGCAATGGAACAAAAACCTTCAAGAACCCTAAAGTCCTCTCAAGATTAACTTTACCCTTGGAATGTCTTGCTACCTCCATATTGGCCCAGACAAGCGTATCTGATCTTTTCCTTTATATCGTATAGCACAGATGAAACCAGGTTTGAATATTAAAACCAGACTTTACTAAAGACTAGCAGTCTATGGGAACTATACACAAAGGGTAAAAATGAAATCCAATAATATGGTTTATAAATCCCAAATTACTCTCTTCCAGTGGTCCATTCCAGCTCCCAGTCCCTTGGTGGTGGGCACCATCTTAGCACCTACCACCCAGGTGGCCACAGCTGCAAGGCTACCTTTCTTAAAGTACAGAATCCAGGGTTTTATGCAAGGCCTACACTTCAGGTCTCAAAAGGATAAACTACATACCACATAATAATCCCAACACCCACCCAAGACACATACATAGACAACAACAGGTGTTCTTGATCAAGGGCCCCATTGAACTGACTACAAATTAGCAGCCCCCTGAAGGGTAAATTATTCTTCAGGACAGTTTGATAGTACACCCTAGTAAAGTCAAATCTTAGGCCTTGGGATCTGGTGAAAAGAGCACTGCATTAGGAGTTCAAGTGATTTAGTCCCTAACTCGGACCTAAGGGACTGTGACCCTTAGGCAAGTCACTTTACCTTTAGAGGCTTTATTTATATTATTTACATGTTGCTATTTACTTTAAAGGATTGGAGTAAGAATAAAATGAGATAACAGATGAAAAAGTCCTTTGAAGAAGCAGAAACTCTTACAAAAACAAAAGAACAAATTACCTCATTCCAGAGGTTCCATAATCTTCGCCTGCTCTTCTCCACCAACTTTTTTTTTTTTTTGGCTGCATTGGGTCTTCGTTGCTGCGCACAGGCTTTTCTCTAGTTGTGGCGAGCGGGCTTCTCACTGCAGTGGCTTCGCTTACTGTGGAGCACGGGCTCTAGGCATGTAGGCTTCAGTTGTGGCACGCAGGCTCAGTAGTTGTGGCTCTCAGGCTCTAGAGCTCAGGCTCAGTAGTTGTAGCGCACGGGCTTAGTTGCTCCAAGGCATGTGGGATCTTCCCAGACCAGGGCTTGAACTTGTGTCCCCTGCATTGGCAGGCGGATTCATAACTACTGCACCACCAGGGAAGTCCATCCACCAACTCTTGCCAGGCTATTCTCTTCAGATGGATCTTAAACCCAACTTACAGACCTGACAATTTCAATTACAGCCTGAGGAGCTTTTACAGGGTTGGAAGTATATGATTCCCATTCATCCAATGATCATGAGCACTTACTATGTATTAAGTGTTGGAAACACAAAAATGAGTAAAATCCAGCAAAAATGATAAAGTCCAGCAATCAATAATGATGGAAGGTAGTATTAACAGTTTATATAAAGTTATTGGGAAGCATTATTCTGGATATTGCCTCTGTCCAACTCTGTTATCACAAAACACTTATCAAGCACCACAAAGCTGAAGAATATTGGTTAAAGGCTGGTAGGATACAAAGAAGTTTATTGTGGTGTTCTAAAAACCTATAATCTAGTGTGGCAGGTAGTACGGATGGTGTTAAAATTTCAGTCTTACCAGACCTGGAGTTCAAATTCTGCTACTAGCTTACTGTATGACATTTGACAAGTACTTTTTGCCTAAGCCTGTTTTCTCTCCTGTAAACTGGGGATAAAATATAGTACCGATTCCTTAGAGTTGTTCCGAGGTTCAAATGAGATAATTCATGTAAAGAACAGTTCGTGGCACATATGTGCTTGAAAAATAGCCACAATTCTTTCTGTGTGTGAGCGCAGTGCGGGGAGATGAGGAATTTCTATCAACACAGACCTAGCAAAATACACTGTATGTTGCAGAGCTGTTTCAGTTTCTCCCTTTGAGACGCAAGCCTCCTTTGCTTTCTTCTCGGTATCAGGCACTGTTTCGTGATCCCAAAGTCCCACAGTACGAAATCAGTAACATTTCCAATGTGCAATTACGGATTTATGGACAACTTTTTATACGTTAAGAGGCCAATTTCAGTAAGTCACTCCCTTAATTTTTACTCCGATTATCATGGTTAATGACCAGCGTTTCTCACCCGAGTTAATGAAAAAAAACGTAAGCAACACTTCATCAAATGTAATTTAAATGTGGACTGGTTTTCTTTCCGACTGCGACGAACGTAACCCCTACCGCGCACTCTGAAATCTTAAAATTAAAAAAAAACAATAATAATGCTATTATGTTGGGCTTGAAATAAGTACTTCCCCAAGGTCAGTGGCCGAGGGAGTAGGTGTCAGTGGCCTTGATGCTTCCCGATTCTTTCTCCCTGGTTCCCGCCCCCATCCCCATCCCCAAGATTCAGTCTAGATCTAGCCATCAGACCACCGCCTTCAGGATGAGGTGCGGGGGTGAGGAAGAAGAGTGGGTAGGGGGTGGGGCAGGTGGAACTGAAACTGAACTTCATTGTTCGCGGGACTGACTCTTCTCGAAATAGCCCGATAACAGCGCCTGCGCAGTGCGCGCTCTTTGTGCCGGGCTGCAGCAAGCGGGTTGTTTGTGTGTGCCTCTTCAAGGCGGTGGAGGCGGAGCAGGAGAGGCGTGGCCTCCCTGTCGCATTCTGATTGGGCTTTCTCAGAGAGGTGGGCGGGGTAGGGCGGAGCTTCCGATAACAACACTCGGAGCGGAGGCTCAGGCTATTTGTTGCTGCGCCGCCGCCGCCCGACCCATGGTATGTTCTTTTCTCGGGCTCTGTTAGCAGCAGCCACCGCCGCCGCCGCCCTGTGATTTCTGGCCTTATCTCCTCCTTCTACTCTTGCTGAGCCACTTTTCCTCGTAGTGCTATGACCGTCGTTTCTGTCCCACAGCGGGAGCCGCTTGTTCTGGGCGGCCGCCTTGCGCCCATGGGTTTTTCCGCCCGCGGTTACTTCGGGGCCCTCCCGATGGTTACCACTGCTCCGCCGCCTTTGCCCCGGATCCCGGACCCACGGGGGTTGCCCCCCACTCTCTTCCTCCCTCACTTCTTAGGGGAAGATGGTCCCTGTCTGACCCCTCAACCTCGCGCCCCGGCACCTCTGCCCAACTGCAGCCTCGCCACGGCGGGGGGCACCTCTCGGGCAGCACCAAAGAAGCGGCGAAAGAAGAAGGTGCGGGCCAGCCCGTCGGGGCAGCTTCCCAGCCGCTTCCACCAGTACCAGCAGCACCGGCCGAGCCTGGAGGGCGGGCGGAGCCCCGCGACGGGCCACGGCGGAGCGCAGCAAGTCCCGGACCAGGCCCAGGCCGCCGCCTGGGCCCCGGCTCCTGCGACCGCAGCTCGGACTGAGGAAACGAGCCCTTTCCCTGGCTCGCTGCCGCCCGCGGCGCCCGGCCAACCCTCGTTCAATAGAGAGGTAAGGGCCGCGAGTGGGACGGGGGTACCGCTGGCGTCCCGGCCCCTAGTCGGCCACAGCCCGGACGCGAGGTTTGGGGCCCTGCGCTCTGGGGTCGGGAAGGGAGGGGCCGGGTTGAGGGTTGAGGGACGGTTGTTTACTCGGGAGGGAAGTTTCCGTGACGCCCGCTCTGTTCTTGCTGGTGGGGGGGGGGGAGGGGAGGCCAGCGCTGGCGCTGCTGATTGGCTCCGGGGAGCCGGCCAATGAGAGGAGCGGCTGCGCCCCAGCAACAGTCCGGATTTAGAAGGCTGGCGACGTTCCAGGGGGTTTCGGCGTTCTGGGCGCGGGGTGGGGGGTGGGGGGGGGGGCGGGAGAAGGAAGAGACCCGCGGGAGGCTGACGTCAGCGCGCGCTACGTGCGGAGCGCTTCGGCGCCCATGAAGGAGGCGAGCCGGGCGGGGGTTGGGAGCGCGAGGGCGCGGGCCCGCTGGCGGCTTCCCGACCGTTGGCAGCGCCAAGACTCGTCGGGACGCGCGTACGGTCTCGGTACCCGGTGTGGGGTTTGTCACGGGGAGGCAGCCGCCCGCTTCCGGTTGGCTTTTTGCTGAGTTGTGAGGTGCGCGGTGTGGGGCGCCGGGCCACCTGGGGCGCTGCTCCTCGCGGGGCCGACCTACTTAGCTGTGCTTTTCAACTTCGAAAGTCGGCAGGAGCGACGGCAGAGCTGTTGCCTCTTTGAAGCGATAAGTTCTCTGGGCTAGTCTATCAGATGAACGGAATTTACTGCGCATCCCCACGGTGTACTGTGCCAGGCTTTCTTAGCGGAAGGTAGTTTTATTGCTTGTGTCCAGAATGATGAAGTTTTCGAAAGAAGAGTTCCCAATTGAATTGACGATATGCTGCCTAGTTGCTATTGGACTAGGATAAAATTGATTAAAACTTAAACGGTATTAAGTGGCTATATTACTTAAAGTAACCTTTGTATCAAAATAAAAACATTTTGACTTGAATTTCAAAAACCATAATAATAATGAAAATAAGTTACTGACATTTGTTGAAAGAATATTGGTTTGAGAGATTTGCAGCTCATCTAGCTGTGCCCTTGCAAAAACTTAAATTTGTCCACCGTGATTACTTAAATTTTGTATACGTTCCTTTCAGTTCCACGGCTCTTCTGTAATATTAATTACTGTAAAGGCGAGTTTTTGTACTTGTTACCTAGTAAGATTCCTTTATTTTCTAGAACGGTATTGAAACCGGGAGCTCTGTTGTCAGTTACCCTTTTTGACATGGATTATGTTACCTTGTGCTCCGGCTTTCTATTTGTGTCCTGGCTTACCTACCGTATTACAAGTGTTGAAAGGGCAGTGATCGAATAGATTACCCTGTCTTTCCATTATCATGGCTTCCTGTAAGGATCACTTGAGTTAGGAAACTGACTGGAATTTTGGCAGTAAAGTTCTTGAAGTAGTTTTTACAACAGAAAGTAGGGGGCAGGCAGAAAGCATTTTCTTCTATGTATTATATGTGTAACTGGACGAGATGATAGAAAGTGGTAAGTATTTTAGTATTTAAATTTCTGAAATTTTGTTTTCACAAGCTGGGGGGATAATTTTTAATGTGTGTACTTAGTAACCATTATCAAAACACTTCCTCACTTAAAATCAATCTCCTGCTAATCAAATTTCTATTCTGACATAATTTTTAAAGAACCTGTCTTAAAAGGTAAATAGTGTATCTATTAACATAGTTTTTCTTTCTAATCAACCAAAGCATTTGAAAATTTCTCTTGGAAATATCCTGCTGTAAAAACGCTGACCTTTGTTAGTTAGGAAGAGGTTGTCATACATGTTTGGACTATAGCTCATTACTCTCTATAGAAAGGTGGACTTGGTTACCTTGGGTTCTTTGACATTTTAGAATCAGCACTGGTAACAGTGATTACTAACTATTTTTAGTGGTAAAATTAGATGTGTGCGTATTTGGACTTCCAGGGATAAGTGCAGCAAGCATTTAATCAAGACAGTGAACTAAAGTCCACGGGAACTTTTTAAAAGAAAATATGTTAGATATATGGTGAGGTTCATGACTGATTTTTATCATGAGACTGTATTCACTTTTATGTTCCTTGTCTTTGTAGGTTTTAAAATCAAAGATGGGAAAATCGGAGAAAATTGCCATTCCCCACGGCCAGCTTGTTCATGGTATACACTTGTGTGAACAACCAAAGATAAACAGACAGAAAAGCAAATATAACTTACCACTAACCAAGATCACCTCTGCAAAAAGAAATGAAAATAACTTTTGGCAGAATTCTGTTTCATCTGATATAATTCAGAAGCAGGAAAAAAAGCCTTTTAAAAATACTGAGAATATTAAAAATAAGCATTTGAAGAAATCATCATTTCTAACTGAAGTGAGCCAAAAGGAGAATTATGCTGGGGCAAAGTTTAGTGACCCACCTTCTCCTAGTGTTCTTCCAAAGCCTCCTAGTCACTGGATGGGAAGCACCATTGAAAATTCCAACCAAAATAGGGAGTTGATGGCAGTACACTTAAAAACTCTCCTAAAAGTTCAAACTTAGATCTCAGATTTAAGTATGTATGTAAAACATAGCTTTTCCAAAATCCCTGGACTCTTGAAAAGCAGTGGTACAGAAATGGAAAATTACCTTGTTGCAATATACAAGGGCAAAAGATGAGTTTAAAAAATTACAAACAGCTTGTATTATATTTTATATTTTGTAAATACTGTATACCATGTATTATGTGTATATTGTTCATACTTGAGAGGTACATTATAGTTTTGTTATGAAAGTATGTATTTTGCCCTGCCCAAATGGTAGGTGTTTTGTATATATACAATGGAGAAATTTTAAGTGTGCTAAGGCACCTGAAAGACCGATTTATTTGCACAAGGTACTGAGATTTTTTTCAAGAAACAGCTGTCGAATCTCAAGGTGAAGATCTCAATGTGAACAGTTTACTAATGCACTACTGAAGTTTAAATCTGTGGCACAATCATTGTAAACATGGGGTTTGTCTATGTTTCTCTAAATTGATTTCTGCCTTCTAATCTGTAATTACCGGAAAACTCCTATTCCCATTTTTACCAAACTTAATTTCTGGGTTTTGGTTTATATCCATTCAAATTTAAAATTTTAATGCCAACAAAATCGGTTGTAATCAAATTTTAAAATAATAATAATTTGGCCCCCCCCTTTTCAACTAGTCTTGACTCTTTGTGTGTGATTGTTTTTTCATGTTTGAATGTGTAACTAGGAGATGGATTTTAACTTTCCATTTTACTGGCTAAATGTCTATACGAATTGTACATCCTCCCTCTGAAAGCTGGAGAGTCCAATAATTTAACACTACTACCTCTAAGGGGAGGAATTCCCCATCTCATGAATGGAAATGGTTGTGGGCAAAAGTAAAGCTGATTAGCTTATAGCTTAGAATATGCGTTTATTTTTTGAGCTGTTTCATAAAACACCAGTTGACTTACCACATATTTACAATGAAAGAAAACGGCACTTGTTTGATTTGCAAAATTTATACTGATACTGAATGGGATACTTAAAGCAAATATAATTGATGTTAAAATATTAGATGGAGACTTTGGAATCTCAAGCTTGCTTTAAGTTATGGCAGCATATGTATTTTTACTTTAAAATTCAAACTTCTACTCAGTATATCTATAAAGTCTATTCCAGTAAGAAATTCTAGAATACAATTTTCCGCATATAGTTTTTCATTATGTTATACAAGGCCAAAGTTTATGCCAAATAATACAAAGGAAAGAGTAATTGGTAATGAGTAATTGGTCAGTATTTAGACATGTGAAAAAGTAAAGGTGTTCAGAGGCTATATGTGATCCTATAAGGTAGTATAGGTGAGAAAGGTGCTACCATCCTGAGGAAGAAATAAATGAGCCATAAGTCTCAACTTCTTGTATCATTTTGGTTCACACAAGAAGGGAGGACACTTACCTAACCTTAACTTAGAATCACTATTGACTTAATAAGCAATGCCAGGATGGCATGATGGCTTGATATAGCCACCTCAAAATCTGAGAATTTCTAATAGATGTGGTCACTATACAGCTTGTCAACACCCCAACCAACCATTTTTCTTGGCATTGACTGTAACATGCTCTGTTCTTAAATGAATTTAGAGAAAGTTAACTTCATTTACATATAGGTATATGTAGATGGATTTTAAAAAAGCACTTAGAGAAACTTAAGATACAAGTGCACTCTCGACCTTATAGAAGATAAGACTTTTTTTTAGCTAAGAGAAGTGTTAACACACTGGTAAAGAGGATGGTTAAATTTTTTAAAGGATGATGTAAGGAAATAGGTTGTATTATAAAGTAACAGATTTTATAGTTTGAAGAGTGGGTGAAATAGACTACAGATATATTTAGTGAGAAGGTGTTAAATTTAAAAGTTGAATAGTTTTGGTGTTAAAGTAAAACATTTAGCAGCATGTCTTAGTCCCTCTGGGCTGCTATAACAAAATACTAGACACTAAGTAGCTTATAAACAAATTTATTTCTCAGTTCTGTAGGCTGGGAAGTCCAAGATCAAGGCATCAGTGGATTTGGTGTCTAGTGAGATCCCAGTTTTAAACGTTCATAGATGGTGTCCTTTTGCTGTGTATGTACTTGGCAGAAGGGGTGAGGGAGCTTTCTGGGGCTCCTTTTATAAGGGTACAAATCCCATTCATGAGGGTTCCTGCTCTCATGTCCTAATCACTTCCCCAAGTCTCTACCTCCTGTATGTTACTTCGGGTGTTGGGTTTCAACATAGGAATTCAGATCATAGTGCAGCCCAATTATTCAGCCATTATTTTTCTCCTATTGGAGTGTCTTGAAACATCTCCTCCAACGTTCCTGTAATTTGTGTTTTGTGGGTGTATAGAGCACACTTTGTGTTTGCAGTTACCAGCTCCAGGCCTAAACTTTAACTAATGGTCTGATTAAAAAATTACCATTGCAAAGGGGTAAAAGGTTTGTAACTGTAGTATGTGAGCGGAAAAAATTGTTCCATGCAGTGGCACTTCCCTATAAAACAGATACCAGTATGTGGTTTAGTATTTTGTACTGAAGTTGCTTTTAGGTGAATTTGTACAATTTGATACTGAGTTTATTCAGCTCATACCACTGACGTAGTGAGACTATAGAAAGCTGCTTTTATTTGCATTAATCTTGGTGCTAAGTAATTAGTGTCCTTGTTAGGAAGATAAAGGGAAAAGAAGGTAATAAAAGACCAAATTACAATATTAACAGATTGACAGGAGCCATTCTTTTCAAACTTAAAGGTGGTTTGTTAGTTAAAATACAAATTTTAGGGTGGTTTATAAATTTAAAGACTAGAATGTGTTAGGCAAGTAATCTACATTTTATCAGGACAAGCATTCAGGTTTTTAGGCAGTACTATGTAATTACCCCTTTCCTTCACAGATTTTAATACAAAGCGAGTATGAATGTGGGACTTGAATGGGATCCAGTCATGCTACACTTGGGGAAAACCATTTGCATTTCTTTTGCGTAGTACATGATTTTAAACTAGCTCAGAACTCCCACAGTATTTGCTTTTGTCTTTATCTGTCTTCTTTAAAAGCCCTGACTCAACTTTCGGTGTTGAGAAGGAACAAAACCCAGGCCCCAGGCCCCAGGCGCGTGCTTCTGCCACTCAGCACTAGGGCCCAGGATGGACCTGGGAAGGAGGGCATGGTGGGCACCCGCCCAAGCCAAAGAAGTTAGGATTATGAGGAGCTGTGGGGGTGGTGGATAAGCTAGACTCCTCCAAGGCCTTGTCCCTCACCTCCCAGCATGTCCTCAAGTAAAAGCATTTCGATGTCTGGGGAAGGTTAGGGCTGTCTTAGCTCAAAGCCACCGACCTCTGCCCTATTCCTGGTTTCTTCCAGAAACGGTGCTTGGGGAGAGAACCATAATTATTAAATGGTTTGAGATTACCAAAAAACGCAGGGCATGTGTTTGTGTGTGGGAGACTGGTTTTGTGATTAAGGACTTCAAGAGGTAGTATAAAGAAAGGCAGCTAAATTTTGAGTGGGGATATTAAGCAATCAGTTATAGAAAAGAAGGGAAAGGGTTTGAGGATGCAAAGGAACTTTTATTTGATACTGGCATTTTGTATGAGTCTTCATTCCGGCTCACGTAAATGCAAGTATCTTCCTTACAAATAGATGGGAAATCTCATTTTAGGAGTTAAGGCCATAGTTCAAAATTCCCCAGTTGGTAGTCACCAATTTTACCTTTTTTTTTAAAAATAAATTTATTTTTATTTTTTTGTTGTGTTGGGTCTTCGTTGCTGCACGCAGGCTTTCTCTAGTTGTGGTGAGTGGAGGCTACTCTTCGTTGCGGTGCACGGGCTTCTCATTGCAGTGGCTTTTCTTGTTGCGGAGCACGAGCTCTAGGCACGTGGGCTTCAGTAGTTGTGGCATGCAGGCTCAGTAGTTGTGACTCACAGGCTCTAGAGCGCAGGCTGCATAGTTGTGGGGCACGGGCTTAGTTGCTCCGTGGCATGTGGGATCTTCCCGGACCAGGGCTCAAACCCGTGTCCCCTGCATTGGCAGGTGGATTCTTAACCACTGCGCCACCAGGGAAGCCCAATTTTAGCTTTTTTAAATAACGTGTTGTAAACATTACTAATGGGTTGGCCTCGGTGAGTTCTGACATCTCCCAAATCAGTCTTACGACTCCAGCAAACGGCTCATTTATGCACGTTTGATAACACATTTCTGCATATTATAAAAATCCTAACAAACTAATACAGAGTCCCTGTCTTGGATAAAACTGCCTCAACCACCCCTCCCCTCCTTTTTTGAAATATGTTCTTTCGTGTCATTTTTGAGTAGCATGTCTACACTTTAGTGTGGCGGGGGATTAAGTGTGAAGTATGTTCAGGAGATGGTTGACCCTTGAACAACACAGGTTCAAACTGAGCAGGTCCGCTTACACACAGATTTTTTAAAAATAGTAAATACTACACTACTACATGATCCACAGTTGGTTGAATCCGAGGATGTGGAACCTTGGATATGGAGGAATCAGGGACATAGAGGTCAGACTATAATTTATATGCATATTTTCAACCGCAAGGGGTTGGTGCACCCAACCCCTGAGTTGTTCGGGGGTCAGCTGTACAAGGATAATTGGCAGAGCTAAAAGTTAACAGCGTAGGTGGGTGAGGAAGAAATGATGGCCATAACTGAAATACAAGCTTACCCTACAAGAAACGTTTTTAGAGGAGGTAAAAACAAAAGTCAAGTCATCGTCTCTTCCAGCAGGTGGTGACTAATGCTGGTGAGTAGGGATTGTCTAGTTGGGAATCGGGACATCTATTAGAAGTAGCATTGAGTGGGGCCTTAAAATATTCAGTTGTATCTGCCATGCAAAGAAGAGTTGAATATATTGTCAGAGATAAAAGTTTTAGCAGTGTTATGAAAAGATGTGGAATACCCAGTAGCTCAAGAGAAGTGCAGGGAAGGAAGATTCACTGTCTTGAATGGTGTATTGGGGTAGTAACATGAAGGGCTTTGAAAGTCATGCTGAAGAGTTTCAACTTTATTCTATAAGCATGGCAGAGTCACCAAAGGCTTATGAGCAAGGTAATGAGATTTCTGCTTCAAAAAGAAAACTGGTGAAAATACAGAGAACAGTTTGGAAAGGGAAAGCTTGAGACATGAAAGCCACTTGGTATTTCAGTGGTTTAAAAAAGAGCCTTAAAGGATATTATCAGAGGGTATACAGGGGCATGGCCTTACTTGGGAGATACTTTGGAGGTAGAATTCAGAATTCAGCAACTGAATGAAGGGTAAGAAAAGAATTTTTAAATTGAGCAATCAGGAAGATAAAACCAGCAATTAGGGAACTCTGGAGGGGGTTGAAATTATAGAGGAAGGTAATTTTGATTTGCATGTTGAACTTCGAGATGCATGTAGGATATCCACGTGGAAACACACAGCAAGTAGAAGATAGGTCAGGCTGAGAGGTACAGCTTTGGTAATAGTGCACAGAAGCACTAATTACAACATGAATATGGAACTGAAATATTTTGTCTTCCTATATTCTTTTTTCCCTCACTGGGTTTAACACCTTTACCAGTACTCTTGACCTCATCTTTTCTGCCTCCTATGGACTCTCAACTTCATCTATGGTAGTAAATTAGTTGCTGAACTGAAAGTATTTCCTCTGAAAGTGTTAAATGGTGGTTAGTTATTACTGACCTGTAAAAGTCTATGTTAGTGGACGGTTCTAATGTTAAGTTCTGGATTCAGACAGCAGGGGCCCAGCTGCTGAAGAGGAACAAAGTTTCCTTCCCTTAGTCCAAGTTTTGATGCTGGGTGAAACTGATCTTTTAACATTCTATATCTTTTTGTAAATCTCCCCCCTTCTAATGACCATCCCATCATACTGCTGAATAATTATCCTTTATTTAGAGAATGGAAGGCCCCCAAATCCCATGCACTCTATGCAGTTGATACCTGCTTCACGTTGAGGGAATCAAACATATGTACTTATACTTGGGTATGAAAGGCTGAGAGTCTCATTATCTTCCTCTGTATACTTAAAACTTTGAAGGACATTGCAGAATGAAAATACTTAAAAATCACAAGCCTGCTCTTTCAGCCCTGAGCTATCCATAAGTCTTTCAAAGACTCCCAAATACAAGTCTCCAAATGGGAAAGAGTGTGTCTGTGCTGAGATGAGATGGGGTAGGAAGCAGGATTGTTGTAGGCACAAATCGTGTAGTTCAGGAGCTACTTGTTTTTGTATCGGAAAGGAAATTTGAGAGTACATTTTATACAGTGCTATTTATAAAAACTCATAAAAAGTAACCTTTGAAAGAAACTTTCTTGAAAATTTTAGATAGGATTCTCTGAAGCTGTGGGGTGGATAAAGTTCTAAGAATAGGGATGATCTATTTTATGGTTGAACTTAACCCTTTTTCTTTATATCTCTTGGATTAGATTGTCTTGAATTAATCTGACAGTTTTCGGATTAAGTTACTTTTCATATCCTTTGCAATTCTCTTGGAGTTCTAAGTTAAATATGCTAAAATGTATGAGTAATATTCCTAACACCCAGGAATTGTATTTGCCAAACTTAAACTTGTGAATTACAATTTAAGACTTATAGAAGGTGTTACATTTACTGTGGGTTCACTGTCAAGATCTCAGAATTCATTTTCTAAAGCAGAGTTTAGAGTAATGTTTCCTTAGTGTAGAACTGGTGACACAAATTTAAAGTTCCCTCTGTTAGAGGAATAGTTTATCATAGATGATGTGGCATTAATTACGGTCTCTGAATTAAGTAATGGTAGGAAGGGGAAAAACGGGAGAATTGGCAGAAAGCAGCCTACATGGATAATCATGGAAAATCAGATGCACATTTGTCAAAGGAGGCTACAGGTTCTATTCAAGCTCTATTTAATTAGAAGAGATCATATATCTTGAATGTATAATAGCTTAAAAGACAAAATGACATTTTTAAGCAATAACGTTGAAAACTTCACTTCTCTAGTCATTCATACGATAACTTTTATGCATGTGTAAGAAAGGATCCAGGAAAATTAAGTAATTTTTCCCAGTCTACTACATAAAGTGGCAGGAAAATGTGGTATTTTATATATGATTGTAAAGATAATAGATACTAATCAGACTCCTCCAAAACTGGTCATATATATATAGCTACTCCTAAATTATTACAGATAGTTCCATTGTTTTAAGATTAGAGATTAACCTGATTAGTTGTCAAAACAGAATTACAAATGTGTTCTTAAGAGTCTAGAATCTTGAGGAGGGGATGGCAAGTAGAAGACATTTTGATGACTTTTATTTCCAACATGGAAATGTTTGATTTAACTGAACTCAAAACTGCCTTCTAACAGTTAAGATCTTTAAAAAGGAAGATCTTTATTATTTCACTCTATTTGGCAACATGGAATCAGAGGGCTTTGGTTCTTCCTACCAAACCCTTAGAGAGATCTACAATTTGGGGGATCTTCTTGCTATAATAAGGGCTCTCAACCATCCCTTCCAACGTTGAAATTGCCCTTACTCTTTTCAACTGATCAGACACTAAGGGCTCTCAAATTTTAAAACAAAAGGATTAACATCAAAGATTGGATTACCCTTTTCCATCAGCCTTCCAAGGGTCCTAGTCACTGTGCATTCAGTCCAGTCTCCTTAACCATTTGTGTTTCTTAGGTTACTGTAAATCATCTGATGTTTGAAGCCAGACCCTGAATTTCAAAACTAAGAAAATAGAATTATGTTTACAAAAGATATTCAACCAAGATTTTTGATCACTCTTTAATTGGAATAGCCCACTTATGAATATTCCAATTTTCAAAAATTTACTATATGTTAAATTCAAAATAATTGAGGAAAAGATTGATGGAAATATATGTGATAAAACAAGCATAACTTTTAACTGTAGAATCTACGTAGTGGGTATATGGGTGTTCATTGTAAGATTATTTTCTTATTAAAGAATTTTACAACAAAATGTTAACAGAATTCGGGAAAGTTAACGCTGCTTTTACTAGTTCACTCCAACATTACACAGAAGTTGAGTATTTGCCAATAATTCCAAAAGCTCACTTACATGTAACATTAAGCACAAATAAGTCAATCTTTTGATGTAAACTTTGAATATCCTAAATGTTTTTTCTTTGCTCTTTCAACTAGGCTGGTTAGTTGGTTATAACACTTCTAAAATAATGGAACAATTCTAGTCAATGACTGAAATACCAAAGCCATTGTAAATAAGAACTGAAAGATTAGAGAAAGGATACTGTATTTAAGCATTGTCTTATTTGGGAAATGTGACAGTTGACATTTAATGTTAATGTTGAAATAAATGTTAAAGCTTGAAGAAACTTTAATTAGGAGAGGATAAAGAGGTAGGTGGAGACTATAAAGATTCTGAAGGGCATTTATAATAACTGCCCATGGTTTGAGGGGAAAGTTAAAGAATTATCTAACATGGAATAACTTGAACTTCAAGTAGCGTAAGGAAGTGTGTCTGTCTGAGATTCCCAAAGAAGAAAGGGGATGGCCGAAGGGCTGGTGAGCACTGAGTGACCAGGAGGTAGAAGGGCAAAGCAGGGTGCAACTCTTAACACTTGGTTGGCGCCTACTCTTTAAAGCCTTTAATGTTGAATTAATATCAGTGGAGTTAATGGAAAGTTAAAAGCATTTAAAATTATTCCTTAAGTGTAGTTCCACTTTCCATGATAGATATTCATGTAAAAACACCACCTTCTAGTCAAGGTAGATAAAAGGTGGACAAAAGTGCAGTCACCAAAACCTCTTACAGTATCAGTTATATTTGACTACGGACAGGCAGCTAAGAGCACCTCATACAAGTGCTTTTCATGTATATTTTATTTTTATTTTTTAATAGATCTTTGACTATAATTGCTTCACAGTACTGTTAGTTTCTGTTGTACACCGAAGTGAATCAGCCATATGCATACATATGTCCCCATATCCCCTCCCTCTTGCGTCTCCCTCCCACCCTCCCTATCCCACCCCTCTAGGGCATCGCAAAGCACCGAGATGATCTCCCTGTGCTGTGCGGCTGCTTCCCACTAGCTATCTATTTTACACTTGGTAGTGTATACATGTCAATGCTACTCTCACTTCGCCCCAGCTTCCCACTCCCACCCCGTGTCCTCAAGTCCATTCTCCATGTCTACATCTTTATTCCTGCCCTGCAACTAGGTTCATCAGTACCATTTTTTTTGATTCCATATATATGCGTTAGAATACAGTATTTGTTTTTCTTTCTGATATACTTCACTCTGTATGACAGACTCTGACACCTCACTACAAATAAATTTTAGAAAATTTTTTATCCATGTTTTTAAGTGGTATTTTTTAAAAAATCCCACATAGATTATATGGCAAGAGTAGGGAATTATAAAGTATAAAATAACACCAAAAATGGTTAGACTTTGTATACACATTAAAAATTATAATGAATATTCTAACAAAACTAGAGCATTAGTTTTGCTAATTCAGTTACATTTAACATTTTAAGGCCCAAATCTTAAGGTTTACCGACAATGTGAATGTTAATGCTTTTCCTTAAGGTTCTTATGAAATTATATAAATATTTCACGTGTTAAAATAAATTTAAGCAACATTCCATCTCATTTTTAAAATATAAGAATGCCCTGAAGAGTCAGACCAGTTATACAGCTTATGTCGATTTTGAAAAAAGGTCTTCAACAGAGTACTTTTTCTCAAGGTGTAAAGTAGTATTCCCACGAAGCAGACACCACCTCACAAATGTCACAGGAATGGCTCTTAACTTCCCCCACAAAGAAATCCACTGAATTTTTCTTAGTATTGAAAAAAAAAAAAAAAAAAAGGCTATCACTTGAGCCTGGAAGACTATTTTATATTGAGATTTTTGTTGAAATTAGTCAATTTAACAGCATTTTAAGTCTATACTATAAGGAGTAAGCCAAGAAAACTAGAATGTGGTTTTCCTCAATTTCTATGGACCCATTTCTAAAAAGCATATAGTTCTTAGGCATTTAGTTCACAGAATTATACTCCTAAATTAGAAAAGTGGTAATTTTGCTTCTTGTTTCAATTACACTTTTTCTGAGAAACTGCTCATCCTACACAAGCTGCAATACATAAGATCAAACAGTAATAAACATGCAATCAATCCATTTCTAGCACAAAGCACTGATTACTGGCTAGATAGTCTCATCTGGAGAGACTGACCCTTTAAATTTTCTATCTGCATTCTGAAAGAACCTGAAACCTGACATACCCTAAGATATTCCTGATTTTAATTTGTAACGTTACTAGTTCATAAACTTACAGGTAGGTTGAATATGGTGTTTTGAAACATGTGAACCAAACATATGCTTTAAATCACATAATACATTTAAAAAACAGTAACCATTAACCCACTGAGCATCCATCTATCTCCACAAGTTGATACTATTTCTTTTCATAAATTCAAAATTGTGGTACATTCCTAGAACATAAGATTCAAGAAAGACTAATCATATAACCCTTTCCTCAAAATAAAATAAAAACATTATACCTTTTTTTTTGGAAAATACTACTGATGTGGTATAGTATCCTATGTATATTTTTAAATTCAGTCTTTCCTCACATGATTCCTTTAAATAAAAAATGGTATTTGTCATTATTGTGAAGTACTGTTTTAACTTGAATGAAGTTCAATCAACCTGGAATATCTAACACTTCTATAAGGGAATATTATATTTCTAAATAGGTTTTTGACTATAGTATCTCTACACTTAATTTGCTTCTTTTCAAAAGATGTACCCAATTTAATTCTATAATCACAGTCAATCCATCAATTACAGTCCATTCACCTTCTCTGTGGGCTGTCCCAGCTCTATTGTGTTCCTGGGATGGGATCAGTGCATTAGGGGCATTCTCTAAGCAGTGGGGGCCAGGCCCTAGCCCAGTCAGGAATGAAGTGCTTACTCCCCCAAGGCTGTCTGTGTGAGGCAATGGGGCCTTGTCTGGGATGCACAAAGCTGTGGTTAATTTGCTTAATTTTAAGAGCATCTTTTTAAAGGTACATGATATAAAATTTCCAGAGGGCCTAAATTGACATGGTTCGATCAATGCCAGAGCTCATGTTATGATCCTAAATACCCTAGTTTCATCAAGGGAGTAATTTAGATGCTAAGTTCATAATCTTCATTTAATACTTAAATTTTTCTAATCAAATATATGAGTTTTGAGAGTAATATCCGTATGTCTCACTGAACCACTGGTCCTTAAAATACCAAGAGTCACGGACTTGTTTGAATATCTAGAGGACCTAGATCTGAAGCTTCGGTTTCATGATACCAGATTAAGATCTCCTGCGTAAGTAGCATGTATTTATTTATACAGATACCCCAAATATTCTACCACCCTGTCTGGAAAACAAATTTAATTTTTAACTCTAAATAAGAAATTACAATTTTAATGTAGTATAGAAGAATTATAAAAGTATTTCTAAACGCTTCTTCCTTTAAACTTCGACTAATTTTGCTTCATGCAATGGAATTGGAATAAAGGCAGAAATTCTTATTTGTAATACAACAGCATGTCTTAGAATAGTCGTTATCTCAGATAACATATAAAGTCCTGAAATTAGTTAATATTTTACATTTAAAAATAAACAGCCCAGAGGCACAAGATTAAACCGCAGACTACAGATAAAAAATTTGGCATATTCCCCCATTACGTTTGCAGCTACAAAATACCAGCTGCTACACAGAAATGTGAATTATTCATGGGGAGAAAGAAACCAAGCAGTCATGGTGGCCACCTTTATCTTCTTTGACATTAACTTATCCTCTATGAATCTTGAACAAATGGAGGTAGGTAGTGCCCCTACACCAAACATAGGAAGTACCTGAGTAAATATATTATCTTTACAGGAAATGATCACAGATGTGTGATACATTTGCTTTATTTAACAATCTTACTCTAAGTATCCTCTCTTAAAAGGTCCAAGAAACAATTCTACAGCAGAAGTGAACCCTAGAATAGATGTACCCAGAGGACAATTTTCCAGGGTATCAGCACAACTGCCAATCAATTTCCACTCAGTCACAGAACCCATTTTCACTGAACCCTATAATCATTTCCTTTCCAAATTCTATTCTCTCCTTTTCCTCTCAATATTATCTTAGTTTAGCATATATCTGCGAAAGACTTTTTTCTTCCAAAAAGACAAGCATGGTGATCAGGGAGGGCCGTATGGAGCCCAGCCACCACCCAGCTCCAAAGTGTAATGGTTGTGTGACCTTGTGCATGTCATTTAACCTCTCTGCGTCTCACTTACCTTATCTGCAGTGGTACTGACCTCACAAAGCTGTTGTGATGAGCGAGTAATGTAAAACTTACAGAGCAGTGCCAAGCACATAGTAAATGATCAGAAAGTTTAAACTATTATCATTCCAGTTTTTCCATCAAACCAAACAGTACCCTCCCCCTAAGCAGCCCAGGGATTACAGTGGAAAACCAAATCAGAGATAAATCGAAGGATTAAGCATGTTCAGAAACACTGCCTTATTAACTTTTTACTAAGATATAATGATTAAATGTAAAGACACTATAATCAACTCCTAATTAGTATTTGGAATAACTACATATATGTGTATGTAAACCCAAACATTTACTTAGAAGATACAAAAAAATCAGTATTTGTCTTGCTCTTTCTTCAGACTGTTCTCTCAATTTTCAATACTGCCACATAATTTTATAACTAAATTTTTATTACATTTGAACACTTCAAAGAGCTATAATTTTGAAATAAATTTTGCTATGATTAGAGAAAATCTACTCAGGAAGTACAATATACATGAATTTACGGTACCTGTCCAAATATTACCAGCATATAAATTATTTTGTAAAGTTATTTCTTACACACAGGATGTAAAATGCAAAAAAAAGATGGAATTTGTATTCAGAACAAATAGAAGCAATATTGGCTCCTATATGCTAAAAATATAAGACATATTTTTTTTCTAAAGCACTCTAGATACAAATATTAACTGTATGGGCTGAGAACTTTTAATTTCAATGTAATTCAACAAGGTACACAAGTAGAGCTCTATAAATATATCCCCTGTAATAACCATATGCAAAACCATTTTATCACAAATACTACCAAAACCCTCTGAAAAACATAATCTACAAACACATTTTTAAAGAAATTCTTAGTTTTAACAACTACAAAAGCAATGAATATCAATAAAGCTATTTGGCTTAAAAAAATGAAGGGCAGTGTAATGTAAATCCCAATACTGCAAAGTTGTTTTTTGAGGAGGCAGTCTTGAGTTTCTTAATACAAGGTACTAAACATTTCCAAAAATAAATAAGAGTTATTCTATACAGTTTAAAGTCATCAGCTAGAGCTCTAAAAAGAAAAATTAAGCAGTAGATGAAAAGTAGGTATGCAGAATTAACAGTATAAAGTATGATTTTTATACAAAATGTACCACTCTTCAAATGTGTAAGGCTTGATATGAATTTTTGGACTATGAGTGTTGCACATCATTTTTAGTTTCAAACCATTCAAAATTCAGAATTTTTATAACGTTTTAATATTTCTGAAGCGAATAAATATGGTATAGAATGCAATTTAATGTCAACTTACCTATACTGTTCCACCCAGTAAAAATAAAACCTTTTTTGAGCTCAGGAAAGAATGTATCTTTTGAACACTTGATCTCTCTATAAACTCTACTTTTAGAAATGTCAGAATTTTGTAATATGAACTAATATCCATCAGGAATTGGCCCAAGTTTAAAGAGAAAACAAAAAGGAGACGTAAGATGTCAAATAGTCTTAAGTTTGCCCTATGCGATTATACAGTCATAATTACTTTTTACATGAAAGAAAAGTGCTTTAAAGTAAAAAATACTTTCGTAAAAGTTATTAGTATTATTCTTAACATCCAAGTCTAATTTTCCAAATTAGTTCCATTTCCTTTGAAAAGTACCCTTCTGCCACAATGTAAACAAAAAATGGTCCATAAAATGGGACATTACTCACATCATAATTTGTGGTATGGGCCCTTAAATCGAGACCAAATCTTAACCCAAGATAGAGAGATTTTATCTCTTGCACATGCCCAAAATAACTAATATCAACTCACTTTTTCTGTAAGCCTTGAAGAATTTTTATTTAACATAACGAGAGGTTTATTTAACATATTAAATACTACGTAGCACTCTTCTGTCGCTGTTCACCAACTGTTTTTATGACGGTAACTCCGAGATCTGGAATGCGATCGAAAATGAGAGTGTTTTGCTGTTTGTGCTTTAGTTTCAGAATTGGTATACCCTTTGGGAGATTTACATGGGGATCTTGCTATGGAGTCAGAATGTCTTCCATGTGATCTTGATTTTGTTCCTGAGCTAGTCTGCTTTTGAGGTGAGCTTGATTGTGATTTTCCTATCGACTTGGACCTTTTTTGCAAGGACTTGGACCGTGACCGTCCTCTAGAACCAGAATTCCTTCTTGGGGTTCTTGACTGCCTTGCTGAGGTAGATCGCCTTGGTAGTGATTTGGAGCGAGATTTAGACTGGCTGTAAGAAAATCGCCTGTGTCGGGACCTGCAAACATCCATAATATCAGAGTATGTATTTCACACAAAAATACATAATAGGTTAGGAAACAACACTTTCAGGAACTTATATACTTTACATAACATTAGTTATGTTTTTATTGGATAAGCTAAAAGAAACTCTAATTTTATCATGCATGCTTCTGGTTCAAACATAAGTACAAGTTTGTAATATCTGACCAAAAGATTTTGACTTTGCTAGATATCAATGTATCTTATGAGCCAGTTCTGAAAAATATATTTATTTTGCATATTTAGTCTGGGTTACATAATCCTAAGAGGTTAGAAAATCTGAAGGGAAAAAAAAGAAAGAAAGAAAATATTTAAAGCTTATCAAATGTTTATAAAGACATAAACCTAGATGGAGGACTTCTGAATCCTGCCATGACAGAGCAGCTTGTTCTAGACTAATCTTCCCATAGAAAAGAGCTATGTAAAAAAGGTAGACAACATTTATAAAACAACTGTTAAAAGGCACTGGAGAATTACCAACACAAGCAGAACTCGAGGGGTTATAAGCCATGGCTCTTTTCCTAAGACCATTTTCCAAATGCCAGCATGGCAGACTTGAGCCCAACTAGAAAACAGCTATTGGACTAAGCTGCAGAGACAGAAGTTAGAATTCAGGGCCACGAAAATGGCTAGGACTGGAGAGACGAAAATCCCAGAGGTGAGGACACCGCAGGCAACCCCCATCCCCTAAGATCTGCCTACAAGTTCTCCTCAGGTCGCTGGCCATCTTCCAAGTTGCACATGCACAGGATGAGACTCTAAGAGGTCAGCAGAAAACAGCAGCTGGAAGATTTAAGAACTTAGCTGAGCAAGAGGGAGGGGATATGGGGATATATGTATAGCTGATTCACTTTGTTATAAAGCAGAAACACACCATTGTAAAGCAATTATACTCCAATAAAGATGTTAAAAAAAAAAAAGAACTTAGCTGAAATTTTCTCAGATACAGAGTTGCTGGTGAGAGGGCTGGAATTCAAGCCCCCCAAAAGGTCAAGGAGGCTTGAGTGACAACGCAGGCTTTCAATTAAGAAGTCAGAAGGGCCTCATCCTCCAGGTTAAGGGTCATGCCCTAGGAGTAAGTGTAAAGCTGAAATGGATCAGCCTTAACAGTGCCTCAAACCAAGCCCTGACAGGATCAAGGTGATCTGCCAATGCTCTGCCTGCTAGAAGAAAACAGCTTTCTTTGGAGAATCATATCATCCAAAACCTCTATAATCTTTCAACAGTAATGTCCAACATCCAATAAAAAATTATGAGGTAGGGCTTCCCTGGTGGCGCAGTGGTTGAGAGTCTGCCTGCCGATGCAGGGGACACTGGTTCGTGCCCCGGTCCGGGAGGATCCCACATGCCGCGGAGCGGCTGGGCCCGTGAGCCATGGCCGCTGAGCCTGCACGAACGGAGCGTGTACAACGGGAGAGGCCACAACAGTGAAAGGTGCCCGCGTACCACAAAAAAAACAAATAAATAAATTATGAGGTATGTGAAAAACAGAAAAAAATGACTAAAAGCTAAGGAAAATAAAACGAAAGAGACCCAAAATAATTTGGATATTGGCATTATTCAGAAAATAATTTTTTAAATTACTATGATTAATATGTTCAAGAAAATAAGGGAATTCCCTGGCATTCCAGTGGTTAGTACCCTGAGCTTCCACTTCAGGGGGCCCAGGTTTGATCCCTGGTCAAGGAACTAAGATCCCACAAGCCACGCGGCACAGCCCAAAAAATACAAAAAAAAAAAAGAAAAGAAGAGGAAAAGACAAAGAAATAAAAAAGATGGGGAATTTAAACAATACTGGAATCTATAAAAAGAATCAAATGGACATTTTAGAACCAACAACATGATAGTCGAACTTAAAAAAGTCATTAGATGGATTTAATAGCAGTCTAGATACAGCAGAAGTAAGAAATAGCAAACTGGTTATTAGAAAAATATTATAATGAAACACAATGAGAAAAGAAGTTTTAAGAAATCCAGAACAGAGCATAAGAGTTATTTGGTACATACTCACGTGGCCTAAGGGAAAAATTGAATAAGGTACAAGCAATGTTTGAAGAGATGATGGCCTAGAATTTTCCAAAACTAATGAAAGGCATAATAACTCACAATTTCAAGGAACTCAGTAAACCTCAGGTAGAATAAACACAAAGAAACCTATGCTGGGCATGTCACAGTGAAATTGCTGAAAACCAAAGTCAGAGAAAAATCTGAAAATCTGCTAGAGAACAGTAGACACATTACCTTCAAAGGAGCAACATTAAGACTGACTGTGGATATCAGAACAATGGAATGACATTATTAAAGAAAGAAAAAAACTTCCTGCCAACTTATAACACTATCTTCAGCAAAAATATCTTTCAAAAATGAATATAAAGATGTTTTCAGACAAACTGAGTGAAATTCACTGCCATTAGACTTGTACTCTAAGAAACGGTAAAAATGCTTCAAGATGAAGGAAAATAATCCCAGGTAGAAGCATGGAACTACACGAAGGAACAAAGAACACTGGAAAGTATAAACATATTGATGTAGAATATATTTTAGAATAAAAGCACAGTCTTTTATTTTAATTTTTTTAAAAGCACAGTTTTTTAGAAATTGTTTCATTCCTATTGTAGATAGTTGTAGAAAACAAAATGGGAAAATTGTCCTTGGGGAAAAAAAATTCTAACGTAAGAAAGAAAAAGGATGCATATAAACGCTACTACATATAAAATAGATAACCAACAAGGACCTACTGTATAGCACAGGGAACTACACTCAATATTTTGTAATAACCTATAAGGGAAAAGAATATATATATATAAATGAATCACTGTGCTGTACATCTGAAACTAACAGAACACTGTAAATCAACTACACTTCAATAAAACTTAAAAAAAAAAGGATGCTATATTTGGACTAGGGGCCATTTTAACATTCTTCAGGAATATTTAGGAGTATATACACATTCACTGACACAAATTTAACAAAGATTTATGGAATATCTGAGTAAGGGACTACTGATAAATGCTGGGGATATTAAGCATTAAGACAAAAGTCCTTGCTCCACAAAGAGTTCAGTCTAATGATAGCAGCAAACTAGTTTTTTCCCACATCCACTAAAGGCAAAAGCAGTGACCTCTTTTTATCTAAGGTAATACAACACATACATTGAATATATTTATAGTACATGTTAGACTTATCTATATGCTGACCCATACACATACACACACATACAATCTGATCCTTATGAAACTTAAAAGCTGGGTAAGATTTGCATTCTCTATAATACAACTTTACAAATAAAAAACACTGAGGTCAGAGAGGTTAAGCAACGGTCTTATAACTAGAACAGAGCAGAACAGCATTGTCTTACAAGAAAATGTGGTTTTTTCTTCTTTTTTTTTTTTTTGGACGCTCTGCATGCAGGATCTTAGTTCCCTGACCAAGGATCAAACCCAAGGCCCCCTGCAGGGGAAGTGCGGAGTCTTAACCACTGTACCACCAGGGAGTCCCCGTTCTTTCTATTCCTGATACACCATGATGACTGGGATAACTGACAGACTTCTTTTTTGTTTTTTCTCCAGCCAAGTAGTATACTGCCACTAGAAGGCAGAAAATGCTGTGAATGTTCTAGTTAATCAAGGCTCTAACACATTTGGAAACTGCTTATATTCTTAATGAATCAGATGGGCAATTTTTTCCTTTTCTTTTAAAACCAAGTCTTTTTCACCAAGGCCAGTAGATATTATTCAATAAATTAGGGCAGTGCTGCTTTAGATACAATATTACATCTATTTTGATTTTTGGTTTATTAACCATTCATTAATTTATAGTAATGTGAACTGTTGAACATCACTTTCTTACTATTCATGTCCTTCATGAAGCCAGAAGCAGTACCATTGGTACTGGTGTGACTTTCCTATACACATGGCATGTAAAATTTCTTAATTTGTTCCCACATTTTACGTTCTATAAATGTAACTTGTATTTGAGTGTATCAGTGTCAAAATCTCAAATCATCAGTAGGAAAATGGCTATCCCTTAGCCATGGAACAAAATGGATTATTCTCCACAGACACAAGGGAGATTTATATTCTTATACTATCAAAGTATGATAAAAAGAATCAAATTCCAGAACACAGTATGACTGTTCCTAAATATTTCTTTACCAATCTTGGTGATGGCTCAATCCTGACCTGGGTTCTTCTGGCTTATAAAAGGAGCTTGGGCTTCCCTGGTGGTGCAGTGGTTGGGAGTCCGCCTGCCGATGCAGGGGACGCGGGTTCATGCCCCGGTCCGGGGGGATCCCACGTGCCGCGGAGTGGCTGTGCCCGTGGGCCGTGGCCGCTGGGCCTGCGCATCCGGAGCCTATTGCTCCGCGGCGGGAGAGGCCGCAGCGGTGAGAGGCCCACGTACCACAAAAAAAAAAAAAAGGAGCTTAAGGCTTCCTTCTACTTGCATGCCTCCCTCAGAATGAGCCAAAATCAAAGCATTTGATTCATATCCAAGGAGAGGGACCGAGCCGACATGTAAGATTCTAGGGCTCTGAAGAGGCCACATCTTCTAGTAATCAAGATTCTTGGATATTTCTCTGTTCCTATCTTTTCTTTCCACTTGGCTGGAGGGACTGGAGCCAGGCCACTTCACAGTCTTGTTTTTAGAACTAGGGACTTGGGGCAAGGACTCTCTGTCTAGCTCTGGTACATATATTCCTATGTTGGGCTTTTCCTTGTCTAGGCTCTTGGAGTTGAGGAATGGAAGGACTGGAGTAAAAGTGAGCAGTTCTGCAGATCATTTTTGATTTGAGGCTATGTCGTCAGGGGACAGCGTAGGGGTACAATATATGGCCCAGGAAAGCCAACTCTTTTTCTTTCTTTCTTTCTTTTTTTTTTTTTTTGGCTGCACAGCTCAGCATGTGGGATCTTAGTTCCCCAACCAGGGATCAAATCCTCGCCCCCTGCAGTGGAAGCACAGAGTCTTAACCACTGGACCACCAGGGAAGTCCCCAGGAGAGCCAACTCTTATTACTCATAGAAAGAGGATACTAGTGTAAACGCTGATCATTCTTCAAGGACAGAATTCACCTTAAAATTCTACATGCCTATGAAAAAAATCACAGCATTAAAACTCAAGATAAATAGTGCCTAAGTGTTTAGGAATTTAGGCATGCTAGTACAATTTCAGTTATTACTTAAATAGCTTCACCAAGTAATTAATTTCCATTGTGATTTACTATTATTCTAACAGAAACAAACTCCTAGCAGGCAAAATAGATAACTTGCAAATATCTTTTTCTGAAAAATCTACCACTTTTATGTCTTCTTCCTACAATACTACCATACTTGGAATATATTCTTGAAAATAATTTGCCTTTTATAAATATATTGATTTACATTAACTTTAGTCAACTTCCTTTCACAGTGATTACACTGTATTTCTTATGAGTTTTTAATCATAAGACTTCAAGATTCTTAATCTGGGGGTTCATTTAGGAAAATTTTATTTTTTTTAAATCCTCATTTTATTTGTCAAGTATACTTTTTTTTTTTTTTTTTTTTTGCGGTACGCGGGCCTTTCACTGTTGTGGCCTCTCCCGCCGCGGAGCACAGGCTCCGGACGCGCAGGCCCAGCGGCCATGGCTCACGGGCCCAGCCGCTCCGCGGCATGTGGGATCTTCCCGGACCAGGGCACGAACCCGTGGCCGCTGCATCGGCAGGCGGACTCCCAACCACTGTGCCACCAGGGAAGCCCAAGTATACACTTTTTAATTTTTCGTTTTTTCCTCAGTATATATTATCTTTCTACTAAAAAGGTTAAAGTTAAGTCTGTCATGAAATGAAAACACTGGAAGGTATCTAATAAACCCAAGTTAAAATAACAATACATGACAAACAGAGAAGAGCATATCCTTCTACAAAAGTTGTTTCTTTTATGTATATTAAATAAAATGATTCTGGTGGCCTGTTTTTGAAAACTCTTTAATTTTGTACTCACTCTTTAAGGCTATCAGACCGCCGCCTATTTCTTCCCCATGAAGAACTCCTACTTCGAGTTCTCCTTTGGCTGGGGCTTCTTGATCTCCTGTGATCACTTGGAGAACAAGGGTGACGTTCTTTTGATTTCATTTGGCCTGGTGCTAGAATATGAAGTTCAAGATTTATAATTCATTACCTGAAAACCTCAATAAATAACCACTCAATAAATAAACTACTCGAATAGTATTTTCGGAAAGAATTTTAAATTAAAAAAATCAGTCATTGCTGAAATTCATTCTGCTAAATAAACAAGATCCACTATTTAGTCACACTTACTTTTGCGATCACCTTGTGCAAACTGTATTTCAATCTGACGGCCACATACCCACTTTCTATTGAGGTTATAAAGAGCATCTTCAGCATCACGAACATCTTCAAATATGACTAGCTGTTAAGGACACTTTGAACATCAGATATCAAATAAAAATATTATTTTTAAAGAATTATTTACATGTGACATGAAATTATTAGGAAAACAAGCTCAAGTTATTAAGCTCACATCTCTAATATAATATGAATAATCAGAAAAAAGTCACTTATTATCAAAACAAATGCCCCATTATGATTCAGAAGAGTGAATCTAAAAATAAAAACAGAAACAAATCTCTATATTTTTAATGTATACATCAGTGTAGCTGTAGTATGCATGTATAATTAGAAACATGTTATGAGAAAAAGATAAGTCCAACATTGGCTAGTATTATCAAATAAACTGTTTAGGACTCACTCCCTTCTGTTAGGTAAAAGATTTATCAGGTTTTTCACTGAAAAAAAATCAGCATGCAGAAATCTTTATTCTGAAATTAAAATTACTCTTTCATTAAAAGGCTTTTTAAATTAATTTAGGAGAAATTACTTATAAACAAAAGTGCACACATATAAGTGAGCTAAAACATATATTCAAAACTGATTTGGTTCTTTAAAAATGATATTTAACTTTGAACCTACTGCTTTAAAATACCTTTATGTTTTTATTGTTTGGGATATGATTATAAAAGATATAAACAATCTGCAAATATCTGGAATTACATATATTGATTCCTAATACCCCACTAAACTCCCTTATATATATAAATTATATATTAAACCTAAATAAATGGAAACAAATTATATAAAACGACTAAATAGTTGTATTTCAGGAGGTTGTTGCTGGATTAACTTTTTTAAAAATAGAAAACAGAAAAAGCTCAAGTAATGCAATACAAAATGAGACTTTGGCAATTACCTCAATGTCACTTGATCTTGAACCTTGACCTTTATTCTTTAGGGCTTGCAAGATGGACTTTATAAGAGACGCAGAACCAACAACATCAGACTTGGCTTTGATTCTGGAACTCTGAGTAAATGTAGGAAAGCCGAAGTCTCAACCTGGTGTTGGCTTTGTCTTTTGCTTGATAAAGACTTCCCCTCTTCCAGGTCTTTATATCTGTGTCCACCCTCCCTCTTTACTCCTTGATGCTTGAACTTTAGGTGCCTTTTGTCTCGCCTGCTCGGTTTATGCTTGGATTCTAGCTAACAGGTTGGTTCAAACTGAGGGGCGCTTGCCAGCTACTGTGGACTGCTTTAGATTTTCTGAGATAAAGAAATAAACACATTTAATTAGGCAGTATTAATCTCATAAAATATACTCCTGAGTACATATATGTATATGCAAATGTATGTAGTCTATTCACATGCACACAGTAAAATAAAGGATATTGAACATAAGCAAATCCTCTCGGGCGGCGAGTGTAGAAGTCAAGTGGAATGTAAACGTCTACTATAGGGCCATATCGACCAAACTCACGGCGCAAGTCCTCAGGCCTGAAGTGTTTTAGAAATAAGGTAAAGAAATATGAATAGCTGGATTAAAATATTTTGCCTACAGAAATCCAGTTGAAACCTTCAAAAGAAAGTATATTATCTGGACTAGCATTATCTAAAATTGTCTCTCACAGGAATCACCCAGGATTTAGCAAAGAAGGAAAAAATAAAGAAAACAACAAATTCTCAGGTCTCATTTTTGGAGATTCTGATTCATGACATCTGGAAATCTGTACTTTTACAAGCAGTGGGCTTTTATGCTTAGTCAGGTTGAGGAAACACTAACTGAGGACATCCACTTTTTTTTTGCTTTTTTTAATTGAAGTATAGTTGATTTACAATACTGTGTTAGTTTCAGGTGTATAGCACAGTGATTCAGAGTGTGTATATATGTGTGTGTGTGTGTGTATATATATACATTCCTTTTCAGATTCTTTTCCCTTATAGGTTATTACAAAATATTGAGTACAGTTCCCTGTACTATACAATATAGGTCCTTGTTGGTTACCTATTTTATATATAGCATATCCACTTCTGAAAGTTACTCCTATTACAAGACTTTTCAATTGTCAATATACAGAGAGTTCTATTAACTCATTAAGAACACATTCATCTCACTATAATTTCACATTTTATGTTCACTGTTTTCAGATAGCAAGAATTAGATTCTAAAGAAGTCCTAAAATTATTTCTCAGGCTTTAAAGAAAAATGGTTGCTTTACTAGTAAACATAAAGCAAAAATAACTACCATAATCTCAAATTTGACAAGTATTTTTGAGTCACTTATATGCTTTCTACTGTGATAGGTACTAAAGAGGGGACACCAAAGAAATACATGGCATAATATTTGTCTTCATGGAGCTACAATTTAACTGAAGAGATAAAATACTTAGCATTAATAGCTGACAGTTATAATGCATTTATAAATTCCCATAACAACAGATGTTTACAGATGAGGGCACAGACAAGTGACCTCACCTAAGGTCACGAAGCCAGCAAGCAACAGAGCTGGAAGCAAACTCCCACAGTCTGACACTAATCTGGGTTTGTAACCACTCTACCCTGCTGCCTCGTGGAGATCTTAGAGATTCAAAATCAAGCTATGAGCACAAAACACGGCTCAGAAGATATAAGAGTATTTCAAAACATATTGTGTAGAAAAAAGACCCTAAGATGACTGCAAAGCTTCTACCTTGGGCAAATGGAAGAAAGATGGTGTCCATGATAAAAATTAGATAGCTGGAAAAGTCAGTTCAATATAAGAGGGAGGAGAGGCAAAAGAAGAAACTTTCAGGGTTAGAAATGCCAAATCTGAGGTGATGGTGGAATATCTGTAAGAATTCTGTAAGCAACTGAAAACGGTGACTATACGAATTATATTAGTTATTATATTAGTTATATTAGTTATTTTCTTTTCAAGACCAGAAGTCAGTGATTAATGCTACAGATTGGATTTAGGAGTTATTACATAAAGATTCAACTAACACTGACTAAGTAGCCACTATATACCAGGCAGTGCCGGCAATATTATGACAAACTTTATTATATTTTTACTATTTATTATATTTATTTCATTTAATACTCAATATAACATGTTTAATTGTCTGCCTTCTCTGAGAGACTATTAACTTTAGATTTAGAGGACAGTGATAATGTCTTTTTTCTTCTGTTTATTCATTCAACAAATACTTATTGAATATGTACTATGGGCCAGGCTCTAGGAATATGATAGAGAACAAGAAAAACACAATTCCTGCTCCCATAAAACATACACTACAGGGTAAAGATTCTCAACCATTCCTGAATATTGCAATCATCTGTGAAGGAGATATTATAGCAACAGGCATTCCAGCCTGATGCATTAATCTTTGACCTAATTCGTGCTTCCCATGGTGAGCCCCAGTTATGTTTAAAGTTTTTAAAGGTTTCATAGGCAATTCTGAGGCTCAGGATTGAGAATCGCTTCTAAAGCAGGTGTCTTCACTAGTGTATCTCAGTACCTAGCATAGTTGCTTGGCACACAGTAGGCGCTCAGTATGCATCTGCTGTATTAATGAGCAAAGAACAGATTGTTACCATTTAATAGTCAAGGAGACAGAGTGAGAGCAGTCACCTTGCCCAGAGGTACACACAGCCAGTAGCAAAGCTAGTATTCAAATAAATGTCTTAGGAGGCAACCAATTCCATTAACCAAATATGAGTGGCTGACAGAAGAGGATCCTAGATAATATAAAAGAGGCTGGAGCAGTGTGTGTGTCACAGAGGCTTAGAATCCCAGAAGTCTGAAGGAACAAATCTCAAAAGAGCTGGTTCTCTTTCATTGTCTCCACTCCCTCACCTGTGAGCTGTTGTTTTGTTTTCATTTATTTTTGCATTTTTGGTGTGATCTATTTTGACATTCAGAAATGTATAGAGATAATAAACACCCATGTATCTACCAACAAGATTTATTATATCTCAACACTTGCCCTATTTGCTGTAATTTTTAGTATTAAGAAATATTACATCCTCCTACCTTAGAAACAACCGTTGGTGTTCCTCATTCCTCTGCATAACTTTGTATTTCTACTGCAAATGCACATAAATGGTATCAAACTATCTGTAAAATTCTCTACCTTTCCTTCTCCTCCCTTGAGATTTCTCCATGTAGCTCTAGTTCACTCATTTTAACTCTGTATTGGTATGGTTATGAATAAACCACAATTTATTCATACATCTTTCTGTGGATGAACATTTTAAAATGCTTCTTTTTTAAACTGCAAACGGTGCTAGAGCGCACATTATGATGCGTGTGCTTCCTAGAGCTCTTCAGAGTTCTCTGGGATGTACCACTAGCTATGCAACTGATGGGTTGGAGAGTACAAATATCTTCAGCTTCATTACATGCTCTCCAAAGTAGCCAAATCCACTTAAACTCCTCAAGACATGCATCAGAATTTCTAAGGATCCAACTCCTCACTAACATCTTTTACTCCTTGCCATTCTGAAGGATATAAAGTGAATGTGTATCTCATTATTTGAATTTTAATTTACCTAAACACCAGTGAGGTGCAACATCTTTACGTGCTTATGGGTCATTTATTCCAGGGGCAGAATTTCTGGGTTTTTAGAGAGGATGTATATATTTAATTTCTATGAAAGAGCCAAACAGTTCTGCAAAGTGGTTGCACCATTTTATACTGCCACCACCAACATGTAAGTTTCAGTTGTGCCAATCTTTGTCAACACTTGGTATTGTCAGTCTTTTTAATTTTAGCCATTCAAGTGGGTGTTAAGTGGAATCTCACTGTGGTTTTAATTTGCATTTCTGCAACAACAAATGATGCTGAGCACTTTTTCATGTGCTAAATGGACATTCGGATATTTTTCTCTTGAAAGTGTGAGTTTTTTGCCCATTTTTAATAATAACATCTGTCTTTTTATTATTGAGTTGTAAAAGTGCATTATTATTCTGAGAAAAAGTCCTTTGTGAGATACATGTTTTGTGAATATTTTCTCCCAGTCTTTGGCTTGCCTATTTACTTTCTTAATGCTATTTTTTAATGAACGGAAATTTTCATTTTGGAGAAATCTATCAATATTCCTTTTTCTTTTATGGTAATTACTGTCTTTGTTCTATAAGAAATCTCTGCCTATCCCCAAGTCATGAAGATATTCTCCCATGCTTTCTTCTACAAGCTTTACAGTTTCATCTTTTACATTTCAATTGATGATCCAGTTCAAATTACGTGAAGTAGAGGCTGCAGCACATTTTTTTCATAAAATTAGTACATACATCCAGTTGTTACAACACCATTTGTTGAAAAGACTTTCCTTTCTCTAATGGCTTTAATGCCTTTGTCAAAAATCAAATGACTCTATATGTATGGATTATTTATGGACCCTCTATTCTGTTCTACTGATATATTTGTCTATCCTTAGGCCAATATCAAACCGTTTTGAGTACTGTAACTTTTTAGTAAATCTTTAAGTCAGGTAGTATAAATCTTCCAGCTTCAATGACCTTTTTCAAAATTATTTTGGCTATTCTAGATCCTTTTGTATATTAATATATTTTAGAATTAACTTGTTAGTCTCTATTTTTTAAAAAGCATTTGATCAGGAGTGCCTTGAATCTATAATCAATTGGGACTGAATTGATAACTTAATAAAATTTCATCTTTCAATCTAAGAACAAAGTATATCTATCAATTTATGTTGGTCTTTGATCTCTCTTGGCAACGTGTTATAGTCTCCTTCAATGCAAAGGTTTTTACGTGTTTTTTTGTGAAACTTATTCCTATGTTTTTATGTTTGTTTTTTTAAATAAATTTATTTATTTATAGCTGCGTTGGGTCTTCATCATTGGGTCTTCGTTGCTGCGTGCAGGCCCTCTAGTTGTGGCAAGTGGGGGCCACTCCTCGCTGCGGTGCGCGGGCCTCTCATCGCAGTGGCTTGTCATTGCTCTAGGTGCACGGGCTTCAGTAGTTGTGGCACGTGGGCTCAGCAACCATAGCTCGTGGGCTCTAGAGCGCAGGCTCAGCAGTTGTGGTGCAGGGGCCCAGTTGCTCCGCGGCATGTGGGATCCCCCCAGACGTGGGATCAAACCCGTGTCCCCTGCACTGGCAGGCAGACTCCCAACCACTGCACCACCAGGGAAGTCCCACCTAAGTATGTTTTTAATACTAAGATAAATGGAATTAAAAATTTTTTCATTATTTGTTTGCTGTTAGTATACAGAAATAGAATTTTCACTAAGTTTACCTCATATCCTAATAACTCACTGAAACTCATTACTAATTACTATAGCTTTATGTAAACAAACATGTCACCTAAGAATAGGGACAGGTTTTACTTTTACCTTTATAATTTTTATGTCTTTTTTTTCTTGCCTTGTTGCATTGGTTAGGACTTGCAATAAAATGCTAAATAGAGGTTGTGAGAGTGGACATCCTTGTCTTATGAGAGGAAAGCATTCAGTTTCATCATTAAGTATGTTATTGGCTATAGGTTTTTCACAGATGTCCTTTATTAAGCTGAGGAAGTTCCCTTCTCTTCCTAGTTTGCTGAGACTTCTTATCATGAATCTCGCTGGATTTTGTTTAATGCTTTTTCTACATGACCACTGATATCAATATAAATGTAGCCTCATACACACTGTAACCAAAGAATGCTATTAAGTATATCCAAGAGAAGTACTTAATGGGTACTCCCCAACCTAACATAATGGTAAGCATCAAAGTGGGAATGTTTTGAGATTTCGACATTACTTTGTTCCAACAGAAAACTATATCTGACATTAAAAAGATTACTGTACACAAAATGCCAAGATTTAAAATTAATATTCTTCCTGGTCCACATCTTACTTCACCAGTGAAGAGAAACATAACACAAATTATAAAATTTTAAAATCTTTCTTTAGTTCTTGTGCTCAATTTCATTCCTAACAAATTTAATGCTAACCTATAATGTGTTTTAATGTCTTGTGCTTTATCATATGTATTAAAATGGCCACTTCAAAGAAACATTTAAAATAAAATTTGGCTTTGTTATAAAACTAACATTAGATAAAATATGAAAACAAGATAAAGAAAACCACTCAGGCTTCCCTGGTGGCGCAGTGGTTGGGAGTCCGCCTGCCGATGCAGGGGACGCGGGTTTGTGCCCCGGTCCAGGAAGATCCCACATGCCGCAGAGCGGCTGGGCCCGTGAGCCATGGCCACTGAGCCTGCGCGTCCGGAGCCTGTGCTCCGCAACGGGAGAGGCCACAGCAGTAAGAGGCCCGCGTACCGCAAAAAAACCAAAAAAAAAAAAGATAAAGAAAACCACTCAAAGGGATTTCTTTCCAGGATCATTTTCTATAATATATATATAGATTTTCCCTTCATTTTTTTATGTAATTGAATTCAAACTGTATTTATAATTTTATACCCTGTTTGTTTTAACATATATCCCAATGATTTTCTTTATAAGCATACCAAATGTTAAAGCTAATTTAAAACGTGTCTAGGGGCCTTCCCTGGTGGCGCAGTGGTTAAGAATCCGCCTGCCAATACAGGGGACACGGGTTCGAACCCTGGTCTGGGAAGATCCCACATGCCACGGAGCAACTAAGCCCGTGCACCACAACTGCTGATCCTGTGCTCTAGAGCCTGTGAGCACGTGCCACAACTACTGAAGCCCATGTGCCTAGAGCCTGTGCTCTGCAACAAGAGAAGCCACTGCAATGAGTGAGGCCCACGCACCGCAACAAAGAGTAGCTCCTGTTCGCCTCAACTAGAGAAAGCCCACATGCAGCAACAAAGACCCAACACAGCCAAAAATAAAATTAATTAATTATAAATAAATAAAATGTGTCTAGGTGTCATATTGCTAGTTAACTTAGACTATATGCCACCTTGTACAAAAAAAACTATTAATTAAGGTTACATGTGACGATTCTACTTTCATAACATTACTCAACAGCTGTGCAGTTTTAGGAAAGATACTTAATGTCTCTAAATCTCAGATTCTTATCTGTTATATAAGGTTACTGAAAATTTAATAAGATAACATAGTACAGTTTTTAGTACAGTGCCTGGTATACAGTGAGTACTCAACAAATGTTAGCGATTATTATAATTTCATTAATACAAACCTCCTAGATTTTGACTGTCCCCCAGTGGCAGTGATAGAAAGTCGTGAAAAAAATGGAAAAGGAAATCAATAAATCTCAATTATCAGTCTTGATTATCTAGATCAGAGGTCATGTGTCACATGTGTATATGTTTTGTTTGGCCTACACAATGTTTAAACATTTAAAACAAGTCCAAATGTCTATACAGCAGTTATCAGCTGAAGCTTGGTAGCAGTCACTGTCCCGCTGAGATGGCACATGTTCTTTTTCATTTGCCAGGGTCCATACCATCCTACTGTCCCTTAACGTGACATCTTCACTCATTCATATTACCCTGGCTGGCCCCTGTGGCCATTAGAATTGGAAACCTTTCATTTTTCTGTAGGCACACTGGAGAGGCTTGATCTTATTCAGTATTCAAGTGGTCTGTTTAACTGTGGGAATTGTTTTAATCTTACCCAAGTTATAAATTTTGCTTGTTTCCTATGTAATATATTGATTAAACAGGTTGAGAGAAGAAATGTAAACACAGGCATCTTTAGGATGTTAAAGTATATTAACTCACAGTTTACAGTTGTGACATATATATATAATAGCAGGGATCAAATTTTTTAAAAAGACCTAACATTTACTTCTCAAAGGTAAATTATGATGATTACTCCTGATGGCTCTGGAGTCAAGCGCTCCAATATGTTTCCAGCTGTGAAGCCCCAGGTAAGTCATTAACACGCTGACTTGCAGCTTTCCCTTATGTACAATAAGATAATCCTGCATACCTATAAAGTTTGGGATGGTGCTGGAGAGTAAATTAAGCAAGCCCAGTGATACGAAAATGTCTGTTATTTTAGACATTTATCAAAATGTCCACCCGCCCCGGCATTCCTTCTGGCCCCTATTAAGAGAGAAGGACACTGTTAAAAGAATTCATTCCTTAACATCTATGTTCAGGTACTATGTAGACAGAATTCTCCAAAGAGGGGCGGGTGGTTTGAGTGCATCAGAACCGACCAGGGAAGTCTATCCAAACCGTTATGATGGGTGTTTATATTGCACTCAGAACTTTAAAGAAAAACACAGAAATCTCATCCACTGAAGTTATCCTTTGTATATAGTATAAAACTGTGCAACGAATAAAATTTAACCAGCACCACCCGTAAGTAGACCAGACTACCGACTACAGGCAAAGGGAATCGTAAGGCCCAAGGTACGCATTATTCCGTAACGCGTTCTCACCATCCCCAATTCCTTCCCATTTAGGAGGCAAGATGCGCGGCTTTATCCCGGTACAGCGACAAAGGGGCGAGACCCAGGCACCCACCCGAGGAACACTGAGGGCCAGAGGCGGGGAGGGACCGGCTCCCGGGCAAGAGTCAGCCGGCGCTCCGCCGGTTCTCGCGGTGGGGATGGGTACCGGCCCGCCGCCCAGGTGCCGGGAGCGGTCAAGCGCTACGGGGCCCGGAAGCGGGGCCGCAGCGGGGCGGAACGCCGGCCGGGAGGGCGGAGGCGCGAGTCCCGCCCAGGCCCCGAGTAGCCCGAGGGCTCCCGCCGGTCCCGGGAAGGGCTCCTCCGCGGAGCGCCCCGGCCCAGCCGGCGGGGAGGTGCTAGGCAGACCCGCGGGCCGCCGCCGGGCTCCGCCCCGCGGCCGTTACCCGCCCCTCCCCCGCGCCCCAACCTGAGGCGGCACCGCCGCTCACCTGGTGGCGTCCGCGACGTTCCTGACGAACAGGGAGGTGTTGGGGGGCCTCGTGTAGCGAGACATGACCGCTTCCTTCGTTCCCTCCGGGTCTGCCCGTGGCCGCCGGGCTCGCTCCGTCTCCTGCTGCCGCCGCAGCCAAAGCAGCTCCGCCGGCCCCCGGCGCGACCCCCTCCCCTCCGCCTCGGCCCCGCCAGCGCGCAGCCGCAGAGGCGGGCGCGGGGGAAGCGCTGTGCGGCGCGAGTCAGTCTGTGCGGACCTCGCGGGGGCGGGGGCGGGGGCGGGGGCGGCGCCGACGCCGACGCCCAGCGGGGTGCGGGGAGGGGGCGACGCGGCGTGCCAGGATTCCAGGGCGTCTGAAAAGGGGGCGGTGCAGGAGGCCAGGGGTTGAGGGGATCAGGAGAGGGGGTCGCGCGGGGGTCCCGGAGTCAGGTGGGATTCGGGGAGGAGACGACTGGGGTCAGAGTGTAACAGGAGGGCAGGAACCAGAGCGGTTGTAGGGGCTGAAGCGGATGAGCCGGGGGCTAGAGAGCTTCCGGAGAGAGGGTGTCACGAGGGGGGAGTGGGCGGGGTGAAGGCTGAGTTCAACCGCGCAACGGCCGCTTGGATGCTGGGGCCTTCATTCTTGCATCTTCAGCCCAAGGCGGGGGCAATTGTTCCGCCTCCTGTCCCCTTTAGTGTTGAGACTCTTTAGGCTTTCAAACTGGGAGGATTTTTTTCTATGTGTTTTGATTCTTCATCCATTATTCATTGAGGGTACGCCGTTCAGCTCTGAGTACGTTCATTCAAGTGTTTATTGAGCACCTGCTATGCGCCAGGAACTATTTTAGGTGCGTTTTAGAGCAACGAACAAAAGAGGCCAAGTCCCAGTCCTCAGAGAGCTTACATCACATCGATGAGTGAAGACCAGACAATAAAAGAATGAACAAATGCATACATGGTGTAGAGGGAATCAATGAAAATGCAGAGGCAATTAAGCAAATTTAAATTATCCTCTTCACGTCTCTCCAAACATATCCATCCTCTTCTGGTTATCCTCCTGCCTTCACATTTGCTCCTGTGGTCAGTACAGCCTGTTACCAGGACTGTAGCCAGGTGACTTGTAATTGTTAGTAGCACCCCTTTTCAGAAGTGGTCGCTTTTGGAGGGTAAATAATATGGTCACCCTACCTAGCATACAGCGGTCTCAAAGGCTGTGAGAGTTTACCAAAGTCGGCAAATGCTTCTGGAATAGTGGCCATTCATTCAAAAAGTGATTGCTATGGCAAAGCAAGCTCAGGCCTGGCCTGGGAATATAAGGGGTGGGTGAGGGCCCCCCATTCTCAGGAAGCTTACAGTTTGGCAGAGGAGGCAGACTCGAATTATGGCACTAATAAACAAACTAGGCTAAGGGCTATGAAAAGAGCTACATGCTGCTAGAAGGGTACCTTATGGGGCTTGGTGAGCAGGCCTAGAGGGTCACTGAACTTTTCCCTGAGGAGTGTTGGAGAAATATTTGAAGAATGAAGAGGAGCAATCCATGCACTGGAACAGCATGTGCAAAGGCTTTGAGGCAATACAGGAAATGAAAGGAGGCAAACAGGAGCGTCAGGCTGGAGAAGAACAGGAAAATGAGGCTGGGGAGCAGGCTGAGTGTATGATAGGGAAGTTTGGAATGCTGACCATATGGGTTTGCTAGGGCTCTTGGAACAAATTACCACAAACTCAGTAGTTTAAGCTGATAAAAACGTATTCTCTCACAGTTCAGGGGGCCAGAAGTCTGAAGTCCAGGTGTTGGCAGGGTCACACTCTCTCCAAAGGCACTCGGAGGGATCCTTCCTTGCTTCTTCTGGTCCCTGGTGCCTCCGATCTCTGCTTCCGTCTTCATGCGGCTTTCTCCTCTTTGTCTTACAAGGACACTTGTAATTTTTTTGGTTTTTTTTGGCTGTGCCACGTGGCATGCGGGATCTTAGTTCCCCCACCACGGCTCAAACCCGAGCCCCCTGAAGTGGTAGTGTGGAGTCTTAACCACTGGACTGCCAGGGAAGTCCCAGGACACTTATCATTGGATTTAGGGCCCACCCAGGTAATCCAAGATGATCTCATCTCAAGATCCTTAATTGTATCTGAAAAGACCCTTTTTCTAAATAAGATCAGGACTTGGTTATGTCTTTTCTGGGGCCACCATTCAACCCACTACACTGACCTTGCAGAGAAAAGAGACTTGGGAGGAGGTGAGAGTTACTAATAAACCTCCCCCCTGACATATTAAGTGGAGTAAAAATTCAGTAGACTCTGTGTAAACCATGAACCTATTTAGTTAAAAATATGTGTATTGGTATGTTCATTTATAAATAGAATTGTTTCTAGGTGGAGGCATTACACTCTGATTTTCACTTCTTACCTTTGGTACTGTCAGATTAATTTATTTTAATTATTTATTTTTGGCTGCATTGGGTTTTCATTGCTGCATTCGGGCTTTCTCTAGTTGCGGTGAGCAGGGTTTACTCTTCGTTGCGGTGCGCGGGCTTCTCATTGCAGTGGTTTCTCTTGTTGTGGAGCACGGGCTCTAGGCGCGAGGGCTCAGTAGCCGTGGCTCACAGGTTCTAGAGAGCAGGTTCAGTAGTTGTGGCGTGTGGGCTTAGTTGCTCCATGGCATGTGGGATCTTCCCTGACCAGGGATCGAACCCCTGCATTGGCAGGCGGATTCTTAACCACTGTGCCACCAGGGAAGCCCCTGTCATATTATTTTTAAATACTTTTTATAATTGGAAAAACCCTACAAAGCTCTTTACAGTTTGAAAAAAGCTTTTATTGGGATAACTGAAAAGACTTAGTGACTAGGTAGGAGGTTTTTTTCCTGTTCCTATTGATAGAAGTATTTGAGGAAAGGAACAAACTGTGGAAGGAGGAAATTAGAAACTTGAACTTTAAAGGTAGCTGGAATTGATTTAAAATAAGTTATGGAGCGCACAGCTGTGGAGCGCTGAGCCACGCGTCATGCCCTGCGCTGCCCAGACTAGCGAACAATACAGTCAAGATGGCTAAAGGTGACCCAAGAAACCAAAGGGCAAGATGTCTGCTTATGCCTTCTTTGTGCAGATGTGCAGAGAGGAACATAAGAAGAAAAACCCCGAGGTCCCTGACAATTTTGCAGAATTTTCCAATAAGTGCTCTGAGTGGTAGAAGACAATGTCCTGGAAAGAGAAGTCTAAATTTAATGAAATGGCAAAGGCAGATAAAGTGCTCTATGATCGGGAAATGAAGGATTACGGACTAGCTAAGGGAGGCAAGAAGAAGAAGGACTCGAATGCCCCCAAGAGGCCACCGTCTGGATTTTTCCTGTTCTGTTCCGAATTCCGCCCCAAGGTCAAATCTACAAACCTTGGCATCTCTATTGGAGATGTGGCAAAGAAGCTGGGCGAGATATGGAATAACTTAAGTGACAGCGAGAAGCAGCCATATATCAAAAAGGCAGCGAAGCTGAAGGAGAAATACGAGAAGGATGTCTCAGACTATAAGTCTAAAGGGAAGTTTGATGGCGCCAAGGGTCCTGCTAAAGTTGCCCGGAAAAAGGTGTAAGAGGAAGACGAAGAAGACGAGGACGAAGAGGAGGAGGAGGAGGATGAATAAAAAAAGGGGCTTCCCTGGTGGCGCAGTGGTTGAGAGTCCGCCTGCCGATGCAGGGGACGCGGGTTCGTGCCCCGGTCCGGGAAGGATCCCACAGCGGCTGGGCCTGTGAGCTGTGGCCGCTGAGCCTGCGCGTCCGGAGCCTGTGCTCCGCAATGGGAGAGGCCACAACAGTGAGAGGCCCGCGTACCGCAAAAAAAAAAAAAAAAAAAAAAAAAAAAAAAATTAAAATAGAGGCACATACGAATTTATTTCTAATGTTTGAAACTTTACTCCTAAGCCCTGTCTCTGGGGAAACTGCTGGTAACACACTTGTTGTCATTTAGAATCCAAGCGCTTATGATTTTCCCCTCATTTTCCACCTACCTTCACACACTCAGCTGGCTATCTCTTCCCTTTTTGTCACTCTGGAGCATCTATTCCAAATGGTAAACAAGAGAAACACTACCCTCTCAATTTCACCTATAGATTTTTTGGGAAGGAGTATGAAAGGAGAAAATGACTGTCTCTAGCTTATTTGTAAAGTTTAAAATTTAAGGCTACCTCTATTTCTAATAACCACAGATAATCAAGGCTGGTTTATAAGAACAAACAATGTACTTTTGTTTTTTGCTTTATATTTATTTAAAGTTTTGTCGATGTACAACATTATGTTAGTTTCAGGTGTACTACATAGTGATTTCACATTTACATACATTATGAAATGATCACCACAATAAGTCTAATAATCATCTGTCCCCACACAAAGTTATTACAGTATTATTGACCATATCCTTATGCTGTATATTACATCCCCGTTGTTTATTTATTTTATAACTGGAGGTCCGTACCTCTTAACCTCCTTCACCTATTTTGCCCACCCCTCTACCACCCTATGGCAGCCACCCACTTGTTCTCTGTATCTATGAGTTTGTTTTTGTTTTGTGCAACACATATTTGTTATTCTACAGCAAACCTATAATCCACGTGGCTGTATAATGTTACTAACCTTTTTTCCATTTCTTAAATGGGTCAAAGTAGTCTAATTATCAGGTCTGTAATTAAAGAGTCAAATCATGAAAAACTAGTACACTATAATCAGATTAATTAAAGAGTTTTGTTTTTGACTATCATAGTAGACCTGACTGAAAATTAAATTGTACTTGGGTATGCATGAGTGTCTTGAAATTTGTATGATGGAAAGAAAGTACTTTGGAGAAATAAATTCCGGAGTAACGAAGTCAGCTGATATCATCTTATGCTGTGAACTCACTCCCCAACAGATGGTGCTAGCTCACCTCTAGTGAGAGCTCTTCTGGTCTACCCTCCCTTAAAATGTACCGTGACCTTGATGGTGAAAACTGATGTGATGATTGTAATAGAATGTATTGTTAACCTTCTTCTATTGCCCCTGAACTTTGGCTTTTAAGACCTCATTCCACACAACCCAGTTGGAGAATCTATGGTCGTATCCTCTTGTGAATTTGATTTCTTCCATGGTAGCTATAGGAAATCATTTTAAAGGTCATTTATATGATAACAATGGATACTATTTAACTTTTTCAGAAAAGTCAGTTACAGAAGGCCTTTCACTTTAGGTATATATCCCCCAAAATGACATTGAATCTTGAAAATGTTGGAGGTGAGTGTTTCTTCCTAACTTAATTTGACAAATATTTAGTGACGATCTACTGTATATTAAACATAGTACTAGGAACTGGGGATAAAAATAGAAGTTATGCCTCCTGCTTCTGAAGGACCTAGCCCAATGTTTCCCAGAGTTAAGTCATTTTCACATATCCTACGAGAATTTTGCCATAATGATGCACTTTGTTACCATTATATGCTTACTATTTTTCTTTATCTCACTTTTATTTTAAAAGAAAAATCTATCATCAATATTAATTTTTCCTAGAAATACAATTGATTTTATGTGTTGACCATGTTATCTTTTTAAAAATATTTTATTTATTTATTTATTTTGGCTGTGCCAGGTCTTCGTTGTGGCACGCGGGATCTTTTAGTTGCGGCATGCAGGCTTCTTAGTTGTGGCATGTGGACTTCTTAGTTGCAGCATGCATGTGGGATCTAGTTCCCCAACCAGGGAATGAACCCAGGCCCCCTGCATTGGGAGCACAGAGCCTTACCCACTGGACCACCAGGGAAGTCACTCATCAATATTCATTTTTAAAGTTTCATAGACAGAAAATAATCATCAGAAAATATCATGAAGAAATATATAAATTCTAGCCAATTATTGTTATCTACAAAGTTTTAAGCCTGAGGCCTGCTCTCTCTTAAAAAAGGGAAATTAATCACACAATAATAGAGAGATGTTAAAGCCATAAGCACAAAACTAAAACTTTCTCCCTAAAGTATTAAAAAGGGGATAACTCTCACACTATGCAATTCAATATTTAACGTCATATCAGTGTAACACGTAAAACCATCTACAGTACCACTAATGGTAAGTGTCCAACATTTTGGGGGACACTCTAGCTAGAGAGAGATGCATGTAAACAAATCATTATTATATAGTTTCATTAGTGCTATGTAAAGACATTTGGAATACTGTGTAGGATATGATGGAAACAGATTAGTCCTCTGTAGGGAAAGGAGACTGCAATTTATTTTAGAGAAAATTGATGTTTGAGATATTTATTGAAGGATGAATACAAATTTACCAAGAAATAGAAAAATCAGGGCGTTTCAGAGAAAGTGAACCAGATGAGAAAAGGCACAGTGTGGCGGGAGCAGTATGGTGTGCTGAACTATGGGAGAGGGAAGAATGAATGTTAAAGAGGTTGGAATGGAAACCAGGAGACAAATTTTTAGAGGATCTGTATGTATACCATGCCAAGGAGCTTTGGCTTAATCCTTTTGGCAATGGGACTCCATCACAAGTTTTTAAGCAGGGGATTATGAAGATCAGATCTGTGTTTCATAAGGATGATTCTGACAGAAATGCAGAGCATGAGTTGGAAGGAGTAGTGAAGTAGAAACTGGTATAAGCAGATCAGTTAAAAGGTTCTTGCATGTGATAAGTTTTCTCTCTCTCTTTTCTTTTTTTCATATGTCTGGGAGTACATTCTTTTATTTATTTATTTATTTATTTATTTATTTATTTATTTATTTGTGTTGGGTCTTTGTTGCTGCACACATTCTTTCTCTAGTTGCATCGAGGGGGGCTACTCTTTGTTGCGGTGCGTGGGCTTCTCATTGCAGTGGTTTCTCTTGTTGAGGAGCTTGGGCTTTAGGCATGCAGTCTTCAGTGGTTGTGGCACATGAGCTCAGTAGTTGTGGCGCATGGGCTTAGTTGCTCCGTGGCATGTGGGATCTTCCTGGACCAGGGATCAAACCCATGTCCTCTGCATTGGCAGGCGGATTCTTAACCACTGCACCACCAGGGAAGTCCCTGATATGTTTTCTCTTTTAAAAAATATATATTTCTTAAGTCAGATAGAGAAAGACAAATAGTATATGATCTCACTTACATATGGGTTCTTAAAAAATGGAGCTCACAGATTCGGAGAACAGATTGGTGGTTACCATTTTCACTCAACAAAATGAATGAAAGTGATCAAAAGGTACAAATCTCCGGTTATAAGAAAATAAATCCTGGGGATGTAATGTGCAGCATGGTGACTATAGTTCACAATACTGTATTATATATTTGAAAGTTGCTAGAAGAGTAGATCTTAAAAGTTCTCATCATAAGAAAACAAAAATTTGTATCTATGTGTGGTAATGCATGTTAACTATACTTTTTGTGATAATCATTTCACAACATATACATATATCAAATCATTGTGTTATATGCCTAAAACTAATACAGTGTTATATGTCAAATATATCTCAACTTAAATAATATTTCTTAGCTTTGTTCACTGAAAAGGCTTAGAAACAATGACCAGTCAGTAGCACTCAGCACCCCGAGCACAGACTATGGTCTCTAAATATCATTTTCTCCTCAAAGGAGCCATGACTTTGAATGAGTGGCTAATGTCAGGTCTGGGGCAGGAAATGTACAAGATAAATCCGGAATAACTTGTCACATCAGAAGGAAAGAAGCCATCAAAGGCTTCTGGGGTCCTGTCAAAAGGATTCAAAAGACAATACTAGCTAAAGAAGGGATAATTTGAGTATTGATAATAATAGTAACTGCAACGAATTAAAACATATCAAATATCTGTAAGAGTGCAAGGTCATATGTACACTAAAAAGCAAGTCTAATTGATCACCTTTTAAGCCTAACTTTTCTGTACAAATTTATACCTCAGGGAAACCCAAATGGTTGATGAGGGAAGTTTTCTTTCCCAAAGTATTTCAGTCAGTAAAATAAAGGAGGGGGCTGGGAGGAGGTGGAGTGAATGGGGAGCAAGAGGGGTGGGCTGATGTCCAATCATGTGTGCCTGTACAATGGCATTCGACTCAGAATGAAAGAAGGGGTGGCCACCATGGGTGAACCCCAAACACATGATGTTGAGCAAAATAATCCAGATACAAAAGAATACATTCTGCATGATGCCATTTGTATGAAGTTCAGAAAGAGTCCAAATTCATATATGTCGATAAAAATCAAAGAGATGATTGCCTTTAGGGAGTAGGGACTCCTGGAAGGGGGAATGAGGGAACTTTCTGAAAGTGTTCTATATCTACATTGGCATATTGGTTATACAGGTGTATATAGTTGGCAAAAGTCATCAAAGCATATACATTTACGATATGAATACATCACAGAGTGTGTGTATATATATATATATATATATATATATATACACATATTTTTTTTAATTTTAATTTATTTTTTGGCTGCATTGGGTCTTCATTGCTGCGCGCAGGCTTTCTCTAGTTGCGGCGAGCGGGGGCTACTCTTCATTGCGGTGCGCAGGCTTCTCATTGCGGTGGCTTCTCTTGTTGCGGAGCACAGGCTCTAGGCACGTGGGCTTCAGTAGTTGTGGCTCGCGGGCTCTAGAGCACAGGCTCAGTAGTTGTGGCGCTTGGACTTAGCCACTCTGCGGCATGTGGAATCCTCCCGGACCAGGGATCCAACCCATGTCCCCTGGCTTGGCAGGCAGATTCTCAACCACTGTGCCACCAGGGAAGTCCCCTATATTTTACCTTAGTAAAAATGTTTCAGGACTTCCCTGGTGGTCCAGTGGTTAAGACTCTGAGCTTCCACTGCAGAGGGCATGGGTTCCATCCCTGGTCAGGGAATTAAGATCTCGCATGCTGTGCAATGCAGCTGAGAAATAAAAAGTTTCATAATTTTTTCTTAATTAAGAAGAGAAGAGGGGTAGTGGGCAGTAATTTTGAGAAACTTTTTAAAGTTGATCTCTCCATTCTCTGGGCCAGCTCCACTGGTGGCCTGCTTAGGCTGCCAGTGTGGGATGTTGCTGGGGTTAAGTAGAGGGATCTCAGAAGTTTTCGTGAGCTGGGAGAGGTGTGGTTACTCCATAGAGCTCTGTGGTGGGCTTCAGTGCCACGAAGGGCTTCAAGCCACCACAGAGCTTGGCTTCAGGCATCCTTGGAAAGCCACAGCAGTGGTGGTGGAGCCATGGCTGGAAGATGGGAATCCAGGCCCTGCCCTCTGCAGCCTCCAGCCAGAGTCCATGGTGTGTGCGCCTGTCATCGGCTTTTTAGTGGGTCTCGTATTTGTTTAGACTTGTCTAGTTGTCTGGAAGCTGGCGTCATGTGAAATGGGAAATGCTGCTTTCACAATGCTGGCTGAAATTTCACAAACATTGGCATAACAAATTCAAGAGAAGTGTCAACTCCTTGGCAAGGATGGCACTGTTCAAAGGGGGACTGTAGCAACTGAGTCATCTTTGGAGGATATTAGCCTAGAGAAAGAGTCAACAAAAATTCAGAGCCTGGCGGACACCTATGGAATGCTGACGAGTACCAACTCTATCCTGAAGGAGGAAATAATAAAATAATACTTCCCTAATAAAAGAAGTAGATGAAAGATCCAGACACTCAAGAAAAAAGGAGCTGATGGCTGAAGTTGCAAGAATGATCTGGTCACTGAACTAGGAGTCACCACATCACAGTAAATTTTCCAAACAATAACTCCCTGTTGTCCCTCCAGATGGTGGCCTTGGTCTGAAAGCAGGGGCCTCCTGTGCTGCCAGGTCACATTCACCCACCTCCCTCTAATATGTTATCGTCACTCCAGATGCAAGCAGTTGCTGTAGAGACCTCCTTTTCCTTCTCATCCTCCTCTGGGAAGAGCTTATAGAGCCCCCTTCTTGGGCTGGAGTTTCTCCTCTACCCTCAAATCCTAAAAACAAAAGTGAGTCCCTCTGAAGTTAGTCCAAACTTCAAATGAACCATTGGAACCAACATCAAGAAACTAGAGACTTAAAATCAGGTCTCTTCAAAATGAATTTTAATCTCATTTGTTAGCATTTAAAAAACTTAAAGGGGGAGGCTTCCCTGGTGGCTCAGTGGTTGAGAGTCCACCTGCCGATGCAGGGGACACGGGTTCGTGCTCCGGTCCGGGAAGATCCCACATGCCGCGGAGCAGCTGGGCCTGTGAGCCATGGCCGCTGAGCCTGCGCGTCTGGAACCTGTGCTCCGCAACGGGAGAGGCCACAACAGTGAGAGGCCCCCGTACCGCAAAAATAAAAAACAAAAACAAAAACAAGGGCCATACTTGTGCTCATAATAACAATCAATAGAACTTTAGTTCTCAGAATAGGGTTTGTAAAATTATTTTTATATAAATGTTATAATTAAATTATTTTTACTTAATTTTTCTCTATACATAATATAAATATGATGTTTTATTTAATTATATGTGCAGTTTATCAATAGCATACAATTCCAAGAAGATTCTATAGTTCTTTAGAGGGTCCCAAGCAGGATTGAGCCTGAGCTGTACAGGGTGATAACCATTCAATGACACACATTTTATTGGCTTTCTCTCCTTGCCTGTATCACTCTCCATTTTCTGGGATTACCTTCCAAATAAGTTACATGCACCTGAGAGTATGTCTCCGGCTCTGCTTTCAGGGGAAACTAAGCTAAGACAGACATTGGAATGTACAGCCAGCCACACAGTATATAACTAGGCCCTTCGGGCTGACTTTCCCTTGCCTTCTACTACGAGGGGTGTGGACACTGTCATCAATAAATGAAGCTTAGTCACATCTTTCTGAACTGTAGTCCCCGTTGTTAGAAAGACAGCATGTAATGGGGACAGTGTCATCTCCAGGCAGTGGATGCCTCTGGTCCATGAATTCTCTACACCCCTCCCATCTTGCCCCCTTTCACACATTCCTGAATGTATCGGTCACATTAAATCAATGAGACTAACTGAGCTGCTCCTTCCTTATTCCACTGTTTCTCTGACATCATCCAGGAAATTACTGGAACCTTTGGTGTTAGCTGTCCCTCAACTGTGGTGCCGTCTCAACCAGTGTCTGCCAGGCTAGTAATTCGTTTTCAGTAGAGAAGTAGCAAGCAGCTACGTTGGGTAATTTTAGGGGCCAAGAGCCTCAATCCTTAAGCCAATCCTGATATACGTCAGAGACCATCTCATTAGAGCATTTATTGCACCCCATCAATCTTGTGGTGCGATAAACAAGACCGAGCAGAGCACAGCATAGAATACCAAGCATGAACACTGTCTTTTTTTTTTTCTTTTTAATCACCTGTAGCCTTTCAGGCCAACATATGCTTCTCTGAACTGAGAGCTTCGGAAGTAGCATAAATGTTAGTTGCAAGCATCTCTGGGACTTATGCTCACAGGCCTTTAGATTGCCAATAAAGGCGATCTTGTAGAGACTTTCTTAAAAGTCTAGTGATTTTTGGCTCTCTGTTCTTATTTAAGAGAGAAACACCAAAAATGGCTTGGAAACTTGGCCAGGATGTTAACTAGTGGCTTCACTGTACAGTTTACTGTAGATCTGTACTCAGGCCTTACTTTGTAGATGCCCAAATGTTAGCGTCTGTAGGGTTTTTTTCTCTTGGGCTAGTTTTCTGTTTGTTTGTACTGTTGTTATTGTTCTGTATTTCAGGAGAGAGTGTAAGCCTGGCTGCTATTATTCTAGGAGTTGAGTAAGGGCAGGGGACTAAAGTTCTCACAACTCAGTATGTAAAATTTAACTCTACCTCCCTATTTTACCTTTTGTCTTACTTCCCTGAAATATTCCTGAGGCTAGAGCTCTGTTTCGATTTTTCCAGTGAGAATACCTGGAATGTCTTCCTCTGTTTGGGTGGGAAAGGTTTAGGTGCCTGGCTATGCAATGTTAGGGCTGGCATCTAGAGAGCTAGCTGCTTTTTATTAGACTTTCAACTAATCTTGTTTTTAATCCACACCCCATTCAAAGTGACAGGTGCCTCCAATTCTGCAGCCGTTCTTGTCTTGCTTTATGGCTTTTCCGGGTGCAGATGCTTAAATTTCAGCTTTCTCTGCTTTTTTAAGTTTCCACTTGTCCACCTGCTTGCCATTTTCCAAGTTGTATTCTAGCAGCAAATCATCTATCTGAAAAGACTACCTATCTCAGCCTCCTTTGCATATAGTTCTGGCCAAAGGGGAAATGCTATGAGAAACATCAGGAATGGCCCCTTAACGGGATTTGATTCGGCTGTGGAGCACATCCTTTTATCCTTCTCTTCTCCCTTCCTCCTACTGCCTGGAATGTGGACATGATAGCTAGAACGCCAGCAATTATCCTGAACTCATGAGGGAACCTTGAGGAAGGAAGCCACATACTGAGGATGACAGAGCAGAAATATAGGAGCCTTGGTCCCTGGTGGCTGTGGAGTTACCCCAGACTAACGGCGGACTTCTTTTATACTAACAGTAATTCTGATAAATTCTATCATGTACAATTTCCTTCAAAAGAGGGGGAAAGACTATGATACATTGATAATTGTGTACATTGCATTACTGAGTATGTTGCCGACAGAACAGAACTTCCTTTCTGACCAGGAGGATAAAAATAGACTTCTCTCTCCCTAACAATTTTACATATCTAGTGATTGGAAGAATTTCCAATAGACTGACTCATACCTCCTTTCCTTTTAGTCTTTGTATATATGGTGCCATCCACTGCAGGATGAAGTCACATTGCAGTGTAACCTCTGGCCCTGCACCTTTACATGACAGGATCCCAGGTGAGTTGGCACAGAGGGCAGTAGGAATATTCCTGGGAGCCATTTCTATTCCTGGATGGCTAGCAATACTTACCTCTACACAGAAATACTGCACCACACATAATCACATTCCACGAAACCCAAACCAATGTATGCTCAGTTCAACTTCCCATTAACTGGATCCCATTAACTGGCCACACTGTGGCCATTCCAATGTGACATGACTAAGGGAAGTCTATCAGAAGGAACATCAGAATGGAAGGAAATAGAGGTCTTAACTGATCGTGATGGAAATATCTTCGGCGAATTTTACTCAAACATATAACCACATGAGATCATTTCTAGGCCCTTAATGGGCTTGGAAGGAGTCTGTGTAAGTGAGGGACCCTGAAGCTTAAGCTCCATTAGCTTCACAGTATATTTACCTTGGGTAGGACAAGTGGAATAACATTTAACAAACAGGAACACTTAGTTTATTTATGCTGTGGCAACCACAGTACCAGGAGAAACAACAGTCACTATGCCCAAAATTTCTTGTGTTGAATGGGACTTGGGGACATTCTTTTATTCACAAACCCCACACTTCTCTGTGGTCTTAATCACTGGCTTCTGCATAAATTCCTCCCATATTTCACTTCTGTTTCTCCTTCTTTTTTTTTTGTGGTTGCAGGAACTTCAAACTGTGAGGTCTCATCCTCTTTGTTGGACCTATTTCCAAGTATCTTGCTGACCAAGACACATTCTTAGCAAATGAGTCATGTTTACCTAAACCTGCTAATTCAGTACAATTTATTTCTAACTTATTAATACACAAAGTAGTTTTCAAACACATATATCCACATGATGCTTTAATCCTTTATATAACTTCTATCCAGATATATCATGCAAAATTTTATACTCAGAAAAGTTCCATGTTTTATATACTTATTAATTTTATAAATTTCCTCAGAATATATTCTTCTTTTGATCAATTCTACACTTCATTATAAGTTAAAGAAAATGGCAGTGTAGCAATGGGACGGTGGATAATTTCTCTGGTATGAGTAGCAGAGGCTAAAAGTAGAACCATTACTACAGTACTTTCACCTTACAGAGCGGTCGATATTTTTCACAAGATTTTTCCTCCGGAGTGTTCTGCCAGCTTTTTAGGTTTTTCAACCTCCACAGGCTTGCTGTACTATCAGAATCGTGGGTTGGTTTAGCTGATTCTCTGTAGAGAATAACTGCTAATAATTGCTGTTTCAGAAAACAAGTCAACCAAAGTTAACTAACAAACACTTGCTGAGATTCTATATTGATTTAAAAATATACAATAAAGCTAACGGAAATATTAGTACTGTCCAAAAGGGACATAAGAAGCACTTTATAGAGAGAATTTAGGAATTTGAAACTAGATTCTAGGCTAAGGTTTGAGGAGTTTGTTTATTTCCCAGTGCTTGGCTTAGCAGCTACGATGCATCATCCTATTGTGCAATGTAGACACTCAGGTTTAATATGATCTCACGTAAAACTCATTTAGCCATTAATTGAAAATAGACAGATAGGCTGGTCACGGATTGGCAATTTTGGCCTTTTTACTTATTTAATTTAGCCTAGTTTGTTTTCTTCAACTTCACCTTCATTGTGCATTCCTGGGTTAAAAAAATGCATATTTGTTTGTGTGTTTCATTGTATTTATTGCATTTAATTTTAAATGCAATACATTTTAATTTAAAAAATAAAGCTATTTAAATAAGACTACAGCAGTAGTAACATTTCACAGCTGCAAAATGTCTCCTTATTCCCCCTCTTTTTCTCTGTCTCCCCTTCATACACATTGCATTGTTTCTCTTAATAGTTTCTCTAGTATTCTAAAATTATGTGGTATAAGGTCTATCTCTTTTAATGATGAATATAAACCTTGGACATTTCAGTGTAGAAACTTTGACTTCAGGCCTTTTATTCCCACTTCAAATATAATTTTGGTTCACTTCCATTCAGTGGTATACACTGTTCCACAATTAACTTTGTTCTGTGCTAAACTCTGGTACTAAATGTTATGTTCAAATCTGGGCTTCAAAGCTTTCAAAGCAACATGACAGATCCATATTACATGTCCTCATGATTGCAGATCTCGGCATGGTCAAGTGTTCCTGGAGAAAGAAACTGACCTCTTGGCAACAACAACTCTTGGGTGAAATTATAAACTAATTTTGGACAAGAAAAAAAACAAGAGCATCAATTGCTGCCATTTGGTATGAATTAGACAATGATAAAATATTTGTTTTTGTGAAATGATAATAGAAGTGACAGTCTAGATTTTTAAAAATTGGCCAGCTATCATATTTGCCTGAAAAAATTAAAATATTGAATGAAATATCTCTTTTCTCATAATTCAGCTTGACTAAATTTTTCTCCTAAGCCATATTAATTTATAACAAATGAAGCTAGTTTTAGTGAAGCTGAGTAGCTTATAATAATAACAATAATTAAATTTTGTTAGTTGACATAAAATGTATTAGAGCAAATAGGACTGTGAAATGCAGCTTTTGAGGAACCCTTTAACCTGATTCATATTTATCACTATGAAAAAACATGAAATTTCAAGGAATGATCTCTTGAAAGGAAATGAACATTTTCAATTCTAATGTTATCATAAATGTATATTAAGAATTTTTAATTTCTCAAGAAAAATACTCGGGAAGCCCTTATGAAAAATTTATCTAATTCTGTTAGGTGTTTACCATACGTGTCTCTTTTTAGAAATACTTATTATTATAGCCTATAATGAAATATCAGAATAAATCATCTGCTTTACTGATATGTAGTTAGCTTGGACTGCTGGTGTTTGGTATGTGTTATGGACTGAACTGTGTTCCCCCAAATTCATAGGTTTAAGCCCTGACCCCCAGTGTGATTGTCTTTGGAGATAGGACCTTTAGGGAAGTAATAAAGGTTAAATGAGGTCATAAGGATGGACTCCTTATCTAATAGGATTGGTGTCCTTATAAGTAGAGGAAAAGACACCAGATACATCTCTTTTTCTCTTTCTCCCCCCTACTCCCTCTCTTCCTCCCCAGCAGAGATGGAAGGTCATTTGAGGACAAAGTGAGAAAATGGCTGTCTGCAAGCCAGGAAGAGAGGCCTCACCAAATACCAATCCTGACAGCAACTTGATCTTGGACTTCTAGCCTCCAGAGCGGTGAGTAAATAAATTTCTGTTGTTCAAGCTACCTAGGCTCTGGTATTTTGTTATGGCAGCCTGGGCAGACTAATATAGTAGATAAAGGCACAGTACAGACATAAAAGGGCTGTACATTTTATAAAATTCTGAATCTGCAGATTGGCAAGGTCTGATGTGATGCACAGTGTGGAGATGGCAGCACCAGATTCACCCTGGAAAGCATCAAAATACCACTTTCGAACAGAGGCGATATTTCCAGTTAAAACATTACAACATAAGTAATTTGATGGTGGTGATGCATCGACTTCATTCAGCTGGCCACTAAATTACAGATGCTAACAGTATTTCAAGAACTGCAGAAGAGACTGGGGACTTGCAATTTCTATTGTTGTTGATATTTCGATTACTGTAGAAATTCTATTATTTTCTTTCAAAGCACTTTGGATGCCTGGACTTTTGCAAATGGAGAGATGCAAGGCAAGGGCTTGATACTCTTATAATTAACATTTTTGAGTGCTTACATGATTATACATGGCAGGCCCTGTTACATAAACTGACTTTGTTTAATTCAGATAACAACCTACCTGTGAGATTGCTATATAGGGACCATTACTTCCATTTTACAGATGAGGAAATGTTTACGATGTATTACATTTAAAGATCAGAGGGACTTCCCTAGTGGTGCAGTGGTAAAGAATCTGCCTGCCAATGCAGGGGACACGGGTTCGAGCCCTGGTCTGGGAAGATCCCACATACCGCGGAGCAACTAAGCCCGTGAGCCGTAACTACTAAGCCTGCGCATCTGGAGCCCGTGCTCCGCAACAGGAGAGGCCGCGACAGTGAGGGCCTGAGCACCGCGATGAAGAGTGGGCCCCGCTCGCCGCAACTGGAGAAAGTCCTCGCACAGAAACGAAGACCCAACACAGCCAAAAAAGAAATAAATTTAAAAATGCGAACTCAACTATAATGTTACCATAACCACTGATATTCAAATGTTCTCAGCTACTTCTTAAGCTAAGCTAGGAACTATCCCTAGAGTTGAGCAGAGTCCCCTGAAACCTTTTAACTTGGAAATCACCATGCTATGGGAGAAATACCTACAGCACTTGGAAAGGCTTTGAGGTTCTCGCAGGCACTTCTTTTTCAATAAGCCACTTTACTGAGGTATGAATGACATACAAAGAGCTATACATATTTCATGTATATGACTTGATGATTTTGGATATAAGTATATACCAGTGAAACCATCACCACAATCTATGCCATAAACATATCCGTCACCTTCAAAAGTTTCCTCCTGCCTTCTTTATTATTATTAATTTTTATGATAATGACACTTAACATAAGATCTACTCTCTTAGCCAATTCTTAATATTGTCAACACAGGCACTATGCTGTTCAATAGAAAAGGACTTTTTCATCTTGCATAACTGAAACTTTGTACCCTTTGACCACTTCTCTCCAGCCACTGAACCCTCTAGCTTTGCTCCCGTTTCAATTTAACCAAGTGCCAGAAGCTTATTTTGTGTCATATTAACAAACAGTAAATATTTTAAATGTTATCTAGTAAAAAGACTTAACTTGGCTTTTGTATCTTTTCTGGTCTGCTACAAGTTTCCACCAGTGTCTCCTCTTTCCTTATTTTGGTCTCACACTTTGTAGCAAAACAGAAGAGGAAGCACTTTATGTAGAAGACCTTTGGGAACACTGTAATTGCATTTTTCCTAATCAGTTTTATTGGATATTTCCAGTTTGCTTCCTATTTCATGTTCCATCATACCTCTAATTGTTAGATGTTTCCTAATTTTTAGACCACACATTTTAAACTTTACTTATGGCTCTTCATTACCACATCTTTTATAAAACATCTTGAGTATTTTAAAGTACCCTGTGACCATCCACGTAATCCATTCCTGCTAGCAATGTAAAATAAGTAACACCAAAATAACTGAGAAGTTTGAGAGATGAATCCTTAGTAGATACGCACATGGTGAAAGTGTACACATTGCTTAAGAGAGGACTCTCTTGAAGGACCCTCAAGCACTGCATTGGGTCCAAGTTCTAAATGTTGTATCAAGAAGGGCAGGGGAGCCAAAAAAGTTCTCTCCATTTTCCCAAACCATAAACTTAGGAGAGAAATGTTCTCATCCAGCAAGCCGGGCTGTGTCTTCACAGTGTTGTAGTCAACCAGCCTCAGGGAATCAGGCAGAGGAGAAGCCTTTCCTCTGAGAGAACCTCACTGTCCTCATTTCAGTAACGGTTATGTTCAGCAGAGCAGCTAATCTCATTGCCAAGAGGGAGGGAAGTCAAAGAGAGCCTCAAGTAACTTAGTACCAGGACATTCCAGGCTTTAAAATAGCTGCCTTTACCTCATGGGCCATTTGAAGAAATCTATACAGAATTTGAAAACAAGCTGTAATAGAACCTTACCCAACAGAAGCAAGGTCTCGCCAGACATTTTTGTTCATTTCCTTTGCTTTTATTTTCCAGAGTTTCTTCCTCACCTTAAGTTATTTCCTGCCTACTCACTCACTCCCGGATGGTTTAATTCTCTTCTGGGTATAACCATTATGCATAGTAGATACATGGACATGCACTGTTCCTTAGCTCCTCCACTTTCCTTAGCGCCACTGCTAGTCTTTTGGATGGTGGCATCCACCTCCTCTAACACACATCCATCCACTGGCCCCTTACCTCCCATTGCCCCTATGTGGTTGAATGATTTTACCATCCACCCAGCCGTTCACACTAGAAAACTCAGTCATCCTGCCTCCTTTTCTCCATCATGTTCCCTTCCTCCAAACACATTCCATCAGACATCAGGTTTGGCCCCTTCTGTCTGTGGAATGTTTCTGGATTCCAGGGACTTTGCAGGAAGCTTTTAGCTTGTCTCAGCTCAAAGTCTCTCTGTTTCCATTTATCTTCCACATTGTCATCAATTACTCTTCTGGAACAAAAATCTGGTTTTACTTTTCTCCTGCTTAATAACATTCGATAGTTATCCACTGTCTGGATAGAGTTTTATCTCTTTAACAATGTATACAGAAGTCCTCTATGTCCCTTCCCCACCCCATCAAAATTCACCTTTCTCCCTACCTGTTCTCTTGGTTCACTGCTTTCTGCCAAATGACAGCCAGCTTTCCCAACACCTTAGCCCAGAAGTGGTTTCTTTTTTTTTCTTTTTTAAATATTTATTTATTTGGCTGCATCGGATCTCAGTTGCAACACGTGGGATCTTCCTTGCGGCATGTGGGATCTTTTAGTTGCGGCATGCAGGATCTAGTTCCCTGACCAGGGATTGAACCTGGGTACCCTGCATTGGGAACGTGGAGTCTTAACCACTGGACCACCAGGGAAGTCCCCAGAAGTGGTTTCTTTTTTTTTCTTTTTTTAAATAAATTTTATTTATTTATTTATGGCTGCATTGGGTCTTCATTGCTGCACGTGGGCTTTCTCTAGTTGCAGCGAGCAGGGGCTACTCTTCGTTGTGGTGCGAGGGCTTCTCATTGCGGTGGCTTCTCCTGTTGCAGAACACAGGCTCTAGGCATGTGGGCTTCAGTAGTTGTGGCTCGCGGACTCTACAGAGTAGGCTCTGTAGTTGTGGCGCATGGGCTTCGCTGCTCCGCAGCATGTGGGATCTTCCCGGACCAGGGCCCGAACCTGTGTCCCCTGCACTGGCAGGCAGATTCTTAGCACTGCGCCACCAAGGAAGTCCCAGAAGTGGTTTCTTAATGTGCGATCTAGTTTCTCATTCCATTTCTTTTTGTGGGTTCTCAACATATTTTTGTCTTCTCATTTAGGTCATGCTTTGCAAGACTACGTTGAGGATTTTATTTTATTCTAATTAAAATAATATCAACCATATCCAAGTCTGTTGTCTTGCCAAAAAGCGTTCTGAATCTGAAGTCCAGAATAATATCTAGTCTAGTCTTGTACAATTTGGCTAGTATTTCAGCCATGGACAACGTTGCTTTCCCAAGGTAAAGGAAATATTTGATCTACTATCCCCACCAAAGCACTCATTTGTCATGAATTTGCTGTCCTTAAAGTTATGGAGTTGCGTGTCATGGCAGCTGGTTTTCTGAGCAGTGAGAGAAGAGGTATCTTTCTACTTTAAAAACCAGTTCTTTGATGAGAACTCTTTCTACCCACCTTCCCTCCAAAGCAAAGGTCAAAATTAACACCTTAATACTGAACTCTGGGTATTGTATTCTTTTTTTCAGATATAGCACCTACTAAAGGAAGAGAAGTATTCTCCATTTTTTTAATGTTTCTGGTAAAAAGAATTATAGGCTCCTTAGTAGCAGCACATAGAGGTAGACAGTTGTATGAACATTATGGATATAAATGAAAGTGATAGTAAGAATTACTGAGTTGATCAGATTCAAGAAAGCCATATGTCCTACTCTATCAACTTCCAGAAGCCATTCTTCCTGCCTCTCAACTCCCAGAGGTAAAGGACTGAGAAGTCTGGGGAGAAGCATCACATTGATACACACAGTATCTGCAGGCAGTCGGCATAGTTGAGTGGTTAACTGCTACCATTACTCAATTAGCTTATTAGATTCAAGAATAGTCAATCAACAAACATTTATTGACGAGGAAGGGCTGTATCACCACCGCACCATGTTAGGTGTTGGGGAATACAGTGAGAAAGCAAAGGAGTTTAAAGACTGGAGGGGAAGATACATATTGAACAAATTATCACAATTTATTAAATAAATTAATTTAAGGATACAATAAGTAAGAAATATAGGCTGCCAACAATGGAAAACCAACACATACATGCATGCATGTGCATACACACAGAACAGAGCTTGAAATGAATCTATCTTTTCTCTACCTCAAGTGACAGCTTTATTAATTCATAACATGTAATATAAACAGCAGCTTCTATATAGAATTTATATGTACCCCTTTTCTGTTGTTTATAGCTGCCTGATAAGAGCAAGCAAACACGGGTACTACTGATGGCAACAGGCAGGGTTGCTGCAGTAAATTTATTCAAACTGAGTGATATTTATGGGTTCTCATGCAAATAGACAAGCTGTAGATGCATTTAAGAATTTGGATGTCTACTTACATAAACAATAGAGCACGGTGGCTGAAAGTAGCCCACTGGAGCCAGACTGGCCTCTGTTTCATACTGGATCCACTACTTAATAGCTGTGTAATCTCAGACAGTGCATCTGTAAAGTGAAGATAAATAATCACATTAACAACCTCATTGGTTATTATGAGAATTAAATGAGTTAATGCTCGTAAAGCACTTAGCACATGTTAAGCTCCTGCCACAGAGTAAGTGCTCTACAAATGTCACCTACTGTATTTGCTCAAAGAAGGCCATTTTTTAGCCAACTATCTGAACACAATAATACTGAATCTCATAGTCGTAGAGGGGATTTTTGCGGAAGTGTATCTCAGTAAGGTTTATTAAGCATAGACAAGGGGGTCAGGAATTTAATACCACATTTGTTGTCTTTAGAGCTGCGTTTCAGTTAGGGTGTTGCCTGAGAATGACAGTATTTTCTGATTTAGAATGTGACATTTACTCTGATATTGTTAATATGTGTAGTAGTTAAAAATAGTAGTAGATAGTCTTCATGTATGTTAGCTTCCTTTAGACTTATTTTGAAAAAATACATTTGTCTTATTATATGAATATATTGTGTTCCATTTAACCAAATTGTAACAAATGAAGGAAAGAGGTGATAGAGTATGAAATGTTGATGGAAGCTTTTACTATGTGGAACACCTTAGAATATAAATCTCTACAGTGCTATTAATAGTTATGTCATCAACAACATTTTTTCAGACTTTGTGCTTCACTCTGGAGAAAAGAGTACGGCATCTTGAATTTCTTCACTGGGTAATTTAAAACCGAGTTATAATGTGGACACCAACTGCACACATGTTACTTGAGTTCAGCATCAAAGTTGTAAACGAAAATAGTAAATATGCTCTCTCTCAAAGCTGTTACTATTTAACAAAACATATTCAAATCAACAAAATAGTATGAATATATATGACCATAAATGTTTTTATTAACTGTTTTGGGCTTTTTAAAAAACCTCATTTTAAATACTTAATTCTAATTCTACTCTACTCAAGTAGACTATAATAGCGAATACATATCTAGTGCTTACTATTTACATTCCAGCTGCTGTTCGAGTTACTAGTAAGTTCTGATTCTAATAAGAAAGCCATATACAGCAGTTTCAGCTTTTATGTAACACAGTAACCTCAGGGAGAAGAAAGTGAGGGCGTTCCGAAAACTTAACTACGTAGTCTATAGACCAGTGTTCTTTGTAAAACATTTATATCGACACCCAGTTTTAGGAACTAAAACCCTTGTATAAATTTGTATTACTATTCTAAAAAAAAAAAAATTGTATTACTCTTCTAGAAAGGAGAGTGCCGTTTTTCAGGGGACTGTATTCCACTTGGTCTGTCTCTGAGGCCTATTAACCAATAAAACCGTTCTATTCTGCTGCTCTGGGACATAAGCAACAACGAAAAGGAGTAATGACCTTAGACCATAAATAAGTTGTCAGGACAGCCAAGGGGACGAAGGAGAGACGATTAGCGCCAAGACTCGGATTCCTCCCAGCGACCGGCGGCAGAAGGGGCGGAGCACGTTTCCGGCGAGGCGCTGGAGGCGGGGCGCGGGGGCTCTGGGGGTGGGTCTCCCGGGAGCTGCGGAGACAACCTGCGCAGGGAACGCCGGGCATGTGCGCAGACTCAGTCGGCCGCCGGGAGGGAGCGACCTAGCGGGCGGTCGGGAAGAGCGCTGACCGGTCACCGGCTGTGACCACGATGAGACCCGGAGAGGAGAGGCCGGTGGAGGGGGGCGCCTGCGCCGCCGTCTTCGAGGTGGAGCTGCTGAAGCTGCGCGCGGCGGAGTGCATCGACGAGGCGGCCGAGCGCCTGGGGGCCCTGAGCCGCGCGATCTGGAGCGAGCCCGAGCTGGCCTACGAGGAGCACCATGCCCACGACGTGCTGACGCGCTTCTTCCAGAGCGAGCGCCCGGCCGCGTCGTGGGTGGTGCAGCCGCACTACCAGCTGGTCACGGCCTTCCGTGCCGAGTGGGGGCCGACGCGGGGCTGGGCGGCGCCGAGCCCGCTGCACCTGGGCTTCCTCTGCGAGTACGACGCGCTGCCAGGCATCGGGCACGCCTGCGGCCACAACCTGATCGCCGAGGTCGGGGCGGCGGCCGCGCTGGGCGTCAAGGGGGCCCTGGAGAGCCTCCCTGGGCCGCCTCTGCCAGTGAAGGTGAGGTGGGGCGCAGGCTTGGGATTCCCATCGCCAGCCCAGGCCGGGACCGACCCGAGAAGGGCGGGAGCCGGCGCTTCCCGTGCGCCTCCGTCCCTTCCCACCCCGGGGCAGGTGTAGGGGACAGCACTCGACGTCCTGGCTTTTTCTAGTAGGCAGAACCCCTGGATCAAAGTCAGTAGTGCATGAGTTGCCGACCTAGCGACATTTTGCAGATTTTTGCTTTTTCTCTCCTGCGTAGTTGTAAACAATTGAGTGAACTCTCTCCCTTAGGAAAGGACTTAGAACCAAGCCTGGTTTTCGTGATGGCTTGTTTTTGGTAACGGGCAATCGCAATTTGCTGACAAGGTTGTGCAATCTCTGGGAGGTAGTTATAGGGATACCTGTAGACCCTCTTCGTTAGCCTCCAAAAAATCTTTTGTTTGTGGCAGTCCTAGGAGCTGTTGTGATTAGAATCATTGGAATTTGGATAGGAAATGTTCAGTCGTTAGAACTACAAAACCTCTAGAAGTATACAAAAAATGGGAAGAGAGTGAACATTAACTACATGATCCTTAAGTCTTAAAGTTTATTTCGCGATTTTAAGATATAAAGTGTTTATGTTAGCCACAGGGCAAGTTTAACCTTGTGTTACTCTGTTTTTCCAGGTGGTATATTCTTTCTGTGGGCTAAGATTGAATCACCACTGCTCAGGTTAAGGGGAAGACTAATGTTATATTTTAATATTCTTTAGCCCATTTTTTCCAGTGTCAGTAACCTTTCTCTTTTATCCTTACAGTTCCATCTTTTGTGGCTTTTTCTCTTTAGCTGCCTTCTCTTTTCTGCCTCTGGGCCTTGTTTTTCATCTGGCTAGGTTTTTGTTTTGTTTGGGGGAGGAGGTGTCCTTTGCCATTGCATGAAGCACTGGAGAGATTTAGCTTTAACCAGGTTTATGAAAGGTTCAGAGAAGTCAACAAGATTTAACCTGAAAAGTCATCAGATTTCATGAGTCAAGGGTTAAGAGTAAAAAGCAGTTTAAGAGTTTGGGTGCTTTATAACTTCTGACTAAAGCAAGACTTTGGGAAATACACACACTTCTGATTTTGAATGGTAATACTCAGTTTTAGTAAGGTTATCTGTCTTATCTGAAAATGGAATTTATGTTGATTCTCTTTGCAAGCCAAGAACTTTTCCAACTTGTTTCATTGTGTTCTTATACGTGACCTTGAAAGTATATTAGTTGTTTATAATTTTTCTTTGCTTTTAAAAATTGTTTGAAGAAGTTAAGTTTAAATATCAAAGTAAAATGTTTATTCTGTAAAGTTCTCTTTTGTTTAATTAGGTGTTTGGTGACCAATAAATCTGCCTGGTTGAGCTGGTGGAATCGAATTAGTAAGTTTGTGTAATAGTTGGCCGTTTCTAACCGTGGTATTAAGATTTATTCAATGCTTTTCATAAAGGATGAATGCGTTAAGACCTTCTAAAGAGGTAGTTTGGTAAGGAAACAGAGTTCGGGCCTGAAGGTCAGGGTATCTAATCCCAGCTCTGCTTTAAGCCTTGCTCTGTGATCTGGGGCAAGACATTTCACTCCATGCCTCAAAACCACCCTTCCTAAAATGATGATACAGATCGCTCACCTACCTCACAGGGTTGTTGTGAGGATAACTAATAAGTAACTAGAAAGTTCCTTACCAGTAAAAGGCTTATGAATAATTATATACACATATACTAAAAGACAGTCAAAAATAAGCTTTAAGAAGTAAGTCCTAAATAATTTTGAGGAACTTAGTATATAGTACTTATCTCTTTTCATCTTTGACATTAGTTCTATAAAATTGTGTTATAAGATTGGGAAAAGTTTCCTATAGAGGCTTTAGTACATACTTTGAGCCAAATTGGTATAATAATGTCAATTGCAAGTTGTGGTGAATTTAGCATGGTAGACTTATGCCCACTGCCTTATTTGAGTCAGAGAACAAAACCTCTCTTCATAGTTTGATTTAGATTGTGAATACATATGCAAGGGAACCTGACTGATATTGCCTGCTATGATTTTTTTGTTGCTCTGACACAGGTATTTCTTTCTAGGTAATTGTTCTGGGAACCCCTGCAGAAGAAGATGGTGGTGGCAAAATTGATTTAATCGAAGCAGGGGCTTTTAAAAATCTTGATGTTGTTTTTATGGCCCATCCATCTCAAGAGAATGCTGCTTATCTACCTGATGTGGCTGAACATGAGTGAGTAATCAAGTTGAAATAAACTTCGTAGTGGAAAACAGGCTATTAGAATACTTTAGTGACTTAACTGGAGGCTAAAACTCCGTACTTCTGCATTTAAAAAGTAAATTGAAAAAAAACAGTAAATTGAAAAAAAACAGTAAATTGAAAGATAATGATGTGATATTTGATTTCCATTGAACAACATTTGGTAGGCCCCTTCTAATTGAGATTTAATATGGTGTTCATAATTGAACTGTTAAAATACTGCCTAAAAAGCGTAAGAATAGCAAACAATATGTTGACATGTATGTTCTATTTTGAATTGAGAGGAATCTGGTTTCTGGACAATGTCTGTCCTTTGATATGGAGTTGCATTTGCAGCTGAATAGATCTGCAAGAGACAGCTTTGTTAGTCTTGGGAAGAAAACACACTTCTCTAGTTTACTTATTTTGAGCTCTTTGCAAAAAGGATAAATTATGTTCCTGACGAAAAAATACAGAAACTGACTAGCTGTGGATTTGATTGGAATTTGCCAATATATCCTTTTCTGATTCGTCTGGTGCTGAAACTTTTTTTTTCTTTTTTATCTTTCTCTATGTTGAAAAGCTCACTTTTTTTGGTACCTAGGAGCATGCATCATTTAAGTGGTTTAAATTTTTTACATCAGAAATTTCAACCATAATATTTAATGGTCCAGTTAGGGGTCTGGTCCCAAGGAGCCATGGCTCAGCTGCTTGAGGAAAACCCCATGTTCTCCTCTACAGTAGCCTGGGAGTAATCGCAGAACCACCCCAGCAGTGCTTCTAGATTGTGTGTTCAGTTATCCTGCATTTCTCTGCATGCCTTGTTTTCAGAGGGTGACTATTTTAACTGTTCTGGTATTTTTGGTCTTATCACCAGGAATTGGTATTGTGACAGTAGGAAGAATCTTTCAACTTCCGTTTCAGGGATGCTGTACAGTAGTACACCTCTGGAAAACCTTAGAGGTTAGAAACCTCTGCCAATGCCTCTGGCTAGAAAGGACCAGTGGCTGCAGGCAGGCTTCCCAGTCCATTAGCCTTCTAGGTTTTAGGTTTAGGTAGGCTTCTTGGCCTTGATTCTGAAGTCAGTCCATTGGGCCTCAGGCCTTTTCTTAATATCTGGCTTCTTAGATTTTTCATTTGCCAACTTTTAAGATGGAAAAGAGAGCAAGAACAAAAATTTAATTTAAAAAATTACTAATCTATTCATGCTAAAAATCTGTAACAATAAATAAGATAAAGCACTATGTCCCTATTAATCACCTTTTTTCACATCCAGTCCCTTTTCTAGAGATATATATTCTCCCAGGACTTTGGGGGTATATTTATAGACATAAAATAGGTACATGTATAAATTAAATCTTAAAGGAGGATTTTCCCCCCTCTGAAATAGTCTGCTAAATATATTGTTGATCTGGCTCTTGCTTTTTAAAATTAAACAATGTGTCTTGAATATCATTCCATATCAGTTTTTTTTAAATGTTCTTTTTTTAAAAAATAAATTTATTTATTTATTTATTTTTGGCTGTGTTGGGTCTTCGTTTCTGTGCGAGGGCTTTCTCTAGTTGCAGCGAGCGGGGGCCCCTCTTCATCGCAGGCCTCTCACTATCGCGGCCTCTCTTGTTGTGGAGCACAGGGTCCAGATGCGCAGGCTCCGCAGTTGTGGCTCACGGGCCCAGTTGCTCCGCGGCATGTGGGATCTTCCCAGACCAGGGCTCGAACCTGTGTCCCCTGCATTGGCAGCCTGATTCTCAACCACTGCACCACCAGGGAAGCCCTTAAATGTGCTTTTTAAGCCTAAAATACTAATGCTGATATAAAACAGGCATTAACATTTCTTTTCCTGTAGTTTATTGTGCTTTAATTGTACATAGATTTGAACCCTAGAAGAAATGGTGCTAGAGCCATTTTCATAAAGGACATCTTTTTCCATTTTATACTATTTATCACCAGTTTTGTTAAAATTCCAGTTTCTGAGTGATGGTGATAGATATAGATTGAGGAAATAACAAGTATCTTAAAATTTAAAATATATATTTGGATTTTGTTTTTTAAATAGAATGTTTGGAATCAGTAAAGAAATGCCATGAGCCTCCTGAATCTAGCTCATTAAAAAAAAAAAAAAGTCGAGTGACTTTTTTTTTTTTTTTTTTTGCGGTACTTGGGCCTCTCACTGTTGTGGCCTCTCCCGTTGCGGAGCACAGGCTCCAGACGCGCAGGCTCAGCGGCCATGGCTCACGGGCCTAGCCGCTCCACGGCACGTGGGATCTTCCTGGACCGGGGCACGAACCTGTGTCCCCCTGCATCGGCAGGCGGACTCTCAACCACTGCGCCACCAGGGAAGCCCTAGAGTGACTTTTTAATAATTTAAATGTGGGTACTATTAATCAGGCTTAAAAAGTGTTATCCAAACAAGTCACCATTATTAATTTTTTTTCTTTTGGAGTTATCAGACAAGGCCATGAGTCATGTGTTCAAAGAGTTAAAAAAACAAATGGAGGCAAGTCATCTTTATAAATAACTATTTAATATACAATCCTTTCTCTAAACCTTATTGTTTTTTATTGTATCTGAGTAGACTGGTATGAGAACTATTGGGAAGTGGAAAAACAATTTATAAAATTTTAAGGGGGATGTCCCTGGTGGCGCAGTGGTTGAGAATCCTCCTGCCAGTGCAGGGGACATGGGTTCGAGCCCTGGTCTGGGAAGATCCCACATGCCACGGAGCAACTAAGCCCGTGTGCCACAACTACTGAGCCTGCACTCTAGAGCCCATGAGCCACAACTACTGAACCTGAGTGCCACAACTACTGAAGCCCGCACGCCTAGAGCCCATGCTCCGCAATAAGAGAAACCACCACAATGAGAAGCCCGCGCACCGCAACAAAAAGTAGCGCCCACTCACCGCAACTAGAGAAGCACACGTGCAGCAACGAAGACCCAACCCAGACAGAAATATAATTAATTAATTAATTTTTTAAAAACTTTTAAGGTATTAGTGATACAGGTATTCTGGAACATTAATAAAATATTGGTCAGGAACAACTGACTTAACGCTAGAATATTTTATAGTACTGTGAATATAATCTGATTTTTAGAGGTTGTCTTAACCCATTTCAAATGTCACCTTCTTTCCGTCTTTCCTTGACCTTTCCCCACCTTTAAGACAGAAAGAATTATTTGAGTTTTTGTAGACCTTTGATATAGAGCTATCACAGTACAGTGTAGAAGGAGACAGGAGCCATCTCTTTTGTAATTCCAGCACTTAATACAGTATTGCATTGTTCGTTTAAATTGAATTGTGTACAGATTTAATTTGTACAGGAGCTCGATTGAGCAAAGTTCTTTTTCTCTGTTTTTTTGGAATGCCTTCTTTGTGTTAGTCACTGTATTACATAATAATAAACTAAAACTAAGGTATGTAAATTGCTATATTATTGCTACAAATTAATTCAGCAGTGTGAATTAATTTTGAATAATAGTTGGGTAGTTCTAATTACTTGGATTTTCTTACTTTGGTCATATTGAAAAAAGTAATTCCGAATGATGTTTTATTTCCTAGTGTGACTGTGAAGTACTATGGAAAAGCATCTCATGCTGCTGCTTATCCCTGGGAAGGACTAAATGCATTAGATGCTGCTGTCCTTGCCTACAGCAATCTGTCTGTGTTAAGACAACAAATGAAACCTACCTGGAGAGTTCATGGTACGAATGTCAAATACTTTGGGTAATAGATGGCGCTTAATATATTTCAGTGCAATATTATTCCTTAATATTTGATTAAAAAAACATTTGGGAACATTTTATGTACTTTATGAATATTCCAAAAATTTTTAACATTTTCAGAAATTCCTGGGACAGGATACTAGATGTTCATTTATGTGTGGGTAAGAAGATAGTTAAGATTATTTGTACATAAATAGAATGGTCATTTTGAATATTAGAAATAATGTTTTTATGTAAGGATCTATGTTCTTTCTGTGGATATTTGAAAGTTAGAACTTGATTTTTCAGTTATCCTCACTGTCTCTTAATATTCTGTGGGTATTTGAAAGTTAGAACTTGATTTTTTCAGTTATCTTCACTGTCTCTTAATAACAAAATTTCATCATTTTCTCATTTAAAAAAAAGTGGTGGTTACTGGTTTTATGTACCCAAGTGCTATTAATCCTAAGTAACATCTTTTTTAAATTATGTGTATCACCTTAATATATATACAGTAATAAAGTATTGTCTTGAAGGTACAGATTTATTTTTTAGTTTATTTCCTTATGATTTAAGAAATTATTATACTTTAAGGTCTGTTCTTTGCCTGATTTTGCTATAGTCTGAAATTAGTTTGTAACTGCACTTTTACGAATTTTCTACGTTAGTTTCTTTAAAAAGAATAAACAGGAATATGTAAAAAATACATTTTTTAAAACAGGTCATATAAAATAGGTTTTGCATACTTATTTTCATTATTATTTTGAATGGATACATCTTCCTTCTCAGTCTAGTTCCAAATAAATGCACTTGTTTTGACAGTGGTAGTATATTTTGTCATCTTTGACTTGCATTGGTTTCTTGTTGGCATGAAAATTATTCTCCCAGAGCCAAATGCTATTTAAAATGGGATTCCTGAGGTATGAGGGTAATTACAGAGGCTCATACCATTGGTTTTTTTCCTTATGTCAAAAGTTTATCAAAATGTACAACTGTAACAAAACACACTGAAATAAAAGTCTCTCCCAGAAGGCTTAACATAGTTGTAAAAATTTGTAGCAGTTTCTTTATAGTCAGGAATCATAATTTCTTAACATCGTATAAATTCCTCAGACTAAAGTATATATAGACAGTTATTTTTTTTCCTATTAGCAAGAAAGTGTCACACTGTGTATAGAAACTTGTTGTATAACATCAAAATCTTTGGTTGGCATATATGTGACGCTAATAAATTTAAATTATTTTTCTTTATGTATATATTGGCTGAAAAACTTTATGGGTGTATTTAAGCTTAAAGAAATGATCTCCAAGCTCCAAGCTCAATTCCAGTAATTTGGTTCTTTTTATAGGTATAATAAAAAATGGTGGTGTAAAACCCAATATCATTCCCTCTTATTCTGAACTAATCTATTACTTCCGTGCACCCTCAATGAAAGAACTTCCAGTTTTGACCAAAAAGGCAGAAGATTGCTTCAGAGCTGCAGCTTTGGCTACTGGGTGCACAGTAAGAACTTTTAAGAGTTAATCTAAGTTATAATCAGAAGTATATATGTGGGCTGGGGTTGTTTATATTAAGTTACATTTAGAACCTAATTTGTCTCCCTTTTATTTGGCAATCAGTGCCTTGAATATGCAAAACCAGTTGACTGAATAGTTGATGTGAAAATCTTTCATTCTTATTTATTTTACTCAGTGTCTGCATAGGGAAGACTGCAGTCGTCTTATTACACAGGACTTAGAATAACTGATATTGCTGAGCTAGACTCCCTGCCTTTTTGCAAGTTATATTTTTCCTTACTGGCAGTTATGCTTTTGGAAATGCTGTATATAGTTCCTGTAAAGGGAACTTTATGGCAAAATCAGCCAAACCTATTTTTGGTGAAGTCACAGGTGTGTGTAATAGTGATATAAATACTTATGGCTTGCTGGAATGAAAGTTAAAATAGACACAGTAGTCAAGAGGTTTTGTTTATTTGACTCATAAAGTCGGCAACGTTTATGTACTAATCATATAGGGCCTACAGTGGGATGAGAAGCTCCAGCACTGCATAAATCTTGCCCTGGGGCAAGCCTGTAGTCTGGTTGGAGAGAGATAAGATCTGGATTTGTGCCTCTCAGCCTCACTGATTCTGTAACTTTTGGAAATGTTATTTAATATCTCTGGGCCTCCATTTTTTCTTGAAAAATGGAGATAATGATATAATCTATCTTAGGGTTCTTATGAGAATTAAATGGCATAATGTTTGTGAAGAGTTAGGGCCAACACCTCATACCTTATTTTTTTCTGCCCTCAGTAGACTGGAGATATATGATTTATTCAGATAGTAAGAGTGATTCTAAGACAGTATATGTTAAGTGTCCAAAGAGTAAAAATTTAAGCATTCATCCCTTATTCCTTTATAATTATAGATATTTAAAATATTTATAACATAAAACATGAACTATTATCACTAGCTAATACCCCAAGGTATAATATTGCCTTATAATAATGTTCATTGTTATTAGATTTGAGTCTATATAGAACTGAGATAAAATTGACATACAGCACTGTATAGGTTTAAGGTATACAACATAATGCTCTGACTTACATACATCATGAAATAGATTATCACAATAAGTTTAGTGAACATCCATCATGTCACATAGGTACAACATTAAAGAAATGGAAAAGAAATTTTTTTCCTTTATGATGAGAACTCTTAGAACTTACCCTAACTTTCATGGATAATGTACAGCAGTGTTAATTATCTTTATCATGTTGTACTTACATCCCTAGTACTTACTTACCTTATAACTGGCAGCTTGTACCTTTTGCCTAATTCCCCCTCCCGCCAGCACCTGACTCTGGAAGCCGTAAATCTGATCTATTTTTCTGTGAGTTTGCTTGTTTTTGAAGTATAATTGACCTACAACACTATGTTAGCTCCTGGTATACAACATAATGATTTCATAGTTCTATTCATTTCAAAATGACCACCATGATAAGTCTAGTTGTCATCTGTCACCATACAAAGATATTACAGAATTATTGACTGTATTCTCCACACTGTACATTTCATACCTGTGACTCATTTATTTTGTACTGAATGTTTGTAATCTCCCTCACCTACTACTCTTTTTTCCCAAACCCCCTTCCCTCTGGCAACAACCTGTTTGTTCTCCTTATGACCCTGTTTCTGTTTAGTTATAGTTGTCCATTTGTTTTGTTTTTTAGATTCCACATGTAAGTGAAATCATACAGTATTTGTCTTTCTTTGTCTGACTTATTTCACTTAACATAATACCCTGTAGGTCCATCCATGTTGTTGCAAATGGCAATGTTTCATTCTTTTTATACAGCTGATTAATATTCCATTGTATGTATGTATACCTTTAGCTATTGTTTTTACGTTCCATCTGTTGATGGACACGTAGACTGCTTCCATATTTTGGCTATTGTAGATAACGCTGTAGTGAACATAGGGGTGCATATATCTTTTCGAATTAGCGTTTTTATTTTCTTCACACACCCAGAAGTGGAATAGCTAGAGAGTATGGTAGTTCTATTTTTAATTTTTTGAGGAATCTTCATAGTGTTTTCCATAGTGGTTGTACCAATGTAGATTCCCACCAGTAGTGCACAAGGGTTCCCTTCTCTCCACATCCTCACCAACACATATTTGTTGTCTTTTTTGATAATAGCCATTCTGACAGATGTGAGGTGCTATTTCATTGTGGTTTTTGACTTGCATTTCCCTAATGATTAGTGATGTCGAGCATCTTTTCATGTGCCTGTTCCTGTCTGTATGTCTTCTGTAGAAAAATGTCTATTCAGGTTCTCTGCCCATTTTTAAATGAAGCTGTTTGGTTTTCTGCTATTGAGTTGTATGAGTTCTTTGTATAGATTGGATATTAACCCCTTGTTGGATCTTTTGTTTGCAAACATCTTCTCCCGTTCAGTTGTGGCCTTCTTATTTTATTGATGGTAACCTTCACTGATCAAAAGCCTTTTAGTTTGATGTAGTCCCATTCATTTATTTTTACTTTTTTTTCCCTTGCCTGAAGAGACATATTCAAAAAAAAAATTGCTAAGTCTGATGTCAAAGAGCAAACTGCCTATGTTTTCTTCTAGGAGTTTTATGGTTTTGGGTCTTACATTTAAATCTTTAATCCATTTTGAGTTTATTTTTGTATATGGTGTGAGAAAGTAGTCCAGTTTAACTCTTTTGCATGTGGCTGTTCAGTTTTCCAAACGCCACTTATGGAAAGACTGTCTTTTCTTCATTGTATATTCTTGCTTCCTTTTTTGTAGATTAATTGAGCAGAGGTGCATGGGTTTATTTCTGGGCTGTCTGTTCTGTTCCATTGCTCTACGTATCTGTTTTTGTGCCAGTACCATACTGTTTTGATTACCATAGCTTTGTAGTATAGTTTGAAATCAGGGAGCATGATACCTCCTTTTGTTTTTCTTTCTTAAGATTGTTTTGGCTATTCAGAGTCTTTTGTGTTTCTTTACAAGTTTTAGAATTATTTGTTCTAGTTCTGTGAAAAATGCCGTTGGTATTTTTATAGGGATTGCAGTGAATCTGTAGATTTCCTTGGGTAGTATGGTCATTTTAACAATACTAATTCTTCCAAACCTTGAACATGGTATATCTTTTCATCTGTTTGTCTCATCTTCATTTGGTTTCATCAGTGTCTTATAGTTTTCCAAGTACAGGTCTTTTACTTCATTAGTTAGATTTATTCCTAGGTATCTTATTCTTTTTGATGAGATCATGAATGGGATTGTTTTCTTAATTTCTCTTTCTGATAGTTTATTGCTAGTGTATAGAAATGCAACAGATTTCTCTATATTAATTTTGTATCCTGCAACTTTACGATATTCGCTGATGAGTTCTAGTAGTTTTTTGGTGGTATCTTTAGGGTTTTCTATGTATAGCATCATGTCATCTGCAAACAGTTGACAGTTTTACTTCTTCCTTTCCAATTTGGATGCCTTTTATTTCTATTTTTTATCTGATTGCTGTGGCTAGGACTTCCAATACTAAGTTGAATAGAAGTGGGCAGAGTGGGCATCCCTGTCTTGTTCCTGATCTTAGAGGAAATGCTTTCAGCTTTTTACTGTTGATTAAGATGTTGGCTGTGGGCTTGTCGTATATGACTTTTTTTAATTATTAATTTTTATTGGAGTATAGTTGCTTTACAATGTTATGTTAGTTTCTGCTGTACAGCAAAGTGAATCAGTTATACGTATACATATATCTCCTCTTTTTTAGAGTTCCTTCCCATTTAGGTCACGACAGAGCATTGAGTAGAGTTCCTTGTGCTATACAGTAGGTTCTCATTAGTTACCTATTTTATATATAGTAGTGTATGTAAGTCAATCCCAATCTCCCAGTTCATCCCACCCCCCACTTCCCCCCTTGGTATCCATACGTTTGTTCTCTACTTGTGTGTCTCTATTTCTGCTTGGCAAATAAGTTCATCTGTATCATTTTTCTAGATTCCACATATAAACAATATTACACGATATTTGTTTTTCTCTTTCTGACTTCACTCTGTATGACAGTCTCTAGGTCCATCTATGTCTCTGCAAATGGCACAGTTTCATTTCTTTTTATGGCTGAGTAATATTCCATTTTATATATGTGCCACATCTTCTTTATCCGTTCCTCTGTTGATGGACATTTAGGTGGCTTTCACATCCTGGCTGCTGTAAATTGTGCTTCAGTGAACATTGGGGTGCAGGTGTATTTTTGAGTTACAGTTTTCTCTAGGTATATGCCCAGGAGTGGGGTTACTGGGTCATATGGTAGTTCTGTTTTTAGCATTTTGAGGGACCTCCATACTGTTCTCCACAGTGGCTGTACCAGTTTACATTCCCACCAACAGTGTAGGAGGGTTCCCTTCTCTCCACACTCTCTCCAGCATTTATTGTTTGTAGATATTTTGATGATGGCCATTCTGACTGGTGTGAGGTGATACCTCATTGTAGTTTTGATATGCATTTCTCTAATAATTAGTGATGTTGAGCATGTTTTCATATATTTGTTGGCCATCTATATGTCTTCTTTGGAGAAATGTCTATTTAGGTCTTCCACCCATGTTTTGATTTTTTTTTTTGATATTGAGCTGCATGAACTGTTTGTATATTTTGGAGATTAATCTCTTGTCGGTTGTTTCATTTGCAAATATTTTCTCCCAGTCTGAGTGTTGTCTTTTCGTTTTGTTTATGGTTTCCTTTGCTTTGCAAAAGCTTTTAAGTTTAATTAGGTCCCATTTGTTTATTTTTGGTTTTATTTTCGTTACTGTAGGAGTTAGGTCAAAAAAGACTTTGCTGCAATTTATGTCAAAGAGTGTTCTGCCTATGTTTTCCTCTAAGAGTGTCTGGCCTTACATTTAGGTCTTTAATCCATTTTGAGTTTGTTTATTCTTTTATGTGTAGCTGTTCAGTTTCCCAGCACCATTTATTGAAAGACTGTCTTTTCTCCATTGTATATTTTTGCTTCCTCTCTCATAGATTAGGTGACCATAATTAGGTGTGTGGGTTTATCTCTGGGCTCTCTATCCTGTTCATTGATCTATATTTCTGTTTGACTTTTGTTATTGAGGTATGTTCCCTCTACACCTCCTTTGTGGAGAGGTTTTTGTTTGTTTGTTTTAATTTATTTATTTATTTTATTCTTGGCTGTGTTGATTCTTCATTACTGCGTGCAGGCTTTCTCCAGTTGCGGTGAGCGGGAGCCACTCTTTGCCATGGTGTGTGGGCTTCTCATTGCAGTGGCTTCTGTCATTGCGGAGCACGGGCTCTAGGCACGCGGGCTCAGTATTTGTGGCACATGGGCTCAGTAGTTGTGGCTCGCAGGCTCTAGAGCATAGGCTCAGTAGTTGTGGTGCACGGGCTTAGTTGCTCCGTGGCAGGTGGGATCTTCCCGGACCAGGGCTTGAACCCATGTCCCCTGCATTGGCAGGTGGATTCCTAACCACTGCGCCACCAGGAAAGTCCCTGAGAGTTTTTATCATAAAGGGATGTTGAATTTTGTCAAAAGCTTTTTCTGCATCTACTGAAATGATCATATGATTTTTATTCTTCAATTTATTAATGTGGTGTATCACATTGATTAATTTGTGGATATTGAACCATTCTTGTTGCATCCCTGGGATAAATTGCACTTGATTGTAGTATATAATCCTTTTAATGTACTGTTGAATTCAGTTTGCTGATATTTTGCTGAGGATTTTTGCATCTATGTTATCAGTGATACTGTCCCATAATTTCATTTTTTGTGACATCTTTGTCTTGTTTTGGTGTCAAAGCGATACTGGCTTTATAGAATGAGTTTGGAAGTGTTCCTTCCCTGCAACTTTTTGGAATAGTTTGAGGATAGGTATTGACTCTTTTCTAAATTGTTTGGTAGAATTCACTTGTGAAGTCACATGATCCTGGACTTCTGTTTATTAGAAGTTCTTTTCATTAGTGATTCATTTCATGAATTTCATTACTGGTAATTGGACTGTTCGTATTTTCTGTTTCTTCCTGTTTCAGTCTTGGGAGATGGTACATTTCTAGGAATCTGATTATTTCTTCTAGGTTGTCCACTTTACTGGCATATAATTGTTCATAGTAATCTCTTGGGATCCTTTTGTTTTTCTGTGGTGTCATTTGTAACTTTTCCTTTTTCATTTCTGATTTTAGTGATTTGGGCCCTCTCTTTTTTCCTTGATGAGTCTGGCTAAAGATTTGTCAATTTTATCTTTTCAAAGAACCAGCTCTTAGTTTCTATATTTTCTGTTGTTTTTTAGGCTCTATTTCGTTTATTTCTTCTCTGATCTTTATGATTTCTTTCCTTCTACTAACTTCAGGTTTTGTTTGTTCTTTTCTAGTTCCTTTAGGTGTAAGGTTAGATTGTTTATTTGAGATTTTTCTTGTTTCCTGAGGTAAGCTTGTATTGCTATAAACTTCTCTCTCCGAACAGATTTTGCTGCATCTCATGGATTTTGCATTGTTGTGTTTCCATTTTCATTTGTCTCCAGGTATTTTTATTTCCTCTTTGACTTATTTAGTGACCCATTGGTTGTTTAGGAGCATTGTTTAGCTTCCACACATTTGTGATTTTTGCAGTTTTTTTCTTGTAGTTGATTTCTAGTCTCATATGTGTGGTCAGAAAAGATGCTTCATATGATTTCAGTCTTCTTAAATTTACTGAGACTTGTTATGTGGTATAGCATGTTACCTGTCCTGGAGAATGTTGTATGTATCCTTGAAAAGAATGTGTATTCTGCTGCTTTTGGATGGAATGTTCTATATATATCTGTTAAGTCCATCTGGCCTGAATGTGTCATCTAAGGCTACTGTTTCCTTATTGGTTTTCTGTTTGGATGATCTATTCCTTGATGTAAGTAGGGTGTTAGTGTGTTACAGTCAGTTTCTCCCTATATGTTAGCTAATATTTGCTTTATGTATTTTGGTGTTCCACATGTTGGGTGCATGTATATTTATAAATATTATATCTTCTTGTTGGATTGACCTCTTGATCATTGTGTAATGTCCTTCTTTGTCTCTTGTTACAGTCTTGTTTTAAAGTCTGTTTAGTCTGAGTATTGCTCAGTATTGCTATCCTGTATTGCCAGTATTGCTATCCTGGCTTTCTTTTCATTTCCATTTGCATGGAAATGCCTTTTTCCATCCCTTCACTTTCAGTCTGTCTGTGTCTTTAGATCTGAAATGAGTCTCTTGTAGGCAGCATATATATGGGTCTTGTTTTTGTATCCATTCAACCACTCTGTGTCCTTTTTTTTTTTTTTCAGCCACGCCATGTGGCTTGCAGGATCTTAGTTCCCTGACCAGGGATTGACCCTGGGTCCCAGCAGTGAAAGCAATGAGTCCTAACCACTGGACCACCAGGGAATTCCCCATATTTGGATTCTTCTCTCTTTTTTTGTATATGTATCTATTATAGACTTTTGGTTTGTGGTTTCCATGAGGTTTATAAATAGCAATCTATATACATTTGTGGTTATTTTAAGTTACTGATCTCTTAAGTTTGAATGCATTTTAACAACCCTGTGTTTTTATTCCTTCACCTCACCTTTACTGTTTTTGATATCATATTTTACACACCCTTTTCTTCTGTGTATCCCTAAACTCCTTATTATAGTATTATCAGATATAGATGCTGATATAGATGCTGTGTGGCGGATATAGATGCTGTGTGGCGAGAAGTCCTTTTAACGTTTCTCGTAAAACTGATTTTGTGATGCTGAACTCTTAACTTTTGCTTGTCTGTAAAACTTTTGATCTCTCCTTCAAATGAATGAAAGTGTTGTCAGGTAGAGTATTCTTGGTTGTAGGTTTTTCCCTTCCATCACTTTAAGGATTGATATATTGTGCTATTCCCTTCTGGCCTGCAGAGCTTCTGCTGAAAAGTCAGCTGATAACCTTATGGGAACTCCTTTGTGCGGAACTTGTTGCTTTCTTCTTTCTGCTTTTTATATTCTCTCTTCATCTTTTAAATTTTTTTAAAATTTATTTATTTTATTTATTTATTTTTGGCTGTGTTGGGTCTTCGTTGCTGTGCACGGGCTTTCTCTAGTTGTAGCGAGCGGGGGCTACTCTTCATTGAGGTGTGCAGGCTTCTCATTGCGGTGGCTTCTCTTGTTGCGGAGCACTGGCTCTAGGCATGTGGTCTTCAGTAGTTGTGGTGCAAAGGCTCAGTAGTTGTGGCTTGCAGGCTCTAGAGCGCAGGCTCAGTAGTTGTGGCGCACGGGCTTAGTTGCTCTGCGGCATGTGGGATCTTCCCAGACCAGGGTTCGAACCCATGTCCTCTGCCTTGGCAGGTGGATTCTTAACCACTGCCACCAGGGAAGCCCCTCTCTCTTTATCTTTAATTTTTGCCGTTTAAGGACAGCATGATCCTCTTTGGGTTGATCCTATTTGGGATTCTCTGTGTTTCCTGGACTAGATGTCTGTTTCCTTTCCCAGGTTAGGGAAGTTTTCAGTTATTATGTCTTCAAATATGTTCTCTGCTCCTTTTTCTCTCTCTTCTCCTTCTGGGACCCTGATAATATGAATGTTAGTACTCTTGATGTTGTCCCAGAGGACTCTTAAACTGTCTTCATTTTTAAAAATTGATTTTTCTTTTTTCTCTTCAGCTTGAGTGATTTTCACTACTCTGTCTTCCAGTTTGCTGGTCCATTCGTCTATATCGTCTAATCTACTATTGATTCCTTCTAGTGTATTTCATATTTCAGTTATTGTATTCTTTAGCTCTGATTCTTTTTTATGTTTTCTAACTCTTTGTTAAAAACTTCTGACTCCTCACTCTGTTCATCCATTCTTCTGAGTTTTTTGAGCATCTTTATGACTGTTACCTTAAACATCTTATCAGATCGATTGCTTATCTCCTCTTCTCCTATATTTTAAATAGTCTTTTAATAATTTTTTATGTTTTGGCTGACTTGTAGTATCTACTTAGGTTGTCATTGTTTCTAACTTAGATGTTGCTAAAAGTAGAATATTATCTCTGCCATTTTATAATTGGTTTCTGCTAATGCTATTGGGATTATCTTTAGTTTGTGGGAGTATTGCCCATTTTTGATTTAGTCAAATCTAAATCTGTAAATCCTCTTAACTGGGCACATATAAACTGCTTCTGTATTTTCATGAACCGAAATTAATAAATGAGGACCATAGTCAACCCTTCTGCATTGTGAATCTTCTGTCTTGCTCAGGATATGTTATACCTTTCAGACCTGGCAGTGGTGTCATGTCAGTTTGTATATTGAAAATTGGTAAATCTTGATTTCTTTCTTTTAGAGGCTATAGCCTATGGCAGTATTTCTTAAGTATGTGATTTTGGGACCACATGCATCAAAATTACTTGGGGGTGCTGGCTAAAATGGAGACTCCTGGCCTCTCCCACACCCTGTTTAGGGACTGAAGTTGATACTCACTGACTAGGTGACCTCATGTGCTTTGGTGCATATATAATGTAAAGGAGAGAGGGTCCTAGGAACTCCCATTATAGAAAAGCATACTTTTTTAAGGTAAAAGATTTGAGTTTATATCCTGAAGGGGAGGTGCCTCCTCTTAAGCCTCTTTCTGTTAGAGAACTATTGCTGGTTTGAAAATTAGATAGTGAATTTGAGTTTCTTAATTCAAAATTTGTTTTATAATTTTTTTATTAGGTAGAAATTGAAGGTGGAGCACATGATTATTACAATGTTCTTCCCAATAAGAGCCTGTGGAAAGCTTATATTGAAAATGGAAAAAAGCTGGGAATAGACTTCATTTCAGAAGATGCAATGTTGAATGGCCCTTCAGGTGATTAAGTTCTTTCAAACATATCATATGCTATTTGAGGAAGGGAAGTACCACCCATGGTTAAATGGTTTTGTTTAACAGCTTTCGAGGTTGGGGGAGGTATTGCTCCTGATTTTTAATGAGTTTTTTCACAAACTTAATGGGTAGGGGAAAGACACTGATGCACCCCTCAGTGAATGTAGAACGTCAGGTGAACAGATTTGTTTTTAGAAATAGCCAACACTCTTTGCTTTATATTCTAAATATTTCTAGTGTTTAAATTTGCTTAGTTCTAATTTTTAAGTAAGCTACTTAAAGGGGAAATAGAATTTTAATTCATCTCCAGTCATCAGTACACAGGTTACTAAGGACTTAGTTATATGGGGGCATTTTCAGTTTCTGAGGAGTAACAAACAGTTATTAGAATTTAAATAATCATAAGCATATCAGGTTATTTTAGGTTTTTTTCCTTTTAAGAGCATTATTACGTTTGCATGTTAGAAAAGCCTCTCTTAAAATATAATAATAAACGTTGATGAAATAGACTCAGAGGGGCTTGGAGATAAAAACAGGGTGTTGATGTCATTCAGTGAGATAAAGAGTTCAAGAGAAAGAGCAGGCTGGAGTATGGTGGGTTGGTATTAATTATTAGTTTGTTAAATTTGAGGTGTTCACAGGACTTCTAAGGAAAGCTGTCCAGTAGCCTGTTCCAAAAGTTGTTTGGGTGGAGACTTGAGGGGTTGTTAATACACGAGAGGTGATTGAAAACATAGGTTTCAATGTGGATGAGGTTGCCCAAGTACACAGGAGGAGGAGTAGCCCAGAGATGAAACCCTAGGGATCACCAGTACTCAGGTGACAGGTGAAGGAAAGTGACTAGAGAGGGAGACAGAGGAAGCCAGACAGTCAGGAGAGTGGAGTCATGGAAACCAAAAGAGTAGAGAGTTTCTAGAAAGGAAGGAGCAGTAAATCACGTCAGGTGCTATAGAGATTAAGATAAGTGTGCTTTAGCGTCCATTGGACTAGCAATTAGAAATTCATGGTTTGTCTTACCTTTCCAAGGATCTACTGATTTTGGAAATGTTACTTTTGTGGTTCCTGGGATTCATCCATATTTTTACATTGGCTCTAATGCCTTGAATCATACAGAACAATATACTGAAGCTGCAGGTAAGTGTTATTACAAGTGAATGTTTTGGCATATACTCTTTTCGTAGTAGTAGTTGCCTCTCTAACTGTTTAGGTTAGCCTGTTATTACTTCTTTACCTAACAACACCTCAGGAAATACTATATTGTGGTGGGCAGTTGGAGAGGCAATTTAGATATTGAAAGCTAACCAGAAAACTAATAAAGTAATTGTAATACGTATGAGGTTATCTTTATTCATTTTATCTACCTTTTAGGATCACAAGAAGCTCAGTTCTACACTTTGAGAACGGCCAAAGCTCTGGCAATGACTGCATTGGATGTTATTTTTAAACCAGAGCTGCTAGAAAGAATCAGAGAGGATTTTAAATTGAAACTTCAAGAAGAAGAGTTTTTAAATACAGTAGAATAAAAGGAAGATTTAGGAGCCACTCACGGATCATGAAGAAGTGATGATTTTCTTCTTTAATCTTTTTTAATGAGGGAGGAGGGCATGGCTTGTTTTTCAGTCTTAAGGGAGTCATATTCCCCTTACCTGAAAAGTGAGGACACGATGTGGAGAAAACACATTACCTCATATCTAGAGTGAAAATTTCACAAATCTGTATATGATGGAATTGTGACATTTCAGGGCTGGTATGCAATGGCATTTCATAAAGAACCTGGATGACACATGGTTTATCAGTGATAACATTTTATCAATCCATATGTTGTGTGAGTGTATTTTGAAAGATCCAAGAGATTTCAAGCCTTATATCCAGAACTGCCACATGAAAGATTTTTTTTTGATATAGGGTGGTAACATTGTTCTATAAAGTTGCTTTAAAATTCAAGTTCTAAATTTAGGGAAGGTTCATTTGGAATATCTGACTATATCTGTTTTGGTTTAGAGAATTTCTTCATTGACAATAAAAGTATGCTTTTTATCAGAAATGCTGTGGGGAAACAACTAGAAACTCAGGTACAAAGAATAAGCTTTTGTTTTACCAGTTGAAGGAAAATGAAAATGTTCTTTTTTATATATACTTTACTCTGAGAGGTGGCATTAAAGTGCTATTCCTCATTCCATATTTCAGTAATAGAAAAAATGGTAAATGGATAGGATTAGACTCTTCCTGTAAGGTGTTTGCTTGGTAGCCCCATGTGTTCCAGAGGAATTTAATTAGAGGAGTGATGTCTGCTTATCTTGAATGTTAATGCCATATAACTGATCCCCTCCACCTAGCAGGCCTATTCAGGTTTCTTCTCAGAAGCTAGCCTGTCCAGCTTGAGTAAACTCAGCAGTTTATTAAATTTAGGGGACAGAATTCTAAGCCTCCTTAAGCCCCATGCTAGTTCAATATAAACTAAGAAGTATTGTAAGTTTTTCCTGATGTGACTTTCTTGAACACGATAAGAGAATGTGAAACAAGTATCCGGTAAAACGAATATTTTACGCTGTGAATATAGTAAAGGTCCAGTAGACTTTATTTTAAAGGGAGTCCTCAAGTTTGAGTGTAAGCATTCCAGAAATGGAAGGGGAAGGAGGGAAAAGTGAGCATTTGGCCTCTGCTGTAAGCAAGTCACTTGGGTGCTCTGTGCCTTCAGCTCCTCATTTGGAAAGTTAGATTAGATCCCTCATCCTTACAGTCCTTTAAACCTCTAATTCCTATTCTACCTGAAATTATTTAAAGTTGAAACAAGGAGAAGGGAATTTGGGTGGAGAGTTAGTAGTTGAGAATTGCTTTTCTTCTGTATCAGAGGTCTGCAGACTGCGGCCTGATTTGGCAAGCAGCCTGATTCTGTATGGCTAGCATGCTGGAAATGGCCTGTACATTTTTAAAGGGTTGTAGAAAAAAATAAAGCGTCAGAGACCAGATCGTGTGACCTGCGAAACCTAAAATATTTACAATCTGGCCCTTTGTAAGATAAAGTTTGCCAGCCCATCCTATGTAACAGTAAAATAAAAACTGTTTCTCTTTGACTACATCTTATAATCAGATCTCCTAGAAGAAAACTTGAAGCCTCTGAATTGAAAACATTAAGAAAGGGATTTAGACAGCAGTGCTCTGTGTTGACCATTATAATGCATCAGTGGTTTCTCCTCATTGAGGGTTCTGGCTCTTTCGAAGTTCGCTTTTTTTTAGCATTTACTTTGTTCTGGGATACAGCTACCCTGCTGCCTTAAGGCTGTCCTCTATGCAAGCTGCTCTTCTAACCCTTCACATCAGCTTTTAGAACATGATCCTCCATGACACTCTGATTATTTATAACCTCAAACAGGCATGGTTGGTATGTATTTTACAAACAGAAGAGGGATCAACAAAGGCTTCACGCTGAGAATAGGATATGTCCAAGACCTCTGGTTTATAAAAACAGAATTAGTTTCCTAATTATCAATTTAATACATTTCTCAACTACAAGCTTCAAATTCCTTATATAAATCCTGCACTCTAAGGAATGTGGTTTTATTTTCTAAAGCCTCCCTAAAATTCTAGAACAGTGATTGTTAACTGGTGTCCTGACACACTGATATTCTCCTGTCTCTTGTGAACTGTCACAAGTTTATTGTTACTCATACAAAGTATTTGTGATGAATTTACTTTTTAAAAACGAATTAGAGAAAATGTCAGGTTAGCATTTTGTTGTTGCCGATTCACTTGTGTTCTGATAAGCATCCTGCATGAGAGAGCAAGGTGTCGAGTTGCTGCTGATGTGCAGGGGAGAGGTACAGTCTGTACCAGTGCTATCTGCCACAGCCCAGTCAGAGGAGGTAATGTTGACAATACTGCTAAGATTTCTGTCCCTTCGGAGTTTCTGTAAGATTTTTTTTTCCTTTCAACATTTAAAAAACTTGGTCAAAATATGGGATTACCCATTGAAATATGTCCTGGATTTATCATGTCAGAAAAGAGGTTGAAATGCTCCAGAGTCTATCTAGAAGTATATATTTTTTCCCCAGATCTCACCTTGACATTTTACATTATTTTACTTTAAGTTATTTAATATAATTCAGACTTTTTAAATCCCTTTTTATATATCAGTGAAATAACTGAGCCATATTACACTGAAAAGTGTAAATAAATAACATAAATAAATGCTGAGTCAAAAAATCCATCCAGAGGAACAATTGTAGCTAATCTTCACTCTGCCATTTGAATTTGGGAGACTACTTCATTTGTAATGGTAGTTTTTCCTTTTGGAACTAAGTTCTTTCTTTATCCTCATACTTCAATGGCATGTTTGGAATGTGCTAAATTTTCATAAACATTAATACTTAGCTTAAATTATCATTATTGATTTGTCCTCATACTTTGGATTAAGTCTCCAAAGATTTTGGAAGATAAATGGGGAAGCACTCGATTACAGGAGAACAGTGTCACTTCTAGATAAAAAGGGTTATATATAGCTCTTTGACACATGAATAGGACTTTTTCAAAATTTTGTGTCTTGATTTTGAGGAAGGGGGCAACTAAGTTTTTCTCCCAGAATTAATTTGAAGGATGACACTTTACTGTCACTTGGATTCGGTGATTGTGTGTTATTCCTCCACTAGATTGTATGTTCTTTGAAGCCATTGTCTTCTCAATATGCTTAATTTCCTTCAAGTACACTAAAACCTGACTCATCTGGAAAAAAACAGGCCAAGCTGAGTTCATGTAAAGTTTAAAATAATATAATTTTTTAAATATGGAATTAGTTTCTGACCTCAACTAGAGATATAGGTGGACCTGCTTGAGGTATCTTTGTTTTTATGGAAAATGCTTTTATTACATGCCTTTTTTTTTTTTTTTTTTTTTTTTTTTTAACTTTCACTGTTCACAGGCCGAACGAAAGGCCTTTTCCTCAAATAGCAACTTTTGGCTATCTTTGTTAAATTAATAGACTTTAAAGGTATAATTCAAATTAATGGTTTAAATTTAATTACAGATTGAAAATGTTTTCTCTTTTGTGACTTAATTTTAAAAGCAGGCCTGACTTAATATGGGACCTGTATAAAACAATTATACTGAACAATTATATTAGACTGAGTATAGCTAATATTTAGCTTGCCTCTTAAAATTATCAGACTGCTATTCAGTTTTAAAAACTACCCATAGTTTATGAACTACTCAGGAAGATTTTCCCTTTTAATTGCTTCTTCGTGTAGTACTCATAAGGGCTGGGGCATTTAGGATAAACTAGAACATTTTCATGTGTTTTATGAATACTTGTATAAACTGAAAGTGTTTTGATTTCCCACAATCCTCCAAAGGACTGTTTATTTGTTGATGAGTTGTGTTGATATTTTTGCTGTTACAATTTCAGCAATGGAGTTCAGTGAACGTTTGTCGAGGAGAGCCTACTTCTAAGCACTGGGGGGAAGACAAAGAGTAAGATATGGTCCATGCCCCAAAAAAACTTGTGGTTGGTGGTAAGTTCTCATAAGATTTGCTTCATCTGAGCACACTGGGATTGAGGGAACATCTGAAGGCTGCTGTCTTGGAAATTTTTGAGGAAGTGTTTCTAAAACACTTAAAAATACCTGAGTCATGTCAGTCTGTTTGAATAAAAGAAATCGATATGAAAAGTCTTTTCTTAAAAAATGATTGTCTTATTTTATAGTATATTCTTTTTCAAAAAACATTTCCGATAGCTGTGTTTTATACATTTCTTTTTATCTGAAGCATCTCTAGTCTTCTGGAAAATGTCCTACATAGTGCTAGCCTTCAAACTATCAAAGTAAATTTTCATTGTAAAATAAATTAATTGTCTTTGTGCCAGCTAGCAACTCTTTATAAGTCTGTAAGGTATGAAAAATTACATCTTTATTTTTTTTACATACTTCAAGCATTTTACAAACCAATTAAATAGTTGAGGATAGTGCATTTTGACATGTATAAAATAATTTTTTCAAGTAAGCAATCAGTCTCTACTACCATCAGATCATAGTCATTTTTAAAATATTTTAATACATACATATTAAAGTATGTATGAAAAAATCTAAAATGTTAATAAATATGTTTATCAAATAGCAATGGTCTTGGGGTTTTTTCCAACATAATTAAGGAGTTTTAAAAATATATGAAGATAAAGCACAGTTACCCAAATACAATGTGATATATTATATTCTCTTATGCATCAGTATTACAGATGTTGATTTGCTTTTAAACTTTAAATGTCGTATTATTTATATGAGAATTTTAAAAGAACAATTAAGTTCTTTTGTGTAAAAATAAATGTTTTACTAGTCTCGGATGCTGAAAAATGCCAATGCAAGTTTTACATGGTAAGAGGTAGGTACATAATTACAGTATTGAATTTTCTTTAAAAATTATTTTTCAACTTCAATACAAAGTAATTTCATGTAATAACTCAAATGCAGTAGAGCAGGTTTTTAGATTCTTAACAATGGCTAAAGAATAAGTGCCTCACGTAAGAAAAATTACAGGTGTCTGTGTTTTTTGGTTGAAACTTGCTTTCAAAATAGAGTTCAAGTCTGTTCTTTTTTTCCAGTGATTAAAATGTAAGATTAGCTTTGGTTGGTTTAGTGGATAAAAGCGTCCAATCACCTTAAAATATAAACCTCAGAAATACAAAAGAATATCAGGTTAAGGTCTTAAATAGACAAGAATCTCATTTAGGTCAAAGACTAAGTAGACATTGCCCCACTGGGTAAACAATAAATTGCATTTGAGAGAGTTTGAACTTTTATCTATTTGTTGTGTCACTAATGCCTGACCATATTTTGTTTGGCTCAAGACTATGGAAAGCAGTTCAAAAACTTCATGTTTTCCCACTTGAGCTTAATTTATTCAAAGAATACCAAACCTTCTAGGTCCAAGCATTGTTGCTGCCTGTAAATGATACGGATTCAGGATTCACAACCACTTCATGCCTTGTCATCTGATCTGAGTCATTCCCTGTAGGAGGATCATGTGTTGTGTATGAGGACCTTAAAGAGTTTGATGTGAACCTAAGTACCCCTTGATTGTGAGTAAAGAGTTCAAGTTTGCTTATAGCTTGATAGAGGGGTAGGATGCCACCTTTGAAGAAGTAGACTTAGATGCAGTTGAAGCCTAAAGTTTTAAACTATTGTCCAAGCCCCATTAATCGCTGAAAGTGGTAATGGGTACTAAGTTATCGTTCAGCCTAATGTTTCTTTAGAGATGGAGCGGTTACCCATAGCAACTGTTTGGTATACCTCCCATTGTCTTTATTTTTATTTTTTTATAAATTTATTTATTTATTTTGGCTGTGTTGGGTCTTTGTTGCTGCGCATAGGCTTTCTCTGGTTGTGGCGAGTGGGGGCTACTCTTCGTTGTGGTGCACCGGCTTCTCGTTGCGGTGGCTTCTCTTGTTGTGGAGCATGGGCTCTAGGCGCACGGGCTTCAGTAGTTGCAGCATGTGGGCTCAGTAGTTGGGGCTCACGGGCTCTAGAGTGCAGGCTCAGTAGTTGTGGCACACGGGCTTAGTTGCTCCACGGCATGTGGGATCCTCCCGGACCGGGGCTTGAACCTGTGTACCCTGTGTTGGCAGGCGGATTCTTAACCACTGCGCCACCAGGGAAGTCCTCCCATTGTCTTTAGAAAGCTTTTAGCTTCTGCCCATTTATCCCAAGTCACAAAACCCACTTAGGTGGGTTGTGTGTTTCTTAAGAGAAGCTTCCTTGTAAAACAATATGTATATAAGAAGAGTTTGTGATAGAAAATCCCAGCCAGAAAGAGATTGCAACCATGGTTATTTTGGATTTTTATCTCTCCAATAGATAAAGTACGTGTCTCCAATCAGATTTTAGCCCGTGTTCTCCAGCTTCTGATGTTGCTATTACCCCACCCACTCTCTGCCACTTTTTAAGTTCTGGCCTAAATATTTATTCCGTTGATCCAAGGTTGGACAAAAGTGAATTTAGAAAATCAAGGGGAAGAAGCTACAAAGGCTTAGAAATTAACGCACAAAGCACAAATTTCTTATTCTAAGATGATAACAGATAATTTGACTAATAAAACTTGTTTTCTGTCCTCACTCCAATATGTCATAACCACATTTATTACCTATTAATATATGGCCTGATCTATCCATTCCCACTGCCAAAGAAATATATTTTCTGCATATTCAGAAGCATGTTCTTCATGTTGAACCAGTTGTTGATGTTTTGGTTATTTGGAGGGTTTGTTTATTTGTTTTTAACAGTGTGAAGGATCCTTATTCTGGCCTCATTTGCAGACAGCCATCATTGAGCTCAGGGTAGTTTGAGTAGAAAAAAATCTAATTCCAGCTCTGGTTACTAATTCCTTTCACATCTCCTGAAGGGCCAGCTCACCCTCTTTCAGCTCTCTAGAAGGCCTGTACAAACTGAAATGGAATTCTGATAAGGGTGGAGAGACTCTTGAATTAGCTCTCCTGGAAATTTAGAGTTGAAGTGCGGCCATTTAGATGATGATGAGCCCTGGAATTTTAAGGTCAACAAATCTGGAGCCTGAATGTCATGTGTGGGCAGAGGACATTCTTCATAGCAAATAAAGCAATCAACCAGAAAAATGTAAAGGTAACTGCCGAGAAAGAGAAGCTGTCTGAAATCTTTGCAGTTCTCATCAGGCACAGCTCTGCCTCTCTCTATTTACTTCATGTCTGTGCAATTCCTGTGTTCTTCTTCTTAAGCTAGTTTGAGTGGGTTACTATTCCACAGAATCAGATACCACTAAGGTATAGTGTAATACCTTTTGCGAATTTTAAAGTCTTAAAAAGCTAAGGACCTGAAACTATACTACACACAGTTTGTTCAGCGTAACAGAGTATTGGTCTCAAATCAGCATCCATTCTATACATTTGTTGTTAATATGAGGAAGTAGTCTAGAGTGTGACAAGAATATATGCTTAAGAATATTCATCACATTATTTTTTATCCCGTGTTAAAGAAAAGATTGCCTTGTACATCCATAGTATGGCGTGATTTTATTGGCTGCAAAATACAGGGAGTTTTTAGTAGGAAAAATGGTCATACTATGTCATGGAAAAGAACCTATATCAATTTGTATCTAAAATATGATGGCAACTATATAAAACTATATAGAAAAAAAGATGAGAAGTAATACTTGCCCATGGCTGATAGGATTATGAATGGGTTTTTTCCTGCTTTTTATAACTTGAACTTTACAAATTACCCCTGCTCCACCAAAATAAAAGTGGAAAAGAAAGGAAATACACCTCCCAAATCTGTACTTAAATTTCTGGTAACTCAGATTCATACTCCCTTAGAATTAAAAAAAATTTTTAACTCAATTGAGCTTTGTGGTAGAGGAATATTTTTAAAATATTCCTGGAAAAACATTTCTTCCTATTTTGTAGAGGCATTTGTTTTTCTTTAATGTGGGTTTGGTGCTTGAGGGCTGTAGACTTTAGGAGGGTTCTTTACCAACCTGAATGAGATCAACAAAGCAGCTACAGCTCGGAACACAGTGCTTATCACATACAGTAAGCCCGCAATATTGAGTTGATTAATGTATAAATGCAGCTCTCATATCACTTTTTGTGAATGATACTCAAAGGCATATGGTTAGGCGAACGCTAGTTCAGTGCTTTGCTCACTTGAATGCACATAAGACTCACCTAGGGAACTTGTTAAAATAAAAGTTCTAACTGGGTGTGGGGTGGAGCTTGAGATTCTGCTTTCCTAACGTGTTCCTAGGTAATGCCAGCACTGTTCTGGGAATTGCATTTGTCCCAGTTAAAAAGAGGTGCAGTGATTACCCCAAAACGGAACTCCAACTTGAGGAATTCCATGGTAATTAAATCTTGTTATGGAACAGTATTACAAAATGGGAAAATAGTTGTAATACTGTAGCTTAAATCCTTGGATTTTAGCTCCCAGATATATTGGAGTACAGTCATGCCGTATTTCATAACTAAATACCATTGTGCAAAGATTGTTAACTATTTGTAACGGCAAAGCCAGTAACTATGTTAACTAAGTTCATATTAAGTTGTAGTCATGGTATATTTGGGAAAAGCCAGAACATTAAAATTGATTTTTAAATAAGGATAGTTATATTCAGATGCACAACATGAGAAAACGGTGCCAATTTGGGGTGAAGACTGAGAAATTTTCAGATTATCATTTTCAGATAATTTTTTAAGTTATCATTTTTTCATACTTGAACTATTTTTCTGGGTGTATCATTAAGTTGGGCAATACTAAAGTTGGTTGCTTTCCAATAGCTCTAAGAGAAAGAAACCTACTGGAAAATTACAAGTGGAATCCTGTTAAAACATGCCTGAGTGAGATTTAAAACTTGGCCTTTGCTCAAAGGAAATCTTGCTGTAGTAGCCAGGAAATTTTCCTAAAGCAACTTCCGTGACTCTTTATTTAATCCTTATCAAACAATTACGTTGACCTCTGCAAAAATTTCTTTTTCCTTGGAATCCATCATTTTTAGGGACAACGTTCTGGAATTACATTTATCTAGGTTCTACATTGCAACAACAACAAAAAATTCACATTTTATTTGTTGCCAACACCAGTTTTCTTGCTCCAATGGCTTTTCCCCAGCCACCGGGGAATCACAATGTTTATAAATTGGAGAATCAAAATTCAGATAAGTAAGGAGGGTTCAGTCTACAAAATGCCAAAGCTACTGTTCAATTGATCAGACTAGTCAAACTGTCAGACATTGTATAGACCCAAAAGGCATTGAATTTTATCTCACAGTCACTAGGGTTGTGTTTAACCCTCACTTGGAGACTTCCCTGGTGGCGCAGTGGTTAAGAATCCGCCTGCCAATGCAGGGAACACGGGTTCAAGCCCTGGTCCGGGAAGATCCCACATGCCGTGGAGCAACTAAGCCCATGCACCACAACTACTGAGCCTGCACTCTAGAGCCTGTGTGCTGCAACTACTGAGCCCATGCATCGCAACTACTGAAACCCACGCACCCTGGGGCCTGCATGCTGCAACTACTGAGCCCACTTGCTGCAGCTGCTGAAGCCCGTGCTCTGCCACAAGAGAAGCCACCATAATGAGAAGCCCACGCACCGCAATGAAGAGTTAGCCCCTGCTCACCGCAACTAGAGAAAGCCCTCGTGCAGCAGCAAAGACCCAATGCAACCAAAAATAAATGAGTAAGTAAATAAATTTATTTTTTTAAAAAAGAGCTACTTGAAACCCACTAAACTCACCAATAGGAATTGTTTTTGAAATAAACAGTTTATAAAATACTCTGATGTCAAGAAAAATCAAAGATGTCTCCTTCCACACAAAGGAACTAATACTAAAAAATGATTGAAAGAAAATAGATTAAAATTAAATTCAGAATATGAAATTGAAAAGTTAAAGCGTCCCATTATTTTGAGAATTGTGATAATACTGAACCTAACTAAATGGTGTTATTCTAACGTTACTGGTGTGCTCACTGGATAATGTGCTTCCTTATTACTGCAGATATGGGAATTTCCCATACACAGAAACTCAGTTGTAACAGTTGTTCTTAATAACATCAAAATGAAATTGTTCTTTCTCCACATACTTTATTGTGATCGTTGTGACTCACATCCACACACGGTTTTGAGCACCATGGTCAAACCCACAAGTCCGTGTTCCTAAAGGGTGGAATGCAGGCTCAGACCTGGGATTGTGAGGAATTCTCCACTGGATTGGAAATATAAAATAATTAAACTGGTCCTTCACCACAGATGGTTTGAGAAGTACTGGTCTTGAACATTGCGTGCTACACAGTAGGTGCTCAGAATTACTTGCTGAATGAAGGAATAGATAAAAAGGTGCCACTGGTAAAAAAAAAATTTCCTCATACTAATGTTTTGTTGTTGTTTTAAAAAGGGCTTCAAATGCTTGGCTTGCTATTTATTTATTTATTTATTTATTTATTATTTATTTATTTATTTATTTATTTATTTATGGCTGTGTTGGGTCTTCATTTCTGTGTGAGGGCTTTCTCTAGTTGTGGTGCGCGGGGGCCACTCTTCATCGCGGTGTGAGGGCCTCTCACTATCGCAGCCTCTCTTGTTGCAGAGCACAGGCTCCAGACACGCAGGCTCAGTAGTTGTGGCTCACGGGCCTAGTTGCTCCGCGGCATGTGGGATCCTCCCAGACCAGGGCTCGAACCCGTGTCCCCTGCATTAGCAGGCAGATTCTCAACCACTGCACCACCAGGGAAGCCCCCTCATACTAATGTTTATGTATTGTGTGTGACAATTTGTTTACTTGTTCAGTATTCATCCATTATCTGTAATAAGGTGAATGAGAACTGAGTTAGGAGTCTTCTACCTGTTAGCCATGTTATCAATACATGCCAGTCAGTCTTTCTCTGCCTTTAAAATTTCCTCATTCAGCTTCAAATGAAACAGCTAATGTGAAAGTACTTTTTCCTTTTTTATAAAACCGGGTTTTACAAATGTGAGGTTTCATTGTTATTAACAAACCTTTTTTTTTCTTTAAGTATAAGTTTCAGGTGTACAGCATTATACTTCAACATCAGTATACACTGTAAAGTGATCACTGCCACAAGTCTAGTTACCACCCATCACCGTATGGTTGAGCCCCTTCACCCATTTCTCCCACCCTCCCAACCCCTTCCCCTCTGGTAACCACTAATCTGATCTCTGTATCTATCAGTTTGGTTCTGTTTTATTTTGCTTGTTCATTTTTTTGTGTGTTTTTGTCTTGTCTTGTTTTTAGATTCCACATATATGTGAGATCATATGGTATTTGTCTTTCCCTGTCTGACTTATTTTGCTTAGCATAATTCCCTCTAGGCCCACCCATGTTGTTGCAAATGGCAAGACTTTGTTATTTTTTATGGCTGAGTAGTATTCCATTGTGTAATACATATACCACATCTTTATCCATTCATCTGTCAATGGACACTTAGGTTGTTTCCATTTTTTTATTCTCTCTAAAACCTAGCATCACTACACTTCTCTATGAAATATGAATTATGAAAAAACTAAAGAATATTGGTTAGGAACATAAAACTCAGGAAGAGAATGTTGCCGTGAAATAAAAGCTGGTCTGACTAGCCCCAGTGCTCTCTTGGCTAACACTCTGCACATCTTTGTGATGTCCACATTGTATCACAACAATAATAAGAATCCCTCAGACTCCTGGAGTGCCTTTTGAACTATCCAACAGAGAATAAATTATTTTTGATATAGTTTTAGTCAAGTGTACTTTACAGTATTTTAACTCTTTAAAAATTAATTATTCAATATGGCCATATGGTACCTGCATATTAACCAGACAATATTATTAACCAAATCTTCCTATTCTCCAGTCATGCCAGCAAAAGTTGATTAAGTACTATAGATGCCCACATATAAGGTGAGGTTTTCTCCAAAATTATCAGAAAAGAGAGTTGCTTTGTATTTGGGTCTTTACAAAGTCAAATTACAGAGTTCTCTCTCAGTTACATAGCTTTGAGAGCAAAGTACTGTCTTGGGAAAACATTACCATGGAAATCACCTCAGTCGATGCTACTTTTAAATGCTTGTAGAGGTCACCTGAGAGAATTGCTAGAAAAGATAGCAAAGAAACAACATGAATTTAATAACTTATTCTTCATAATCACTAGTATAGATATCAATGTAAACAAGCCTTTTAAAGATAAGTTTAAAAAACAATACTGTATATGATTATGTTGCAAAGATCAAGTGTAAATACCTATAAGATGCACTGGATATCACTATTATGCAGCTGAATAATTCCCATGGGCATCTGTTATGGGCTGAATTGTGTCCTCCCCAAATTCGTATGTTGAAGCCCTCACCCCACAGTGCAACTTATTAAAAGATAGGGCCTTTAAAGAGGTAATTTAGGTTAAATGAGATCATAAGGGCTGGGCTCTAATCCAGCATGACTACTGTCCCTAAAAGAAAAGGAAGCGACACCAGGGATGCATGTATTCAGAGAAAAAAGCCATGTGAAGACACAGCAAGAAGGCGGCCATCTGCCAGCCAAGGTAAGAGGCCTCAGGAGAAACCAAACCTGCTGACACCTTGATCTCGGACTTCCAGCCTCCAGAACTGAAAGAAAATAAATTTCTGTTGTTTAAGCTGCCCAGTCAACGGTACTTTGCTCTGGCGGCCTGAGCAGACTAATACAGCATCCTATATGTTGATTCAAATGGTGGAGTTTCCCAAATGGGGTAGATGGAAGTTCAGATTATGTGCCCCAGAAACCTGCCAGATGGTTTAAAGTGGCCTTGCTCATGAGGACAAAGCAAGTGGCAAAGATGTTTGTGAAGTTTGATTGAAATTGTTTCATAAAATAAGCATGAAAAAGGTAATGTTCTAAAAATATTTTTTAATACTAAAAGTTGACGTTCAACTATTTCATCTATATTCCTTTACGTTTTTCTACTAGAGTTTGCTAAAAAATCTTTTTTTTTTTTTTGATGAGCTTTTATTGGAAGAAATGGGAGATTGCCTTGTAATTAGGCTTTCTGCAAATTTGGGTCTTTTTAAAGATTAAAGTATAGCCCTCATTAAGAAATAACATGATATTATTTAGTATAGGGATCAAATTAACTTTGGAATAAAAATGGCATTACTGTGTACAGAATTTAGTTGAGTTTCAAACAAATGCTGTTGGGATAAGTTTGGTAGGGGTTGATCCTGTAGATATATGGTATGAATAGCTATTTGTTTTTTAAATAATAGAACACTCTCCTTTATCCCATGCTCTTACATCAGTGGCCATTGTTTTCTGGTTCACAGAAAATGCTGGTATTCACTGAGTATAAATGGAGATGACCAGTGATGTGCTCCCGTTTCTTTTTTCAAAATTCAGAAACCGTGTATTTCTCATCCTAAAGAGTTACAGGTAGTCCCAAATTATGCATTTCCTTGAAAAGTTTATGCAGAAAAAAAATCAGTCTATTCCCAAGTTCCTCAGTGAAGATATCACATTACTGACTTCACTTTGAACTTGGACATGCTCCAAGGTGGAGATCCATGAAGCAGCAACTATTAAACAGGGAACACTTACACACACGTTTTCTAGGCTAGTTACCTCTATGACAAAACGGACAAAATGCATGCATATACCCTCTTCTTCAAAGTTTCCCTACCAGGGAAATTTCCTACCCAAATCAGAAGCCATTGCACCCAGTCAAAAGAGCTTTTCTGGTGAAGAGGTAAAACCTCAGGAACCACAAGAGGTAAATAAAAGGAGGAATATTATTATTGCCTTGTATTGAAATCAACATGAGGAGATGCATATAAAATAGGTAAGAGGCTATAAACTGAAGTATGAATTTTGATCGAAGTGGGGTTTAGGTGCATGTATGTTCTATGTAAATGAACTTTAGGTGCTTCCCAGTTCCACCTGGTCCAGAGAATAGAATGACACTCACCTAAGGGACATGGTTCGTATGAATAAGCATTTAGGGTCTAAAAGAGGTTGAACCACAGTGTGCCCACCTCACTGGCAGCGTGCTTTTCTAGGGGATCTCGGTAACAACTATCATCAGTTGCTATGGGTGTTTATACCTGCAGCACTGAGTATAATGCTGTGTACACAATAGGTGGTCAGTAAGTGCAAATTAAACCAGTAAGTGTCTTGTCAGTAGTTTTGGAAAGATGGAGAAGGGTGGGTGCTGTGAACTTTCTTTTCATCATAACCTTAAGTTATTTTTCATCATTCAGGTATTTCTGTAGTACAGATAGAAGAATGTGAAATTTATAGAATTACAGGCATTTATGAGAAAATCGACCAGTATATTAAATTGAATAAGATGTATGCAGCTGGAAAAATGATTCTGGAGTATTTATCAATGGCATGAGTGTCAATCTTCATGCTCACGTAGCTGCTCCTCTGGCTTTTCCTCTGTGGGGAGCTCCTGTCCGAGGCCAGCGTCAGCTGCACCATCATCCTGTCTGGCTTGTCTCCGTTCTCGGGCGTGTAGTTGCCCAGGTCATTCACCTCCCCATCACTGTAGCTGCCGTCCAGCAGGACCGCGTGTGGCTGAGGCAACCCGCAGGTGCAGGGAAGCTGCGGACACAGCAAACGCACGTTGGGATGTGAGCTCAGCATCCTCTCTCAGAAGCCCTTCCAAAGAAGCTGCCTAGTGGAGAGCATTGCCTTTTTCTAGTTTTTATTATGGGGTTGGGGGAATAACGGTGGTGGCACAGTAAACATTCTAAAACAGCAGGTAACCCGTCAACTGTTAGGAAACATCACGTCATATCAGAGACGCACAAGAAGGTTCATGATCAGATAGTCGGCATGTTCTCCATGAGATCATAAACTGATATGAGCCCTGATAAAAATGTTTACAATTATTGCATGTGTATGTGTGTGTGTGTGTGTGTGTGTGTGTGTGTGTGAGAGTGAGAGAGAGAGAGAGCGCGCGGCGGGGTTGGGGGGGGAGGGATGGGGGGGAATTTGAAAGGTGTGGCATTGTGGGGATAGTTCCTCCTATGTAGCTAGAGTTTTCTGGAGGAGATAACCATTGAATTGCAGACAGGAGGATGAAAGGGAAACCAGGTAGGAGGGAAGATGATCTGGGAAGTGATGGGAGATGTATGAGGTCACATGTGGAGGAAAATTTCCTAGAATGGAGGATATGTTTCCCTGGAAGCTTTTATATATATATAAATATGTATAATATATATTATATGTGTATATATATAAATATATATGTATATATATTTATATATTAATGTTTATTGAAGCATTTATTATAGTGGCAAAAAATGGAAACAATATACTGCCCATTAATAGGGGAATAAATCATGTTACATCCAAGGCACTTATTATTATACCACTATTAAAAAGAATGTCTTGGAAAAAGAAATTCCTGGAAGCTTCTTTTATGATACCTCTATGTTCATAAATCATTTGTTCCACTGTGTTGAACTGCCATTTATTTCTATCACTAAACTACCAACACCACCAAGATTAAAGGGACCACGTCTTAGTTAACTTGGCTTACCAGCTCCTGGTATATGGTAGGTGCCAAATAAATATTTGAATGAATGAAAGAAGTAGCCCAGAGTAAATTTCACACCGTTTTTGTTTGCTCTTCACACCAACCCATGAAGTAGGTGGAGGACGGGGTGTCATTGTCCCATTTTACAGAGGAGGTTGGACCTGGCCAGGGTCCAGAGCTAGTCCAGGCGCCCATTCCAGGGCAGACACTCCAGCTCATGGTAAAGTCACCTTCTCCTGCGGCTTCCGCTCTTTCCTCTCCTGCACGGTGGTCAGGTAGTTGACGGCCGCGTACTCCAGCACCGAGAGGAACACGAACACGAAGCTGACCCAGAGGTAGATGTCCACGGCCTTGATGTAGGACACGCGGGGCATGGAGGCGTTCACACCCGTGATGATGGTGGACATGGTCAGCACCGTGGTGATCCCTGCAGACACAGTGAGAAAGAAGCATGGGTTTGTCTTTCACCAAACCCACTGGATGGCTTCGTGCCTCTGTTCTTTCTCCCAGCTGCTCCTCTAGCCTAGAATGTCTCCATCCCTGCCCCCTCTGTCTAGCAAACACCTGCTCACCTTTCCAGTTTTAGCTTTTATGAAGCTTCTCCTGTTTCTCCATCCCCCGTGCTCACCCTCTCCCCAGCTGTGTCCCTGCATCTTCATCACAGCCTTTGCATCACTCTGTTCTTCGGCAGAGAGCCCCTGACAGGTTGGCAGGGTCTTCCCATTCAATTGCTCAAAACAAAGATTGCCGGGGACTTCCCTGGTGGCCTAACGGTAAGGATTCTGGGCTATCACTGCCCTGACCCGGATTCAATCCCTGGTCGGGGAACTGAGATCCCGCAAGTCGCGGGGCACGGCCAAAAAATAAATAAATAAAATAAAAATAAATGAATAAAAAAACAAAGATTGCATATATGAGCAGGTATGTATATTTCTTTTAACTCCTTCTCCAAAAAAGGGAAAAAAGGTACACAAGTTTTATTTTAATCTTTGTGCCCTTGTTGCTGGTGTAGCAGTCCTGGGCCTATATTACCAGCTGTCAGGGCACTTCTGGCAGAGCCCCATCCCACTATGCTGCACCTGGCTGCGCATTCTGCCATGTTGACTTGAGGACTCAGTCAATTTTACCAAGAATGATGTTAACCTCATTTATGGGAAACAGATTTTTTAAACTAGAATGTTTATTTATTGAGCACAGTAACTGTTCAAGCTACAGAACAACCGTTAAAGGCCAGGGCATCTGTCAGTGGAAATTTCCCCAAGATTTCAAATTAAGCTCAGAACATTTGCTTGGCAAACACCAAATCACAGCGGATTGGGGTCATCTTAAGGGCCAGCGCCAATCCTATTCCACTAAAACCTGGTGGGTCATCTCTCCCTTGAAGCTCCTGGACGTATTAGCAATGGTGCCGTGTGCGGAGTGGGTGCGATATTTAAAGCGGGGAAGAGAGTTGATAGCAAATAGCTGTTGATGGAAGGCTTGTAGAGTAGGGATTCTCAGACTTGAGTATGTATAGGAATTACGGGGGCGGGGTAGGGGGGGTGGTCAGTAAAACAATGATAATAATAGCTAGTTCGTGAGCTTTTTTTACGCGAATTAAGTGGGATAATGTATGTAAAACAGCCCAATACTTCACAATTAGTATTAGCTGTTACTATGTTACCTTACGGATTGAAAGCAGTGACAGACACCAATGATAAGGTGTTTTTATCTTTGTGAACTAAGGCAAAAGATCACAAAGACTTGATCAACAGATCAATGAGTAAGAAGAGGAAACCAGTCAAGACAGGAAAAGGTAATAGATGCGCAAGAAAGTGGAAAAATAACAATAAAAAAAGAAATCTGGACAAGCAATTTAAAAAAGCGAGACTTCCTAAAATCTGGTTAGTTTTCTGACTTTAACTTGAAGAATGTGGGACTTCCCTGGTGGCGCAGTGGTTAAGAAACTGCCTGCCAATGCAGGGGACATGGGTTCGAGCCCTGGTCCGGGAAGATCCCACATGTCGCGGAGCAACTAGGCCCGTGCGCCACAACTACTGAGCCTGCGCTCTGGAGCCTGCGAGCCACAACTACTGAGCCCACGCGCCTAGAGCCCAAGCTCCGCAACAAGAGAAGCCACCGCGATGGGAAGCCCGCGCACCACAACGAAGAGTAGCCCCCACTCGCCGCAACTAGAGAAAGCCGTGCACAGCAGTGAAGACTCAATGCAGCCAAAAGAAAATAAATAAATTTTTAAAAACGGAGAGATAAATTGAAGAATAATTTGCTTACAATAAAGTGCATAAATCCTAAATATTGAGCTCAATGAATTTATATATTTCTATAACTACCATACAAATCAAAATATAAAACATTTACAGAGAAAAAAATTACTGGGGGAGCTTGTTCCAAATGCAAATTCCTGGTCCTCTCTCAGAGCTTCTGATCCTGTACATGTAGATGGGACCCCGGATCCTTCATTTTAAACAATTTCCCCCAAAGACTGTCACAAAGATCCCTTGGGCCACCTTGGAGAAACCCCATTACAGAATGTGACTTTCTTAGGCAGGTGGGCAGAGAAAGCACCACAGACCAGGACCACCCACCCCAGAACTCAGCTCTAACAAGATTAAAGATGAGTTGTTTACATGGGAACCTATGGGGACCTAGAAACAGCTTTGCTGCACAGATTTTTTTTTCTTTTTTTCTTTTTTGGCCTCTATGCTTTTGGGATCTTAGTGCCCAGACCAGGGATGGAAGCCGGGCCCTCAGCCATGAAAGCACAGAGTCCTAGCCATTGGACCACCAGGGAATTCCTGCTACATAGATTCTTAATAGTGGCATTTTACCTGTGAATGAATAACAAAGTTTTTCCAAGTTATAATACCAACAGGGGTTCAGGGCCAATTTGGAAAGAATGGTTTTATCTGGAAGGAATTACTTGTATTTTCAGATATCTGGAATGTGCACTTGAGAGGTTTCTTACCTAAAGGGACTCTGGCGGGCACAGCTCTGCGGTCGATCCAGAAGGACACCCAGGACAGCATGACCATCAGGGTGGCGGGAAAGTAGGTTTGCAGCAAGAAGAAGAAGATGTGGCGACGCAACGTGAAGTTAATGTAGAGACGGTTGTACCAGCCTGGGGGACACAGGAAGAAAAGAGAACACACAGCAGAGCCACTCAGCTCCTTCATAGGACAAACTTTATTCAGAGAATCATAAATGCCTTAGATGCTTCCCTGGAAACTTACCCTACCTTTATAAAGGGGAAGTGAGAAAAAACATGGAACAGAGTGATTATACAATAACTCATACCGCATGGGTGAGTCCATCTCAAGGAATTTTGGCCCTCGTTCTGTACGTAAAGGGAACCAGGCCATTGAAGACTCTTGTTACTCAAACTACAGCACAGGGCCCAGCAGTACCGCCATCACTTGGTTGCTTGTTGGAACTGCAGACTCTCGGGCCCCGCCCCAGATCCTACTGACTCAGAACCTCCTTTTAACACTCCTCTCCACATGATTCCTGTACACGTTAAAGCTTGAGATGTATGGATTTAACAACGCCCGTTGGATTTCTTACGGGGGAAAATATGTTTGAAGTTAAAATACCAAGCTAACTACAACAATGCATTTAGGCTATGCTTTAGCTCCACCCTGTTGTTCTTTACAAGGAAATCGTACAGGGAGGAGTCGAAAGGAACAGGAGAATGGTGGAAGGAGAGGAAAAGGCAGGATAAATTTGACATGATGAGGGCTGAAAATAAAATGGGGACTTGGCAACATTAACTAGAAAACTTCGCATCCAGGACAATTTTAGTGCAACGGTTATAATTATAACAGCTCCAAAAAGTGACTGTGGAGGTGCTTCCGGACTGCCTGTGTCCTTCTCAAATTCGTGTGTTGAAACCTAATCCTCTATGTGATGGTATTTGGAGGTGGGGGCCTTTGGGAGGTGATTACATCATGAACGGGATTGCTGCCCTTATAACATGTGTCTCGGAGAGCTCCGTCGCCTCTTCCCCCATGTGAGGACACAGTGTGTCTCTGAACTAGGGAGCGGGCTCTCATAGACACTGAATCTGCCAGGACCTTGATTTTGGACTTCCTAGCCTCCAGAACTGTGCGAAATAAATTTCTGTTGTTTGGAAGCTACCCAGTCTATGGTACTTTGTTATAGCAGCCTGAAATGGACTCACGCAAGGAGGAAGGTCAAAATGCTAAGAGTCAAAGGAATGGGGGATCCCCCAAAGGACCAAGACTGGTGGGTGATGTATGCAAAAGCTAAGAGACGCGGGATCGCCACGTGTTGGAAGGGAGCAGTGCCCTCTGTTACAGATCAGAGAGACTCAAACGGTGGTACTTCTCTGGGTAGTCAACCATGCGATGTTTTAGCAACAGAAACTGCATAAAGATTAGAGCAAAATCAGCCTGAAAGGTAATTGGTCAAGAAAGAGGCAAGGGTTGGAGAGAGTGAAGCTCAGCTGTAACCTCAGCGGCCAAGAGGAATACCACAGCGCCTGCCCTCAGGCAACGTCGGGCGGTGGGGGGTGGGGTGGGGGGGAGGGTTGGCAAGCTTGCCCAGGCCCTTGGTTCAGAAAGCAACAACATTGCCCACAGAGAATGACCAATGACGAGTAGTTCCTGCACCGTGGCTCACCAAGAGGGTCGTGCAAGCCGTATGGTAGGAGGGGATTGGTTAAGGGAGAAGCACTCAAAGGGGCTGAAGCCAAGAGAACGTGAACGGAAAACAATAAACCTGAAATTGGACTATTTCTTGCCCATAGGAGAGGGCGCTCTGGGAGTTATATCAGGGTGAGATTCCTGCTGCTAAACTGGAGATGCTGTCGTCTCAAACAGACCTCCCCATGGGGTTTATGTTGGAGCCCTTACCAGCATTTTCTAGGTTATCACTTCTGATGCTTTGGAAGTATCAAAAAATCACCCCCACCCAATGCTCACCACCCTCTAGACCTGATCTAGAAGTCCAGATCCTTGGTTTCAAATCCAAGTGGCACAGGCTCTGCTCACTTGACCACAAATTCACAGGCTTTCTGAGATGGAGGATGCCCCGCCCCTCTCTTAGCCCCGCCCTCTCTTAGCCCCGCCCCCACCTGTGCTGCTGTAGAAGGCCAGTTTGGTGGTGGTGTGGAACTCCTGGATGAGGAACTGGGAGAGTGAGATCCGCTCATCTGTCTTTAAAGAGTCATTGCCTTTCTTCCAGTATAGCATGAGGTCGTCTTCCGTGTAGGCATCTGGAAAGACAGAGACAGCGTCAGACGCCAGGAAAGACGATGAGCCTGTGAGGCTCTGTGGGGATTGGGATAAGATGGTCTGAATAAACAAACCGCAGTCTAAATGAAGCAAAAGTAAATCCAAAAAGACAAATCTAATTCTCCTCGGCCTTCCAAAAGTCATCAGGGCAAAGCCCTCAGGCCTAAATGATCATCGCTGCAAAAGCGCTCACCCCTCAATTCAGCCTCAAACCAGATGAAATTGCTATACTTGTAGACCAGAAACTACAATTTGCTCTTTTAAAAAATTTGTTTGCAGGTTAAATAGCGGCAACATTTCATATGGTTCAGCTTTCTAAACCATGGGTGATTTACACCTTTCTTCTTTCAAAGGGTGACGATGCATTATTGATGGCAAATACCTTTGTTCCTTTGTTGTTCTTTTCTTGTTTTTAGCGGCATGTGGGATCTTCCCGGACTGGGGCACGAACCCGCGTCCCCTGCATCGGCAGGCGGACTCTCAGCCACTGCGCCACCAGGGAAGCCCGGCAAATACCTTTAAACACTCTCTCAGGTAATAAGGGCTGCATTCCAGCAAGAAAGGACCCATAAAGAGATGCAGCAGAACAAGTTCCTTCTCTGCAGGCTTCCGGTTGCTCCGGCCCGGGGTAGAATCAGAGCGATTCCCCTGAGGATTGCTTCCCCTCTGGCGCTACGCTTCCCCACCCTGCCCACCTGGCTGAGCACACCACCTACCCCAACCAAGCAGACCTACCTGCTGCGGGGGCAGAACTGGGATAACACCCTCAGGGGTTGCCGGTCCAGTCTGCTCGTGTGTAAACAGTTCTTTCTGGGGCTCCCTGAGGCTCTATTTTATTCCTCTTTTATTCTGCCTCTAACCCTTGACCTGTGTGACGGCTGCTTTCACGTGTCCCCTTGGCCAGGCTATAGTAAGAACCCAGTGATTCAATCCGACACTAATCCAGGTGCTGCTGGGAAGATGCTTTGTAGTTGTGACATCCACAACCAGTTCATGTGAAGTAAAGGCGATGACCCAGATTAATCTGGGTGGGCCTGATCCAATCAGTTGAAAGGCCTTAAGAGCGGACCTGAGGTTTCCCAGAGGAAGAAGACATTCCACCTGTGGGCAGCAGGGTGGGCTCCTGCCCGAGAGTCCCCAGCCTGCCCTTCCCCATGGCCCGCCTTGCAGGTGATCGCCGAGCCCTACGCTCCGGTCCCCTGTACTAACTCTCTCCCTGTGTATCTCCTATGGTTCTGCTTCTCTGGTGGAACCCTGACAGATGCTGCCGCCTGGGTATTGTGGGGAAAGCAAGGTTCTGGAGCCAACGATTAGTCCTTCACTGTGTTACGCCCCTCCTCTGTGTAATGGAGATCACAGGGAGCTTGGGAGGATTAAAGGACAGAGCAGGTGGAAAGCCGTGGTGCAGGAAGCAGTCACCCCCTTGGTTCTGGGGTTTATTCCCCCTGGTCCCACACTAAGCGTCCTGCAGTGCTGTCCATGCGGCCCCTGCTACATGGGGGTCCACGTCCCTGCGCTCCTTGGCCCTGGTTGACTGGAGCCAGGGGACCCCTGCTGCACCACCACCGCCCGGGGAGGCTTACCAAGGTGCCCTGGGCCAACATGACTCCTTACGGGACTTTGACACAGGCTGAGACGTGGCAGTGGGTGTGTGTTGGTTCGGGAGAAGTATAGGAATGGGAGTCATGGGAGGGTCCAGACTGTGCCCATAAGAGGAAACGTTTTGGCAGAGATTGGGGCATGGGGGCAGGTTCGCAGAGAGCTAGAGATGCCAGCGGCTAGTCCTGGATGCTGCCGCAGCCTTGCTCTTCCTGGGGCTGGTGTTTAACTTTCCAGGGCGTGTGTGTGTGTGTGTGTGTGTGTGTGTGTGTGTGTGTGTGTGTGTTGTGTGTGTGTGTGTGTGTGTGTGTGTGTGTGTGTGTCTGTGTGTGTGTGTCTGTGTGTGTCTGTGCGTGTGTGTGTGTGTGTGTGTGTGCGCGCGCGCACCAAAGTTCAAAGCCATTGCCATGGGCATTAAAAGGGTCAGTTATGGGAATAGAAGGTTTGAGTCCCAAATTTGTTTCCGATTTTCAAACTTACCCCAGACTTCGCTTCTATCTAAAAAGTCATTTTAAAAGCATAGGCACGATTAGGAACACGTCCTGCTCCTGTTGAGGGTCAGAGGTGTTTAGAGTAACTTCAGATGCGTGTGTGGATATCCGGGCACAAGTCTACTCACAGCTCTCAATTTCGAGCGAGCACGTTTGTGTGTCCAGGGGAAACCGGCTGAAGTCCATGTTGCACATGGCGGTCACTGTAACCCTAGAAACAAAAAGACAAAATCCAAGTGTGCAGAGGCTGCAAAGTACAAGTGCAAAATGATAAAACAAGCAGAAAGCCCTCTGCTTCCTCCCAATACAACTGCCTCCTTCTTGTAATTCATAAGCAGTGTGCCAGGATTTAGAGAACCAAGCATCTTATGTGTGATACCCACATTGGAGTACTCTTGGGTGTTTATGTTTAACCCCAGGGTCAGTGTGGGGAAAACAATGATTGCACTAAACTCCTATCACATGCAAGCATTGTAGTAAAGCAATGGTCTCATTCGATAAAACAATGTGAAATCACAACTCATCTGATATGGTTCCTTAAACCACAGGAGCATTTATGGCTCTCCTGTTTCAGATCATTCAAATTCTTCTTTTACTGATTTTATTGATATTCAATATTTGTGTCCAGTGTCTTAGAGATAATATTCATGAAGTACTTATGCCAGTTGCCAAATCGGCACTTTTTTTTTTACAATGTTGATATTTCTATATTGATAATAACGTCTACTAGTGGACGCAGGTGTTTTTAATGGGTAATTCCATGGAGATCACAGTAATGGAAAAACACTGGAAGATCTTACGGTATCAACATGCAAGCACTTGTTGGCATCTAACGGTTTTGCTTCAGAGTTTACACAGGAAAGTAAGATTCTGCATCAGAGAAGAAGCAAATACAGATTGTCAGTCATGGAAGAAAGACCTCCCGCCCAGTGTGGAATCCCATGGCGGGTTACGATTAACAGTCATTGGCTAGTGAACATACTATTTTTCCTTCAACCACAGAAAATTGGTTATGTATAAGTTGTAAAAATTATCTGGATAATTCACGGCCAAAAAGAAAAAAATTCACTTGTAAATGGAAATTTCAAGGAAAAGAGCTTTCTTGAAGAAATTAATTATCCATATATTCACCTTATTTTCCTCGTTCCATTTGAGTGTTGGAATGGTCGTGTTCTGGGAGGGTTTCTGTATTGTTAACAGCTGGGTCATCTCATCTCCCCTAGAAATACTGATATACAGGATGTTTTTGGGGGGTTGTCAGGCTGGCCCCTGACTTGGACACTTAGTGGGTAGCCAGCCTCCCATTTCTCCGGGCACATCACCAGATAACCACACCTGATAGCATCACCAGCAAGAAAGAAACTAGGAACTAAGCTTGGAGACACTTGTGGCACACTTTGGGGACATGAAATGTCAAATGCAGGCAGTTTTTGCTGTGAACAAAAGGATTAAATAGCTCTACTCTCTGTATCAGTAGGTACAGGAACAGATGTTTTTAGAACCACAGACATCATCAGACTGGTTCTTGGCACCCTGACTTGATGCTTTTCCACTTGCAGCCCACACACTGAACAAGCACAGTGTGTGGTGTGATCTCACCCGTGTTTATTATTATGCTTCCCACAAGTCCCTTTAAACTGTTCCAGTGGGAGGATCGTCCCCTGTCTTGGATGAAAACTTGCCAGGTCCTGGGATTTTCCTGCTTACTCTCATGTGACAGGCAGTCAAAACCCTCAGAAGTAACAAAACACATTTCGCTTCCGAAATTAAAAGAATTTTGGTCCGAGATATTAATCAACACTTCAAATTTCATTCACATTGAGACTTCTTCTCCCCGTCCCCGGCTAAGGCAGAGCTGACATTTGAGTGGTCCGTGTCTGCCCATCTCTGGTCGCCTCCTACCTACGTGGGCGGAAGTGAGGGCGGTGGGGGGGGGCAGGACAGTTCTCTGGTGAGGGTGGCTTCAAGCTCTCTGGGCCTGCTATGCAGTTGAAGCGGAGACTTTCTTTCCTGTGTCCTTCATTCCCACCGCTGGACACCAGCAGCCTTCAGCCGCATTTCCCATGCCAGCTCTTGGCTCACCCACTGTCCATCCCACACACGCTGAACTACTCCCAACAACCCTGGTAATGCAGACCGAGCCCACCTGGCTCTGCCCCTAGGTGGTTAGGTAGCTCTTCTCTCGCCCACTAACTGCAGTGTCCCCCAACTGTAGGCACACATGCTCCAAGCTCTCCAAGTGGTCCCCGTGGTCCCACTGCAGGCCCGCTCATGCAGTGCCCCCAGCTCTCCCCCAAAACATCTCTTCCTCCCACAATCACTGACTCTCATATCTTGAAGCTGACTGGGAATTCAAGAGCCATGGGATTGGTTTTTCAAGCTACCTAGTGTTTTGGTCTAGTCCTCTGAATCCCTGGTGTTATTCGATCGGGTTATTTTGTTGGTGGTTGTTGAGCTGAAGATGTCTTGGCAGCTGCCTCAGATGTGAGGACTCCTGGGAGAATCAACCCAACATGGCTTGGGGAAGGGGTTGCACACCCTTGAGCCACCTGGGTACTCCTGTGAGAGGAGGTATTTCAGGCCCTGCAGAGGAATACTCCATGACCCTGCTCTGAGTCTGGTATCTAACTGCTTAGATTCCAAGCCAGCATGAGGAATGAAGGCTTATTATAAATATTCCTTTGGGAGATGGGGGCGGAAAGTCAGCTTCGACACTGCCACCTCTGACTCTAAAGATACACTGCATCCACGCAGACGCCCCCTACGTAGGCACTGGTGTGCGGATTCAGCTTTACCGAAACCAAGTCTGTAAAACTGAAATGTACCATCAGCACAGCACAGCACAGAAGGAGTCAATCTCAGGCAGCAGCTGAGTCGCTTCTCTGTGAAGGCCTGAGCTCATCTCCACACGCCCTCCCAGGGGGAGGCGAGCACCACAAGTTTCTAAATTGGGCGTACAGGGAAAGCCCCACTGCATGCCTGTGCTTAAGGAAAGCTTCCCCACGTCAGTGCTTGATGAGCAATTAAACATTTCTAAGGCTACTGCACAGCACAGGGAATAGAGCCCATATTTTCTAATAACTGTAAATGGAGTATAGACTATAAAAATATTGAACCACTATGTTGTACACCTGAAACTAATGTAATATTGTAAATCAGCTATACTTTAATAAATAAATAAATAAATGAAAGAAAGAAACATTTCTAAGGTATCTAAGCTTGTGAGAAGATCTTATTCTTTATGTTTTCAAAGTGATGCTCAAAATAGCATTTAAAATCATCAAGCGGCCCAGGGTCCCCATAGTTTCTCAAGGAGAACACCAGGGAGAAGGGACAAAAAACAAGCCTGAGCTGGCCAGGCAAGGTAAACAATTTTTTTTCTAAACCAAAATTTCAAATCGGAAATTGGGAATCGGAGGAGTTGAAGGAGGCAGGTCTTTGAGAAGAATACGTTAGCTACTTCTCTGACCCCTACTAGAGAAATAAAACTTTCATTAAACGTTTGAAATTGAACTTGAATAGGGCATAAATCATAAGCACCAGCCTGAGAAATTTCCCCAAGTGTATTTGCAAGACGAAATAATTCTTTAAAATGTTTACTCTGGGGCTTCCCTGGTGGCACAGTGGTTAAGAATCCGCCTGCCAATGCAGGGGACATGGGTTCGCGCCCCGGTCCAGGAAGATCCCACATGCTGCGGAGCAACTAAGCCCATGCGCCACGATTACTGAGCCTGCGTGCTACAACTACTGAGCCCAATGAAGAGTAGCCCCCCTTCGCCACAGCTAGAGAGCCCACGTGCAGCAACGAAGACCCAACGCAGCCAAAGGTAGATAAATAAATAAATAAATAAATGTTTACTCGTGTGTAGAGTTAGGTTTTCTTGATGTTGAAAAGTCGGCAGCTCCTGGAAAGTTAGAAGCTAAGCTGTTCAAAGCCAAAAAGCAGAATTCCCTGGCGGTCCATGGTTAGGACTCCGCTTCGACTGCAGGGGGCACCAGTTCCATCCCTGCTGGGGAACTAAAATCCCACAAGCCACGTGGCGTGGCCAGAAAAAAAGGTAAAAGCAAAACTGCTGTGGTGGGACCAGTGATGTTCTTGGTTGACAAAAGTTTTCCCTTCCTCCCAGCTTCGGGAGTAAGAGGACTCCGAGGGAAAGAGGGAGGCCAGAAAGGGCTCACCTGAGGCTGTAGAGCACTTTGCCGTCGGGCTGGACCCGCAGCATCACGTTGTCCGTGGTGGTGTCGTGGATGAAGGAGCGCTTGGAGTGCACGAAAAACATGTCGGGGACCCAGATCTTCTTCACCAGCCGACCGTCAAACGTCATGCTGAGGTTTTTGGTGCTCGGGAAGGACAGCCTCTCGTCCTTCCAGTAGTGCCGCAGGTAGAGGGTCATCGTGAAGTCCTGGGGGGCGAGGGCAGAGAGGGAGACCCCACCCACTGAACAGCTGGGTGATGGCAGGACCCTCTGTACCCCAGGCTGGGGAGGAAACTGAGCCCGGGAAGGCCTTGCTTCTAGTCCCTGGGGTTTGCTGCCGCAGGAGGCTCTCGAACCCTGCTTGGGGCAGGGGGACTCAGCAAGAGGCTCTACAGAGCGGGGACCTGAGCCCCACTCCATCCTCTGACACTCGCCTCCGCTGGGCAAAGGCTGCTACCGCCGGCAATGAGACCCAGAGCCTGAGGGCTCCCAGCCCACGCACAGGGCCAGCCCCAAATGCCAGACAGTTCAAGCCTCTGGAAGCAGCCCTCAGCCAGGGAGTGGAGCTGGGGGAAGGGTTGGGAGATGGATAAGTAACCCAGCTCCCGGCCCCTCAGCTGCGACAACGCTGAGGTGAGTTCTTTGCTGACTCGGAGTACCCCCAAGGGACCGAGTCTCACGTAGATCTGGTTGGATGGCATGGCCCTTTCTGCTTCCTTCCCTTCCCCTGTCCCCAGCCTCTTGTGTTTCCCGGGATCGCCTGCAATAAACTGCTCGTGCTGGAATGCTTGTCTCAGGTCTGCTTCTTGGGGAACCGAAACTAAGATAAGGCCCTACAAAGTCCTGTAAGTCAAGGAGCTGTGGAAGGTTCTATCTTTTATCTAAGCCCACTAAAAAGGAAAAACAAAGCAAACTTTTGCTTTGTCTGCATTTTCACAGCCAGACACAGAATCCACAGCAGTAGCATATATCTGGATCCTTGGACCCTGCTGTTTGTGTTGGAGAGCCTTTGCCCGGAGAACAATCCCAGTGGCAAGACCCTGGACACTGGGGCAGGGAAGATCATGTTTGTCATCTGGCTCTGTTTCATACCAATTGTGTAGCTTTGAGCAAGTGTCTCAACCTCCCTGAACTGTAAAACGAGTGTGGGAATTCCCACCACCTGGGGAGTTATGAGCCTGGTGAATTCTGGTGTGTGGAGCTCCTGGCCCGGCATAGGCCCTGTGGGAATCTCCCTGTCTGCAGCTCTGGTTAGAGAAGCACTTACCATGTCGACCTCTGAGATGCTGTCCAAGCTCTCCACCTGCACATCCACGCCAACAGGAATGGCCGGGCCTGGGGACAGGGCACAGCAAGAGCATTTATTCTTTTCACTTGAACTCTGACTGTGAATGAGACAGGCGTAAGGAGCATTTCCCCTGGAACCTCCGTGTCTTGTCAGATTTGAAGGTTTGGTGTCCCACATGCCAGGATAACCAGAGATAAAAGGGTGGAGTCATGGGCTGGCTCCCTAGAATATTCCAACTAAGGTGAAAAGAAATGTTTTTGGTCTGAATCATCCAGGTGATTCTGAAACAATTAGATTAATATAAAGCATCTGTCTTTGGTTACACATGCTCATCTAAGGGGAGGATGAAGACCTAGATCAAAGTCAGGTCCCATCTAAGGAGTTACTCTTCAGCATGAGGTCACACATTTTATATTTTTATATTTACCTCCTGGTTTTGTACCCTCTTTCATCCTGGAAGCCAATGTCTCTGGCCATAAGAAAGGCATTGCTTGGTAAATCAGTGCCCAAAGTCATATTCAAAACATTAGCCAAGCCCACAGATCTGCTTCTTTGCTACATGATGGAGTAGCTTCCATGGGGGATGTGATACACTGGGATGGATATGAAAACATTAGATTTGGGGGGGGGTGTTTATAGGCCATAAACACAATATTCATAAAGAGAAAGAAAGTATTATAAGGGAAGTAAACTGTTGCCTCTTTTCCTCCCTGCTTTCAGGCGTGTAGGGCAGGCATGGAACACACTTAGATCATCACAGAGTAAAAAGGTGGGTTTGGATCCAACAGCAGCTGATTATGGACTGGACAGAAACTCCCTTCCAGAACCTGTTTATTCTTTAGGCAAAGGTGACTGGAAGAAATAAAAGGCATGAGAATGATTTCTGAAATAAATTTTTTTTTTTTCCAGGGAAAAAACCCATAACGATGAAAACCCTATTTGACACTAAGAAAGCTGAAACCTGGCAGCTGCAGGCTAAGCTTCAGAGGGCTTTGGCATCCCTCAGCACTAAATCATTATTTTCTCTAACTACTTTCATTTAATTAAACCCAGCAGACCACACTCTGCCCTTGGATGTGGACCCAGAGTTCTGTCTGCCAGCTCCCAGACGAGAACAAATTTAGTCCAAGATCGTGCTTTCCGAGCATTTTCGGGAGGCAGCTTTGGGATGCAGCTGCCCTGTCTTCCCATTGCCGTCCTCACAGCCAGCTGCTGGGCTCCCCGATGCTGAGCCATCCCTGTCAGCAGTGGCCCGAGCACAGCTCGGCTGGGCTGGCCTGGCCACCAACCAGCAGCCGCCTCCCAAGAATGCGTTCAGCAGAGCCCAGGGCAGGCCGGCCAGGGGAGGTGCTCAGATGATGCTGGGGGCTCAGGGGCCTTGTTCACCAAGCACAACCAAGGCAGACTTGAATGCAGGGAGCGACGTTGAGCGGACCCTTGGCTTGACTTCTGCCCACAGACAGAGAGAAGGACCTGTAGAAAGAAGACAAGCCCCCACAGTGCGTGTTTCATACCTCCAAAGCCAGGCCTCATGCTGAAATCGTGGTCATCTATCCTCAGGAGCTGTTCTGACTTTGTCAGTGGCGATTTGGTAATATCAGGGCTGCGTTTAAGAACTGGGCTGCAGAGGGGGAGAAAACAGGTTGATCACATAACCTAATTAAGCCAGATAAAACCCATTTGCATTCAGACTTGATCTTGACAGGTTTGATGGGATGTGTTATTTCTTCTTTAAAGCTGATGGAAATCCTCTCTTCCTCCAGCTTTCTGGATAAATGAACTGACCCAGAAGGTCCAAGACAGGGGTTTAGGAGTGTGAATGAGGGACTTTAAAAATACCAACATCCAGGCCCCATCTTAGAGGTGCTGATTTGTGTGGTCTGGGAATAGGGCCTGGACATTGGTGTTTTTAAAAGCTTCCCAGATGATTTTAATGTGTAACCAAGGCTGAGAACTGCTGGTCCTGGGCTTACTAATAAGTCTAACTCACCCAAAGTTCCTCGGCCATTTTGGGCAGGTTGGAGCTAGAGGAGAGAGGTGGCGGGTGTGGGCTGAGCCCAGCTCCCTTGGCCTCTGCTGGCCCATCCTGTGGAGGGAGCATGGACTTGCCCTTGGGTCAAATGCCAATCATCCTGGCTCCCTGGGAGGCAGTTTCTTGTGCTTCTGCTTCTGAATAGCATCTAGGGCCATTTTAATTTATTTTCACTTTTTCTAAATAGGCATTATATTTGCAGGGTTTGACAATTTTTTAAAACAGAAATACAGTGAAAAGTTGGCCTCTTACCTGTGCCTCCACCCATCCCATTCCCCCATCCTCTGGTACCTCTCTTATTGGTTTCTGGTCTATCTGTCCAGAGTATCTTGTAGGTACAAGTAAATACAAATATATATTCTTAGATCTCCTACTTTTTTCCAGTTTCACTGAAATATAATTAACACATAACATTGTCTTAGTTTTAGGTGTACAACATGATGATTTGATACATGCATACTTTGCGGTAAAATTATCACTGCAATAAATCTAGTTAACATCATCACCTTACATAGTCACAGATTTGTTTTTTCCTTGTGATGAGAAACTTTGAGCTACTCTCTTAGCAGCTTTCAAATATACAATACAGTATTGGTGACTATGTCACCATGCTGTACATTACCTCCTCAGGACTTATTTATCTTATAACTGGAAGCTCGTACCTTTTGATCCCCTTCACCCATTTCACCCACACCCTATCCCCACCTGTGGCAACCACCTGTCTGTTCTCTTGTGTCTACAAGTTCGTTTTTTCAGATCCCACATAGAAGTGAGATCACACAGTATTTGTCATCCACGTTGTCACAAAGGGTCTCCTATTTTTATACACAAAGTTTACATATTATATAAACTCTTATACTTTTTCTTTCTTTCTTTATATATGACTTGGATTTTTTTCCCATAGCAAAATGTCCTAAGCCTCATATTCTGTTTCGCACTGCACAGTGTTCCACTGCACGGATGCACCGTCGCTCACACACTCAGTCCTCTATTGGTGGACATGTGAGTTGCTGCCAGTCTTTTGCTGTTTCAATCAGTGCACGGCCTTCATTTACCCATCATCACCATCTCTAAAACCCACAGAAACAATGAACTGCTCTCCTAGTTCCTCCTTGTTCCAACACCAGTGTGTGTGCTCTCCCGGGTAACACACACACACACTTCTTCCTTTCAATGCACATTTCCCACACTGTGGCCTGCATCAGCATCTCCTAGAGGGCTGGTTCAAACCTAGGTTCCTGAACCTCTCTTTGCCCCATAGCTTCTGATTTAGTAGGTCTGTGCTGAGGTCTAAGAATCTGCATCTCTAATGAGTTCCCAGTTGCTGCTTCTACCGGTGGTCAGCAGACAGTACTTTGAGAGCCACGGCCCTGATGCCTTCATCCTCAACACACAGTTTCCTTCCTTATAACTGGCTCCGTCCACCTTTAAAGTCCTTTGCTATCTGCTTTCCTGAAGAAATTCCTTATCCTTTGGGGTGGGGGGGATATATGTCTGGGAGACAGAAAAACAGAGCTCTGCCCTCCACTGACCTGCCTACTCTGTGCCTCTGGGCATCTTATTTCCCGGAGACTCGGTTTTCTCGCCTGATTAAAGGTGAAGCTCTGTGACCTGACCAGGGGTGTGAGGGGCCAATGAGATCGTGCGTGTGCTTTTCAAACTCTAAGGTGGAAACGCAAATGGGAGGAGCCATTGTCGTTTCTGAGCCAATAAGGAAGATTCCTCCTAAAGGAAGGAAATCATTGTGCTGGCAGCAAAGGCAGCGGCCCAGGGGAAGAACTGGGACCAGTGAATCAGGCAGAGCTACACTGCTGGTGGATGGAATGGAGGAAGCTGGGGTCCGCATGGCCGCCCACCTCCTCTCTCTCTCCCACTGGAGCCGGGAGCCATCTCCCTTCTCCTCCTTTCCAGCTCCCCCTTCCTCTTGTCCCACCCTCTGCTTCCCGCCCCTTGGCCAGGGGTTGGGGTGCTGCTGAAATCACTGCAACCGAGGTGTGGGGAAGAGACCCCCTTAGGATGGTGTGTGGGTACCTCTGGCCAGTGAGGGCATCTTTGTGTGCTCCTGGTCTCTGTCTTTGAGGCTTACCATGAAAATTAAAAATAAAAGTGTTCTAGAGAGTCTAGGTACTCAAATCAACAAAGCATTCCTCACCCTCCAGATTTGCTTCAAATCTAACCAGAATAAAATGTGAAAGAAAAAAAAAAAACAACTATGAAGCTGCAATGCATTAATTTAGCTTTTTTTTTTTTTTTTTTTTGGTGGTACGCAGGCCTCTCACTGTTGTGGCCTCTCCCGTTGCGGAGCACAGGCTCCGGACGCGCAGGCTCTGCGGCCATGGCTCACGGGCCTAGCCGCTCCACGGCATGTGGGATCCTCCCGGACCGGGGCACAAACCCGTGTCCCCTGCATCGGCAGGCGGACTCTCAACCACTGTGCCACCAGGGAAGCCCTAATTTAGCTTTTTGATGAGCATTTTCGCAGGACCCACAGGAAGAGGAATTGGAGGATTAATTACTCAGTAGGCCTGATTTGAAAAGGTCTAACCTAAACTATCTCCCCCACTGAAATTGATGGCATTCTTAACCTGGATCCACCATGAAGCTGTCAGTACGGAGAGGAACACATTGCCAGGTGGACTGTATCACTTGGGCGTCCTTGCCCCCGGGCTTAGGGATTCGGCCAAATGGGCACTGGCAGGAGATGAAACACAGAGTGTTTATTCCTCCTTCTCTCTCTGCTTTGATGCCAGGGACTAGCAATGTCTGTGTTGCTCTGTGATTACAGGTAATCACAGTATCGTCGATAAGCTCCAATAACACAATTTACCCTTCAGGCCTGTGGGTCATCATGGCTTCCTTCTGTTCCTAGTGCTTGGGGGGCAGCCACCTGCCTGGGTGCTTCCCTGAACCCTCTGCACAGCTCTGCGAGCAGTCCCTTTGTTCAATGATTGCCTAAGCCCTTTTGAGTGCGGCGCTGTTTTCGGTCAGGACCAGACTGATGCCCAGGGACACGTCAGGGCTGATGCATAGGGATTATGTCATCCGCGGCAAAGCGGAGCAGGGACAGGTGTGCGGGGGCAGGTCCCAGGGGGTGGGAAGGGCTAAGATTACAGGGAGGGCGGCCTGTTGGGCAACGGGCAGGTGGTCAGGAGGGGCAGGATGAGATCACAGGCCACCAAGGGCAGAGTCCTCTTCATCGTCAGCACTTTGCACAGTGCTGGGCCCCTGTGGACTCCCAGCACATGTTCGTGAATGAAGGAAGGGATCAGCGCCTTGGACAGGCACCGGGAAAGAGGGCCAGCAGGGACCAAAAGAGGGGGCAGGAATGAAAATCAGGTTTGGCCCTGGTCTTACTGTGGCTTTGGGCCCGGCTGAAACAGAACTGGGCACTGACTAAAGGGAGGTTTGTCAAATTCTGAGATGTCACTGCCTTTGCCGTCATGAAGCTTAGATTCTAGCTTAGAAAAAACTGATAAATAAGATACTTAAAGTCTTTTTTTTTTGGCCTCACCACACGGCTTGCAGGATCTTAGTTCCCGGACCAGGGATTGAACCCCGGGCCACAGCCGTGAAAGTCCCAAGTCCTAACCACTTGACCTCCAGGGAACTCCCTTAAAGTCTTTTTTTTTATTGTTGTTGTATATAATATTGTTATTGTTTTATTGTATATTTTAAAATAACTTTTTTTCTGTTTACATGCCCATGTTAAAACTTTTTGAAAAATAGATTTAAACATAAAGGAGAGGCTGAAAACCACTAAGAAATAACCTGTGCCATCCTGAGTATATCCTTACACTCCTGAGAGAGAAATACTGTAACTTGCTTTTAACACAAGTTATAATATATCTTCAAATATTGCTTTTAACTCAAGTTACAATACATCTTCAAATATTTTTCCTGTCATCAGCATCTTTTTACCAGCCGAGGTATGATTATTAACCTTGAAATGAAGTGTGACACACATCAGATAATAGGAATAACTAACACTGCCTGAGCGCTCTGCCAGTTATCACGCTACCTATATTACATGTATTAACTTGGGTTAGTGTTCAGAACAACCCTGTGAGGTATGCTTTGCCACTGTCCCCATTTTATACACGAGGAAACTAAGACACAGAGGGTTTGAATAACTTGTAAAAGTGAAGGAGCCAGGAGGCAAATCCAGAGGCTCTGGTTCCAAGGGTGAGAGGCTAGGTTGGCCACAGTGTCTCGATGGAAGACCTGGCTCCCATTGCCTGGAATGTGGGTTACATGCGGAACATCCAACCTTACCTTTCCCCTCACAGAGAAGCCAGCATGGACCTTGCAGAAAACTGGTGGCCACTCACTGATGAAACGAGTGCATTTATTGAATGAGTCCCTGGAAAGTTATGAAGAAGGAATTGACATGTCCCAAGTTATGATGATACAGGATGACATTTGAGACAGCTTTTTAGAATGAACAGCGGGTGTACGTTTTTTGAACATCTATTGATATGTTTTTTCTATCCTCTTGGAGAAAAGGAAAAGTTCTGACCTATGGTTCTTCTTCTTGATGTTTCCTTGCTGTGCTGTCCTCATCAGTTTGTAAGTGGATGATGTTTTCTCAGAACATCTCCCAGAGGTTAGATAAAACAGGGATGGGGGAGTGTGAGAAACAAGGGATCTGCCGGAAGTCTCATTCAGCCAATAGCAGAGCACTTGATAAGTTATACTTCACTTTGCTGATTATTTCACCTCTGAAGGTAGAGAACTTAATTTTGACAAGAAAGCAAGAGCTAGCTAATGAACCATATGACCCAGCAATTCCACCCCTGGGCATATATCCAAAAAAACAAAAAACATTAATTCAAAAAGATACATGCACCCCATTGTTCATAGCAGCATTATTTACAGTTGCCAAGATATGGAAGCAACCTAAGTGTCTATCAACAGATGAATGGGTAAAGAAGATGTGGTCTATATATACAACAGAATATTACTCAGCCATAAAGAAAGAATGAAATAAGGCCATTTGCAGTGACATGGATGGACTTGGAGGGCATTATACTTAGTAAAATAAGTCAGACAGAGAAAGAAAAATACTGTATATCACTTATATGTGGAATCTAAAAAATAAAACAAACTACTAAATATAACAAAAAAGAAACAGACTCACAGATATAGAGAACAAATTAGTGGTTACCAGAGGGGAGAGGGAAGGGAGGAGGGGAAAGATAGGGGTAGGGGATTAAGATGTACAAACTACTACGTATAAAATAAATAAGCTACAAGGATATATTGTATAACACAGGGACTATAGCCAATATTTTATAATAACTATAAATTGGGTATAACCTTTAAAAATTGTGAACCACTATACTGTACACTTGTAACTTATGTAATATTGTACCTCAACTACACTTCAATTTTTTTAAAAATCCAAACAAAAAAAAAGAAGAAAGAAAGAACCTGCTCATGAAATGTTCTTGCTTTCTTGGCATATGAATAGCCAAGGAGAGAAACCCTGAATGTGGGTCCAAATCACCTGGATGTCATCCTCCTTCACACCCCCATCCAGGGCCATGGAGAGCAGTGGGGCATGTGCAGCCCTAGCTGCACTGCTTGGAGGTGTATCTGTTCATAGGGCTGCCCTCCCGGCTCGGCCAGCCTCGCCCACCCCAGGCGCTCAGCCAGTCCTGGATGAGCTTCCCCCTCATGGCCTCTCTCCATATCCTGGCCTCTCCTTTCCCACCCCCTCTGCCCATCATCTCTCCCATGGGAGGGAGAAGACTTCCTCGCCTCTGGTCTCACCCTACTCTAATCCACCATCACACCAACAGCATGGTATGGGAATCACAATCATGCCACTTCCCCTCTTAAAACCCTTCACCCTCAAAGTGAAATCAATACAACTTAGGCATACAAGGCCTACAATAAGCCTCCTGCCCACCTCCCCAGCTGCAGCTCCCTCTCTGCCCCCCTCTTCTTGCAGTTGCCAGTTATACCCCCCATGCCCCATGCCTTTGCTCCTGCTGTCCCATCCATCTGGAAGGTCCTTTCCACTAGTCTTCGTACACTTTCTTACCCAGACGATGCCTTGCACACCCAGATCAATATCACCTCCTCCGGGAAGAATTCCTGGGCTTCCCTCCTTCCCACTGAAGTCAATACCTTCATCAGAATGTGCTCCATCCTGCACAGCGGGGGCTTTCTGATCAGCCCACCACTTCCCTGTGCACTCTATGTCGGAGGGACTCTATCTCATACATCTCTGTGGCCCCAGCTCCTAATGGTTTGCAGAGCTCAGACTTTACTAAGATATATACAAAATATGGAAGGAGAAACACAAACCCACAGGTGCATTCCAAAGAGATGAATGGGTCCATAAGCAATATGGCAAGAAGACCAAGGTGTAAACGAGGCAAGGCTCAAAAAAGGTGCTAAAGACAAGCAGAATTCTTTAAAGTTGGATTCTGAACCAGGACAGTCAGTAGAAGGAAGTACTGCTTGGAAAAGATGGAGCAATGTGAACAATTACAATAAGACAGTAATTCTGCTAACAGAATCCAATTTTACTTTGCTACTCTCCATCAAAGAGAATGGTCTTCAAATTGGGAAGGGAAGAGTGAAAAGAATTAGCGGCTGACCAGCGTGGTGAAAATGATAACCTGAGATAATCTCACTTAGTGTTTCTCAGCCTTGATCACACATTGGGTTCACTTGAGAGACTTAAAAACTCCCAGGCCACACCGCAGACCAAGGGTGGGACCCAGTGATCAACAGCTTGCAGACCTCCTCAGCCAACATAGAGAACAACTGCTCTAGCTTTTTAAACGGAACTCAAGCCTACAGACCCAGATGAATTACAGCTCAAGAAACTTAAGGATCCTGCAGCAGAGAAAACCTGGAAACTAGGTGAGAAGCCAGAAAACTGGAGACGGAAAGCCGCTTTCTTGAGATTCACAAAGAAGAAAAAAAGAGTATCGTGGCAACTGCTGAGGTTAAGCTCCAGGTTGATTCCTGGCCATGTTCTAGAACTTTGATTACACAGACGACTTAGGAACGTTATTGGGTCCCATCATGTCAATAGCATATGAGTTCAGTGTGAGTTCAGACAGGGCAAGACACCCTGAAGTGGTCTCCTTCCCCTGGGCAGGACCCCCATGTTGGCAAATCAGGGAGTATCACTGGGTGATGTGTGGAGTACAACTGTCCTCAAAGCAAAGGCACCTGTACGGGGCTCCTGGTGGATGAGGGTCTACACTGGCCTTTCTGGTCTGTGTCCGCCATAGGACTGCATAAATGAGGCCCAGCATCTTTATGGGCTTTCGAGCTTTACAGTCAAAGTTCTCTGACATGCATTGGTCCACACGATCCTTACAGTAACCCTGAGGTGACAGACATAATTGACTCCGCTCTATGGAAGGGGCAGACTTGAAGATATCCAGCAACTTGTCCAAAGTCACGGTGTGAGAACGTGGCAGTGGCAGGTCCCAAAGCCAGGCACTCTTTCAGTTTGAGCCTGACTTGGTCCCTCTGGCTTGGGAGCTTTGGTGACGGATTCTTGGGGTTGCCCGTAACTGTTCGTGCCCAAGCCAAGACTTCGAAGGAAATCCTCACGGACACACATCCAGGGCTCCATCTTACCTTATGGGAACAAAATTCGGGGCTGTGATGGTAAGCAGGGTTAGGGGTTAGGGAGTGGGCCGCTGGGGGGGTTGTTTTATATCGGTGGCCAGGGAACACATCCCTGAGAGGGTGACAACCTAGCAGAGGCCTGAGGGAGGTGAGAGAACGACCTGCCGATTCTGGAAAAGAGTGGTCCAGGCAGAGGCACAGCAGGGACAAAGGCCATGAGATGGGACTTGCTCGTTGTGGCCAAGCTGGTTGGACAGCAGAAGGGAGAGGAGACCCATGCCAGACCAGCTGCGCTCCCTCTGCCACTGAGCTAGGGTTGAACATGGGCTAGTGTCTTGGTTTTCCACCCAAGTGACGCTGCTGTGACGTTTGCACACCCTGCTCTTCTGCACAGGTCTTTGAGGCAGTGACCTGTCGTGGCACGGAGGGCACTGGGCAGTTAGGGGGCTGGCACACTGCCGGGAGCCCCGGCTTTTCTGACTGATGAGGGAACACGGCACGTTCCTCCTCTCTCCAAGTCTGTTTCCTCTGCCATGAAATAAGGGATTGGGCCACAGGGCAGCTTTGAGACCTTTCAAGTCTGTTCCAGAAGCATCATCCCTCAGACGTACTTTACAGCTCTAGTCCTGTTGGCAGATGGTGATGTGGAAAGGGTCAGTCCACTGTCAGGGCCCCACAAAGACGGTTTTGTGTTCCCCTGGACCCGCCAGCACGGGGGGTGTGTGTGTGCATTTAATTTGTATTTATTGTATTTATTTATGTTATCATAATGTTATTTACATTGCACTTCTTGAATTGCTATAGAGGCTGTGCATTCGTCCACATCATGAGTCAGTATTGTGTATTTTCCCTCAAGTATAAATAGTTTATTTCCTTTGATTCCTCACTAAGTGGATTTTGGGGTAACCAACAATCTCTTTTTCAAACCACTGCCTCTAAGAAGGTGTGATAGGTAATTTTCGGTGTCAACTTGGTTAAGCTATGGTACCAGTTTTTAGTTAAATGCCAGCCTAGATGTTGCTGTGAAGCTATTCTTAAGATGTAATTAACATTTAAATCAGTAGCCTTTAAATAAAGCAGACTACCCTTCGTAATGTGGGTAGGTCTCACCTAATCAACTCAGTCTTTTCTCCTAAGGTCCTCTGAGGAAGAGGGAATTCTCCCTGCAGACTACCTTAATTTTTTTTTTTTTTTTTTTTTGCGGTACACGGGCCTCTCACTGCTGTGGCCTCTCCCGTTGCGGAGCACAGGCTCCGGACGCGCAGGCTCAGCGGCCATGGCTCACAGTCCCAGCCGCTCCGCGGCATGTGGGATTTTCCCGGACCGGGGCACGAACCCATGTCCCCTGCAGTGGCAGGCGGACTCTCAACCACTGCGCCACCAGGGAAGCCCAGACTACCTTCAGATTAGAGCTGTAACATCAATTCCCTCTGGAATTTCCAGCCTGCCTGCCCCATAAATTTCAGACTTGGTGGCCCACACAATCATGTGAACCAATTCTTTAAATAAATCCTCCTCCCCCTATCTCTCCATACACACACCACACACACACACACACACACACACACACACACACATATTACACTATATATATGTTACACAATACACATATGTGTGGGTAAGATAGAGAGAGAGAGAGAGAGAGAGAAATAGGTATTATATATATCCTATTGGTTCTACTTCTCTGGAGAACCCTGACTAATCCAGAGTGTGAATACTCCTTGACACCTGAAGTCTGCATACCCGTGGCAGACCTGAGTCACCTGGACCCAGAAGGCTGTGTCTGGTGTGGGTGGGACCAGCCCAGCTTGGATGTGGCTTCTGTGTTATCTTGGGTTCCTCTGATCAAGCCTTCTTCTCGCCACCATGACAGACCCAGGTTCCCACCAAGCTGATGGGTCCTCAACTCGCAGACCTGGCCTGCTGTGGCCCTCCCAGGGGGACAAGAGGGCACAGTAGGAGCATGTTTGTCCACCTGCTTTTCAGGTAAAATCTCGACCTAGATCATCCCTTTTTCCTTGTTCGTATGTCTGAACATAAATTCTCTATGCCTTCCCATTCGAAGACACTGCATTACTTTTTTTTTTTTTTTTTTTTTTAGTTTAAAGCTCTGAATTTTCCCCACCTATTCTCTTTATCAGAATTCTCAGGTTGTATTTTTCCCATACGTTATAGAACATTCTACTTTCTAACTTGTAGATCAATATCTGTCCCTAATACCAACACCACCTGCTTTATGAGCAACCTTTGTTTAGTGATCATATCCTATTCACAATGTACCTATATGGCTTTGAACATTTTAGACTTGCAATAAATGTCTTATGAGTGGAATTCCCATCACTAATTAAATACACCAGCTGTTAAACAAAACAAAACAAAGCGTATGTACATCAAGGAGCCTGTGATGCGTTTGGGAATGAGAAGTTGCTGGGTGACTTCTCAGCCTAGTGACCTCCCGCCCTCTCACCCAAGGAATGGGGAGGAGACCAGGCCTAGAACAGGGGGTCACAGATCCCAATGTCACAGAAATCACAAGTTACAATCACTTGTTGGAAGTTAGATTTCTTTAACGAGGCTGCTCGTGGTATTGGAAGGGTCACTGATTTGGCACCATTCAGACTTCAGTTTGAATCCTAGGGTGGCCACCAACTAGCTGTTAACCTTGGGTGGGTTCCTTGATCTTTCTGTTTCCCAGTTTCCCGTAAAATGGGGGAATAATACTAACCTTAGGGGGTCACTGTAAGAATTAAACAAGAAAATGTTAGCTAGAACCACGGGAAATGGCTGATATTCCACTGTTTTTGAAGTATCAAAACATTCTCATATGGTTCAACCTGACTTTCACATCCATGAATAGAACTTCCTGTTCTCATTTTATGGTGGTCATAGTAGGGCACAGGAAGTAGAGAAACAGGGGACGCGGAACTCTGAGGGTACGCGGGGTGGCATGAGTTCCATACCTTTCTGGGCCTTTCTCTCCTCATCTTTAAAAGGAGGGGCTTTCTAAAGTCTTTGATATTCTGACATTCTGTAAAAATTATTGGATTAAGGTCTGTCACCCCCACTAAACTGTCAGCACGACACGGGAAGGAGTGAGGTCCACGTTCCTCTCCGTTGCCTCCAGTGCCTGGGGCAGTGTGGTCAACACATATTTGTTGAATGAATGAATGACTGAAGGAATGAGTGAGTGAAGTACAGGAATAGCAAGGGTTAGGAGTCACTCATTTATTCATGCCCAACATTTCTTGAGCATCTACTATCTACCAGATATTGTACTTGAACCTGGGGAGACAAGAATAAATGTGCTGGTTGAGCCCTTGTTCTGAACTGAATTGTGCCCCTCCCCAATTCATATAGTCCCCTAACTCTTTGTGTGACTGTATTTGGAGATAGGGCCTTTAGGGAGGTACTTAAGGTTAAATGAGATCATGAGGGTGGGCCCCAGACCCAGTAGGACTGGTGTCCTCATAAGGAGAGGAAAAGACACCTGGATCCTCCCCCACTACCCCACTCCGCATTGACGAGCACAAAGGAAAGGCCATGTGAGAAGGTGGCATCTACAAGGCAGGAAGAGAATCCCTACCAGAAATCGAATTTGCCAGCACCTTGGTCATGGCCTTCTAGCCTCCAGGACTATGAGAAAATAAATGTCTCTTGTTTAAGCCACCCAGGCTGTGGTGTTTGGTTATGGCTGCCTGAGCAGACAGCCCGCAAGGGGCTCACAGTCTAGAAGCTGAGACAGATGAAGAAAAGTGATAATGCTGAATGATTATTCCTCTGAGATAGGACCGATCAGGGGCCGTGGAATTTCCGAAGAAAGTTACCTGAGACTTGAGAAGCAGGGGTAGGGGAGGGCCAAGGAAGGCTCCTCAGAGAAGGTGACATCTGTGCTAAATATTAGAGGAGGAAAAGACTTGAGCCAGAGGAAGTGGGAAGAGACGGGTGTCATAAGCATGGGAGCAGCCCAGCAGAGGCTCAGGAAGCCATCAGTATGAGGGGCAGCTCATACCAGATGAGAGAGAAGCACAAAGTGGAGACTCAAAGTTCCAGCAAACTCTCTGGAGAATGAAGGGATGAGATGCAGAGAGAACACTAGTAACTTAAGAGGAAATCACATTCCACGGTGTTTAGGGCAATCAGAGAGATGCTGTCCATAAGCCAGAGGCTTGCGCTTTGGCAGGACAGGATGTGACAGCAGTGCCTCGTGCGTGATCACTGCCTCCCTCCCGGCCTCTGCCCTTCATCACCTGAACCCGCTCGTCTCCCCTTGCCTGGAAGCTCTTGCCTGTCTCTCCCTCTCACCTTCTCTAGTCTCAGTCTCCCAGTTCACAGCCAGGTGTCTTGTTAAGAGTGAACCACATTCGCTCCGTTTTCTCTTCTTAACACACCACCACCCGTCTCTTCTTGCTGAGGTTGTTAATGGCTCTTCATACCGTATCTCTTGGCCCACTCACATCTTGGCCCTCTGCCTAACTGATTTTTACTCTGGTGGGATCTGACCCTGTTGATCGCTCCCTCCTTCTGGAAACCCTTGACACAGCACTGGAACACTTCTCTGGTCTGTCAGCCTCTTGCAGGCAGAGACTGTATCTGATTCAGTCATTGGCGAGGCACCCGTTGCCCAGGGCAGCGCCTGCCCCGTAACAAGCAACTGATAACTGTCCCAAAGGTGCTCCCTTCGCCTCTTGATGCCTCTCGATTCCAGCGCTACATCTACTTCTCTGGTCCCTCGTTTTCAGCTTCCTTCACCGAGTCCTCTTCCTCCAACCTCTCCTTAAATGTTGTCTGTCCCCAAGGCTCTGTCCTTTGTCCTGCTCTTATTTTACGCTACACACTGTCTTTGGGTCACCTCATCCACCACCACCTAGGAGGACTTTTTTTTTTTTTTTTTTTGCGGTACGCAGGCCTCTCACTGTTGGGGCCTCTCCCGTTGCGGAGCACAGGCTCCGGACGCGCAGGCTCAGTGGCCATGGCTCACGGGCCCAGCCGCTCCGCGGCATGTGGGATCCTCCCGGACCGGGGCACGAACCCGTATCCCCTGCATTGGAAGGTGGACTCTCAACCACTGCACCACCAGGGAAGCCCTAGGAGGACTCTCTTTACAACTACGTCTCCAGGCCCGAATTCCCTCCCGAGCTGCGGACCTGTAGGCCTTCCTGTCAACTGGACAACCATCTCCTGGTATCTTGCAGGCACATCCAGGTCCACATGCTCATACTAAAATCATCATCTTTTCCCCCAAACGTGCTTCTCTTCCTGCTCTCCCTTCCCTGGTACCACCCTCTACCCAGTTATACCATCCCAATACCTGCTAGACTTTCACCCAGTCTAATTCTGACAATTCTACCTCCTTAAAGCTCTCATCCATCTTCCCCATCCCTGTTCATTTCATCCTACTCATATCCTGGTTCCGGCTCTCACCATCTCTCATCTGGTCTAAAGCAGACACACTGGATGACTTTCTCTGTCCCCCCTGTAGCACTTTTCCCAACCTCCTGCCATCCTGCCACCAGTGTCATCTCTCCAAAATGGAAATCAGCTGAAACTATTAGATCCTCTCTACCTTCAGAGTAAATTTGAATTCTTTAGCAAGACAAAGCAGTATGATAACGGTACTTTGTTTCTGATGTTATCAGTTTACCCTCCTAGAGCTTGAGCCAGCATTTGTCCAGGGGCCTGTGGTATAGATAGGCTAGATCTTTATTCTTTTTCTTTTTCTGGCCACACAGTGTGGCCTGCAGGATCTTAGGTCCCCAACCAGGGATCAAACCCATGCCCCCCTACATTGGGAGCACAGAGTCTTAACCACTGGACCGCCAGGGAAGTCCCTAGATCTTCATTCTTCCAGGGAGGAGGGAGAGACCATAAGTATTGATTTATTCTAGAAACACTGCCCTGGCATTCTGATCTTTACCGAGAGTCAAGTAAGGCACAAAACGTAAGGAGGCACTCCCTCTCAGGTCGTGCAAGGGCCTCCTTTAAGTTTGCATCGTAGCCACCTTACTTGCCTCACCCCCATTGTGTGCATGAGTTCACCTTGCTTCCTATGTTATTATTATGACCCATGAAACGAAGCCTGGATACAAATTACCAGCAGCTTATGAGTTTAGAGTCTGGCTGAAATTAAGTGAGCCTTTAAAGTGAGCCTTTAAAAGTCAAGGCTACATAAAAACAAAAACCTGGCTGGGTTCACCATTCTGGAAAGCAATTCTGCCAGTTATATTGGAGCTTTAAATGTTCTTCTGCCATTTGACCCAGTACACTTCCAGGAGTCTATCCTAATTAAATAATCGTGTATGTAAGCAACTACCCTATGTGCAAAGATATCCATACAGAATATTTATAATAACAAAGAGGAAGCAATTAAATGTCCACAAATAGAGGAAGATGCTTAAATGGTGGTAATTATACACTATTATGCATTATAGTGTGGGCATTCAAACGATAATTCTATAGACTTCAAATAAGTAAACAAAATCATTGTATTAAATACAATGAGGTTACAAAATTATATGCATAGAATAATCCCAGGCTAGTAAATACTCAATATATGCTTAGAGAAAAAAAAGACTGGAAGAAAATACACAAAAATGTTAACAAGCTTACTTCTAGGTTTGGGGATTATGGGTGATTTCTGTGTGTTGAAAAAATTTTTGTTCCTATGGTTTTTAAAGTAATGGTCATATATGGCTTTCATAATTTAAAAAAAGTGAAAGTTCTTTTAAGTAATTTTTAAAAGAAAATCTATTTCACTCTCTAGACTTCTCTTCCTCAATGGTATTTACTAATAGCTCCCCCTCTAGCTCTGGCTTGGGAGAGAGGCTGAGAAGTTTTTGGCGACAACCCATAGGATTTGTTGCTGTCGCTGTTTTTAATCCTCGAGAGCACATTTGGTTCAGAGCATCTCTGTGGCAGCACCGCTCCACTGATTCCACCGTTTGCCCAGCAGCTTCTGACTCTTGACTGTAACAGGACATATGGCTTGTGCACAGCGGTTTCTGTCTGTGTCCCGGGCTCACCATGACCACTGGATATTTCAGCTCCTAGCTTTGTGATGTTGCTAAAACAGCTTGAAACAAGCGCTGTGAGCCAGACCTGGCTGTTCCGGATCCCATGTGTGGAGGGCTCTCTCAAACACAGAGCTGGGCACTGAGGAACAAGACACCCAGCCCAACCACTAGCCCCAAACTCCAGAAAGCTGGACTTCCTTCCATACTAATTGCTTTTTTATGACCTCTATTCATGTTACGTTCAGAGATGAAGAAAGCTGAAGCTCAATTTGGACTCAGGCTGATAAAGAACCAAGAATCAGTGCCCTTCCTGCCTCCATCTCTTCCTCAGTGAAAGAGAGAGAGTTGGATTGGGGGATCTCCAAATGTACTATTTTATTCATGCATATCGGACAAGCAGGTATGCAGGTATTCCATTACCAGCTCTGTCACAGAGCTGCCCAGGTGAGACCAATGCTGAAGGATCGGTCTGGCTCTGTCCAAGCTCCCTCCGCAGGCTGGTATGGCCAGGGTGACGTGTACCGTGCTGGTAACCAGCAGCGGCTGGTCCTCAGGCAGGTCCATCCCTGCCTCCTCCCGATTTACTACTGGCGGGGACAACCTAACGATCCTCCTAGCCACACAGCTTGAAGACAGCTGCTTTCTTTTCTTTTAAAAGATGTTAAAAGGGACTTACACATCTAGCAGAAATAATTAGAACTCACAGAATCATTCTCACTAATTAGAGGTCCCATGGGTTATTTGAGAATTCCCAGATTTGCTCCAACCTAGGATGCACACATCAAATAACTGCCCTTATTTTTTTTTAATGTGCATATATTCTTTTATCCAGTATCTACTTTTACCCAGGACAATTCCTAAGAGATTGAAGAATATGCAATGATAGCACTGTATCAAATCTAGCATCATTTAAAAAGAAAACATAATTCTAACTTCCTAAATGGGGGAGTAGGTGGAAGCAGGAAAACAAAGGGAAAAGGAGTAAAAAGGCAAAAGGCATCCACGGGAAACACCATATATTGTAAACGATTCCACAACAAAACCAGAAGCTTGCTTTACATACCCTCTTCCCCTAAATTCTCAATCAGGGGAAGTCCACTCACCTGCCTTTCTTCGACATCTCCTGTACGTCTCTTTTTCGCCAGTGCACTCTGCTTTCAGTAGCCAAAGCCCATGGCCACCACAAAAGGAAAAGGCCAACTTTCATGTTCTGGACAGCCAGCATGCGTTTCCAAATCCAAACAGTTCTCTCAAGAAACAGCAAAAAAGGAAAAGGATGTTCTTTTTCTCTCTTAACACATTATTGTTCTGTTCATTATTAGAAAGATGTTTACTCATGCAAAAAAAAAAAAAATCAACCCACAGTCTGTAATCTGGAGGGCAGGAGAAAAAGCAATTTCCACTAAACCTATAAATCCTCCTACGTCAGATGTCAGGGATTTTCTGAACTGAGGTTGAAGTCCTGTGTCCCTGTCGGACAATTATTTTGGCTGGTCTAAATGAGTTCATCGTCAGACGTGGTGAATACGTTCGTAAAAGGTCTGTATTTTCTGTTCCAACAGAATAGAAGGAAGTAAAAACAAACCAAAGCAATTTCTGAAACAAGGCATACCTGAGGTGCTGCACTGCTTCTTATGCCCCGAAAATGAGCTCCTCCCTGGATCTATTTAAAGCTTTTCGCCATTATTATTTGCTTTAGCTGAGGGCTGGATTTGGATGGTTCCCCACCCTCACTCCTTCCTGTGGTTGAATCTGTGGAAACTCAGGGCTCTGTACCTGTGCCGTTATCTATCTGGCTGCGGTTGGGAGGGCTAGGGGGAAGGAGGCTTTTTTTTTTGGTCTTTGTTTTTTGCACAGTAAGAGTGAAATTCTCTTATCAGTAGTACTATTCATACTGTGAACCTCATCAGACTTTTCACACTTGGAAAATATCAGTAATAAATTAACAATAGCAATTAAGTCTGAGTTATCTATTGTTAAAAACAAGACAGAGGCCCAAAATGGAGTTGCTTATGCTAAGCTCCACACACCAAAAGGAGACAACTTCATTCGTTTTAGCTCTCCCAGAAATGGAATCTTTTTTTTTTTAACATCTTTATTGGAGTATAATTGCTTTACAATGGTGTTAGTTTCCGCTTTACAACAAAAGGAATCCGTTATATATATACATATGTTCCCATATCTCTTCCCTCTTGCGTCTCCCTCCCTCCCACCCTCCCTATCCCTCCCCTCCAGGCGGTCACAAAGCACCAAGCTGATCTCCCTGTGCTATGCGGCTGCTTCCCACTAGCTACCTACCTTATGCTTGGTAGTGTATATATGTCCATGCCTCTCTCTCGCTTTCTCACAGCTTACCCTTTCTCCTCCCCGTGTCCTCAAGTCCATTCTCTAGTAGGTCTGTGTCTTTATTCCTGTTTTACCCCTAGGTTCTTCATGACTTTTTTTTTTTTTTAATTCCATATATATGTGTTAGCATACAGTATTTGTCTCTCTCTTTCTGACTTACTTCACTCTGTATGACAGACTCTAGGTCTATCCACCTCATTACAAATAGCTCAATTTTGTTTCTTTTTATGGCTGAGTAATATTCCATTGTATATATGTGCCACATCTTCTTTATCCATTCATCCGATGATGGACACTTAGGTTGTTTCCATCTCCGGGCTATTGTAAATAGAGCTGCAATGAACATTTTGGTACATGACTCTTTTTGAATTATGGTTTTCTCAGGGTATATGCCCAGTAGTGGGATTGCTGGGTCATATGGTAGTTCTATTTTTAATTTTTTAAGGAACCTCCATACTGTTCTCCATAGTGGCTGTACCAATTCACATTCCCACCAGCAGTGCAAGAGTGTTCCCTTTTCTCCACACCCTCTCCAGCATTTATTGTTTCTAGATTTTTTGATGATGGCCATTCTGACTGGTGTGAGATGATATCTCATTGTAGTTTTGAGTTGCATTTCTCTACTGATTAATGATGTTGAGCATTCTTGCATGTGTTTGTTGGCAGTCTGTATATCTTCTTTGGAGAAATGTCTATTTAGGTCTTCTGCTCATTTTTGGATTGGGTCGTTTGTTTTTTTTGTTATTGAGCTGCATAAGCTGCTTGTAAATTTTGGAGATTAATCCTTTGTCCGTTGCTTCATGTGAAAATACTTTCTCCCATTCTGAGGGTTGTCTTTTGGTCTTGTTTATGGTTTCCTTTGCTGTGCAAAAGCTTTGAAGTTTCATTAGGCCCCATTTGTTTATTTTTGTTTTTATTTCCATTTCTCTAGGAAGTGGGTCAAAAAGGATCTTGCTGTGATTTATGTCATAGAGTGTCCTGCCTACGTTTTCCTCTAAGAGTTTGATAGTTTCTGGCCTTACATTTAGGTCTTTAATCCATTTTGAGCTTATTTTTGTGTATGGTGTTAGGGAGTGATCTAATCTCATACTTTTACGTGTACTTGTCCAGTTTTCCCAGCACCACTTATTGAAGAGGCTGTCCATTCTCCACTGTACATTTCTGCCTCCTTTATCAAAGATAAGATGACCATAGGTGCGTGGGTTTATCTCTGGGCTTTCTATCCTGTTGATTGATCTATCTTTCTGTTTTTGTGCCAGTACTGTACTGTCTTGATTACTGTAGCTTTGTAGTACAGTATGAAGTCAGGGAGCCTGATTCCTCCAGCTCCGTTTTTCGTTCTCAAGATTGCTTTGGCGATTCAGGGTCTTTTGTGTTTCCATACAAATTATGAGATTTTTTGTTCTAGTTCTGTGAAAAATGCCAGTGGTAGTTTGATAGGGATTGCATGGAATCTGTAGATTGCTTTGGGTAGTAGAGTCATTTTCACAATGTTGATTCTTCCAATCCAAAAACATGGTATATCTCTCCATCTACCTGTATCATTTTTAATTTCTTTCATCAGTGTCTTATAATTTTCTGCATACAGGTCTTTTGTCTCCTTAGGTAGGTTTATTCCTAGATATTTTATTCTTTTGGTTGCAATGGGAGTATTTTCTTGATTTCACTTTCAGATTTTTCATCATCAGTGTATAGGAATGCCAGAGATTTCTGTGCATTAATTTTGTATCCTGCTACTTTACCAAATTCATTGATTACCTCTAGTAGTTTTCTGGTAGTATCTTTAGGATTCTCTATGTATGGTATCATGTCATCTGCAAACAGTGACAGCTTTACCTCTTCTTTACTGATTTGGATTCCTTTTATTTCCTTTTCTTCTCTGATTGCTGAGGCTAAAACTTCCCAAACTATGTTGAATAAGAGTGGTGAGAGTGGGCAACCTTGTCTTCTTCTTGATATTAGTGGAAATGCTTTCAGTTTTTCACCATTGAGGACGATGCTGGCTGTGGGTTTGTCTTATATGGCCTTTATTATGTTGAGGAAAGTTCCCTCTATGCCTACTTTCTGCAGGGTTTTTATCATAAACGGGTGTTGAATTTTGTTGAAAGCTTTCTCTGCATCTATTGACATGATCACATGGTTTTTCTCCTTCAATTTGTTAATATGGTGTATCATGTTGATTGATTTGCATATATTGAAGAATCCTTGCATTCCTGGAATAAACCCCACTTGATCATGATGTATGATCCTTTTAATGTGCTGTTGGATTCTGTTTGCTACTATTTTGTTGAGCATTTTTGCATCTATGTTCATCAGTGATATTGGCCTGTAGTTTTCTTTCTTTGTGACATCCTTGTCTGATTTTGGTATCAGGGTGATGGTGGCCTTGTAGAATGAGTTGGGGAGTGTTCCTCCCTCTGCTATATTTTGGAAGAGTTTGAGAAGGATAGGTGTTAGCTCTTCTCTAAATGTTTGATAGAATTCGCCTGTGAAACCATCTGGTCCTGGGCTTTTGTTTGTTGGAAGATTTTTAATCACAGTTTCAATTTCAGTGCTTGTGATCGGGCTGTTCATATTTTCTATTTCTTCCTGATTCAGCCTTTGCAGGTTGTGCATTTCTAAGAATTTGTCCATTTCTTCCAGGTTGTCCATTTTATTGGCATAGAGTTGCTTGTAGTAATCTCTCATGATCTTTTTTATTTCTGCAGTGTTAGTTGTTACTTCTCCTTTTTCATTTCTAATTCTATTGATTTGAGTCTTCTCCTTTTTTTTTCTTGATGAGTCTGGCTAATGGTTTATCAATTTTGTTTATCTTCTCAAAGAACCAGCTTTTAGTTTTATTGATCTTTGCTATCATTTCCTTCATTTCTTTTTCATTTATTTCTGATCTGATTTTTATGATTTCTTTCCTTCTGCTAACTTTGGGGTTTTTTTGTTCTTCTTTCTGTAATTGCTTTAGGTGCAAGGTTAGGTTATTTATTCGAGATGTTTCTTGTTTCATAAGGTAGGATTGTATTGCTATAAACTTCCCTCTTAGAACTGCTTTTGCTGCATCCTATAGATTTTGGGTCGTCGTGTCTCCATTGTCATTTGTTTCTAGGTATTTTTAATTTCCTCTTTGATTTCTTCAGTGATCACTTCGTTATTATGTAGTGTATTGTTTAGCCTCCATGCATTTGTATTTTTTAAAGATCTTTTCCTGTAATTGATATCTAGTCTCATAGTGTTGTGGTCGGAAAAGATACTTGATACAATTTCAATTTTCTTAAATTTACCAAGGCTTGATTTGTGTGACCCAAGATATGATCTATCCTGGAAAATGTTCCATGAGCACTAGAGAAAAATGTGTATTCTGTTGTTTTTGGATGGAATGTTCTATAAATATCAATTAAGTCCATCTTGTTTAATATATCATTTAAAGCTTGTGTTTCCTTATTTATTTTCATTTTGGATGATCTGTCCATGGGTGAAAGTGTGGTGTTAAAGTCCCCTACTAGGAATGTGTTACTGTCGATTTCCCCTTTTATGGCTGTTAGTATTTGCCTTATGTATTGAGGTGCTCCTATGTTGGATGCATAAATATTTACAATTGTTATATCTTCTTCTTGGATCAATCCCTTGATCATTATGTAGTGTCCTTCTTTGTCTCTTCTAATAGTCTTTATTTTAAAGTCTATTTTGTCTGATATGAGAATTGCTACTCCAGCTTTCTTTTGTTTTCCATTTGCATTAAATATCTTTTTCCATCCCCTTACTTTCAGTCTGTATGTGTCTCTAGGTCTGAAGTGGGTCTCTTGTAGACAGCAAATATATGGGTCTTGTTTTTTATCCATTCAGCCAATCTGTGTCTTTTGGTGGGAGCATTTAGTCCATTTACATTTAAGGTAATTATTGATATGTACGTTCCTATTCCCATTTTCTTAATTGTTTTGGGTTCGTTATTGTAGGTCTTTTCCTTCTCTTGTGTTTCTTGCCTAGAGAAATTCCTTTAGTAGTTGTTGTAGAGCTGATTTGGTGGTGCTGAACTCTCTCAGCTTTTGCTTGTCTGTAAAGGTTTTAATTTCTCCATTAAATCTGAATGAGATCCTTGCTGGGTAGAGTAATCTTGGTTGCAGGTTTTTCTCCTTCATCACTTTAAATATGTCCTGCCAGTCCCTTCTGCTTGCAGAGTTTCTGCTGAAAGATCAGCTATTAACCTTATGGGGATTCCCTTGTGTGTTGTTTTTTGTTTTTCCCTTGCTGCTTTTAATATGCTTTCTTTGTATTTAATTTTTGACAGTTTGATTAATATGTGTCTTGGCATATTTCTCCTTGGATTTATCCTGTATAGGACTCTCTGTGCTTCCTGGACTTGATTAACTATTTCCTTTCCCATATTGGGGAAGTTTTCAACTATAATCTCTTCAAATATTTTCTCAGTCCCTTTCTTTTACTCTTCTTCTTCTGGAACCCCTATAATTCAAATGTTGGTGCGTTTAATATTGTCCCAGAGGTCTCTGAGACTGTCCTCAGTTCTTTTCATTCTTTTTTCTTTATTCTGCTCTGCAGTAGTTATTTCCACTATTTTATCTTCCAGGTCACTTATCCGTTCTTCTGCCTCAGTTATTCTGCTATTGATCCCATCTAGAGTATTTTTAATTTCATTGATTGTGTTGTTCATCGTTGTTTGTTTCATCTTTAGTTCTTCTAGGTCCTTGTTAAATGTTTCTTGCATTTTGTCCATTCTATTTCCAAGATTTTGGATCATCTTTACTATCATTATTCTGAATTCTTTTTCAGGTAGACTGCCTATTTCCTCTTCATTTGTTAGGTCTGGTGGGTTTTTATCTTGCTCCTTCATCTGCTGTGTGTTTCTCTGTCTTCTCATTTTGCTTATCTTACTGTGTTTGGGGTCTCCTTTTTGCAGGCTGCAGGTTCGTAGTTCCCGTTGTTTTTGGTGTCTGTCCCCAGTGGCTGAGGTTGGTTCAGTGGGTTGTGTAGGCTTCCTGGTGGAGGGGACTAGTGCCTGTGTTCTGGTGGATGAGGTTGGATCTTGTCTTTCTGGTGGGCAGGTCCACGTCTGGTGGTGTGTTTTGGGGTGTCTGTGGACTTATTATGATTTTAGGCAGCCTCTCTGCTAATGGGTGGGGTTGTGTTCCTGTCTTGCTAGTTGTTTGGCATAGGATGTCCAGTACTGTAGCTTGCTGGTCGTTGAGTGAAGCTGGGTGCTGGTGTTAAGATGGAGATCTCTGGGAGATTTTCGCCATTTGATATTATGTGGAGCTGGGAGGTCTCTTGTGGACCAGTGTCCTGAAGTTGGCTCTCCCTCCTCAGAGGCACAGCACTGACTCCTGGCTGTAGCACCAAGAGACTTTCATCCACACGGCTCAGAATAAAAGGGAGAAAAAGTAAAAAGAATTAGTAGAAGTAGAAAGAAAGAAAGCAGGGAGGGAGGGAAGGAGGAAGGAATGAAGGAAGGAGGGAAGGAAGGAAAAAAAAGATAAAGTAAAATAAAATAAAGTAAGATAAAATATAATAAAGTTATTAAAATAAAAAAATAATTAAGAGAAAAAAAACGGACGGATAGAACCCTAGGACAAATAGTGGAAGCAAAGCTATACAGACAAAATCTCACACAGAAGCATACAGATACACACTCACAAAAAGAGGAAAAGGGGAAAAAATCATAACTCTTGCTCTCAAATTCCACCTCCTTAATTTGGGATGATTCGTTGTCTATTCAGGTATTCCACAGATGCAGGTACATCAAGTTGATCGTGGAGCTTTAATCCGTTGCTCCTGAGGCTGTTGGGAGAGATTTCCCTTTCTCTTCTTTGTTCTCACAGCTCCCAGGGGCTCAGCTTTGGATTTGGCCCCGCCTCTACGTGTAGGTCGCCTGAGGGCGTCTGTTCTTCGCTCAGACAAGACGGGGTTAAAGGAGCCGCTGATTGGGGGCTCTGGCTCACTCAGGCCGGGGGGAGGGAGGGGCACGGAGTGCGGGGCGAGCCTGCTGCGGCAGAGGCCGGCGTGACGTTGCACCAGCCTGAGGCCGCCGTGCGTTCTCCCGGGGGAGTTGTCCCTGGATCACGGGACCCTGGCAGTGGTGGGCTGCACAGGCTCCCGGGAGAGGTGTGGATAGTGACCTGTGCTTGCACACAGGCTTCTTGGTGGCGGCAGCAGCCTTAGCGTCTCATGCCCGTTTCTGGGGTCCGCGCTGATAGCCGCGGCTCGCGCCCGTCTCTGTAGCTCTTTTAAGCGGCGCCCTTAATCTCCTCTCCTCGCGCACCAGGAAACAAAGAGGTAAGAAAAAGTCTCTTGCCTCTTCGGCAGGTCCAGACTCTTCCCCGGACTCCCTCCCGGCTAGCCGTGGCGCACTAACCCCCTGCAGGCTGTGTTCACGCCGCCAACCCCAGTCCTCTCCCTGCGCTCCGCCCGAAGCCCGAGCCTCAGCTCCCAGCCCCGCCCGCCCCGGCGGGGGAGCAGACAAGCCTCTCGGGCTGGTGAGTGCCGGTCGGCACCGATCCTCTGTGCGGGAATCTCGCCGCTTTGCCCTCCGCACCCCTCTGGCTGCGCTCTCCTCCGCGGCTCCGAAGCTTTTCCCCTGCGCCACCCGCAGTCTCCGCCCGTGAAGGGGCTTCCTAGTGTGTGAAAACCTTTCCTCCTTCACGGCTCCCTACCGCTGGAGCAGGTCCCGTCCCTATCCTTTTGTCTCTGTTTATTCTTTTTTCTTTTTCCCTACCCAGGTACGTGGGGGGTTTCTTGCCTTTTGGGAGGTCTGAGGTCTTCTGCCAGCGTTCAGTAGGTGTTCTGTAGGAGTTGTTCCACATATAGATGTATTTCTGGTGTATCTGGGGGGAGGAAGGTGATCTCCGCGTTTACGCTTCCGCCATCTTCCCGGAAGTTGAAATGGAATCTTAAACCAGCCAATGAGGTGTCATTTGATAAGCGCTAGCTAGCTAATCTGCCAGGTTGGCCCCTGCTGTCCCCTAAAGGAAAGTAATCTTGCAATAACCAACCTGCTTTTTTACCTAGTGTTCCCACTCCCTTCTGCCTGTAACAGTCTTTTATTTTGTACCACTCCTCGGAGCTCCTTTCTAGCTCCTTGCTAGACTGAACGCTGCCTGATTCATGAATTGAATAAAGTCAATAAGAGCTTCAAAATTTACTTGTTTGAATTTTGTTTTTTAACACTGTAGATAGTTTTTCTTTTCCTTTGATGCTTGATCAAAGACTCTGCTATGGGGGTTCCCTGGTGGCACAGTGGTTGAGCGTCTGCCTGCAGATGCAGGGGACACGGGTTCGTGACCCGGTCCGGGAAGATGCCACATGCTGCCGCTAGGCCCGTGAGCCATGGCCGCTGAGCCTGCGCGTCCGGAGCCTGTGCTCCGCAACGGGAGAGGCCACAGCAGTGAGAGGCCCGCGTACCACAAAAAAAAAAAGAATAATCTTGTTGATCAAGAATAATCTTTCTTTGAAATTATGTATGATCACAGGGGAAGGAAGACTGTCAGGAAAAGCTGTCAAACTTTGAAATGGGCAAAAGAGATTACTGGGGGTCCTTTCAACAGAAGGCTAAGTCTTGTCCAGTGAACCCTCCAGGGATTTTCTGATCCTCTAGGGATGTGGTTTGGATTATCTTCGTTTTTGTTTTGTTTTGTTTTGATGTGGAGAGTGGTAAATATGTTCTGTTATTGTATTTTTTCATTTTTTCTTTATTTTTTATATTGGAGTATATTTGATTTACAATGTTGTGTTAGTTTCAGGGGTACAGCAAAGTGACTTAGCTATACATATACATATATCTATTCTTTTTCATATTCTTTTCCCATATAAGTTATTACAGAGTATTGAGTAAGAGTTCCCTGTGCTATACAGTAGGTCCTTGTTGATTATCTATTTTATGTGTAGTAGTGTGTATATGTTAATCCCAAACTCCTATTATCCCTGCCCACCTTGCCTTTCCACTTTGGTAACCATAAGTTTGTTTTCTACGTCTGTTAGTCTAATTTCTGTTTTGCAAATAAGTTCATTTACCATTTTTTTAGATTCCACATATAAGTGATATCATATGATATTTGTCCTTCTCTGTCTGGCTTCACGTAGAATTCTCTAGGTCCATCCATGTTGCTGCAAATGGCATTATTTCATTCTTTTTTTTATGGCTGAGTGATATTCCATTGTATATAGGTACCACATCTTCTTTATCCATTCGTCTGTCAATGGGCATTTAGGTTGCTTCCATGTCTTGGCTATTGTAAATAGTGCTGCAATGAACATTGGGGTGCATGTATATTTTAGAAGTATGGTTTTCTCCAGATATATCCCCAGGAGTGGGATTACTAGATCATATAGTAGCCCTATTTTTAGTTTTTTAAGGAACCTCCATACTGTTCTCCACAGTGGCTATACCAATTTACATTCCCACCAACAGTGTAGGAGGGTTGATTGTCTTTGACCAGGCTATTTTACAACTCTGTGAAAGGTAGATATTAACATGTAGAAAACTGATAGTAATGCATATCTTTCCTGTCCATAGCTATGCAAATTATTCCTTTCGTCCACTAGGAAATATAAATCTCTGTAAATCAAATCCTCATTTGAACCAGTTATAACATCCTACTGGTCCCCTCACTAATTAATGAGTTAAACAAAATCTTTGACACATGCTCATTTTATAGTTATATGAGTCATGATTCAATCCTCTTATATAAATCAGCCTAAAGCATTTTAAATAAACACATGTTGGAAACAGTTCAACATACAGAAATAAAGGCAGAATATGTGATGTCTCCATCACATCTTATAAGCTAAGCACGATTAGATACTTAACTGATAGTGACTTGCTGATCTGAAGAGCCAAAGTAGCAAATAGGTAACATTCTGGAGTTGAGTACATTAAAAACCTCAGGCCACAAAGGCACTGAGGGAGACTTTAGGTGGCTTTTTTTTTTTTTTTTTTGGCCACACTGTGTGGCCTGCGGGATCTTAGTTCCCCAACCAGGAATCAAACCCGTGCCCCCTGTAGTGGAAGCTCAGAGTCTTAACCACTGGACCGCCAGGCAAGTCCCTAAATGGCTTTTTGATGCTCAGATTAGAAAATGTCTTTCTTTCTTATTTGGAGGACCCTGGACTAGCGCCAGGGGCCAGGAGCCTGGACATAACCAAAGAGCAAATCCGGATGGCCTCACACATGCATTTCTTAACCTTTTCTCTGTAGCTTAGCAGAGAGCTGGCTCAGTAGGTCTGGGTTAGCTCTGTGGGAGAACAGACTGATACTAGCTGCTGAGCCTTCCCAACAAGGCCACTTCTTCCTCTACCAGGAAGTTCCCATGGCAGAACCGGAGGGCAAGGGCCCTGTCTTGGGAGGGCCCTGGCCAACCATGCCCAACCCAACTCAGGGGGATCAGAAAGCCATGTGCACTTGGCCCAACCCAACTCAGGGGGATAAGAAAGCCATGTGCACTTTGCTACTTCCCTGCTTGTAAGTGCTCTTAATAAAAAAATTGTTTTCCCATTAACACCACATGACTCTGCTGCAGAGTATCTGTGCCCTCTCTGCAGGACACAGACATGGGAGGAGTTGTCAAGAGCACATGGGCCTGAGAGAACCAGCTGGGGCCAACCCCCAGATTCAGGAAGGCAGAGGAGTTAGGAAGCAGAATCAAGCCTTACTGGGGATCCAGACTGACTTACCCAAGTATTGGATTTCCAGACCAATTTTAAAAACCACTGTGTTTTTTGGTTTCTTTCTTTCTTTCTTTGGTTTTGTTTTGTTTTACCAAACCCTCCTTTCCCTTTACTCAGTATACCAGTCTTCTCTTTTTCCCACTTCCCTTTTTATTCCTCAATCATCATGCCCTTCCCTACATCAACGTAAGGCAGCCAGGGTAGTAACTCCTTCCGTGGAGAAAGGACCAGGCAGCAGTTGGGGCTCTCTTGCTTTCTCATTGCCTCTTCTAGGCTCTGCAAGCGTCCCCTTGGCTGCCGCCCTCAGAACCAGCCAACACTCCACACCATAGGCACTCACTGACTGAGAGGGTCAGCTTCAGACACCATGCTCCCAACTGCTCCCGGACGATGACCCCAGGCCCACATTAACTGTTTTCGAGTTGCTCCCTCTAGAACATTCTCTAGCTACATGCCCACCAATAATTCTCTGGCTCTGAGTTCAGTGCCTAAATGTGGTTTCCCAGCATGGATTGGACTGGACCTTGCCAGGTAAGGAATTAGGCATAAGTGAAAGAACAAAGGAAAGGAATCTGTTGAAACAATGACCAGAAGCATCCCTGATACAACAGTGTATTACTCACTGTATTGCCTAGCCTACAAATTCAGCTGCTGCTGTCATCAAGACATTTAAAGATCAACAAATAAGGTAGAAAAGTAAAAGTTCAGAGGCAAATAGTCCAGGCTGATGGGGATATCTGCTCCATATGATGGCCTTTCTGTCTTGTTGCTTCTTCTTAGCGTGTGGTCCTTAGATGCATGGTTAAAATTGGGTTGCCTCTAAGATTGTGGCCCAGGCCACCGGGAGAGGCAAAGAGAAGAAACGAAAGGCAAGCAATTTCGCTAGTGACACAAGAGCTGTACTCATCACTTTTATTCATATTCCATTGGCAAGAACTTGGCCACGTAGCCACTCCTAGCTGTGAGGAGTCTGAGAAATGCAGCCTCTAGCTGAGTCACCTTCTGTCTAGCTAAAACTCCATCGCTATGGGAAAAAAGGAGAATAAACTGGGGGGAACACTCAACAGTCTGCCAAACTGCCCAGTTTTGCTTTCCATCTTAGGAATCAGGTAGCAGTGACTTGAATCGCAACTTCGATTCCTATAAACCCCTTTTGCTGGGGTTTACTGGGCCCCTTTCCTCCTTGGTCCACTTTATATGTAGAGCTAAACATTCCAGATCGGTCAGAGCATCCAGACTAAAGAGAGAGGGGACAAAATGTCAGTCAGGCCATTAATCTGAGGCATGTTGAGAAGGCTGTGGTATTTATGGCAAGCATCCACCCCCTTCTGCATCGCTATTTTAATTCAGGTCAGAGTCCTTGATCCCTAGGTCTTTTAAAGCCCATCTGTAATGTGCACTCTCTTTGTCATTTCCCTGTGGCCCCTTCCCTGTTGAACCACCAATCCCACTAAAAGCACTTAGATTATTTAATTCAAGTTATTTAATATAGCAATGACAATAGGCTATCTGGAGACTACCCACCATCTATACTGAAATCTGCATGATTGGTGGGAAGTCTAAATTAACAAGAAGCTTCTAGTTACCTAGAGTTGACTTTATTTAACTGTGTAAATCTTGTGATCTGAACAGACCTTGTTGATATCCCTAAGATTTTAATCATCAGTGAGGCATATCTGTTTTGCTCATCACTTAGAACATTAGCTGGTAAACAGTAGGTGCTCAATAAATATTTAGTAAATGAATAAATGAACCTATTAAATGCCCAATGCTTTTATTTCCTAAGGAAGATAATGTATAAATTTGTTTACATTTTTGTCTAAGTTTAATTTCAAAATATTCTAAAATATTATAAACAATTTCAGATCCTCATGTATTAATACATCTTGGGAGCATTTTTAACAACAATGTTTGAAACAAAAATTATTTATGACTAGTATTGATTTAATTTTTTAAACACCATACCATAATTGCCCCAATTTTCTCACCTTGAAAGTTCATCCACATCCAAACCATCCTGTTTAGCTCTTTTCCTCCATAAAAAACCTCTCCTGATCACAATAGCTCATTCTAAGCCCTTTTCGCTGTGTACTGATAACACTTATTCTATACCTCTTAACTTGAGCATTTCATTTTCTGCTGCCTAAAATATTTGGCTACTTATTTCCCATATACTGTATGAGTCTTCTTTCTCTAAGGACATCTTTTAATCACAACATTACTCAGCACAAGACTTTGTATATTGTTGGCTGAAAAATTACATTCCGTTTTGATTCTTTTTCTTTTTTTTTTTGGCTGTTCTGCACAGCTTGCAGGGGGAGCTTAGTACCCCAACCAGGGATTGAACCCGGGCCATGGCAGTGAAAGCACCAAGTCCTAAACACTGGACCGCCAGGGAACTCCCCTCCTTTTTGATTTTTTATTTCTCATAATTATGACCAAATAATAACTGTTTCATGCATGCTTAGACCATTTATCTGGTGATTCTCTGAACAATCCCTCAAACACTTGGCCAAAATCCTTGGAATGTTGGGCCGCCGGTCTCCTTCCTGTGAGGCAACCACTACTTCCTGCTTTGGCAAGCTCTTTCCACCAGGAGCCACAAGAGACTTTTAAAATGTGGTTTTTGGTTTAAATTCATTAGAAGTTATGAATATAAACTAGCAATGCAAAATCAGTAAGAAAAAACACATGTATAATCCCCCAACCTTGAAAAAGAGAACAGGGACTTCCCTGGTGGTGCAGTGGTTAAGAATCCACCTGTCAATGCAGGAGACACGGGTTCGAGCCCTGGTCCGGGAGGATCCCACATGCTGCAGAGCAACTAAGCCCGTGCTCCACAACTACTGAGCCCGCGAGCCACAGCTACTGAAGCCCGTGCGCCTAGAGCCCGTGCTCTGCAATGAGAATGAGAAGCCAGCGCACCACAATGAAGAGTAGCCCCCACTCGCCGCAACTAGAGAAAGCCCGTGCACAGCAATGAAGACCCAACACAGCCAAAAATAAATAAAATAAATTTATTAAAAAAAGAAAAAGAGAACAAAGTAAGACAGCACTAAAGATTTCTGTTTTTTAAAACTACCATAGTTTGCTATGTTAGATAACCTGAATTTTTCCCTCCATCAGGCTAGCACTACAAATGAGAAGAGCACTTATGAAGTATACAGTATTTTCAGCACAGTCATGGACATATTGGGTGACTTTGTACATGTTTTGACTTACTGTACTGCAGTCTTTCACTTAGAGATAACCCCTCTAAGTTATAGATCCATCTAGGACTAGGAATAAATAACAAGTGTCTCTAAAGCACTGGGTTAATGAAAAGGATAGTATCACAGAAATAATATGCAACAACATCCTCAGCAAGTGACCCACGGAAAACCAATAGATAGTTTAAGATAAAAAATAGTCCAAAGTAGTTGCTCTCAACCACTATTTCAACTCACCCAGTGGGTGGCCTTGGGAAAAGTGAAGGGAGCTCATTAATCCAAATACGTATGGTATCTGCAAAAAATAAAGGCGTGACCAAAGCAGGTTTAAACAGAAATGTATTATCTCACAAGACAAGAAGTCCAGGTGACAGGGTTATTGGAGTTAGTGGCGTCACCAAAAACCTGGGTTATTTCCTTCCCTCCTTATTTTTCCTCTGGCCATCTTACCCACCCTTACAATATGGCTGCCAATAGCAACAAGTTTCCTCATTCATATCCAGTGGGAGAGAAAGAGGGAAAACTTTTTCCCAGATCATAGAAGATAAGCCCTACACTTCAGTCTGACTGGGCCAAGTAAAGCCCTAAGTCCATCCCTGGACCAGTTACATTTACCAGGTTAAAACATGCTCTGATTGGCTTAGACTAATCAGGACCCTCTTCTGGACTGGAAATGGGACAGATGCTTGAACAACCCCCAGGTTCTGATTCAGGAAGGAAGAAAACAGGGTGAATGCTGGCTCTGCCACCAATGGTGCCCACAGGTGTGAAGCATCCGGAGACTGAACACATTATGTGCCTTTGTTGCTGTTTCCAAATGCCCTAGTGGCTCCTGTGATTTAAAAAATGCAGACCCATTCTGGAAGTGTTTGGGAAGTGCAGCTGAATGCATAATGGCCTTCAGCCATGTCTTTTCTCTACAAAGAGGTATTAAAATTATGACTATAATCATCTGATTAGAAAGGAAAGAAGGAAGGCAGGCTCTGTGTGTTGTTAACCTTTGAATTACATTGCAGTTCCTGTGGGAGAGTCACTGCGGCCCTGTCGCCCTCTACTGGACTCATAGCAAAATTGTTGAACTTTTTATTTGTTTCCAAGTCTGTTTTTAACGGAAATGCATAGGCTTCTACGTTCAAGTCTAACTTCGCAAAAAGTTGCCTAGTTTCTTGTTGATAGACTGTGATATGCTTGTCATGGCTCCAGGGGAATTGTTGTGGAGAAAAGAGGAAATTCTATGAGATCAATCTAGGCCTAAAGCCACAGAAACCATGAGGAACCCCTTAGGGGGTCTGCTGCATTAGAAGAGGGCATGCAAATGTGGGGTTCCCTCAGCAGTATTACGTGGTCTGAGGGCTGAATGTAAAACACAAGGACTTTTTCTGCTGTCTCCAAAGCAACCCAACTACTGAATAATTGTAGTTTGCAATTGAATGGTCCTTTGGCATTTACGAAACATTTTTACATGTTTCATTTGGTCCCAAGAATGAGCTCTGGAAGCAATCATAACAGGTTACTACCTTCACTTCATCAGTGAGGAACCTGAGGCCCCAAAACATTAAGTTATTTTCCCCAGGACACGTGGTTAATAAATAGGAAAATTTGTGCTTTCAATCCCAGGGCCTGTGCTTTTCCATTGACTCGATACCCTCTTCTCCCTTCCTGGCTGTTCTGTAAAGTGATGCTTACTTTTATTATCTTACTTAACATGTTTCCCAAAGCATTTTGGTGACAACTCAGATCTTTTAAATTTCATTTATTTACTTTTTTTTTTATACAGCAGGTTCTTATTAGTTACCTATTTTATACATATTAGTGTATAGATGTCAGTCCCAATGTCCCAATTTATCCCACCACCATCACCACCACACCCCTCACCCTGCTTTCCCCCTTTGGTGTCCATACGTTTGTTCTCTACATCTGTGTCTCTATTTCTGCCTTGCAAACTGTTTCATCTGTAACATCTGTAACCTTTTTCTAGATTCCACATATATGTGTTAATATACGATATTTGTTTTCCTCTTTCTGACTTACTTCACTCTGTATGACAGTCTCTAGGTCCATCCACGTCTCTACAAATGACCCCATTTCATTCCTTTTTATGGCTGAGCAATATTCCATTGTATATATGTACCACATCTTCTTTATCCGTTCGTCTGTCGATGGGCATTTAGGTTGCTTCCATGACCTGGCTATTGTAAATAGAGCTGCAATGAACATTGGGTTGCCTGTGTCTTTTTGAATTATAGCTTTCTCTGGGTGTATGTCCAGTAGTGGGATTGCTGGGTCATATGGCAGTTCTATTTTTAGTTTTTTAAGGACCCTCCATACTGTTCTCCATAGTGGCTGTATCAATTTACTTTCCCACCAACAGTGCAAGAGGGTTCCCACAACTCAGATCTTTTAGTTAATTAGTTCCAGATTATTTCCTGCTAATTAGAGGAGCTGATTCATTTGAATGAAATAGAGGGTTTTTGGCGATGGTAAGAATGAATTCTTTGAATGAAAAGTCACATTTGGAACTATTCAACTGTTGAAGAAAAGAATGTAATTTAATTGTATGACAAAATAAACAAGAGACTTAAACTGAACTCATGGGTAAATGTACAACAGAAAAGGACAGTTGGGCAATTTAATATATGACTATTCTAGGGGTGGCAAAAATTTCCATTCTAGGTTCTTTGGCTGGTCTAATAAGTAAATTGACATAAGACAGATTAACAAGAGAAAAACAAATTTAATTTTGACAAGAGTCCCACAAAAATTTGAGACCTAAAGGTAAGTTGGGCAACTGAGGCTTATTATATGTCGTCCTGAGTCAAGGATTGGGATAGGGGCCCGGGGTCTTCAAAGGGGAAGAGGGTAATTCACAAGAAGATAAGAAGAGCAGGTGTTTGACGATTAGATGTTCACCCTGCCATGAAGATAGGTCATTCAGTAAAACGTTATCTCTGGTAGTATCTCTCTTTCAGGACCAGGCCTGTTATCTAAATTCTTTTAGGCAGTTAAGGGAAAGGTAAAAGTTTTCCCTTAGTCTGCTGGGTCTTGATTACCTTCAGCTCAAAATAATCCACGTGTCAAATTGGCCTATTTGGAGGTGACCTATTCTGCTCTCCCTCACCATTTAACTTTTTTCAGCATGTCACTATCTTCTTTTTTTCCATTTTTTTTTTCGGTCACGCAGCATGTGGGATCTTAGTTCCCTGACCAGGGGTCAAACCTGTGCCCCCTGCAGGGGAAGCAAGAAGTCTTAAGCACTGGACCACCAGGGAAGTCCCAGCATGTCACTATCTTGGCTCACAGATTAACTTTGGTTGCATATAATTTCTTAAAGTAATTTAACATAAATTCCATTTTCTCTTTGAATCCGTTGAAAAAATTTTTTAAATAGCAAGCTTCAGAGTGTATTCATTTGTTGCCATGTTTCCAAATGATTTGGTTCTTTGCTTTAAGGAGAGAGAAACCACTGGAGATCTTCAAGAGTCAGTGACGCAAAGGATTTTTGTAGATTTGTGTCCACCTTCTGCCCTCTGAGGGTTAGGGTTAGGATTTCTCTGGGGGCTTCTGCAATCACTCTGCCACCCCACCGGGAGACCACCCAGGACAGCTCAGAGGTGAACATCGCAGGTGTGTGGAGGATTGCAGCCCTTGACTGTTGGTGGCCCAAGTGTACAGAATCATGACTCTTCCAGCTGGCATAGGTGTTGGGACTCCCCCAGGTTAACCTACCTCATTTACCACCAGAAAATGGGTCCAGATGGGTGATTTGGTTTTAGTTGCTTTTTCCAACTGGCTATAAAGTCAAAGGAGGTTCTTGTTTTATTGGTTCCATTTAGTTACAACTAGTATTTCCTGGTTTTAGTCAGTGCTGGAGATAGAGCCGGCCAATCCCTGGTGACTGTGGGATTGGAGCCATGACTCCTGATTCTAACTGTTCTGTAGAAAATGCAAAAGAGAGCAATGCCTGTGGTTTTCTCAGCTGATTCTTGAAGCGTATAGTCAGTCGTTTCAGGAGTTGCTGAATGAAGTTTCATCTAACTTTAGAATTTTCACAGTTCACGCTCTGAAACCTCATTGTTAGGGACATATAATTTTTAGACATGGTTCGTTTGCTTAAAAACCACATTTTTCTTTCAGGTCCATTTACAGGCGTTAATTGGTTGTCCCTAGTAATTTTTTTTTAAATTGAAGTATAGTTGATTTACAATGTTTCAGGTGCACAGCAAAGTGATTCAGTTATACATATATATATGTGTGTGTATATATGTATAACTTTTTCAGATTCTTTTCCATTATAGGTTATTACAAGATATTGAATATAGTTCCCTGTGCTATACCGTAGGTCCTTGTTGCTTACCTATTTTATATATAGTAGTGTGTATCTGTTAATCCCAAATTCCTAATTTATCCCTCCCCCCCTGCCACCTAGTAATTTTTAAATGGAAAAGAAAAAGGAAAGCTGGACTGCCCATCCCCACCTGTCCATACTCAGTCTTGCAAACGGCTTCCCCAACTCGGTTATTCACAACCTCTCAGACAGAAGGAGGTGGGCCCTGAAGTGCCTTAGGATTCTATAAGAAGCAAGTCCAGACCGTCCAGGCACTGAGGACAGAGACATGGAGTAAATGACCAAATGGCCTTGGGTGTGAAGAGGCTCTCTTCTTAGCAGTCAATGCCATGGGGCATTTCCCACCTCCGTGGGACACCTCGCTGTGTGTCCTGAGAAAGGCAGCCACATGTAGGAGCTCAGGGGATTTTGTTTCAGCTGGTTAGAGGTTTTGATTGTTTTGCAAATACAAAGTTTACCCCAAGAATACGGCTGACTCAACCGTCTCACTGCAAACCTCCAGGAAGACCAAAAAGGGAAATCATTAAGATTTTAGGCAAACTTTCAGCTTCCTTCTGTTACATCTAGTAGATAACATGCCAAAGAATTTGAATATAGCAACCCTCCCACGAGGAAAGAAAGGCTGTGGATGAAGACATTTACTGTACAGTGGGCGGCTAGGAGGAGGTATGATGACAAGTGCTTAGAAAGGCAGATGGCACAATAGTAACAGCTCAGATTTGAGCTAGTTTGACCTGGGTTCAAATCCCAGTGCTGCCATGTATACCTGGGTGGCTTCTGGGTGTAAACCTGCCCAGGCTTCAAGTTCTTCATCTGCAAAATGGAAAGACATCAACTGCACTTACTTCTTAGGGAGGTAAATGAGTTAATAAACAAAAAGTGTGCGACATGTAAAATGTTCCACTGTAGTCTCTCAAGGGAAAACTGTGAAGCTGTGATAGAGCCCACCACCACCTTGCCCTTAGAGCTTTAAGCTAACATTCTCTCATTTGCTTCTCACACCAACCCTAGGAGGTCGGCTAGGTGGGAATTAGTGCCTCCGCTTTACAGCTAAGGAAACTAAGAGCCCAGGGATGTTCTCCGCTGTAAAATGGAACAATGAAGAGCCCATCAGGATTGCCTCATCTCTAAATTGTAGACATGCCTTTTCAAACCAAGCCTATTTTCCTCATTTGATTGCAACTGATAAATAACAACTTTTTTAAACTGCATGAATTTTGCTTCATCCTACCAACTTCTACAAATTCTTTATTCCTGTCCTGCGCCTAGTTTCTTCAGAACCATTTTTTTTTTTGATTCTGTATATATATGTGTTAGCATACAGTATTTGTTTTTCTCTTTCTGACTTACTTCACTCTGTATGACAGACTCTAGGTCCATCCACCTCCATACAAATAACTCAGTTTCGTTCTTTTTTATGGCTGAGTAATATTCCATTGTATATATGTGCCACATCTTCTTTATCCATCCATCTGTCAATGTAGTCCAGGGACTTCTTGATGAGCATGTTTTTTGTACTGCTAAGTCAGGCACACACACCTGCACACCTGCCAGTTTCTTTGTTTATGAGTTATAAAGTCATTATTTGTTTATTTAACTTATTTATTTTAATTATTATAAGAGGCTTTACTTCTCCAAACTGGAAACAATCCAAATATCTATCACAGGAGAATGGATAAAGAAATCACAATTTATTCCAACAATGGGCTACTTCTCAGCAGCAAACAGGAATGAACTACAGATACATGTAACTACATGAATTCATCTCAAAAATGTTACGTAGAGTGAAAAAACATAAAAGGGTGCCTACCTTATACTACCATTTATATGCAGTTTTAGAAATGACAGAACAAATCTAACGGTGATACAGAACATTGGCTGTCGGGTCATGGGGAGGTGAACATGAGGACTGACTGGAAATGGGATGCGAGGAGGCTTTATGAGGTGTCAGAAATGGTCTATCTTTCGATGGGAAGGTGGGTTAAAGGTTATATACATTAAAATTCATTGCACGGTACACTTAAGGTCTGCGCATGTAAATCATGTCCAATAAAAACTGTCAGCTGTAGGTTATGTAATAATTGTTTATTAAAAGGTAGCTCTTCCAGAAATACAGATACGACTAGACATGCCAACTATTTAGATGTCCATATTCATGCAGACTATTGACTAACATTCAATAGACAAGAGCAGGATAATTTGGTAGAAGACAACAGATACCTTTGTTCTTGGACACTACGACCTGAAGGTAAGCAGTAACTTGAATCAAATGGTCCAGACTAGTAACTCCTTTAGTGACGCATTGTTATTCACAATGTTGTTTTTAAATGTAGTCTTTTTTCTTTTATTAAGAAAGAACTTGCAGAGCAATAAACTCCAGCTACTTATCTCACTCCGGTATTCTTCTTATTTTCAATACATGTCTATCATATTTACTTACTGACTCGATTTCTTAAAAATAGTCAAACTCAGAAGAACCTCTCCTCTCCTCTGTGATCACATTTACATCCCTTCAGCCAGCAGGACATCTCAAAACAATGTACTATTGTTGACGACGAGGATGGGGGTAACTCTGGGCAAACCCTCCACCACTCCTGGGAAGACAACTAAGGCGGCGAATCACCCTGGAGGCCGTGTGCTGCCCTCTTGAATCTGGTGATCAATCTCCCCTTAGAGTGTGGGGAGGACAGGGGGCAGCGGTGGAATTGGGGGCTTTGGGACTCCGCAGACTACCCCAAGGAGAATTGCTCAGATTTACCGACCCCATTGCTTGCCCCTCAAATCGGCAGAGCTGGAGGGAAAGGGAGAAACCCTACCCTCTCCCAAAATAAACAGCGGTGGGGACTCACTGCCCAGGTCCTATTTCTAGGCACAGAAACATTCCAAGTCTCTCTGAGCTCAGCTGTAACAGAAGCTCCTGGTATAACCACAATGCTTTAGAAAGCCCCATTTCTCTCCGCCTCACACTTGAGGTAGAACAGAAAGGGAGGGAGAAGGCAAAGGCCAAATATTTTGTTCTCAGATATGAGCTTCCTCACAATTCTCAGCTGGTGCTTACTGGAAACCAGTGGGTGTGCTCTTGCCTAGTATGGCAGGAACTGCTCTTTCCTACGCTCTATGCTTTCCCTTTCTTCCAGACTTTCCTGTTTGGGGCTAGGTATATGTCTATTCAGAATAAGTATATTTCCCAGCATTCTCTGCAGGTGGATGTGACCAAGGGACCAAGTTCTGGCCAATGGAAAGTGTGTGGCAGCCTCCTGGAACTTTCCTTGAAAGCTAGCCAGCATGCCCTTTTTCTCCTTTATCCCCTTAAGCTTCCTGCTTCTCCAGTGGCAGAAAAGATGGCTAAAGCTCTTGCCACCATCTTAGATCATGAGGTCAAGGGTCACACTCTAGGGCCACATGCCGTGAGCTGGGAGGAGCCTGAGTTTTCAGTCCCTGAGGACTGCATAGAGCAGAGTTGCTATACCACGCTGGACTGCCACTTCCAGACTTCTTTCTTCTTAAGCCCATGTTCTGTCGCTCGTAGCTGAGTCTAATTGAAACTGAGACAGATGACATTCAGCAAGTCACTGAAAGCAAATGCATCAACCTGGATGGCATTCAGTGACATCAAGCAAATTTTTTCAAAGGACTTCTCCTGAGGCCAGAAATATACTCTACGATGCTCAGTGAAAAGCATGATTCAGTGAAGAATCCTGAGAGGTGGGCCATCATATTCCAACTTCAGGGAGAACCTGTGCAGTCTGGGTGTTCACAGGTGTCCCACTGGGTCAGAGGGCTGAGAGGATGAAATCTGTAGCCAAAGTGACAAGTCTCAACCCAGGTCACGTGCTGTCACCAACTTCACGTAATTCGATGCATATTAACTAATTTGAATTCTATAACCAGCAGAAGAGGATATCTGGGCAGGCACTTTTCCTTTAAAAACTAGCTGTCTCACATGATGCCTGTTACTCAACCTCTCTGGGTCTTTTTATCTGCAAAACGAAGGGCGAGACATCCCCCTAGAAAGGTGGTCCCCAAAAGCTCCGTGTGGCCTCTCCCGTTGCGGAGCACAGGCTCCGGACGTGCAGGCTCTGCGGCCATGGCTCACGGGCCCAGCCGCTACATGGCACGTGGGATCTTCCTGGACCGGGGCACGAACCCGCGTCCCCTGCATCGGCAGGCAGACTCTCAACCACCGCACCACCAGGGAAGCCCTATGGGGTGGTTTTAAATGTTTTCATCTAGCAAAGTTAAAAGTTGGCAACGGTCTTCCTCCCCTTCTTCCCTCTCCTTTCCTTCTCTTCCTTCTCCCTTCTCCTCTCTTTTGTCTACTTCTTATTTTTCTGGGCCCAGCACTGGGCTGAGTACTTCAGACACTTTAACTCAGTCTTCACATCCATCCTAAGAGGCCAAAATTATCACCTTCTTTTTTTTCAGATAGAGAAACTAAAACTCAGAGAGAGTAGTAGATTACTCAAGGGCACACAGCTGGCAAAATGCATTCACTTAATCTCTAGTTTCCTGCCTGCATATTGAACAGGAATAAGATATTGCAACAGGTAAGAGTAAATGACATGACGTTAGTAAATCATCTTTTTTTCTAATTGCAAAGCTATAAGGCAATATCTTTGAAACAATTTCTCTACAAACAGGAGAGTTAAAAAAAATTTTCTGTAAAAAATATACCTGTGTCCTTATGTGTAAACAGTGTAACTATGAAGAATATCTTAGTTTGAGGAAGTTTATTGTTACATTTTTGCAATAGGTGAGGCACGACTGTCTCCTGCTTCTCCAACATCTCAATTAAAAAAAGAAAATAATCAAGGAAAACAGTGAAATTAAAATTAAACAAATGCAAAAGCCTAAGGTTTTTGGAGAGAAAAATGACCATCATCTGTGTGTAGCACAGCATCTAGAGCATAGTGGGTACTTACAAACGGTAGCTTTCGTGTCGCTTCGGCAGCACATACTGTATACTAAAATCAGAACAATACAGAGAAGATTAGCATGGCCCCTGCTCAAGGATGACAAGCAAATTTGTGAACCGTTCATATTTTTTATGTGTAACAAAATCACTTTGCTATATAGCAGAAACTAACACAACATTGTAAATCAACTATACTTCAATTAAAGAAAAAAAAACGACAACAAAAAAACCAGTAGCTTTCATTAATTCCTTCTGTTAGTACTTACTGAGCATCTAATATGTGCCAAACACTGTTATGTACCCTGAGATACAGCAGCTAAGAAAATAGACAAAAACTCTTCTCCCTGGAGCTGACGTTCTAGGGCTTGTTACCTCTGTGATTACATCCTCTGCTACAGCTTTCACCCAGGTGTACTCTCTCTGCTCACAGGAGGAAGGAGAGAGGCTCGTGGCCATGCTCCACTCTGCAGCCCTTCCGATACCACGGCAGCGCAGACATGGGGGAGAAGAGGTGCTCTCTGGGGGAAAAGGAAAGGTGACGGGAGGAGGACCTGGATAAAGGCTGGAGGCTAGAAGAGTCTGGCAACCGGAGGACCAGGACCTGGGGTTGGAATCTTCCTCCCAGCAGTTTGGGCAAATCTGATGTCAGAGCAGAAAACCAAAGCTCTGCGGGTGGTGGTGCCTGCCTGTCCCTCCCACCTCCGGCCTCCATTCCACCCATGCCAGGGGGCCAGGTACCTTCTGGACTGATGGGAGGAATGTTGACAGGAGAAGATGGAAACTTCCCTTGGGCCCTTTGTGTCTTGGACCCCAGAGCTTTATAGGAGGAAAACGTAAAAAGTGAAAAGGTTTTGGGGCCAGAAGTTCCATTTCTGGCCTGTAACTTGCCATCTTTACCTCTTACCGCCTTTAAACCCTACTTCACTGGATTCTTGGAAGGATTCAAGGACTGGGTTCCTGTAGAAGCACCTGCTCATAGTAGGTTAAGTGTCCCTGTTGGGCTGGTTTGTTTGCCCAAGATTGGGATGAACAGATCGCTGGGAAGAGGAAGGGTGGGCTTCTTTTCCTCAGTGCCCTCCCTCACTTTCTGGCTGGGTCCACAGCCCAGTCCCCACACACTCTGCTCATTCCTGCTCTCCTATCTCCCAGGGTCCTCCCCCAGAGCAGACCCTGAAGCACTCCCAGAGAGCCCCTTGTATCCCAGGGAACCCAGTTTGCAAACTATGCAAAACTCTCCCAGAGAAATTTATTTCAGACTTTAGTACCAGCCTTTAAAAAAGAGTTAATGTTATTAACAACAAAAACCAAAAAAAGAGTTGTGAGTACAAGAAAACCAGGAACTCTGGGGATGGGCTCAGGCACTGAGATTTTTTTCAACAGCTCCCCAGGTGACTAAACCAGGGCTGGGAAGCATGGATTAAGGAGAATAATCACAACATAGAGGTAGTGCGTCAGTGCACAAATGCATAAGATGCTTTGGAAACACAGGTGAGTTAAAAATAAATTAAGCCTGGGCAAGGGAGAGGATGTCAGGAAAAGTCACAAAGGGGAGGTGACATCTGAGCTCAACTTTAAATGAGGGAAGGTGGTCTCTAGGGCCTCCCTACTTGAGCTATGGTCTGCAGACCAGCAGCACTGATGTCTCCAGGACGCTCGTTAGAAACGCATAATCCTAGGTCCCCTCCCAAACCTACTGAATGATAATCTGCATTTTAACAAGGTCTACAGGGACTTCCCTGGTGGTCCAGGGGGTAAGATTCCGCGCTCCCAATGCAGGGGGCCCGGGTTCGATCCCTGGTTGGAGAACTAGATCCTGCATGCATGCCACAACTCAGAGTCCGCATGCCGTAACTAAAGATCCCATGGGCCACAACTGAGACCCGGCACAGCCAAAATAAATAAATTAATTTAAAAAGTTTAAAAAATAAATAAAGTTTATTAACAAGGTCTCCAGGTTCCTAATAGGCACGTTAAAGTGTGAGATGCCTTGGGCTAAATGCGCAAGGTGAAGTGCATCTGCATCATAAACCTGGCCAGTTTAGATTCATCAATGGTTTCCTACACCTGAGGTTGGTTTTTCTATGTATCTTTTAAACCCCAAATGTAATGTTCTCAAGGGTTGACCCGAATGCCATTCCATGATGACATCTGCAGGTCTGAAGGTGAGGACTGAGTGTTTTAGTCAATCTGCTAGTGGGGAATGTATTTATACTACAGGTGTGGACACTCTCCGATGGCTCTGGAGGTTGGACAGGCTGGGATGTAGGGCCCTTCTCGCACCAGATTTAGCTCTCAGTGCAGATAGACCAGTGTATTCGCCCTCAGACACATGTTGGGCACACAGCCTTCCTTGTGGGTACCATTTTAACTTGTGTCACATTTCTTAGGGATTGGTGGGGAGTTGGGGGTGGGTAGGATCCTCTGAATGGCTGCACGTCCCACAGGCCAGCTTCCAGCCTCAAGGAGCCAACCCCGTGGTCTAGTTTAATTCCAGGTTCCATCTGGGTGTAGGGATAACTCCAGGTCGACATGTTTCAGCACAACCCAGGCCAATTTGGGTTTTATTTTCAGCCCCTTCTCTGTCCATCTAAGTAAGGAAATAAATCACTTTTCCCTGAAAATACTGTGCGAAATGAATTGTTTCATGCAAAGTCCACCTACCTGATGTGTTCACACAGTTATGGAAGGCAGCACTCTTCCGTGGGTGTGTACTAGGGGAAATCCTTCCAACCTTGGCAGGATTTATGGGAGAACTGAATTAGGAACCCTACGTCCCGCTCTCACCGTGGCACCAGGCACAGAGAAGGCACTCGATATGCCATCCTTTACACAACGCAGCTGCCCACACTGTGCGGCATGCGAGATCCTAGTTCCCCAGCCACAGATCGAACCCTCGCCCCCTGCAGTAGCAGCTCAGAGCGTTAACCACTGGACCGCCAGGGAAGTCCCGGAGCAGTTGCTTTAATGTCTGTCCTCCCGCCTTCTGTGGCGGCTGAGGCAGGTGCCGCGCTCCCGCCCGGCAGCGCCCACCCCACGTGTATGGAGACAGAGGACGGCACGAGTCCTCGAGACTGCTGCTCCCCAAGCTCTGTCCACAGACCTGGTAGCTGGGTTATAGACTCTGTTCTTGGACCACGCCCCCCAGTTCCAACTGAAGAGTTTGGGGAATGCACCATTGAGACCACAACTTTCACCCGCACAAGATATGCCATAGTGTTATTTTTAAGTTCTTCAAGTAAACAAGAGTCTAAAATAGTCTTCCATGGTATTATTATTTTTTTGGCTTCTCCACGCAGCTTATGGGATCTTAGCTCCCTGACCAGGAATGGAACCCACACCCCCTGCACTGGAAGCGCGGAGTCTTAACCACCGGACCACCAGGGAAGTCCAGTTTTCCATTGTAAATAGCAGTTCTCTGAACACTTTTCCTTCTACCGACATAAACCTCTTACACTGGAGAGAACGGTCTCTCTTCTTTGCCACGGAAGGCCATCTACCTGCATGATTTATCCCACCTAGCCTCTGGACTCCATCTCACCATGTCTGTTCATAGCCCTTACCCTTCTCAAGTTTTGTGGTTATTATTTGCCCCCAGCCCTACCCTCCTCCACTTGAGAGTATGCCTTCTTCCTGCATCTGTGACACACTCTTCTGGTTCTCCTTCCATTTCTCTGATCAACCCTTCTCTTCCCACCTAAATAAATACTCCCAAGCTCTCGTTTGCAGGCCTTCTCTCTTCCGCTTCTCTCCTTAGGAGTTTTGTCCACCTTGATAGCTTCATTCATTGAGCACATCGGGGAGGGTAGTTCCAAATCTTTGCCTCCCTCCAGCCGCAGACCAGTGTTTATAACTTTTTACTTGACATCTCCACTTGCTTGCCAGACCAAACTCCTCACCTTCCACTGGAATAGCGCCTTCGCCTGGCTTCCTGGTCTCTGCCAGTGTCAGCACACAGGCAGAGGTTCTCAAACATCACTGAGCTTAACATTATTCTCATTATTTTCCTGCCTCATTGGTTCCCTGAAACTCAGCAGCTCTCCATTTTCCAAATTCATGCTCTCCCTTCTGCTGAGGTTTACAAAAAGATTGAACCAAATCAAAGTGGTTTCAAAGAGTTCTGTCTCAACTTACTCACAGCCCAGAACACTGATAATCTTTGACATACGTGGCCCAGACCAGACCCGTCCAGTTTCTTCCCCAGGTTTATTCTAAGCGGAATGAACCTGGAAGGACCCTTGACACCAGGGTCATGGAACTAGAAGGATGAGAACCCAAGACTTTTGTGCATTTGGTGGAGTGTCTGCTCGCTGTTCCCTAGACACACCCAAGCTTTCCTTCTCCATGTTAATATTCCCTCCCCAGTTGAAATTATACCTATCCATTGCTCAGAATTTACCATAAAAAACACTACTCTTCAAATGCTGTAATCTCCCCCTCCTTTGAACCATGCCCGCTGCCACTGTAAGCTTCTTAATGACTGAAAGCTGTTTCCCATGCATTTCTTTATCTGTCATTGCCCCCTCCCCTCACCCAGGCACAAGGCCTTGAAGACAAGTGCACCATACATGTTGGTTCCTTATTGTCAAAGAGGTATGTCTGATCATCAGTTTTTGTATAACACCTATTTCTTTTATTCTTACATGCACATTTTTCACAATTTACTATGGGTGGAGTCAGGCTTCATCTTATAATCATTGGCTGCAATAATTTAATTAGCAGCACTTTTTCTTTCTTGGTGGTACATAAACCATGGGTGCATCTTACACTCGACAGTGTCTTAGATTCAGTGAAATAAAGTATCATTCAAGCATCCCTGATAACAGTTATGTTTACTCTTCTATCTTCCTGTCTTTAAGGTGAATCGTTCAGTTCTCAAAATTTCCTTAGTTCCTGTTCTCTACTCCTACTGTTGTGTCCTTTTTACCTCGTTTAATTTTCTACTTTTCTCAAGTAGAGTCAGATTATCACACTGCAATAAAGCTGTGCTAAATCTGATGGTGTCATTGGTTCATGGTCCCACATGATAAAATGCTATTTACAATTCTACATGTTTGCTACAGAACGAACTCCAGTTTCACTGTGTAAGCTAGTTAAAATACATCTTTATTTTTTTTTAAGTGTAATCAGGCCACCATGTTATAGGAGCCTCAATTTATGAAGACAACGTAGTCAGCAGCAGAGCAGTATTGGAATTACATAAGACAACCAAAGCGATAGGATATATTTAACGACAATGTATCAATAATTATCATTCCTTGAGTAGCACTGTGGCCTAGGAGAGTCTCTAGAGAGTACAAGTTTCTAAACATGTCCAGGTGCCCTGTACCATCCAATTTCCTTGTTTATGTACCTTCGTTCTTCATTTGTCCCTGAAGCTGGGAGAGCCGCTGGTCTTGGGCCAGGCAACTCCACGGGGGGGAAGCTGTCCTGATGAACACTGGGAGGGACGGGGGACCTGCTGTGACCCCTAGAGTTGCAGAAAAAGCTGGTCTCTCACCTCTTCCTACAACCTAGGATCCAGCCAAAACAGATGACTTGCCCCGCAAACTATACTCTGCAATCCCAAACTTTCCTGCCTCTCTCGTGCCTTTGCTCAGGCCAATCCTTCCATCTGCAGTAGCACTGTGTAACAGGACTTTCTGTGACTGTGGAAATGTTCTCGAGATCTGCACTATTGAATACAGTAGTCACTGGCCACATGTGGCTGTTGAGTAGAGCACTTGAAATGTGGCTAGCACGACGTGGCAAGAACTGAGTTTTTAATTTTATTTAACTTTAATTAACTTAAATTTAAATAAATATATAGCCAGTGGCTACCATATCGGACCGCACATATCTAGCGTGTACTTTCTACATGTGCACCTAGCATGAACATTTCTTCTCCAAATCCCCAACCTTCAAGGAGCAGCTCAGACGCTGTTTTCTCCACGAGATCCAGTCTTCCACTGGAAATCATTCTTTCCTTCCTTAGAATTCCCATTACATGATGAACCATTTTTGCTGTGCTTAAAACTTTTTTAACTTACACGTAATCGTATACGATATCCTTGACCAGTCCTTTTTCTGAGAGCTATACAAGAATAAGATGATCTCTTACTCTTAATGTGGACCCTACTATATCTAGTGCAGGGATTTTTTAATGTTTGCTGCATGAATCTATACTAGAAGCAGAGTAATTCACATTAACAATGAGGAATTGACAATGATTGCTGTGCAGTAAAGGATGAACCTTGACAAAAGAAAGGTTTGGGTCTTGGCCTCTAGCTCCTGGGAGGTAACTTCTAAACCCCTGGACTGTCCTGCCTGATTGGAGAGTCTTTGTTCACCTGGGGGCCTACGGCCATGCCAGACGGTCTAAGCCAACAAGGTGGTTTATGATGGGGTCTCAGGCTGAGACTTACCAGCTCAGCCTCTGAAGGAACTGGAGACTAAGATCAGCCATACAGGCGGTCAGCTGTATTCAGATGGCCAGCCCCCAGTAAAAACTCTACACTTTGATGGGTTTGGGTGATGTTTCCCTGGTTGGCAATACTCAGTGCATGTCGTCACACATTGCTGAGAAAAATAAGCACTGGCACAGGGCAGGTATTCAATATTTAATGAACGGTTGAATGGATGTATGAATGAATGATGTCCCTTAATATTGCAAAATCATGCGAGTTGCCAGACTCACCCAGGTCAAATCATTTCATCTGGGATCTGAGTTTTCTTTTTCTTTCTTAGATAGGCACTTAATCCAGTGTAGGGTTTACAGATTTTTTTATTCCTATTTTGAATCTTAATTTCCTGTCTCCTATCCAGAATGCCCCTAAGCTTGCCCTTCATTTTTCCCTTCCCTTTATAACTGAATCCTAGGCTTCCTAAGGGTCTCAGAACATTCATCTTCTGGGAGGCATTTGAGTCTTTTTTTTATTGGAGGGAGGCTCTCATGAACCTGTTCACACACAAGAACAGAAGAAGACAGTCCCAAAGCGGCAAGAAGTGGGACACAACACAGCATGAATGATGAGCAAGCCCACGAGGCCTGGGGGAGGGCAGCTGGAGGGCCCCTGGGCTCCTCCGGGAGCCAGGATGCTGCTTGAGGTGGTCCAGGGGCTGCTGCTCTGTCTGTGAGGGGTCACGCTCAGCAGGTCCACGTGTGGGCGGCCGGCCAGACACCAGAGATGTCCGTGCCCTTCCCCAGGCATAGCCTCAGAGCTCCTAGGCTAACACTGACCAATAAATTAAGTTGAAAAATATGTAGGAAGCTGGGAATATCAACCGGGAGTATTTGTCGATGGCGTGGGTGTTCTGGAAGATGCGAAGACCCACCTGGCCCTTCAGAAGCCCCTTCTTCCTGGAGGAGTTGGATTCACTGCTCAGGGCTAGGTGGACCACTATTTTGTCTTGCCTTTCTTCTTCTGTCAGAATATGGCTTCTCGGGTACCCGACCAGGCTGTTGGCCTCAGACTCACTGTAGCTTCCACCCAGCATCATGGTTCTTGAGTGGAGCATTCCACACATGCATGGGAACTGTGGGCAGCAAACACAAGGGGAGATGTCAGGCATGTTTCGGCCTGTGAGAGGCCCAGAGGAGGCTGCCTGGGCCGAGAGTAAAGCCCATGGCTTCTCAGAACCACAGAAAAGGCAGAACTAGAAGCATCTCCAGAGATCACTTTGTCCAACGATTCTCTATCCTGGCTGTGTATTGGAGTCACCTTGGGAGCTCTTTAAACTGGCCATGCCCAGGCTCCACTCTAGACTAATTAATTTAAGGCTCCCAGGTGATTCTGCTATGCAGCCAGGGTCCAGAACCACTGATTTAGTCCAAATGCCCTCAATTGCAGAAGGAAAAACTAAGACCAAGAGAGGCTATACAATTCTCCTGGGATCAGACAGTTAGTGTCAGATTCAGGACTTTAAACACACATCTTCTGGTTCCAGCCGTGGACCTCCACCACTATGTGCATGAATCAGAAGATGATTAGGTAGGAGAGTGTCCTTATTCTAACGAGTTCCACTTAAGGGCAAAGGGTCATGGTACCTATCATGTATTTTTATTTTTTTATTTATATATTTTTTCTTAGATAATCCTCCAAGTTTTTTATTTAAATTGACGTATAATTGATTTACAGTGTTGCATAATTTCAGGTGTCCAACAAAGTGATTCAGATATATATATATATATATAGAGAGAGAGAGAGAGATACATACACATATATGTAAAACGTTTTTTCAGATTCTTCTCCATTATAGGTTATAACAAGATAGTTCCCTGCACTATACAATAGGACCTTGTTGTTTATCTCTTTTATATATAGTAGTGTGTATCCGTTAACCCAAACTCCTAATTTATCCCCCTCCCCACTTTCCCCTGTCATGTATTTTTTAATGGTTCAGCTGCACCAACAAAAGTATGTTTATATGAGAAAAAGCTCACACAAAAATGGCAAAATGTCAACAATGTTGGATGGAGGGGCAGGGTGTATGAATGTATATTATCCTGTTTTTTTCAACCATTTCCGTGAGTATGAAAATGTTTATAAGAAATTATAAGGTGGAGGGAAGGGAATGGTCTTGTCTAACTCCTCCCCACCGTTAGAGTCAGCAAAGTTGGCTCCGGTTAACAGCTGGTTCATGAACCCATATTTGTTGGATGAAGGCTTTGCTATGTTATTTTTTTTTTTAATTTTATTTATTTATTTATTTATTTTTGGCTGCTTTGGGTCTTCATTGCTGCGGCACGGGCTTTCTCTAGTTGTGGCGCGCGAGGGCTACTCTTCACTGCAGTGCTCGGGCTTCTCATTGCAGTGGCTTTTCTTGTTGCTGAGCACGGGCTCTAGGTGCACAGGCTTCAGTAGTTGTGGCACATGGGCTCAGTAGTTGTGGTGCATGGGCTCAGTAGTTGTGGCGCATGGGCTTAGTTGCTCCATGGCATGTGGGATCTTCCCTGACCAGGGCTCGAACCTGTGTCCCCTGCATTGGCAGGCGGATTCTTAACCACTGCGCCACCAGGGAAGCCCTGAGGCTTTGGCATGTTTTGAATGACTCTATACAGGAAAGTCCAATGCAGTATAAATCAAAAGTATTTAAATATAATCCAAAGGTATTTGATAATAATCTATGTACAGATTATTGAAAATTTAAACAAGGATTCACACACCCAAGTAAAACAGGTTTGTGTTTGGCTGTTGCTGGCCAGAGGTAGGACGCCTGCCTGATCCAGCCAACTGACCTTGGGTTTATTCTCAACCTGTTGGCTTTAATATGTTTCTAACCTGGCTCTCAGCCCCGTGGTGCCTCTGTTTTTCCATCTGGGAAAGTGAAATAATGGCATTTCACACATTTCCTCCTATTGTCATGGATCCTGAAATACGCACGCAGATGGATACCAGGAAGTTTTAGAATGCAAAAATAGATGAATGATTTTATGTCAAATCAGAATTACTTGAAGTACTTTTACACTTGAAGAAATCTGTGGTTTGGAGAGCTATTTTTTTAATCAGGCATGATTGTTTCATTACTATTTCTATGTCTTGTCCCATCAGCAACAATAATTAAGTAGCACATTAATACATTCCTAGAATAATTAACTCATAGATTTTAAGGACAGAAGGTCAGTGAGAGGTCATCTATTCAATTCTTTGCATTTAGATAAAATCACACCCAAACTTTGGTAAAATTGTGAGGTATTGTTATATCACTGGGGACTTCTTTTTTTGTAAGACATGGGTCTTCTTTTTCCTTGCTCTAAACTGAAATTCTTTCTGCTAAAATAAAAAGAGACATTTAAGGTTTTGAGTTAAAATCAGGAAATGCCCCAAATTATGGAAAATCTCTATTTCCCACATCAGCTCATTTCTAAGAAAAATTAAGCGGCATCTGGCGCATTGGACAGGTCTGGATGACCAGCCAAAGAATTGAAGCACATATAGGGAAGCAGAACTATACTCTGCCTGCCGGCTTCAACCCAAAGCAGCGTGGGTCCCCTTTTGAACCATGGTGAACCTAGCAGGCTCCAGTCAACTTTGCCCTCTGCAGAGCAGAAGTCAAACCTCAGTGAGCATCAGAACGGCCTGGGAGCTTGTCAGCAAGGCCAATTCCAGGGTGCCATCTCTGGAGATTCTGAGCCCGTAGGTCTGGGGTACAGCCCTTAATCTTCATCTTTAATAGGCTGAGAAGGTGAATCCAGGCCAGGTGCTCCTGGGCTCCCACTTCGGGAACCTCAGCTCCACTGGGGGCCATGTTAACGTTGTGAACAGTGGCTTCTCTGTGGGGCAGCGGGAGAGAGATTTCGTGTCCTCCCACCGGTCCGCCTCCCCAGCAACCACAGCTTCTCAGCCTTTCAACCGCATGCTTGACAACAATGGAGAACAAGCCCTCGCTTCCCGGCTGTCTGTTCCCATAGACATGGAGCTAGACTCGGAGCCCAAACGGCTGTCCACGTATGATTTCCTCATTGCTCTTTAGCCAGCATCATATCATCACTGGCAAACACTGGGCCCATCACATGGTAACAGGTTAATAATGATCTGCCTGAGTATAAGTTATGCGCTGTTAATGGTTCATGGGCACATATCTGTCGGATGAAGGCTTTGCTATTTTTTGAACAGCTCTACACAAGGAAAGCCTAACAGATTACAAATCAAAAGTGTTTAAGTATATTCCAAAGGCATCTGATAATGATCAATGCACAGATTATCAAAATTTGAGGGAATTCCCTGGTGGTCCAGGGGTTAGGACTCATTGCCAAGGGCCTGGGTTCGATCCCTGGTTGGGGAACTAAGATCCCACCAGCTGGGAAAAAAATTGAACAAATCCTCAAATGCTGAAGCAAAAGTATTTTGAAGACAACTTAAAATATAAACTCTTAAACAATCTAGCATATTTGAAGACAACTGGAAATATTTAACAGGTATAATGTGGGCATTAAAAGACTATTTTTAAAAAGGCAACAGGTCCTCTTTCCTAAAACTTAAAGCTCCCTTTGCTAAGGAGCTCTCAGCCAGCTAGACACACATAAATGTGGAATTTTCACGTCCCCTGATCTCTACAACTTTTAGGTAAACACCCATTTTGATCAGTACAATGACTAGCAAGGATTTGGTAACAAGTTGGCATTTTATTTCTTAATGTGATTAATAAGAGTCTGCATATGAATAGGATAGATTTTCCCTCTCTGCCCAGGTGCACTGCCCTGAATTCCCCCTTTGCATTCCATCCCATAGTAGACTTTACTATAGTGCAGTATCGTATAGATAGCATAGTATTTCCAATGAGTCTAAAGGCTAAGGTTGTGTGTGGCTGAATTTTCACTGGGCCAGAGCACTGATAAATACACGAGTTTTTTATTCTAGAACTTTCCTCCTGTCTGTTCACAGGACGTAGAGACATTCTCCCTAGACAGGTTCAGTAATGATAGTGATAATTTATGTGCATCTAGAACCACACAGTTTCAAAACAACTCTCATATACATTTTTGTAAGGGTCTTGTGACCCTTACAATAACCCTGGGAGGAAGGTGGGGTGAGGGTTCTGTTATACTTTTTTTTAACAGATGAGGAAACTGAGGCCCAACATAAATGGCAGAGTTGGGCCCAAGAACCCAAGTCTTCCTAGTCTTTGTCCAAAGGCTTTCTACCTTCTGAGATCTTTTGTGATGGAAGCTAGAATATTCTAAAACGGATCCTCCTCCTTTTGCACAAACATCTCCCTTTTCTCCATGAAAGCTCCCTCCGCTATTCTCATCCAACCAGCAGCATGGGCTCCAACAAGGAAATGAATGAAACTTCTCTCACCTTCTCCTGCAGCTTCCGCTGTTTCCTCTCCTGCACGGTGGTCAGGTAGTTGACGGCCGCGTACTCCAGCACCGAGAGGAACACGAACACGAAGCTGACCCAGAGGTAGATGTCCACGGCCTTGATGTAGGACACGCGGGGCATGGAGGCGTTCACACCCGTGATGATGGTGGACATGGTCAGCACCGTGGTGATCCCTGCAGCATCCAGCTTTAGTTCAGCCACTGACAAGGGTACACAGCTGCCCTCACATTTCACTAAGTCCCTTTTTTTTTCAACTATTAACCATTTTATATTGATTTTTGTAGTATGTTTCTTCCAAGGTCTTATGATGCTTAAAGAGAGTTTATGTATAGTAGTGTGTATATGTCCATCCCAATCTCCCAATTTATCCCTCCCCCTCTGGTAACCATAAGGTTGTTTTCTACATCTGTAACTCTATTTCTGTTTTGTAAATAAGTTCACTAAGTCCCATTTTACATTTGCTCTCTCTTTTTATTTTTTATTTTTTTTTTGCGGTACACGGGCCTCTCACCGTTGTGGCCTCTCCCGCTGCAGAGCATAGGCTCCGGACGCGCAGGCCCAGCGGCCATGGCTCACGGGCCCAGCCGCTCCGCGGCGTGTGGGATCTTCCCGGACCGGGGCACGAACCTGTGTCCCCTGCTTCGGCAGGCGGACTCTCAACCACTGCACCACCAGGGAAGCCCCATTTGCTCTCTCTTACATCTAATAGGAAGTGGCCAGGGCACGTTTCCACCTCATAGAGGTGTGAGGATCTGCAAGGATCTGTTCCCAAGCAGCCAACCCATTCTCCTCCCAGCCAACCGCCTGTCCCCTTTCACTCTGAGCCACTTGGGAGCCTGGGTTTCTGTGATGTGGTTGCTAAGATCAGCAGAGCTTCCCAAAGGATCTGCTCAGATGTGGACTTTAAAACAGTGGCTATGAAAATCAACTCTACTTCAATAAAAAATAAAAATTAAAAAGCAGGGGCTACAGGACCCCTCTCAAGGAACCTTCCCAAACTTCAGGGAAAGAACACATCCTCCCTCACCTGAGTCCAGGAAGACTGTGGAAATTCCTCGAAGCCTGTCATACAGGTTTCTTCTTCACTGTGCCTTGCATGTCTCACATGTCTCAGTGCTCAACCTGATTTTGTCCAAATCTCTGATGAGTTGCAAATGTTTACTCTGGCATTTAGGGTCTGTGAAGGACTAAACCACAGCTCCAGGGAGTACAGCCCTCTCCTTCCCAGAAATCATGAAATATGGGCCCTGCTCCCAAACTCTCAGTCTATCTAAATAAGGCCAACGAAGTTTTTGTATTTGCACAGTAAGTTTGGGCATTTGTCGAATTGTCTTATTTATCAAAGTACTGAGCTCTGATACTGCCAGTGGTGGAAGTCTGCACCCCAGGTAGGTGCTATCTTTCTGAAACGATTCGAGCAGAGCTGATGCGGTTTGAGCGCCCTGTGGTTTTCACAGTGTAGTCTGGGAAACTGAGGGCAGTATGTGAATGGAAAGCAAGAAGCAGGAGGAAAGTCCGCTCCTTCTGACTCTGACAGCCCATCGGTTAAGGACCCTGAATGATGATTTTACTTCTTCTTTACATAGTGATTGATTGAAAAAAAGTAACCACCCTATCACACCTTATCAAATGCTTTTACCCAGTGAAACTCTGGCGGGCACAGCTCTGCGGTCGATCCAGAAGGACACCCAGGACAGCATGACCATCAGGGTGGCGGGAAAGTAGGTTTGCAGCAAGAAGAAGAAGATGTGGCGACGCAACGTGAAGTTAATGTAGAGACGGTTGTACCAGCCTGGGGGACACAGGAAGAAGCCAGTGAGGTTCCATCGCAGAGGCAAAAACAAACTCCTTCCCTGGGGGCCCTTCCTCCCCTGTCACCACACTCATCTTCAGCAGAAAGTTAAAAGTGAATGACCCAAGGGACTTCCCTGGCAGTCCAGTGGTTAAGAATCTGCCTTCCAATGCAGGGGACGTGGGTATGATCCCTGGTCAGGGAACTAAGATCCCACATGCTGCGGGGCAACTAAGCCTGCATGCTGCAACTACTGAGCTCATACACCACAACTAGAAAGCCCATGCACCACAACTACTGAACTGCATGCTCTGGAGCCCCGGCACCACAACCAGAGAGAAGCCTGCATACCACAACGAAGAGCCCTCACACTGCAGCAAAGATCCCGTGTGCCACAACTAAGATCTGCACAGCCAAAAATAAATTTAAAAAGAGTTAATGATCAAAAAAAAAACCAGGGAATTCCCTGCGGTCCCGTGGTTAGGACCCCTTGCTCTCACTGCTGGGGCCTGGGGTCAAACCCTGATCGGGGAACTAAGATCCTACAAGCCTCACAGTGCGACCAAAAAAAAAGTTAATGATTGGTTGGCTTCGTATAATACATTTCCTTTCTAAAATCTAATTTCTCTGAGTCTCAGTTTTCTCATCTGTAAACTGGGGATACTACGATCTACACCATAGATTTGTTGGGTAGAAATTAGTTAATTCATACAAAGCACTCAAAACAGTGACACATAGTAAAAGTTATACCGGGAACTCTTAAAAATGGTTTTAGAAAGAGAGTTGATTTGGACTTGCCAAGAACAGATGAGAAAAGAAAACTGTGTGGCAATGCACATCAGAGCAAAGGAGAAGAAAGGGATGGGGTGAGCAGTATGGGCATAAAGGGAAAGCAGGTGTGGGCTGTCCTGACACCAAGGCAACCTTGGCTGGGGCCCGCTCTTCTCCAGTGTTTGATGTTGCAAACAGAAGGGTGGGGCTGGGGGCAGGCAAACGGGGGGGCGGGGGGGATGGTGGCCATGCAGGGGCAGACGGTAGCCCAAAAGCTTCTCACAGCCAGGCCTAGGCTTCTCAGCACTGGGACAAAGGGTAAGGAAGTGAGAAGTCCTCCAGGGTCCCGTGGCTGCTGCAGAGCTGTGTATTGCAGCTCTATATTGCAGAGCTGTGTAGCATATAAGGGTATGTTGAAGTCCTAAATCCCACCACCTGCGAATGTGACTTTATTGAGAAATCAGGTCTCTGTACATGTAATCAAAGTAAGACGAGGTCATATTGAGTTAGGGTGGCCCATAATCCAGTGACCAGTGTCCTTAAAGAAGAGGGATGTTTGCACATAGATGCACAGAGACACACCATGGGAATACCAGAGTCACAGGGAGAATGCCACGTGACAACAGAGGCAGAGGTTGGAGTGATGCCACCAGGACCAGTAAGAGGCAAGGAAGGAGTCCTCCCCAGAGCCTTCAGAAGGAGCATGGCGCTCAGGCTTCTGGCCTCCAGCACTGTGAGTGAACACATTTCTATCGTTTCAAGCACCCAGTTTGTGGTACTCTGTTAGGACGGCTCTAGGAAACTAACACAAGGGCTGACGGTGAGATTCAAGAAGAGCGGACAAATGGATCCTCTCAAAACTTCAACCATGGCCCCAAGGTCCAAGAAGGGGTCACACTGCGCATACGAAATGAATCTATAGCTCTGAATATAGGTAATAAATACACAGGTAAATACAGTAATAAATACATAAATAAATAGGTAATAAATACATTTCCCCACATCGTTAAGTCAAACGAATCAGGTTGCAGAATAGCGTGTACACTCTGACCCTACTTTTGTAAAATTACATAATTAAAGCAGGATGTCTGCAAGGGTGTTTTCTGAATTGTTCAGAATGACTACCTCTGACCATGGAGTTTCAGAGGGCAGCAACTTTTAAAGCCTCTGCTTTTAAGTGTTGTTTATGTCTTGTTGGACTGGGCATTATTAGAATAATGAAAAGTTATTTTCATTGGAAGTGGAAAAAGTTAACACTGAAAAAGAATTCTAATGTGTTTTCTTCCACATTTGAATCCGCCCATGGCAGAAGTTAGCTACCAGTGCTGCTATAGAAGGCCAGTCTGGAAGTGGTGTGGAATTGCTGAATCAGAAACTGAGACAGGGAGATCTTCTCATCTGTTTTCAGGGATTCGTCCCCATTCTTCCAGTACAGCATCAGATCTTCATCTGTATACGCATCTTTGGGAAGAGGAAAATAAGTTAATTTCACTCCTTTTCTTCGGAGGCAGGAGCAACAGGGCCATCCTACCTCAGCCAGGGATTAAATAGGTCTTATCCCTGGCAGGCAGTACTCAGTCTCATAGTTACTAAAATGGCACAGAGAGGGAATAAGGCGAAGATTTGTCATTACGAATACAGACACTTACAGCTTTCCAGCTCCAAAGAACAGGTCTGGGAGTCCAGGGGAAAGTGGCCGAAATCCATGTTGCACATGGCGGTGACTGTAATCCTGGAACCCAAACAAACATGTTGGCTCATGCAGTGAGTTACTGGCTCATATACCTGCCCAGAGTAAGGAGGACAAAGACACGACCAAGGGCAGCTGCCTCTTCACGTCTACGTCAGAAGCTCGGAAACCCAGGACTCTCACTTTTTTTTTTTTTTTTTGCCGCACGGTGCAGCATGCGGGATCTTAGCGCCCTGACCAGGGATCGAACCCGTGCCGCCAGCATTGGGAGCACTGAGTCTTAACCACTGGACTGCCAGGGAAGTCCCTCTAAGTTAACTTTTAGAGTTTTGTCTTCTGTAGATGATGGTATTTGCTCTGCCCGGATCCCAGCTCCTGAGGCTGCTGGCTGTGCATGGCCCACACCTGGACCCTTCTCTGGGCATTGCCCGCATCCAGAGACTCATCTTCCCCAGAGATGCCCGGAGGTTATGCCCTGCCTCCCTAGCCCCGACTCAAGGCTATTAGCACTGAATTCTGGCGAACTGTACAAGGTGTGGGATGAAACTGTGTAATCACTCAAGTCAGCCCAGAAGCCAATCTGCAGTAGCACCTAATAAAGAGTAGCTATGGTTATTTCCCTAATTTTTGTTTATTACCAATAATTACCTATTTTTGTTTATTACCAATAAACTAGAATCATAGGCTCTCAGGGGTGGAGGGTACATAGAAGGTCACCGTCTCCCTCAGATCATTCAGGTTCAATTAGTCTCCTAACCTAACCTTAACACCCCCGATGACAGGGAAGTCAGCACCTACTACGGTGCTCATTTCGTCTTTAGAGAGTTCTAACTATCATCAGAAGGTTCAGACCCTCCCATGTAACCCGCAGACCCAAACACAGTGACAAACTCTTCGGGGCCAAAGGGACAGACCACACATATACATTTTTTTTTTAATAGAGGGGTTTTTTTGTGGTGGTTTTTAAACCAAGAGTTGACTAGCTAATTCATTCCACAAATACTGTTTTCTCACCTACTGTGAAAAGCACAGTTTAGCTCTGACGATACAGTGGTAAATCAGTCAAACGATCCCTGGCATTGTCCACACATATTAGGATGCCACGACCCCGTGGACAGTTACCTCAGGCTGTACAGCACCTGCCCATCTGGGAACACCCTCAGCATGATGTTGTCCGTGGTGGTGTCGTGGATGAATGACCTTTTGGAGTGAACAAAGAAGACGTCGGGGACCCAGATCTTCTTCACCAGCCGGCCGTCGAAGGTCATGCTCTTGTTGCTGGTGCTGGGGAAGACCAGCCGCTCATCCTTCCAGTAATGCCGCAGGTAGAGGGTCATGGTGAAGTCCTGTGGGAGTGGGGGGGAGACCAGACAGAGATGGCTTACAAAGCTCTCTTCCTGACAGCCGACCCTCCGTCCACCGCTGTGACGGACACCTCAGGCTCAGCCTCCCGAGTTGAAGGAAACAGTTCTGCAGCCCCGCGGGACGATGGCCAAGGCAGTGGCGCTGCTGCCACAGGAAAGAGAACGGCTCATGTTTGTGCCTCATGAGGCTGGAGCCCAAGAGACAACACAGCCCCTCCTTCAGGCTTTGCAAAGGAAAATGGCAGCTGTGATGCCCACCGCCTGCCCTGGGGCCAGCAGGGCTGGATTCCCACAAAGCCCTGCACTCTCACCTAGACCTTTGCACACATGGCTCCTTACCTATTGGCTAACCATTCAATTCAACTTAGCAAACACTTCTAGAAACCTGAACAGTCAAGTGTCCCATTTTGCCTTTTGGTGTGTGTGTGGCCACACTGTGTGGCATGCGGGATCTTAGTTCCCTGACCAGGGCTCAAACCTGTGCCCCCCTGCAGCGGAAGCATGGAGTCTTAACCACTGGACCGCCAGGGAAGTCCTAAGTGTCCAATTATGGAGGGTTTCTACCATTAGGCTTGTAGTATCTTTAAAGGCAGAATTGTTTCCTGCCCACCCCTGAATATCCAGACCCTAGTTTAGTGCCTGGCAAGGCACAATAGTGGATGCTCAATAAATATCTGCAGAATGGAAAAACGGGGGGAAATGAATGAATGAGGAGATGGGCAGCTGCATGTCTAGTATAATTTCAGCCTCAAGGCTTATCCTGTTAAAAAGTGTCTCCTCGTCTGCATACCCGATGCCTGAAACCAAGAGTGTAGCCCTTACACCGTAGCCAGAGCTAATACATGAACGCCAATGAATAAATAACTACCCAAAAGAGCCTGTTCCAGGAGCAGGTGAAGGAAGGCTGGAAGGACGCATGCGGTGGCCCACGTCTGCTCTGCCAACCACACCCAGGCTCCTCCTGCCTGTCCCGGAGGCCCGTCCGTGGAGGGGGGCACCGCCCCACTGGCCCACCTCTGCAGCCCCTCTCTTCCCCGTTTTGTCCGCCACTCTTTCAGTTTGCAAACTCCCTGTTCTACAAAGTTATTTTTACCCACGAAGCTGCAGAAGCCAGCCTCTGGATTTTACCAAACCTAGGCCAACCTCCAAATCCCGGCTTTATCCCCTCCAGCTCTGGCCCCGCCCCCAGACGCAGCCTTCCCCAGCGTGGCCCCACCCACCGCAGGCCCCCAAGGGACCTCGGCCACAGCAGCCCGCCCCGGCGCTGCCCGCCTTGCGCGCCTCGTACCATGTCCACCTCCGAGATGCTGTCCAGGCTCTCCACCTGCACGTCCACGCCCACCGGGATGGCAGGGCCTGCAGAGGGGCAAAGACGGCTGGTTAAGGCGCCTTCCTCTCTAGCACTGGGCAAGCAGACAGCCCCTACCCCCTTCCCAGGGGAGCCTGAGCGGAGCAGGGGTGAGGCAGTGGTTCAGGTTCCATGAGGGTTTTCTTGCTACTTCCTGGCAGGTTGGGTGCCTGAGCTTTCTCCATGAGGGCGGGGGCTGTGTCTACCTTAAGTGCCTTTCCTGGGCCAACAGGGGCGTTTAACCCATGCTTGTTGCATGAGTGGATGAGTGGATTATGTATGTTTATGCTTCCACAAAATGTGTTTTTAGATTTTAATATTTAAAAAAAAGCCTTAAATGGGGAAAACGAAAAAACCTGTGTCTGTCAAGCATATTAATGAATGCTATTCCATTCCCAGGCAAAAAAATGTCTCTGAGAGCGTCAGGCGGCATCTGGGCGGGGCCTCCTGAGAGGCCAGCCCCCTGCGCCTGGGTCCTCGGGGCCCTGGCCAGGGAGTGCAGGACCAGGGCGTGCCGACCCACCGTGGTCTGAGCTGGGAGAAGCTTAGGGTGGCAGGGGGAGTCTGGGTCTTAGGGAATGACGACTGGAAGGGCCGGGGACTTTGGCTGAAGGCAGGGGAGGAGGATCAGAGATCCCGACAGGATCTGGTGGGCCAGGGCATCGAATGGACTCGCCGACTCTCCCCAACCCTCCCCCCTGGTAGGTTTGCTAAGACTTGCAATCCCACCATGAAAGATTTGAGGCTTGTGGCTGAGCCCGATAGAATGGGAGCATTTTATTTATCACTGGTGGGATTTAGTGGCTATTTTCTGTGTTCTTAAACGTGAAAGCAAATGAGCACAACCTTTTTTTTTTTTTTTTTTTTTTAAACCAGGGATCGAACCTGGGCCCACAGCAGTGAAAGCACCGAGTCCTAACCACTGGACCGCCAGGGAATTCCCACAACATTTTATTTTTTATTTTTACTTTTCCCCTCCCAGATAAATTGGGTCATAAGCTGATCTTTTTATTTTCCTGTGCTCTCAACCGAGGGCTCAGGTCAGGCCCCATGAGAGATGACTGCTCTAACAGCCGGAGCCTTCTCTCACTCCAGGCTCCAGGAGGGCACTGAAGGGGCAGAGTGGAATGGCCAGTGTGAGGCTGAACCCCCCTCCTCAGGGCTGACTGGCCTGCCTTCCTCCCCCGAGGGGCCTGCAACACGAGGGAGGGTCTTCCAGCAGCCTGGCTGGGGCCCCTTCCCAGGACCCAGACCCCTGAGCCCCTGTGCGGGACCGTGTGTTCCCAACATCACCATGGGAAGCAGGGCTGGTTAATTCCCCGTCCCCTGGACGGACCTTCCTTCACTTGAGACATTAAAACAGCCCAGGGCTGGAGCTCTTAACCCTCATCACCTTTCCCCCTTGTTCCCTTTCTCTAAACTGCCACATCCAGTCGTCCCAAGAGCCAAAGGGCAGAAACAGTATAGCCATCACCCTCTTTGGACCCACTTCCCTGTGGCCTGGTTTTCAGATAATGGGCACAGTGTTTGACCAGCAGCTGGTTTTGGCAACGGACATTTTCCAGATAAAGTACAACAGCTTGCTTGGTGCCTGTCACTGTGTCTCTCTGTCCCCCGGGGCCTGCCTTGCTCTCCGCAGTTCCAGCCGTCCTTTGGAGAGAAATTTGATAACGGCTGTGAGGGTGGCGTTCAGCCTCTGGAGGTACTGCCCACATGGGACTGCAGGTCAGGCTCCAAGGATCCTGGGTTGTTGGAAAACATCTGTGTGCTCAGGAGGCTCCAGAGCTGCGCTCGGGGACTCGCACCCCAAGCTTGAACGGGACCAACAGCTCTGCCCTCCTTGGTCCAAGTGCAATGGAGGTGACCTTTGCCTCTGACTTGCCCCACAGCCCAAGACTAACGCTCCACCCCCAGGATCTCCCGAGCTCTTCATTTTGTGGCCCTTCCCCACCTGATTTTCGAGAAATTCTTCCAAATGACTGGTCTTTCTCCTTTTTCTGTGAGCAGTTTTATGTTTAGAGTATGATTGAGTCCTATAAGGTGTTAGAAAGAAAATAAGCTAACTAGGCATTTGTGCATTGGCCCCTGAACACTGACGTGGGTTTTTCTACTTTCAGAGAGGGATCTGGTGAGCCAAATGGAAGTCACTGGTGGAATTTCAGGCAGTAGAGCCAGTGAGGCAACAAATTCAGAAGGGAAATACGTGTTTAGCCAAGAGCTATTCTTGGTTCCTAGCCTTTCTGCAATTATTTCTCCTCACATGGTCCTGGAAAGCACACGTTAGGGATTTATCCATTTTTGAAATAAAGCTATATGTCATTTCTTCTCCACTGCCTCTACAAGAATAAATGTGAGGTAGAATTTTAAGACAAATTAAAACAGAATTTGCCAACAGGCATCCTGCCCTAAATGAAGGTGTTTTTCAAGCAGAAGGAGCATGATCCAGAAAGAAAGCTGGAGATGCAAGAATGAAAGACCAACAAAAATAGTAAATATATGTATGATTCTAAGGGAACACTGACTATATAAAACAATATTAACCATGTGTTGTAGGATTGAAAAAACTAAATAAAAATATACAACATTTAAGAAGGGAGAGGTATAAATGGAGTGAAAGTGTTCTGAGGTCTTTGCATTGTCTGGAGGACAGTAAAAATAGTTACTTAACATACTAGTACTATAAGCCAAAGATTCATGTTGTTTTCTAGGGAACCACAAAAAAAAGTAGTAAGGGTATATATTTCCAAAACTAAAATAGAAAAGCCAAAATAGGTATAACCAAAAATAATCAGTCTAAACAAAAGCAAGAAAGGAAGGAGAAAAAAAAGAGAGAACATAAAGAATAGGTTGGACAATAAAAAGGATATGATAGGGGGCTTCCCTGGTGGCGCAGTGGTTGAGAGTCCGCCTGCCGATGCAGGGGACGCGGGTTCATGCCCTGGTCCGGGAAGATCCCACATGCCGTGGAGCAGTTGGACCCGCGAGCCATGGCCACTGAGCCTGCGCGTCCGGAGCCTGTGCTCCACAACGGGAGAGGCCGCAGCAGTGAGAGGCCCGCGTACCGCAAAAAAATAAAATAAATAAAATAAAAAACTCCTAAGAGTTCCATTAAGAAAAAATCAGACAATCCAATACAAAAAGGGGCAAGAGATTTGAATAGGCATTTTGCAAAAGAAGAAATAAACAATAGACAAATGAGAAAGTACTCAACTGCATTAACAGCTCCCTTAGAACCACAGTGAGATATTACTACTATATACTAACAAACTTGGCTCATATGAGAGTAGCTACACCAAGTGTTGATAAGGATATGGAGCAACAGGAACGCTCATACTCTGCCAGTGGTGGGTGTAAATTGGTACAACTACCTTAGAAGGCATTATCCAGCAAAATGGAAGATATATAAACCTCATGACGCAGTCTATCTACAGAATAGGTTAAATACATTGTGGTATATTCATACAATGGAATGTATAGTTACACGCAACAACACTATAAGATGTTCATCACTGCAGCTTGCATGGCTTGACTTTCCTCCATGGCCCTTCCCTTTCCTTGAGGACTTCTTGCGAAGTCTGAGTTAATTTGAAATATTGGTTGAGACACTTTCCCTTATTGTTGGGTGTAATCAAACATTTCAGTTTTAAAAGAGGCCTGACTTTTCTCATGGTGAGCACTGCTTCCCGAGCAGGCAGCGAGTGCCATGTGGCAGGCATTTAACCATCCACCTGGGGTGGGGTGGGCGAGGCTGGACTCAGGGGCTCTCCCTTCCACAAGCAGCATCAGCATCAGCAGGCATTTGTTAGAGATGCAATTCTTGGACCCCACCCTGAGCCTCCTGCACCGGAGACATCACAAGTCCTGCTGATCTACAGTCAAGTCTGAGGGCACTGGACAACTGATCTTTTTTTTTTTTTTTTTTTGCGGTACGCGGGCCTCTCACTGTTGCAGCCTCTCCCGTTGCGGAGCACAGGCTCCGGACGCGCAGGCTCAGCGGCCATGGCTCACGCGCTCAGCCACTCCGCGGCACGTGGAATCTTCCCAGACCGGGGCACGAACCCGTGTCCCCTGCATCGGCAGGCGGACTCTCCACCACTGCGCCACCAGGGAAGCCCTGGACAACTGATCTTTAAGGAACCCCCAGGAGTGAGATTTTACAACGTCGCATGTCCTGGTTACCATTTTTCTCTTTGTTTTCAAACTTTTTCACGATCCCATCTCCACCAGCTGACTCTACTTCCTACCTATCCATGCCTTCCTTCCCCCATAATACTTGCTGAGTCGAGCAGTCTTTACCCAAGCCTGACCTCCCTCCCGTGACCAACCTCCTTAGCTGAAACCCCGTCCCTCTTCCATCTCTGTGACACAGCTGTTCCCTGGCTCCTTCTCTGAGGTCCTTGGGCCCCTCCTGGGCTCGATCTCTGACCCGGACTCTGACCCTGTTGTTGTTGAAGTCTAACAGAGGTCCCCCCTGGATATCTAACCAAGTTCTTAAATTTAACATCCCAAACAGACTTGTCTATTCGGGGCCCAGCCCTGCCCCACTGCCCAGCACCCCGTCCTTCAGGCACATGGTGACCTGCTTGGTCACCGGGGTTAAATGGGGTCAGGGAGGGAAGGAGTGAGATTGCCTGGAGGGGATGGCAGAGGAGGAAGAGGCCAGGAAGAGGAGTTTAATTTTAGGGGAAGGAGCCAGTAGTTGTGAAACTGAGTCCCACTGAAACTGAGCTCCTCTGCCGAGTTTATCATTAACCCCTCTATCCAAAACTTTGTTCCCCTTCTTGTCCTGCCCTTGTTCCCCTGATGATTGAGGAGTATCAAAGAAATGTGGCGGTTGAAACTGAACAGGACCCTGTGAGGCCCTCTTGGGTACAATACCCCCTACCACGTGCCCCATTTCTTTTTTGTAGAAAAAGGCTTTATTCTCCTAGGCCTTCCCTGAGTGCCAGTCTCAAGCAGTTACTAATCAGGGAAGTGAGGGAATGCAGAAACAAAGGAAGAGCAGTCAAACAAGAAAAGTAATGATAGCTTAAACAATAGTTCAGCGATAAAACAGAGTCCTAGTTCCTCTTCAACGGGTATATATAATGATCTGACCCATATCTCTGAGCTGTTCTGCAGAAACTAAGAGCCCCCCACCCAAGTAGAGGATGGTGATTACATGCAGACTGGTTGGAACCAAAAGACTGATGATTAAGATTCCCCAAGCCTCTCCCTGTTACCCCACCACCAACCAAACAGAAGGAAGTCCACAAGTTGCAACACTTACTCCAAATGTTGCCTTTAGAAACCCTTCCCTGAAAGGAATCAGGGTGGTCAGGTCTTTGGAGCACAGGCTGCCCTTCACCACAACCCAGGGACAGTAGATTGACTTTGCTATGAGGTGGCCAAGTGGACCCAAGTTCAATTTGGTAACGGGAACAGGGTGTGAGTGTGAGTGAGAGTTTGTGCTCCAGAAGGGAAGGGCCAAAGGCACTGAGGAGGAATCAGAGGGGTCTCCTCTGAGGGCAGGAGATCCTGGGAAGAAGGCTGCCAGAGACCCAGAAGGCTGGCTTTCTCCCTAGCTTTGGCGCTCTAGCCCGTTCACTGTAACAATGGAGCACTAGACCTTACCCAGCATGAGGAACAGGGGAGGCAGAGCCAGGGAGGCCTGAGAAGCATTCAGGGAGGAGACCCCAGCTCCAAAATGAGGCATGACCCTGCCTTGAACTGGCTCCATGGGCCTCAGCTGGGCCAGCTGAGTGGCATTTGGGGCCTTGGTGGCCAGACTCCAGTGGCTTGGAAGTTCAGGGGCTGAAGGCTACGGAGTAAAGCATGGGAGCATTCGGGAGGGTCTCCCCTCACAGTCTGGGTGCCCTAAACACAGAGGGCACCTTAAATGGGGGTGGAGCTAAAGTATACAGGGTGAAACACATGTGTTCCTAGAAAATTCCCTAGGAAGGCATCACATTGGAGACAGTCCAGCTGGAGACGTAACTAGGCATTAACCTTGCAAAGTGACACAGCAGTTGTAATATCGTGATGTGATACTGTGATATAATGAGAAATATGTATTTGGTCCTCAGCCCCAGTTCCTGGCACAGAGCTCCTAAAACCCTTGTAACTTCCTGAGTGAGAGGGGTGAGAGGAGTGTATTTTGTTATTTATGACAACCCCTTACTAACCACACCTGAGTTTATGCTAGTGTGGTGGCTCTCCTGGGCTCCTGGATAGTTTCAAGATGGGGCTGGTTGCCAAGGAACAGCCATGTGATTAGAGGGTTGGAGCTTTCAGCCCCACCTCCCAACTCCCAAGGAGGGGGAGGGGGGAGGGGCTGGAGGTTGAATTAATCACCAGTGGCCAATGATTTCATCAATCGTGTCTACACAGTGGAACATCCATAAAACCCCTGAACAACAGGGTTCAGTGAGCTTCCTGGTTGGTGAACACATCCACATGCCAGGAAGGTAGTGCCCCCAGCTCCGCGGGACAGAAACCCCTGAGCTCAGCACCCTTCCGGTCCTCACCCTATGCCCCTCTTCATCCGCTATCCATCTGTGTCTTATATAATGTTCTTTATAATAAGCTGGGAACCATAAGTAAAGTGTTTCCCTGATTCTATGAGCCATTATAGCAAATTATCACACCTGAGAAGGGGGTTGTGGGAACCCTCAATTTTGCAGCCAAGTCGGAGAGAAGTGCAGGTAACTCGGGGACCTACTACTTGTGATTGGTATCTGAACTGAGGGGCAGTCTTCTGGGCCTGAGCCCTTAACCTGTGGTGTCTGCACTAACCCCAGGTAGTGTTAGAACTGAATTAAATTGTAGGACACCCAGCTGGTGTCCACAGACAACAGGGGAATTGCTTGGTGCGGAAAACCCACACATTTGAGTCAGAAGCGTTGTGAGCAGAACAGATCATAGTAATAGTAACAGTACAAGCCTTTATCCCAGGAGAGGCCCTAAGGGAGCGTATGCTGTGAGTCTAGGAGGCCATGAGCTCCCTGGGGCCGTAGCCATGTCTTTATCACGTCAGCAACCAGTGCTTTGATGCACTGCTTCCACCATCCCCTTCCCCCCAACACACACACACACGCGCGCACACACACACACACACACACACACACGGTCTCTGCTGTGTTCAGTGCTTCCTGTAGGACACTTGAGTCCATCTTCATGACAATCTGGTGAGGAAGGTACTGATATTACCTCCATTCTACAGGTGAGAATCTGAGGACTAGAGAAGCGACGGAGGTCCCCATCAGAGAGAGGCACACCACAAGCTGATCCCAGGGGTCCACCTCCAGAGCCCCTGCTCTAACGAATGCATTATGCTGACCAGAGCATTCCTTTTTTTTTTAATTTATTAAAAAAAATTTTTTTATACAGCAGGTTCTTATTATTTACCTATTTTATACATATTAGTGTATACATGTCAATCCCAATCTCCCAGTTCATCCCACCCCCTCCCACCCTCCCACCCCCTCACCCCCACTCCCCGCTTTCCCCCCTTGGTGTCCATACGTTTGTCCTCTACATCTGTGTCTCTATTTCTGCCTTGCAAACCGGTTCATCGGTCCCATTTTTCTAGATTCCACATATATGCGTTAATATACAATATTTGTTTTTCTCTTTCTGACTTACTCTACTCTGTATGACAGTCTCTAGGTCCATCCACGTCTCTACACATGACCCAATTTCATTCCTTTTTATGGCTGAGTAATATATGTACTACATCTTCTTTATCCATTCATCTGTCGATGGGCATTTAGGTTGATTCCATGACCTGGCTATTGTAAATAGTGCTGCAATGAACACTGGGGTGCATGTGTCTTTTTGAATTATGGTTTTCTCAGGGTATATGCCCAGTAGTGGGATTGCTGGGTCATATGGTAATTCTATTTTTAGTTTTTTAAGGGACCTCCATACTGTTCTCCATAGTGGCTGTATCAATTTACATTCCCACCAACAGTGCAAGAGGGTTCCCTTTTCTCCACACCCTCTCCAGCATTTGTTGTTTGCAGATTTTCTGATGATGCCCATTCTAACTGGTGTGAGGTGATACCTCATTGTAGATTTGGTTGGCATTTCTCTAATAATTAGTGATTTCAAGCAGCTTTTCATGTGCCTCTTGGCCATCTGTATGTCTTCTTTAGAAATGTCTATTTAGGTCTTCTGCCCATTTTTGGATTGGGTTGTTTGTTTTTCTGATATTGAGCTACATGAGCTGTTTATGTATTTTGGAGATTTCCTGTTGCTTCGTTTGCAAATTTTTTCTCCCATTCTGAGGGTTGGCTTTTGGTCTTGTTTATAGTTTCCTTTGCTGTGCAAAAGCTTTTAAGTTTCCTTAGGTCCCATTTGTTTATTCTTGTTTTTATTTCCATTTCTCTAGGAGGTGGGTCAAAAACCATCTTGCTGTGATTTATGTCAAAGACTGTTCTTCCTATGTTTCCCTCTAAGAGTTTTATAATGTCCGGTCTTACATTTAGGTCTTTAATCCATTTTGAGTTTATTTTTGTGTATGGTGTTAGGGAGTGTTCTAATTTCATTCCTTTAAACGTACCTGTCCAGTTTTCCCAGCACCACTTATTGAAGAGACTGTCTTTTCTCCATTGTATATCCTTGCCTCCTTTGTCATAGATTAGTTGACCATAGGAGCGTGGGTTTATCTCTGGGCTTTCTATCCTGTTCCATTGATCTATATTTCTGCTTTTGTGCCAGTACCATATTATCTTCATTACTTTAGCTTTGTAGTATAGCCTGAAGTCAGGGAGTCTGATTCCTCCAGCTCCGTTTTTTTTTTCCTCAAGACTGCTTTGGCTATTCGGGATCTTTTGTGTCTCCATACAAATTTTAAGATTTTTTTGTTCTAGTTCTGTAAAAAAAGCCATTGGTAATTTGATAAGGATTGCACTGAATCTGTAGATTCCTTTGGGCAATATAGTCATTTTCACAATATTGATTCTTCCAATCCAAGAACATGGTATATCTCTCCATCTGTTTGTATCATCTTTAATTTCTTTCATCAGTGTCTTATAGTTTTCTGCATACAGGTCTTTTGTCTCCCTAGGTAGATTTATTCCTAGGTATTTTATTCTTTTTGTTGCAATGGTGAATGGGATTCTTTCCTTAATTTCTCTTTCATCGGACAGGCTGTCAGATGAAGCAAGGGGGCCACCATGGACAGATGTTCATAGCAGACTCGAGAACGGACGTGCAGCAAGAGACAGCCTTCTACGACAGAAGAGTCCTGTCAGGGGGAGGTAAGCTGGGGAGGCAGCTGGGCCAGACCGTGGAACTTTCGGGACACAGAGGGGAGAGGCGGGTCTGCATTTCATCCCGTGGAATATGGGAAGCCCTGAAGTTTCTGAGGGAGCAGCACAGGGAAGGGGTGTTTCCAGAAGGTGAATTTGGCTATGAGGTGTGGTTTGGGGGCCATGGTGTTGGTTTCGGTAGTGCTTCCAACCTTCTTATCATTATCATCCACGAAAGAGAAAATTTAATTTATTTAAGTATGAATTCATTTAAATTTAAATTAAATACTAAGGAATAAGATGGGAAGGGAAGGTGGAGCTTTGGAGGGCCACAAGCATTGTAATGTCTAAGGTTTTTTTCACCCCCCCAAGAAGGCATTGAGAATGTGTGGTGTGAGGGGGCAGATCTGAGAGACACTGTGATGCATGAATTGATTCAACTTGGTTGATCTAGGAGGGGAAAGGGCAGGAGGGAGGGGGGCAAAATCAGCAAGGTCTCCACAGCTCCCTGCCTGAGTCACCTAAGAGAAAGCTGATAGAAAATCAGCAGGTTGCCTAAGTGATGGCCGGAAGTATGGGTTTTGCAAGTATCTCAAGGAAGCACAGGAGCCAGTATTTCATCTCCTAAATTCAGCCCTTTGGTGGTTGCATGTGGTGCAGGAAGGGTTCTCCTGTGCTCTAGAAGCTGACATGGGGAGAGTACTGCAGGCCCAGCCATTGCCCCAACCTGCCCCTGGTCCCACCTTCCCCGCTCACTCAATCTCGGCCGGTCCAGCCGTTGCCCCTCTGGGAAAGCAGACCCACACTCCGCCCTGCTCTGTGCTGGGCAGCTGACCAGTAAGGGCAGCGTCCACATTTACAAACCCACCCCCAGGCAGGAGCACAACTGGGGGCCCATATGCCACATGTTTGAATGTCTAAAGGTTATAAATCAAGCTAAGAAACTGCAAAAAGATATATAGCCTCCCCTACTTCTTTGACAAATACATGTTCATATCAACCCGGAAGGCCAAGCCCAGCCTCAGAACTCTGACTCCTGGGAGCTCCGGCTGGGACATGGCAGGGCAGGGAGAGCGGGCCCAGCTCCGGAGCTGCCCTTTTCCCACCCACAGCAGCAGCCGGCACAGAGAAGAGCCTGGCGTGTGCCGGTGGACACCCCTGCCCACTATCTGAGCTCTATCCAAAGCCGTCTGAAAGGCAGCCCTCAGCCCCACTCAGCACCAGGGGGTGGGGTGGGGTGGGGTGGGGTAGGGCTGGGGAGGGGTGGAAGGGGAGGGATGGAAGGGGAGGGGTGGAAGGGGAGGGGAGGGGGAAGGGGAAAGGAGGGGGAGGGGAGAGGGGAGGGGAGAGGGGAGGGGGGAGGTGAGGGGGGAGGGGAGGGGGGACCCCGCATGCGCAGTACAGCCCCCAACCCCACCCCTGGGGCTCGCCTAGGGAGGAGGCCCAGGCAGGTCCCGAGGTGGGCTCTGGGCTGTGTGGACATGATTCTGGGTCCCAGTACCCAAGTGTGGCCTAGAAGGGAAATCTCAGGTGGGCACGTCCTCTTGGCCCACAGACCACGCCCTGAGTGCAGGTGAGGATCACACACAGGACCCCCTTGCCTTGACCTATGGCCGCTGCTCACAGCGGGCCCTCGTCTTCTGCCTTCTGGTTGGTTCAGCCAATGAAGGTGCCAGCGGGTCTCAGAAGGCTGGAGGAGACGAAGACGAACTGATTCTCTCCCCCAGCCCTCCCTGCAGGCTTCATGGGCCCGTCCTCTCCTGGACGCCAGGGCTCCCCTGTAGGGCACCCCCTTCCCAAGGCTCTGGCTCTTTTCCAGATTCTGGGAACTGCTCCCTCCTCTTGCCCTCCACCCCTAACCTGGTGAAGGCTCCACACTCTTCCAGCCCTCAAGGCTTCACTGCCAGCTTGCTGGTTTCCTTTAACCCTGCCCACCCCTTTGTGAACAGACCTTCATTAAACTCTCCACTGTCCCCCTACTGTTACTGTAGCTTTTCCCAATGCCTCCCGCCTGGGCTCCTTCTGGGTGGATGGCCGCCCCCAGGCAGACACTCAGGTGTCCCAGCTTCCTCCGGTTCCAGCGGTGGCTGTCTCCCTCCTTCACTTCTCACGATCCCTCCACTTTTTTTTTTTTAATTGGAGTATAGTTGATTTACAATGTTGTGTTCGTTTTAGGTGTACAGCAAAGTGACTCAGTTATACATATATCCATTCTTTTTCAGATTCTCTTCTGATATAGGTTATCACAGAATATTGAGTAGAGTTCCCTGTGCTATACAGTAGGTCCTTGTTGGTTATCTATCTTATGTATAGTAGTGTGTGTATGTTAATCCCAAACTCCTGATTTATCCGTCCCCCTAACATTTTCCCTTTGGTAACCATAAGTTTGTTTCTGAAATCTGTGAGTCTGTTTCTGGTTTGTAAATAAGTTCATTTGTATCATTTTTTAAAATTAGATTCCACATATGAGTGATATCATATGATATTTGTCTTTCTCTGTCTGACTTACTTCACTCAGTATGAAAATCTCTAGGTTCATCCATGTTGCTGCAAATGGCATTATTTCATTTTTTTATGGCTAATATTACATTGTATATATGTACCACATCTTTTTTTTTTTTAGTTTAGTTATTTATTTTTGTCTGCGTTGGGTCTTCGTTGCTGCACGTGGGCTTTCTCTAGTTGCAGCGAGAGGGGCTATTCTTTGTTGCGTTGTGAGGGGTTCTCATTGCGGTGGTTTCTCTTGTTGCAGAGCACAGGCTCTAGGTGCGCAGGTTCAGTAGCTGTGGTGCACGGGCTTAGTTGCTCTGCGGCATGTGGGATCTTTCCAGACCAGGGCTCGAACCTGAGTCCCCTGCATTGGCAGGCGGATTCTTAACCACTACGCCACTGGGGAAGCCACACATCTTCTTTATCCATTCTTTCTAGGCCTTAGCTTAACCCCCATCAACTCAGACCTGGACCATGGCTGAAGTGGCCAGCTAGCGTCCCGCATCCATTCTTAGCTGCTCCAGCCTCTTCCTAGCAGACCCTCAGGGAGCTTTCTAAAGCACAGGTATCATCTTGCCCTTCCGCAGCCTGGGCTGCACTGCCCCCTCTACACACATATGCACACACACACACACACACACACACACACACACACACACACACACGCTGCTCGCATTCCGCTGCCCTCCTGTTATCCGTGAGCACCCTCCTCCCTGATCCCTCCTTCCCTCCCACCCGCTGGGCTCACCCCCTGCGCATCTTTCCCGACTCATTGCGAGCATCGCCTCCTGAATGAAGGCGTCACTGCCAGCTTGCTGGTTTCCTCTCTCTGGATGGAGCTGACCACTCAGTTCCCCCCGTCAGCAGAGATGCCCTACATTGCTTCTGTGATACTTGACTGCACTTAGTCATTTCTCTGTTTCCCTTGTAGACTGTTAGCTTCCTGGGAACACTGTCGTGTCAGGCGGAGTGACCGAATGCACACCCTTCCCGGCAAGGGTGGCTCCTTGGCCTTCATCCTCCCAGGCTCCTCGGGGCCACCCTTCCCTGGTGCCCACGGCCAGACCCTGCTGCTCGCACCCCACGGCTCCCCTGTCCTTCCAGCAGCTCTCCATAATTTAACAACTTGATGTGAGGATTTCATTAACACTGGTCTCCCCAACCAGAGCATTGACACTCCAAGGACTGTGGCTGTCTTGCTCACTGCTGGGTCCCCGAATGCCATGGACCCTGTTCCACACATAACAGCTCCAAAACACACTGTACTTGTCTTATGAATGAAAGTGAAAGTATTTTGGTTGGAGAACCTAACCTACTTTGTGGTCACTTCCTGACCATCCTAACAAACTCCTTGGATGTAATTCAAAAGAATCCGTGATGACATTACACCCCTCCTTTACCTTCCATCTCTACAGTTTGATTTAAAAATCAGTATCATGCTGGTGAGGATGTAAACTGATGCAGCTGCTGTAGAAGAAAGTGTGGGAGTTTCTGAAAAAACTAAACATAGAGCTACCACGTGACCCAGCAATTCCACTTCTGGGTATATACCCCGAAGAATTGAAAACAGGGTCTTGAATAGATGTTTGCACACACATGTCCATGGCAGAATTATTCCCGGGAGCCAAAAGGTAAAAACAATCCAAATGTCCACTGACAGATGAATGGCAATTAAACAAGACGTGATATATTCATACAATGGAATATTATTTGGCCTTACACGCTACAACATGGATGAACCTCGAAGGCATAATGCTAAGTGAATAAGCCAGTCACAAAAAGACAAATACTGTATGATTCCACTAACATGAGAAACCTAGAGCGGTCAAATTCATAGAGACAGAAAGGGGAATGGTGGTTGCCAGGGGCAGGGGGAAGCAGGAGTAAAGAGTTATTGTTTCGGGACTTCCCTGGTGGTGCAGTGGTTAAGGATCTGCCTGCCAATGCAGGGGACACGGGTTCGATCCCTGGTCCAGGAGGATCCCACATGCCGCAGAGCAACTAAGTCCGTGCGCCACAACTACTGAGCCTGCGCTCTAGAGCCCGCAAGCCACAACTACTGAAGCCCGCATGCCTAGAGCCCATGCTCTGCAACAAGAGAAGCCACCACAATGAGAAGCCCACGCACCACAACGAAGAGCAGCCCCTGCTCTCTGCAACTAGAGAAAGCCCGTGCGCAGCCAAAAATAAACAGATAAATTTGTTTTTTTCAAAAAAAGAGTTATTGTTTCATTGACAATTTAGGAAGATGAAAAAGTCCTGGAGATGTATGCTGGTGACGATTGCACAACAACGCGAATATTCTTTCGCCACTGAACTGTATGGTTAAAATGGTACATTTTATGCTATGTACGTTTTAGCAGTCTTTTTAATTTTAAAAAATCAGCATTGCACTCGTTCTCCTAACAAATGGAGGGGAAACCCCAGGCCTCTGGAGGTTCTCCTAACCAGGACACACCAGCAAACCAGGCAGCTGGGAGCTTAGACCAGATATTTTTGTTTCAACTGATCCCTGGGATTATTAGGAAGCTGCTAGATTTTTAATCTTTTCTTTTTCCAGACTGAAAAGGTCATCCGAGGGATATCTAGCCTTAGGCAAATTCCTCTCTAGCAATTATTTTTAAATGTCAGTCCACAAGGAAGCCCCTCTTCGAAAAACAAGTTAGGAAGAGAAGACAGGGATGCAACACATACCCCACAGTTGTTGACGGGCGTCTTGTTGGCGTGGCCTGCTGAGCGTGCATGGCTGCCTTTTAGAGGGGCGTGTTAGGCTGGGCAGGCATTAGGGCCGGTTGAGCCCAGGCTCTGCTTTGGACCAGGTATCTGGCACAGGGCTGCCCCCAAGGAAGGCGGGCTTTCTCTTACTCACACAGAGCCATCTATGTGCTGTCTGCCAGCCTCCTCCCTCAGAGACACACCCACCCCCCTGGCCAGTGCCTCTGCGCAGAAGTGAGGGGCTGGATGGAATGGAGACCCTCAGGAGGACCTGCAAGGAAGGCTTCTTGGCTCTAAACCATCTGCAGATGCTCCAGGGATTATGAATTATAGCAATCATTGGAACCCCAGGCGGTGGGAAGCTCCCTCCTCTGATGGCCCCATCCAGCCTGCTTGGCCATGTTGCAGCAAAAATAGAAATGAGACCTTTCTGATAAACAAGGAAAATAAGGAAACAATGAACAGGCTGGGGAATCAACATAAACAGGTCTGAAAGAGTTAAGCAGTCTTGGTTATTGTTTAGCTGTTACTACTAACAAACACTTGTAGCTAGACTTGTCCTTCACAAAGCTGATTCCTCTCTGACTCCATACAAATGACCCGTTGCACCTGGCCTTTCTTCTCCCCCTACACTCCCTTGTAGCACTCTTCATCTCAGAAAGGAGTTCACGGGCCGATAACTTCAGGGACACCAGACCCGGGTGCTGAGCTGCCTGATGCCAGCTTTGGCCATGAATTTGCAGAAGAAAAGAAATGCAAGACCTTCACTACTTTTGATCCTTATCATATACCCCTTCAAGCTGAGCCCCACGTGTAAAACCTTCTCCGATTCCCCAAGGAGGCGGGCACAGTTCTTGAGGCGTTAGCCTCCTGTGTCTTCCCTTTGCCTGGCAAGGAAAATCAAAAGCCTCTCTATCTCTTATCTTCCAGTTCTCTGTCTCCGTATTTTTATTTGGCGTCGGTGCACAGGGAGCCAGATTGGCAACAGCCAGGACTCCACGAGTTGCAAAGATTCTTATTTATGAGTTCATGTGTGTGTACCTCACCATGTGCTCCCCTGGTCCTATTTCATCCAAGTGACATCTAGACATCCAGGAAAGCCCTGCAGGGGAGAAACGGTGCCCAGAAAACCAGCTGCTCTGGGGGGAGGGCTCGGAAAGGAGGTATAGCCCCCCCTTGGCTTTGGTGACCCAGATCTTGACGGCTGATGTAAGAGCCTCAGGTCTTACCGCACCTGCTGGAGGTGACACCTCCTTCCCCGGCGGCTTTCCCTAAAGTCAGGGTCTTTCCCAGCCTCAGAGGCTCACTCAGGCAGGGGCAAGGGACTGTCCTCATCCTCCACACTCTGGGCGGCACCAGAAGTTGCAGGGATCAGGATACACGAAGTCCAATTTGCTCCTCAAACGTGGCTCGAGGAAGGAGCACCCTGACTGAGGCCACAGCCTGTTGGATGATTCTACTCAGAGCTGGGTTTTCTGGGAACGTGGCAGGATTTCACCTGCCAGTCCTGAGAGCTAGCTCCTGGCTCCCCTGGCTTTCTCCCAGAGGAGGAGGGCGTTTTAATGAGGCTTTCACTTTTGCATGTGACATCACAGAGGAAACCCAAGTTCTGCCCCCAGTTGTTCTGTGGCCATCACTTAACCCCCTGGACCCCAGGCTCTTCTTCTGTAAACTGAAAGTCCTAACCAGGTGATGGCTCAGGCTCCTGCCGCAACATCAGCCTCCGTCAGAAAGTTACAATGTGTTATTCAGAAGATCACCCACACCCGGATACACACAGCTGCCCTACAACACTGTGCACTGAGGCAGGGTCACGTTGCGACTTTTGAGGGTGCTGGGCACTTTTGCCTTCGTGGGCCCTTCCACCAGAAAAAACATATTTAAAAAGCACACAACTGTGGTGCTATAAAGATGAATATATTAATATTATATATTAACATTTTCTTCTACCTAAAATTTTCTTTTTTTCTTCTGACTTTAAAATAACATCTTATCAGGGGCCCCTAGGAGTATTCCTTGTGAGCCCTAAACACGCCTGCTCTGTCTAGTGGCCCAGCACTGGGGGACATGCGGATTGAGGGGGTAAGAAAGAGACCCAGCTAGGAGAGTGGGCCTGCCTCAGTAGCTGTGTGACCTGGACCAGTCACCTCACCTCTCCGCGCCTCAGTTTCCCCATCTGGGCATAATAATAGTACCTACTTCACGGAGTTGTGAGGAATGAAGTCAGATCGTGTCTGTAAGCACCCTGAGTAGAATGGTGCCTGAAACAGAAGTCACTAGAAGTTGTTCGTTGTCATTAATGCTGTTGTTTGTCAACCTTGTTCCAGTCGCCCTCTGCATCTTACCCGACCCTCTAGAGGAAAGGCAAGGGGAGCAAGGATGTCTAGCTTGGACTTCCTGGAGCACATACAGCTAATTTTAGAGCTGCTTATTCACGGAAATGTTATTGAATTTTAGAAAAAACTCTTTGGTGGCATTACCCAAAACAAGCCCTCGAGGGCACCAGAACCCCTAGCTGTGCAGCATTCCATCGGGGCAGGAGGAAGAGGCAGGGGCTTGTCATCTGTCACCTGCTCTCTTCTCCTGCTCGGCAGGTGTCAGGCCTCAGGGAACTGAGGGGGAGGCTTTGAGTCCTTGTAAATTGCAACGGCCTCTGGGATAAATTAATGTCCTAATCCCCTAACAGTCACACGAGGGAGGCCTGACAGCTGGGTTTTTCTAAGGGGCTGTGAGCCTGTATGTGCCAGGGCTTTACATACATGATCTCGTTTAATCCTGACAGCAGCCCCAGATGGACGGATTACTATCCCCATTTCACAAACCAGCAAGCAGAAGCTCAGAGAGGGTCGGTGACTTGCCCACAAGTCACCTCTACTTCTTCCTGCTGCCCCAGGAGAACGTTTGCACCTGAGAGGAGCTCAAGAGCGAGATAAAGGGGAAATGGAAACCCTCCTGCCTAGGTCTCTCTGGCCGGAGGCCCATCAGCGGCCATGCTCCGGGCCTCAGTTTCCCCACCTGCACAGGGGGGACGTGGGCCCCGTGTCTCATGCATTCTGCAGTTCGCATCCCTCTCCCTGCCTGGTGGGTGCAGATGGCTGGCTCCTTTCCCAGCCCCCTCCCCTCTGTGGCATTCCTCCTGTTCCGGCCACCACTCCTCCCCACCCCGCCGAAGCAGGGAAGCTCCTTTGGGGCAATTCTGCAAGGGACCTTTGCCAGGCGTTAAACTATCGCTGCATTGGCAAGCAGGGGGCCCCCCCTCAGAACCCCAAATTCCCAGCCAGGCACGGGATAGCAGAGCCAGGGGGTCCTTTTCTGTGTGGACGCTCCAGCCCTGCCACCCACCCTCCCCCTGCCCCCTGCCCATGCAGCTCTTATGCTCTTATTTTTTTCATAAAGGAAAGTTGGCAGCAGCAGTGCTGGGCCTCGGTGAATGTAAACAGCTTAATCACCCTCAGGTCCTTTTCTCAACAGCCCTCTCCACTCACTTCCTTCCAGCTCTTTTCTCCTGGGGATAATTAGTGACTGGGAGGCAGCTGGGCTTCTCTGAGTGTGAGGGGGAAAATCAGGGACCCCGGGGGGAGGGCTGTGTCTGAGGGAACCCAGTGCAGGAGCAGCAGGAAGCAGCCCTGGGATCCGTCCCCAGAGGGCCGAGGGGAGGACGCAGTCTTACCTCCAAAGGCGGGCCTCATGGTGAAATCATGGTCATCCACTCTGAGAAGTGGCTGAGGTTTTCCCTTTCGGATTTTGGTCACATCAAGGTTCTTCTTATATAGGTGACTGCAAAGGCAAGCAAGAAACTGTTTTCCGTCAGCCCACCAAGACATCGCGTGAGAAGATTTGGGGAGATGACTTCCTGCAGGGTCTACGTGTTACTCACCTTTTCGCCCATCCTACCACCTCTTTCTCCATTGAAGGGAGGTCGAGAGACAAAGGGTCCCCCCCACCCCTTACCTCCACCACCCCGGGCCTTCACAGGTGGGCTGGCCCGAGGACCTGGCCCTTCCAGAGGCTTCCTAAAGTAGATCCCCCCAAGGCAGGACACCATCCTACCTTGGCAAGCTCCTAACTGTCTTGCCCAAAGTCCTGATTGGATGACCAATGGTTGGGTCTAATGGTGGAGAATTATGATGGGTCTTTTTTTTCTGTTAAAATCTCTCTTCAGTGTTCTTATAATATTGGTTTTGAGATAAGGAAAATTCTTAGGGACTTCCCTGGTGGTCCAGTGGGTAAGACTCCACGCTCCCAATGCAGGGGGCCCGGGTTCGTTCCCTGGTCAGGGAACTAGATCCTGCATGCCGCAACTAAGACCCGGCACAGCCAATATAAATAAATAATAAATAAATAGTTTTTAAAATCAATGTACCAAAGTGGCATATTTAAAAAAATAAAATAAAATTCTGAGACAAATGTAGTTAAAGTTTTAAAAGGCTGGTGTTATCCTAGGCAGACCTGATGCTCTTTCCATCTATCCAGTTGGCAGCTGTCTGAAGAATCCACCCTGGCGGAGAGAGCCTCAACCCTCGGGAGAACAGACAGTTCACAGCCAGCGGCCATCAAGGCCACAGCTGGGCACAGATAAGACTCTGCGCTCCCGTGTGCTGCGTGGCCAAAAAAAGAAAAAAAAAATTATTTTTATCCAAAAGCCAAGGAAAAAGAGGAAGGGTGTTGGGCACTTGGAGAAAGAAGCTATGATCAGATACGCTTTTGGACAAGCCCGTTGCAGCTGCACACTCCGAGGACGAGAGGCCGATGGCTTCTTCCTGTAGCTGGGAGGTGGGACCTAAGTTCCCTAGAAACACGTGTGGTCATGGAGGGGCCCTTCCAAGGAGCTTCTGCCCTCCCGGGTCTCTTCCGCAAGAAGTGGAGCCAGACCAGGCCCGGCTCCCCGCGCAGCGACTGCTGGGGGGCCGTATACAGAAGCCCCAGCAGAGACACCCCGGGAACGTGGAAGCCGAGCTCAGTCTGAGGGCTTAGCCGATCACAGACATTAAATTGTGAGGGCAGCCCTGGCTCGCGGGGAGCAAATCCCTCCCAGTCAGCACAGTTTCTCAGTTGAGAGGGGAGGATTAGGGGAAGGGAAGTTCCAGCATGCCAGCACCCTGGAGAGAGGGAGGAGATTGAAATCCCAGTGCCATTAATAAGGACCCAGAATTTTTCTTACGGGTTCAGTTATTTGATAACACAGGCCGCTGATATCCTGATCCTTGGGCTATTGGTGTCAGCTGGATGCCCTGCACCCATCCTCCACGGGAGATGCCGGCCACTGCCCCACCCCAGACTCCAGGGGCCCGGCTCTCCCACCCCAGACTCCAGGGGCCCGGCTCTCGCGCCCCAGACTCCAGGGGCCATATGCCGAGCCCCAGCCCCGCGGTGGGGCTGCCAGAGCTTTCACGGAACCTCAAACCCAGCCTTGTCGGGGTGTGGAGCGGGGAGAGAAGAAAAAGTGCTCACTACGCCTTTGAGAAGCAGGGCTGGTGAGCGGCAATCAACACATCATTCCAGGGGGTTTCAATTGGAGAAATCAGGTTCAGAAAGGTCAGGAAACAGGGCCACACAGCCAGGGAGCAGCAGAAGCAGGGCCTGAACCTGCCTGAACCTGGTTTCTCCTGACTTCCCAACCCCACTTCCTTCCCCAGAACCCTAGGGAGGGTGAGGGTCACTGGGTAGCAGGAGAGCAAAGCGGCTCCTGGGTCCAGCACTGGAACCATGATGCCAAAGGAGAGAAGGATGGCCAAGGGCAGGTGGAACCAAAGGGGCAGCAAATGGGAAGGAAAGATGAAAGGGGACCTCAGGCTTCGGGACCAGGAGGGGCCACACAGTGCGATCAGGGCAGAGCCCAGACTCCCAGATCTTGGTGTATTTTCAGATCTCAAGGGAGAAGGGCGTCTCTTTGCAGGAAAGCAGTCATGTGGTCAGGAGGCCGCCTTAGGCAGCAGGGCGGGGAATAAACCTGGGAGGCTGAGAGGCAGGAAGAACAGAACAAAACAAAGAGCTAAGAGCAAACAGGCTCACTTGGCAGCAACTCAGTAAAGGGACACAAAGGATCAGAAAACCGGAAGCAGTTTTGAAAAAGCAGTTGCTGGACAGAATAATTGTTTTGCGAGGGTGTGTTGGCCAGGGTGACACAGGGAAGGCTGACAGGTTAGAAGAAGTCCTCTCGGTGTGTGTGTGTGTGTGAACAGGACTTCTAAGAGAAGGAGCTACTCCACAGAGCTGAACTGCTCTAAGACTGTAATGAAAAAGGTTCAGGTCATTTCATTCCTATTTATTAGCATAGCTTAACTCTTGTGTCAATAATGAAAGTACCTTTTAGTCAGATGTTTGGCTGAAATTTTTCACAGACAGACGTAGCTCTATGATTGTCTGAGCGTGTGCACGCCCTGGTGGATTACAGAAAGGCCTAGAAGCATGTTCCCTGATACATTTTCTCTATCCTTTTTCCCAGCTTCTGTTCAATAATTATTTTATATTCTTTGAATGTGTATGTTCATCTTTTCATCCACTTTAACACCTCATGGGATAGATTTCAAAAAGTTATCTTCACCCCTAAGGGTCAAATTCAATCCATCCATAAACAGTATAAAGTTTCCTCAAAAAACTAAAAATAGAACTACCATATGATCCAACAATTCTACTCCCAGGTATATATCTGAAGAAAATGAAAACACTAATTTGAAAAGATATGTGCAGCTCCATGTCCATAGCAGCAGTTTACAATGGCCAAAATGTGGAAGCAACCTAAGTGTCCGTCAACGGATGAATGGATAAAGAAAGTGTGGTCTATATATACAATGGAATACTACTCAGCCATAAAAAAGAAAGAAAATTTGCCATTTGCAACAACATGGATGGACTTGGAGGGTATTATGCTGAGTGAAATAAGTCAGACAAAGAAAGACAAATACTGTAGGGTATTATTTATATGTGGAACTAAGAAACAAAACAAACTAGTGAATATTTAAAAAAACAGACTCACAGGTATAGAGAACAAACTACTGGTTACCAGTGGGGAGAGGGAAGGGGGAGGGGCAAAATAGGGCTTAGGAGATTAAGAGGTACAAACTACAATGTATAAAATAAATAAGCTACAAGGATACATTGTACAACACAGGGAATACAGCCAATATTTTATAATAACTATAAATGGAGTATAACGTATAAAAATTTAGAATCACTATGCTGTACACCTGAAACTAATACAATACTGTAAACCAACTATACTGCAATTAAAAAAATTTTTTTAATAAATTCAGTCTGTCCACAAGCTCATGCAGGTGTCTGGGAATGAGACTGTGGGTCTTCTGAGAGCAACAGAGATGCTGTAACTGCCCAGGCTGCCAAGTGGGATCCCTGAGGGTCCCTGAGGGGCTTGTGCTGAACCCCAGCACCATTATTAGAAAAGAGACAGGTTCAGACCACGATTTCCCTTCAGACCTAGTAAATCAGGATCCTAGGTTCTGGTCCTGTCAAGCTACTACCGAGCTGTATGAATTACTCATGCCGACGTTTTAGCATCTATCTGTAAAATAAGACAGTGTTTCCCCATGTGTGCTCTGTGGACTATGAATCCCACAAGATAGTCCAAAAAAAAAAGTGTTGTTCTTTTTCTTTTTTTTAAAGAAAAACTGCATAATTTATCCTCCTCTTCCAGATTAACAACCTCTATTGGCATAATAAATGTTCTATAAGTTCTGCTATAAAGATATCTGTCTAAACCAGGATTTCCCAACCTTCTTTGACCCTGGAACCCCCTCTTTATACAACACCTATTCACATTTCACAGAATTAGAACTCAGGGGAATTGCTGGACCCCGTGACCTCTGAAGTTCCTGCCAGTTCAACAGCCTAGGATTCTGGCTACATAACCAGGATGCGTCTTCGAGAGTGGTGCCTCTTTCCCAATATCCTGGACAATTTGTACCTGTTTGCTTTCTGACTGAGTGGAATTAGACTTCACAGAGTATTTACATCTCCCAGAGCAGCAGTCTCCAAAGTAGGGGCACACCTGGAGGGCTCAGGATGCTCCACTGGGATGCAAGAAGTAGAAATTGTAACTCTCATTTATAGTTAGTTTTTATCTAAAAATAAGGAAGCTTTGGGGCTTCCCTGGTGGCACAGTGGTTAAGAATCCACCTGCCAATGCAGGGGACACGGGTTTGAGCCCTGGTCCGGGAAGATCCCACATGCCGCGGAGCAATGAAGCCCCTGTGCCACAACTACTGAGCCTGTGCTCTAGAGCCCGCGAGCCACAACTACTGAGCCCGTGTGCCACAACTACTGAAGCCCATGCGCCTAGAGCCCGTGCTCCGCAACAAGAGAAGCCACCACAGTGAGAAGCCCGCGCACCGCAACGAAGAGTAGCCCCTGCTCAACGCAACTAGAGAAAGCCCGAGCGCAGCAACGAAGACCCAATGCAGCCAAAAATAAATAAATAAAATAAATAAATTTATATAAAAAAACAAACTGTGAGAAACAAATGTTTAAAAAATTAAAAATAAAAAAATAAAAATAAGGAAACTTTTCAGCTTTGATATTCATATTTATAATAGTACGGGTATGTAATTTGTGTATATATATGTATACACATCACGGGGTACGGTTTCAAAAAATGGTCACTGATAGCGGTACGTGATCAAAAAGGGAGACCACTGACCTAGAAAATGTGCCTCAAGGTATTAGTTAATATTCATAATCACGCAGTGCTTAGCAGAATGGAAAAACAGGCATGTAACATGGCGTGTTACACATGGCGTGGATATCTTAGCTGCTTGCTCTTTCCTTCATGCTGAACAGGCCTAGCATATCGTGCTTCGTACATCAGTTCAAAACAAACGTAATAAGGAACTTCGATTTGTGATGTAATTATGTTAAGTGCAAATTCTGGGCCTAACCAGTTATTTCTTGGAAGTGTTTCCATTACATCATGAAATAGCCTTCACTGTTGTCCACATGTATATTTTTAATAACCTAGCAAATTTCAAACATCTTCTCTAAGATTCAACACAGTACAATGAAACCTGATAGCATTATAAAACTGTTCCCAATCAAATAATTTAAAGAAGACAACTCCCAGTTACATTTTTTTCTTAATAAGTCAAACTACATTCCTATATACAGTTCCGCTCAAAAAAGAAAATTCTTTTTTTTCTTTTTAAAGTGAAAGCGGGTTTATTTAGAGAGATACACACTCCGTAGAGAGAACGTGAGCCGTCTCAGAAGGCAAGAGTGGCCCGAGGGCATGGGGTAGTCTCGGAAAGTGAGAGCAGCCCTGAAATATGGGGTGGGTAGTTTAAAAAAAAAAAATTCTTGAGTGTAATTCCTTAGCAGGTCATCTATGGTCCCTACAGGATGTAATCCCAAGAAACTAAGCGGCACAATCTGAGAAGTACAACGATGCTTTACCCACTAAGTCTTCAACTGCCTGACTTAAATCAAAATGCTTTGGTGGAACACAGACATCAGAATGAAAGGCTCAGCCTAGTCTAGCTTCCCTCTCTCGCTGCTGGTGACACAATAGTGTATTTGTGCCCAGGGAGAGGCTGTGTTGAGTGAGGGCGAGGTCCTATCTACCCCCGGCTGGAAAACAGATTCCAATAGGACGGGCGATCTAACCCCTAGCCCTCCCGGGAGCTGTCCCACTGTGTGTCACTGCCACTACGAGTCACCTCCCTCCCCTCCCGCCCACAGCTTTACCTTGGCTTGGACGTTTCCAGCTGCCCTGTCCATCTCCTCTTCTTGGGCTTTCTGGTCTCCACAAGAACCATCAGGCAAAACAAGAACAAAATGAGTCTTGCAAAATAAGGCATCCTGTGAACGTCTGTGATGCTGCAAGCTGCTTTCCAGTAACCTGCAGCGGAGCAGATCCCCCCAGGCTTAACCATTGACTCGGTCTTCTGCCTCGAGCCAGGGCAGCAAGGAGGGCATGGCTGGCCAGGCTGAGTTTCCCGATTTAATATTGATACTGATGCTTGTGCCACCCTACTTCCCACCCCCTCAGGCCATGACACAAACACCAAGGCTTTGCCTTCCCTGCTACTTAGTGATTGGCTATTAGTAAGTTGGTTCTCCTGTGAAGGTCAGCTTCCGCTGAGTCCTAGAACAGCTTTGGCTAAAACTGTTATATAAAAAAAAAAAAAAAAAAAAAAAAAAAAATTAAATCTCTTGGATATGCCAGCTTTTTGCTGAGATCATTAATCCATCTCTCTGGCGACATAAAACCAGTCTGTCACATCCGCCAGGGAGCAGGTTGGATTCTGAGTGGATTTGCAGGGAAGACTTGTGCACACGGAGATGAGCACCTGAATGTGCCCCGGAAATGCTGAGTAAACACTCAAATGACCTGTTTCCACAGGGTTGCTTTATTTCTTGAGCTAAGAGCCTGTGCTTCACCTATGGCCAAGGGTGCTTGCTTTTCCCCAAATACACATCTTTTTTTTTTTCAGTGAAAACACATCTTATCAAAACATAAAACATATTTTGATTTTGAAGGAAAGCAAAAACCAAAGGAGAATTTGTGATTATGTAAGCTCTTCTTCCTAGCATGAGCACTAGATTAATGTTGGTCTTTCATCCTAAAATGTATAAGGTCATCGCTGATTCACTTTGTTATAAAGCAGAAACTAACACACCGCTGTAAAGCAATTATACTCCAATAAAGATGTTAAAAAATGTATAATGTCATCATAAATGAGGCTTGATTCCTATTCTGGGATATGGAATTATGAACATTAGAAGTGAAAAGATACATGTGGTTATGTTTCATATACTCTGCAGAAGAAAATGTTTAAAAACTACCTATTGCTTGCTTGCTGTGTCCTGGGAATGGAGATGATGAGTGTGGTAGAGACATAGGGAGATGAGGATGGAGGTCAGAAGGAGCAATAGCTAAAACTGAAACAGAATTAGGGTTTTCTTATGTAAGAAAGAATCAAGAGAAGCTCTTTTGATCCCTTTAAGCAAAGTAGAATGATATGATCCACTTTATTTTTTCAGGAATTCCTAAGTGGGATCAGTTGGGTCAGAGAAGACCCAACTGATTGATCTCTTTTGACTATGTTAAAAGAGGATGGGGCTTCCCCATCCACCAAAGAGGATGGTGGCGCAGTGGTTGAGAGTCCGCCTGCCGATGCAGGGGACACGGGTTCATGACCCGGTCCGGGAAGATCCCACATGCCGCGGAGCGGCTGGGCCCGTGAGCCATGGCCGCTGAGCCTGCACTCCGCAACGGGAGGGACCACAACAGTGAGAGGCCCGCGTACGGCAAAAAAAAAAAAGAGGATGAGGTCCTGCCCTAAGGGATGGGAAGAGGGAAGGAGAAGAAGAGGGAAGACAGAAGAATGTAACAGTCAAGTTATCACCAAAGGAGAATATACATGGTGATTGAATAGAGTAGGAGGTGAGAGAACACAATGAAAGCTAGGACCCTGGTTTGGAGGCACGTCTGGTGGGTTGGTGCCACCATTATCTGATGTCCCTGAGAGGTGGACAAGTTTGGTGGGGTACGGGGGGGGGAGGATGAGATAAATTTTGACTTACGGAGTTTGAGGTATCATGGGACTTCTGGATGCCCAGTAGGCAGCTGGAGTATGAGCCTGGAACGCAGGAGAAAGGTCTGGATTGAAGAAATAGATGCAGAACCATCAGTGTAATGGTGGTAGTTTAATTACAGGAAAAGATGAGATCTTCCCCGGAACAGAAGTCGGAGCCCAAGTGCAGAATCCTAGAGACTGTACTCTTAAAGGCTGGGTGGGCAGCCAGAACACAGGCATAGAAAAACTAGCAGAGATGTTGACTACGAAAACCAAAGGAGCTTCAGGAGGGGGACAGTTAACAGTCAGTGCTGGGCAGACGTAAGTGAACAAAATATGTTCCTGGACCTGAGAACCAGAACATTGCTCCTAACTTCAATAAACTGTAGTTTCAGTTGTGTGATGTGGAAGAAGCCAAATTGCAATGAATTAAATAGGAATCTGGGAAATGGAGTAATTTAGTACGGGGACCGACTCAGTGGTTCCCAAATCTGGCCACTCCTCAGAATTATCCAGGTAATTTGTTTAAAAGTCTCATTCCTGCCAAAGATTTAGTGAGGAAGACATGAGACTTATGAAAGTTCTTCTCCATAAATTTTGTTCAAAAGATCTCTTTTGCTCTCTTCCATTTGGACCAGGCCTATCAAGGGCTGACTGACTGGAACCCTAGAATTTTGCACAGATGTTGTTGGTTTTAAAGAAATATTTGTTTTGTTGCACTCCAGATGTAACTTTAGATCCTACCAATTTTTTCTTTAAATCTTATCTACTTATTTATTTTGCGGTACGCGGGCCTCTCACTGTTGTGGCCTCTCCAGTTGCGGAGCACAGGCTCCGGACGCGCAGGCTCAGTGGCCATGGCTCATGTGCCCAGCCGCTCTGCGGCATATGGGATCCTCCCGGACCAGGGCACGAACCCATGTCCCCTGCATCTGCAGGCGGACTCTCAACCACTGCGCCACCAGGGAAGCCCGATTCACGTATTCCTTTGTACAAATGTCTATTCAAATCCTTTGCCCCTTCTTAACCAGGTCATTTATCTTTTTTATTGTTGAGATATGAGTTCTTTAGTCTCGATACAAGTCTCTTATCAGATATGTGATCTGCAAATGTTTTCTCCCATTCTGTGTTTTCACTTTATTAACGATGTTCCTTGAAACACAAAAGGTTTTTCATTTTGATGAAATATAATTTATGTACTTTTTCTTTGGTTGCTTGTGCTTTTGATCTCGTATCTAAGAAACCACTGCTGAACCCATGGCCACAAAAATTGACAATGTTTTCTTCTAAGAGTTTTTGCCCTGACATTAAGGTTTCAGATCCATTTTGGGTTAATTTTGCATGTGGTATGAGGCAGTGGGTGTATAACTTTAACATTTGTTTATTTCTCAGGACAGAGGATCAAGTGAAGAGCTGTGGAAAGGCCCCAGTAAGCATCTGCAGCCAGATTAGGCCAGAGCTAGGTGGGACTCTGGTCACACACAGCCTTGTGTCCTACATCAAGGGTTCAGGCCTATTTTAAGAGCAATGGGAGAGACGGGATCAGATCTGTACCACGCACTGGAGAAGACTCCAGCTGCAGTGTGCAGAGTGGGGCAGGAATGGAGACTTGTTAGAGATAATTGCACTAGTTGAGAGATGATGGCTAATTAGGGCAGTGGCAGTGAGCATGAAGAGAAGTGGAAAAATGCAAGAGAATATTCAAGGAGGTACGATGAACAGGAGATAAGACCAAATGACATAAAGAACTCAAAAGCAGGTATGAATAAAGTCACTGGTTTTATTGAGCAGCTCAAACTAGTTCTGAAGGCAACTTTTAAAGAGGCACTGCAAATAGCTTTGGAGCAATTACAGCCTCCCACAATGCCTGTTAAGAGTACACTTTTTTTTTTGGCTGCACCGCACAGCTTGCAGGATCTTAGTTCCCTGACCAGGGATTGAACCCAGGCCCTGGGCAGTGAAAGCGCAGAGTCCTAACCACTGAACCTCCAGGGAATTCCCAGAGTACACATGTTAACGTACACATTTTTCTTTGTTAAAACTCAGGTTCACTAAATGCATTCACCTTTCATATACTTCTTTGCAAGTAATAAAACAATATAAGTTTTTCAGTACTTCAGCCTAGGTTTCTGAACAACGACGTCCAATTGTGTGAGGTCTGCCTGTTTACTGAGTCTGCTCTATAAGAATGGGAGGTCTCGAAGGACCAGAAAGTTTATTCACAGCCCAAAAGAACAAAACGATTTCTTACTCTCCTGAAATAGGAAATTTTATGTTTTCATAGTCAAAATAATAAACAATTTTTGAAGGTTTTTTAAAAAAAGTAGTTGAGAATTTTGATGAAATTTATTTATTTCAGTAGAATAAAACTATAAGCAGCATGAAAATATAAAGTGCTACATAAAAGCCCCACGATACATAAAATCTGAAAGGTTTCATTGGTTTAAACAGTTGCAGGTGAAACAGACATTATCTTTTCAAGCATATGCTATTTTAACCACCTTGATATGTGCTATGTCGGTCAAAGGAAAAGCCATGAGTTACCTAAATCTGAGGGTTGAAGGAGTCCTAAGCCTTTACCTACCAGATCACACGTCCGGTTTTGGCCTTATGCTGTCAATAAGGGGTTAAACTGGGGCTTTAAAAATAATAGTTTTCTGAAGAGGCCCTTTATCGGGATGTAAGAATGGCTCCAAAGGCCAGTTTTGTTCATTAACCCCACAATGGGGGCCAGATCAACAACTTAAGGAGTTTCAGGTAGCAATATGAGCTGAAAGGGAAGAAGCAAAAGATATGCCACTTTCAGATACGTGTATCAGGTACTTAAAAAAAAACAAACAAAAAAAAACAGCACAAAGAAGGAGATGGCCTGGCTGTTGATGGGTGAAAGAAGAGAGGCAACTCAGATAGAGGAAGATCTGTAGAACGTGAAATCTTCTTGGCTTAATCAGTTTTAAAGTATAGACACACCACGGAAACATGCAACGAGATCACATAGATCGAGGCTGGCTCAGTGTGATGGAGAGGAAGATTGTTCCTAGCACACGATTAACCTCAGGATAGGCTGAGAGAATGCGGATTTCCTTCTTCTCAGGTGATAACATTACCTGGTCTTCCCCCGTGAGTCAGTGACCTCTTGCTAGGAGACCACTTACCACTGAACCAATATTTCTAATATTTTACATTCCAAACCAAGACTTCAGAATGTACTTTCTCATGGCAATAAAGGTATAAAATGGTAACCTATAATTTTCCTGACATACGAGGTCTTCATAAAGTCCTTGGGCCTTTTAGACTTTACCAACTTCAGCTGTAGATATAAGAGAAACAATCTGTAAACACTTTAAAAATGCCAATTTATTAAAATTTAAGAAAACTGTGTATTATATAGTAGTATACAATACGTTCTTATTTTAGATGCAGACATAACTGGCTATAAGATGAAAACAAATTGTGTCTGATAGTTCATAGAACCAAAATCCTATCAGAGCAGGAGTAAAAATTAAATTTGCCTTTAAAATCATTTTACAAATTGTTTCTATCTTGTCCATAATTTCAGTTAGTTAAAGCTACATAAGGACTTTATAAATACCATTCCCCTAAGTATTCAAGATACATTATGGACTAATGGATTTTGTCTAATGTGGCCTTGTCTAGAACCTAAACATGATTTACAACACTGAGTCGTAAAAAAACAAACAAAAAAAAACAACTTACAAATGCACTTTTAGAGCATAACCTATTTGAAAGCTGGGGACTGCCTGTATTTAAAAATTAAATCTTCATTAACAATACCCTCAAGAGTGCCCTCAACGCTGCTCTTGAACATGCTGAAGGTAACATTTTTCTGTGATTATATGTTCTCACCAGGCATTATTTATGATGATAAAATTATCTACTAGAGTCTGTGGAGCTAGCTAGCACTAAGTTATATACTGATTTATTGATCAATATATCAATAAATATATGGATATATATTGATATATTGATTTTGCACTGAAAATTATCTCTTGGGCTTTGATTAGGTGGGCAGTTCTAATTTCTATCACTGTTAACATGGGCCCTGAGCTTTTATATTAAAATGGTACATGAAATATTTCAATATTATGATATTCCTGGAATAATTAAATTTATAGTGATTATAAAGCTAGGCATATAATACAACTCAAAAGATATACAATTCAAAGTACAGCAAACATTCCAATCTCAAGATCCTCCCCTTTAACTTGTGGAAGAAAATCAAGCAGTTTCCTGGCTTGGATCCTTCCTTCCTTAAATCAAAGCTCTACGGAGGGTTGTTTTCCTTCTTTCTTTTAAAATCTTGTGTGTGAACTGGAGAGAAGGGGATAACAGCATATCAAAGTGGTTACAAAGCATTATTCCCTCTTCAAGTAACATCCAATAATAATGATGTAATCTCATTTCCTCAGAAATGTTTGACCAAAATAGTTTACTTTCACCGAAGAATGTTTAGGACACAACGTCAGTCACAGAATGGGCAATTCCAGTATGTCTCATGTGAATACATTTTAAGCAAGCTATTTGAGGAGTTTTATTTTCCCTTTTTTTTCAACTCTTATCCCTATATCATTCTACATTAAGTAGAAACAGAGTACTCAATAAATGGTATTGAGTAACTAGTAATACTCATTGGAACTTAAAATACCATTTTTTATCCAAAAAGTTTAAAGGGCTATACAGAAAAGTATCACAAATTTACATAAAGAGAAGCTGAGGCATGAGAAACAACAATAAGTTATTTCCCTATAAAGCAGGTCATACAGAGAGACAAGGGACTTTGACTTCCAGTCCCTTATACTAAGCAGGACACAGTCTGAATGTCTAGCTCTATTTATACTGAATTATAAGGATCAAAAAAGGAATGAAGGGTAAATACAAAATAATCTTTTTGTAAACAATTCTTAGATTATACCCAATGCAGAATGTTTAATGAAGTAGATGAGTCACAGCTCTTAAGACACGAAACAATATTATAACTCAAAGTCAAATATGTACTCATTGGCCAGATATATCCGTCGGAATATAAGAGCTGCCAATGCCAAAGTCAAGATGACGATCAGTACAGCAGATCCGCCATGATCAGTGTGGTGGTCTCTTGGCGGCCGGCCCTGGGTCACAGCTGGTGAAGCAGACGACCTTCTCTGACCCTGCTGCCGGGCCCGGCGCTGTCGAGGGCTCATGGAGGTATCCTCAGCTACAGGTTGGGCAGGTTGTTGAAGGGACGCTGCTAAGGTGTTCTGGACTCCACACTATGAAATTTTAACACATTTTGTTTGAAACTGGCAAAGAACACTTGTATACGTACATACAGGCTCTTCAACAGCACGAGGAATCTCCGAGCGCTAAATATGACTAAGGGCAAAACTACCAAGAATTCTCTGAATGCTGAGATTGGTACTTCACCCCCCGGAATAAGCCAGCAACACAATTTATTCTGAGTGCTCACCAGGTAGAGGAGGGATTTACCAGCAACAAATAACACAAGGACAGAGTTTGCCCATATTCTCCATAGATCGCTTTGTACTCTCCTCCAGCAGCAATTCAAACAGTATCTGCTAGGCATCTGGGTACCTCCCTTCTTTCAGGAGAGTCAAGGAGGGAAGCAATTTGATTCCCACTTCTACATAAAAATTTGCTATATTCTAAAGGGCAACTCGCAACAGTGTTCTTCCCCCAGTGTTATCTTATTACATCAACAATCACAGAACATAGGAAATAATTTCAAACCATATGTTCTTCATAATAATATTGTTATAAAAAATAGATGTGGTTTTCAAACCAGGCTTATCATTTCTCACAATCCCTGTCAACTGAATTGAACACAAGTCTAGAAGAACTGTTTACTGTGTGTTTGAACTGTGTTATTCTATGAACGTAAGGCATGAACTCTTGTCAAGAGTGCCCTGGGTATGTGCTGAGAAACACGTGGAGGTGGTTAGGGGAGACTCAGTGTATCCCCCTGAAAAGCACTGGATGTCAACTGCTTTCCATCGTTTCAATGAACGCTTGGTCAAAGCATAAACACAATGTGGTACCCAGTGATTCAAAATCGTCAATGTGTTCTATAGACAAGAAAGCTCTACAAAATATGAATTCCACTTTATTTATATAGATACCTTAACTCTACCTCTAATAACCCAACAGTCTTTCTTATATTGAAAACAACTTTATGTTGATTATAATAGTGTCAAGACACATTCTTTCAAATAAAAAATAAGAATGTATGTTTTATTCAGAATAACTTTTTAAATTGAGTAATTACAAAAAAAGTATTGAACGAAAATACTTTTCATGATAGAAATTTTCAATATTTAGGAAAAAAAGGAATCTAATAATGTAATTCAAATACCTTTTTTTTTTAAAGGTAAGAGAATGAGCTTTGTCCTGGCAACAACTGTAAACATAGGGAAAAACTGCTGATCTAAGTTACCTGCAGAAGAAATTACATTTTAATTCTGACAGCACCCCAACATTAAAAGATTTAAATAATCTGAGTTTCTAAAAACTATCCTTTGGAAGCACTCACATGTAGTGACCCATAACCCAGAGGCAGAAAGGAACTACCCACTCTGAGTTAAAACTAAAAGTGCCGATGCTGAGTTAGAGGGGCATGAACTTGGACTTCCATACTCCAGGGCTCAGGAGCAAGGTGCTCACTGAAGAGCAGATACACAAAGCTGTTACATTTTATGATGTCTAATGTTGCCGCACTGTGTCATGTAATGACTTATTACAACATTCCGCGGGAAATCTCCCATTCTTCCAGCCATTCAGCCAAGCAGACAAAAGTGCCTGATAGAGCAAAAGTACTCAGGGCTTACAGGGAAATGGGTTCTTAAGGAAAATAAAAGAACAAGCTGGTAGTATCAATTCAGAAACTAGCATAAGAGACTGACTCATCCTAAAGCTTTGATTTTATACATGTTGTTTTTTCCATTAGTTTGAGGGGAGAACACTATCCTGCCCATATACCTGACTAAAACAGGGAGTCTTATCATTACTAGGCTGGCTTCGCCACTTCATAGATGTGTGACCCTAAGCAAGTCATTTAACCTAAGACTCAGCTCCCTCTCCTGTACAAGGATACGATCCAGTTCAGTAGGTGAGAAGATTAAACAGGATAATGATATAAAGTGCTTAGGATACACAATTGCTTATTAAATGTTAGTCATTATTAATATTACTATCGATATATCCCTTTGAAGGCTCCAGATTTAGGTAACAAAAAAAGTCACGACTTTATTTAGGACTGCTTTTCAGAACTTTATTTAGGGCTGCTTTTCAGAACTTTATTAGTATGATTATTTGGAGTTGAAGGACTAATTGGACTAAATTTTGGTGGTTCACATTGAACTGCAGATGGAGAATCAAGTGGGCCTTAGCATTTTCAAAATGCCAGAGGTTTGGTGGTAGGACTTTTAAACCTCTGCTGTTTGCCTAAACTTGTTCAAACACACATATCACAGAATGAAGACTTAAGTCATAACAGTTTCCATTTCCTTCATTAAGATGAAGTGATATTTCTGGGAACGTAAAAGTATGTGATGTTTATATTTAATTAAATTACATTTAAATATATATAAAAAAATCACAGTCACAGATAAGTCCCTTGTTATATATAAAAGCTTTTCTATAGTAACCTAGAATAGCATCTGGGAGGGAGTTTTGTGTTTGCTTTTTAACAAAAAATGAAATGGCTTATTCAGAACCTCAATCCCTGGGAAGAAGAAAAATGTCTGATAGACTGGAAAAACATAAATCGACCATCAGTATTGTTCCCATTTCTACATAGCTAAAAAATCTGCATCAAATAAACAGATGGCCTGATGTTATCTGCTGTATTTAGACTTTGGGCAATCTCTCGCCCCCTCAAGGCTAAAAAAACATACCTTATCTGGGATTTGATGTATAACATCTCAGTGAATTTATATTACACTTGCATGTAAAGCAGCTATCCCCAGCCAAAATGAGGTTTCAGTTACTTCCACAGTGATCAAATTATATAATCACACTCTGAGATAATCTGTATGTAAATGTAGTTAGGAGCTAGATTTGCAACTGTATGCAATTTTATTGTTTTAACCAGAATTGGTATCAATTACCTATACCTACGAAAAAGAGTTCTGCTTTATGTACTTTAAAATCTAAATGGGTGGTGATCATTTTGTAATGTATAGAAATATCAAATCACCATGCTGTGCACCAAACTAACGTAGTGTTGTAGGTGAGTTAAACTTCCAAAACAAACAAACTCATAGAAAAAGAGATCCGACTTGGGGTTACCAGAGACATGGGCCTGGGGGTAGGGGAAATGGATGAAGGTACAAATTGCCAGTTATAAGATAAATAAGTACTAGGGATGTCATGTACAATACCATTAATAGAATGAGCGCTGCTCTTTGTTATGCATGAAAGTTGTTAAGAGAGGAAATCCTAAGAGTTTTCATCACAAGGAAGAAATATTTTTTTCTTTTTTCATTTATTTTTTATCTCTGAGATATTGGATGTTCACTAAACTTATTGTGGTAATCATTTCATGGTGTATGTAAGTCAGATCACTATGCTGCACCCCTTTAAACTTATACAGTACTGTATGTCAATTATATTGCAATAAAACTGGAAGAAAAAATGAGAAAAAAAATCAAAATGGAAAAGACTACTGCAATAACAAAACTACTGTTTGTGCAATCTAATTTACTAAACTTCTTGACTTCTTTATCTGTATTCCTAGTATTTTTTTAGTATTTTTTTAAAGTGCCAATCCTAAGATTCATTTATTCAACCAACAAATACCGATTGACCATCTACTATATACAAGGCACTATGCCAAGCACTAGGGATATCGTGCAGTAGAAAGACAGCCCTGATCCTCAAGGAGCCTACATTCTGGGAAGGGAGATAGACAATAAATAACTAATTATAAAATAAATTATAACTGGAATAAGTATAATTGGAATATGCAACAGGAGACTTGACATAGATTTAAAATAGACTAAAGACAGATTTAAATACATCACAAGTATTAGGAGACTGTCCTTATAGGTGAAAAATGATTACTACCCTCCTCCTCTCTGGAATAGGATGGTTCTATTTTAAAAAAAAACTATTTATGATATAAAAAAAAATTAGAGGGCTTCCCTGGTGGCGCAGTGGTTAAGAATCCGCCTGCCAATGCAGAGGACACGGGTTTGAGCCCTGGTCCAGGAAGATCCCACATGCCGCAAAGCAACTAAGCCCGTGTGCCACAACTACTAAGCCTACGTGCCACAACTACTGAAGCCTGCATGCCTAGAGCCTGTGCTCCACAGCAAGAGAAGCCACTGCAATGAGAAGCCCTCACACCGAAACGACGAGTAGCCCCCGCTTGCCGCAACAAAGAGTAGCCCCCGCTCGCTGCAACTAGAGAAAGCCCGCGCACAGCAACGGAAGACCCAACGCAGCCAATAAATAAATAACGATTAGAATTCTAAAGGTGAAAAGTAATCTGAATTTTTTTTTTTTTTTTTTTTTTGGCGGTACGCGGGCCTCTCACTGTCGTGGCCTCTCCCGTCGCGGAGCACAGGCTCCGGACGCGCAGGCTCAGCGGCCATGGCTCACGGGCCCAGCCGCTCCGGGGCATGTGGGATCCTCCCAGACCAGGGCACGAACCCGCACCCCCTGCATCGGCAGGCAGACTCTCAACCACTGCGCCACCAGGGAAGCCCTGAATTTTTTTTAAATACTGCAGCCTAAAACATTTACTGACTAAAATTAATTCACTATATTTCTCTGTAATTCATGAAATTACATAGGCAACACATAAAAATGATTTAACTCTTAGCATGCACTTTTTTCTTATACTTCCATCTCCAGTCCTCCAAAAACTTCCTTTAGAGTACCCTCTCCCCTGCTTTCTCCAATCCACTTCTTTCTGCCCATCTCACTCTCTGAATGGGAGAAGATCACTCAGTCCCACTTTATAATAAGTATTCCTGAGTAAAAGGAAAATCTGTATTTGCCCAGCTTCTATTTCAATTTTCCTGACCCTTTAAAATCCTCTATAAACTGGACAGGGGGGAAAGATGTGGCTACTCAACCAAACAATCTGTTACGAAAAAGACAGTTCCTCTCTTATATATAGGAAGGAGGGACTTCCCTGGTGGTGCAGTGGTTAAGAATCCGCCTGCCAACACAGGGGACACGGGTTCGAGCCCTGCTCCAGGAAGATCCCACATGCTGCAGAGCAACTAAGCCCATGTGCCACAACTACTGAGCCCGCGCTCTAGAGCCCGTGAGCCACAACTACTGAGCCCGTGTGCCACAACTACTGAAGCCCACATGCCTAGAGCCCATGCTCCACAACAAGAGAAACCCGTACACCGCAAGGAAGAGTAGTGCCTGCTCACCACAACTAGAGAAAGCCCATGCACAGCAATGAAGACCCAATGCAGCCAAAAATAAATAAATAAATTTATTAAAAAATTTAAAAAAAGAAAGGAAAGTCAGTGTTTTCCGCCATAATCTTAATTATTTAGCAACAGTCCAGTCACAGTTTCTTAATCAGTCTCTCCAATGACCAAAGCCCACTAATGTTTAGACAATAGGTCAGGGCACAACTAATAAGACCCACAGCATCCGTGTAATCTTTCATTCAATAATTATTTATTAGACACTTACTATGTACAAGGGAGCACCGTCCAACAGAACTTTCTGAGATGATAATGTTCCGCATCTATGCTGTCTAATACAGTAGCCACTAGCCACATGTGGCTCTTGAATACTTGAAATGTAGCCAGTGTGACTAAGGAACTGAATTTTTAATTTAGTTTCATTCTGAATAAGGTAAATACAAATTTAGATAGTCACATGTGGCTAGTGGCTACCGTACTGGACAGAGATGGTCTAAGGCAAATCTTTGACTCCAGGCCTTTAAGTCACTGCCTTAATGCCTTTAAGTCAGTGCCTTAATGCAGCTTAACAAACCTTCCAGAGATAGAGTGCCTATTTAGAAAGCAGCTAATGTATGTATATTTTGTTTCATTCAGAGTCTAGCACTATATTGAAACTAACTTTTCAGAAAAGTCATAGAATTCTGGAAGGACAATAGGACCTAAAATTTGTTTAGTCCAGCCCCATTTAACAAAAAAGAAGGCTCAGAAGATATGAATAACTTGCTTAAGATACTATAATTTGGGCTTTCCTGGTGGCGCAGTGGTTGAGAGTCCGCCTGCCGATGCAGGGAACACGGGTTCGTGCCCCGGTTCGGGAAGATCCCACATGCCGCGGAGCGGCTGGGCCTGTGAGCCATGGCCGCTGAGCCTGCGTGTCCGGAGCCTGTTGCTCCGCAACGGGAGAGGCCACAACAGTGAGAGGCCCGCGTACCGCAAACAACAACAACAACAACAAAAAAAACCAAGATACTATAATTCACTAGAGGGAGAGCTAGGCTAGAACCCAACTGTTAGGAGGACCAAAATATTCAGATATTTCATCTAGATATCGCCTCTTCTACTGCAAATAATGACAGTGGTATAGATATAGATATAGATATAGATATAGATATAGATATAGATATAAAAGACAAGAGCCATACCGATGTACTTGCTGTAGCACCCTGGAATGTTGTAGGTATATCATCCTGTAAATCGTTTAGTGAAAAAGAGTGGTTTAAGTCCGACTCAGTGATAGTCTTTCCAGATGAATTGACTTCTGCCTACAAAAAAAAGATACACCCAAGAGCAGTGTCACAAGAGGAGATGTACAGAATAACCCACAACCTACTAAGTCCTCTCCTGGATTTATTTTAATTAGTACTTTAATATCAACTAGTCAGTTAAGCTCTGAGCATTCATTCGTGTCCAATACTGTGCTAGATATTTTAGGAAGAGTAGACAATACCCATTCTCAAGGAGCCGTTACTTGGTGAGGAACAAAACTAACACTTCTGGTTCACGATCCACTCCAAAAAGCTCTAAAAACTAAAGATTTTTGTAGTTTTCAGGCAAAGTCTGACATGTGAGGCTATGAACAGTCTTGATCGCACATTACTGTAAATATTCCCAGGTTTGCTGATGAGATATTAATAGATTTGATTATGGGGTGCTGCCCTAGATCCCACTATGGATGTTAGTATAGGTTTAATATTCCTAAAATCTGAAATTGTGATGTACAAAAGACATCTGGCCCTAAGATTTTCAGAGAAGTAATGTTAACCACAATAGGAATCCTCAGAAGGAAGAAAATAACCAACATTTATTAACCACCTCCTCTTCCAGGCACTGCAGTAAAACAGAAGGGAAAATTTCTCCCAAGAACTGGACATGGGAGGATATACAAGATGTAGAGAGGGGAGAAAAGGGAAGAGGCAGCATGTTGCTTAAGGCAGGTTGACTTTTTTTGATGGAGCTAAAAATTAAATTCCGGAAGGAATTATATGCAGAGCAAAAGGATGAGAGACATGTCAAAATATTAATAACAGCTATTTCTTGGCGATGGGATTATGCATGATTGTTATTTTCTTCTTATTGTTTATCTATATTTTCTATAATAATAGTTTAAAATTTATTAAGCACCAGAGACAGTTCTAAATGCAATACATTTAAATGAGCATCAACTCAATTCTCGTAAGAATCCTACAAGTACCATTATTATTCACAGATGAGAAAAAGGTACAATGTAAGTAATATGCCTGATGTCCTACTAACAATAAGCAGCAAAGCTGAGATTTGAACCCTGGCACAGTATACCAGAGTCTAGGTTTTAACCATTACTATGCTATAATAATAATGCTGCTTCTGTGAATATATATTATTAGTTTTATAATGAGAAAAAATTATTTGTAAAAATCTCAGTGAGACAGAACTACATTGCTTTACTTTCTGTCCAAAAGTTGGCAATAAACAAAAGGGCTACAGAATTAGAATTTATTTACAAATTTAGAGTACCTTGAAACTGATTTGTCTAGCCAGTTCCTTGGCTTCTTGGTCAGCCTGACTTGAATCGCTTCCAGATTTTAAAGGCAACAGGACATCCTTCATGGCAAAGCCACATCCCTCACAACAGAAATCTTGTGATCTGGTAAGAAGTAATTTTTTGATGGGTATAAATCAAATACTTGAAAGTTAATCCAAGACAGTCAAATACTGAATGATTAAATTTAAAAGATCACTCAACAATTCCGTATCACACTCATCTACATGCAAATTAGACAATTTTGGCAATAATTATAGTTCTGAGACAAATACACAAGTTAAACTGTTTTTTAAAAAAACCCATGTCAATTATACCTCAATTTTAACAATCTGAAATTTAAAAACAACACAAACTAGGGCTTAGATTTCATTTTTTTTCCTAACATACTGCCTAAATAAAGTAAGCTTTAGATCTGTAAGACAAAACATATAAATTGTTTAACTACACTGTCCTCAAGATCACACATAACAAGCCTATGTTAAGTCTATGTAAAAAGTTCATTTTAAAGCTCAAATCGGGAATTCCCTGGCAGTCCAGTGGTTAAGACTTGGCACTTTCACTGCTGTGGGCCCGGGTTTGATCCCTGGTAGGGGAACTAAGATCCCACAAGCCGTGCGGTGCAACCAAATAAAAACAAATTTTTTTTAATAAAATAAAATAGAATTTACAGACATTTCCAAGGAAAAACTCACAAACCCTACTCATCAAAATAGTAGTACAACTTGAAAGATCAGAGAACTTGTGGAAAATCCAGACACTGAAATTCATCATTCATTATAATAAGTAGAGGCTCAAAATAAGCCTGCTAACTAGACTATTTCCTAATATTAATTTGTTTCTGTATGTTTTTATTTTCTTCTTTGTATGACTGGAAGTAAATGTGTATAATATGCAGAAATATATATTGTTACATTGCTGAACTTTTAAAAAAACTACTTTGTCCTACTTCTAGTTCAACAAAATAAGAGTCTTAGATCTTGAAGAATATACTATTTATAACTTCATGTAGACAAAATATATGTAAAAGTTGTGTTAATTTAGTGGTTTTTTGGGGGTTTTTTGCGGTACGCAGGCCTCTCACTGTTGTGGCCTCTCCCGTTGCGGAGCACAGGCTCCGGACGCGCAGGCTCAGCAGCCATGGCTCACGGGCCCAGCCGCTCCACGGCATGTGGGATCTTCCCGGACCGGGGCACGAACCCGTGTCCCCTGCATCGGCAGGCAGACTCTCAACCACTGTGCCACCAGGGAAGCCCTAATTTAGTGTTTATTGATGAATGTTTTTTGTTTCAATAGAAGTAGCATTGCTGTCCATATCCTTTGAGAATCAGTTGTATCCAAATTATTTACCTTAAAATGTGTTCACTTTTAACTGAGAAGTCAGATGAAGTTTAAAGGAGAAAGTTTATTTTTAATATATTACTATTAGTTTATCCACAAGGACAGTATGCTACCATGGTTGAATGCAAAATCATGTTTTAGAAAGCCTGTATCACAGACTAAGAACCTAGAATATATAGAGTGAGACGTCTAAACAAAAAGTTTTTTGGTTTTTTTTTTTTACCTTGTACATGAAATGAACTGGATGGAAGTATCAAGATAGAAAGTCGACATAGGAAATCAAAACAAATGCTATGTACTCCAAGTACATATTATAGTTTGTGAATAGTAGCTGCAAGGTATATACCAAACTTGGGAATAAGGTTTAAAAAGAAAAGTTGCTGATAAAACAGGGAGTCTATCAAATCTTCCCGAGGCTAAAGTCTATCTGATTTAACAAACATCTATGGAGGGCCAATTCTGGGCTGTGCTAGGGTAAGATATACTATAATTTAATTAACATAGTAGGTCTGAAAGGTGGTAGGCAGCAAAGTCCAGAACAGGACAATGATCAAAATCAAGAATTAGGGCTTCCCTGGTGGCGCGGTGGTTGGGAGTCCGCCTGCCAATGCAGGGGACGTGGGTTCGTGCCCCGGTCCGGGAAGATCCCACATGACGCGGAGGATCCCACATGCCGCGGAGCGGCTGGGCCCGTGCGCCATGGCCACTGAGCCTGCGCTACCGGAGCCTGTGCTCCACAACGGGAGCGGCCACAACAGTGAGAGGCCTGCGTACCGCAAAAAAAAAAAAAAAAAATCAAGAATTAGTTTTAGCACTACTCAAAGGAGAGGCTACTCTGAATCTAATGACTAATCTGGGTTATACAGACAGAATGTACTTGAAAAAAACCAAGAAGGCAATACCACTGGGAAACTACAACTTGATAAAGAAAATCTTTGCTTTATTCCAGATCATTTAATGAGCACTTGCTACGTGGCAGATGCTACAGATACAAAGATGATAAAATGGATTCCCTCCCTGCCTTCAAGGAGTTTTTAAACTTTTTTGGAAAGCTACATACATATCATTACTCTGGCTCTTTTCCATCTGTAAAACTGCCCAAGTGGAGATAAATGACCAGTACTATCTTCTAGAAGGTATCGCTCATTGTAGGTTGATATTATCAACTACTTTTTAAAACTAGATAGCATGAAACAAATTCTTTAGAGTCTGGTCGCCCCTGGGGAAATTGATACAACTGAATTTCTGAAATAGCAAAACTAAGACTAGATCCTGTAGAACCAAGGTGAGTCACAAAGAGACAGAGCCTATCTCCTAGTAGCCATTATCCAGAACAGTATTCAGATCGTAACAAATAAGGAAAGGCAAAACTTACTTTTTCGCAAGGGTTCTTCTTTCCTCAGGTGTGTAATCTAGAGAACCTATGGCTCCCTCTCCTTTTGTTGGCATAAACCCAATGATGGCTAATAATGCTGTTCTTACTGAAATAAAAAGTAAACATCAATCTAAGTTGCTCTGTAAAAGGAACTGGGTTTACTCTGGAAAGAGAAAAAGAAAAGACTCATAGGGTTTCACTGAAGAGGTACAAGTAGGGGATTGTATTAAAATGATGCAAAAATCTAGACAAGGAAAATAATTTTATTATTTATTCAATAATATCAAATCATTTATCCAAAACAGCTTCAACCTCAGGAGAGTATTATACATTATTATTATGAATTGACTAAAGTTATATAAGATTTATATTCGCTTTAAATACTCACTACTCCATGAAGGCTGCCAGGTTTCAGGATGATGTCCCGAGATGCTCAAACAGATTTTCTTGCCTACTTCAAATCGTCCATTAGCCTTAGGAATAAATAAGGTATTTTAAAAGTTATACATGTGTGTGTTTAATGTTTTATACTTTAAAGTATAAATATATTTTATACATAAAGAACTTTTAAAGATAATTTTTTAGAGAATTTTAAAAGGATGGAACCTCCAAGGGGATACAGATTTTTGTCCTCTTACAGATACTCCACAAATATTTGCTGGATTCTGAATGAATAATAAAAGCTGTTTTTAGAAGTTGTAGCAGCTTTGTGAAACTGAGTTGCACAAGTGACATCTAAATAACTGACATATAAAGATGTCCTGATATCCTCCTCTGTGTCTAGTATGGTGCTAGACTCTGGGAAGGATCTAAAAGAGAAGAAACTAGATACTGGGGAGGAAGGCTCTGAGATGGGAGTGATTCTCAGAAGGATGATGCAATTTCATACAGGAACACAGAAGTGAAAGACGAGAGAGAATGATTTCAGTTTTGTCTTGGCAGAAGAGCTACTGATGATGTCCGGCAGGCAGGCAGAAATACAGACATGCTGGCATCAGAAGAAGATAATACATTTCTGGTACCTGACTTTCACAGAGGTGATCGTTGAAACCATTTCATAGAAATAAGAGAAAACAGCTGTAGTCTGAACTCGTAGACTATCCATACTGAGGGGAAGGATAGGAAAAAGAGGCATGAAGTTAGAATATAAGTTCCACGTGGGCAGAGAATTTGACTTATTCTCTGCCACACCCACAGGGTGCATGACACGTGTTTAATAAATATTTGTTGAATGAAGGCTGGAGAAGACTTTTCAAAGAGAGGAAGTGAATCAGAAAGAGTAAGTACTGAAAACCAGTACACATGACGATATCATCGGTGAACAGCTGCTGCCCCACTGGCCCCCACCAGTTTCCCCACGCACCAGCCCTCCCTTCAGACCACCTGGCTCTCCCCAGGACCTAGCAACTAAAAGAAGGGAAGGGCCCCTCCAGGGCCTCCTGCTCCAGCCCTACTGCCAGCATTAACAATTCTCAACAACACCTAGTGTTTAGGAAGCAGCTTCTATATGCCAGGAACTTTACAGTGTGATTATATTTACCATACACATCCCTTTTGACAAATGAGAAAACTGAATTTCAAAGAGCTTATGTAACCTGCCCGTGGTGTAATGGAAACCGCACTGGCCAGAATCCAGGGCTATTGGTTCTAAAACTAATGCTCTTTCCACTACACCAAACACTATAGGTAAAAGCAACATTAATTTGGTGATAATGAATATCTTTTCTTTTAGCATTTGCTAACCCCATGTGTATCAGATGTTTAACTTAAACTTAGATGGAATAGGATGAAGACTGAGAAGAGGTGGTGAGATTTCTCAAACTGGTCTCTGAGACTGGTGTCTTAAGCCTGTTTAAACAGGGTGCTATGTGTGGGAACCAGAACACAACAGGTTAAACTGGAGTTAGCATGCCTTGAAGGTTATCAGAAGAGAAAAATAAGACTGCAGCTTAAAGTGGTAGCAGAGATATGGGAAGGTTTTTGTGTTTTATTTTTGCTTCTTTCAAGGTTAGGGGATAATTAAACACACATAAATGAAAGGAAATGAAGGAAGAAAAGCTTAACACTTAAGAGAGGAATTTACTGATGGAATACTGTCCCAGGAAACCAAAGAGAAAACTGGATCAACAGCTTTCCTTTACATGGAGATAAAATATGTGAAGATGGAGAGAAATTCTAAGATATAAATAAATAGTAATAACATAGCTAACATTTATTGAGGACTGTGTCAGTTCTTATTCTAAGAGCTGCACGTAAAGATGAGGAAACTCAAGAACAAAGCGTAAGAAACGTGAGAAACTGAAGGAGATAACGTGATTAAGAGGTACAATAACAGTAACTACCCTTTATTCAGTACTTACCATGTGCCAGCCTAGCACTTTGCATACAATTCACTGAATCCTAACAACCACACTATGGCAATTAGTATCATGAGTACTTCTCAGATGCTTCAACTTCCTAGGAATTTTTTTCCAGAAAAAAATACAGCCCAAGGTCTGGTCTCCAAAAGCAAAGTTATAATAATAATGGTCCACTTTATTTCTTAATGAAAATGAGTATGCATACACACTTTACAGCCACCAGGAAGAGTTACACCAGAAGCATTCCAAAAAGTCAAGAATTCTTACCGTTAGGAGAATAATGCTTGGTGGTTTCATGGGATACTCTGGTGGCAGTACTATTCGTCCATGATAAACTCCTCCATCAAAATCTGAATCTGGGGGCCCTCTAACTGTGAAGTGCCACTCAAAAAGGTTATCCTGAACAAAAACAACAACCAACAAGGAATCAAGAACATTAAAAAGTTGGATTTTTTTTATCAGTGAGTATTAGAAACATGGGTGCGAAAAATTAACGTTTTATAATACTGCTAGAACAGTTTCTAATGCACACAATGTCTCAAGTATAAAAGTTATAAATAAAAGCTATTAAATCTAGTTTTCATGTCCCATAAGAGCTAAAATGTTTTTAAACAAATGCATTTTAAAACATCTGAGCATTGTTATATATTCAAAAATAAGATTATAGATTTACATATTTCCTATTACTTTAGCTCCATTTATTTTCTCTGAAAATCTCTTCTGGAGCCCTGAAGTTTTAACCTGGACTAATTGCTTTCTTGACACATTCCAAAATTCGTCACTTGAGTGTCTTCTAGGTTTACTGGAATCTCAATCTTCCTCTGTATTTATTTGTTGTTGTTTGTTTTTTTAGTTTTTGCATTATTTTGATGTGGTTTACTGTCAACTATGTGCCTCTGAAAGGAACACAAGGAAGAAAGTTTGTGTTCTGGTATGTCTGAAAAGATATTTATTCTGAGTTCATGCCTGATTGTTTTCTGGACAGAGATTTAATTAATTAATTAGTTAAAAAATCATTTGATCTAAAAAAAGATTATAGACTTAATTAAACTGTAAATTAATCCTTATATCCTAATTAGTGATAATTATTATTTATATAATCAAATAATTTACTATAAATTTAGATTGTTTTAGCAAACCTTTAAAAATTATCCCTCATAGATGCCTAAAAGCTCTTTAGTAAGGGGTCAGTAATATTAACACATAGGCTGTTAACATCATCTTACAGTTAACCACGTACTTCATAGTTTGCAAAATGCTTGCACATATTATCACATCTTATTCTCACTATTACCATGAAAACCAGATTGGGCACATTTAAATACCCTCCTTTCACGGATGGGAAGACTGAAGAGAGGTAGAGATGTTCATACAAAAAGCCCAAACTAGCTGTAGAGACCCTTCAAGGGGCTAAGTCTTCCACCTGTAGAGTCTGGAGTTCTTTCCACTTTCCCTCCTGAGGGAAGACCTAAAATTAATTTAGTATCTGAGGCCCACTTTATAGAGACCAGAAATCTGCTTCTTCTAAAATGTCTGATTCTGAATGGCTAATAGAAATACTCAGTGTACACCTGAAACTAACACATTATAAATTAACTATACTTCAATTTTTTTTAATGGTTAAAAAAAAGTAAAAAAAAAAACAAAAAACTCAGGAACTATAGGGAATAAAATATATCAATAAAGCATATCAAACACATCTGTAATGACTCAAAGCAATGAAAAAATAATTTTAAGAAACTTATTTAAAATATTAAAGTATTAAAATACATATGTAGAAGACAGAGATAGAAACTAACCTCTAAAGGCTGTGCATGATAATGATCTGTTGGATCTTTCAATTCTGCTGCTTCTTTCATTAAACGTTTAACGGCTAAAATAAAATTCACAAGATAGAGACATTTAAAATTTACTTTTCTAAGTGATTAGCACAGATTTACAAACCTAATGAAAAAGTTCCTACTTCAACAAAAAATGTGTAGAGGACTTGTTCAACAGAGCATATCATTTAATTATGGGATAACAGCAATAATGGTGGGGAGGAAATGGTAGCTAGGCACTAGAAGAGTTACACGTTAAATTATATATAGGGAAGTCTCATAAAGTCACTATTTTTATTTAGTAAGTACTTATATATACTTCCTATATGGTAGCACTCAAATATTAATTCATGTAATCCTCAAAACAACTCTATGAGATAGGTGCGATTTTTAACCCCATTTTCCAGATGAAGAAACTGAGACATGGAGAAATTATATAACACGTCCAAGGTCACACAGCTGATAAATGACAGAGCTAGGATTCCAACACAGGCAGTCCAACTCTACCTTGTTAAAATATTTAACAAAAACGTGGCCTCTGGAACTCATGCTCATGAACAGTAAACCCCTATATCCTCAACCTCGTGGGACTTTCTACCCACTATCTTGCATTAACTTAATGGCATTGTCCCCAGAGGTCAATGAATCTCTATAGCCCTAGCTGAATTCCTTTTTGAAATGATTCTTCGGCTTAATTAAAACCTCCAATCCACTGACGCCATAACATTCTTCACCCCACCTATACCTATATTCACTTCCCTCTTCATCCACACTTTTGGCTCTTAGGAGTTCCTCTTTCATGTTCCCCTGACAAAATTTAATTCTAACTGAGCCAACTCAACCATCTTCTTTTTCTTTTTAATATTTATTTTATTTATGGCTTGTTTTTTTTTTGTCTGTGCCGGGTCTTAGTGGCCACACACAGGCTCTTCGTTGTGGCGCACGGGCTCCAGGGCATGTGGGCTCTGTAGTTTGCCACGCGCGGACTCTCGTTGAGACGGAGCTCAGTAGTTGTGGCCCACGGGCTTAGCTGCCCCGCCGGCTGTGGCATCTTAGTTGCCCGACCAGGGATCAAACCCGTGTCCCCTGAATTGGAAGGAGGATTCTTTACCACTGTGCTACCAGGGAAGTCCCCCAACCATCTTTTTATCTGGAGTCTATACCCAAACAGCTGAGTATTACTGAAGGGGGTTTAAAAAGTCAGAGACGGGCACATTGATGCCATTATAGAGTTATTAACAACAATCTCCACTGGGACACAATGCCACCCTGTGTTCCTACATTTCTCCAGGAAGCCTCCACCCAACCCCCTCCAACTTGGACTATCTCACACCTATTTACTCTCAATTCTCTTCCGCCTCTTTCAGTTCATGGCACAGACTTTTAGCCCCGTGATCAATGACTATTAATAGCTTATGACAGTTTACAATCCTATGTGTATCTGTACCCTCTTTCCTCCCCTATTGGTTCACAAAGGTCAATCCTTTGATTCCAGCCCCCTCGCCCTCAAGCTTTAGGTGCTAAAAAAAAGTCAGGATACTGGTGTAGGATGCAGGAGAGCAAAGCCACGGAAACACCAGATGGCCCAAGGTTCTACAAAACTCTGCTTGAGAACCAACGGACACAGTTCAATACATGCTATGAGAGAGGTGTGCACCAGGTGGGCACCTAACCTGAGAGCAGACAGAAGAGAAAAGGGGTCAGGTACTGACATCCAAAAGAAAGACAGTAGGAATTACCCAGCTCGGTATGAATAAGCAGAGGAAACAATAAAAGTAAATTTGTGGTGGCACAGGTTGGAACGTTACGGGTAGAGGTTAACTGAGAAGCAACTCTCACACACTACAACCAAACAGTTCGGTATGTGTCAGGACTTTTTGCATAAAATTTCATTTTAATCAAGGGTTCCTAAGCTGGAAAAAAACTCTAAAGTCACTACTCTATTCCATAACTATTAATATTCTTTTCCATCTCTGACGCAGAGAATTTGTTCATCTGATCAGCAAATATTCATTAAGTTCATACTAGATGCTATAGCTACAACCAAAATAAAATATAGCGTCTGTTATCAAGGAGCTTATAGGCTGGGGGGAGGAGTCAATACAAATCAGCATGATAAATGAATGCTATATTAGAAACACGCATATATATACTGAGACACGATCTCCCGCCAAGTTCCAGACACTAACTAGGCTTTGTTCAATTCTTCGCACACAGTTCACCTTCTCTCTACTTCAGACCTTCCTTCCTACATAGCAATTCCTCAGCTTGCACTGCTGTTCCTCCTCCCTTCCCCCACTTCATCATTGAGTCTGGCTCCCACCAGACCTTTATGAAATTTACTCAGGAAGGTCTCCCTGACACCTTCCTTTGTCCACTCTCAGAGGAGCGACTAGAGATTTCCATTTGGACAAATAAAAATCCTTGAGGAGTCCTGGCAGGAGAGTGGAGCGCAGGAATGCTCTCTAAGTTATTTCGTTTGGAAACCACTGCCCTGGATACTGGCTTGAGTCCCCTTGCTCTAAGTCCTCTTAACACCCTGTAATTTTTCTTTCATAAAGTTCATCTCACTTGTGATTAACACCTGTCCTTCCTGCTCAACAACATTTACTTCACTGCAGTCTCCTCAAGGCTTAGCACACAGTAAGCACTCAAATATTAGCTGAAATGAATTTTACTATCTTCCCCCCAACAAAACTCTTTCCAAGGATCTGATTAAAATGCAGTGGTTTTGGGGACTTTCCTGGAGATCCAGTGGTTAGGACTCCGTGCTTCCACTGCAGGGGGCACGGCTTCAGGGAGCTAAGATCCTGCAAGCCGCACAGCGTGGTCAAAAAAAAAAAAGCAGGGGGCTTCCCTGGTAGCGCAGTGGTTGAGAGTCCGCCTGCCGATGCAGGGGACACGCGTTCGTGCCCCAGTCCGGGAGGATCCCACATGCCGCGGAGCAGCTGGGCCCGTGAGCAATGGCCGCTGAGCCTGCACGTCCGGAGCCTGTGCTCCGCAACGGGAGAGGCCACAACAGCGAGAGGCCCGCGTACCGCAAAAAAAAAAAAAAAAAAAAAAAGCAGTGGTTCTCAAATTTATTTGATAATGAGATAAAATCCTTTGTTCAAAGAAAAGTTTAAGGAGAACCTCAATAGGTAAAACATAACAGCAGAGCCAGCATGGAAGGGCCTTCAGACTATTTATCCCCATCTGCGCATTCTACCTAAGGGGCCCACGGAAAAAGAACTGAAAGCCCCTGTTTTAGAGCCATGTAAAAATATCACTAGGAATATAATTAGATATAAATAAAATCATGGAAGTTGTTATGAAGTTAATTAGTTTAACTTGATTACTGCTGTCAGCAATCAAAGATGCCAGGAAGACTGTTTTTCCTTTATCCCTCATCAGCAGGCTGCAAAATGATTAAGCAGAAGAGGTCAGATTTTATGCCATTCCATAACATTACCACATTTTCTCTGCCTCTTCGTCACTCAGCTCAGTTCAACAGAGGAAAATAAACACCCAACGGATATTAAGAGAGATGTATGAAAGGGTCGGAATTGCTACAGGAAAGAATTTAAAGGAACAATCATTGGCTCAACCACTACACAAGTTGATTTTATTAGTCCACGGGCCACACAGGCACATACCATGTGAGAAACAAAGTACAAAGCCAAACAGAACGTAAGATTTTTCTAGTGTTTTTATAATCTATTTTTTCTGAAACAACATATACTATGAACACCTTCGTGAAAAAGAACGTGGACTCTGGAATTAGACCTGCATTAAAATTCTGGCTCTGGGGACTTCCCTGGTGGCACAGTGGTTAAGAATCCACCTGCCAATGCAGGGGACACAGGTTCAACCCCTGGTCTGGGAAGATCCCACACGCCGCAGTGCAACTAAGCCCGTGCGCCACAACTACTGAGCCTGTGCTCTAGAGCCCGCAAGCCACAACTACTGAGCCCGCGCTCTAGAGCCTGCAAGCCACAACTACTGAGCCCACGTGCCACAACTACCAAAGCCTGTGCACCTAGAGCCCGTGCTCCACAACAAGAGAAGCCACGACAATGAGAAGCCTGCGTGCTGCAACTAGAGAAAGCCCACACTTAGCAATGAAGACCCAATGCAGCCAAAAATAAATAAATAAATAAATTTTAAAAAATATGGCTGTGATATTTTGCAGCTCTAAATCCTTGAACAAGTCACTTATAATCTTATTCTGCCTCAATGTTCATATCTGTCAAATGAAAGTCAATAATTTTGTCACATAATTCTTTCCTTTTCACCCCTTCCTCTTTCCCAGGTCAGAAATGGACTGAGATTTAAGGCCCTCTCAATGATTCTCCCTGGTTCAAATCCAGGCCATAAGCATATGTAGTTGGCCACATGGCATGGCTCCCTAGCTCCCCAAAAGAAATATCACTGCTATGGAATAGTCAAGATTCAAAGTACCACCTGGAAACTAGGGCTAGAGCATAGTCTGCCTCTCCTGATACTCCATCTCTTGCTACCACATGGATAGTGAGGAAACTTCTTCCACTCCAGCTCCTCTCTTATCTCTTTGCAAGGTTATCAGTGGAACTCTCCAACCATGGTAAGACAAGATGTGCCAGGAAAGAGAAGGAGGGTGGGGAGCGCCTGCATGCCTGCCCTCATTCTTCCTTTTCATGGAGGCCACATGATCACTCTGGATCCAAACTCTAGGCTCTAAGGGCCTCCCATTAGCGCTCTTCACATGCCCAGGTAGCTCACTGGGCTTTGAGACAAAGCTCCAGCTAAAGGGGTCTTTTACAGGTCACTGTCTCTCATGCATCTGTCTCTCTTGGAAAGTATCAATGAATATCTTGATATCATCCATCTCCAGGTTATCGAGGATGTGAATCCAACGTCATGCTCCCCAACCACATCTTCCTGCTCCCATAGTGAAGGCACTTAAGCAAATACTTAAGGACTCATGTTTCTGCCCACAAAGACCCTGCAAAGGTATCCATTCAATTTAAAGAATATCTGAGCCATGGAGATAGAAGAATGACTAAGACCTGCTTCTTGTCTTCAAAAAGCTTGTAGTGAGAGAGAAAGACATGAAAACAATTACAACACAAATATTGACCAAGTATGCACAAATATAGGGACTATCTTAGTCTGCCTATGGGAGCTGGACAAGGCAGAACCTTAAAGAAGCTTGAAGAATTAATAAGAAGTTCAAATGGATAAAAGGGAAGGCATTCCAAGCAGAGGTTCCAACAGGGACCAAGGCATATAGGTGAGAAGAGCTGCTCCATCTGGAGAATCACTCAGGCAAAATGGGTAGATGGTAAAAATGCAAAGGAGCACAGGAGTGATAGGAGACGAGGCTGGTGAGGAGGGTAAGCTAAACAGTTTACTTTGAACTTAATCCACAGCTATCAGGAAGCTACTGAAATGTTTTCAATTTGAGGAGTGACCTAATCAGTTTTTGTTTTGTTTTAATTGATCTGGTGACAACAGCGAAGGATTAGATATATGTGACTGTGTGTATTGGCACCTGCGTGAAAATGCATGCATTTGTGTGTGTTTCAGGGTAGAGCGTGGAGTAAAGGAGTAGACCAAGAGATCAAAGACGACGCCAGTGGATTCCTGGGTGGCTGTCAAACCCTGGGTTAGGAATATTAGGGTGAGGGGCAAGTTTGGGGGAGGAGAGAAAACTGATTAGTTTGGTTTTGGGTTTTTATACCTAGGAGAGATTTTTTTGTCTGTGGGAAATTCGGGTAAAGATGTTAAATCACCAGTAAGTTCTATGTATCTACAGCCTAGGAGAAGGGTTTAAATTGGACATTAAAGCTTGAGAATGATTAGTGTGAAGGGGCAGTAGACAGCTGGGCATGGATAGAATAACTGCTAGGTTTCTGATGGAGGTAGTAGGTGGCCTTTACACCAATCTCTTACATGCCTGCCAATCACCTGCTGAACGCAACCCATAGGGCTCTTCCAAAGAAATCTGCCACAGGAGGTTCATTACACATACGTCTCCCTACTTCGTACTCTGATATCCTGCGACTTTGGCCAGAACGGACCCAAAAAGAGATCAGGGAGTCTGATGCAGAGGCAAGTACTGATACGCTAGCCAGAGGCTTATGAAGTGGTTTCACACAGAGCTCTGCACACAGCCAGATGTCCATTCCAGAAAGACTGTAAAAAAATATGTTTTCCATTGTAAAGCAATTATACTCCAATAAAGATGTTAAAAAAAAATGTTTTCCCATCTATAAAATGAACAAATTTACTATCCATATGCTAACACACTGGCCTTTAACCAGTTATTTGTACTGTCTTAATTGTCCCATCCATACCGCTAAGACAACTCCACATCAGATAGAGAAAAAGTGTTATATCTCTTACATTGTGCAGTGTTTTTAAACACGTCCTTTCACACATGCATTACCCTACGAAATATTACAAGACAATAAAACAAAGGAAGGAAACATTTTCACTATGCCTCCTGCACTTATTCAATAAGTCCCATATCTCATCTAATTTACCTTTTCCATGAACTCTAAATAATCTGTACAATGACCAAAAAAGGTTTTAAAATTTTTTTTCATTTTTAGAACAGCAGCACTACCTTTGAGGAAATGAAACCAAAAAGAGGAAGCAATTTATTACACAGTAGAAACATGTCTACCCAAGTTCGGCCAGATGACAAGTAGGTCATATAGTATAGAAACATACAACATTCTGGAGAATTTTAAATGCTTACCACAATCTCAGGTATGATAACCTAACAAAACTGAGCAAGGTCCTCTGACAACAATCTCTTGGGACCCACCAATCCTCCATTCCAAATTGCACTATTGTACAATTGTACATTTTCATTATTCTCTGGACATCCCACTAAGTACCTCAGCTGTCTCAAGGAACTTGATACCATGTGACCAAGGAGTCACCCTACATTTTACCCACAGAGTTTATTAAAATCTAGCACAATCTTAACAATCTAGTCATTCTACCATCTAATCTTAAAACTAAGCTTTTCTTTCCCTCTTTCTCTTTGATCTTTTTTTTTTTTTTCCTGGTGTTCTTAGGAGATGGGCTGGGGGCAGGGATTGTGAATCCACTGAAATTGAATCCTATAAATGTATTTCTTGGAGAGCCCATGGCCTTTGCCAGATTTTTTTAAAAGTCTTTGCCTCCCCAAATGTTATGACCAATTCTGTAAACTTAGTTACCTCAGAACGTGTCTTAGCCTGACAGCACCCTGGTTAACAAAGCTCTGTTCAATCAGTATCCTCAGGCTTTTCTGGATTCTTTGTACGTTTTTAAGTTATTTTAAAAAATCAAGGATGCACAATTAGCTCTTTCCACGAGCATGCTAATCTTGCTGATTTTTACTGAGAAATTGCTTCTTTGGAAGGAAAAAAAGAACTAGCAAGCGTTGGTCAAACTATCACTAACATCCTAGGATTATCATTTAGAGCTAAAGTGTGGAGCTTCTCCCTCCTAACAAATTTATCAAGGTACAGATCGAATACCATTTATAGAACACAAAGATTCGTTTCAAGCCTGTCTTAATCTGAGAGAGCCGCTTACTTTTCGTGCATCTTTATGATACATCAGAAAACAATCTGAGGCTAGGATCGTTTGGCTGCTTCTGTGAATGAAGCACGGACATTAAATACAGAAAGAGAAGTTTCTATGACTGAACACAGACATACATCATACTAGTCAGTATGGCAAAAATCATGGTTAGCTCTAAAGTACACGGCTCAACTAGTTTTCGTAGCTTTTTGGTTAACTGGTATGGTCCAGAACATTTCCTTTATGTCTGTAATTCTATTCGCCCCAAATGCTGCAAACAGAACGTTTAAACTAAATCCTCAAATGCGAGTGGGTCAAGCAGCTAATAAAAGTCCGGTGGCGGTGACGGAGAAGGGCTAACGACGGTGTTCAAGGCGCAGGTAGGGCGAGGGGCTGATGATCACTATTACCCAGAGCCATCACCTTTACACCTGTGCTCGGGGATGAGTTGATAACCCAGCTCTACGCGACGAAAATGAGGGCAGGGCAGTCGCGGTGCTGAGGGGAGTCCCCAGGTTTGGTGCCCGCTCGGCAGCCCTGCTGCGCGGCCTGCACCAGCCCGGCAGGCGGCGGGCTCGCGTAGAGCGCGAAACCGGGAGCGGGGCCGCGAGCGGCGGCCGACGCGAGGGGACGACGGCGCGGGGCCCTGGAGTACGGGGTCACTCCTCCCTCCCGCCCACAGTGCGGCACCGCGCCCATCCTGCAGCCCCGCTCACCCGGACTCTTCAGGTTGTAGCGGGTCTCCATGGCGGGTCGCTGTCCCGGCTCCGGCCTCCCGGCTCGCCGCCGCCGATGCCGCCACCTCTCCGCACCGCTGCCGCCCGGGTCTCAGCGTGGCTCGGACCGACCGGACCTGGCCCAGGAACCTCCGGGGACGCCGCCCAGCCCTGGCCAGGACTGCAGGCGGGGCGGGAGGGCACGGGCGAGGCGCGGGCTCCGCAGTGGCGCGGGCTCCGCGGTAGCGCCGCCTCCTCCGCTGCTCCCCCGCCTCCCTGAGGGCTGGGCAGGCGCCGGCGCCGGCCCGGGTGTCGCTGAAGCGGGGGCCCGTGCTGGAGGTCAGCGTCCTCGTCTGGCCGCGGGTCCAACGCTGCCGCGGTCGCCCTGCCTGCGTCACCCGCCCTCTCCCCGGTTTTGTGAAGTTGTCCTGACGTGGCAGTCGCTTCGTGGCGGGAGGGCGGCGCGGCCGTGGGCCACTTCGCCGGCCCCGGGAAGCCCGCTCCGAGATCTGAAAGAGCGAGCAGCGCCCAGGTCGTCTTCCTCTCACCCAGGGTCGCCCGGAGGCCGACCTTCCGCCGGGCCCATCCGACGTCCCCAGGCGCTCGCGGAGCTCCCCGCGGAGCGGCGCGGCAGGAAACGCCCCGGCCCTGCTCGCGGCGGGCTGGGTCCGGGCCCGGGCCCTCGACACCGGGTTCAGAGCCGCCCCGGCCCGGCGCCCGCGTGCACCGGCGCCTGCCAAGTGCTTTGTTTTTAGATCAATAGTTGTTTTGGGGTGGAAACAGTTAAATCGGGAAGATAAAATCCAGTGATAAGGGATTGAGTAGGGCTTTATAAGGATTCTTTTTCAAACAAATGTGTTTAGGTGCAAGGCACTTAAGCATTTGGGGAGATTAAAAAAAAGGAATTGAATCGGGGAAAGCATACAAATATGAAAGGTATATCCTTAAAGAACACACTTTAGGCTTCATTGCGGAAAGAGTGGGATTGAGAAAAAGAGGACAGGACTGGGGCTTTTGAAGACTTATAACAGGAGCAAAGACTTAGGAAGAGGGGAGATTGGGATGGTGAGGAGGATGAAGAGGGAAGGAAAGACGTCTAGGTGGGATGAAGAGGGTTAATCAGGTTGGGCAAGTTTCATTTTGGTATGTAAAAGTAGAAAACTTTCTTTTTGAAAGGCAGCAGAATATGCCACCTCAAAATATGCCTCTTTGGCATAAGGATTATTTTGAGCTGATTATTTTTGAGAAAGAGCAGGCTCAAGAGAATCTCTGAAAACAGAGTAGAAATTACCATTTTCTAGGCGAAATTTACGTTTGTTAGCGTCTCCCTCTCTCTAAAGAGAAGGAAGGTTGACTCTAAATCACAAGAGAGTCTCAATGGAGAAGGCAGTGACAAATCTGCAAAATAATCTTTACCCTTGTTTAAGTGCTTTTCCTATGACCTCCCATAACTGGCCTCCCTCCAATCCCCCTACAGCTTTCTTTTGTCTTTAGTTGAAGATAGTATTTAAGGTGGTGACTTGGGCCAAATCAGGGAGTTACTTGGCTTGTTTTTCCTTTGTTCATCTGTGTATTACAAGGAGTTTCAGCCAAGAACTCATAAGGGTAGAAGGAAATTATTTTCCTCCCTTATTTTCTATTGTTAAAATTAAGAATCTAAAGTGAATTGAGGGCTTCCCTGGTGGTACAGTGGTTAAGAATCCACCTGTCAATGCAGGGGACATGGATTCAAGCCCTGGTCCAGGAAAATCCCACATGCCACAGAGCAATGAAGCCCATGAGCCACAACTACTGAGCCTGCGCTCTAGAGCCTGCGAGCCATAACTACTGAGCCCGCGTGCCTAGAGCCCGTGCTCCGCAATAAGAGAAGCCACGGCAATGAGAAGCCCATGCACCGCCACAAGAGAAGCCACCGCAATGAGCAGCCCATGCACCGCAACAAAGAGTAGCCCCCACTCGCCACAACTAGAGAAAGCCTGCGCACGGCAATGAAGACCCAACGCAGCCAAATAAATAAATTTATTTATTTTAAAAAAGTAAAGTGAATTGAGTTCTTGATATCTGATTGTATCAGCAACCCTTTGTAAAGAGTGAAATTTGGAGGAGGTGTGGGTAGGAGGTGGAGGATATCAAAAATAAAACTAGATAGTATCTTTTAAAACAGTCCGTGACGTTTTCTGAAAAGTAAACTGGTAAACTGACTGGCACATATATGCATCCAAAATGGAACCCCAGTGTGCTGCTTCATCCACTCATTCTTTGTGTTGAATCTTCAAATTGTCTAATGCTTGACACGCTCTCTGTACCACAGCTCTGCAAAAGCCAGCATTCGTGCAATAGGCCTCACAATGGAGAGGCTTATGAAGCTGGTACTATTGTTACTGATCACAAGTTCGTGTGCTGGATGCACAGTGAGGCCAAACAAGCCAAAACATTGGAGTTTGGAGCAGAGAAATGTTTATGGCAGGGCCAAGCAAGGAGAATGGGCGGCTTGTGCTCAAAAGACCCAAACTCCCTTATGGTTTTCAGGGAGGAGTTTTTAAAGGCAACATTTGGGGTGAGGGCTGTAGGGTATGTGACTTTCTTCTGATTGGTTGGTGGGGAGGTAACAGGGTGGTGCTCCAGGGACCTTGTGCTCAGCCTGAAGTTACCATCCTCCACCTGGATGGGGGCCTTAGTTCCTATAGAAGGACTCAACATATATCCCTTGAGGAGGAACTAGGACTCTGCTTTCTCGCTGTACTATTGTTTCTTGAGTGCTTTCCCTTTGTTTCTGCATTCCATCACTTCCCTGATCAGTAACTGTTTGAATCTGCCCTTTGGAATTCGCAGAAAGTCTAGGGGGCTGAAGCCTCTTTCCTCCAAACAAGAAACTGGGGACACAGGAAGACTTTTGTGCCTGGGAGGGCCCCGCAGGGTCCTGCTTTAACATATTTATTCTTCCAAATTTAAAAGTGTTTTTATTTTTTTTAATGATTTTTTTCTTGAGCATATAAGTAATACATGATTGTTGTTTAATATTTAGAATATGAAGAAAATACAAATCTTCTATAGTTCTACTGCTCAGAAATGGCCATGATTAACATTTTAGTGTATTTACCTTTAGCCTTTGTTTAGAAAGCATAGGTATGTTATTAGGGTTGAAATTCTATTGTTTATACTTTTTTTATACTAAAAATATCTGCCGTAAGCTAACTGGATTACTTGTTTTGCAAGACACAGAGCTATTAATGACTTGTTTTTTGTTTGTTTGTTTGTTTTGCCACACCACAAGACATGTGGGATCTTAGTTCCCTGACCAGGGATCAAACCCATGCCGCCTGCAGTAGAAGCACAGAATCTTAACCACTGGACCACCGGGGAAGTCCCTGACTTATGTTGTTAAAAAGGAAATGACAGGCCCAAAATGGAGTCACTTGTGTTAAGCCCCATGTCAGCAAATCAAGACTCAATACCCAATCTAACTGTAGTTACGACCTCTTCCAGGAATGCATTCTGCACTGGTCAGTCGAATTTTCTGGTCAGCACCAATGAGGTAATCTTCCACATAGCCCCCTGCCATCCCAGTAGGTAGGTTATCTAAAACTGAAATAACCCACTCTTTTCCCCTTTCTGCCTATAAAAGCCTTCCATCTTGTACAACTCCTTGGAACTCCTTTTTATTTGTTAGATAGGATGCTGCCTGGTTCATGAATCCTTCAATAAAGTCAATTAGATCTTTAACTCAGTTGAATTCTGTTTGTTTAACAGTTTGAATTGATAAATTTTATATCAGTGTCTTCCTAGAGTACAATTCAAAATAAAAAACGCCTCGGAAAGCCATGTATTGACTTTATTGTAAACATTTTATTAATTACTTAGAATATTTCATGAGGTTTTGATTTTTCATTAAAAAAAAAACAAAAATAATGCTGCCATAGTTTTTCCTACTGTTTTTTTTCCCCCCAAGATTTCCCCTTTGTAATGGTTAATAAGAAAAATGGTACTAATTTGCTGGCTGGTATTAATGTTAGGAAATGTTGGTTATTATCAGGGGCACAAGTTTAAACTCTCGTTACCTAAACAAAAATGTCTGCCAGGAAGGAGTTCTTTGTTTTTTTCACGCCTCGCCTTACTGCATTGCAGGTCTAATAGCTTTGCTTTTGTCTACCATCTGGTGGCCAGCTGAGAGATCCAGGAGAGAAACGCCTCTTCATTTTTTCTTTCTCAATTTCTGCTACAGTCGAGATAATGTCTTCCCTGCTCATTCTATCTGAACAATTTCTAATACTATATCCCAGAAGAAAATATTATGGAGAGACATCAAGTGAGTATACTTGAAACCAGTGGAGTGCTTACAATACTAGTGCAGTAGATTTCTTCCACCAGATGACCCCGTACCTCATTTTAAAAGATTTTCCCCATTAATAAGCAGAGAAGCATTTTCTAAACACAGTACTTAATAGTTGTTTGCAACATTATTAAAATGATTTTTATTGTGGCTTTCTTAAAAATGATGTCTTTTCTTGGAAACCTAATTTGCTACCATAGCTTTGAATTATCTGACATCTCCCAAATTACAGCTCTTGGTAGTAGGGATGAGGAAAAGGAAACCTGCTTAGTATTGTGCTTTTGCTTTATTTGCGTGGATTGCATTTCTTTGTGTTTTTTTTTTCAAAATAAAGGTGCTTTTAAAATTAGCAACAAAAATGACAATACTCATATTATATTCCTTAGTTCTGATGAACCAATGAGTTTGACACGAGATCTTTCATTTGCTAAACTTAGCTCTAAAGGAAACACCTGCAACTAAGATAAAACTGGTGTTCATGAGTGAAAGAAAGGTACTTCATGATGCACCAGCAGAGAGTCCTACACAGCTGCGTCTTCTCTCTCGCACCGAGTCCTCTCCTAATAGCTCTTCAGGCACTGTCCCTCTGCCACTCTGTCTGTGCCTTTTTTTCTTGTGTCCCCATATCCTGACACCCCGATTTGTCACTCTCTGGACCCCTTTTAGCCACTTGCTGATGGATGATACTCGGTCAGCTACAAACCAGCCAGAATAGCTTAGAACTCTGCTCCCTACCTTCACAGAAGTTTTGGTTTCCATTTACTGGGAAATTGCAAAACGACAAAAAATACTATGAGTTCAATACTTTTAAACAAACTTGTATTTTATTTACCACTATAGCATCCACAAACTTTCAAAAAATAATAGTTCATAGATGTGCAAAACACACACGATGCTCAGGGTGCACAGGAATTATGGGACTCAGAGTAATTCTGCAGCCACAGAGCATTTAGACAATATTATTAACGTCTTTAGAGCAAACAACCCTACCTGCTTCCCATTAAAATTCACGTTACAATTATAGGCAAATTTTGAAAAATAACCAAATCATCCACTTCTAAAAAGTGGTCCTGGACTTCCCCACAATGTATTCTTTTAGCACAAAATAACCAAAAAATTGCAGGTATGCCATACTCCGTCTGCCTTATAGCATCTTGTGAAAAAAGAGCTGGGCCAGTCTGACTTCCCCAGAAGTTGAACTGGGCTTTAGGTGCAGATGTTCTTGAATGGAAGTATACATCATACATGCCAGGATAGAAAGCAAATCTTTCCCCAAAATATTGTTCTTCAGAAGAGAGAGTTGCCTTATATGTTTTTCTTTACTGTGTCCTTTTTGAGCAAAGTACTCTTCAGGAAGACACCATCTCTTGAAAGGACCTCAAGGGATGGCAGTTTTCTATCTTATGAAGGTCAGCTAGCAAAATCAGGGGGAAACGGTGAAAACATATGTATTAATTATTCCTGAGGTTATGACCACGGAGAACAAGCATTGGAGATCATAATTAGTAAGCTTCTTACAAAGGTATTAGAAAAAGGAATACAAGACCTATTCGCGGAGATGGTGAATATGCAAGGGAAAAAAAACACTTGTCCCAATGTTTAACAAATGGTTCCTGAGATGCAGTAAAATCTCCACTGTCAGCATCCTACTCAATTCAAAACCTGTTCTAGGGCTTCCCTGGTGGCGCAGTGGTTGAGAGTCCGCCTGCCGATGCAGGGGACACGGGTTCGTGCCCCGGTCCGGGAAGATCCCACATGCCGCGGAGCGGCTGGGCCCGTGAGCCATGGCCGCTGAGCCTGCGCGTCCGGAGCCTGTGCTCCACAACGGGAGAGGCCACAACAGTGAGAGGCCCGCGTACCGCAAAAAAAAACACAAAAAAACAAAAAACCAAAAAACCTGTTCTATCTGAAATAACTAGAAGGGAACTGTTAGATGACTCAAAATGTTGTTCCAGTGATGAGAGAGACCCTGCTGTAGCAGATCCCTGTGAAGAATTTGACTAAAATTATTTGAGTGAAGAAAAAGTAACTTTTCTAAATTAATACCATTTTGTATAATTTTTGATATTAAATGCAAGTATTTAAATATCTAAATGAATAGATGGTTTAAATAAACTTTTAAATTGTTTCATTTACATCCATAAAAGTTCTACATTCAAGCTGCAGATTAACTAATGTAGACTTTGAAATAAATCAAGTTGGAAAAGGACACCAATGCTTGAGATATATGTGTGTGTGTACATATGTGTCCGTGTGTGTGTACGTTTATGGAGGAGTGACAAAAGCTCTTCTAGGTGATTCCAATCCTAGTGCTTCACCATTTCTCTTCCTATCCCTTTTTTTTTTTGACTTAAAATTTTTTTTAAATTTTGGAACTATTATAAATGCACAGGAAACAACAAAAGAATATACAGGGAGGTCCCAAACATCCTTCGTGAAGCCTCCCCCGTGTTAAGATCTTACATATATATAATACAATGTCAAAATCAGGAAACTGACATTGGTACAATGCATAGAACTTACTCAGACTTCACCAGTTATACAAGTACTGATTTGTGTTTGTGTGTTTGTAGTTCTATACAATTATAGCACATGTGTAGCTCCACATAACTATAACCACAATAAAGATTCATTGCCAACAACTACAGGCCAATGTCTCCCAAATTGTAAGAATTGCCTAGGTGCTTGTTTTAAAATACAGATTCCCAGACAGACCTCTGCCCAGAGATTCCCATTCCAGAACGCTGGGGTAGAGATGGGAATTTGCATCTTTAAGCACCCTAGATGATGCTTAAGATCAAGTAACTTTGAGAAACACTGGCCTGGAGCATTAAATGAAACAGTATAACGTGAATTGGTGGCAGTATTTCTTGCACATTATAAACCTGATTTCCTTCCTCTTCCACCAATATGGAAAGACATCCAGGCCTGGTCTCTCCCTGTCAGCGCCTTTACTGTTTGCTTCCCTCGTAGGGGCAGTGAAGCCTGTTACCAAGACCGCCTTATAGGGGTCTGGGAGAGTCTGGAGTTAGTTCCTGGTTACTATCTAGCTGGTGAAGGTGGAACACTGCAGGGGTGAGCTATCCACCGGCCAGAGGCAGAGAATTGGCAGCAGACAAAGGGACTTAGGCAATCATGGAAACCGGAAGCAAACAGAAATAGCTTATAGGAATGGAATTCTCCGCAGAGATGGAGAGGGTTAGCGTGGGAGAGCCTAGGTCTTAACTGCTCTACTGTACTTGGCCATTCAGGGAAAGGGCCTTAGTATTCTGACTCTCAGTTCTGGGGGACTAGAAAGATCCCCCTTGCCCCAGAAGCTTATTAGTACAGATTAAGAAAGCAGGGAGGTCAAGGCCTTAGGCAGCTGGACACCAGTTAATGTCCCCCTTCCCCCCACCCCCATCCTGAGTGGAGGGAGCTAGATCAGCCCCCTTTCATGGGAAAGGGCCTTGTCCATCTGGTTCTTGGGAGTGTCCAAAGAGCACAAAAGGGCAAAACTCATGGATTCTTGATGCTGGATAAGACCGATGTCATCTGAATCAAAAAAGGACCGCTTAGAAGTTAAATATGAATTCATGAATCACTAAACTCCAAGTTAATTATTTATTATAGTCAAGGATAGAGTCTATAGTAAAAGATGATCCTCTAGAGACTGCAGCCCCCGGACGACAACCCAACATACAAAAACATCCAAGAGATGGCAGTGAAAAGTGAAACTGCTCTGGTCAACACAGCAGAAAGCCCCGATCAAATGAAAGAAAAATTCAAGAACTTTCTCAGAATTTCCGTTTGGTAAGATCTTAAAATTAACACAGAGAGAAGGAAAATCTTCCAGGTTAGAAAGAAAATCCTCAGATATCTCTGATCTGGCCAGTTGGTTCCCTCTAGCAGTGCTTACAAATTGCAGGTCATGACCCATTAGTGGATTGTGAGATCTTTTTTTATAAAGGAAATGAAAGAGAAAAATACTAGAATGCATTGCATGTAGAAAGAATAGTACTTCATGAGATTTTTTTTTTAAGTAATATTTGTAAGCATGAGGGTATAATAGTTTGCATTGTGAAGTGTGTTTATTGTGGCTCACAACAAAAAGTTAAAAATGGACTTCATAAAGGGTTGACTCCTGCAGTTCTGTCCCAGGGCAGTTTTAAGCATCCATTCAAACATTGCTTTGGGTATGAGTTCACATGGTCATTCTGTTTTGTTTTGTTTTTTAAATTTTTATTGGAGTATAGTTCCTTTAGAATGTTGTATTAGTTTCTGCTGTACAGCAAAGTGAATCAGCAATACGTATACATTACCCCCTCTTTTTAGGATTTCCTTCCCATTTAGGTCACCACAGAGTATTGAGTAGAGTTCCCTGTGCTATACAGTAGGTTCTCATTAGTTATCTATTTTATACATAGTATCAGTAGTGTATATATGTCAATCCCCATATGTACACTAATATGTATAAAATAGATAACTAAGAACCTGCTGTATAGCACAGGGAACTCTACTTCGCTATACAGTAGAAACTAACACAACATTGTAAAACAACTATACCCGAATTTAAAACAAGACAAAACAAAACACTGACCGTAAAAAGTGAATATTCTTGTCTATCTCTTTTTCCATAAGTGTTATCTAAAAATAAACTGAAATTTTTGAGAGAAAAAAAAAAAGTGTATGTATGTCAATCCCAATCTCCCAAATTCATCCCACCGCCCCCCATTCTGCTTTTTAAGATTGTTTGCCTTTTCAATATTGAATACCGAGGACCAGACTCCATCTCAGCTTTAAGTGTAAATCATTTATTGAAGCTAAAAAATGTAACATTCTATAAAGAAAGACTATTGACTGGTATTTACTGGATTAAAGATCTTGTTTCAGATTTTCTTTTTACTTGTTTTATTTGTTCACTTAATTTTAATCATTTTACTTATTTTATATATAATATAATTTAAATTTATTTATTTTGGCCACCCCACATGGTTTGTGGGATCTTAGTTCCCAGACCAGGGATCAAACCTGGGCCCTCTGCAGTGAGAACTCGGAGTCCCAGCCACTGGACCGCCAGGGAATTCCCTAAATTTATTTGTTTTCATGAAATTGAATTGTTCCTTGGAATAACATGATACAATCTGAAGTATTTTTTAAAGGATAACAGGGACCATTAAAGCCTATATTTTCACTTTACCCTGACAATTATAAAAAACTGCCAAGATACTGACGGTACAACTGAAATATAATCCCTGCCTGAACTGAACTTGAATTTTTGATAAAAGTAGATCTTCTGGAGGACCTGCCAAGCCAAATTTGACACCTTTAAAAATATCATCCGGGGCTTCCCTGGTGGCGCAGTTGTTGAGAATCTGCCCGCCAATGCAGGGGACATGGGTTCGAGCTCTGGTCTGGGAAGATCCCATATGCCGCGGAGCAACTAAGCCCACGCGCCACAACTACTGAGCCTATGCTTTAGAGCTCGAAAGCCACAACTACTGAGCCTGCATGCCACAACTACTGAAGCCCGCGTGCCTAGAGCCTGCGCACCACAAGAGAAGCCACTGCAACGAGAAGCCCGCGCACCACAACGAAGAGTAGCCCCCGCTCGCTGCAACTAGAGGAAGCCCGCATGCAGCAATGAAGACCAAATGCAGCCATAAGTAAATAAATAAATTAAATATATATATATATATATATATATATATATATATATATATATATATATATCTCTCATCTGGATAGTCCTCGCGGAGAGTCGCCGCGGTTTCTTGCTTCAACAGTGCTTGGACAGAACCCGGTGCTCTTCCCCAGCTCCGGCCTGCCGCTCAGAGCCAGCCCTCGCCACCACCTCACAGCGCCCTCCGACCGCCCCAAGGTCCCCGCCGCCGTTACAGCCGCGCAGCCACCGCCACCGTTTCACCTCAGCCGCCCGCCACGACGACCGCGTCCCCCTCGCAGGTGCGCCAGAACTACCACCAGGGCTCGGAGGCCGCCATCAGCCGCCAGATCAACCTGGAGCTCTATGCCTCCTACGTCTACCTGTCCATGTCGTACTATTTTGACCGCGATGATGTGGCTTTGAAGAACTTTGCCAAATACTTTCTTCACCAATCTTGTGAGGAGAGGGAACATGCTGAGAAACTGATGAAGCTGCAGAACCAACGGGGTGGCCGAATCTTCCTTCAGGATATCAAGAAACCAGACCGTGATGACTGGGAGAATGGGCTGAATGCGATGGGATGTGCGCTACACTTGGAAAAGTGTGAATCAGTCACTACTGGAACTGCACCAACTGGCCACGGAGAAAAATGACCCCCATTTGTGTGACTTCATTGAGACTCATTATCTGAATGAGCAGGTGAAATCCATTGAAGAATTGGGTGACCACGTAACCAACTTGCGCACAATGGGGGTCCCCGAATGTGGCATGGCACAGTATCTCTTTGACAAGCACACCCTGGGAAATAGTGATAATGAGAGCTAAGCCTTAGGCTGGCTTCCCATAGCCACAGGGGTGACTTCCCTGGTCACCAAGGCAGTCCATGCATGTCTGGGTTACCTTTACCTTTTCTGTAAGTTGTACCAAAACATCTACAAGTCCTTTCCTTAGTACCATTCCTTCAAATAAAGTAATTTGGTACCCCCCCCCCCAATATATATATATCATCCGGACTTCCCTGGTGGTCCAGTGGTTAGGACTCCACACTTTCACTGCAGGAGGCACAGGTTAAATCCCTGGTCAGGGAAGTTCCACATGCCACGTGTTGAAGCCAGAAAAAAAACAAAAAAAAAAAACACCTCACTAAAAAAAATCATCCAACCTTTCAAAATTCTAAATGATTTCTTAAAAAGCTCTGCATTAGCCCTATTTCTTACCATCAGATTCTCTTCACATCTTCTTCATATCAATTTAGTAAGAGAATATAAACATCTACCTTGGACAGCACTCAGAGTTCCTGGTACAAACAGATGGAAAAGAGGAGTAACAGTAAAATAAACTTTTTAAAAAAGGTTCTGAAGAACGTAGGGGCAGGACAGGAATAAAGACGCAGACGTAGAGAATGGACTTGAGGACACGGGGAGGGGGAAGGGTAAGCTGGGACAACGTGAGAGAGTGGCATGGACATATATACACTACCAAATGTAAAATAGATAGCTAGCGGGAAGCAGCCGCATAGCACAGGGAGATGAACTCGGTGCTTTGTGACCACCTAGAGGGGTGGGATAGGGAGGGTGGGAGGGAGATGCAAGAGGGAAGAGATATGGGGATATATGTATATATATAGCTGATTCACTTTATTATAAAGCAGAAACTAACACACCATTGTAGAGCAATTATACTCCAATAAAGATGTTAAAAAATTTTAATAAACTTTTTATTAAATCTAATTTTGGAAATGATATTGACTTCATATATGGATTAAGTTAGGAAAGTCTGAACATTAAAGTAACACTTAAAACACAGTTTTAAGATAATTCACCTCTTCTCTTAATTACAGGGAAAGGCACTACTTCAATAAACATTTCTACTTTCACAGCCTACCTCTTGTATTTAGTCACAGTAAATTAATAATACATTAAATATAGCTATTGATCTGCTCTTGGTAGAACAACTCAACTTTTCAGATGCTTGTTATGACTCTCCATGGTCTTTGCTGGAGAGTGGTAAGATCCTATACAGCTGTGGTTACAAAAACTAACATCTACAGGACCTATCTAAAACTAGTTTATTTTCTATTATTTTTAGATATTAAAATCTTCAGTGTCTGTCTTTGTGCTATTTTACTAGCACAAGGTCTGGCATATAATAGATACCCTATCAATAACTGTTGAATGAAAGAAAAGTATAATTTAACTCAGAAAATGGCTGATAAAGAAAGGACTGTGCTACTGGTCCAGCGCTGTTGAGGGAGAATGAACCAAGGCTGGAGAAGGGGGTTGGGACTGAGCAGGCAGGGTCTTGCAAACTCTTTTGAGGAGTATGACTGATACCTGTAGTGGAAACCTACGAAGGTGTCAAGAAAGAAAGTGATGTGGTTAGAACTGAGGTTTAGATGGTCACTCTGGGTCTTGTGTGCAGAATGGAACGGATGGATGGCCGAGGCAGAGGGATACTAGTTAAGAGGCCACTGAGATTCAGATTCGAGGAGAAGGTGGCTTAGACCAGGAGAGTGGAGGGGAGGTGGAGAGAAGAGATTCAGTAGACCTTTGTAAAGCTGAGCTGAAGGAACTGGATGATTGCTTGGAGGAGGTGTGCAGGAAGGGAGAGTCAAGAATGAGATCCAGGGCTTCCCTGGTGGCACAGTGGTTAAGAATCATCCTGCCAGTGCAGGGGACACGGGTTCGATCCTGGTCCAGGAGGATCCCACGTGCCGCAGAGCGGCTGGGCCCGTGTGTCACAACTACTGAAGCCCGCGCGCCGTGCTCCGCAATAGGAGAAGTCACTACAATGAGAAGCCCGCGCACCGCAACGAAGACCCAATGCAGCCAAAAATAAAAATAAATAAAATAAATTAAAAAAAAAAATGAGATCCAGGCAGTGCGCTCCGCTGTCCCACAGATCTGTCTCTTGCTTTGACAGTGTTTGGACGGAACACACCCAGGGACGCCCCTTGCTCCAGCCTCCCACCAGCCTCCAACCTTTATTTTCCAGTCTCAGCCTTTGGAATCAGCCACTCAGCTATTATTGGCCTCCGGGACGAGCCAACACCATTTTCTGAGCTTAGCTCCTTATTACCAATTAACCATGAGCTCCCAGATTCGTCAGAATTGTTCTACCGACGTGCTGTAGAGCACAGGGAAGTCCACTTCATTGTACAGTAGAAACTAACACAACATTGTAAAACAACTATACCGTAAAAAAAAAAAAAAAAAAAAAACTGTTCTACCAAGGTGGAGGCCGTCAGCAACTGCCCGGTCAACATGCATCTGTGGGACTCCCGCACCTACCTCTCCCTGGGCTTCTATTTCCATGGCGACGATGTGGCTCTGGAGGGCGTGGGCCACTGTTTCCACGAACTGGCCGAGGAGAAGCGCGAGGGTGCACAGCATCTCTTAAAAATGAAAAACCAGTGCGATGGTCGCGCCCTCTTCCAGGTCTTGTAGAATACTCACCAAGATGAGGGGGCTAAAACCCAGGACACTATGGAAGCCACCATTCTCATGGAAAAGAGCCAGACCCAGGCACTTTTGGATCTGCATGCCCTGGGTTCTGCCCATGCAGACCCCCACCTCTGTGACTTCCTGAAGAGCCACTTCCTGGATGAGCAGGTGAAACTCATCAAGAAGATGGGTGACCACCTGCCCGATCTCCGCAGGCTGGCTGGTCCCCGGGCTGGGCTGGGCGAGTCTCTCTTCGAAAGGCTCACCCTCCAGCATGACTAGGAGCCTCCGGAGCCCAGCAGCCTTTGAGGAACCCCTCTGGTGTCGGGGCTTCTGCCTGAAGTCCCTCTCTGCATCCACGAGGCAGCTTTTTTGTTTTTTTTTAATTTATTTAATTTATTTTTGGCTGCATTGGGTCTTCATCGCTGCTCGTGGGCTTTCTCTAGTTGCGGCGAGCGGGGGCTACTCTTCGTTGCGGTGCGCGGGCTTCTCATTGCAGTGGCTTCTCCTGTTGCGGAGCACGGGCTCTAGGCTTGCAGGCTCAGTAGTTGCGGCTCGCAGGGTCTAGAGCGCAGGCTCAGTTGTTGCGGTGCGTGGGCTTAGCTGCTCTGAGGTATGTGGGATCTTCCCAGACCAGGGCTCGAACCTGTGTCCTCTGCATTGGCAGGCGGATTCTTAACCACTGCGCCACCAGGGAAGCCCTAGGCAGCTTTTTCATCACCCTGGAGCCCTCTCTCAAGCCTTGGACCAAAATGGAAACAATAGCTTTCTGCAGAAAAGAAAAAAAAAGAGACCCAAGTTTCTGGCAGGGACCCTAGGGAGGGTGGTCACGCCATCACAGGGAGAGAAGATTTAGCAAGAAAGAAGCCAGTTCCATGTGGGACATGTTAGATCTGAGGCCCCTCTTATAGGAGAGTCCAACAAAGGTATGCTAGCGGCAATTTTAAATTTAGGTTTGAAGGATTAGGATTGAAATGTATCTTTTAGAATTTTAATCCAGATCACTGTTTTAAGTTATTGTTACATATACTAAAAAATCAAGGTAAAGGTTGACTATAGCTAAGATCAAAGGCCTATTCTCTCTTGATTTTCTTACAGTTTGATATACTATTGCTTCTCAGAAAATCAGATGGCTTGGGGAATTCCCTGGCGGTCCAGTGGTTAGGACTCTGTGCTTTCACTGCCAGGGCCCAGGTTCAATCCCTGGTTGGGGATCCCGCAAACTGCGCAGCGGAGCCAAAGAAGAAAAAAAAAAAAGAAAATCAAATGTCTATAAAAGGTATTTAAATTTTCTGATATTTAAATGCTGCTAATATTATTTTGGGCACTAGAGTTATTTAATGGATTAGGAAGAAAAACAGCATAATCTTTGTTGAGTTTCTCCTCCAAGTGAAGCACATTAGCAGACTGCTCCTACTGATTCGTATGTAAGAAAAGGTATCTTAAACACCTCAGCATGTCAGCCTTCACAAGCTCATGCGGCAGAAACTCTGAACTTCAAGTCTCCCTCTTCCTAGTCACGAAAGGAGGGAATTTTAAGGGACATTTGGTGAGGTTACTTAGAGCAGTGATTGACAGGGTGGACTCTTAGGTCCAACTCCGGGCCTCGTATCTTGCTAGTAATATGATCTCAAGTTATTTTCATTTTATCTTTTATAGCTGCCTCCTCTGTAAAATAGGAGTGATAACAGTACCTTCCTCGGGCTTCCCTGGTGGCGCAGTGGTTGAGAATCCGCCTACCGATGCAGGGGACGCGGGTTCGTGCCCCGGTTCGAGAAGATCCCACATGCCGCGGAGCGGCTGGGCCCGTGAGCCATGGCCGCTGAGCATGCGCATCCGGAGCCTGTGCTCCGCACCGGCAGAGGCCACAACAGTGAGAGGCCCGCGTACCGCAAAAAAAAAAAAAAAAAAATAGTACCTACCTCTTGGGTTTTTGAGGATAATTATGTAAAGCATTTAAGAGCAGTGCATGGCATATCGTGTGCACTCAATATCTGTTAGTATTAAATAATGCTTTTAATGACATTTTCTTTCCCCTAAACTCAACATCACCACTGATTAAAAATCTTGGGAAATTCCCTGGCGGTCCAGTGGTTAGGACTCTGAACTTCCACTGCAGAAGGCATGGGTTCGATCTCTGGTCGGGGAACTAAGATCCCACATGCCATACAATGCAGCCAAAAAAAAAAAAAAAAAACTTGGAAATAACTTTTGTTTTTTGGTTGCACTGGACCTTCATTGCTGCGTGCGGGCTTTCTCTAGTTGCAGAGACCGGGGGGCTAACTCTTCCTTGCAGTGCTCAGGTTTCTCACTGCTCCTCTTGTTGCGGAGCACGGGCTCTAGGCGTGCAGGCTTCAGTAGCTATGGCACGCGGACTCAGTAGTTGTGGCTCGCGGGTTCTAGAGCACAGGCTCAGCAATTGTTAGTTGCTCCGTGGCATGTGGGATCTTCCCGGACCAGGGATTGAACCCGTGTCCCCTGAATTGGCAGGCGGGTTTTAACCACTGCACCACCAGGGAGGTCTGGAAATAATTATTTCAGTTCAGATTTTCCCATGAGAAACAGGATTTCATATATAACATTTAATGCTAGCCCTCTCTGAGAACTCTGAGGGGATCTATAAAAGTCATTATACGGTAGAATCATACTAAGCAAGTAAAAATCAAAATGTGGACTGTTAGGAAAAGAATTTTCAGATGGCTAGGGATTAGGGCCAGAGCAGCAAGAACATCTGAAGTTTACTGAAATAAGTTCTACAGCCAAAACAGGCATGTCCCCATCAAAAATATGGAGAGATACGAGTGTTTAAAAAAATAAATAAAAATGTAAATCCAACTTAAATAGATCAATTTATCCTCATTTTCATAAAGCGATAGCTGGTTAATTAGGACAAACACATTTATCTAAAGGAACCCAGCAGTGATATGCATGTATACAGTAAACAACCTCACAAACATGAAAGACTATGCTTTCTTTTCACCGAAGAGACCATTCCGCTCCCAGAAAGATTAGTTACGAATATGCCTGAAATAAAATGAGAGTGTTACCAAATCATGAGCGTATGACACACGCTTTTAAATGGGCAGCTAACGTTCTTGAAAGGAATGCTTTAACGATGGTTATAAATGATGTACTGCTTAAAGTAAAACATAATACTAAATACTATACTTGATTACAAATTACATCCAGTCCACATAAGTTGAATGCATACCATACTTTAATAATCAAGACAATCCCGCTGTTTTTCTCGAGTGTGTTTCATAGAACCCGTATATAACAATATTGCTGTGTTTTTAGGCATTTTTACATTTAAGGGCCCAAAATATATCATGTTCACAAAACATTACCGTCTGTGAATGTCAACCAGTTTTTGATATATATTCCTTCAGAAACACGCTACCCTGGTCATACACACTAATCTACATCACTGAAAATAACCAAAGAGGGTATTTCACAAGCAGAGTCTCATCCCTACATAGAAGTTCTAATTGCCCTGGAAACCTGTAGGTCAAGTTCTCAACCTTTGAAAACGAGCAGAAATGTTCCAGCACAGGCACTGTAGCCATGTATTTGGGCTTTGTATTTATACATTATTTTGTATATTTATACATATTTATAGCATTACATTTGAGACCTAAAGGTGGCCACACACAAGTAAGCTAAGTCCCATATCAAAAATAAAATGAAAAAGGAATTGAAGAGATTTTGTAATTCCAATAGCACAGACTTCAGAAACTGAATGCTTAGATATAACTCCTACATTTCTCTTTAACTAAGAGGTCATTGCCATGCTTACGGCTTTGAGGCAGTAGTCTATGTATCAGTGTGTCATTAATCAAAGAGTGCACTTACTACCATGAACTTGAGTCTGATGTCATAGCATTAACTTTGCCTTTCCCCCAAAGAATCATTTGCTCTTGAAGTAATAGGCTTTTAAGGCACATTTTAACAAAAACCCATCATATACCCAGCTTAAAAATGGAAGCTCCACCTGGTTATAATAACATATATACCTAAGTAATGTGTGATTTACCAGATAGGTAAATGTCTCTATCTTGAGGATAAAGTCACTTTAGAAAAGTGATTCTTTATTTGCTTATCCAAAAAGAAACGCTGTGTAAAAATATTAAAGAATAGATTTATAAGAATAACTTCCATGTACCATGTTGGCAAAGGTCTAACAGGTTATAGGTCTGAAAATTAGGAAAAAGACTTCCCTGGAACCCTGGCTTCCTACCCACCTGTGTTTCTGAGTAGGAATCATGAGGAAGGGAGTTAGGGCACCTTCATGATTTTTAGAGATTTCCTTCCAAAATGCACAGACCCTTGGGAGGGCTCAAACCTTAAACCCCAATCAGCTACCATCTTAAATTACAGTTACCAGCCTCAAAGGAATAGGACTTGGGAAAATGATGGAAGGGGAGAGGATGGAAAGAAGCTGCAGATAGTAGTGGGATAGCTTCAAGAACAAGTTGCTTTAGGAACCTGATCCATTTTTGCTAGGATCAGCATTGCTATCCCTATGAGGCTCTGCTAAAAACATTTTCTAATACCTGCCAACATGCTTTACTTAGGGCACTGACCCTTGGGATGGATCTAGAATAATCTACTTGGAATGGTTTGGGATGGGGGTAGATTTAGAATCTATTAACTTGCTGTTGGCCTCAAGTAAACATAAGTGGAAGAATTTCATAGAAACAGACACAAAGCTAACTGTAATGCCTCCCCTGGCCATCCTTTTCCACTGACCTTTAGAGGTTTTCAGGATGGCTATTTAGCCATGCAGAACACGCTGCCGGAGAGCCGAGCTCTAGTTCAATCATAAGGTGGGAACAGGCAGAGTCCACAAGGCACACTGTCACAGGTGAGAGGGAGACTCAGAGGGGACAAATGTGCCCATCAGGATTCAGCTCTGTGGCAGAGAACTGAGATATTACCTGTGGTCGTGGAGCAATGCAAAAAAAAACAACAACAAAAAAACTGGTCCTAAATAAACATTTGCAATGTTGCACAGTAAGAGGCTCATTCCACAGGGGCCAAACATTGTATAGGACATATTTTAAAATCTGCAGTGGCCAATCACCTACATTTGGGAAACCATGTGGCCTCTGATGTTATTACTTTAGCCTGAGTGGCAGGTACAGAAAAGCCTCCAGAAACCCTGCAATTTAGTGACATTCTGATTTCTCTCCATTGATCGGCACCATTTTGGAAATCTGGTCCCAAAGGTTCTAAAGAACAGTAATGCAGCAAAAGGAAATAACCTCTCTGTATAAAATGATTATAGAGATGTGTGTTGAGGTAAAGAGTTTTGTAAAAAGGGTCGACTAGGGAAGCACTGTCACGGCTATAGAAATTTTTAGATAAGTTTGGTGCTAATATTATTCTATAAAACTTCTATTTATGTCAGTTATAAACAGGGGACAGTTCTTATTGCTCCTGAAGCTTGCTGCCCCAATCTGTTCCTCCACTGAAAAATGTTTTTTCTCAACAATTGGTAGCAAAGATTCCCAAATTTATAAAAAGTCATTGCCAACGCATCACTTTTTGATTACTTTCTGACTGCCCTATAGATATGGACTCGGTATGCATGTCCTAGACACCAAGGACAGAAGAGAGCCTAGAAAAGTTGTTTTATCAAAGTTTAGTTCAATGAGGGAAAAAAAATAAACATGAAAAAGTGCAAAATATATACAGTTCCTGGCAGTTCTCACACAGGATTTTTTCTGACTACAGACCATAAAAGTTTACATCTGTGTAATGAAGTTACAGTAGATTTCACTTCATTGTTAATATACGTTTTTGCTTCAAAGTGCTTACTTTATTTAAAAAAAAGAGAAGATCAAGTGGGTGGCAGGAATTTTTTTTTTACAGCAAATATATGTCGTGTGTCCCCATCTCCTTCTTCCTCTTCCTTTAGTGCAACACAGAGCAGCAGCCTCATTGAAAGGTCTGATTTTCAAAAGATGTTCCTGAAACCTCACCTACAGCAGCACCCTAGGCGTCCCGTTAGGGGTGGCTCCTTTTTTCTTCTGCAGCCTATTCTGAACCTTTCGTGATTTCACCACTTTCATTCTCACCTCAAAAACTTCATGGATGGCCTTCCGGAAGCAATGAAAATTATAGTCAATCAGCCCTGGAGAAGAAAACAAAAATATTTATAGAGGTGCCGCCTAGAAATAATCTCTTTTCATGGCAGCTATGGCGAAGACAAGCCAGTAGGGGGCGGTAGAGGAGCAGGCTTAACATAAGATCTCTAGATTTCTCTAGGAGGTGTGCAGCTGGGCTTCAGGAATTGCAGGCAAAGTCTTGTGAATATATATATTTTTACTAACGAAAGGTTCCAGAGTATATACCACATTTTCAAAGGTGTCTATGACCCAAAAAGTTTGAAGAACCAATTGAACTGCCTTTTTAAAAAATCTTTCAGAATTAAGGATTGTAAGAACAATTAAGATATATCTTCAGTGAAATACTTATTAGTATTTTTTCCCCAAAAGGTATTATTAAACTGACTCTGAGTGGAGGCAGACCCTGACTTGGAATATAGCTGAGATCTCAAGGTCACAGAGCCGTTGTCATAAGCCCTGGGGAAAACAAAGTTCCTGATTTTATTTTATTTTATTTTATTTATTTATTTATTTTGCGGTACGCGGGCCTCTCACCGTTGTGGCCTCTCCCGTTGCGGAGCACAGGCTCCGGACACGCAAGCTCAGCGGCCATGGCTCACAGGCCCAGCCGCTCCGCGGCATGTGGGATCTTCCCGGACCGGGGCACGAACCCGTGTCCCCTGTATCGGCAGGCGGACTCTCAACCACTGCGCCACCAGGGAAGCCCAGTGCCTAATTTTAGAGTGGTTATCATCACCTCAGGTGAACTCTGAGCTCAGGAATTCAACAACCAATGACACTCTCAGTTTTTCAATATTAAGTAAATTTTAAATGGAGAATAATAGTGGAGAATCTTCTTGTATTTTCAGAAATTAATAGAATTTTGTAGAATTGATACAAAATAGAATAAAATATAATCTAAGTCTTGAGCACATTTCTCATCACCACCACTAACTTGTAAAGTGTTGAGAGCAGCATTACGTTTATACCAATTAGGATAAGGCAGTGGGTTCCATTTACTATCTTTAAATTTATTAAAATAACTAGACCCAAAATTATTTGCATCCACTCAGGTGATGCTTCCAGAGTACCCCCCCCCCCCCAAAAAAAAGAATTGTTTTCCAGACAAGAAGAGAAATGCTTCAAAGCAGTCATGTAACCAACCACAAGTATGCTGGAAGAAACACCATCTCAGCTTCCAGGAGCAGGAAACTCTCTGAGTGGCGCCCTCTGCTGCTTCTGCAGTGATAGTGACCACAGTGCAATAAAACTAGGAGACAATTTCCTCAAGAAAAGACCAGTGAGGCAAGAGGGAGAAAGTAATAAGAAATAAGCAAGCCCAGGTATGGGCATCTCTTCTCTGCCTGAAGCTTTCTTTGGTACACAGACAGGTACCAGGGCTATGGAAATAAACGTTTCTGAGGGTATCCCTCACACAAAGAGACATGGGAGTTGGTGGACAAATGTGGAAGTCTTGCATGCCCAATGGGGGTGATTCCAAATTTCTTGCACACAGTTTCTCCGAGATTCCCCCAGCATGAGTGAGCATACAGCTCCCACTGTGGATGGCTTTTCTACCTCCCTTGTCTATTTCCCCACTTCCTCACTTTTATTTCTTGGAACCATCTTCCAAACAAAGCATGAACTTCAAAAAAAGAAAGAAACATGGAGCACAGAAATGATTTTATTTAGTGGGAGTTTGGATAAGAGATGTGAGAACCACCTCAAAATTCTCTGCTTATGTGTGCAACCAACTGCCTTAGGCAGAAAGCTTAGCTAGAGGACTTTGGCTCAATTAGAATTCAACCTGGGAAATTTCAGATCCAGCCTACTGATGATTCCTGACAAATCTCAATTTATTCATGGTGCACATTTAAAATGTAACAGTAGGGGCTTCCCTGGTGGCGCAGTGGTTGGGAATCCACCTGCCAATGCAGGGGACACGGGTTCGAGCCCTGGTCCGGGAGGATCCCACATGCCGCGGAGCAGCTAAGCCCGTGCACCACAACTACTGAGCCTGCGCTCTAGAGCCCGCGAGCCACAACTACTGAAGCCCGTGCACCTAGAGCCCGCGCTCCACAACAAGAGAAGCCACTGCAATGAGAAGCTCACGCACTGCAACAAAGACCCAACACAGCCAAAAATAAATAAATAAATTTATAAAAAAATAAAAATAAATAAAATAAAATGTAACAGTAATCTTGCTGCATTTGGAGCTTTAAAAGTGAAAATTCACGACTGAGGTTTTTAAAGGAAGTGCCTACAAAGAGTTTGCTGTTTATTTCAACTCTTTCATAAAATACAGTTGAAAGTACAGGAACAGGGCTTCCCTGGAAGCACAGCGGTTAAGAATCCGTCTGCCAATGCAGGAGACACAGGTTCAAGCCCTGGTCCGGGAAGAACCCACATGCCGTGGAGCAACTAAGCCTGTGAGCCACAACTACTGAGCCCATGTGCCACAACAACTGAAGCCCGTGTGCCTAGAGCCCATGCTCTGCAACAAGAGAAGCCACCACAATGAGAAGCCCACGCACCGCAAAGAAGAGTAGCCCCCGCTCGCCCCAACTAGAGAAAAGCCCGTATGCGGCAACGAAGACCCAACACAGCCCAAAATAAATAAATAAATTTATTAAAAAAAAGAAAATACAGGAACAGAGACATGAACAGAACAAGCACTATCTTCAGCACCATACGCAGTTATGGGATGGTCCTACATCCTTCTCTTGGTTCAGTGATTCTCAATCATAGCTGCATATTAAAAGCATCCAGAGAACTTTTTAAAAATTAACAAACCCCAGGTTCCTCTCCCAGGAATTCTGTTCTAATTGTTCTGTGGCAGGCCTCAATGGCCATATTTTTTAACCACCTCCCTTCCCAAGGTGCCTACGATGCGCAGCTAAGACCAAGAATCCCACTTCCGCTTTCTATCCTCCTCTTTCTGCCAAAGCAGTCAGAAATCATCCACGAAAACAGAGAGAGACCAACATCAGGACAAGTCAACCAACAAGGGTTGATTATCAGCACCAGCAGGACTCAACACTTGAGATTAAAGCAGCAAAAACAAATGGAACCACTCCATGCATATGTAAAGCGTCAAGCTCTTTCTAAAGCTAAGGTGATCAACTTAATGCATTTGCCTGGGACTTTCCCAGTTGCAGCCCTGAAGGTCCCCTGTTTCAGGAACCCTCACCTCTGTCCCAGGCAAATGGAGATTGGTTAGTCACCCTAAAAAGCAAACAAGTTTAACTTCATGGGGTTAAACCTTGTCTGCCTATTTATCTCTCTTATCACATTAAAACAAATACTCAGGTTTCTAATGAGTTCAATAAATTTTACAAAATCCGCCTATCTTCAGAGATGATCCTCCCTAGGTGGTTTAACAATAAGTTGCCCAAGATCCACATGAGAAATTCCTGCTTAAATTAACTCACACGACCATAGATGGACATTAAAATTAGTGGGCAAAGTGTGAGGAGAAAGAGGATTTGCATAGTTTGAAAGTATTTATTCACTACAAAGTGAAAAGTAGGAACTCTCCAGGGGAAAGACCTGGTAGACCCTATCTTAACTAAATCAAGGTCAGCATCGCCAGTAATAAGCCAAACTAACGTCATAAACATATGATACACTAAGGACACAATATCATTTCTGTGTGGTATTCTGGCCAAATTGCATAATCTCATTCCAATTGTGCGAAAATATCAGACAAACCCAATTTGAGGAACGTTGTACAAAATAATTGATGAGTACTCTTCAAAAGTGTCAGGGTCATGAAAGACCATCACAGATTGGAGGAGACTAGGAGAAGTAATAACTAAATCAATTTGGGATCCTGGAACAGAAAAAAAAAGGTATTTTTGGAAAAACTCGTGAAATTTGAATAAGGTCTGTAAGTTTTATTAATATTGATAGTATTATACTGATGTTAATTCCCTAGCTTTGATTACTGTACTACAGTACGTAACATGTTAACATTTCGGGAAGCTGGATGAGTATATATAAACTACGTATTATTTTTGCAACTTTTCTATTAAGTCTAAAATCAGTTCAAAATAAACAAGCTCTCAAGGTTGATGTTATTGTAACCTAAATTTTAGGACCTGTCATCACCCTAGATGGTTTGGGGTCTATAGTTGTACTATTTGCATTACTTTTACTTTCCTTAGTTTCCAAAATCAACACAAAATATTAATCACCAAATATAAATTCTAGAAATATCTTTAACCAAGGGAATATATGTATAATGGTTTAAAACACAATACACAGAACTGATTCCATACAGGGAGAAGCCTAGAAATCTTTAGCCCAGACTGCTATACACTGGTGGTATGACCATAGGAGAAAGTCACTTCTATTTCCTGGGTCTGGGTAAAATCATCAGTAACTGAGAGAGTGAAACACAGGATGGTCCTGTCTATCTTCAAAATTCCATGAATCCATTATATAATCTGTTCTTAGTTTCAGCGAGATGAAAGTGAAAAGTAAAAGATTACCACCATTTAATTAAAAGTTTTGAGGGCCAAGGACATAACAGGCAATTTGGCTGGTAATAGTAAATACATGAAAAAAATACACGACTTCACTAAGAAGCAGAAAAAATGTAAATTTGTTTTCAATTATCAGTGTTTAATGCTAATACCCAATATTAATGAGAATAAAGCAAAATGGACACACTCATATTCTCTTAGTAGCATAAACCTGTAAAAACTTTCTGAAGGACATTTTGGTAACATGCATTAGAAGCTACCAAAATGTATTGATCTAAGTAATTCCATTTGTTGAAGTATTTCCTGAGGAAATAACCAAAGATGTACACAAATATTTAGTGGAAAGAAGGTCATTATGGATTATTTATAACATCAAAATCTAGAAACAACACACATTTCTAACAATAGAAGAAACTAATCGTTAAAATGATGTGGTTAAAAAAAGATTTAATGAATTGGAAAGATGTCTGTAATAATTTAAGTGAAGGTTATAAAGTAGTATTTATTATATAATCCCATATATAGAGATATCTATGAAAAAACTGGAAAGTTATACAGAAAATATCAAGAGTGATTATGTGAGTGAGAAGCTTATCAATAATTATTTTTTTTGCTTATTTATTATATCTAAATTTTCTAAATGAATCTATTACTCTGTAACAAAAAGAAGTAATAAAAATCTAAATCATGGGCTTCCCTGGTGGCGCAGTGGTTGAGAGTCCGCCTGCCGATGCAGGGGACACGGGTTCATGCCCCGGTCCGGGAGGATCCCGCGTGCCGCGGAGCGGCTGGGCCCGTGAGCCATGGCCGCTGAACCTGCGCGTCCGGAGCCTGTGCTCCGCAACGGGAGAGGCCACAACGGTGAGAGGCCCGCGTACCGCAAACAAACAAACAAACAAACAAACAAACAAACAAATAAATAAATAAATAAATAAATCATGTTTTCAGGCTCAATGAATTAAGAAGATTTTAATGATATCAATAAGTGAAAACAACAGGATAGAAAATTATATAGGCAATATGGCATCACTTTTGTTGGAGGAAAGGAAGGAAAGAAGGGATGAAGGGAAGGAGGGAGGGAGAAAAGGAAGGAGAAAAAAAATCCCAGAAATTTAACACGGAGTTTAGCTCTAGATGGTGAAACTGACTTTTTTATACTTTCCTAAGTTTTCAAAGTATTTTTATAATGAACATGTATTGCATATAAGAAGAAAGGCTATTTCAGAAAATGTTACTATTGCCACTTTGTTGGGAATTTAGGGTAAATCATCCCCTAATCACTAGCAAGAATCCCTAGCTACATCAGTAAACTGATATTTCCCAGTTTACATAGTGGTGCCCGGCAGGGCGGGGGAATATGAGTATCTTTATGAGGGTTAATTGCTTTTGTTTCCAAATAAAACTAAATTTGGTCCTAAAAAGATATTTGGTGATGTTATTAAATATATTCATATCTCCCTGTTTTGAAATCACGATGCTGTCCCTGTGTTTTAGGACTAAAGAATGGACAAGGGCTGAACAGAAGTTAAATAACATCTAGCTTTAATGCTGTATGAGTTTCATCCTTTACACGGGGAGGACAAGTGGTCACAAGGTCCCTAATACCTTCTAGGGGTGTGGACCAAGAGGGAGGCCTTGGCACCCCCTGTAGGCTAGGGGACCTCCCCGGGGTAAGAGATCTACAGCCTGGCAACAACGCCCCAGCTGGCTCTGCTCCCAGAAAAGCTCAAGCCCCTCCCTGGGAGGATGGTGCGGTTCCACTACCACCTCACGGCAGCTGCATCACTAGAGGGCAGGCTGGTTCACAGATCCCAAAACCCCAGGACGTCGGGAGGAGCCAAAGGGCCCTGTGACTACAGTCTGGAAGCTTCCCAAGGCACACTGCTGTCCACCTGCATTCAACGTCTGAATGGAAATGCTTCATTTAAATCACACAAAAAATTACCTTTTCTTTCAAAGCTTTCCTCTCTGACAAAGCAAACGAGAGCCAGGAACTTGGTCACCTCTTTTAAATAAAGAACTGTTGTGTTATTCAGCTTTATAATGGCTGTTGATTCCTTGTCATAAGGGGTTCCTGCTCCATCTTCTTTGAGACTAAATGGGGAAAGAAACCAAAACATATTTGACCATTGAGAAAGAACTTCAGTTTGTAACCCAGCGACGGAGACCCGCTTTCACAAAGAGAACGATAATCATAATGACAGGGAGTTTACACTTACAGTGCCTTTCGGCTAAAGATCTCAGAAACCCCCGTTCACAAGAACGTACACAGCGTATGACAGTCACTTTCCTACTGACACACTGAGTGTGGTGTGTCAGCTGGGCAACTCTCCAGGCACCTGAGGAACACAGGTGAGGGATGGAGGTCAGTTCTTCTCCCCTCCGTGGCCCACAAGGGCTTCCAGTTTTCTCTCGTGACAGAATAACCAGGCTGCCCAAAGCACAGCCTGATGAAAGACCAAGAAGGGGTGAAGAACTGATCCAAAATAAAGCAGCCTGAAGAGAAACGGCAGCAAAATGCTGGGCTAGATCCTGGATCCAGCAAAAAACTGCTATGAAAGATAGAATTGGGACCTTTGGTAAAATTTGAAAATGGACTCTATACTAGATAAGAGTAATGCAGATATGTTAAATAAGTTTAATTTGAAAGTTAAAACTGTGATCCTACAAGAAAACATCCTTGTTATAGGACATGATTCCTATAGAATCATGTTACAAATTCCTCCCAATTAGTTCAGCAAAAACAAACACGTTCAGTCATCCCTCACTATGGGGGCGGGGGGGGGTGCTTGGTTCCAGGATTTCCCCCAGCAGATACCAAAATCTGCAGATGCTCAAGTCTCTTATATAAAACGACACAGTATGGGCTTCCCTGGTGGCGCAGTGGTTGAGAGTCCGCCTGCCGATGCAGGGGACACAGGTTTGTGCCCCGGTCCGGGAAGATCCCACATGCCGCGGAGCGGCTAGGCCCGTGAGCCATGGCCGGAGCCTGTGCTCCGCAACGGGAGAGGCCACAACAATGAGAGGCCCGCGTCCCGCAAAAAAAAAAAAAAAAAAAGACACAGTATTCACATATAACCTACACACATCCTTCCATATACTTCTTTTTTTTTTAACATCTTTATTGGAGTATAATTGCTCTACAATGGTGTGTTAGTTTCTGCTTTATAACAAAGTGAATCAGCTACACATATACACCCATATCTCCTCCCTCTTGCGTCTCCCTCCCACCCTCCCTATCCCACCCCTCTAGGTGGTCACAAAGCACAGAGCTAATCTCCCTGTGCTATGCGGCTGCTTCCCACTAGCTATCTATTTTACATTTGGTAGTGTATATATGTCCATGCCACTCTCTCACTTCGTCCCAGTTTACCCTTCCCCCTCCCCGGGTCCTCAAGTCCATTTTCTACGTCTGCGTCTTTATTCCTGTCTTGCCCCTAGGTTCTTCAGAACCTTTTTTTTTTTTTTTTTTAGATTCCATATATATGTGTTAGCATACGGTATTTATGTTTCTCTTTCTGACTTACTTCACTCTGTATGACAGTCTCTAGGTCCATCCACCTCACTACAAACAACTCAATTTCGTTTCTTTTTATAGCTGGCTAATATTCCATTGTATATATGTGCCACATCTTCTTTATCCATTCATCTGTCAATGCACACTTAGGTTGCTTCCATGTCCTGGCTATTCTAAGTAGAGCTGCAATGAACATTGTGGTACATGACTCTTTTTAAATTATGGTTTTCTCATGGTATATGCCCAGTAGTGGCATTGCTGGGTCGTATGATAGTTCTATCTTTAGTTTTTTAAGGAACCTCCATACTGTTGTCCATAGTGGCTGTATCAATTTACATTCCCACCAACAGTGCTAGAGGATTCCCTTTTCTCCACACCCTCTCCAGCATTTATTGTTCGTAGATTTTTTGATGATGGCCATTCTGACAGGTGTGAAGTGATACCTCATTGTAGTTTTGATTTGCATTTCTCTAGTGATGAGTGATGTTGAGCATCCTTTCATGTGTTTGTTGGCAATCTGTATATCTTCTTTGGAGAAATGTCTATTTAGGTCTTCTGCCCATTTTTGGATTGGGTTGTTTCTTTTTTTGATATTGAGCTGCATGAGCTGCTTGTAAATTTTGGAGATTAAGCCTTTGTCAGTTGCTTCATTTGCAAATATTTTCTCCCATTCTGAGGGTTGTCTTTTCGTCTTATTTATGGTTTCCTTTGCTGTGCAAAAGCTTTTAACTTTCATTAGGTCCCATTTGTTTATTCTTGTTTTTATTTCCATTTCTCTAGGAGGTGGGTCAAAAAGGATCCTGCTGTGATTTATGTCATAGAGTGTTCTGCCTATGTTTTCCCCTAAGAGTTTAATAGTGTCTGGTCTTACATTTAGGTCTTTTATCCATTTTGAGTTAATTTTTGTGTATGGTGTTAGGGAGCATTCTAATTTCATTCTTTTACATGTAGCTGTCCAGTTTCCCCAGCACCACTTATTGAAGAGGCTGTCTTTTCTCCATTGTATATTCTTGCATCCTTTATCAAAAATAAAATGACCATATGTGTGTGGGTTTATCTCTGGGCTTTCTATCCTGTCCCATTGATCTATATTTCTGTTTTTGTGCCAGTACCATACTGTCTTGGTTACTGTAGCTTTGTAGTATAGTCTGAAGTCTGGAAGCCTGATTCCTCCAGCTCCGTTTTTCTTTCTTAAGATTGCTTTGGCTATTCGGGGTCTTTTGTGTTTCCATACAAATTGTGAAATTTCTTGTTCTAGTTCTGTGAAAAATGCCATTGATAGTTTGATAGGGATTGCATGGAATCTGTAGATTGCTTTGGGTAGTAGAGTCATTTTCACAATGTTGATTCTTCCACTCCAAGAACATGGTATATCTCTCCATCTGTTTGTATCATCTTTAATTTCTTTCATCAGTGTCTTATAGTTTTCTGCATACAGGTCTTTTGTCTCCTTAGGTAGGTTTATTCCTAGATATTTTATTCTTTTTGTTGCAATGGTAAATGGGAGCGTTTCCTTAATTTCTCTTTCAGATTTTTCACCATTAGTGTATAGGAATGCCAGAGATTTCTGTGCATTAATTTTGTATTCTGAAACTTTACCAAATTCACTGATTAGCTCTAGTAGTTTTCCGGTAGCATCTTTAGGATTCTCTATGTATAGTATCATGTCATCTGCAAACAGTGACAGCTTTACTTCTTCTTTTCCAATTTGGATTCCTTTTATTTTTTTTTTTTCTTCTCTGATTACTGTGGCTAAAACTTCCAAAACTATGTTGAATAATAGTGAGAGTGGGCAACCTTGTCTTGTTCCTGATCTTAGAGGAAATGGTTTCAGTTTTTCACCATTGAGAACGATGTTGGCTGTGGGTTTGTCATATATGGCCTTTATTATGTTGAGGAAAGTTCCCTCTATGCCTACTTTCTGGAGGGTTTTTATAATAAATGGGTGTTGAATTTTGTTGAAAGCTTTTTCTGCATCTATTGAGATGATCATATGTTTTTTCTCCTTCAGTTTGTTAATATGGTTTATCACATTGATTGATTTGCGTATATTGAAGAATCCTTGCTTTCCTGGGATAAACCCCACTTGATCATGATGTATGATCCTTTTAATGTGCTGTTGGATTCTGTTTGCTAGTATTTTGTTGAGTGTTTTTGCATCTATATTCATCAGTGATATTGGCCTGTAGTTTTCTTGCTTTGTGACATCTTTGTCTGGTTTTGGTATCAGGGTGATGGTGGCCTCGTAGAATGAGTTTGGGAGTGTTCCTCCCTGTGCTATATTTTGGAAGAGTTTGAGAAGGATAGGTGTTAGCTCTTCTCTAAATGTTTGATAGAGTTCGCCTGTGAAGCCATCTGGTCCTGGGCTTTTGTTTGTTGGAAGATTTTTAATCACAGTCTCAATTTCAGTGCTTGTGATTGGTCTGTTTATATTTTCTATTTCTTCTTGGTTCAGTCTCAGAAGATTGTGCTTTTCTAAGAATTTGTCCATTTCTTCCAGGTTGTCCATTTTATTGGCATATAGTTGCTTGTAGTAATCTCTCATGATCCTTTGTATTTCTGCAGTGTCAGTTGTTATTTCTCCTTTTTCATTTCTAATTCTATTGATTTGAGTCTTCTCCCTTTTTTTCCTTAATGAGTCTGGCTAATGGTCTATCAATTTTGTTTATCTTCTCAAAGAACCAGCTTTTAGTTTTATTGATCTTTGCTATCATTTCCTTCATTTCTTTTTCATTTATTTCTTATCTGATCTTTGATTTCTTTCCTTCTGCTAACATTGGGGGCTTTTTTCCTCATTTTCTAATTGCTTTTGGTGTAAGGTTAGGTTGTTTATTTGAGATGTTCCGTGTTTCTTGAGGTAGGATTGTATTGCTATAAACCTCCCTCTTACAACTCCTTTTGCTGCATCCCATAGGTTTTGGGTTGTCGTGTTTTCATTGTCATTTGTTTCTAGGTATTTTTTGATTTCCTCTTTGATTTCTTCAGTGATCTCTTGGTTATTAAGTAGTGTATTGTTTAACCTCCATGTGTTTGTATTTTTTACAGATTTTTTCCTGTAATTGATATCTGTTCTCACAGCATTGTGGTTGGAAGAGATATGTGATACAATTTCAATTTTCTTAAATTTACCAAGACTTGATTTGTGACCCAAGATATGATCTATCCTGGAGAATGTTCCATAAGCACTTGAGAAGAAAGTGTATTCTGTTGTTCTTGGATGGAATGTCCTACAAATATCAATTAATTCCCTCCCATACACTTTTAAGTATCCTTAGATTACTTATAATGCCTAATACAATGTAAATGCTATGTAAATAGTTGCCAGCATGCAGCCCATTCAAGTTTTGCTTTTTGGCATTTTCTGGTATTTTTTTTTCTGAATATTTTCAATCTGCTGGTTGGTCGAATCTGCGGATATGGAACCCACATGGAGGGTCAACTGTATTAGAAAAAGAAAGAAAGAGCAAATATGGCAAACTGATAAAAATTGGTGAATCCCAGTGAAGGGTACATAGGAGTTCACTGTACTATTCTTGTACATTTTCTATAGATTTGGAATTTTTTCAAAATAAAAAGTTAAATAAATAAATTGGTCTATTTACGAAAAGGTGTGGCCTGCAAACACAAATGACTTGGGTTTGAATCCCAGCTCTCTTATTTATCGTATAAGTTTGGGCAAATTAAGTAACTTCTTTGAGCCTCAATTTCCTCAACTGTACATGAACAATAATTACCTCAAAGTTTCCTAATGCAATGAAATAATACATATACAGTGCTAAGCACAGTGCTGAGAGCATATAAAATGCACAATAAATGCTAACTGCTATTATCATTATTAATATGGCCTTAATGATCAAAACTGAGCCCTCTGAAGCCACTGATGTAATCAGTTATGTATCCTTCCTTTATAGGCAAAGGAGCACGTCTTGTACCTTTTCCCTTATCTGAAACTGTGTATACGTTTTCAGAATCCCAGCTGAGATTCTTGAGCAGACCAGGTCACCTGCTTCTAAGGTCTCCAATTACAGGGCTGCCTGCTTCCCGGGCTGGGACATGCATCCCCGGCCACCCCCTGCAGGCCACATGGGCTGGCTCATGGCTGCTCCAGCAAACAGTCTCAAGAAACCCCAGAACTCACGCCCCATTTGTGACCCATACCCAGACCGGTTCTTACTGAACCGGGCGGGCTCCCAGGAACACTGCACTCGGCAACAGAAAAGCAATCTACCAGCAAGGCCCTGCTCCCTCCTCCGCCCAACCCCTCCCTCCCCGTGTTTGTTTTAGCTGGATAAAAGTAACTCTGATTAACATCATTTATATGAACAACTTACCACTTATGTCTAATTACCATATAGCAAAATAATGATTATGCATATCATTAAACATGTGCCAGATTAATTGTGTTGTTCATTGTATTTGATTACGACAGCCATCTAGACTGTAATCAGGGTAGTTTCAGCTTCCATGGCTATTTCAAGGTCACCCACTTAGAGTTTAAAAACAAGAGAATACTGCAGGGCAGCGATCGTGGAAAATAAGGTCTATTTCTAAAGCCGGTGGCAGTGTTTAGTAAGAATAACAATAATTAATAATAATTATAATGGCAGCTACATTTATCCAGGGTCCACCAGGGGAAGCCTAATGATACTGCATCCTCACTACAGTCCTGTGAGGTAAGAATCACTTTCCCTGTTTCATAAGGGAAGGGACTGTGGGTGTTCATGTGTGTATAACAGTTAACAGAAAGAGTCTAAACTGAATGGAAGAGAGAAATGGTAAGACTGAGGCTCGCCCAGAAGCTGGCAGAGGAGGCTGTGTAAAGCGAGTCACAGCCAGTGAGGAAAGAGGAAGATGAAGGAAAGCTTTATCTCATCAACGGGTGCGTGAGGATGTGAGATTCAATATGAAAACAAGGCAGCAACAACGTGATGCCTTAATAAGATAGACACACAAGGTCACACCCACTCACTCTAAAACACCCTGAATTCAGCAAATTCACAATTATGTGGAATTATTTCTATGTCTGGTAACAGAATCAATTTTCCCCACGCCTGTTTATTTTATATTATTTTAAATGTACAAGAAGTTCTGTTTTATAAGAATATAAGATAATAATAATAAGCAGGTAATGTTGTTTGCTTACTTTAATAATTCTCTGCTATCCACCATAGAAGACAATCAAAAGTATATTGGAAAAACAAACAACTCAGCAGTTATTTCATGTAATGAAGAAAATAATAAAACTGTGGTAAACATGAGATATTTATGTAGAATCCAAGGATCCTAGTGGTCTCCCTCAAGTAAATACATTATGATATGACAACAGATTTTTCAGTAGAGGAAGAACGTATCAGACTTGAGCTCAAATACAATACTAATTCTGTCCCTTATTGACAGTGTGAGCAGGTGTTAGAAACTTAACCACTCTGGACCGCAGTGCCCCATCTATAAGATGGTGATAGTAATTCCTGCCTCGAGGAATAGTGGAGAATTCAATGATAATAATGTGGGCAATGAAATTATTAGCATAATGCCAGGCATTTACTCAATAATGTTTTGTTATTATTATTACATACGAAATGGTGTATTTATAGATCTCAGTCATTTCAAACAAAAGTATTAAGATCAAATAAGTAAATGCAAAATTCTCAAAGGTTATGAAAGAAAAGTATGGCTCAATTGTAGCCTTTCAGAATGTTCTACTTACCCATAAATACAAGAAATGTCGATAACCACATCGATCATGTCACAGCAGAGCTCATAGGTTTGCATATCCACGGGGGTACTATCAGTTGCAATGTAAATCTTACTGACCACATCAAAGAGAAACGCCTTTTCAATTCCAGAATTCTGAAACAGAAAAGGAGATGCGGCCTTAAAGGGACAGCTGATTGCAGAGCATGTCATGGTTACATAAAATGATATGCCATCCTCAGTCTCAGATATGAACCAGCAAAAAGTTAGGTTGTTCCATTTTATTACAATTTAAACCTCATTGTCATAAACTTCTTTATAATGGATTTGCACAAGAAATGAAAACTGGAATTATCACGAATTATTTACTTTCGGTAAACAAATTAAGTAGTGTTTCCTGACTCTTAGAAATGTACCTGCAGTTAGGAAAAAGGCCAAGTAAAAAAAAAAGCATTTTAAAAACTTTAAATTTAAAAATAGATTTAAAAAATCTAGACAAACAAACTCAAAATTGTGCACTGAGAATCAATGCGAATGCAACCAAAGGTCTGCCTTAATTCTATTTTGTGACGTTTGACTTGACGTGGTGGTGTTTAGGACTCAGCCGGACAGCACATCATTCACAGTGTTAAACATATTTTAAAAAATTCAACAGTATATATCTTATAGCCAAAACCAACTTTTATGCTCCCAAACTCTGGTAGGATTCCATTAACATTGAATGATCGCCTACAACTTGAATAAACATTCCGATTACACAAGTGAAGTACAGGAATCGTTTTGGCAGTTACATTTTAAAGGCCCTAAAACAGTACATAGGCGCAATCTTCAAAAATAATATTTCAGTGAACTTGAAGTGCTGTAAGAGCAAGTGGAAATAAGATCATTTCCACTCTTGCAATGTTATTCTTAAATTCCGCAAATGACTCTAACAGGACAGTATTATTTACTTACTGAGATAAAGATGTTTAGCAAATTCTCCAGGGTGGGGAGTTGTGGAATCAGCTTCTGAACCACTTTGCTAAAAGCTTCAAATATTGAATGATCATATATGCTTGTCAGATAAAAGCTGAAAGATGAAACAATATTTCATCACTTTTTACCTCTGACTGAGGAATAGACTGTTCAGGCTATGTCATAACACCAGAATCATGCCTTCTGTATTTACTACACACACATTCTAGCCCCCTTCAGAATTCAAAACAACCTCAGTCAAAAAATGAACATGTCTTAACAAGACATTCCTGCCCAACTCCCCAAAGCAAGAACTGTGCCCATTCTGATCTGCTGACTGGCTGGACTATAGGAGGCTTAAAAATGCAGCCCACGTGCTTGCTTCGGCAGCACATATACTAAAAATGCAGCCGTATATGCCTGTATCAGCATCCTTACCTTCTGCAAGAGAATCCACACCAGATCATCTTTATACACACCTCTCATGTTAATAACAGTTATGTTATTGATACTGAAGCACCTAATCTTTCCATTTTTCCAATTTGCAAAATGAATGGTGCATATATATACTACCCCACAAAAATTAGAGCCATGGCTTTCCTCTGAATATTTCTATTGGAATTATTTTCAGAGGACTCCTTTACTTATGATTACAGATACTATCTATAACAGTAAACTTCAGCATCGATTGACTTCCTGGATGCAGTTCATGGGTTTTCTCCTATGTGTTTTTCATAGGGGGGAAAGAACCTTAGCTTTGACCTTTGGTCCAAAAAATTTTTTTAAAACCCCACCGCTTTTCCCAAAGATGAGAGTTGGCACATGCAAAGCTTGCTTTTCCCAAATACTACCCCAATGTCTACAGCACAAAACAGGGTACACAGGGCTCTGTGACTCTAAATGGCAGTCCGGGCCAAACCACTCCTGATGGCTCTGGACCCCAATGATCCCTGATGGGTTTCTGTTCTCACCTGAGGTGAATTTTTTCTAATCCAGCATCTGCAAGGTCATCATTTGCCCTCTGGTGAATATCTCTCTGGGTTTCAATTTTGTGATCATCTGACAGACCATCCACTTTGTGAATAAACACCTCGAAGTTGATGTCGGTGTTCACTTTGTAGGCCCTGGTCACCGTGAGGTGGAGCCTGGCCAGGGCCTCCATGTAATCGTCCTGGGAACAAAGCACACTCCTGTCAGGGAGGCTGTTTTGCTTCCCTTCCACATACAGTCTTCCCTCCCAGCTTTACTGAGGTATGACTGACAAACTTTGCATGTATTAAGGTGACGACGTAATGTTTTAGTACCATTGTGTACCCATCTGTACCCATCGTGAAAGGATCCCCCCAGTCAAGCTAATGAACCAATCCATCACCTTACAGGTACCATTTTTTCTCTTCCACGTACATTGTTAATCTTACAACCCCCTCCCAAAATATTTTGCAAATGCCCACATAAAAGCTGTTTCATAGAATTCAAGACTGAAAACTTAAGTTTTGTTAACAAAGAAATGAAAAAGAAAGGCCAGAAAAATACAGTTATGATTTAGCTTGATGACAGTCACAAAGGTCAGAGTTGCAGTTTTATGTATTGAAAATGACCACACACCATCCAGGACCTTCCCTGGAATACTGTCCCTCCAGGATTCTGAGTCACTTGGTGAAATGTAATGAACAAGCAGGGATGAAAACATGGTAGGGATCACTGGGAAGATGGGGAAGGAGCCAGGAGGAAAAAATTTTAAGAACCACTGATCTAGAGCAGAGGTCAGCAAACCATGGCCCTCGGGCCAAACTGGGCCCACCTACTGTTTGTAAGTAAAGTTTTATTGGACCACAGTCACACTCATTTGTTTACAGACTGTCTATGGCTGCTTTGAGGGTACAGTGGCAGAACTGAATGGTTTTCCTCTGTGGAAACTCCTCAGAGACAGCACAGCCTGCGAAGCCTAAAATAATTACCATCTGGCCCTTTTCAGAAAGAGTCTGCTGACCCCTGGTCTAGAGTAATTGCCCCAAATAACACACTATTTTTTTCTCCTTCCTACAGATGATACCTATGTAATAATGTAATGAATGCCTGTGTATGCATCTCTCTGTTTAAGAAATCAAACATTAGACACTGAAGCCTTGTATGTTTCTCCCCATCCTCCCAGCCTATCCCATCACTGTACCCACACCCTCCAGAGGTAACCACTATCCTGACTTCTGCCTGTATCATCACTTATGTCTTTATACATTACTGCATACATATGGATCACTGAACAACATACAGAATTCATTTACATTGCTTAAAACTTTACAGAAATATCAACTTGCATGTGGATTACAGTTTGCCTTCTCCATTCACATTACGTCAGTGAGAGTCACCTTTGTTGAAGCACATACTCTAGTGCATGATTCCTGTTAACTACTCTGTAAAATTCCATCGTATGGATGGTCTAAAATTTATCGCTCACTTGCCAGCTGATGAACATTCAGAATGTTTCCAGTTATGTGCTAGTTCAGATGATGATGACAATGTGCCCAATCTCACGCACACATCTCTGTGCCTGTCTGCAAGTTTCTTAGGGCTTACCCTGAAAGGAGGCTTGTTGGGTCATAGGAATGAGCACCTTGAACTTGACTGGATAATGTGTAAGAGCCCCTGATGCTCCAGACTCTCCACAACACCCAGGGTTGTCAGGTCTCTTCATTATTGCCAACTTGAAGGGTGTGAATAGGTCTTGTTTTTCCAGCAAAAAAAGGAAAGGGGGGAATCGCCTGGCGGTCCAGTGGTTAGGACCCTGGGGGCGCTTTCACTGCCATGGGCCCGGGTTCAATCCCTGGGGGGAACTAAGATCCTGAAGAAAGGGATCTTCAGGACAGAATTTAAAGGACTTTTCACCGCCCCCTGCCAATTCTGACTCCAAACCTGGACAAATACAGAAAAGCCAATAAAACAGGGGATGTTTTTAGGCATTCTTGTATTCCCCAAATTAAATTAATAAAAATATATCCCTAGTTTTTAGATAAATCAAAATATTAAAGATACTAATATGAAACTATGAAGGGAGACAAAGATAAGCGGAGTCCTCATCCTTTGTACTCTAAAGAGTTGTTTAAAATGAAAAACAAATATTGGACACTGGGATAGCAGATTAAGCATCTTGGAAAAATTCTAGATTAATAATTTGCAGCACTTTTTTAATACCTTGCAATATCTCAGATAAAAACTAAAGTCCACATACTGTACAATTCCACATACAGAAATTCTAGAAAAGGCGAACTAGTCTATAGAGAAAGGAAGCACATCTCATCAGCAGTTGCCTGGGGCCGGGGTCTTGGGGGCCGTCTGAGAAAGGACACAAAGAAGATTTCAGGGTGGGGGAAACATTCTGTATCTTGATTGTGAGGTGGTTAGAGGTGTATTTGTCAAACTTGTTGAACTGTGTATTTAAAATGAGTGCAATGTATTGCATGTAAATTACACTTCAAAAAAATGTTATTCCTTATGTCTTTAACAGAAGAGAGGAGTTCAGGGCACATGTCTGTGAGAACACTAGCCAAAGTCAAGAGTGTTATCACAGTCTCAAGATTAGAAATCACTCCTCTAACCTCCGTGCCAAGCATGTAAAATGGTCTGATTACCAACAAACTGATGAAGTGGTACAGATCTATAAGGGCTAAAAAGGACATGAAAAGAAACAAAAGACTTGATTTATTAGAGCAGAGGGATTGTGAATGATTTTTTTTCTACTGTGTTTGTTATTATCTTCTACAACAAATTCAAACAAGGAAAAATATGCTGCCTGGTTTCTATTCCAAAATTAGATCTAGGAATTAGAGGCAGGTCACAATCACCAACGCGGGTCAAGCCGACACTCTAGTTTGGATCCCAGGCACATGTGAAATGGCTCCCGGGGGCCGAGGGTGGCCCTGGAGATGAGGTCCTTTCTGTGGGCCGTGCCAGGGGGCTGGCAGTGTCACACGGGGAGCTCACGGGAAATTACCCTTGATGCTTTCATTCTCTTTTATTTTACAACATTCTGTGAGGACACACTTTCTCCTTGGTGATATATTTATCTGGCAATTCCGTGGTTGTGAGGAATTCGCAAGCAAAAAATAAAAAAGTGTGAGGTGTCAGACGAACATAGCACTGCTTAGAAATGAAGGCAGTGACATTCAAGAGTTGCCGAGACACTTCCCTCAAGTTTGGTTTTGTTTAGTGCTTGCAGTCGCATCAAGTAAATGTGATTGTTATCAGCTGCTTCCAGTAGAAAAGCCTATTAGGCAAATTCTGGAAACTGCTTATTTAACGATTCCTTATTTTTAGTAAATGACAACTCTCAACAATGTTTTTTTCTACCTTTTAAAAAGTGTCATTTAAAAAGATGTAGTTCTCATTCTTATACCTGTGTCCGCCCTACGGCCAAAACAAGACCCAACAAACCGAGAAACAAATTAAAACAAAGAACACATTTACCAACCACAATCGAAGGTCCACTTTTCATGCTCAGGTAAAATTAAAACCAAATTACAGTTCCAATTTAAAAATAGGCTAAATAAATAAATAAAAAATAAAAATAGGCAAGTGGGAGGGGGAGGGATAAATTAGGAGTTTGGGATTAACATATACACACTACTATGTATAAAATAGATGACCAACGAGGACCTACTGTATAGCACAAGGAACTACACTCAATATTTGTTAATAACCTATAAGGGAAAGGAATCCGAAAAAGAATATAAATATATATATATGTAATATATATATATATATATATATAACTGAATCACTGTGCTGTACACCTGAAACTAACATGATACTGTAAATCAACTATACTTCAATAAAACAAACCAACCATAAAAAGGGGATCACTCTGAAGCAATAAAGATACCCCAAACAATAAAAAACAAACAGGCAAGTATGCCTGTTTTAGCCATATTACAAACACCTGAGATAGAGGTGCACCGGAAGTTCAAATTCCATAAATGTAAATTGCTATGCATGAACAATATTGTATTGAAGGAAGTATTCCTAAGCCATTGTCTTGAAGTGATGAGTCAGGGTTGGAATCTACTTACCCATGGGTAGGGCTACTACAGCTCCACAAGTTCACCATGCAGTCCCTTGAAACTAAAAGGCTGAGTTGAAAATTTCATTTTTATATTAAACAGGCACCTCATTCCATGAATGAATTTATGATACTCTCAGGCATGAGTAGTCTTGTCTGAGAATGGTTTTCTAAGAGTGGGCTCAGAACCATTATTACTAAGGGTCTTCACAGCCCTTCCTCCCTAACACCACTGGGCTCCTGAAGGGCTGGGAGTGCTTGGCCCTACCTGTCTGACTGTAGGTCCACAGTTGCAGGGAAACACTGAGACCTGAGCTTAGAGTTGGCTTAGGGCATTCCTGCAGGACTTGTTGCCTTTTATTCCCCCACAGCTACAAAAGAGAGCCCTCAGGAGGGCCTTCGGGCTGGGCCACCCATTGGGGACACTTTCTAAGGGTCCCTGCACATGGAGAGTTTGAAGAACGTAAATGTCAATGTCCCAGTCCTGCTACCTGTGCTCTTTGCTAAGACTGACCTGCCGGAGATGCATCTGTGGTCCTGCTGCTCCTTCCCTTAAACCACCAGCTCTGCCCATACTTCACAGGAGAAAGGCCCAGGGTCTTAAAAACCCAGAGTGCCAAAGAGACCATTCAGAAGGCTGGTCTGAATACCAATAAAGTGAGCAATGCCTGGGTGATAATACGGTTCTTCACCAGTCAAGGGGCTCCCAATTCTTTGCTTTCAGCAAAGTTAAAGGAGGACACAATCAGGATGTCTACTGATAAACTATGAAAAAATAATTTTTTTGTGATAGAAAATTGGGTAATTTAGGGGATATAACTTAGAAGGAGTTAAACAATTGAGTGAATGCTAGAACAAAACTCACCCCATATCCACCTTATGTGAACAAGTTTTCTCAGTACTTAACAGCTATACAAACAAAAAAGGATTGATGCCAAATCCTGTCTTAGTCAAGCATAATACATGAATTAAGTGGAAAAAAAAATATGTATCTCAAATTTTACATTTTGTATTTAGTTACCTATAAAATACATACTAGTCATGCTGCTGTAATTGTGTACTAGTAGTAATTACAATAATGATTCAGAAGAAAAATGTTCACCCTTAGAACTTTATCTTCAAAGGAAATAGTAAACATTTTGAAATGTAGATATATATGTATTTTTGTTATAGAGAACTTGTGATCTTTTATAGATGTCTGCCAAGAGTACCAGAGGGGGGGACATATCGTTGGTGTCACTGACCTGCACGGTGGTCCCTCCTGCCCCCCATCTGTGAGGTTTCCTCTAGGGTTTGCTGAGAGCACACAGTTCCCGAACATCGCATGTTGGTCAGGGCTGCGTGAAGGGAGCCTTTTCCCCTTTGCAAAGCCTGAGAGTCCCAACTGAGAAATGCTAGTCAGGTAAAAAGTCCTATTCCTGACTCTAAAAACCAAACCAAAGTGATTGCAAAGGAACTTGTTTGCAAGAAGGGGCTGCCTGGGGCAGGGGGCTACAGTCCCACCGTACCCCGAGACTGAGCCTTACCTGGGAGTCTATGACAAATATCAGTGCTCCTGTCCCCCGGAAGATCATCTCATAGTCAAAGGTAGGGTCAAAAAAGTCAATCTGCCCTGGGAAGTCCCAAATCTGAAAATTAACAAAGGAGCTGTTGGAAACGTCTTCCCGGCAGATCTTGTTCGTACTTTCCAAGAACAGGGTTTCGTTGGGAGACATTTTATGAAAGACAACTTTCTGGATGGATGACTTGCCACTCCTTCTCAGGCCCATGAGCAGGATCCTCGGCTTCACCTCCGTGCTGAAGGGGTCGCTAAAGTCCAGAACTGGAGAAACCACAAAACAAGAATGAGGGTGAGATGCTGTCACAGCGGTTAATGAGATGAGTTTCACTTCCGCCTCAGATGAGATTTATGATCCACAGACAATGCTACATTTCCAGATACAGAGAGCGCTAACTCCATCACCCTGCTCATGGAGGGGCCAGCTCTTAGAAAGTGCAAAACCCTGAAAAATGCTGCATCACCACCTCTCACACAATTTCAGAGGGCCACAAAACCTGGGATATTCCCCATCACGAGCAGGGACTCTGGAGTGTGAAGCACAGAGGTTTCCTGGAGCAGACTATGGGGGGAGAGAATCCAGTCTTAGCATTCCAGAGCAAGGTCCTTCTTTGCCCAGATCATCAGTCTCTGCACTAAAGAGATGCTTGTTTGAGTGACACCTCAAAGAAACAATTTTGGACATCATCAAAATTTAAAACTTTTGTGCTTCAAAGGACACTTATCAAAAAAGTGAAGACAACCAAAAGAATGGGAGAAAACATTTGCAAATAATATATGTGATAAGGGTCTAGTATCCAGAATATATAAAGAACTCTTACAATTCAACAATAGAAAGATAAGCCAATAAAAAATGTGTAAAGGATTTAAATAGACATTTCTCCAAAGATACACAAATGGCCAATAACCACATAAAAAGATGTGCGACATCATTAGTCCATAAGGAAATGCATATGAAAACCACAATAAGATGCCACTTCATACTCACTAGGATGGCTAAAATAAAAAAGACAGACAATAACAAGTGTTGGTGAGGATGTAGAGAAATGGGAACCCTCTTAAACTGTTGGTGATAATGTAAAATGGTGTGCTTTGAAAAACAGTTTAGCAGGTCCTCAAAAGGTTAAAGATTTGAGTCACCACATGACCCAGCAATTCTATTCCTAGGAATAAAGAAATAACATATGTCGAAGCAAAAACCTGTACATGAATGTTCACAGCAGCACAATTCATAATAGCCAAAAAGTAGATAGAGTCCAATGGCCATCAACTGATATAAATGGATTAACAAAATGTTGTATATTCATATAATGGAATATTACTCAGCCATTGAAAAGGAATGAAGTACTGATTCATGCCACAACATGGATGAACATCAAAAATGTTAGGCTAAATGAAAGAAGACAGACACAAAAGGTCACATATTGTTTGATTCCATTTACATGAAATGTTCACAATAGACAAGTCCATAAAGACAGAAAGTACTTAGTGGCTGCCAGGGGCTAGAGGGAGGGGGAAATTGGAAGTGACTCTTAATGGGTATGTGTTTTCTTTGGGGTGATAAAAATGTTCTGGAATTAAGGCTTCATGACTGACCCAAAAAAATAAGTAAAGAAAAATAAAAGACCCAGTATGAAACTTGGAAAAAGATCAAGAAAAGAAACCAACATTTTAAGAAAAAAGGCAGAATATAGGAAAATAAATATACATATATTTTTCTACATTTCTTTTTTGTTTTCTTCTGAGCTACACCTCGTTATGTCTTTCTCAGACCCTGGTCCTGATCTAAGCATAATCCAGTACAGACTGGATTTATTTCCCTATTGCAACTAAGAATTTTTCCTGAAGTTCTACAATTATCTAAAACACAGGTTACTACCTGATAGAATCTTAGGAAAGTTCATTTACTATATATAATATTTTCATGTTTCACTTTGCAATAGGTGCAGGGAAATACATAAATTTCAGGTAAAACAGTAAATGAATAAAGAAAAAGTAAGTAGCTGTACACAGACACTATTCCACTATAAGCAACATTTTACTCCCATCCTACCCACACACACTTTCCCCATTCAACTTAACCCAATTCAACAAATTGCAGATGATATGCCCTAGACAGAGTGATGTGGAATTAAACCACCCAAAAGATCACCAGCTTTCTTCTTCTTCATCAGGGATTATACGCTATACTTGCAGTACTATCATTACAAGTCAATCTTAGCAAAAGCAGGACATGAATTGAAAAAGAAAACAGGACTTCCAGTTGCAAAAATATCAGACTAAGAACATGTCAGTCTCCCCTTCCCATACTGAATCCCTAAGCACAATAGAAAAGGTATGAACAATAAATAAATAGATGAACAAATAAACACGGATAGCTGAGCTTGAGACCAAAGAGAGAACTCAAAATTGACAAATTACTGAGAAATCCCTAAGAAACACAAAGATCAGATGGAAGGGGGAACCTGCAGCCCTTGATTATGAATGGTAGGGTTCTGCTGGAAAAGGTAGAACTGGAAGCTCAAACAGCAAAGGACATGAAAACAACCAACAGGGTTGTTATTTGGAGAATCATAGTGAGAAGAGCCAAGCAGATAAACTCTGCACCTACATACACACTAGACTACACACTAGACTATCCTCCAAGTGTAAGCACTGAATGTAGGAGTGTAGGTATGAGAGGCAGGGCAGTGTCCTAGAGGCACTGATGCCCAGAAGGAACAGGAAGCACCCACAGTACCCCCTCCAAGTACTCTGACCTTCCTCACTGCAATGTGTGTGGAGTTCAAGAGGTGGAAGCAGCACCACCATCCTCCCTCTAGACATTTCCTCAAATGCCAAATATTTGAGGAAAGACAAGATTATAGAAGAGAATACAGACTCAACAAATGGAAGAATGTATACCTGAAGAAGCAGAGTTATACAGGAGTCAGAGTAAACTTTCAGGTATAATTAAAATACTCAGAGATCAGAGAAAACATGGCATTCATGAAACAAGAATAGACAGTTTCAGAATCAGAGCAGTTATGAAAAAGGGCCTTATGGATCTTAGAAATAAAAACACAACTGTTGGGCGGGGAGGATATATGGATTGAAAAGCAGAATAAACACAGATGATAAAATAAATTTTATCATCAATATGAAAATAAATAAATAAATAAATTTATTTTTTAAAAAAAGGATGCACTCCTGGAAGAAAATACACTCAAATATAGTGGAATGCAACAAGCAATAGAAGACAAATTTTACTGAAACCTATTGAATTGAAATAAGTATTGATTTTAATTTTTTTTTTTTTTGGCTGCATTGGGTCTTCGTTGCTGCACGCAGGCTTTCTCTAGTTGCAGCGAGCAGGGGCTACTCTTCATTGTGGTGTGTGGACTTCTCATTGCAGTGGCTTCTCTTGTTGTGAAGCACAGGCTCTAGGCATGTGGGCTTCAGCAGTTGTGGCACACGGGCTCAGTAGCTGTGGCTCGCGGGCTCTAGAGCACAGGCTCAGTAGTTGTGGTGCACGGGCTTAGCTGCTCCACAGCATGCGGAATCTTCCCAGACCAGGGATCGAACCCATGTCCCCTGTATTGGCAGGTGGATTTTTAACCACTGAGCCACCCAGCAAGTCCCTGATTTTAAATTTTTGAATAAAAATCAGAAACTAAAATTCCAGACAATGTAGACATGGGAGATTGGTGAGGGAGAGGTAGGCAAAAGGTAAGTAAGAGAATACTATGGTTCTTGTTACAAAAGCCCAGTTATGTATCAATTTTTTTAAATATAAGGATAAGCATCTCAAACTAGTAGAAAATATAAAATAGGGGTACCACATTTAATTATGTACAACTACAAAAATATTTAAGTACATAAAAATGTCTTTATTTCTTCCCAATTTATACAGTTGGATGTGGATGCAGACTGTAACTTCTCTTCAGCAGGGTCTGCAAGTCTCTGTGTGGCATGATCATTGACACTGGTGCCCTGGAGGTTGGATCTCCTCCTCCTGGGAGAGTGGGGAGGTGATGGAGACCACTGTGGAAAGGGGAGGGAGTGTGTACGTGTGTTTACATACATAGAGTGGCTGGGAAGTGAAATACACATACAGCTATAATATATACACACAGCTGGAGGCATGAGCCACCAAATGTAAACAGCTGGGAAATAGTGAGTCAGATCAGCAAGAGGACCATCAACTCTGTAGAGATCCCTTACACCCATGCAGATGTATTTTGTCATATTTAACTAGCATGTACAGAAATATACTGTGCGCCAGGGACCTCGCTAGACATAGACATCTCTACAAACTTTACCCACGCAATGAGGAGGTACAAGTCTGCTTTACACCTGAGGAACTTGGGAGAAGGAACCTGCCCAAGGATGCAGGACAGGTATGTGCTAGAGCCCTTACCCAGGCCTTAGCCACCAATCGGCTGGCACTGTACTAAAACTGCAACAAAGACAAAAGAAGAGACCAGAAAATATCAGAGTGCCTTCTGCATAAGAAGAGTAAATACTGCTAGTGAAACTCTCTTACATTAACTTATATGTAGGTGGGTGCTGGTTCCCAATATAAACGTATTTTTTATTGTGGACTCACAGCCAAAAATGTTTGTAGGCCACTGCTGTTGAATAGGGGAGGTTTCTTACATCAGAAAAGCCTACTGGCAAAAATCTTCCTTCTAATTCTCTCTCACTCTCTCAAGTATCTCTACTTCTGAAACCCTGTGGGGTTTCTCAGAGGATCTCCTTCCACCGGAGGAGTGGTAGCAAGGAGCTTCCATCAGAAAAGGAAACACCCCAGCCTCCAAACCTCCTGCAGAGGGCTGCCTCATCCCACCCCGCCATGACATTTCCCTGAGTATCACGCGCTTGCTCAAGCTTGATAAGAACCACCTGAGAAAAATGAAAGCGTTAAAGAGGATGAAGGATGAGAGGGGCTTTGAAACGGGCAATAAAAGGGCTAGTACTTTTTTTTAAAGGCAAATCAGAAAGGAACTACAGGAGAATCTGGGACTAGACATGGGACCCCAAAGAGGGCTCTTTAAAAGTGTCCGCGGGGGTTTGGAGGAAGTTGCCGGAGAGAGGTGAAATTTACAAGAGGGCAGTTTGTTCCTGTTTCATAAAGGTTCCCTGAACGTCTGCCAAGTGTTCGTTCTGTTCGACAGGGCTGCGCCAGAGGCTGCAGACACAAAGAAAAGCTTCATTCCTTAGCGATTAGGGGGGAAAACAGACAAGAGGAACTGACAACTACAATGCACTGCTATCTAGGTGTTATGGGTTCAGCGAGAAGGTTCCCTGGAGAAATAGCATCTGCGTCTTAAAGGAGAGGAGGCATAAAAGAGATGAATGAGGGAAAGGTCGTGCCAGGAAGAGATGTGGCCTTCCTGGAGTTTAGGGAACATACTTGAAAGACAAGAAAAGCCTGCACACTCTCCAGCGGCTTCCCACAGCATTTTGAATAAAATCCAAATAACTTCTTAGCCCAAAAGGCCCTAAGTGGGCTACCCTCTCATCCCATGCCTGGTTCATCCTCCCCACCACTTCCCTACCCTGCAGCCACACGGGCCTTCTGCTTCCTCACCTTAGGGCCTCAACTCGCTCCTCCCTCCTCCCTCCTCCTTCCGACTCGCTCCTCCCTCCTCCCTCTGACTCGCTCCTCCCTCTGTCCAGCAAGCTTTCCCCAGGCCTCCCCCGGCTCCTCCTCCCACTCAGCCCAGGGGCAATTTTACCTCCTCTCACCTCAATGGGGTCCCGTCACTTTCTAATATCCCTGTGTCTTCTTCATAGTACTTCACTATACAAAATTATCTTTTTACTTTATATTGTTTATCTTGTTTGTTTACTTGTTTATTGTCTCTCACATATACACAGGCAAAATACATTGTAGCGGGCTTCCCTGGGGCGCAGTGGTTGAGAGTCCACCTGTTGATGCAGGGGACACGGATTCGTGCCCTGGACCGGGAAGACCCCACATGCCGCGGAGCGGCTGGGCCCGTGAGCCATGGGCGCTGAGCCTGCGCGACCGGAGCCTGTGCTCTGCAACGGGAGACGCCACAACAGTGAGAGGCCCGCGTACCGCAAAAAAAACAAAAACAAAATACATTGTAGCATGTGGTGTGAACCCAATAAATATCATTGAATAAATTAATTTATAGAGAGATAACAGGCCAGCTCATGAATGAGATGCAAGTTTGGATTTTACTTTGCAAGCCATGAGGAAATCACTAAGGATTTTAAGGGGAGACTAACATGATCAGGAAGCTCACTCCAGAAACAGACTTCCTTTGAGGGGGTCAGTGTACAGACACCAATAAGCCACTATGGAATAAAAAGTTTTTTGAGCTAAAGGCACTGGAGTTCCTGAAGTCCCTTATTTGCCTAGAGCAGACCCTCCCAAAAGAACTCAGTTGTCAAAAATGTCCTCCCCAGGAGCAACTCTCATCTTCTCTTCTTGGAGACAGAGAAGTCAGCCCTACACCCAAACAGACACTGTCACCAAACTATCGTTATCTCCCACCTTTTCTCCTATGGGCCCATTTATCTTTCCAGTGATTTGTTTTTCCATAAGTGCCCCTTCCCGCATTCCCTTTGAAGTCATTTTTTTCTCCCAGAAGTGCCCCTCTACCCCTCCTCATCCTCTTAAAATGGTATATAAGCCCCAAATTCTAACCGCCTCCTTAAGTCGAATTTTTTGTGAACTCTCATGCATTAGTACTTAATTAAACCTACTTTTCCCTTGTTCATGTCATTTGTCAGTTTAATTTGCAGGACTTCAACCCTGAACCTAAGAGTTTTTCCTCCCTGACAATAATTAGGTTGTTCTAGAAACACAAATGAGAAGCATGTGGAAATGGGCAGATGGAATGGATTCATGAGAAGCTCAAATCCACTCAGTAGTACTTGGTGATCCTCTGAACATAGGGGACAAAGGAGAAAGAAACCCCAAGTTCCTGACCTGGAAGATCAAGTGAATAAGGACCTGTTCGTGAAGTTCATAAAGGTAAAAAGGCTGAACACAGATTTGAAGCTGTTGAGTCTGGGGTGCCTGTCGGCCTTGGCTCAGGTGAGGAAAAGATCTGGGGCCTCAGAAGGTAATATGAATACAAAGCGGCAATGCAGTTTGCTGAGGCAGTCCGTGCCCCATTGGTCCTTTTTTCCCCTGATCTTGTTGGCTGAGGGTGAGGGCACACTGGAGAGGTTTTGGCCTCGGCCACCAAGAAATGGCTCAAACCAACCCACTCCAACCGCTTATCACCAGCCGTTACCATCTACTAAGCACCTGCATAGCACACAGTGTCATCTCTAATCCCCAAATTGATAACATTTATCCTTCACAGATGTGAAAACTGAGGCCTCGGTGTTTACCACGATAAACACTCAATAGATGTTCGCTGGTTGGGATGATTAAATGAAAGTGATTGAGCAGAATGTGAAGCTACATTAGCTGAAGTTTTAAAAAAGAAACTCCACACCTGACTTTGGCCCAGCCCAGCATTTAGGTATCAAGAGGATAAGCTTTATGCCCAGGTGAAGCTTATCCACTGTGGTCAGGGCACTGAACACACCTTACCTATATCTTCCACTGGATCCTGTTCGTACCCAAATTTCCCAGATAGCTCAGTTTTGTAACTAGACCGCCAGGAAGCCCAGGGAAACTCAGGCACCCAAGGAGCAGGATCACGGGGAGGGGTTACTTAACTGAGCCACTGTCAGCCTTTAACACCTGCAGGCTAATGACTTAACCCAGAAACGGCAGAGCCCTGTCAAAAACGACAGAAGGAAGGGAGAGAGATGGATCCGTGACTTGGGGACAGGGCTGCCTGGGGGCCACACCTGACTGATCTGTGGGCTGGGAATGTTCACAACAAAGAAGGAAACAGAAATCAGGAAAAGGAATTGCAGTTCTGACAGGCTTGGCCCTGGCTTCCTGGGGAGAACAAGGTATTGTATGAAATGCATTTCATCAATTCTGATGTATCAGACAATTGAGAGCTATTATAATTTAGGAAAGTTCTCCAAGAGATGAGACGCCTTTGAACAGATCCCAAACTGGAAAATAGAACAAAGATTTAACAAAAGAATTAGGATAATCTGGTAGCAAATGGAATGGTTGAAAAAGTACTGTGATAGTGCCAGACTGGGGTTCAAGTCCCAGCTTGGCCACTTACCAGCTGTGTAAATGCCCACACATGTCCCAGAGCCCATGAGCCTTTATTTCCTCATCTATCAGGCTGTCAGCGTGTACACACACACACACACACACACACACACACACACACACGGCTTCTTTTTTTCTTTTTTTCCCCAGCCCAAGCCTAGGTAACGAGAAGGTCTTTTTTGGAATGTGACCACAGCGAGAGGCTCACTCAGCCTTAAGGGAAAGTTAGAATGTCTTTGCTATTAGTATTCTGTGGGGTCCACAAAGGCTTAAGGTTCTACATACTAACGGTTTTAGGAAGAGGCCCCTGGTTTGGTTCTATTTGCATCATTATCTGTAGCCCTTTACATCTCTGATCAATGGAACTACTTACACATTCAAGAGCCAGGAGTCCAGTAAGAAATTCCAACCCAAGTGGCAATTAAATATATGAATACTAATACTGTTAATAAGAGAATATGCAAAAATCATGAAGATTCACTGTCCGTTTGATTAACGAACTACTTAGAAAGGAAAATTTAATGCAATCAGAACGTGTATTTTCAAAGGCACAAAGGTTTTTGTGTGTGTGTGTGTGGTACGCGGGCCTCTCACTGTTGTGGCCTCTCCCGTTGCGAAGCACAGGCTCCGGACGTGCAGGCTCAGCGGCCATGGCTCATGGGCCCAGCTGCTCCACGGCATGTGGGATCTTCCCAGACCGGGGCACGAACGCACGTCGCCTGCATCGGCAGGCAGACTCTCAACCACTGCGCCACCAGGGAAGCCCGGCACAAAGGTTTTTGAAGATGATTTTTATTTATATGTGAAGACCTAATCTTTTTCTATGAAATCCTCTCACATCACACTGGCAGGTAACTAAAAAACATGATTCTATATGTGAATATTTCCTTTACATAAGCATCCAATAACACTTCTGGGAATTCCCCGGCAGTCCAGTGGTTAGGACCCAGCACTGTCACTGCTGCGGCCCAGGTTCAATCCCTGGTCTGGGAACTAAGATCCCATAAGACGTGTGGCACAGCCAAAAAAAACAAAAAACAAAAAAACACATTTCTAATGTGTTCTGATTTGTTTCTGCAAGAAGGGAAAAGTGTTCTTGTGAGCTTTTTTTTTTTTCCTCCAAACGATCACTCTGAGTGTGATCAAGGTTGGTTCTATGTCGCCCTCGATTTTACACACTGAGAAACAGAGCTGGAGTCTTCCCCAGAGATCCTCAAGAGGAGAAAGTTCACCAGCTCTCCGGGCGCGTTAGGCCAGGAGTGAAAAACCCATCTGTCTTGCACGTTACAGCAGAACCAGGGAAAGCCACTGTCGCAGGACAGCTTTAAAGCCCTCTTTAAAAGAGAATTGAAAAGTTACCTTTAAAAAAAGGTAAGGAGGGCTTCCCTGGTGGCGCAGTGATTGAGAGTCCGCCTGCCAATGCAGGGGACGTGGGTTCGTGCCCCGGTCCGGGAAGATCCCGCATGCCGCGGAGCGGCTGGGCCCGTGGGCTATGGACGCTGGGCCTGCGCGTCCGGAGCCTGTGCTCCGCGACGGGAGAGGCCACAGCGGTGAGAGGCCAGCGTACCGCAAAAAAAAAAAAAAAAAAAAAAAAAAAAGGTAAGGAATACAAGAATAAAGGAAGTAGAGAAGTGAGAAAAATGAGCAGGACAGAAGTGATTGTGATAGGAAGTAAAATCATACCACCAACAGTGATGCGAGCTGGGGGGACTGAACAAAGCAGGTGAACTCTCAGGCACAGCACCTTATCCAGAACTCCAGAACTTGCTGATTCTGCCTCTTTGTTCCATTAGACTACCCCAGGTCTGTTCTAATATTAAAATGGGAGATATTTCTTATAAAAGTAGAGAATCAAGATTCTATGATACCAGGAATCACTGAAACATGTTCACACACATCTGATATAAAAATATGCTCTCTAACCATATGTATCTGAATAAGCTTTGGGCCTCAGGCGTGACCTTGGTCACATCATTTTTAACTATTCTGTGTTTCCATCTATTCCAACACATATATCTCTGTATTTTCAGGACCAGAAGGAAACCCAAGAGATTGGCTATAGCCAGGGTTGCAGTCAACCCAACTCTTTTTGGACAAGGCACAGTTACAAGGGAAGGGGCTTACATTTCCATGTACTCGACCCTCTCCTAAACCTTGCTCAGTTCTAGCCCATGCTGTGGCTGCAGGAAAGTCCCCTGGCATCTCTGAGCCACAGATTCGATATCAGAAGAACAATTCTCTCTACTTACCCTCAAGAATCAATGAGAAGGTAACTTCACTAATAATTTAAAAAATTATTTTAAGAAAAAAAAGCTGACACTAATGATGAGAAGTGAATCACCAGATTCACTGCCTTTACAGCCACCAGGGAAGGATCACCTGCTGACCCTGGATTTTCTGTGCCTCCAGGGACCACCTGTCACTTCCTCAGACCCTGAGAGAGTGCACAGGCTGCTACGAAAACAAGACCGCACTTAGCTGGACCGTGGCAGAGCAGCTGTCTTAGCCAAATTTCCCTTAAAAACTGGCAGGGAGTCGGGGCAGGGGGGGCTTCCCTGGTGGCGCAGTGCTTAAGCATCTGCCTGCCAATGCAGGGGACACGGGTTTGAGCCCTGGTCCGGGAAGATCCCACATGCCGCGGAGCAACTAAGCCCGTGCACCACAACTACAGAGTCTGCTCTCTGGAGCCCACGTGCCACAACTACTGAAGCCCGCGCGCCTAGAGCTCGTGCTCCGCAACAGGAGAAGCCACCACAATGAGAAGCCCGTGCACCACAAGGAAGAGTAGCCCCCGCTCGCGGCAACTAGAGAAAGTCCGCGTGCAGCAACAAAGACCCAATGCAGCCCAAAATTAATTAATTAATTAATTTAAAAAAAAACTTTCAAAAAATTGGGAGGGACTTCAGGAAAAAATAATTTCACTTTCTGACTAAATATGATCTTTTAATTGGTTTCCTTGTTATTAGTTTTTAAAGAACTGTAATTTAATAAAGACTTAAAAGTCCATGTGTCTAAAAATAATCAATATTTTCGGTGCAATTGTTTTTAATGGTTTAATTATTGTCTCCTCTCTCTGGAGTTTTATCTGGAGCATGGGGGTTGAAGATGAGATTCATCTTATCTCTGATTAACGACCCTGAAAGGGGGGGTTGAGAAGTGCCCAAACCTGTCCTTAACAGAACTAAAGTGCTCAAGAACACGCCTGCTATTCATGAATAAAATTTGGAACGTAAGCCAGAAAAGTGCAGTTTAAGGCTCACCTTAGCTGCACTACATTTTCAACCTTAACACAATGTGGTAAAAGGTACAAGGCACTCGGTTTAAAAATAAGATCAGAGGTTCCTTGTAAGACTACGGGAAGTAAAAATCACACTACCCACCTTCAATCGCATTCTTTTGCACAGCAATGCTGGTCAGGCCTGCATCCCACCCACCAGGGTAGATTTCTGAACCTCATGGAAAAAGCCCCAGGTCTCCGAGAAGCTCAGGCACTAAACCAAGTCCATTAGGATGGTACGCAATTCATTAGAGAAATGCTTTGCTCATGGTTCAAAGTGCACCATATACATCTCTTCTCAGAGGAAATAAGTCCTCCCCACCCGCTACTTTCCACATCTTGAGTTTGAGAGTAAGTAAATGTAAAATTTACCCCAAATAACACAGGGTTATAAGGCAACACGTGCCCGGGGCCCATGAGAAATCGGGATGACCATTTGGCGGCACCTTGCTGTCTCAGGAACACAAGAAGTCACAACTCCCAGCCTCCACCCCCATCCTGACTCCCCAGGACCATATCAGCTGGCATGACAGGTGTCAGGGACAGTCCTTGCTAGAACTGCTGACTGAGGGGCCTATCTGCTACTCTAGAAAGCGAATGTTCTGATAGAGATTCTACATTCAGGCCTAAACCCCAAAATCAAAGCCAGCAACACATGGAAAGAAAAGCAGCCCAAGATAATGGAGGAAATCTTCAGAGAATAGACGGTATCCACAGCAGGCCCAGGTGGAGAAAGGCCAGGCTTCAGTAATGTTTGCTCTTCTTACCACACAAATATACTCAGGGCTTTTATAGCAAGATTTCAGTTTGATACCAAGAACTCACGAGGGAGGATTTTATTACTAAAGTAATCATAAGCATCAGTTACAGGCGGGTTTGCCCTGGGTTAGGAGCACTGGGGAGCATCCTACACCCAGATCTGGGGAAGCCCTTTGTTCAGGAAATCCCCGCCCCTCAGCCAAAGCGTTAATTTCACTTCAAGGCCCCAAATCAAAATTTTAAAGTGCCCCCTTAAAGAACTGCAGAATAAACAAACAGGTCCCGTGCTTTTCCTGGAACCCAGTCTCTGGCCCCCAGGACAATATCAAATTACAGGGTTTTTCTCCCCATATACGGTCTCTTATTTCTTTTCCTTTTTTTCAAAGAGGATCACAACTGCACCCTGTTGTGTGTCTTCGGTTTCAAATACCTTGCAAATACATCCCCATTCTGAATCTCTCCGGAGCCTCCGAAGAATCTGGGAGGGGCTAACAAACGCAATTTGAATAATAATGAAGCGACTGAACAATTTAACCACCAAAGGTAGCCCTAGAGACTCCAACAAAAGGGTTGAAAGCCTTCATCTACAAAAATGTGGCCACCTGCTCGACTGTGGGACCAGTTATGGGGAGTGCGGAAAAGAGAGGCGCACAGGTGCACACACGAGTTTAAGCAAATAGGGAATTAGTACAAATGCTCCCTGGGGACCAGACACTATGAAAAAGGGCGACTTGGAAAGCTCCTTTCTCATCTATCAGGCTCAAGGTTTAGTTAACAACCTTCCCCTTCTGATTAATTGAAAGTAGCACTCACCATACGTAAAATAATGAAAACTCACCCCCTCCCCGAGAAAGGCTTTGTTTGTATGGAGAATTTAAAACAAGTACAGTGAATTTTCAATAAAAGTTCTTCAAAATCAACAGCCACGAAAGTACTTTTTATCCCTCATGCAATTTCTGCCAAGTGAACATTTTAAAAGTTAGTTCCTTCTTCAGGATGCTGACAGTTCCACCTAGATGTTATGTTTACCAGCGTCACTCTACTTGACCTTTCCAAAAGACCTTACGATAAAGGACTTTTTCCTCGATTTGGAGGGAAACAAAAAAGATGAACCTTTCTGGAATCCTAAAAAGCTCTCAACTCCCTTAGTCCTTAAGAATTAAACGCAGCAAGCCCCCGCTGGCTGAACAATTGCTAAATCCTGCTTCTTGAACAGGAAACAGAGTTTGCTTCTGAGTGGCTCCGTATTCCCCCGCCCCGCGCTCACTCCAGGGCAGACGCTGCCATGCCCAGGTGGTGACGCTGAGCAGAGATAAGGTGTCCTAACAACCTTATTTGCCTGGATCTCTGGATACCCGCGGCCACACGGCGACTCCTTTATCACCTGGGTGCATCCCTCCGCCGACCTGGGCGGCCCCGGGACCCCTCCGGCGGCGACACGGGGCAAGACTGACACCCGCAGCTGCCGACGACCCTGCCAGTCACGCTGCCGCCGGCTGCCTTTTTTAGCCACGACATCTGACCCCGGCTCCGACAGCAGCAAGCAGGGAGAGATCCCAGGGCGCGCCGGGCGGTCCCCTCCCCTCCCAAACCCCCGGACCCTGCGGAGAGCTCGGGGTGAAGCGTGGGGGAGGTACTGGCCCTGGAACTGGCAGAGAGCGCGCGTTCCTCCTGCCCAGACGCTTCCTCTCCGTCCTCTCCACCGATCCCGGCCCCCGCTCCGCTGCCTGCACCCGGGCTCCCCCATTTTGCATCTCGCCGCGGCTCCTCTGGCGCCCCTCCCCACTCCCACCCCCCAACTCCGCTTGCCTGGATCCCCTCCAAGTCAGCTGCCCGCGCGCCGGGCCCGGCGGGGGTGCGGGCCGAGGACGCTCGGGGCGCGGGGCCGAGCGGGGGAGCCGGTGCTCACCTCCCTCCTCCGTCCCGCTGTCCGGCTCGGCGTCCGAGGAGTCGGGCCCGTCCCCGTAGCCCGCTAGCCCCACCAGCTCATCCTCCTCGTCGTCGTCCTCCTCCTCCGGCTGAGGCTTCCCCAGCACCTGGCTCATCGCGCCCACGGCCGGCCGTCCCCGGGGCGACGGGGGTCTCTGGTGGGGGGCGCCAAACCTCCCGGCCTGCCGCTCGCAACCTATTTCTGAATTGGGGTTTTGTCCCGAGGTTCGCGGGCTGAGGCGGGGGCCGCGCGTCCCTCGCAGCGGTCGGCGTCCAGGTCTGGGTCCCGCCGTTCGCAGCGCGCCCGGAGCCCCCCCTGCCCCGCCCGCCCGCCGGCGGAGGAGTCAGCCAGAGCGCGGCAGTTCCTCCCCAGAGGAGGGAGAGAGAGACTGCGTGACCCAAGTCACCTGACACACACTGTCATACACTCTCTCTCTCTCTCACACACACACACACACACACACACACACACACCGCACGGGCGCGCGCGCGCTTTCCCGGGAGCACCGCTCGCTGGGGCGCTGGGGCGCTGGGCCGTGGCCGCGCACACACACTCAACCGGGAGCAGGCCGGCGCGGGCCCCTCCACCCACCCAGAAGCGCACACAGACACTCGCCCGGTACCCGGGGACCCGGGACGCGGCGCAGTCACCCACCGCGGCTGCTCGCCCTGGGCCCCCAAGCACCTCTCCTGCACGTGGTCCCCGCACAGGCGGGCGAGCTGGGGTACCGCGCACCCGGAGAACCTCTCCCCGCCCTCCCACGACACACACACACTACCTAGGGCGGCCTTCTCCAGCTTTCGGTCCCGGCCGAGGGTTCCAGTCCCAAGTGGGCTGCCCCCGCCCCGGACACTGCTGCGCCCAGGCCCCCTCTCCGAGCGGCGTGCCTAGAACACCCCGTGGCTGCTGAAGCGCCCCGAGAAGAAAACTCTAGAGATATGCGCCGCAGAGGCGGCGCAGTCTCCATAGCAATTGCCTTTTAGTGCGCGTCTGCGGTTCAAAGTGCTTCCCACCAAGAAAACAGACGCATTCGCTAATCAGGCCTACCCAGCTGTAAATGTTCCTGAAAAAATAACATGCCTCGTGGCTGCCTAGCCTGAATAATAATTCCTCTGCGGCGTTTGGGCAAAGGTCTCAGGTGTGTAACACACCAAGGGGCTATTCATAGCCACCTCCGCCTGTCTCACTGTTGAACAGACTGTAATCCCAAATCCCACATCTCAAAATAAAACGTTTCAAGGCTCTTGGGGGGGGGAGAGAGGGGCGGTAGACGGGGAGACAGGACTAGCGGCAGGGTGAGGGTGAGATTAAAACCGGCATTCCTCCACAAGCTTTTCACCACAGGACATACCGTACCCGCCCTTTCTGGATACTGCAAAAAATCACGTGGATGAACTTCCTTCTGTCAAGCACAATGAGAAATAAACCAGCTGGCCAGCAGGATAATCCAGATTCTACAGGTGCCAGCAGCTCCGCAGGTGGTATGGGGGAGGGGAAGGGGAGGAAAGCAGCTCAGGCTGGAGGCTCTTGGGGCCCCAGGGTGCTGCCTAGGTAGGGAATTTGGATGGAGAACCTACCCTATGCCAGGGGGCTGGGCTACGGGGTGAGGGTGCGGGCCTCCACGTAGGCTCAGAACAGTGTTCATGCCCTGGAAGAAATCCCAGTCTAGCAAATCATGACTCCGGTCCTGGATTTTGTAGTAGCTGTAGGTGTTGAAGGTGGATGCGGACACCTCCTAGGAGGTTTTGGGATTTTCCAGGTGGAGGCAGTACAACATGTATGGCTGTATCAGTCAAGGTCCTTCCCAGGAGAAAAATAGATGGCACATGCAAAGATTTTAATTCAAAAGCCTTTATAAAGTAAAAGGGACAATTTACTAGGATGTGGGCAGAGTTTAGGGATCGACACAGGGATTAACAACAGTGGGAAGAGGTTATCTCCCCTAAACTAGTTGGTGTAAAGGAAGGGAAATAGAGTCCTGGACAGGGAGCTCAAAACAGGAGCTATAGCTGGTGACAGCCACTGCCAGGGCCACCTCCTGTCCAGGAGACAGCAGTGGGAAGGAACACACTGACCTCTCTTGCCTCCCACCCTCCATTCTTCTCTTTTTGGCCGTGCTTCCTGGCTTCCAGGATCTTAGTTCCCCCACCAGGGATTGAACCCAGGCCCCCTGCAGTGGAAGCACAGAGTCCTAACCACTAGACCGCCAGGGAAGTCCCTTCATTCTCCTGAAAGAGGTTCTCATTGGCCAAATCCAACTGGACGCCAAAGGGCTAGAGAGACTGCAACCTAGTCCAGGACTCAGATATTGGGTAGGGAGGGCAGTGGGTTCCAGGGGCAGGGGTAGGGGCAAATAGTATATCCAGCACAAGCAAGCTCTACTCGGTCTTATCAGAGGAAATTATTCTAGGAGTAAGTTTCCTAGTCCATCTTCATCCATTCTGTTTAAGGAAAGAAGTACCTGGGAGGTAGGCTCTTTTAGAGTGGTTTTCAGACTTTCAGTTATCCCAGAACAAACCACCAGCCTGGGGAAGTGTTGAGCTGGCCTGATTCAAAGTGCAGAGGGCCCTAGAAGCCAGTCCCAAGGTCAGCCCAGACCATCAGGACATCCTTTGGGCTGTCTGCTGACTGTGTATGCCTTGGGGATCCAGGGGTTCAGGCAGTACAGTCGCTAAGCCAAAGGCCCCTCTGTGCCTGAGATCAAGAAAAAAACGGAGATACCTGATGGTTCTCTGCCTCCCCCCCGCAAAAGAGAGATCCTGAGGCGGGGAACACCAGCAGGAGATTGGAGCATACCCTAGGATATTTGAGAATTTGACCATTCTTGAGAAAAAAAAGGAACAAATCCACACACACACAAAATCAATAAAAGCCAAATCCTTAATTATGCTCCACCCCAAGGTAGATAAGAGTCATGTACAGGTTTAAGAGATTCAAATTCATTGTCATTTCAGAAATGTACAGTATTGATAAAGTTTGATTGAACAGAACAGGAAAAATCTTTATTGCTTCTCTTTTTTTCTGTTATCATTTCAATACTGTCAGCTTTCAAATAAAGAATATGTTGAAAAATATCTTAGAAATTTTTAAATTTTAAAAGTCGTGGGCTTCCCTGGTGGCGCAGTGGTTGAGAGTCCGCCTGCCGATGCAGGTGACACGGGTTCATGCCCCGGTCTGGGAAGATCCCACATGCCGCGGAGCGGCTGGGCCCGTGATCCATGGCCGCTGAGCCTGCGCATCCGGAGCCTGTGCTCCACAACGGAGGGACCACAACAGTGAGAGGCCTGCGTACGGCAAAAAAAAAAAAAAAAAAAAAAAAAAATTGAAAGTCGTGTGTGTGGATCCTTTCAGAAATTAAATAAAATTAGAAAGACACTAAACACTGAAAGCCTTTGAGACACTCGGTATAGGATCTACTCAGTGAATTAGCTACCGCCTTGATCACTCTGGCCTGGAGCTCAGGCTCTGTGACTTCTCCCCAGGAGGGCGTTCTCAAGAATCTGAGGATTTGTCTCTGGGCTACTCTTGGTTTTTGCTGTTGTATGTAACCATGGCAGGTTGCCACATACATGATAGGTGCTGAAGTTTATGAAATGAATGAAAGAAAAGAAGGGAGGAAGTTATACAGTACATGGCCAGGCATATTTTTGAGAGAGACTTCAGGAAAAAACAGAAGCCAGGGGCTTCCCTGGTGGCGCAGTGGTTGGGAGTCCGCCTGCCGATCCAGAGGACGCGGGTTCGTGCCCCGGTCTGGGAGAATCCCGCGTGCCGCGGAGCGGCTGGGCCCGTGAGCCATGGCTGCTGGGCCTGCGCGTCCAGAGCCTGTGCTCCGCAACGGGAGAGGTCACAGCAGTGAGAGGCCCGCGTACCGCAAAAAAAAAAAAAAAAAAAACAGAAGCCAAATTTTCTACTTACTCTAAACCCTGGGAAATGCCACAGTGACATAAATATGAACTATGCTGTACAAGAGTGCAACCAGAATGAGTTGACGTGCAAGAGATGATGACTCTCAGGCCTTCCTCCCTTCAGGACTGCCTGAAGACTGGAAGGAATTACAGTATAATGACTATGGAATGCTTATTCTATTTTTGCTAACCCTTCCTTTCTAAAAAGACTCTTCACGTTCAGAGATATTTTGTAGCATCATGAAATATGAGATTTGTCTTTTGCCAAAATTTTCCAACTAATATTGGGAAAAAAAGACATGAATAAGGAAGGAGCTCTTCCCAAATAATATGACCTTCAAAATATTCCCATTAAGTAATATTATTGTCCTTAATTTACAGATAAGAAATATTCACCCAAGGTACCACATGGAAGGTACCAGATGGTGAAACTACTTTGGAACTCAGCTGGACACTAGACCTATTCCTATTTAATGGCATTAAAGCTAAAGTCAATTACATTATGGCCTGAAACTGAAAAGGGAAAAGGGGAAGGGAAAAGCTGGCTCCCAATCTCCTAGGTAAAGAACCAAAACATACATAGACACTAAAAAATGGGTCTGTTGTCTCAGCCACTAATTTACAGGATCCACTGAAAGGAGGGAAAAGAAGAAAAATTGAAAAGCTTCCTAACGAACAGAAGTTAGAAAACTACTTGTCATAATAAAATTGTTGACCACCATCACTCCTTTTATTAGGAACACAAATAGCAAGTGAGGGACTTCCCTGACGGCACAGTGGTTAAGAATCCACCTGCCAATGCAGGGGACACGGGTTCGAGCCCTGGTCCAGGAAGATCCCACATGGCACGGAGCAACTAAGCCCATGCACCACAGCTACTGAGCCCACACACCGCAACTACTGAGCCCACGTGCTGTAACTACTGAAGCCAGCGTGCCTAGAGACCATGCTCTGCAACAAGAGAAGCCCCCGCAATGAGAAGCCCACACTCCGCAACGGAGAGTAGCCCCCGCTCGCCACAACTAGAGAAAGCCCACGCAGCAACGAAGACCCAACGCAGCCAAAAAAATTTTTTAAAAAGTAAACCTGATCATTAAAAAAAGCATGTGACTTAGTTCCCTTTCTGACTAATATGGCTCTATTGTACTACATGCTTAGCTAAACTATAACATCTAAGTGTATTTTTGTTTAAAATGTGAATTTTAAAGGCCAAAAGTTTGTGCCCTTATTTTAGTGAATTATTTTGCTGTTACCAATTAGATGCTTTGTGACAAGGAACATGAGAGCTGTTTAAAAGAGACCTGTAGGGCTTCCCTGGTGGTGCAGTGGTTGACAGTCTGCCTGCCAGTGCAGGGGACACAGGTTCGTGCCCCGGTCCGGGAAGATCCCACATGCTGTGGAGCAGCTGGGCCCGTGAGCTATGGCCACTGAGCCTGCGCGTCCGGAGCCTGTGCTCCGCAACAGGAGAGGCCACAACAGTGAGAGGCCCGTGTACCGCAAAAAAAAAAAAAAAAAAAAGAGAGAGACCTGTACCGGCAGAATAATTGCAGTCCTGAATAGGGCAGGCAATTAAATACAGACTGCAGCCCTGCATCTTGGGGTATTTTGAGGCATCTGATGGCATTGCACCTGGTTCCTGGGATTCGCATGTTGAAAGCCTTTAAGGCTTTCTTTTTAAATATGTATTTAAAGCCATTAATTCTCTCTTGATGAAGCAAACAAAAGAAAGAGCCTTCTACAGAATCTTGCCGCACTCCTGCTAATCCAGGAAAGCCAACTTTTTCAAGAGGGCAGCTCAGAGTCTCCGGTTCTCCTAAGACAGTTGATGCCCTGATGAAATCATTAAATCATTTCCACTGAGACAAACCATCATTAAATATATTTTATTAAAATAATGTTTTGATATTTTAAGAACATGCATGTGGTAAATAGTCAAACAGCATAAAAGAATATCCAGTGAAATGTTAGTGTCTTCCCCCAACCTGCCCCCCTCACCGGCCCTACAGTCTCCTGGTTTCCCTCCACAGAGGGAAATATTCTGCTTTAAATGTGCAAACATATTTGTAGCCTTTATATATATATATATATATATATATATATATATATATATATATATATATGTAGCCTTTATAGATATATAGATATATTTGATAACTTTATCTCTTTAATAGTCTACAAATTTTTTTTTTAATGAACGTGAAGACAATTAGATTTTTAGGGCTGTAATTTGAAGGAAATAAATAGAGAGAGATGAGAGAGAAACCGGGGATGAGAGAAGGAGCCTGATTTAGATGGGGTAGCCAGAGAAGACCTTTCAAAGAAGGTGACATTTGAGTTGACCGTGAGACAGAGACAGACAGCAAAGTGAGTCAGGGTGGAGAGTGTTCCCCTGGAAGGTATCTCCACAGTTAGAAAAATCAAGGAGAAGTGAAAGGACTTGGTGTTGGAGGAACAATATATCAGTGTGATGGGAGAGGGGGACAGTGGTAGTCATGAGAAACAGGTAGTCTTCTCCACCAGTATAAAGAGTTTGGATTTTATTCCAAGTGCCACTGAGGCACTGAAGAGTTTTAAAAAGGGAGGTGAAATGCGTGGTTTACATTTCTAAAAGCTTACGCTGCTAGATTGTTTCCAAAGATGGCTTCAACAATCATGCCATCCCACGTGCCCTTCTGCAAATGTGACTTTGCCACTCCCTCCTCCTATTTTTCCTCCTCTTAAATGTGGGCAGGCTCTGTGACTTGCTTTAACTAACAAAATGCAGCAGAAGTGACAGTGACACTGTGCAAAGTCTGAGATAGGGTCATAAAAGACCTTGCTACTTCCTTTTTCACTTTCTTGGTGTCTTTAGCCACCATGAAAAGAAGTCTGGGCTAGCTTACTGGAGAGGCCCCATGGCTACAGAGGCCCTGAGATGTTCCAGAGCACAGGAATACAGAGGCCCCAGAATTCCAGCCATCCATCTGAGGGGCCAGGCATGAGAGGGACAACAACTTGGATTCTCCAGCCCAAATTGCAACCACATGAGCAAGTCCAGCCCACTCTGCATGAAACACAGACTTGCTGTTACAGCTGAGCCCTGCCAGCCAACCCACAGAATCATGAACAAATAAAATAGCTGTTTTTTTTAAACCATTAAGATATGGGGTGGTTTGTTACATAGCAGCTGGTAGCTGATGAACATATTCTGGCTGATGTGGGGAAAATGGATTGTAGATTTCAGGTTGGAAGAACAGGAGATCACTTTAGTAGTCCATAAGTGAAATGAATGGAGGCAGTGGAAACTGAGAGAAGTGGATAGATGTGATATAAATTTTGGAGGTAGACTGGATCAGATTTATTGATAGCTAAATTAACATGGATGGTCAGGGAAAGGACTCGTACCAGACATTTGATTTGAGCAACTAGACGTATGGTAATGCCATTTATTAAAGTAAGTTAAGACCCAGATAGGAACAGGATTGGGGGATGGGAGGTGAATCAAGGTCCTTGATTTCTAACATTCTAGTTACTGTATATGGCCACAAGGCAAACTACTTTAATCCTGTGATTTTGGCTGTTTCTTAGATATCTATCATGTTGTCTTTGGTATAAATAATGAATTTTTCCAACTACAAGTCATGAATGAACTGAAGATGACACTTGTAAAAGTTCCAAACTAGTGAGATGGAATTGTTACATATGGACTTCCATAAAAAGTTAACTTTTTATTCATATGGATTTTTAAAGACAAGCTTCTGACATAAATGGTGCCGTAACATGAGAGCAGAAATGTCTTGACTGTAGAGTCGGCCAAACAGAGGTACTAACAGCTCCACATCTGTAGATCAGTTTGGACTTGGCAACCCCTGCCTTGGCTGGGAGGGTTACACTAACTTCAGTGATACAAAAAAGCAGATTCTCCAAGACAAATGACCTTATTAAAAATCCACAAGGGCTTCCCTGGTGGCGCAGTGGTTGAGAGTCCGCCTGCCGATGCAGGGGACACGGGTTCGTGCTCCGGTCTGGGAAGATCCCACATGCCGCGAAGCAGCTAGGCCTGTGAGCCATGGCCGCTGAGCCTGCGCGTCCGGATACTGTGCTCCGCAACGGGAGAGGCCACAGCAGTAAGAGGCCCGCGTACCGCAAAAAAAAAAAAAAAAAAAATCCACAAGAATGAGAGAGTTCCCAAGATGGTAGAGTAGGAAGGCCCTGAGCTCACCTGCTCTCACGGGCACACCAAAATTACAACTATTCACAGAGACACTGTTGCTGAGAAAGACCAGAACCTACCAGAAAAGACCTTCTATAACTAAAGATATAAAGAAGGAACCACACAAGACAGGTAGGAGGAGAGGAGTTGCGGCACAGTCAGGACCCATATCCCTGGGTGGGCAACCCGCAAACGGAAGAATCATTACAATTGCAGAGGTTCTCCTCGAGGAGTGAGGGGTATGAACCCCACATCAGGCTCCTCAGCCCAAGAGTCCTGCACGGGGAAGTTGAGCCCCCAGAAAGTCTGGCTCTGAAGGCCAGGGGTGCTTACTTTAAAAAAAATTTCTTTTTGGGTGCACCACATGCTATGTGGGATCTTAGTTCCCCGACCAGGGATTGAACCCGTGCCCCCTGCATTGGAAGTGCAGAGTCTTAACCACTGAACTGCCAGGGAAGTCCCCAGTGGTGCTTACTTTCGGGAGACCCAGAGGGCTGTGGGAAATAGAGACTCCACTCTCAAAGGGCGCACATAAAATCTCACCTGCTCTGGGACCCAGGGCAGAAGCAGTAATCTGAAAGGAGCTTGGGTCAGACCCACCTGCTGATCTTGGAGAGTCTCCCAGAGAGGCAGGAGGCAATTGGAGCTCACCCTGGAAACACAGACACTGGCGGCAGCCATTTTTAGGAGCTCCTTCTACCACATGGATGCCGGTGCTAGCAAAAAATTTTGGAATCCTCCCTCTAGTTTATTAGCCTTGGGACCCAGCCCTACCCCCATCCACTAGACTGTAGGCACCAGTATTGGGATGCCTTAGGCCCAGCAACTACCTGGGTAGGGAGACAGCCCCACCTACCAGCAGGCAGGCTTCCTTAAGAGCCCCTGAGCCCACAGCTGCCCTTGGACATGGCCGTGTCCAACAGAGGACCCAGGACTTGGCCCTACCCACCAGGGCACAGGCACTAGGCCTGGGACTCTCAGGGCCCTGCAGCCAGAGATTCCGAGACCCAGCTTCCCCCACTGGTGGACAGACACAAGCCCCAGGACCACCAGAGCCCTGTAACTTGCCATGGCAGGACGCAGCCAACCCACCAGCAGGACAACACCAGCCCTAGGACCTGTTAGGCCCCAGCTCAGCCTACCAGCAGTCTGACACCAGCTCTGGGACCCCTGAACCCTGCAGGTAGAGACCCCAGGACCTGGCTCTGCCCACCAGTGGGCTGGCACTAGTCCCAGGACCCAGCCTCACCCACCAGTAGGTGAGAACCAGCCCTGGGATCTCCTGGACCCCAAACCCATCCACCAATGTGTGGACATCAGCCCCAGTCCCACAGTCCCACAGCCTGCCTTGTCAGGACTCAACCAACACACCAGCAGGCCAGCACCAGCTCCAGGATACCAAGGCTCAAGCCTTGCACACCACCAGGCCAACTCCAACGCTTGCTCACCTTGGGGCCCTCAGCCAGTGGCCCTGGGACCTAGCACCACCCACCAGTGGGCTGACACCAGCTTTGGGACCCCCAGGGCCCTGCAGCCAGAATACCTGGGAACTGGTTCCGCCCAACAGTGAGCTTGCACTAGCCCTGGGGCTCCCAGGGCCCTGGGCTCACCCACCATCAGGCCAATACCAGCTCTGAGATACCTTGGACTCCTTAGCCAGCCACTCCAGGATCCAGGCCCACTTACTGGTGGGCCAGTACCAACTTTGGGAAAGCCCAGCACCTGCAGCCAGCCGTGTCAGGAACTGGCCCTACCCACCAGAAGGCCAACACTAAATCCAGAAATTTCAGCCCCACAAGCACCCACCCCAGAACCCACCAATGAGCCAGCACTAGACCCAAGACCCACTAGGGTTGCGCCGCCAGCCACCTCATGACCCAGCCCCACCAACCAGTGGCCGGCAGCCTCTGCACAAGGCAGGGCCTGGCAACCAAGCAGACTGAGGCCCAGCCACGCCTACCAGACGGCCCATAGTAATCAGCTCGCCACAACAGAAGGACGCATGTTGCCCACATGGGGGCATCCCTAGAGCATATAGCTCTGGTGGCCAGAGGGGAGTGCACTGCCAGGGCGCATAGGACATCTCCTCAAAAGGCCAATTCTCCAAGGTCAGGAAACAAAATCAACCTAGCAGATACATAGAAATAAAAAGAGCAAACTAGGAAAAATGAGATAACAGAGGAACGTGTTCCAAATGAAGGAATAGGCTAAAACCCCAGGAGGAGAACTAAGTGAAGTGGAGATGGGCAATCTACCTGAGAAAGAGTTCAAGGTAATGATGATAAAGATGATCAAAGAACTTGGGAGGAGAATGGATGAACGGAGTGAGAAGTTAGAAATTTCTTAACAAAGAGTTAGAAAATATAAAGAAGAACCAAACAGAGACAAAATATACAATAACTGAAATGAAAAATACATTAGAAGGAATCAACAGTAGTTTAGATGATACAGAGGAACAGATCAGTGAGCTGGAAGATAGAGTAATGGAAATCATTGAAGCCGAACAGAAAAAAGAAAAAAGAATAAAAAGAAATGAAGACAACTTAAGAGACTTCTGGGACAATATCAAGTGTACTAACATTCGCATTACAGGGGTCCCAGAAGGAGGAGAGAGAGGGAAAGGAGGGAGAACATATTTGAATACAAAGAACTAAAAACTTCCCTAACCTGGGAAGGGAGATAGACATCCAAGTCCAGGAATAACAGAGAGTCCCAAACAGGATCAACCCAGAGACAAACACTATATATCACTTATATGTGGAATCTGAAAAAACAAAACAAGCAAACAAATGAAACAAGCAAACAAATAAAACAAATGAATATAACAAAACAGAAAAAGACTCACAGATATAGAGAACAAACTAGTGGTTACCGGTGGGGAAAGGAAAGGGGGGAGGGGCAAGTAGAGGTAGGGGATTAAGAGGTACAAACTACTATGTATAAAATAAATAAGCTACAAGGATATACTGTATGGCACAGGGAACACAGCCAATATTTTATAATAACTTTAAATGGAGTATGATCTATAAAAATTTTGAATCACTATGTTGTATGCCTGAAACTAATATAATATTATAAATCAGCTATACCTCAATAAAGAATACTTAAAACCATAAGAAAAATCTACAAGAATGAAATCTAGGAACTGTCACTTATACATACCACTTAATGTTACCTAAAAACATGGCAGATGCTCTCAGTCAGCTACTTACCATCCATCCCCAAACCTCTTCTCTTCTCCTGTTTCCCAAACTAGCAATGGGGAAAGTACTCAAACTCTGAGACTCCTTCACGTCTTGTCAGTAAGAAGATAGGGGGAATCCTGCTGGGGAACTTCTAGGAAAGGGTTTGCTTCCTAATAAAAGATGTCAGGGTATCAGAAGAGCCCCCTGACCCCCCTTCCTCACCCTTTCCTGCTCTGAACACAGTTGTGTGAGAACATGGTACTTGGAGTTAGGAAAGCCATCTTGCAGCCTTGAGGTAACAGGCCTTAAGATTAAAGCCTGTCCTGGAAATGGCAGAATAGAAAGAAGGAAGACGCTGGATGACCTTGCTGAACTACTGTGCTCAAACCTGTAAAAGCCTACCCCCAAACTTCTTATTTCATGAGAAAATTAAAAGTCCATTTCTTAAGTCAGTGCTGCCCTACCTTGACCAGTCATGGCACACATATTTATACGGCACACTGACCTAAACGGACAGGCTGCTTGCAGCCAGAGGTGACTGGCCCAGAGACTTTGGCCGCCTCAGGCCCTGCCCAGCTGTCCCAGAGGCTGAGGGGATCAATAACTTGGCCATATCAGTAACCCATTTATGGCACACAAGTAGTGGTGGCAAACCAGTTGGGAAGTTCTACTTAAACCACTGAAGGTGGGGTTTTCTGAACTTTGCAGTAAAACGTATCCTAGCTGATACAACATATAACCTTTATAAGTGGACGGAGGGAAGGAGGGATGGATGGATGAAACGGGATCATATACCTATCGGTGAATTCAGAAGTTATGTCATATTCAGAGGATCCTAGGAAAGGTGTCTCAGGATATATCAGGAGATAATCACAGCTTCATTAGAAAGGGAACTTGGTTTTGCTTCTCTCTGTACTTCTCACTTCCTTCTTCTCTCTCTGCATGAAAACTGGCTTTCTGTGTTTCCCCCACCAGATGGCAGGAGATGGCTGCTCCACCTTTCCAGGCCCAGTGATAGTGGGCTCAGTTTCCGGAACTAGGCTACCTGGGTAGCCTAACTAGCTGTGTGACCTAGACCAAGAAACTTAACCTCTCTGTGCCTTGATTTCCTCATCTCTCAACTGTTTATAATGTTATATACCTCAATAGGGTTGTAGAAAGAATTAAATCCATTAAACTATGTAAAATCATTTTTCAAGGTGAGCACAATATAAGTTTTAGCTATTATTATTTTTGATTCCTAGGCAAGAAAATCTGATTAGTTGAGTTTAGGCCAGTAATCCATTCCTAATGCCCCAATCATATTTTACATAAGACCATATACTGCTACTCCTTTAGCACATGTACCTCAGCTATTATTTAATATTTGATTGAGAACTGTATTCACCACTAGACTCTAGGACCATTGCTTGCGCTCATTGTTTTGTTCTCAGTGCCTAACACGGTGGTCAGAGCCTCTCTGAAGCACAATTCTAGGGCGCACCATTTACGTTGTATTTTATGAGCAATATGGCAGCTTGACGGTGGTCCAGTGCCAATAAGTATGCTGAATTAATGGCCCAGTCCACTATGGCTGGGGGTGCAGCTTGTGGCTGCAAAGGTCTATCCTCATGAGTGGGGAGACAGCTCTGAACAAAAGGGGGAAAAGCTGAATAGAAACTTCCAAATATACCTACCATGTGCCTCATGTGGCCAGGCACAGGGAATACAAAGTCAAACAAAGTCAGGCAGAGATTGCTGGTGTCATAATCCCCCCACCACTTTGTCCTTAGTTTGATATCCTTAACTGTTCTTGAGTATCAACATACTCGAGGAAGGAAGCCCAGGCTCAGTGGGGTTGAATCATGATTGGTTTACACTGGGTATGATAACCAGCCCCTCACCTTTGTGACCCAGTTGTGATCAATGACATGAAAGGAAAAATAGATTTAAGGGGCAGCTGTGAAGAATTTGTTCTCAAATTAAAATAAACACAGTGAGAAGGCCTGCCCCTTTCTCCTGCCTAGATGTCAAGCCAAAGACAAAAGCCAGTACTGAGGTGGTACGGTAGAATAATAGAGCCTAGACCCAGATATTTTTATTATATAGTTTTTTATATGTTTAAACCACTCTAGTCAAGCACACTCTTTCCAGCAGCCAAACACATTTGAACTGATAAACATGGCCCCTTTATCTTTATAACTGAAAGTGAGTGAGGGAGACAGATCAGATAATCAGTAGCTCAAGATCAGGAACTGAGAAGGTGGCCCACTACCATCACTCCTATTCCACAGTGTATTGTAAGTCTTTGATTGCATAATAAGATAGGAAAAAAGACAGGGTTTCCCTGGTGGTGCAGTGGTTGAGAGTCTGCCTGCCGATGCAGGGGACACGGGTTCGTGCCCCGGTCCGGGAAGATCCCACATGCCGCGGAGCGGCTGGGCCCGTGAGCCATGGCCGCTGAGCCTGTGCGTCAGAAGCCTGTGCTCCGCAATGGGAGAGGCCACAACAGTGAGAGGCCCGCATACCGCAAAAAAAAAAAAAGACAGAGGAACTGAACAGTCGAATCTCAGAAACAGAATGCTAAGTGAAAAAAGCAAGTTGCATAGGAATCATGCAGAATGATTCCACTTACAGAAAAGTTGAAAACCAGGCAAAACTGAACAATACAGTATTTAGGGCTACATATGTTTGTGATGAGAATTATTATTTTTTTAATTATTTTATTTTATTTATTTATTTTATTTTTGGCTGCGTTGGGTCTTCATTGCTGCGTGCGGGCTTTTTCTCTGGTTGTGGCGAGCAGGGGCTACTCTTCCTTATGGTGCACGGGCTTCTCATTGTGGTGGCTTCTCTTGTTGCGGAGCACGGCCTCTAGGCATGCGGACTTCAGTAGTTGTGGCTCGTGGGCTCTAGAGTGCAGGCTCAGTAGTTGTGGTGCACGGGCTTAGTTGCTCCACAGCATGTGGGATCTTCTCGGACCAGGGCTCGAACCCGTGTCTCCTGCACTGGCAGGCGGATTCTTCACCACTGCACCACCAGGGAAGCCCTCGATAGGAGAATTATTAACATAAAATTACGGACTGTGGTTTCCTCTGGAGGACAAGGAGGGTATGATCACGGAGGGGCACATGTAAGGTTTCGTGAGTGGAAGACTTAGCAAGGGATGGAAGTCAGAATGTTGGGCTGAAGGACCAACTGCAGCTAATGTCGCAAAAGACAGCTAGTGCAGTCAACTCATTAAAGAAATGTTGCTGGAAATAGGAGCAGATTATATTCTCATAGAACAGTGAAAGCTGTCATTGGTAGAGTAGAACTTTTTTCTCATGAGGCAGAAGGAGAAAGTAGTGGGGTGGATGTATGAGGCTGGCTGTGATGGAGCTGGACAGAGAGGCAGAACAGAACTGCAGGCTGGGAGCCTCCCTCATATACAGGGAGCTTTAGGATTCTCCTTTCATTAGGTGTCCAAACACTGTGTGCCCACTTGGAGACAAGCAAGCGTGATCTCCAAGCAGCTCACCCACTGACTGCTTTGGCTCTCATGAGGCCCCTCTGCCAGGAATTGCCATTAACTAATGTCCGGGAACAACTGCAGACCCGTCAGTTCCCAGGAGCATTCACATGTCATACAGGCTGGCTTCTGTTCCTTTCAGCAGGATTAATGTGCAATTGCTCTGACTGCCCATGAATGTAACTTCAAACTCCATCTCATCTCGACCTTGTGGTGATGTCATAAAAGCTTCCCGGAGGAATGCAGCACTCTAGCTTTGGTTGTTTATTCAAGGGACTATAGCTAGGAAAAGTCTTTAATCTGGAAAAGTATAAGAAGGAAATGATCAGGTTGAAAGGTAATGGGTGCTTACCTTGACCTTGGGGGTTCACCTAGAACTCAGCAGTGACCTGCCTGGAGAGAAATCCAGAGCTGATGAGCACGGAAAGAAAATGTGTTCTAACAGCTTTAGATGGGGAGCGACAGGGATGGAGGCAAATCTGAAGAAAGCCAAAGGATACTCAGAAGAGAGGTTTCACACTCTGCCACGTAAAACCCTAGCTATGCCTTTGGGGTTGGGGGAAGTTCAGAAGTAGTGGAGGAAAATCAAGCACTTACCCTTTCCTGGTATGCATAGGGCTGTTTGGATTTCTCCTGCTTAATGTTCCCTGAAGGAGAGAGGGAGACAAATATCTTAAGAAAAAGTAGGAGATCATCATGTTTCTTTTTCCCTGGAAACCAGGCCTATTTCAGAGGGGATAAGAAAAATCCGGTTCAAAATAAGCTCAGGGAAGACCGAAACTCCATTCTAGGTTTCCCCACCTCCCTCTCCAGCTCTCTGTGTTCAGAGAGCAGATACCTGTCGCGCTTCTTCAAAAGGTTGAATGAGGTCCTACTCATACATTCATTCAACAATAACTTACTGAGTGTTCGCTATGTTCAGGGAACTCTTCTAGATACTGAAGTAGTGACTGTGAAAAACAGACAAAACCAGACCGAGTTAATGGTATGTAAAGTGTGATTTGAATATAGGAGGCAGGAACGTTCAATGCTTTTGCCCGTTTCGTATGGGATGCTTCCGACAAGCTATTAGCAGACAAGCTTTTTGGAATAAAGGCTTCCTTTCTTTTCTCCAGCTTTCTAATGAGCCTGGATCATTCATCATTGTTGTTCAGCTTCTGAGACATCCCGGTTAAGTGAACTACGAACATATTGAAATACACACTTGGCCACAGGTTGAGGGATGGTTTCTCCACCCGAATCCCCTCTCCCTCCTACAAACCTCCTGGCAACCCCTGCCAGGAAAACCTCACCCAACTGCATCCGCCGCTCCTCTCCCTCTTTATAAGGATGGCTCTCAGGAGGGCGCGGAAGCGGCAGCGGCCCAGCAGGGAGCTGGCTGCAGGCCAAGGCCAGCCCGAGGGCCCTGGAGGCCCCACCTCCCCTCGGGCCGCTGCCGTGCCCTGACCGGCCGCTGCGGGGCGCTGCGGCCCCAGCCTAGGAGCGCGGGCGCGGCGGGGCGGGGCGCGGCGGGGCGGGGCGGGGCGCGGCGGGGCGGGGCGCGGCGCCGAGCGGGCGGCGGGCGCGGCGGCTCGGCCACAGGTAACCTGCGGGAGCGGGGAGCGCAGACCGGCGAGCGGCGGCAGGAGGCGGCGGCGCTGGGCGGCGCCGAGGCCCAGGGCCCGCCGGAGCCAGCGGGAGCCCGTGCCCATCGTCTCCCCTCGCCCCCCACGCTGTCGCCGGCGTCGGTCCCAGCGGCGCGGAGAGAAAGGTACCGTGTGCTCTCGCCGGGTCCCTTCGAGACCCCTCTTCATCCCAGGACAGGCGTCCCCTACTCTCGGGGGGTTTCTCATCCCGGGAGGACCGTGTCGCGGGTGGGAGCGCCCCCAGGTCGCTGTCTGTTTGGGGAGGAGTCCCAGACAGAGCGCGTTGCCCCCTTTTCTGCGGCCTCTGGGGAAGCCGGCGTGGGAGGGGGGGTCCTTCCTGGGGCACCTCCCTTGTCTCTTTCCTTCAGTTGCTTCCCTAGAATATAGAACTTTGGTGGGAGGCGGCAGAGAACTTTCTCGTCTTTGCTCGTCCCCCTCCTCTTTCTCCAGTGAGCTCAAAGAGTTTGTAGAAAGTGGGGGGCGGGGCGGGGGTCCCAGACCGGGTGCGGAGGCCGGCCGTCTTCGGGCGTAAGGGAGGGTCCCGTCTGGTGGCCAGCGTCCCCCGCCGTCCCTGGGCCTGCGGGCCGGCCTCCGAGTGACCGGGCTCGGCTCGGACGCGACAGCAGCCTGACCCCTTCCCTCACCCCTTCGAGGACCACAGAGGGCTGCAGGCGCCGGACCGTGGGGCTGCCCTACCCCGGGGAGGTCCGCTCTGGCTGGACTTAAGCTCTGTAAAGAGTTAGGAAGTGGCATCTCCCCGGGCTCAAGGGAGCGAGCACATTGTTTGGTTTGAGTTCAGACATCAGCTCCCGGACACTTGTCTTGGAAATTTCGGTGTGGTGCTTCCGGTAGATTTGAGGGGCGGGAGGGGAAGTGGAGTCTTATTTGTGACCCTAGAGGAGCGTCCGTTTCCTAGAGCGGGTCAAGAATGTTTTCCCGGGGCTTACCTGGTGGCGCAGTAGTTAAGAATCCACCTGCCAATGCAGGGGACACGGGTTCGAGCCCTGCTCCAGGAAGATCCCAGATGTCGCAGAGCAACTAAGCCCGTGTGCCACAACTACTGAGCCTGCGCTCTAGAGCCCGTGAGCCACAACTACCGAAGCCTGCGTGCTCCGCAACAAGAGAAGCCACCGCGGTGAGAAGTCTGCACGCTGGAAAGAAGAGCAGCCCCTGCTCGCTGCAACTAGAGAAAGCCTGCGTGCAGCAACGAAGACACAACACAGACCAAAAAGAAAAAAAAAAAAAAAGAATGTTTTCCCTAAAGCATGGTGAGATGGTTTAAGTGGTGGTTGAGAGATCCCCTTTGGGGTCATGAGATTGAGTCTTGATGCCACTTGTTAGGTGTGTGACATCGGAAGACCCACTTCTTTAAACCTCAGTTTTTAGAATTGTAAACTAGGTGTATGACACATAGCCTGGGGGTACGGTTGTAGAAATTAAGTGAAATGATGCAAGTGAAAAGCTTGGCAGAGCGCTCTTGAAGGTTGGGCATCCTTTTTGTGAGTCTGTTGGATGGTGATATTCATTCACATTGAGCTAATGTCTGTTAGGCCAATGGAAGTGGGAAGCACTTGGGCAGTGACACAAACACCCCTGGGTCCACGGTGGTCCCACAGTGTACTGATGGTCTCTGACGTAGTTTCCCATCCTTAAAATGGCAATAGCAGCCTGTTGTTCTGCTGTAGTAGGTGCTGGACTATACATATTTAGCTTTCCTCATCCCTAGCAGGTGCTTAGTATCTGGTAAATGAAGAATTTTTTTTTGATTAGGGATATAAATTAAAATTGGAAGAGTTTTCTGCTCTCTAGGTCCTAAATGAGATGGGGAGAGTGGAAGAAGGGTGTAAAGGAGTAAGAGCCCAGAAAACAACTGGTTGCATGTTGTTGGGAGGTATAAACCAAGGGTGATAACAAAATGCTAATTTGTTGACTCCTTGTTCGGTGGTGGCACCAAAAATTAACCTTAGCTTCCCACTCAAACTCATCAGCCTCTCCAGAGCCCCTCCAGGTAAGCATATAATCCAAGTAAAAACAGACGGCTTGTGATACAACTCTGCTTAGAGACGAAGTACTCTTTCAACTCCCAAGGCCCTCGCATATTGAAATTCTGGTGCTGCCACTGTGGCCTATATCATACATTCAGAAAGTATCAAACGGAGAGGTGCAAATTAAAGAAGAAGAACACAAGGCACACCCGGGTACCCATCACCCAGCTGAAGAACCAGGGCATCCTCAGAACCTTGCAGGCCCGAGCACTCCTCCCTGTGGCATTCCACTTACTTCTCTCTCTCTCCCCAAGGAACTGATAGTCTGGATTTTGTGTTTATTTTCCCCTTGCTTTTCACCTTAATATCTTACATGAAAAACTCTGTGGAAGGGAAGTTTCCAAACAAGCCTTTCCACAATAACCTGGAGCATTCCTGTAGAACGTAAAAGCAGGATATTGAGAGTAAGATGCAAACCACAGAAAGCTGAAAGTATCAAAGTGCTGGGACGGGCAGGCTGGCTGTCAGGGTCTGCCCCCAGTTTCCTTTGGCACAGGTTCTGCGGGTGTGTTCTGTCTGTGTCGGGGAGGGCCAGTCTCTTTCAACATAGCTTGGAGGCTATAATTTTGAAAGCTTTGCTTGAGTCTCTAAGAAGTGGAAAAACAGTAATTAGTGTGCATGTGTTTTAGAAGTGTTTAAAAAAAATACCAGTTTTCCAGGGGACATTGTATGGGATTTGAAGGATTAAGCCTGCTGAGAGTGACCTTTAAAAACGGTTTTAACCTAAATTCTTCTTTTTCTGGTTATGATATTTGTGTTAGGGACCTTAAGTTATTCCTTTGGGCTGAATCACAGGTCTCCTCTGTGAATCTTACACATTCTGACATTTCTTGGTTAAGGCAAAGATTCCTAAACTTGGTTCATGGCCCCCTTAGTATCTAAGTAATTTTTTCAGTGTCCCTAGATTTAGGTAGTTAGTAGTAGTTAGGTTGAAATAACGTAATAAGTATTTATATCCTAACAACATACAAAAGCTGTTTGAAAAAAAAAGAATGCACATAAACTGAGAGAAAAAAATTTATATCATTCTTAAATAACCACAGCTACAAAGAGGATGTGTGTGTGTGTGTGCTGCACACACAAACTTTGGGATCAGATTGGATCCCAATCTCATTTCCTGTCCCACGTTAATTTTTCTGCAGCACTTGCTTTTTATCACAGCAACCACTGAAAACCCAAGCTTTGCAGAGATAAATGATGTCATTGATAGGAATGTAATGGGATCTGATGTTGAAGCTGTGGACTCCTCCAGTCTGTAAGTTCAGTGTCCAGCACATTGAGTACACTGTGTTTCCCTTGAAATTTTCAAAAATCCTACGTTTCCCCTGTGCATTTTCTACAGCTCCTGAGCGCCTTGGCGCACAGTTGGGGAATTGTTGGTCTAAGGTAAAACCCCCTTCCCAAGAGAGATCAGTTACTAAGGAAGGTGTCTGCCTGAAGTAGCCCCAGGTTAAGCTTCTGGGTACAGTGGGCTACATCTGGGTTTTCTCCTCTGCGTAAAATGGAGTGGCTAGAGCCTTCCTCATCAGGGTCATTCAGAGGATTAAACTAGATAACGTATGTAAAACCATCTACCAAAGCCCTGGAATATAATGGAGTCTCAAGAAATGGTAGCTGTTTTAATGATTGTTAAATAGTACTAAATGAATGTCCAGTAATAGGTGTATGTCATTGCCCCTATTTAAGAATAGCCAGTGCTTGAAATCTCAACCTTAGCAAATAAACTATGAGGTAATTAGTTCACATTATAGGATGATTTATCATTTTCAAACAGAAAACTCTGGTGTACCATTGTGACACTTTGATTTTTCAGACCATCCTTGGAATACTCATTTTCATTTGCCACCATGTGCCCTGGTTTGGGGAGGAGGTCATAACTGATTGGATTGAGCCTGAACTTTGTCATAAGACAAAGTCTTGGGAAGTTTGGATGTAGGTTACAGGCCAAGAAATGTTTCAAGTAGGATTTAATATATACTTTTGGCACAGAGAGCAGATAATCTTTTCAGATTAAACAGTTTTTATTAAATTGTAGAGCATCCCATGATAATTCCTATCAATAAGTGGTACTTGTTAATCCTCCAAGGAAAGGTTGACTTGGATAGCGATGTCACAGATGGCTGTCACGGTGCCTTTTAGGTAACATAGACCTTTCCTCCCTTGTCCTATTCCTTGCCCAGATCCCAAGCGTAAGCTAGGACCAGGTGATATTTTAACAATTTGTGAGAATACACTCAATAGTGATGTTTCCCTAGCCTAGTTGTAGATTCTTATTGTTGCTTTCTTCAGTCAGTTATCATTGGGAAGCCTATACAGAACCATAGGCGATGCTTCCAGATTGACATAAAATTTTTTTCTGTTTGTTTTGGTTTATAATGTTGAGGGTTTTCTTCTCCCTCTATAAAATTTGGATATATGTTTGTGTGTGAGAAAGTATTTGATTCTTCTGAACTGATAATTCCATTTTTTCCATTTCACGCCCATCTATAAATGATCAGCATTATTTTTACTTAACATATTGCTCCTTTCTTAAAAAATAAGAATTTCATATCTTGCCTTGGGTTAAGCTGATTATATTTAACACTCAACATCTTCTTTTTCTAAAGTACAGCTGACTTAACAATATTATATTAGTTTCAGGTATACAACATGGTAATTCAATATTTTTATAGATAATACTCAACGCCTTATGGTTTTAGGGTATAAAGTAGAAAACTGCATTGTAGATAATAAAATGTGGATTAGAATGAATTGCTTTCTACTTTTTGTCTGCAACTCTTAATTAAAAGAAAATTGAGAGTCAAAGTTTGAGCATCCGTTTAACCATTAGAATCTGATATTAGGCACAAAGTGCTTTGCAAAATGCTTGACTCTTTTTCTTAAAGGCTGTAATCCATTTTTAGTTATTATAAAATATTGGCTATATTCTCTATGTTGTACAATATGTTCTTGTAGCTTATTTTATACCTAATAGTTTGTATCTCTTAGTCCCCTACCGCTATACTGCCCCTCCTCCCTCCCTCCTCCCACTGGTAACCATTAGTTTGTTCTCTGTATCTGTGAGTCTTCTTCTTTTTTTTGTTGTATTCACTAGTTTGTTGTATTTTTTAGATTCCACATATTAGTGATGCCATACAGTATTTGTCTTTCTCTGTCTGACTTATTTCACTTAGCATAATGCCCTCCAAGTCCATCCATGTTGCTGTAAATGGCAAAATTCATTCTTTTTTATGGCTGAATAATATTCCTATGTGTTTATGTATATATATACCACATCTTCTTTATCCATTCATCTGTTTTTATTAATACATTTATTTATTTATTTTGGACTGTGTTGGGTCTTTGTTGCTGCGCGCAGGCTTTCTCTAGTTGTGGCGAGCGGGGGCTACTCTTCATTGCAGTGCGCGGGCTTCTCATTGCGGTGGCTTCTCTTGTTGCAGAGCACGGGCTCTAGGCACGCTGGCTCAGTAGTTGTGGCACGCGGGCTCTAGAGCACAGGCTTAGTAGTTGTGGCACACGGGCTTAGTTGCTCTGTGGCATGTGGGATCTTCCTGGACAGGGCTCGAACCCGTGTCCCCTGCATTGGCAGGCGGGTTCTCAACCACTGCGCCACCAGGGAAATCCTGTCCATTCATCTGTTGATGGACACTTAGGTTGCTTCCATATCTCGGCAATTGTAAATAATGCTGCTGTGAACACAAGGGTGCATGTATCTTTTCGAGTTAGTGTTTTTGTTTTTTTCAGATATTTACCCAGGAGTGGAATTGCTGGGTCACGTGGTAGTTCTATATTTAGCTTTTTGAGAAACCTCCATATTGTCTTCCATAGTGGCTGCACCAGTTTTCGTTCCCACCAACAATGCAAGAGGGTTCCTTTTTCTCCACACCCTCTCCAGCATTTGTTATTTGTGTTCTTTTTGATGATAGTCATGCTGACAGGTGTGAGGTGATGTCTCATTGTGGTTTTGATTTGCATCTCCCTGATGATTAGCAATATTGGCATCTTTTCATGTGTCTGTTGACCATCTGGGAACTGCTTGACTCTTAATATCTTCATGTAAAACTAGGAAAGGGTATGTGAGGAGGAAAAGATTTAATTTAAATTTGGGAGTTTATTGGTAGCTGAATGGACTTAATTTCATCTACATCACTGATTTGTCTTCAGTTCCAGAATGGAGATTATGGGAAATATTTCTGTCCATGATAGTAAAAAGCATTCTTTAAAAAAAGGTGGATTTGGGACTTCCCTGGTGGCGCAGTGGTTAAGAATCCGCCTGGCAATGCAGGAGACATGGGTTCGAGCCCTGGGTTGGGAAGATTCCACATGCCGCGGAGCAGCTAAGCCTGTGCGCCACAACTACTGAATCCTGCGCGCCTAGAGCCCGTGCTCCGCAACAAGAGGAGCCACTGCAATGAGAAGGCCTCACACCACAACGAAGAGTAGCCCCCGCTCGCCGCAACTAGAGAAAGCCTGCATGCAGCAACAAAGACCCAACGCAGCCAAAAATTAAATAAATAAATGAATTTATAAAAAAATAAAAAAAGGTGAATTTAATGGAGATAGATATCAGCAGATAGTAACTAAGAATGGAGAGGTAGTTCGAAGTAAACTAGTATTAATAGCTAAACAGGAATCAGCAAGGCTTTTTTTTTTTTTTTTGGTTTATTTTTGTTTTTGTAAAGGACATATGCTTTGAGAAATGTTTGTAAAAGGAATAAATACAAAAGAATAAGGTCAGTTTTCCTTACAGATATTAAGTAGATAAGAGGTGAAAACAGAACTTAGTTCTTTCAAGGTTGTGACCTTTTCCACATTAGCTCTAGGAACCCTGTTCTCCATCGTCTTGTTGGGTTGGATGGAGGGGCACGTCCGGGGTCCTTGAGGGGGATGGAAGGACATTGGATGGACATTAGGAAACGTAGTGTAGTCCTGGCCACCAGCTTGCGGTGGAGCTCTAGAAAATATCTCAGAGCCTCAGTTTTCTCTTCACTAAGAGGACTAGACCAAAATATTATTTTTTAAAAGGTATGGTTTTGTGAAATCATTCATATTCACAGTGTAAAAGCAACACTCTTTTTTTCCCTCACTTCTAAAGATCGGTGCCCTTGAATCAACCTGATGGTCTGTGAGCCAAAGAGAGCTAATGAGATTGTTAACCTCATGTAACCTGATGACTTCCTTTTATTATGAACATCAATAGCTTACTGTGTAGAGTCCTTTCAGACTATGTATGCGTGTATTCACATTTTAGAATATAAACCCAAAGTACCATCTTATTCTATAACCTGATTCCAAGGTCAGAAAATTTATATTCTTTTTTCAGTAAATTAGAGTTTTCAGTTTTTAAAAATGTCAGCATTTTATTCTAACTCTAGGAAAGTCCCAGGGGAATCTGATATACTAGGAGATTGCCTCTAGGTGGTGAGTTTTAGGAGCATGGGTGTTTTTGCCTCTCTGCATCTTTATGGAAATTTTAAGTCTTCTTACAATGAACATATATTTAGTTTATAATCAGAAAAATAAATTAGTTAAAAAGTTTAAAAAATTACACAAGAAAATTCATTATTAATCCAATGTACTAAAAAAATACTTTGTTCCCGTAATAGAACTATTTAGATGTTCGAGTAACTAAAATATTTGCTTAATGAGAGGTGAAAATGTAATGACATGAGATTGGACCTATTTTTTAAAAAAATTTATTTATTTTTTATTTATTTATATTTGGCTGTGTTGGGTCTTTGTTGCTGCGCACGGGCTTCCTCTAGTTGCGGCGAGCGGGGACTACTCTTCGTTGCAGTGTGTGAGCTTCTCATTGCGGTGGCTTCTCTTGTCACGGAGCATGGGCTCTAGGCACGCAGGCTTCAGTAGTTGTAGCACGCGGGCTCAGTAGTTATGGCTCGCAGGCTCTAGAGTGCAGGCTCAGTAGTTGTGGCGCGTGGGCTTAGTTGCTCCGTGGCATGTGGGATCTTCCCGGACCAGGGCTTGAACATGTGTCCCCTGCACTGGCAGGCAGATTCTTAACCACTGCGCTGCCAGGGAAGCCTGAGATGAACCTATTTTATTATGGTTAGATGGTAGTGATTTGAATTTATTATTGAGGATGAAAATAAATCATGAACAATTTGACTTGGAAATTTTCAGTTCAGATTTTTCACAAAAATAAAAGTTATTTCTCTTTCTTTGGAAGGGATAACATGTCTTATGCCAGTTTTTTGTTTTTAAATTAATTAAGTTATTTTTGGCTGCGTTGGGTCTTCGTTGTGGTGTGCGGGCTTCTCATTGCAGTGGCTTCTCTTGTTGCGGAGCATGGGGTCTAGGCGCGTGGGCTTCAGTAGTTGTGGCATGCGGGCTCAGTAGTTGTGGCTTGCAGGCTCTAGAGCGCAGGCTCAGTAGTTGTGGCACACTGGCTTAGTTGTTCCACAGAATGTGGGATCTTCCCAGACCAGGGCTCGAACCCATGTCCCCTGCATTGGCAGGTGGATTCTTTACCACTGCACCACCAGGGAAGTCCCTAGTGTTAGTTTTTAAACTTACTTTCTATCTAGAAAATACCAAGTGAACTGTAAGTCTCAGCTGAAATTCTGAATTTGACCCAATTTAGGTAGAATGTTGAGATGCACTGTATAATGTTTTATATTATGCCATATGTAGTATAAAATATTCAAGTACCAAAGAGCAGACTTGTTTTTTTTTTTTTTGCGGTACGCGGGCCTCTCACTGTTGTGGAGCGCAGGCTCCGGACGTGCAGGTTCAGCGGCCATGGCTCACTGGCCTAGATGCTCCGCGGCATGTAGGATCCTCCCGGACTGGGGCACGAACCCGTGTCCCCTGCATCGGCAGGCGGATTCTCAACCACTGCACTACCGGGGAAGACCTGGTTGTAACATTTTTGACGGTTTACTTAACCTCATTATGCCTCAGTTTCCTAGTCTGTAAAATGGGGATTTGAAACAGTTTTGTACTCTGACTATGGTGGTAGTTACATGAATCCATGAATGTGATAAAATTCATAGAACTACACACACACATACGCGCGCGCACACACACACACACTGTGAGCCCATGGAAAAAGTGAAATCCAAATAAGTTCTGTAAGTTTACTTAATAGTATTATACCAGTGCCAGTTTCCTTGTTTTGATAATTGTACTATGGTTATGTAAGATATTATCATTGAGAGATAGGGTACACAGGAACTCTCTGTATTATTTTTTTATTGTGATAAAATATACACAACATAAAATTTACCATTTCAGTAACTTTTTAAGTATGCAGTTCAGTGGCATTAATCACATTCACATTGTTTTGTAACCATCACCACTGTCAGTCTCCAGAGCTTTTTCATCATCCTAAACTGAAACTCTGTACACGTTAAACGATAACTCCCCAATCCCATCTCCCCCAGGCCCCTGGTAACCACTCTTCTACTTTCTTTCTCTGTCAGTTTGATTCTAGATGCCTCCTGTAAGTGGAATCATACAATATTTGTTCTTTTGTGACTGGCTTATTTTACTTACTCTTAATACCTTTGAGGTTCATGGACTATTTTTGCAACTTCTATGTGAGACTAATGTTGTTTCAAAATAAAGTTTAAAAAAGTAATTAAAAAAAAAATCCCATTGATGGGGCCCCACTGCTGGACTGTACCAAGGCCTAGAGGTTAAGAGCAGTGCAGATGGCCAGAAAGGCCAAGGAGTGACATTACCTCTGTTTCCTCTTCCTCCTTATCCCCAGTCATAGGAGAAGAGATGCGAGAAAGAGCTGTGTTCTCTCTTGTATAGGGAAGAGCCTGCATTATTTATTAGTAGGTTCCTATATCAACCTGAGGAGCAGCTATGAAATCTCCTACTAAAATAGGGATTCTTTTTGTTGTTTTGATGTTTCTGAAAACATGCTTGATTTTTAAAAAAAAATTTTATTAGAGTATAGTTGATTTACAATGTTGTGTTAGTTTCAGGTGTACAGCAAGGTGAATCAGTTATACATATACACATATCCACTCTTTTTTAGATTCTATTCCCATATAGGCCATTACAGAGTACTGAGTAGAGTTGCCTGTGCTATATAGTAGGTCCTTATTAGTTATCTATTTTATATATAGTAGTGTGTATATGTCAATTCCAATTTTCCAATCTATCCCTCCCCCCCTTACCCCCGGTAACATAAGTTTTTTTTCTTTTTTTTTAAAAGGCATTATATTATTTATTTATTTAATATTTATTTATTTATTTGACTGTGCTGGGTCTTAGTTGCGGCACACGAACTCTTAGTTGTGGCATGTGGGATATAGTTCCCTGACCAGGGATCGAACCCAGGCCCCCCTGCACTGGGAGCACGGAGTCTCAGCCACTGGACCACCAGGAAAGTCCCCATAAGTTTGCTTTCTACATCTGTAACTCTATTTCTGTTTTGTAGGTAAGTTCATTTGTACTCCTTTTTTAGATTCCACATATAATCATATAAATATGGTATTTGTCTTTCTCTGTCTGACTTACTTTGAAATAGGGATTCTTAACCTGAGGTTCATTGATGGGCTACAGATGCTTTAAGAGCTCCCAGAATTTAGGTGTAAGTATTTAAGTGAATGTTCATTTGTATATATGAGAGGGAAGACATTCCATAGCTTTTGTTATATTCTCACATGGTTCCCTAACCCAAAAATGGTTAGTAAGCAATGCAAGAAAATGTTGTTTACAGAGCTCTACCCACTGCATAACAGGCTCTTTCACTTGGGTGTCTTAGCCCCTTTCAGTTTTCTGGTATATCTTTCCCCTTACCAGCCTCCAGAGGCTTTCTTTCTGTTTAAACCTGAGAGAAGCCTGAACAATTCATTTCCCTCAGAGCCTCCCGCCATTCTCTCCTATATCCTACAAACTCCAGGATCCATTCCTCAAGGGCCAGAGGAGCCCCACAGCAAACTATCTTGGAGTCCCTAGTGGGCAGATGTGGAACTAGAGTGTGTGCAGGACTCAGCCTCACAACTGCCATTTCTGTCCCTAACCTCTTTAGGCTCCAGAAAAATAGGAAGAAAATAATACTTGAGATACAGCTCTGGAAAACTCATGAAGTGGTCCTGAATGACTGAAGTTCAGTAGATTCTGCCTTGGGGAATGCAAATTTAATTTTCAGATTGTCTTCTGGCTTACACTTTATGTTTTAAATGTATTATAAATATATCATACAACACATTCTACCTTGTGGAGTATCCAGTGATTTAGGTGAGCTATTGCAATGATGTATTGTTATAAAAGATGTTAGTATCAGAATTTATTTATAAATAGAACTCTCTAGTCATTCAGACTGGTTTTTAACTCATATGAATGGATTGCATAAATGGGAAAAACTGTAACTTTCAAGTTTTTCTTATACATGTGATTCTTCAATACTTGCATTCATCTTAGAAACCCTTCAGTAAATTATGACTTGACTCATTTATCCACCTCAAATCTCAGTAGCTTAATCCAGTAAAAGTTTATTTCCAGCTCACCTGAAGTCCAAATAGGTTATTCCTGGTTGAGCAGCTCTCCTGGTTAGCTCTTCTGCAAGTGACTCTGAGATAAAGGCTCCTTCCATCCCGTTATACCATCATTTTCAACATGTGGTTTCTCATGTCCCTACAAGGGGAAGAGAGTATGAAAAACACAACCAGATTAACTACCCTCACCAGCAAGTGAAAACATCACTTCTGCTCACATTCCATTGGCCAGAAGCAGTTCAGAGCCCCACCTCAATTTATGGGGACTGGGAAATATAGCCCCTGGCCAGACAGCTGCTTCTGAGCAATAATCATTTACTTTATTTATTTAATTTTTTATTTTTTGGCTGCACATGCAGATTCCGGGATCTTAGTTAGATCACGGATGGAACCCAGGGCCACTGAGTCCTGGTCACTGGACCACCAGGGAATTCCCAATAATCATTTACTTTAGAAGGGGGACAGAACTCTTTGGTGGATAAGTAGCCATCTTTTATATTAATATGCTAGTCTTTTAACCGGTCAGTTCAGTGTAACTGCCTTCATATTATTTATTTCTCACTTTCCAAACAGCAAGTGTTATGTCTTTGTAGTGTAAAGTGTGGATGAGACCTTCATATGGGAAACAATTTTGTCATAATTGTTGAGTAAATAAAAATGGGATTAAGCCATCTAGTTTTATACATTTATTAGGGAATGAAGTATATTTTATTTATTCAGTCACCCAACCCCCTAGAGAATTGTACATTTGAGAAAGATGGAACATTAGCAAAGAGGAAGATTAGTAAAGAACAAGAATATGCATATCTTATTGGGTTCATTCTCGTAGTAATTTAAAACTACTTCCAGGGCTTCCCTGGTGGCGCAGTGGTTGAGAGTCCGCCTGCCGATGCAGGGGACACAGGTTCGTGCCCCGGTCCGGGAAGATCCCACATGCCGCGGAGCTGCTGGGCCCGTGAGCCATGGCCGCTGAGCCTGTGCGTCCGGAGCCTGTGCTCCGCAATGGGAGAGGCCACAACAGTGAGAGGCCCGCGTACCACAAAAAAACCCAAAAAAACAAAAAAAAGAAACCCAAAAATAAACTAGTTCCAGCTGCTGGCAATAGGCAAGTATGAAAATTTTCTTCTTCTTCTTCAAAAAAATACAAAAGCAGTCTTCACCATGGGATGTATTACACAATCATAAATGTATGTGTCACTTTTATTTGCTCTTTAAAGATCTTAATTTTTTAAAAAAAATTATTTATTTTTGGCTGCGTTGGGTCTTAGTTGCTGCGTGCGGGCTTTCTCTAGTTGTGGTGAGCGAAGTCTACTCTTCGTTGTGGTGCCGGCTTCTCGTTGCGGTGGCTTCTCTTGTCGCAGAGCACAGGCTCTAGGTGCGCGGGCTCAGTAGCTGTGGCTCGTGGGCCCTAGGGCACAGGCTCAGTAGTTGTGGCACACAGGCTTAGTTGTTCCATGGCATGTGGGATCCTCCTGGACCAGGGCTCGAACCCGTGTCCCCTGCACTGGCAGGTGGATTCTTAACCATGGCACCGCCAGGGAAGCCCTACTTATTTGCTCCTAAGGGAAATTAATGTTGTAAGATTTGGATCTGTTTATCTCATTTGCTTGAAGCCATTTTGTGCCTAGGAGGGTGCCATTTGGCTATATTCAGCATCCGACAGCTAGAAATGGAGAATATCGAGTGTGAAGGATCCCAGTACTTGGCTGGAGTCATGGAGAAAGTGGTCCACAACTTTAGTAGTTACACTAACTATACAGGCATATCTTGTTTTATTGCTCTTCGCTTTACTGTGCTTTGCTTTATTTTGCTTCATAGATACTGTGTTTTCCACAAATTGAAGGTTTGTGGCCACCCTGTATTGAGCAAGTCCATCGACACCATTTTTCCAATGGCATTTGCTCACTTTGTGTCTCTGTGTCACGTTTTGGTAATTCTTGCAATATTTCAACCTTTTTCATTATTAGTATATTTGTTATGATGATCTGTGTTCAGTGATCTTTGATGTTACTATTGCAAAAAGATTATGACTCACTGAAGGCTCGGACAATGGTAAGCATATTTTGGCAATAAAATATTTTAAAATTAAGGTATGTACATTTTTAAGACATAATGCTATTACACACTAAATAGACTACATTGTAGTGTAAATATAACTTTTATATGCACTGGGAAACCAAGACACTCGTATGACTTGCTTATTGCAGTATTCACTTTATTGCAGTGGTCTGGAACCAAATCCACAATGTCTTCGAGGTCAGCCTGTAGTAGTGTTTCATTCACCCATTACTAGTTGAGACTGGGCTGTTCCACCTAAGGAAGAGGTCCCAATAATGAATATTTACCATCTTTCAAGTCCTAATTTATTTCTTTTAAAGTTACATTTTATGGTGCCCATGTTGGAATTAAAGATGCACTAGACCAAAGGTCAGCAAATTATAGCCATGGGCCAAGTCTAGCCCACTGCCTGTTTTGTAAAGTTTTGTTAGAACACAGCCGTACTCATTGATTTACATACCGCCTATGGTTGCTTTCACACTATACTGGCAGAGTTGGGTAACTGTCACAGAGACCATATGGCCCACAACACCTCATGTATTTATTTAGTATCCCTTTATGGAAAGTTTGCTAACCCTTTCACTAGACCCTTAAACCCTTAAAATTAGTATAACTTGGTTTGCGGTAACTCTGCTCCTACTTAGGATTTACTTAATCTCTGGCCCACAGTTCGCCATCATAGTGAGGCTAGTAAAACCTACCTATCGAGGTAGTTAAAGTAGACTTTAAGTGATCTTGGGCAAGTTACTCAGTTGATCTTCTAGTTAGCTATCTGCCAGTCTGTCTTCCAGTAGGCTTCCTTAGACCAATCCATTTCCAATTTGCCATGTATAAGAATCATCTGGGGACTCTATTAAAATTCAAAGATGCCCACCCTCATTCCCTAGGTCCTGATTCATCAGGTCTGGGAAGATGCACGTGTAACAGGCACCCCAGATTCTGATGCAGGTGGCCTGGACTTCAAGTAACTCAGACCCTTGTGGCAACTTGTCTTTGGGTCCCTAGAAATAGTTTCTCTGACAGCTCCAGATATGCTTCTTGACTCAGCCAGGATTGAAGCCTTGCCTACTATATAGGAGAGCTTGGAACCAAAAGGGGACTGCCCAGCGGCGTTAGTCATCAGCATTCTGAACATGTGCAGAGAGACCCGGCAGTGAGCTTATCGTATAAATCAAATCATTGACTGCCTGACTGCACCTATACAGCCATCTGCTGCTTTGCTTTCAATAGAAATAATGATAGGGAAGTTGGCACTGGGGCTTCAGAGAAAGTGATTGGTTTACGTTGCAGCTCTGTATGCCTCTTGATGCTAAGAGGGAACAAATTAAAGCTAAAATGAGCAGTATAGCCCTGGGGTAGCTGTCTCTTTTTAAAAATCAAGGTAAAAGTTAATAGCAGAAGAAGTTACCATGAGAGGAAGAACCTAAGTCCAGGTGCTTTATAGGTGCTTTAAGAACGGATGCTGATTTAATGGTTTGTAATTTCCTTAATCTCCAGAATGTATTACCCTAGGTTATGTGATACTTAATGAACGGTTTGCTCACTGAAGCCTTTGTTTTCCTCCATTTGCTATTCAAAAACTGAGTAAAGAGCTGCAAAGCCAGTAATGAATAATGGCAAAATCCCCTGGCACCTGTTGGGTTTTAATACAATATGGAAAAAAGTGAGACCCCCCCCCCACCGCAAAAAAAAAAAGTCCAAAAACAAAAACCAGAAAAATAAAAACTTGAAGGAAGAATCAAAGAACCTCACTCTTTCAGTACTTAACTACGAGTGGAGCTGTGTTGCTGTTCAAAAGCAGTGTTAAAATTGAGGTTCAGGGGCCTTTAAACATTTCCGTCTTTGCTGCCCTGCTGAAATAAACCTGGGTGTTTGATTGGATGTAAGCCAGGGTATTTTGTACTCTGAAATGTAAGTAAAGTAAACACTTTATCATCCAATGAAGGACTTAACAGCTAATTAGATACCTTCCTGTTGGGAGATGTCTTGGGAAACTGATTTCAAAAGCATATGCTAATAAGGATTTAAAGAATCCTATGTAAGATTATCAAAGGATTCCTTTCAATAATGAGTTCCCTTAGACCCAGGATATTTAATATATGATTAGAATTACTAATCATTCATTTAAGGGAGCCCAGCATTGCTGGGAAGTTAGGAATACCATCAGGGAACATGTTCTCAAGAGGTTGCTAAATAAACAGCCATCTTCTATTTTTTAAAATGATAGCTTTAGATCATTCCTTTTCTTCCCTGCAAAATATGCAACAGATCTAATTTATCTCTAGACACCAGAATTTTTTTCCTTCCTATTACTAAACCCTTGAGAAAAGGCCATTTTGAAAAAAATAAGGCTTCTGTCTTTAAAAACGGATTATTTTGATATACCAAAAACGAATTGTCTTGATGCTCAGTGCATTTCTGTCCTTTTAAATCCTAAATTCACAAATTTATATTCTTCACTTGGTATTTAAAGACTCAAGAACACTAACACTGTGCTTATAATTGACTGTGTTAAAAGTGACCATGTTTTTGTGTCTAAAAGTAGAACCTGAAATATTGTACCAGATTTTGCCCCAGGACTTCCGTGCTGTTTCTTATTATGTCCTTCTCTCCCCAGTCTTTGGAATTCCCTTAATGTCAGAGACATTAACTTTGAGGGTAAGAGAGTAAATCTTAAGAGACGTAGTATTTGCTTTGAATTTACCAGCCAACTAAATAGGGTGGATGTTAATGTCTCAGGTGTACAAGGCGTGCTTCTTGTTAGTGTTAATGAAAGCTGTGTATATAGTGGAGAGAAAACATATTCCCCAAATCAGTAAACAGACAGAAGCTATGATGGACTTTTTTCTTTTTTCTTTTTGGCCGTGTCACACAGCATGCAGGATCTTTAGTTCCCCAACCAGGGAAAGAACCCGTGGTCCCTGCAGTGGAATCGCGGAGTCTTAACAGCTCGACCGCCAGGGAGGTCCTGGATTTTGTATGAAAAAAGCAATGTCAGAGGCTATTAGGGTATTTAAGTGAAGGGAAAAATTCTGTGTTATAGTACTAAATCTAAAATGAAAAATCAAAAAGATTGGATACCTCTATGGGTATAACTGAATCACTTTGCTGTAACTATAACTGTAAAATCATCATTAACATCATTGTTAATCAACTATACTCCAATATAAAATAATTTTTTTTAATTTTTAAAAATTAAAAATAATAAAAAAATAAAAGGAAAGACAAGTATTGATTGTAACCTAACCAGATACCATAAGTCCACAGCAGCGCTGTCTCAGCCCCACAGAATAAATGGCATTCATTACATTTGAGTATATTGTTGCCCTAGGATCAGGGAGGCCAAATTGTTTTACTCTTCTCTGCAAAGCCTAATCTTTCTACCTGAAAAATAATTTAGGAAAAAAAAATTGTAAGGTCAGTGACTCTCTCTTGGCCTCCCTACATATTTGTCTTTTTCTTTCTTATTAGCATTAGGTAATGTATCTTAAAACCCCAGGCCTCTACATTCAAACCTGGCTGAATGACCTCTCTTGCACAATACAGATGCCCTTCAGGAGAAGTCTGTTTCGTGGGAGACTGGCAGGCTTTAAAGAGAAGAGTGTGACTTGGCTGCCAGGAGGCTTGGGTTCCAATTTCATGTCTGACAGCAGCCTTTGTGCCCTCTGCCGAGTCACCTTCTTACTTCTGTGGCTTTCCTTTTCTTTTCTCTTAGAAAGGTGACCACTGGACTCATGTTTCAGGCGGGTCCTCACTGACTAGTCCCCTGCCCCCATGGATTTGAGGCCCAGAAAAATTGTTAAGCTTAACAAGTTATTGTAAGCCAAATACCCTTATAACAGCCACGCCAGTCAGGAAATCGAACTTTGCCAGTCACCCCAGAAGCCCCTCCTTGGGTTGCATCTCAATCATAACTCCCTCTCTCCCTCCAAATTAACTACAGGCAGCCCTTGCCTTACATGGCACTGTGGTACTATAAAGAAATGTTGAAATCCTGATAGGCTATCTTAATAATCAGTGGGAGAAATTGCGATTGTTCTGAGACCTTTAAATGTTTGGCCAGAGCATTAAAAACTCTTTTACTGTCTGTTGTAATTGTAGAGGGAAATGAAAAAATACTAAAATTTAGTATGCAATAATTTAAAACATTAGCAACATTGAGAATTAGACTTTTATTTCTTTGAAAATCTTATCAAGAGTAGTTTGGTTTGCCTTTTCCCATACTATAATTTATGATACAGAACAAGCATCTTTTCTCTTCAAAATTTATTCTGTTGAAGTATACTTGATTTACAATGTCATGTGAATTTCTGCTGTACAGCAAAGTGATCCAGTTATACATATATATACATTCTTTTTCATATTCTTTTCCATTCTGGTTTATCACAGGATATTGAATATAGTTCCCTGTGCTATACAATAGGATCTTGTTGTTTATCCTTCCTATATATACTAGTCTGCATCTTCAACAAGCATCTTTTCTATGCCTTGATGAACTTTCATACTCCTGTAGAAGTTTGGATCAGTTTCCAACATTTTATCCTTTGCGTTTTCAGTGTTGTGAAGTATCTGCAGGAGTTCCTTTAATGTGGACTTTTTGCAGCGTCATTTCTTCATTCTTTTCATCTCCACACTTTCATCATTTATGGCGATCAGTTCCCTTCATTGAATTCCTCTGGCTGCACATCTAGAGGCTTCGGGTGGTAGCGCATCATCTTTCCCACAGTCAAACATTTCTTCTGTGACTCCATCCTGTTCCATTCAAATTTCACTTCCAGTGTTACCACTTTTGATTTCTTTGCTGCACTTTCTTCTTTGTTGGCTAATTACCTATTTTAATTGTTTATTTTGGTAAGCTATTATGTGGGTTTTTCACTGGGAGACAAGAAGACAACACAGATACATGGTTTGCTGTCTGTGTGAACTGAGTAACAAATGAGTGACCAATCACTGACAGATTTGGGAAGATGTGACATGATTGGTCACTGATCATGATACTCATCTATTAATTACATAGTGATTTGTAGACTGGAGTGCTGTTAGTGAAGTTTGTACCTCATGCAGTTTCTGAAAGTTAATTAACCATGGTAAGTGAGATTTGAGCCATGTTGTTGGAGGACTGGTGTAATTTAAACTGTGGGACCTGAAACTGCACATTATAACCATGTAAAGTGAAGGCTGCCTGTATTATTTGCTGTAGTAATCACTTTCTTGTAGGTCTGGACACTATGGTTTAGTGTTGTTCCATAAAATGTTTTTGTTATGTCTTCTAAGTCTTTTTTTTTTTTTTTTAATCTATGGGTTTCCCCTCTGTATTAGTTTTCCAGGGCTGCTGTAACAAAGTACCACAGACTGGGTGGCTTAAACAACAGAAATTTATTTTCTCACAGTTCTGGAGGCTGGAAAGTCTCAGATCAAGGTGTTAGCAGATTTGATAAACAACAAAGTCCTACTTTATAGCACAGAGAACTATATTCAATACCCTATGATAAACCATAATGGAAAAGAATATATATATATTCTAATATATATATATATATAAAAGAATGTGTACATATGTGTAACTGAGTCACTTTGCTGTACAGCAGAAATTAACACAACATTGTAAATCAACTATACTTCAAAAAAAATTTTTTTTAACTTAAAAAAAAAAAAGATGTTAGCTGATTTGGTTTCTCCTAAGGCCTCTTTCTTTGGCTTGCAGATGGCCACCTCCTTGTTGTGTCTTCACATGGTCTTTTCTCTGTGAATGTGAACTCCTGGTTTCTCTTTCCCTTCTTATAAGACACTAGTACTGTTGGATTAGGGCCTACCTTAATGGCCTTATTTTAACTTGATTATCTCTTTAAAGGCCACGTCTCCAAATATAGTCATGAATTTTGGAGGGACACAATTCAGCCCATCACATATTCTATTCCTTTCTTTTCTTTACTACTTACATATCAAAATAGCTGGGCTTCTTGACCACTGGTTATATAAAACATAAGCCATAATCACATAAACTTTTCATTAAAGAGTTAGGATCATTCATGAAGGACAACATTGAAAATTAGGCCTGGATTATGTTGGGTAAAATTATGTTCCAGTTACTAAGGGTATATAACAAATCACCCCAAAACTTGGCAACTTAAAACAGCAATAATTATTTATTATCTCTCAAAATCTGTCGGTCAGGAATTAGAGAGTAACTCAGCTGAGAATTTCTGACTCTGGTCTTTCAATAAGATTGCAGACAGATTTAACTGGGGCTACAGTCATCGGCAAGTTTGACTGGGGCAGGAGTCATCTCCTTTAAGATGGCTTGCTCACTTGGCTGGCACATTGGGGATGGCTGCTGGTGGGAGGCCTCAGTTCCTTTCTACATGGCTGCTTGATTGTCCTTATGGCATGGCAGCTGACCTGAGTGAGTAATCCAAGAGGTCAAGACAGAAGCTGCAATGCATTGTCATTTTCACCATGTTCTGTTGGTCACAGAGATCCAGTCTTGATTCACTGTAGAAGGGGACTCCACAAAGGCATGAATATAGGAGGTACGGATTATTGGGAGCCATCTTGGGGACTGGCTGCTACAAACTGGATGGGTAAAAAGTGTCGTACTTTTGGGAAACCTGTTTGTAAGTCTCTACCTTCAAGTGCTGCTTATCTTACAGGCATGTTGTCAAAGTTAAACATTATTAAGTGCAAACTTTCTACCTCACACTTAATGAGTTAATATTTTTAAGAGTTTTCAAGGTAATTTTTTATGATCAGTCTCTATGTCTGACTAAAACCATTATATTAATCCAAATACATACACTTACCTATTAGTAGATTTTTCTTTGGCTTGGTCATTCATCTGAGATACTGGTCTTTTGTTTTGTTTTAATTGGAGTATAGTTGCTTTACAATTTTATGTTAGTTTCTACAGTGTACAGCAAAGTGAATCAGTTATACGTAAACATATATCCCCTCTTTTTTTAGATTTCCTTCCCATTTAGGTAACCACAGAGCACTGAGTAGAGTTCCCTGTGCTATTCAGTAGGTTCTCAATAGTTATCTGTTTAATACATAGTAGTGTATGTATGTCAATCCCAATCTCCCAATTCATCCGCCCCACCCGAGATACTGGTCTTAAATGGTGGGATCAACAGCTTCAGATATCACATATGCCTTTATGTGAAGTAGGAGACGTTGCTGGAAATGACAGAAGAGCATGTGCTATGGAGCAGGAAGGATATATGAAGGAGGGGAAGCAAGTTGAACAGGGGTGAACACGAGTGGTATGGAGGGTATATTAGTTGATGGGACAGAACAGAATTGGTGTGAGATGAAATTTCTTATGACAGGTTGTAAACTTGTGCAACAATATTTATTCTGTGCTGTCCATAGGAAGATATATAGTTACCTAAGTGATTTAGCAGTATAAAGTATGAGATTCATGGCTTTATGTTAAATCAACTTATGTCCGATATAAAGCTGATGCTAATAATTTAGGATTAACATTTTTTATTGAAGTATAGGTAATTTACAATGTTGTATTAGTTTCAAGTGTACAGCAAAATGATTCAGTTATACACACACACACACACACACACTCACACGCACACATATTCTTTTTCAGATTCTTTTCCGTTATAGGTTATTACAAGATAAGGTATTGAGTATAGTTACCTGTGCTATGCAGTAAGTCCTTGTTGTTTACCTATTTTATATATAGTAGTGTGTATGTTAATCCCAAGATCCTAATTTATCTCCACCCCCCGCCCGACCCCTGCTATCCCCTTTGGTAACCATAAGTTTGTTTTCTATGTCTGTGAGTCTATTTCTGTTTTGTAAATAAGTTCATTTGTGTCATTTTTTTAGATTCCATATATAAGTGACATCGTATGATATTTGTCTTTCTTTGTCTGACTTAGTTCACCTAATATGATAATCTGTAGGTCCATCCATGTTGCTACAAATGGTATTATTTCATTCTTTTTTTATTGCTGAGTCATATTCCATTGTATAAATACCACATAGGATTTACATTTTTTTAGTTGCCCACATTCACTCATAACTCAGTATCGTTGGTTAAATAAAGATGTTTTGGGTTCATTCATAAAGGAAAATTAGGAACATTAGTAAAATATGATGAGTTTAAGCCCCTTAATGTGTTATAGTTTGATAGGACTTCACACAGCTGCAGAAATGAGTGTAGTATCCAATCCGAACTCTTGTGAATAGAGTATTAGAAATGATGTTATTGAATCTTTACACTCCTGGAAGTTTGTCTAATAAATTGAGTAGTTGTCACACTGAGTTTCCTACAATTCATATCATAAAAAAATAACTAAAAACTAATATATTTGTATTCTCCCTCACTCCACAGGCTCATTAGAAGTGACTGGTTGCTAGTTTCAAAAATGTAGTGAAAGAAGTTTGCAGAGTTTGTGTTCATTTGGGATCAGGCTGTTTTGCAGAGTCAAGGTTATTGAAATTTATTTGTGGCAGAGATGGGTGAATAATGAACAGTTCTTTCTAGACACATAATACAAGCTCCCTGTTGGCTTCTATCTGTCTGCCTTAGGAACAAAGATGTCTCTGTGCTACGGGGTAAAGACCTGGAGTGAGGTGAGTACCTGGTAAAGGCTAAGAGAACATGTAGGGCGTGGAACCACGAAGACTCATCATGATGACTAGATTGCTTATGAAAAACCAATACTTGCAAGTCCTGATTGGAGTGGGCTTCACAAGTCTGTGTTCTGTCTTTCATATGTAGCATTTTGTTTTAGAGACAAAATAAGGTCTGTTGGATAAGGCAGTAAAAGATTGTCTTTGGGCAATTCCTATAACAGACTTTCTGTTTCAACTGATCTCTTGTTATTTGAGCCTTTTATTTATTTTTAGAGACATTTTAAAACACAGAAAAGTACATAGGCACTCTGTTCATTGACCACCAAGATCAGTTTTTAGTTTTCAGTATCTTCCTGGTGGGAATTTAATTTCCGGCTTCACAAAATATTATGCTCAGCATAAGGTCTTTCAGCTTGTGGGAAACAGGACTAGTAGAGCGAAGAACAATGATCCCTTCCAAGACTAGCTTTTATTTATAGCTGTAGCTTCTAATTTTATTTTAGTGCTTTGTAAACTCACCAAATCCCACTGCTTAACATTAGCAATAAATTATGCCTTGTTTACTTCTAAGATGGTCTGGAGCTTTTAGTGTAATTGATTGGCTGCCTGGTTTTGCACCTCTGCAAATGGTTATGTTATACATTGTCAAACCCATTCCAGAGTGGTGAGGAAGAAGAGAAAAAGAAAAGGATTCTTATCCTCTTCTTAAAATGATCTTTTCTTCTCCATGTAGGGAATTTGGATAACTCTGAAACGTCAACCACTTGATGTGGTTGGTATTTTTCATTCGTTGTCCCATTCAGTATAGAGATTCATGCCCTTCACTTCTGGGAAATTTTATTCTATCATTTCTTTGAGAATTCTCCTGTCCTCTTACTCTGTTTTCTCTTTTAAAACTTCTGATATGCAGAAGACCTATTGATTTGAGCCTCTCTTTCTGCCTAACTTTTCTGTCTCTATTTCTGCCTCTGTCTTTTGGTTCTATTTCCTGGGAGTTTTTTTTTTTTTTTTTTTTTTGCGGTACACGGGCCTCTCGCTGTCGTGGCCCCGCCTGTTGCGGAGCACAGGCTCTGGACGCGCAGGCTCAGCGGCCATGGCTCACGGGCCCAGCCGCTCCGCGGCATGTGGGATCTTCCCGGACCGGGGCACGAACCTGTGTCCCCTGCATCGGCAGGCGGACTCTCAACCACTGCGCCACCAGGGAAGCCCTGTGGGAGATTTTTAAAACTTACTTTCGTTCCTTCTATTGAATAAAAAAAAAATTTGTCAATAACATTTTTATTTCCAAGAAATCTCTTTGGTTCTCTGATCATTTTTTTAATTTTAACTTGTTCTATAATACTTTCATTAATCTCTGAGGATACTAATGCAAGTTTTTTTTGTTTTTTTTAAGTTCTTTTTTTTTGGCCACATAGCACAGCATGTGGAATCTTAGTTCCCCTACCAGGCATTGAACCCACCCCCATCTGCAGTGGAATACTGGAGTCTTAACTGCTAGACCGCCAGGGAAGTCCCTTAAGTTCTTGTCACTTACCAGAATTATCTTAGTTTACTCCAGGGTTATTTCTTCTTGTTTACTGTGGTCCCTCCTTTTCATTTTGGAAGCTTTCCTTGAATGTCTGGTGGTCCTTGGTTTTGTGTTCATGTTTAAGACTAAAAGGCAATTGGAGGGTCTGTGTGCAAAATTGTAGAGTATATGAAGGTCTTGTCTTAGAAGCTGTTCAAATTCTCTAGAGAGGAAACATAATATTGGGGGGAGACCACCAACGAATTAATACAATATGATATCAGTTTTACAAATTGAAAAATAAAACTAAATGACATATGGCTTGTGGTTATATACATATGTGGCAAAACCATAATAAAGGCAAAAGAAAGTAAACACAAAATTCAAATGGTGCTTACACTTTGGGGATATGATTGGAGTGGAGCATAAAGAATATCACTGTTATTGGTTATGTTCTATTTTTTAAATTGAGAAGTGAGTTTTATTATGATCTTTATTCCTATGTGTATGTAATATAATATTAATACAGTCTTTTATATGTGTCAAGTATTTCATAATAAAAATGAGAAAATTTGAAGGAAACTCTTTGTATCCCATCTTGTGAGAGCAGATGCTTGACTGACAGTGTTCTGTGCTTGGAGTTGGGGGGCTGACTGTTCATAATCATGACCCACCCTTTCAGCTCAGTATGCAATTTGAGAAATGACAGGGCTAAATGAATCAGCACAAACCGGGTGGTATGCATAATTCCTTTGGGGTTGTTCTTGGCACCATGCTCCCTGACGTCCTGATGTGTATACTGGTCACGGATTCTTCCAGACACCATCCAGTCTTCCCAGTGATGTGTAAGAGATGCCTCCACCAGCCCCTGAGTACCTGCTGGTCTTAAATTTCATCCTTTGCCTTCTGCAAGGTGCCTCAGGCACTTTTGTAGCACCTTTACTGCTGTCACTTACACATCTCTGTAAGCCATTTGGGGTCAAAACTGTTCAGCTGCACATGAAATAAAGGCAGAAAGAAACCTCGGTGGAGTAAAGGAGCAGCTGGGAGACAAAGCACAGTACCGTGGTCAGTGCTCATTGGTGAAAGCTCGTGGGCGGGGCATGGCTGGGAGGTGTGCATCTTCCCTCCGCTCCCTCCTCAGCACCGGAATGATTCACCTGTGTGCGCATGGGGGTGTGCATAGTTTTTAATATTGAAATGTTTGAGACAGAGAGGGTCATAATGAGTCAGTGCGTGTGGGGCACCACTAACCAAGTACAACTGTAGACCTTCAGTTTCTCCCCAGTTTGTGTTTCTGTCCACCCCGGTGCCAAGTGGTTCTAAGTCCCAAACCTCAGCAGGGTTTTGCAGGGCAAAATTGTCCCTTTCTCAAGTGTCCCGTACTCTGTAAACACCAAGCTGAGGCTTCTTTCCCCTCATACAGAAGTTACCTCTGCTCCACTGTCTTTCCATCTTCCATAACTGTTGAAATCTCTCCTTTGCTCTTGGCCACTCCGTGTTCTATTCCTTAATGTGGCTTATTTTTATTCTTTTTCTCGCACGTTAGTGGGGTCTTTGTTGGGAGAGGATATAGGGGAGGTGTTTAATAAGCTTTCTATTTTTCTGCCAAGAAATGAAAAAAAAATTATTAAAAATTTGTTTTTATTTTCTTTTTTAATTGAAGTATAGTTGATTTACAATGTTATATTAGTTTTAGGTGTACAATATCGTGCTTCAATAAGCTTTCTTTTTTTAAAAAAATTTATTAATTTGGCTGCACATGTGTGAGATCTTCATTACGGCATGCAGGATCTTTTTAGTTGGAGCACGCGGGATCTTAGTTGCAGCATATGGGCTCTTAGATGTGGCACGTGGGATCTAGTTCCCTGACCAGGGATTGAACCCAGGCCCCCTGCATTGGGAGTGTGGAGTCTCAACCACTGGACCACCAAGGAAGTCCCCAATAAGCTTTCTTTAATCAGAAAACAATATTAACATTATGAGGAATTTTGTCTCCCCCTACCCCGTGGTTTTTTTTTCCTTTAGCTTCATTGAGGTATAATTGACAAATAAAATTTTAAGATTTTCTTTTTTTGGTAAGATATTTAAAGTGTGCAACATGGTGGTTTGATATACGTAAACATTGTGAAAGGATTAACATATCCTTCACCTCACATGTATCTTTTTTTGTGTGTGTGAGAACATTTAAGTTCTAGTACTCTCAGCAAATTTCAACTACATGTGTTATCAACTGTGGTCACTATGTTGTACATTATTAGATCCTCAGACCTTATTCATCTTATAACTGAAAGGTTGTACCCTTTTACTGACCTCTCCTTGTTGCTCTCACTCTCCAGCACCTGGCAGCCGACTCTCTTTCTATGAGTTCAGCCATTTAAATATCTATTTATTTATAATTAAAAAAAAATTTAAGACTCCATATATAAGTGACATTATGCAGTATTTGTGACTCATTTCACTTAGCATAATACCCTCCAGGTTCATTAATGTTGTTGCAAATGACAGGATTCCCTTCTTTTTTAAGGCTGAAATTTATTCCACTGTGTATGGAATAAAATATGATATATATATATATATCTATATCTATATATATATCATGTTTTCTTTAGCCATTCATCCATTAATGGACACTTAGGTTGCCTGCGTACCTTGGCTATCATGAATAATGCTGCCATGAATGTGGGAGTACAAATATCTCTTGGAGATAACTGATTTCGTTTCTTTCGGATATATGCCCAGAAGTGGGATTGCTGGATCATATGGTAGTTCTATTTTTAACTTTTTGAGGAACCTCCATACTGTTCTCCATAGTGACTGTCCCAATTTACATTCCCACCAACAGTGTTACAGGGGTCCCCTTTTCTCTGCATCCTTGCCAACACTTGTTATCTCTTATCTTTTTGATGATAGCCATTCTAACTGGTGTGACATGATATCTCATTGCAGTTTTCCCTTATGATCAGTGATGTTGAGCACCTTTTCATATATCTGTTGGCAATTTGTATGTTTTCTTATGAGAAATGTCTATTCAGGTACTTTGCCTATTTTTGAATTGTGTTATTTGTTGCTATTGAGCTGTTTGAGTATTTTATATATTTTGGATAACTTGCAAATATTTTCTCCCATTCCATAGATTGTCTCTATACTTTGTTATTTGCTGTATAGAATCTTTTTAGTTTGATTCAATACAATTTATTTCTGCTTTTGTTTTCTGCACTTTTGGGGTCATATTAGAAAAATCATTGCCCTGACCAATGTCAAAAAGATTTTCCCCTGTTCTCTTCCCCTATGTTTTATAGTTTCAGTTTTTACATTTAAGTCTTTAATTTATTTTTGAGTTGATTTTTGCATATGGAGTGAGATAAGGGTCCAATTTTATTCTTTTGATGAAAACAGAGTCTTCTCAACTCTGTTTATTGAAGAGACTGTTCTTTGTGTGTTCTTGGCACCTTTATTGAAAATCAATTGTGGATTTATTTCTGGGCTCTCTATTCTTTTCCACTGGTTTATATGTCTGTTTTTATGCCAGTGCCATGCTCTTTTAATTATTATAGCTTTTTAGTACATTTTGAAATCACATGGTATGATGCTTTTAGCTTTGTTCTTTTTGCCCAGGATTGCTTTGATTATTTGAGGTCTCTGGGGGTTTCATGTGAATTTTAAGATTGTTTTTGGATAAATATAATTGAAGGAGCTTATATTAACTAGACTCATTCCTTGGTGAGGCAATCTTTTGTTAGTTTCACTTTTGCAAAACAAAGATTTGATGATGTATATTTACATACTGGAGATATGGCTCAATCTAATTTATCAGTTAGGTGCAAAACCACAGTCCACCAGTAATAGTGGCTCATCTTTAATAAGCTCTGGGATAACAAAATAAAATATTACTTTCTGAAATGTAACTGAGGAGAACTATTATTGGTCCCTGAAGTTAAAAACTGTCATTGTTCTTTAATAAGATAATTTCATCACTAGTGGTGATATTTTATCTAGTAGTCTAAATTCCTACTTCCACCAGCAGGAACTTCACTTCTTTTTAACATGATCAAGTGTCCAATTTTAGAACAGCAGATGGCTGGAGCTTGCTTTATACTGATTAGTAATATTTTTTCTTCTAATGTACAGAAAACATTTCTTTAGTCCCTAGCAACTTGATCATCTGTGCACCCTTACAGAAATCTCAGTGTGCCCTATATGGCTCAGAGTATTATCTACAAGCACTTACATCTATCAGGCTTTTGTTTGGAGGCCAGAGCAGGAATGTCACATGATACGCAGGAAAAGGTCCTGTAATCTTGCTTATTCATACGTGGCACACCATAGTTTGTCAAGAGTCTTTTGTACTTTAACAACACCTTTCCAAGAACTTACGTTGCTTCCATCTAAACTAACTTGAAACTTCCTTAGGGGAAAAATAGTATACATTTCTGTTTGTGAGGGAAACAGAAAATACTTTATTTTATACTGGATTGTGAGTTAATATGTCTGGGTAGACCATTACTGGCCAGAGCTGGAACCGAACTCAGGTGTGGCTGCTCATTGCTCTGGAGTCAATGTTCCAGAGACAAGGGTTGGTGAAAAAAAAAGATGCTTTATTCAGGAAGCCGGCAACCTGGGGAGATGGCAGACTAGCATACCCTAAACCACCTCCCAGTTGTTGGTTAGGGGGCAGAAGGTCTTAAAGGGGAGTTTCAGGGGTGCACAGGCGGTGGGGGGCGCTCCATGCAGAACAGCACAGTCAACTCCAACAACCGTCTTGAAACTGGTCATGTGGTGGTCTAATCAGCATCATCGTGATTGTTTTAAGCATAGTTACTCTTCAATTCCAGGGTTGATTTGTTCCCATTTCCTTGAGGCCAGTTCTTGGAATTGTGCAAGACACAGACTCAGTACTGCTCAAGACAGAGCAGCTTATGTCATGGCTACAGTCTGGTCATCCTGCAGTTAGCTTTTTCCCTCTGGTGGCAGTTTTAGTATCTGCAAAACAACTCAGGAATGTGCATCAGACACTGTTACCTATGTTCTTCAGGGAGGGACTAAAGATTCTGTGACGCTGTTGTCCTAATCATTAACTGCTTGAGCCTGCTCTTTTGTGACTCAGGGGAGGCCTGGGAGACTATGGCTTTTCTACAAACAAGAGACAGGGGACATGGAAGGGCTTTTGCATCTGGAGGGGCCCCCTCCAAGGTCTGGCTCTGTCTCAAGACCTCTGGGAGTTATTTGTGGGGGACCCACCTTGGCTTTTAGGAGCAGGAAAGAAGTATTCAGGGAATTGTCATGGCCTGGGAAGGGAGCAGGAAAGTGTACTAATTGGAGTTTGAGTTTTCGAGAATGCTGTGTGTTTGTGTGTGTGTGTGTGTTGAAGGGAGGGAGAATAGTGATAGAGGAATAAATAGATGACTTTTCAGATAATCTGAGTGAAAACCTAAAATGAAAAGGGACAGCCTGGTGAGATGGGAGAAAACATCCAGCTTCACCACCTGTCTCCCAGTATGCTCTGAAAATTCTGGCCTGCAAAGATCCTCTTTCTTTAAGAATTTGTAGTGCATGTAATTATAGATTATCTGGCATTTTACTTTAAATTATTTTAAAAATGTGAGTCACTGCAAAGTGGTTTAGAGATCAGGCTCTGGAGCTAGGTCAATTTAGGACAAATCCTGGCTTTATGATGTATTAGCTGTGTGACCTGGGACAAGCTACTTAACCTCTCTGTGCCTCAGTTTCCTCATATTTAAAATGAGGATAATAATAATATCTACCTTGTTGTTTTGTTATGGGTAAATTACTTAGCCAGCAAAATTAGTACATATTCATTGTAGAAAAGTAGATAGTGGGAATTCCCTAGCAGTCCAGTGGCTAGGACTCTGTGCTTTCACTGCTGAGGGCCCAGGTTCGATCCCTGGTCGGGGAACTAAGATCCCGCAAGCCAATGAAAATAAAAGGAAAGAAAAGAAGATAGTATAAAAATTAGCAGAAAAGGAGATAAGCATCTTCAATCCTTCCACCTATAGGTAACCACTATTACTATATTGGTACATACCCTTAAATGTATTTTGTGTGCAACCTTGAGATCATACTTTTCATGTTATCTTGTAACTTTTTCCCTTAATAATATATCATGAGCATTTGCCCATACTTTTCAACATCATATATCTAAAATAGAACTACATTGATTGGATAGGTAGTTTTTAGTTTATTAAAGTGTTCCCATATTGTTGAAGCTTTAGGTGGCTTCCAGATTTTCACTTTTACATGAAATGCTTCAGTATACATTTTTGTATGTTAATCTCATTCTTGAAGTTATTTTCCTTGAAGAGAAATGGAATTGCTGAGTCAAAGGGTATTCGTTTTTATTTTTAAGGCTTTTGACACATATTGCTAAATTGCCTTCCAGAAATGTTCACTAGCGATGTGTGAGAGTTTGTTTTCTTGCCCTCTTGTCAGTAGGGATTATTCTAATTTTTTTACATTCAATTTTATAGGTAAAAATTGTGTCTTCGTTGTTTGATTATGAAGAAGACTGAACATTTGTATATGTTTTTAGCTCTTGGATTTCTTTTTCTTCTCTGGTGTGTGAAGTACCTGTGTATTCCTTATTCACCTTTTTTTTCCTTTGAAGTATTCACTTTCTTGTAAACTTTCAATTTGTAAGAGAGCTTTATGTTGAAAAGCTATTGTTTGGCTTCATTAAGATATTTTTCCCCCAAGAAGTAAAATTTCAACAACTTTGTTAATGAATCTGATACTCTGAGGTTGGTCAATTAAGCTTCATCCATGAGGTCTCTAAGAGAAAAACTACAAATCAGTTGATATTATGATTTTATAGTACACAGGTATATTATTTATAGACACAATTGGGAAGTCTTTTTTTTTTTCCTTCTGAAAATAGCAAATACTTGCTGGTGAGTTGATTTACTGTTTGGAGTTTGCTTTGTAGGTGGAATATACTTCATTCTGATTAGGTATTGTGAATCCTGTTTTGTGCTATACCTATGATATCATTTTTTTTTTTTTATCGAAGTATAGTTGATTTACAATGTTGTGTTAGTTTCAGGTGTACAGCAAAGTGATTCAGTTATATATACATATATATACATATTCTTTTTCATATTCTTTTCCATTATGGTTTATTATAGGATATTGAATATAGCTTCCATTTGCTATACAGTAGGACCTTATTGTTTATCTGTTTTATATAGTTTGTATCTGTTAATCCCCCCAAAATATGGAATGCCTCACGATTTTGCATGTCATCCTTGCGCAGGGGCCATGCTAATCTTCTCTGTATCGTTCCAGTTTTAGTATATGTGCTGCCGAAGCGAGCACTATACCTGTGATACCTTGATGGAGTCCTCAACTAGTTACTGGACACTGTCTTGGTATTTTGTTTATTTATTTATTTATTTATTATATGTAAAATATATAGAGATGAGATTTCTTTTTTTTACGTCTTTATTTTACATCTTTACTATCTTGGTATTTTGTTTATTTATTTATTTATTTTTTATATGTAAAATATATAGAGATGAGATTTCTTTTTTTTACATCTTTATTGGAGTATAATTGCTTTACAATGGTGTGTTAGTTTCTGCTTTATAACAAAGTGAATCAGTTATACATATACATATGTTCCCATATCTCCTCCCTCTTGCGTCTCCCTCCCTCCCACCCTCTCTATCCCACCCCTCTAGGTGGTCACAAAGCACCAAGCTGATCTCCCTGGGCTATGCGGCTGCTTCCCACTAGCTATCTGTTTTACGTTTGGTAGTGTATATATGTCCATGCCACTCTTTCACTTTGTCACAGCTTACCCTTCCCCCTCCCCATATCCTCAAGTCCATTCTCTAGTAGGTCTGTCTTTATTCCTGTCTTACCCCTAGGTTCTTCTTGACATTTTTTTTTTCTTAAATTCCATATATATGTGTTAGCATACGGTATTTGTCTTTCTCTTTCTGACTTACTTCACTCTGTGTCTTGGTATTTTAAACTCTTAGAGTCAGCCACAGTGTTTATGTCCTGTATTTATCAAAGACTTGCTGTGTACATAGCTCAAAAGTCGAGATGGAAGGCACAGAGTTTTGTGATTCTAGAGCTGAGGTCATAATGCTTAGCGTACAAATGACTTGAAAGGTGGGATTTTTAGAAAGATTGGAACCATTGCCAACGGTGAACGGTTCACTGATTCTCTTTGAAGAGTATTGCAAGAGCTCACCCTCTGTAGGGCAGAGCACTGTTGCTCAGGCCTCCTGCAGGTATAACTTCTGAAAGCATGTTGGAGGACTCATTTATCTGTGTAGCATCTTGAGGCTTAAGTGCGAAGCATATATTTTTGTGAACTGAAGGAAATTTCTTTAGAGTGCAGTTGAAACTTTACTCACACCTTCAAACTCATTTTGGAATTTAAAACAGCTGTAAAAATTCCTCTTGTACTGACGGAGTTCCCAGGGGTGTGTCTCTCCTTCCACTTTCTTTACTTCCTAAGCTCTCCCCAGCACAAGGCCCCCCAGCCGTCTAAGGAGATATCTCTGGTGGCATAAAGCCTTCTGAAAACCATTAGGTGACTCATACCACGCGTGTATGGCTTTAGGCTTGACAGGTGTTTTTTTTACAATAGTTCACCCTCCCACTCTAAGGAGATTTCTGAAGTTCTGATCAGGGAGTCTAAAAATTCACATTTTGCCTAATAGGTGATGAGGAGGGTGCTTATCTTAGCTGTCTGGATTTTTTTTTTTTTACTCAAAGTTTAATGAAATATTCTGTATTACCCATAATCCTTTTTTGAAAGCGAGAGCAGACTATGAGGAAATATGTAGAATGAGTATAACTCAGCAGAGGAAAAGTCAAGTTCTTACTCCTATTATTTATAAATAGAGATGTTATTTATTTAGGCATGATAAATAGATTCTTTTTTGATGGTTGAATGTGAGGGTCGCTTAGAATTAAATTTTTTATTTTAGTTTTTCTGAGTGGCTGGGACTTTTTCTAGCTAACCTAAGTGGTTTTATAGCGTTTCTCTGGCCGCTTAATCTGTATTTAGAATTTTTAGCAGTATTTTCAGAAAATTTCCAAGGTGCATCATTTTGTAAAAATTTGTGTTACAAACTTGTTTCTTTTTGATTCCCCCTCCCTTGGTCTCTCCCTTCCCCACCTCCATCTCGTCAGTTCCTCCACTTCCCCAGTTCTGGGTCTGTTTAGTTTTCACCTCATGAGTAATGATTATTATGAATTCGGCTCGTTCTAATGAGGCACTAAGGCTGTCTCTCAGGTTTTGGATTTCCTTTAGGAGAACTGTTAATTATTACTGCCTCACCTTCTTATACCTGGCACAAAAGTAAGTTGCAGAAGGAGAAGAGGAAACACCTGTTTATAAAATGTGGCGTTTGAGTAAAATTCTAATGCAGAATGATTAACAGCAGACAGAGCCTCATAGAATCAGCTCAGCCCCGTCTTGATTCGGTTTCCCGTGGTTGTGGATGTCGCATGTTTCGTACTATGTGTAGACCTCTTCCATGCTTTTCATGTCACTCTCTACTTCTGTTGCCACCTTTTTAATTCACAACTTCAGTTCATTTCTCTGTCACGTTAGCTTTTTCACTGGGCTTTCCCTGCCTCCAGGGTCAAGTTCCCCCAATCTGTAAATCCAACAAGCTGCCGCTAAATTTGTATTTGAATGGGGTCCCTGCACTGCGCAGCCCTCCTAGAATTCCTCCTGTGTTATGGTCCAAGTCCTCAGCCTCTTCAAGCCTTTTTACTGTGAGCTCCAGATTAATTTTCTAGTCTCGTCACCTGCTGCTCCTTGACCTCCAAATTCTGCCCTGTTGATCTGACAAGCCTGCCAGTCAGAACAGCTACTGCTTTTCCTACCACCCATCTCTGTGCAGAGAAATCCGACCCACCTTGGAAGGGGCACCATCTCCTCCAGCATTCCTTTGCAGATCCCTCCCGTTGGCAGTGTTGCTCTGCATTCTGCAGCTCCGGTGTCACTCATCGGGAATTTTTTTTTTTTTTTTTTTTTTGCGGTACGCGGGCCTCTCGCTGTTGCGGCCTCTCCCGTTGCGGAGCACACGCTCCGGACGCGCAGGCTCAGCGGCCATGGCTCACGGGCCCAGCCGCTCCGCGGCACGTGAGACCCTCCCGGACCGGGGCACGAACCCGTGTCTGCTGTATCGGCAGGCAGACTCTCAACCACTGCGCCATCAGGGAAGCCCGGGAATTGTTTTTACATTTGTAGGCTCTTATCTGTGTCGCCTGAGGGTAGGAACCAACTCATCTATTCCTGGTTCCCCTGGACACACTCAACCTGCTTGGCCTGCGGTGCTCACTCTTTCATCCCCTTCTGGTTCTTTCCCCCATTAACATTCTCATTTCTCCTGTTGTAAAACAGCAACTACTGCAAACTCTCTCTTTACCCAAATTCCCTCTGTTACAGCTGTATCTCTCTCTGCTTGCCTCTATGAATTTATTTTTTGTAATTGAAGTATAGTTGATTTACAACGTTGTATTAATGTCTGCTATACAGCAAAGTGATTCAGCTATACAATATGTAAATTCTTTTTTTAATATTCTTTTCCATATGTTTTATCATAGGATATTGAATACAATTTCCTGTGCTATATAGTAGGACCTGGTTTATCCATTATATATAATAGCTTACATCTGCTAACCCCAGCCTCCCACTCCAACCCTCCCCCAACCCCCTCCCCCTTGGTAACCACAAGTCTTGAACTTTTTTTTTAATGGAAGAGAATTGCTTTATTGATTTTCCTGATAAACAAGCTCATTGGAGAAAAATACAAATAATACAGAATTTGAAGAGGGTAAAAATCATCTAAAATGCTATCACCCAGAGGTAAATTGCGTTTCATTAAACATCATGTCCCATTTCACATGTACACACACGTACATACGCACTCTTGTGCATGATATCACAATTTTATATTAATGAAATCACATTGTACATACTGTTCTGTAACTTGCTTAAAAAAAATTCAGCAGTATATTGGGGACATCTTTCCAAGTCAGTTCATGTTAATCCTTATCATTTCTGTAAGCAATTATCAAGCACTCGATTGAATCAATAATTATTTAATCTAGCACCGTTTGATGAGGCTACCCATTCTTTCCTGGTTTTTCATTTGTATGACTAACCCTGTAATTGCATTAGTTAGGGTTCTCCAGAGAAACAGAACCAGGGGACATGCACACAGAGAAATATAAAGAATTGGCTCATGTGATTATAGAGTCTGAGAAGTCCCAAGATCTCCAGTTGAAAGCCTGGAGATCTCCAGTTGAAAGCCCCCCATTAACTCTTAAGGATAAATTCCTGCATGTGAAATTGGTGGGTCAAATGTGTGTGTATGCTAGGTGATATTATTGCCCATCAGAAAGGTAAAGCTGTACCCAGGTAAAGTTGTCAGTGGCTTTTCCACTGCCCTCACCAACATGAATATTGTCAAATCATCCTAATCTTTGCCAATTTTATGGTTTAAAAATATCTTTCTTTCTTTTGCATTTCTTTCAAGACTAAGGTTGAATATTATTTTGTAAGTTAATGTGTGTGTGTGTGTGTGTGTTTTCCTTCAGTTAGACTGACTACTGTTTTCTGCACTTTTCTAGGGTCCTAATTCCAAATAATTACAATCCTATAATGGAACTTATTTAGTGTGTGTGTGGAATTGCTTAATCAGATCCTTTGCCCATTTCACTATTTGAGTGTTTTGTCTTTATTCATTTGTAAGAACTTTTCAAAAAGTATGCATGTTGGGGCTTCCCTGGTGGCGCAGTGGTTGAGAGTCCACCTGCCGATGCAGGGGACATGGGTTCGTGCCCCAGCCTGGGAAGTTACCACATGCCGCGGAGCAGCTGGGCCCGTGAGCCATAGCCGGCTGAGCCTGCGCGTTCGGAGCCTGTGCTCCGCAACGGGAGAGGCCACAACAGTGAGAGGCCCGCGTACCGCAAAAAAAAAAAAAAAAAAAATGCATGTTATCACATGTTATCATATGTTATCACAGCTTTCTTTAAAAATTTTTGGTTTTTATGATTAAGATGAAAAGGGCTTGTGTACTCCTAAAATTGTAAAAATATTAATCTGTAGTTTCTTCTGCTATTTTTATGGTTTTATTTTATTTTTTAAAATTTAATTTAATTTTTAATTTTTTTACTGGGGTATAGGTTTTTTTTTTTTTAATTAATTAATTTATTTTTGGCTGTGTTGGGTCTTCATTTCTGTGCGAGGGCTTTCTCTAGTTGTGGCAAGCCGGGGCCAGTCTTCATCACGGTGCGCGGGCCTCTCACTGTCGCAGCCTCTCTTGTTGTGGAGCACAGGCTCCAGACGCACAGGCTCAGTAGTTGTGGCTCACGGGCCTAGTTGCTCTGTGGCATGTGGGATCTTCCCAGACCAGGGCTCGAACCCGTGTTCCCTGCATTAGCAGGCAGATCCTCAACCACTGCGCCACCAGGGAAGCCCTATAGTTGTTTTATATGGCTTTATTTTTAAAATTATCTTTTATTTTTATATTTGTATATGTCATAGATACTAAAACATCTATATATTTTACCTTTATTTCCATAATTTCTAATAGGTAGCAACCTCTTTGTTTTCAGTATGGCTCTTTAATCCATTGGGTACTGCTAAATATATATATGGGTTGCATTATTTCTTCTTTATTAGCTGAAATATAAAGAGAAACTTTATCTTATTTACTATTTGGTTTACTATTTTGGTTACTCACTATTTGGAACAGTTTGTAATAGCACAGGCAGGATAAATCTTAATTCTTTCCTTTATCAGTTAGTTTTTACAGGAACTTCCTTGCAGTAAAACTAGTGTAATTCAAGAGAGTGTGTTGCACAGAGCACAGTGCCTGTTGGAATAGCTTCTTGGAATACCTTTCTTTCAAGTAAAGGTATAGAGGTTTGCATGAGATCCTATAGATAGATAATGGTTTGGCTAAGAGGTCATGTAGTTCCACCTCCTATTTTTTCTTTCTTTTTAATTTCTTGAGGTGGTTATTTATTAAGCTTCCAAGCAAATATAGTATAGCATAAGACACTCCAAATCTATTCAGAAGGAAAGTATAAAGTACTACCAAGTATTATTGCTAGTTTCTTCAGCACCTCCTGTTTTTTCTAAAAGAGGAATAACCATCTCCCCCCCTGCAGCCTTCCTTCCTCCCTTCCATCTCCACACACATAGATATCAATGCCTATATGTATATGTACATGTTTATCACTTCAGGTTCCAGGACAGCCCCATATGGTCAAACTCTAAGTAACTGTGATTCGGCCCAGAGTTAGTGAATCCATTGTAGGTGCCTGATGGGTAAAGGAGCCCCTCGGAGGAGCAGGGACAGCTGGTTATTGGAGGTCACTGTGCTTCTCGGGTCTTCCCTTGTCTTTGGCAATAGTCCTGCTTCATGGTGGACCTGCCAAAAACTCGCTGGGTCCTTTCCTTTTGGTCCCTCTCAGGATAGCCTGTGCCAGAATTGTGAATGCATCCCCTGAGGATCCTGGCAGAAAACTTCAGGGTGACGGGTGCCACCACCACCTCAGTGTCTCACTGGGTCTCCCCATCTCTTGGCATCTCTCTGGCTGTGAGTGGCTTCCTCTGCAAGGCAAGGTGAATCATGTTGTTTCATGCTGTCTGCACCACCCCCCGCTCTGGTCTGCCTCTGAAAAGCAAAGAAAATCGTTCACTCCCCTGCTCCCACATCTGCTGATTGCTCAGGCCAACGTGCTGTGTCCGTGCCTCAGCCCTATGAGAAGGTTCGGGCCGTGAGGTACCTGGGCTCACACTTGGCCAGGAAAAGCCCCAGAGGAAGAGAGGCCACTGCCTGCTTCCTGAGCTCTCATCTGTCTCCATGGTCACTGGCCTTGCTCTGTGTTGTCATCTTGCGTTGCTTATACTTTCTGTGTGTTTAATAGAGATTCTTTAAATCAGACATTTTTAGATTTTCTCCTGACCTGGCATCCCAAGTTTCGAATTCAGGCATACTGTAAGTTTTTGCTCCCTTGCCTTTGCTTTTCACCTTTATGTAATCACTGCTGTAGGTCTAGAGGGTTTATTAAAAAGCATATTTGTTACATCTTCCAAAATTTTTTTCTTTAAAAGTGTCACTTCTTGGTTTTTCTTTCCTTTTAAAATCTCATCTTTATTCTTATCCTTCTAGGGTTGTGTAATTTTAAGTCTCTCCAGTGAATTTCTATGTACCTGATGTATAGTGTTTATTAATCAAGTGTAGTTGTGTTATTTTGTAAAGTAACATCTCACATTACCAGTGTGAATGGTTTTTAAAAATTTTTTATTTTCTAAGCAACTGTCAATCCAGTTAATGGTGGGACTTCAGGTTTAAAAATTGACAGCTTGTAATGCTGTAGATGAAGGGGGTGCAGGCGGTAATGCTTATCTGTCAGACTTCTCCAAGTAGCCCCCATGCAGTACTACACAACTCACCCAGCTTCCTTTTTTTTTGCAGTACGCGGGGCTCTCACTGTTGTGGCCTCTCCGTTACGGAGCACAGGCTCCGGACGCACAGGCTCAGCGGCCATGGCTCACGGGCCCAGCCGCTCCGCGGCATGTGGGATCTTCCCAGACTGGGGCACGAACCCGTGTCCCCTGCATTGGCAGGCGGACTCTCAACCACTGCGCCACCAGGGAAGCCCCACCCAGCTTCCTTTTATCTTTTCCTTCACATATCTAAAGCTGTCTTAGCTTGAGGTAGAGAAAAAATGTTCAGAATGTGCAGTGGTCTGCAAATTAGATATCATCAGTATTCATAAACATATGTTTATCTGAGGAACTCTAATATCAATAACTTGTGAAGTTTTTGTCTATTTTTTTTTGGCTGCACTGCGGCATGTGGGATCTTAGTTTCCCGACCAGGGATCAAACCTGTGCCCCCTGTAGTGGAAGTGTGGAGTCCTAACCACTGGACCGCCAGGGAAGTCCCTCTCTTTTTTAATCTGAAAAATTGCCCACTACATTGTTACATTGAATATAGTCTAGAAACAAACCTAATTCATTAATGTCATTTTAGCTCGAAGTTATTTGTGCTTTACTCCACCTCCTTTACAGTCTTCACTGAGGAGATCTAATTTAACCTGCATTCTTGACCTGATCAGAATTTTTGTACTTTGAGTCAACCATTGAGGGAGTCAATGTAAAATGAGAAATTTGTCTTATTTATAAATTGTCAGAAGGCAACAATCCCAAGACTCTCTATGTAAACATGAATAGATAGATGGAAACACAATTTATTTAGGAGACAAACCCTAGGAGCCCAAACCTAAGGTCTGGACATTTCCTATTTAAGCAAAAATAGGAAAAAATGAGAGCATATATGGCTCCCATTCTATGACTATTTTCAAATAAGAGTTGCTATACTCTAAATTCTGTTTGTGAAGCCGGGAGCTAAAAAGAAAACAATCTAAAACATGCTTATTTCACCTGAATCTGTATCCCAGCGTCTGTACTGGCATGCATATGATTGGAACATGTAGAGTTGAATCAGCACCCTTGTTTCTGGTTAGTTGCCAGAAATAAAGACATCAAAGGAAATAGTAAACTGGGCAGTGAATCAAAGCTGCGTGGCCTTTCCATTTAGTAGCTATTGTAGGTCTCTCCACTGCTTTCTAACTGAAACTCTCCTTCCCACAGTCCCCTGTGAGAAAGGGCCACCCTAGGTTGACCAGTTGTTCGTTCTTGTTACCTTTACTTTGTACATGTGTAGAATTGTTTCTGTGGGACAGAGTCCCAGATGTGGAAATATTCAGTCAAAGAGAGTGAACGTTAATAGATTTAACAAGTACTACCAAGTTGTCGTTTAGAAAGGGTGTGTCCATGTGCACTTCCACCAACAGTGAAGGTGAAACCAGCCACTGAGTTGTGATGAATACTGTGGGTTGTTTGTTGGGAGCCAGACAAGCCTGAAGTTTTGCCAGCCATCTTCTAGACAAGAAGTTGATTCTTGGAATGGTTAAAAGCTGTTTTAGGCAGTGTAAAACGAGTTACAGATATTCTTAGAAAAGAACATTTTCTAAGAATACTTAGAATACATTTTCATAAATAAAATGAAAATATAATATTAAAGAATATTTAAAAATAATACATAATCCTACTCTCAATAGATATTCATTTTTGCAAATTACTGCCTGCATATGGTTATATTTTACTGGTTATAATTTGTGTGTTTTTTTATATTTTACTTTTTTTTTCAGAGAACTGTCTCATAAGCTGTTTCCTATGTCTGTATGTCTCATAATGGTCATTTAAAAACTGCATTTTGTCATTGTACCATAATTTGTTAACTCAGCTCTTAATATTGAATATTTAATATACAACCAAATACTTAAACTACATGTTCTTAATTAGATTTATTGGCTTGTTCTGGTTATGAGAGTAATGTAGTTCACTATTAAAAAATTTGGAAAACACACAAAACTTAGGAAGACGTACACAAAATTCTTTCTATAACTTCTGTGAACGAACTCTGTGAGTATTATATTTTTTCTTCCTGTCTTTCCCTAATACACTATTTGTGTAAAACATTCGTTTTCACATGTTTCTAAACCCCATTTTTTTGGCTGCTCCACGTGGCATGTGAAATCTTAGTTCTGTGACTAGGGATCGAACCTGTGCCCCTGCAGTGAAAATGTGGATTCTTAACCACTGGACCACCAGGGAAGTCCCTAAACCCTTTAAAAATATCATTTCTTCTTTTTTAACAAAAGGGAAGTTTTTTTCTGACTATAATAGTAATTTGAAATTATTACAGAAAATTGGGAAACAATCCCAAACATCCATACTATCACCCTGAGGCATAAACCATTAATATTTTGGTTTATTACCTTCACATTTTATTTTCTTTAAAAAAAATCTGAGATCTGGTATCATCAATGGTTCTTAACTTGGGGATGGTCGTGGACTCTAAAATAGAATCCAAGTTAAGAACTCTTGCTGTATATGTAAATATACCTCCTTTTTTTCTATTAAACATTATAAAACAGGTGTTTTTAAATTATTGGGAACTCTCATAAATCTGCAAGTTTGCTGATTGTTATGGGTTGAATTGTGTCACCCGAAAATGCACGTGTGAAAGTCCTAACTCCCTTTACCTCAGACAGTGACCTTATTTGTAGACAAGTTCTCTATAGAGGCAGTCAAGTTAAAATGAAGTCATTGGTGTGGGCCCTGGTCCGGTATGACTGGTATCTTTATGAAAAGAGGAAATTTGGAGACAGACACACACACAGAGAAGATGGCCATCCACAGGTCAAGGAAAGAGGCCTGGAGTGGATTCTTCCCTCATAGCTCTCAGAAGGAACCAACCCTGCTGACACCTTTATTCCAGACTTGTGACCTCCAGAATTGTGAGACAATAAATTGTGACTATTGTTTAGGTCACCCAGCTTGTGGTATTTGGTTATGGCAGCCCTAACAAACGAATACACTGATTATGTAGTCTTATATAATATAGACGTCTAGGTGCATATTTAGTTTGTGCTAGGCACTGTGCTGGGTTGGGAGTACTAAATCAACAAAGTCAAGTTCCCCGACCTTAAGGTGCTTAATTGGCACACAGGAATAGAACCCTGGGGTCATGCTATGATGGGTGGTGCTCAGGGCATCACGGGAGCCCAGAGTTGGGCCGGGGTGAGGGCAGACTTCCCAGGAGAAGTACCACTTGAGCTAAGTTTGGAAGAAATAATAGGAGCTTACTTAACATTTCTATTGTGGGATATTAGGGTGTTTTCACTTTCCTGTGTTTTTCAATTATTTCTTTAGGATAGATTCCCAGTAATGCATTACTGAGACAAGAATGTGAAGCTTGAAACATCATTTTTAGGGCACTGTAATTTTCTAGCAGGTGGAGGTTTCCTGGTTTATTGAATCATCCTCTTTTATTGGATGACAGTCTTCCTGATGCTGTTTCCAGTTTTGCTACTATAAATAACACTGTCATGTACATCTTTTTGTAGGTCCGTTTCTTCTCTTGGGTTTCCCACTTAGAGAAGTTCCTTTAGCATTTGTTGTAGAGCTGGTTTGGTGGTGCTGAATTCTCTTAGCTTTTGCTTGTCTATAAAGGTTTTAATTTCTCTGTCGAATCTGAATGTGATCCTTGCTGGGTAGAGTAATCTTGATCGTAGATTCCTCCCTTTCATCACTTTAAATATATCATGCCACTCCCTTCTGGCTTGTAGAGTTTCTGCTGAGAAATCAGCTGTTAACCTTATGGGAGTTCCCTTGTATGTTATTTGTCATTTTTCCCTTGTTGCTTTTAACAATTTTTCATCTTTAATTTTTGTCAGTTTGATTACTATGTGTCTCAGCATGTTTCTCCTTGGGTTTATCCTGTATGGGACTCTCTGCGCTTCCTGGACTTGGGTGGCTATTTCCTTTCCCATGTGAGAGAAGTTTTGGACTACAATCTCTTCAAATATTTTCTCGGGTCCTTTCTCTGTCTCTTCTCCTTCTGGGACCCCTATAATGCGAATGTTGTTGTGTTTAATGTTGTCCCAGAGGTGTCTTAGGCTGTCTTAATTTCTTTTCATTCTCTTTTCTTTATTCTCTTCTGTGGCAGTGAATTCCACCATCCTGTCTTCCAGGTCACTTATCTGTTCTTCTGCCTCAGTTATTCTGCTATTGATTCCTTCTAGTGTATTTTTCATTTCAGTTATTGTATTGTTCATCTCTGTTTGTTTGTTCTTTAATTCTTCGAGGTGTTTGTCCTTTAATTCTTCCAGGTCTTGTTAAACATTTCTTGCATCTACTCGATCTTTGCCTCCATTCTTTTTCCGAGGTCCTGGATCATCTTCACTATTATTATTCTGAATTCTTTTTCTGGAAGGTTGCCTATCTCCATTTCATTTAGTTGTTTTTCTGGGGTTTTATCTTGTTCCTTCATCTGGTACAAAGTCCTCTGCCTTTTCATCTTGTCTGTCTTTCTGTGAATGTGGTTTTTGTTCCACAGGCTGCAGGATTGTAGTTCTTCTTGCTTCTGCTGTTTGCCGTCTGGTGGATGAGGAGGCTATCTAAGAGGCTTGTGCAAGTTTCCTGATGGGAAGGACTGGTGGTGAGTAGAGCTGAGTGTTGCTCTGGTGGGCAGAGCTCCGTAAAACTTTAATCCGCTTGTCTGCTGGTGGGTGGGGCTGGGTTCCCTCCCTGTTGGTTGTTTGGCCTGAGGCGACCCAGCACTGGCACCTACCCGGGCTCTTTGGTGGGGCTAATGGCGGGCTCTGGGAGGGCTCACGCCAAGGAGTACGTCCCAGAGCTTCTGCTGCCAGTCTCCTTGTCCTCACGGTGAGACACAGCCACCCCCCGCCTCTGCAGGACACCCTCCAACACTAGCAGGTAGGTCTGGTTCAGTCTCCTATGGGGTCACTCTCCTTCCCCCTGGGTCCTGACGTGCACACTGCTTTGTGTGTGCCCTCCAAGAGTGGAGTCTCTGTTTCCCCCAGTCTTGTCAAAGTACTGCAATCAAATCCCAGTAGCCTTCAAAGTCTGATTCTCTAGGAATTCCTCTTCCCGTTGCTGGACCCCCAGGTTGGGAAGCCTGACATGGGGCTCAGAACCTTCACTCCAGTGGGTGGACTTCTGTGGTATAAGTGTTTTGTCTGTGAGTCACCCACCCAGCAGTTATGGGATTTGAGTTTTTTGTGATTGCGCCCCTCCTACCGTCTCATTGTGGCTTCTCCTTTGCCTTTGGATGTGGGGTATCTGTTTTGGTGAGTTCCAGTGTCTTCCTGTCAATGATTGTTCAGCAGTTAGTTGTGATTCTGGTGCTCTCGCAAGAGAGAGTGAGCGCACGTCCTTTTACTCTGCCATCTTGAACCAATCTCTGTCGTGTACATCTTTCTGCATAAAGGTTTTTTCATAATTAAAATTATTTCCTGGGACTTCCCTGGCAGTCCAGTGGTTAAGACTCCACACTCCCAACGCATGGGGGACAGGTTCAATCCCTGGTTGGGGACGATCCTGCATGTGGCATGGCGTGGCCAAAAAAAAAAAGAAGAATTATTTCCTTAGTGATAGAGTCCTAGAAATAGAATTAGAGTATCAAAACAGTCAAATTATTTTTCAGAATTACTGATTTACATTCCCATTAATAATCAAGTGAAATTTATTAACAAATCAGTTTGATTTATTATAGTCTTTTATATCCTTTGGGGTGTGTTGAAACAGTTCAGTACTTCCCTCTTTTGAAGACTGAACCTTTCCAGGGAAGTAAAGTGAGGTTTGTATCACTTGGGATGCAAGACCCCCCCTCCTCCTTAGATTCTTCTTTTCCTCTGAGAAAAACCTGCTTAAAGGGCATTGTACCATCACAGACTTGCCCACACAGCTTCTGTGCTGGTTTCTCACCAGCAGATGTGTGCATTGGTCTCTGTTTATACTCTTAGGTCATTGTCTGTCTGAAATCTAACTATCCCAAAAGATCAGCCTTCCAAATTGGCTATTTCTGTTCTATTCTGAGATTCTCTCAAAAAGACTCATGTCCTCTGCATTCTGCTAGACTCTCAATGTTGGCAGCATATCTAATGTAACAGTAACAAAAACCCCACAATCATGGTGACATGCTGGGCATATGGGTGCATGAAGGAGCTGGATCAGGAGTGATGGGTCCTGCCTCAGTGAGAGAAGAGTTCGTTAACAAGCTTTGTATTGTTTCCTTCATTTTAAAAGTGAGTGTGTGGGAGGGAGACGCAAGAGGGAAGAGATATGGGAACATATGTATATGTATAACTGATTCACTTTGTTATAAAGCAGAAACTAACACACCATTGTAAAGCAATTATACCCCAATAAAGATGTTAAAAAAAAAAAAGTGAGTGTGAGTACATGTTATTCACTCGACCAGATAGTGAGGTCAAGGAACAAGGACTCACCTTAATTAGTTTTGTATTGTCTACCCCAAAGGGTGCCTTGCATAATTAATTGATGCTGAATAACCATTGATATAATTTTTTTGAAAATGCCCCACTCACTAGTTACTTAAAAAACTTTACTTTTGACATCGGGGGGGAAAAAAAGCAAAGTTATGCATAGTTTAAACACTACAGAAGCACATATGTGGAAAGTGTGAGTCTCCTATGTTCCTGTCCCACAAAGATGAGCAATCATGGTCTGCAATTTAGGACATGTTTCTCCAAATTTTCTCCCTAGTGTTTAAAAAATATAATGATGCGTCACCTCACTAACAATAAGTGAAATACAGAGTAAACCAAAATGAGATTTTTTCCCCTATCAAGTTCTTAAAGGTAAGGCGAAACATAATAGACAGACCTGATTATGTTCATGTTGGTGGACATGTAGGGAAATGGCACTCCTGTAGATGTGGGTGGGAGTTGAAATCTATCTAGAGGGTAATTTGTCAGTAATTACCAAAATTTTGTCTACACATATCTTGTGCATTTTCTCTGCTGACTTTAGAGAAGTAAGAATGTTGAGAGCTGTTTTATAATAATGTCGTTAGGTGATGCACTGGTGCTGGTGGTGGTGTCTCTACTATATGAGGAGGCTTGGTGAAGTCTCATCTGAGTCTGCTTTGTACCCAGAACAGTGCCAGGGGGCAATGTGGGTCAAAGCAATTCTCATGATTCTTTCACAGTGTAGGCAGAGATAAGCTTCCCTGGGGAGGAAAGATTTTTTACCATTGCTCTTCTCAAGGTGGAAACAATCGGAGGTCCGCTCAGTCCCTGCAGACACTTTCTGAAGGCATTCCCTAGAACTCCCTCCTTTCCTCTGCTTCTAAGTTCTAAGGTAGCAGAGAGATTCTGCCCTATGATATATTCATAAGATTCAATTGACCGTAAAGCACTTTGTAAATGTAAGTGCTATAAGTGACCCAAATTATATCAGCAGCTTTTTGAGAAATGGAGAGAGGAAGGAAAAGGAATGTAAGGGAATGGGATCCAGGGAGCCAACCTTGCCATTTTCAAACTATAACAAATGGGTCATGGATCTACATTTTGTAATTTCAGAAATGACTAATGCTTGGACTGTTTTTGAGCATCTTAAGAGTGGCTTCATTCCAAGAGAAATCAATCTCTATACATTACACAGATTATGCCACTTTTTAAATCCATATTTGAATTTCATCATCATCCTGTTTTCCAGCTCGAAAGATCCAGAGAACCCGTACTCAGGGTGGTCTTCTCACATCAGATGCTAAGGAAGTGTCCCTGTAGGCAGCTGGCCACCAGCCGAGCCTCAGAAGGAGCCTCTGCCCAGCACCTCTCGTACAGGGGGCGGGGCTCCAAGGGCCCTTTGGGAAAGCAGCCTTGGCGCTGACTCTCGACAGCCAGAGCTTTTCATTGTTAGAAAATTCATCAGCCCTTTCTGCTGCCGTCTGGAGCCCCCAGAATAAATCTACTGTGTGTGCCCTTCCTGTACTGAGGATGGCCGTTCCCCACCCCGACCCTGCCCAAATCATTTCTTCCTCGTAGGAGAAGATTCTTCTTTGTAGAATAGTATGTGGACCATCTAATCCTCCCCATCCGCCCTTGTCCTTAGTGCTGTCTTTTTGTAACGAATCCTAAAATTGTTACGTTTGTTCACTTGTTTCTGACACCCACGTCTCTCCATTGTCTCCTATTGACTTGGTCTCTCCATTGTCTCCTATTGACTTGTAAGCAAACTAAAACCCCAGAGCAGTTGCTTTTGAGCCTAAGTGAATGATGGAGCCTCTGTTTCTCTGAACTGTCTTTTTCCTTTCAGCTCATTTTTTTTTCAAGCCAGACAGACCTCTTTTGGAATTCTGATTCTGCGGGTCTTATCTAAAGCATTCATCTCTCCCAGCGTGAAGTCCTCAGATAATTTGAAAAGCCTGTGATGTATTTACCCAGGCTCAGGGCTCCCAAGAGGGTGACAAATCCGTCATAACGAGTTTGCCAAATGCCTGCTGGCAGCCAGTGGCTTCAAGGCTCCGTGGAGAGAGTAGGACAAAACCCAGCGCCTGGCTACAAGGAGGGGCCCAGGTCGCGGGAGCTTTGGTTTGACTATTGACATGTAAATGGTCAGAGGGGCCTGAGGCGGATCCCCGCAGACCCTCCCGCCATCCCTCCAACCACACAAAGCCCAGCCTTGAACGGCTGCAGGCTTTACCCTGTGAGGCGCTGGGTGTCCTGACTGCAGAGGTAAGTCCTGAATCAGCTCTGCTGTAAAACTGTTCTGTTTGGGATGGTGATTGTGGACTGGAAACTTCTCCGAGCCACATGCAGTGGGAGCGGTCCCTTTGGATGTCGACAGAGACCCTGTGAAGGTTTTTGAAATGAAAAAGAATACTATTAAGTGATGATTAATTTGATTTGGTGTAAGAAAATAAACAATCACATTTGCCCACCTGTATGTGCGTAGACAAGATTTGATGCTAGATGAGTTTCAAAATACTTTTTGAATTTTACCTGAAATTTCTGTAGCATTATTTTCGGCTTTGTGTTTCTGTAGTCCCTCAGGCACCCCCCTACCCCCTTTCCCTCTCTCAGTCTCTACCTCCCTTCCCTTCCGTCCTCCCTCCTTGTTCTTTTTTTTTTTTTTAAATAAATTTATTTATTTATTTTTGGCTGCATTGGGTCTTCGTTGCTGCACGCGGGCTTTCTCTAGTTATGGTGAGCGGGGGCTACTCTTTGTTGCGGTGCGTGGGCTTCTCATTGCAGTGGCTTCTCTTGTTGCGGAGCGTGGGCTCTAGGCGCATGGGCTTCAGTAGTTGTGGCACGCGGGCTCAATAGTTGTGGCTCGCGGGCTCAATAGTTGTGGCTCACGGGCTCTAGAGCACAGGCTCTGTAGTTGTGGCGCACGGGCTTAGTTGCTCCACGGCATGTGGGATCTTCCCGGACTAGGGCTTGCACCCGTGTCCCCTGCATCGGCAGGCAGATTCTTAACCACTTCTGCCACCAGGGAAGTTCCCTCCTTGTTCTTGTAGGGATGGTAAATTGTGTGACTCATAAAAGGAGTATCACAATGTGCTTTACAAATTAGAGAAGTGAAGGAAAAATTATACACCATTAGAATTACATGAATAAACCACCACTAAAGACTGGAGGAGCTGAGTCTGTTTTTTTCTCTCTCTCTCTGAAATTTCAGGGGAAAAGTTTATGTAGCTATAGTGTCCTAAATTTAGCATGTGAATTATGTGTGCTGGATTGCATGTACACCCTTTGCCAAATCATATATGCATTGACCTCCCCCACCCTTCAGAGCCGTTCCTTAGAGATATCTGAGATGCTCTCTCCCGGGCTTTTGTCCTCAGCAAGTCCCCCAGTACAACGGGATTCACAGCTCTCACACTGCATTTTTTTCAGTTGACAGTGTCATGCTTTGGACTGATTTTGTTACAAGTCCTTTAAGAACTAGCGAGAAGTTACTGAAAATATAAACTTAGGTTTCACATTCATAATGAGTGCTAGGTTGAATCTGAGAATCTTGATTTTAAAAAATCTCAGCTGAAAGGTTTTATTTGGTAAAAGTTATCCCACGTAGGACTCACTTCCCTGACTGCTTGCAGAGATGGTGCTTTGAAGGAAAACATTGTTTTAATAAAATGTAAATGTTTCCAGATCTCTTTCTCTCTCTGGTACAGATATTCTTTGAAATATGAGTTCTGTACACAATGCATCCTGAGCACTTGAATATTGATAGGTGGTTGTTAGTTCAGACACTGTTTTTGCCCTCTTAGAGTAATTATAGTAATAGAATTATGCTTCTATACCAGAATACCCATAACGAGATTGAAAAAACAGTTCACGCAATCAGGCTTAGATCCAGAAACCATAAATCCTATCGTAAGTGTGAAGTCTATTCTTAATATTTAAGTGTCTCATGCTCTAATGAGCCTAATTAGGGGAGTTTGGTACAATGAAAAGAACACAAAACTAAGTGTTACGAGACATGGGATTTGGCTCTAGCTACTTAGGTGGCCTTGGGCAAAATGACCGACTTCTCTGCCCTCAGTGGTTCTCGACCACTGGGGGCACCAATGGTTGAGGACCCTGGAAACTAAAACCCTGCAGTGCCACCCGGTCCAGGGAAGAATTGGCCCACTCCAAATGCTAGTGGCTCCCACACTGAGAAACACCGAACCCGACGGTCCCTGAGGTTCTTTCTGCTCTGTTTCTCTCAAGTTCACAAGCGGAGCATTGAAAGCATCCAGAACGATGTTGAACTGTTAAACTTAGTGTCTGTATCTCCCATCTGGCGTTAAATGCTGTGCTGCTGGGAGTGAAGTCAGACCCAGTCGTGCTGGGCCAGGACACTCGTGCCATGGCAGCTCCAATTCAGAGCTTCACTGCTGTGGGAGTTCCCTGCTGTAAGCACAGAAGAATACCGAGACTGTTCAGATGCAGGTCGGGAGCTGGGCCCGGGTGTTTTGGTTGGCTTTGGATTGTCCTTCATGTCCTCCTGTCCTTAAAGGGAAGAAGAGGGTTTATTGTGGCCACAGGCCTGGCCTCCAGGGCCTGGACAGCTGTCTCAGTGCACTGCCCCGCTGCTGGGCACTGTCACCTCTGTTGGGAAGGGGTCAGCGTGGCGGCAGGTGCCGTCTGCGTATCCTCCCGCTGCAGGTTGTCACAGGCCAGGCCAGAGGCCTTGATGAGGCAGAAAGGGATTCGGGCTGGAATAAAGATTCCTGGGGAGTCTGAGTTCTTAGATAGTTTGGTGTGATTAAAATTTTTGACAGTCAAGTGCTGTTAAATCAAAGTCCCACAAGAAAGCTTCTCTGCGTGTAGAAAGCAATAGAAAGGTGAGTGACTAATCCTCACCAGCAATTGTCTGCGATGCTGTACACATATCCAATCTTAATAACTCACGTGTAAGATTACCTGGAACATATTTGTCAATTGATGTGTTGTTTTCAATTAAAAAAATAATTTTATTTAATTAAAGAAAATTCAAATACATAAAACTACCAGTAATTACTGCATTTTGATATATATCCTGCTGGTCTTTAAAATTTTACAAAAATGGAGTTACAGTATATGATGTTTTGTAACCTGCTTTGTTCACTTCACACTGTCTCACGAACATGTGTCTTATCACATAGATATTACATCATTTTACATGCCTCCTGGTGATCCATTGAGAGGACAGTGCCAAAGAGCAGAGACCCTAGAGTCGGACTCTGGGTCCATACGTCAGCCTTGCCTTTCATTAGCTGGGCAAGTTATTTAACTGCTGTGTGTCTCCATCTGCTCTTCTGTAAAATGGGGAGAATAGTAATACCCACTGCACTGGTCTGCTTTGAGAATTAAATGAGGAGATAGATGTTGAGTGCTTAGAATAGAGCCTTGCAAAAGGTAAACACTCACTATCTGTGAGACAGCATCATCTCATCAGCATCAGCATCATTGACTGTACCATCTCTGCTTAACCCCTCCCCTGGTATTCTTGCAACTGTATCCTTTCTGACCTGTAGAGTTACTACTTTTCATATCAGTTCCTAGAAGTGGAATTTCTGGGTCAGAGAGCAAACAACGGTTAGAGGCTTTGGATACATATTGCTGAATTTCCTCCTTTCTCAGCACTCACTCCTACCAGCTTTTCTCAACTGAATTAAAAAATTCAGCTTGGCTTCCTTCTAATATCCTGTGTGCTCTGGGACCTCCCCCTTCCAATAATTGGGAATATAAACTCCTATAATATTGCTCTGGGGCAAGTATAATTAAGGAAATGAATTAGCCACAAAACGACTTCAGTAAAGCATGCCACAGTCAAATAAAGAAAAAAGGTGGTTCACCTGCCACTTGGTATTTTCAGTGCTCCAACTTCTCTCCATTGATCAAGAATTGTTTAGGTATGGGATGACGCGACATGGAACCCATAAGTGTAGTCCTCAAGCTCTCTTCCCCTCCAACCAAATTTAACTTCTTGACATGCTGGAAGAAAAAAAATTATCTTCAGCAACAGGATAGGAAATGTATGTGAAATTAGCCATATAACTTGTAAAACATTAGGTTAGTCTCTTTATTCTGTGATATGTGAAAATCACTCGCTTCATTGCATTTACTTTTACATTTACAGTGAAGAAATTGTTGCAAAGGTGGGATTCATAGTGTTTGCTCCTGGACCTGGAAGTGAGAGCTGTGGTCCACGTTCCTTGTTCAGCAGTCCTGTCCTACGAGTTGCTCGGTGATAACTCAGTTCTCCCACCCTCAGGTGACCGAGAACCCTCTGCACAGCATGCTGTGACCTGGCCTGGCCTTTACGTGTATCAGTGCAGCATTGCTAGATGAAGGCTGCTTCTCTGTTGATCTCAGCAATCCAGCCACCTGCATTTGATGATAAACATGAATGCAAATGTGAACATTTAAACCATATGACCCAACACAGTTATGAGGGAGACATCCAGATGATTCCGAAGATGTTCAGTATAGATTCGCATTAGCGTTACCAAACGCAGGTTCGTGTGCCGGATGCACAGTGAGGCCAAACAAACCAAATGTCGGAGTTTAGAGCAGAGAAAGGTTTTTGTTTTTGTTTTTTTTTTTAGATTTATTTTTAACATCTTTATTGGAGTATAATTGCTTTAAAATGGTGTGTTAGTTTCTGCTTCATAACAAAGTGAATCAGCTATACGTATACCTATATCCCCGTAGAGAGAAAGGTTTATTGCAGGCCCGAGCAAGGACAGCTGGGTGTGGCGGGTGGGCAGGGGAGGGCTCAGGCTGAAAATACCCTGAGCTCCCCAAAGGGTTTCAGCAAAGCTGTTTTAAAAGCCAGGTGAGGGAGTGGGGGTTGCAGGGTATGTATGTGATCAGCTTGTGCAGAATTCTCTGATTGGTTGACGTTGAGGTAACTGGGTGATTAACAGTACCCTTAGGCGCCCTGTACGTAGGTCTTGGAGCTCATGATCATCAAGTAGTTAATTTCTTCCGTTTGGTGGTGGTTTTATCATCTGTAAAACAACTCCGGAAGTGTGCATCAGATACTATTATCTAGGTACTTCAGAGAGGAGCTACAGCAAAGGATATGACGGAGGGGTCTGTCCTGGGGAGGCCCCAGAGGGTCCTGCTTGGTTATATTAGGAGCACAAAATGTGAAAATTCTCATCAAGAATTCTCAGGCCTCTGAAAATACGTCTTAAAACCCCAGAACTGTGCTCAGGAAAGGCTGACTGTTTGCAGACACTGTCCAAGGTACTTTTGATAATTACTGGCATTCCAAAAAGGAAGGTAAATTATATTTTTATTGTTTCTTTGGATTGACTACTTGATTCACTTTTGCTCAAGAATAGTGCCTTTCAGACTTTTGACTGTGACCCATTAAAAGAAATATATTTTACATAGTCACTGGCTATGTACCTACACATATAAACACATACAAGTGAAACAGTTGTTTCCCAAAATACACGCAGCACACTCTATTTCCAGTTCTGTTTCATTCTTTAAAATGCTGCTTATGACCCACTAACTTATTTTCATGACCCACAAATAGGCCTGCACGACCTGCAGTTCGGAAGCTCTGCTCCAGAGGTGGCGTGGTGGATAACTTTAGTGGGGCCTTTATCACGGTGGAAGCCCGTGGCCTTCCTCTGGATGCCGAGCCCCGGGCGTCACGTCTGGCGGGTCTCGGGGCCACGGGCCTGGGCAGGCAGTGAAGGTGGAGCCCACGTGCTGGCTGCCTGGGAACTTGAACAGCTTCGCTTTTGAGAGCGTCCATCCTTCCCTGGACTCTCTGCTTTAGCTGACAGCTCCGTCTGAGAGGGAAGGTTTAAACAAAGACAATAATTCAATTTGAGTGCCCGTGAATCATGTCTTTGTCTCTGCTCTTGATAGAACAGAAGGAAGTTGTTCATTATTAAGGATGCCAGCTGCCCGTGGAATGATAGGTCTGTAGTCAGGGCTGGCTCACTGTCAAGCAGGTAGAGAAGCTGGCTCCCCAGTTGGTGTGTTTTGAAGGGGTGCAGAAAGGATTTTCCTAAAGATGTCTCCTCATTCCCTTCTGCCTAAAATTTTATTTTTAGAAGTTCATCCTTTTCAATCTTATAAGCTTTTTGGTTTCCCAGCTCAAAATAAAAAATATCCTCGAGGAAAGAGAATACCTTAAGATTACGTCAGATAACATGTAGTGGGGATTTGGACAGCCACTGAGAGCAAGGCGAGGGCTGCAGCGGGGGGTGGGGTGCCTGGAGGGCCGTGAGCAGGAACAGGGGGGCTGCAGGCTGGTGGAAGTTTCTAAATCTAATGGCATTTTGAAAGCTGTTTGAGAGTGTGGTGCTCTTTAAATTTTTTTTTTTTTTTTTTTTTTGCGGTACGCGGGCCTCTCACTGTTATGGCCTCTCCCGTTGCGGAGCGCAGGCTCCGGACGCGCAGGCTCAGCGGCCATGGCTCACGGGCCCAGCCGCTCCGCGGCATGTGGGACCTTCCCGGACCGGGGCACGAACCAGTGTCCCCTGCATCGGCAGGCAGACTCTCAACCACTGCGCCACCAGGGAAGCCCATCTTTAAATATTTTTATGAGAATTTTATGAAGACCTGGTGTCTTGGGGTGGACTTGAGTAGGGCTTAGAGGTGAGAGAGCTGATCCAAATGATGAAGGATGAGGGATGAGGGGACGCACCAAAAGTGACCAGAGCTCTTAGGATCACTTGCCACTCAGGGTTTACGTGGCCTGTATAACAGCAGAACCCAGGGCACACAATGGGTTCGTGTTCTCATTTAACAAATGTACTGTCTGCAGACATGACTGAAGCATATGCCACCCAAGGTTCACATTTTATTTTGTCCAGTGCCTTCCAAGCACCTTGCACGTATTTAGACATTTTTCCTTAATTGTAGCTTTCTGCTTGGTCAGATCACCACAATTCGATTGCATGCCAGTTTGTTTTTCCAGTTGTTGGTTATGATAGAATTTAGAGATAGAAAAAGATCTTAGTGATCACCTGGGTCAATGTTTTTCAAGCTGTGGTTATCAGCCCATTCCTGGGTCATTAAATCAGCCACACGGGAGTTATTGACAGAGACTGTGGGTTGAATGGGTGAGAACCCTGTAAATATTTATCTTCCCCACCAGCATTGTGTAGCGCACAGGTACCTCGTGATGAGTAGCAACATACACAATACATTTCATGGGATACAGATATATTCATTCTTTTGTTTGACAAATATCAATTGTCAATTAAGCACCTGTTGTTTATAGGTACTGTGGGGAGGGGCAGGGGGTACAAAGGTGAGGAAGACATGGACCCCGCCCTCGAGATGCTCGGGTAGGGGAGACGGGCACAAAAGGTTATCGTGACACACTGCGGTGGCTGCAGTGATGAGGACACGTAATTCCCTCCTCACCTCACCCGGGAGAATGCTCTCCCTGGGACGCCCCGCTTTGGAAAAGCACGGGCTGGCTGGTTTCAGTGAACACAGCCGAGGAGAAGCTCCAGGTACACCTGTGAGAGGACAGAAAATCCACCCTCAGGTTCAGAGAACTAGATGAGGGAAGGCTTCTGATGAGCGGTGATAGCTCGGCTTGGCCTGCACAGTGGATTGAATGCTGGCCCCCAAAATCTACGTCCATTCCCTAAATCCCTGGAGCCTGTGAACGTTCGCTAATTTGGAAAAAGGGTTGAGGAACACCGCAGCTGGACGAGGCGTGGAAGGGATCCTGCCCAGAGAGCTTCCAGAGGGAGCGCAGGCCTCCACACCCTTGGGAGAATGAATTGCAGCTGTTTTAAGTCACCAACTTTGTGGCAGTCTGTTATGGCAGCCCTAGCAAACTAAGCCTGGGTTTCCATAGGCAGGGACTACAGGAGGGAGGGTGTTTCTGGAGAGAGTACGGGGGCGGTAGGCAAAGCCCTGCATAGGGAGAGAGTGGGCCATGTGGCCGCAGCAGGGATTTTGTAAAAGGGAGTAACAGGAGAGAGGGCTGCAAAGCTGATATCTGACTCCTGGCCTTCGTGGTGGTTTGAGTGATGCCCTGTTTATAAAGGATTATTTGATGGTTCATTGTACTGCCTCTCAGGTAATGGCTCCTAACGCCGGGTGACCAGGCGAAAAATACAGGGTGAGGTTTGTTTGTTCCTTGGCTGGCTCCACTCTTGTGTGGACATGTGGAAAGCTGTCTGGCCACTGCCCGCTGGAGAGGGCAGCCCCTCCACTAGAGGGCCGCTTTAGTCACTTGCCTCGTCTTATTCTTTTTTTTGGTTTTGCTTTTTTGGATTTTTTTTTGCGGTACACGGGCCCCTCACCGTTGTGGCCTCTCCCGTTGCGGAGCACAGGCTCCGGACGCGCAGGCTCAGCGGCCATGGCTCACGGGCCCAGCCGCTCCGCGGCATGTGGGATCCTCCGGGACTGTGGCACGAACCCGTGTCTCCTGCATCGGCAGGCGGACTCCCAACCACTGCGCCACCAGGGAAGCCCCCGCCTTGTCTTATTCTTGAACTTGTATTTCTCACTGCGTTTTCCTAAAAAGATATATTTTTATGGCGTTTTATCTCCTTGAAATGATCAATTAACGTTAACTCACTCCTGTGATGTGTAGTGAGCATCTTTAAACCAGATGAAGAAAATCATGTTCCTCAATGTGAAACTAGTCCATGCTCCTTTCAGGGATGCAGGAGTTCAGGTTCTAGAACAGACCCTCCCCACATCATGCTCCTTCTTCTAGAACTAGACCATTTGATACCTGTTTGTTTTCTTTAGTGAGATAGAATTTAGGTGTGAGTACATTTTGGGGTCAAACTAAATTTTATTTCTTCGGCATGAGACGTAGCAGCTAAAGGTCTTGTGTCTCTTCAGCTGTCTGTCTGACGGGCACGATACCTCCTTCCATGTTCACTTTCCCCATCCCCCAAATTTTACGTACGCTCATGTTTTATGGCTTTAATGATCAGTTTTTATTACAAAAATAATTCAGGCTTATTATAAAAATGTCAAATGGTAGGTTTGAATATATTGCTCCTTAGTACTTTAGCTGGCTGCAAAACCCACTCCCCACTTTGCTATGGTTTGTGTCCCCCCCCCAGATTCATATGAGGAAATCAAATGTCCAATGTGATGGTCTTTGGAGGCGGGGCCTTTGGGAGGTGATTAGGGCATGAGGATGGAGCCCTCATGAATGTAATTAGTGCCCTTATGAAAGAGGCCCCAGAGAGCGCCCTTGTCCCTTCCACCATGTGAGGACACAGTGAAAAGGCACCATCTATGAAACAGAAAGCAAGCCCTCACCAGACACTGAATTGGCTGGCACCTTGATCCTGGACTTCCCAGCCTCCAGAATTGTGAGCCATTTCTGTTCTTTATAAGCTACCTAGTCTGCAGTATTTTGTTATAGCAGCCCAGATGGACTAAGACACACTTCTGTGCCCTTATTAGTTTCCTGAGGCTGCTGTAACAAATTACTGCAAACCGGGTGGCATAAAACAACAGAAATTTACTCTCTCACAACCCTGGAAGCCAGGAGTCCAGCATCCAGGTGGGGGCTGGGCAGGCTCCCTCCAGAGGCTCTAGGGCAGATTCTGTTCTTGACTCTTGCAGCTACCGGGGGTGAAGATATTTCTTGGCTTGAGGCCACATCACTCCAGTCTTTGCTTTGTGTCTCTGTATGTCTGTGTCCCAAAACGCCCTCAGCCTCTCTCTTATAAGGATACATGTGATTGCATTCAGGGCCCCCAAAAGTAATATCCACTCTTTTGCCAGGTAAGGTCATACTCACAGGTTCCCAGTCTTAGGGCATGGACATAACTTTTGGGGGGCCACCGTTCAACCCACTAACCATTGTTAAAGGAAGGATTATTATGACACATGTTAAAATGGTAAGAAAGACTTTATTCAGGAATATCGTGACAGGTGTCGACTACTGCTGTAGGGGAGAGAGATTGGGCTCAGCCCCGAATATGACAAGTACAGGTGGGGATTTGTAGCCAAGGAGCAGGTTGGAGGGGTGGAGGGAAAGTTACTAAGAGGAGACCTCAAGGGTAGGAAGAATTCTTGCTAAACGAACAGGATTCTTGCTGAAGGCCAGATGGTGGGGGATGAGGAATTTGATCAGATATTGAGGGTGATCAGGTATTAAGAGTGGGAGGTATTAAGGGTACTAAACTGACATAGCGGGATTCTAGCTAAAACTGGGCTCTGCAGGCCTGGCACGGATGGAGGCCAATGTGAGTTTGGTTAGGAGAGGGTCTTTGTCACAATTCTCTTAAGCAGTATTTTCCAGACTCAGAAAGACCATAAAAGCCAACCCAAACTATATCAACAACCGAGCTTATGCCGATGGGGGAACTTCTGGAGAGCTACATGCTGCAGCTGCCTAATTGGCAAAGTGGCTCCTTGCAGGGTTCTCTCTCGTCTCCTGCAATCAATCTCTCTTGCCTCTCCAGACGCCCTAGCGGCGTGGGCATGCCGTCGTCTTTAGCAGAACCAGTTTACAGGTCACTCTGCTCCCCAACTCTCCCCCCACCCCTGCCCCACGCCTTAGAAAGCAGCACCTGCCCCTCCCTGAATGTTATTGTTTGTATTCAACCCAGGAGGGCTGATGTTAGGAAACTCACTGTGACATCAGAGAGAATTTTAGATAAATCACCATGTGGGAAGAGGAGATGATTGCCGGTTTGGGGCCCACCCTGGAAACATCTGGCAGCTGACAAGAAGCCCGGTGGTCATTCTAAGGATCTGAAGGACCTGATTTGGCAGGAACCCTGTGGCCTGGGGGTGGGGACAGGGCGGGTCTAACTTCAAGACTGGTGTCGGTGGGAGGAGGGTGTGGGAGGGTCTTTTCCATAGCAGGGGAGGAGGGGTCTGCCTTCAAAATGACCTGATCCCTCTAGGGAGGACCAGGGCAGAACCAGGTCCAGATCTGTTGCTGGACTCACATCTGAGCAGGTAGTTGCCAGCCTGTCTCCTGCCGTGGAGACAGGTAGTAAATAAATAAAGGGATTTACAGGTAGGAAATAAATGGAATCGGCTCGACGACTCTATAAGTCACTCCTGCTGGTGCTTCAGGGAGTGGGAGGCCCTGCTTTCACGGTATTTTCCAGTTCTCTTCTACAGGCTTATCTTTCTACTACAGGATGAGACAATAGTGCTTTTTTGCTTGTCAAACTGAACCTCTCTCCTAGAGCTTTGCAGGAATCCAGTATGCTAATTATATCGAATTTGGCTTACGTTTATTTCACCCCAGCCCTGCGCTGTGGGCTCTCTAGGACACTTTTTCTTTATCTTGTTTAACCTTTTACTGCCTTCAAGTCATAGGTATTATCTCCATTTTTTGGAGTGAAGAAACTGAGGCTCAGAAAGTTTTTGACCTGTCCAGGTTCTCACGTCTAGTGATGGTGGAGTCAGGATTGGAACCCGGGGCTACCACTTCAGACCAGCGTGTGTGCGTGCTTGGGTGCAACCCCAAGGACCCCCGTTAAAGGTGGGACAGACTCCCGGAGCTAACTGGGGGCTGCCTTAGGTCTTCAGGACATCGTACTGGGCCTGTTGAAAATGAAAACTCTGGAGTTATCCTTCTCCAGGTCTCAGGAACACTGAAGAGAAGGATTATTAGCAAGTGGGTTTTTGTGATTGTTGTTGTTTTAATATTTATTTATTTATTTGGCTGCGCCGTAGGGGAGCTGCGGCACGTGGAATCTTCCATTGCAACATGCGGGATCTAGTTCCCTGACCTGGGATCGAACCGGGTCCCCTGCATTGGGAGCTTGGAGTATTAACCACTGGACCACCGGGGAAGTCCCTTGTTTTGTTTTTTTGTAAGTACTTAGGAGTCTCATTTGGGAAGACAATGGTTGAATGAATAACAGCAGAATTCTGTGTAGAAAGGGGTGTGTGTGGGGTTATCTAGAGTACTTAGAAGGTAAGGTTCTGTTGGCATGATTAAGGGTTGTCAGAGGGCAGAGTGAATCACCAGCCAGGATCCTGTTTGTAACAATCTTGCAGGACGCTAACTGAAGTCTGTGTGAACTGGAGATGTGGGCAGGAGATGATGTGAAGCCTGGTGCCCATCTGCACTCAGGGTCAGGAAATCTGTCTCTTCCCCACCCTTTGCCCTTTAGAGGAATGTGCCCTGGGGAAATTTAAACTTTAAATCCCACTGTTTTTTTTTTATCAAGTGACAACAAACTTACTAAGTTTCAGAATTTGAGAATTTATGAGGTCTGTAAGTAAGAAGTTTGTCCCAACATCTAAGTGTAAATTCTAGCAGTTATTGTTTGATAGACAATATTGATGAAAAATTAAAGTTGTTTTTACTTCTCACTTTGCAGCAGACAAAGCTTCTACCGCAAGCACAGTGCCCCTGCTGTGGATGATTTCGCAGCTTCCTTTATTCTGTTTTGGTGTAAATTCTAACTTGTCAGAGATGCTTTCTTTTACAAAAGAAAATGAAGTTTCAAATTAATTTTCCTTACTAGGTGGGTTTAATCTGAGGTGATTTTGAATGGATTCGATTCTCCCGAATGACAAAAAAAAAACCAAATTGTTGCTGGTACCAGCTGATAATTTAGGATATTTAAAATTAAATTACAACCTTTAAACCTCATTTAGTTTTTGCTTGTTTTTTATTTGGCATACTTTTTTTTTTTGGTCTCCTGCTTTATGACTTTTGTAAACAGAGGGTTCTAATCGCCTCCTCCTTGTCTAGTAAGTTCCTGCTCTGCAGAAACACTGGACTCACTGCCCAGACCTTGTTTGCTTTTTTCCTTTTTCTATTTCTCATTTTCAGATTTGTAGGAAGGCTACGAGACATGGTATATAGGACTAGACGCTGCTTTTCTATGACACTAGTGAAATCCTTGAAAAGTGTTCTTTTGTCAAAATTCTTTTTTTTTTTTTAATCACTCCTGCAAACCTTACCTTCCTAGGTGTAGTACTAACAAATAACAGTGGATGCATTTCTCTCTCTCCCTGTCTTTGGAGCTATTGTTAAAATACCTTTATTGAGGTATAACTCACATACCATAACACATCCATATATATTTTAGTAAATTTCTACAGTTGTACAGCCATCACCACAGTGCAGTTTTAGGACATTTTCATCACTCATCATCGTTAGCTTGTGCCCATTTGCAATCAGTTCTAACCCCTGCCTTTAGCTCCAGGCAACCATCGGTCTTCTTTCTGCCTCTATACATTTGCGTTTTCTAAACATTCCATATAAACAGAATCATATAGTATTTGTTTTTTTGTGTTTGGCTACTTTCATTCAGCTTCTTCTTTTTAGGTTCATCTGTGAAGTATGTATCAGTATTTGTTCCAGAGCTATTTAAAAACCCCAACTTTCTATTGTGGCAATTAAAAAACTAGAGAGACTAGTACAAGTCACCCACATGTACCTCACTCCCAGATTCAATAATTAGGGACTTACAGTCAATCTTGTTTCATCTACTGGCCCCCTCTGCTTTTCTCTCCCACCCTCTTGGATTATTTTGAAGCCAATCCCAGATGTTCTATCACTTACTTTTTGTAAATAGTTTAGTATATGCATGTATGTTTATCTCCTGCTTTTCTAGAGCTAAGGAGTTAAATATCTTTAGAAAACGTGGGTTCTTGGGTAGTGGAGACGATAAAAGAGCTAAATTGGTAATTTAGCTAAGATATAACACTCCTGCTGTGTTCAGGGTTCTCCATGTGGCAATCTAGGGTGTGATGTATAAATCTGGTGTGTCTACCAGGTCTGCAGTATATAATTACAATTCTTAACTCAGACATCTGTCTATAAGGATAACAGATTTCCCTTCTAATATTTTTATTTTTAAATTCTATTTATTTATTTATTTTTGGCTGCGTTGGGTCTTCGTTACTGCACGTGGGCTTTCTCTACTTGGGACGAGCGGAGGTCACTCTTCGTTGTGGTGCGCGGGCTTCTCATTGCGGTGGCTTCTCTTGTTCCAGAGCACGGGCTCTAGAGTGCAGGCTCAGTAGTTGTGGCTCACGGGCTTAGTTGCTCCACGGCATGTGGGATCTTCCCGGACCAGGGCGCGAACCCATGACCCCTGCATTGGCAGGCGGATTCTTAACCACTGCGCCACCAGGGAAGCCCCTGGGTACACTGGCTTGGACAACCTGGAGGAAATGCCCAAGGTCCCCTTCCCATCTGCGCCTCTCTTCAGTTTAGCCTGGCTTCCCTTTCACATCTGTTCCTGCACCCTCCTTGATTCCTCAGGCCTCCAGCATCAAGGCTGCATTCCAAGTGGGGGACACAGTGTGATCCGAATTCTCCTTTTCCAGGTTGCCTTCTCTTTCCAGGGTACATAAATCCTACCGACAACATCAAGACCTAGACCTGTCTAATCATTTTCTCTTATGGAAGCACCAGGCTAGTTCCTATGTATTTCCAGTGTTTTGCCCTTAAGGAGCACATGCTTATAAAAACAGACGAAAACTTTCTTTCAGCCAAAAACGCCTCTTGGGGCTGCCCTCCACAGCTTAAACCTCTGGGCTCCATTTACGTCTGCATGCAAAAGGGAAAGGCCTTTGCACAGGAGCACACACACTGTCCATATGGGGTTGCTCGGAACTCCTTCAGCTTAAACATTCTTTAGAAACACATTGCTTTGATGAGCTTGACAGGACTCCCAGCCCTGAGAAGGCCCCGCTTATTCAGAGCTCGGCCTTACCTCTTGTCTCTAAGCCGCAGGCATCTCTCTCTGGAAGGAAACAGCATAACAAAACGCCTGTCAACGGTGTATCCTGCAGTGTCTTTGCATCAAAGCAAAGTACGTATTTCAGTGACTTGGGGAGGGGCTTTAGGGGTGACATCCACTTGGAGACACTTGAAAAAGATTGTTTCTCACACTGGAGTGAATGGGCATTTATTTGTGTGTTCCCTGATATGGGGTGCTGTAATGAAGATTCTTCTTTTGCATTCCTTTTCATTGAAAAGGCATCGTGGTGCTGAGTCTTTAATATGAGAAAGTTCTCTTCAAAAACGAAGCGTAGACTTGAATTGTGTAGTGCAGACAACATTATGCCCCAGCACACACCGACCCGTCCGATTTCTCTCCTCCTTTAATTTAATGGGTCTGGTTTGCAGGATAGATTTTCAGATTCTCACCCTCGTTGGTTTTCGGCTGAAAGTTCTAGTTGGCCGCCACTGTACACAATTAGCACCATTACTTATAGCCCCTATATTCTCGTTAACATTAAATTACACTTGCCCTAAAATTTCTGTTTATTCCATTTCCTCACTGGTTATTGGATGTTTGTAATTTTTTCTCGTGAGGTCTGCCACATTTCTTCACAGCAATAATGGGAATCATTACAGTAGTAGAACTGGGATTTACACTGCCTATTTACTTGAAAAAAATTTTTTTGTTTACATATATATAGTCATTTAAAATAACATAACATTCCTATAATTAACATAACCATAATAAAAATAATCTATCTCAAGCAGAATAACCATTTCAACATCTCAATAGACATGAAAAGAAATAAATCCAGATTCCTGGCTACCAAGTTTACAGCCTAGTCTTATTTATTTTTTAGACCTGTCTGAGCCAATAAATAAATATTTTGAAAAAACAGCTTTTTAAAGCATATGCAGATTCAATCCTCGCATTCCTTACCTGACAGGACCCTTTTTGAGCTTTTGGCTGTTGTCAAGAAGATATAGCAATTAAATCCCATTAGGATAATAGCTACAGAAATGTAGGCCTTCACATTGTACTATTCTAAGCCTGGTATTTATATTAATTCACTTAATTAAAAACACAGAGATCTCAGCGTGGGGTATGACAAGAAAGCCTGCCAGTCTCTAGCTAACGGTCTGCCTCCTGGAAGATGTATTGCATTCAACACAGGGAGGGGTGCCGGTGGGGTGATCCTGACAGGACTTGGCTTGGCCCAGGCTCTGCTGCTGCTGCCCCTAGTTCTGTCTAACCCAGGCTGTAGCCCCTCCATCGCCCCCTCCCCAACCTCCCGCTGGTGCTGCAGGAGCCCCTCCACTCTCTCCAGTCCTCAGGCAGCAGAGTGCTGCAGTCCTTGCAGCCGGAATCTGGGGTAATCTGCAGAAGCCCTCTTGCCGACGTTAGTGATTGGGCTACACTACAGTGCCTGCCAGGCAGTGCCCAGCCTTTTGCGTTAGAACGGCGGGTGGATCTGATGCCTTTTGGCCGCTGGGGCTCTCAAGGCAGGATTGGAAGGAGGACGAGGAAAGTGGGTCCCACTGCCTCTAAGTCATGTTCTCTGCCTGGTTAGGAAGCAGTGTGGATGGGCCCAGCGTCTAAGGAGGAGCCCCTCTCATGGGTGGAGAAGAGGACAGAAAGTAGGATCACATGAGTGCACATATTTATCTTACTCCTGCTGCGTCTCTAACAGCCCCTGGGATGTGGAAGGAGAGTTTTCTGTATGGAAGGAGGGTGCCCTGTACAGAGTGTGGGCTTCTGAGTCAGATGGAACCTGAATTTGGCTCCTACCACTGCACCCTACTACCTCTGCAAACGTGGGAAGCTACCTAATGCCTTAGGTTCTTCATTTATTTATTTCATTCAACAAATATTTGTTACGTGACTACTATGTGGCTGATCTAGCCTTGAACAAAACAGTTCCTACCGTTGTGATGCTAGAGGGCGAAACACAGTAAACAGAATATCGTAAGTAGTGCTAAATGCTAAGACTGTAATTTTAAGCAAGGTAGTCGGAGAAGGCATCACCAGTGAGGGAACATCTGTGCAAACACCCGTAGGGGCTGAGGGGGAGGGCCATTTACATACTATATAGAGGAACAACAGTGCAAAGGTCCTGAGGCAGGGGGTACCTCTTATGTTGGAAGAGTAGCAGGGAGGCCAGTGTAGAGTGGGGTAGAGTGGGCCAGGGGACTAGAGGATGCGATCAGAGAGGAAAGGGGGAGCAGATCCCAGACGGCTTTGCACAGACCTGCGCTTTTATTCTGGGCCGTATGGGAAGCCGTGTTCGGGGCTGGGGGAAGGGAGTTTGAAAATGTAGAAGAGTGACACGATCTGACTTGAGGTTTCATCACCTTGGCAGTTGTGATGAGAAACAGTCGTGGGGTGAGGGGAAGGGCTGTGCAGCGCACAGGTGAGATGGGATGGAGGCCTGGACCAGGATGGTGGTAGGAAAACGAGGCAAAGTGGTTACATTCTGGACCTCTTGAGTAATATCCATCTGATGGAGTGGTTGTGAGGTTAAGTGAGATGCATACAGGGTCCTGGCATGTGGCGGGTCCTCAGTAAAGGCCAGCTGCTACTATTGTTATTGAGGGGCTTGTCGTCACTTACATGTGGACTCTAAAAAGATGATACAAATAAACTTATTTACAAACAGAAACAGACTCACAGACTTCAAAAACAAACTTATGGTCACCAAAGGGGAAAGGTATGGGGGAGGGATAAATTAGGAATTTGGGATTAGCAGGTACACACTACTATATATAAAATAGATAACCAACAAGGACCTACTGTATAGCACAGGGAACTATACTCAATATTTTGTAATAACCTATATGGGAAAAGAATCTGAAAAAGAATAGATATGTATGTGTGTGTACATATGTATATATATACACACACGTATGTGTATAACTGAATCACTTTGCTGTACACCTGAAACTAACACAACATTATAAATCAGTTATACTTCAATAAAATATAAATTAACTTAAAAAAATAGAACCCACTCCCTGCCTTTGTTTCAGGGATCAGGCAGCCTGAGTGGAGAGAGGCCTGCCACCACCAGGCAGGAGAATGGTTCTGGAAAGCGGCTACAGAAAAACCTCCCGTCTCCGCACCTTGCTCCCCAGTCTCCGCTGTACAGGCCAGGCCTCCTCTTGGCTTCCTAATTTGGCAGAGGTGCCTCTAGTTGGATCACATCCCAATCACAAGCTGCAGGTGTGGGATCTGCAAAGTGTAGTTTTTAGCTTTCTGCCCTCCAACCAGGAAGAGGATGAGGTGAGGTTAGACAAGTGGACCCCCAGTCCCCGTGACCTCCCACTCGTCTGCGGTGAGTATGGCAGGGCCCCTTCTTCTGGTCTTGTTAGGTTGGCCGGTGTTGAGAAGATACCACCCACAACATAAAACTCTACGTTAAACACCAAATCCAACTGTCAATATCTCCCAAGCTTATCTTTAGTACAGTGCTGTGTACTTTGTAATGGAGGAGCTCATAATTACATTGTGATGACCCTGTGATGTCTATAAAATAAACAAAGTGGGCCTCATCACTGACGGGCAGATTTCGGTTTATTTATATTTGGAGAAAGTAATGAGTCTGGATTTCTGTTTATCACAAAATGTTTTTATGGTTCATGTCATTACATAAAAAGACTAGGCTAGTCACACTATTTATCTAAAATTACAGTATCAACATTTGGTATGAACAGAAATTTTAGCAGACTGTTTTCACTGTAAAAATGTGCAGGAGTGGGTGTCAGGTCCAGGTAAAGGTTAAGGAAAACATGAACTGGCATCGACACTGCTCTGACCAGTCTGATTTCTCTGGAGCCCAGAAATAGCCATTTCTTGCAGCTTTGTGTCAAGTACATTTTGTAAAAGTTAATCAAATTCCTCTAACCATTACCTGACAAAGCAACAGGGAATTAAGCTAGCCTAATTAGTTTGGGAACTAAATCAGACAGAACAAACAAAGCAAAGCACAGGGTAGGATAAATGGATTCCGGTGGCTTCATCTGAAGGATAAATTACTTTTGACATAATACTAAGTCCTGTCAGTCATAGGGTTCTTGAAAAGTGCCCTGGATGATAAAAACTGAGATTGGCAGATGGGTGTCTTTTTGAAAATTGGAGGTTGGGATAAAAAATGAGTAAAATACATCTAATACTACTTTATATACACAAATGGATACTTTAAAATATATATAATAAATAACACCCTAAAGACATCTGTTTCCAAAACATACTATATTCCTTGGTAACCCTTTCAAATCACTCTCTTCTGTCGTTCAGGGACCATAACTGATGCTGCGTCATGGACTGATCCAGCTGCCAGTTTTTTGTTGTGCAGCCTGCACTTTCTTCTCCAACATTTGATTACGAAAATTTTCCTGCACACAGCAAAGCTGAAAGAATTTTACAGTGAACACCTGTGTACCCACCACCACCTAAATTCCACCATCAACATTTTATTAAAATTGCTTCATTACTTATCATTATAGGTGCTTTATCACTTACAGTCAGTTAGGTATTGCTGCGTAACAAATTACCCCAAACTTAAGGGCTTTTTTTTTTTTTTTGGGGGGGGGTGCTGCTCCTTGTGGTTTGTGGGATCTTAGTTCCCCAGCCAGGGATTGAACCCAGGCCCATGGCAGTGGAAGCATGGCGTCTTCACCACTGGACCACCAGGGAATTCCTGGAGCTTATTTAAAACAATAAGCATTTATTATCTCATTTAGCTCTTGTGAGTCAGGAGTTGGGGAGTGGCTTCTCTGAGTGGTACCAGCTCGGGGTCCCCTGTGAGGCTGTAGTCCAGACACTGGCAAGGGGTTACAGTCATCTGCAACTTGATGGGCTGGACAATCCATTCCCAAGAGGGCTCAGTCACATGACTGATGGCTTGAACCTTCAAAGATGGAACAAGGCAGTTTCAAATGGGTGCTTCTGAGACTGGTGGTTGCCAAGGAGGAGGGGATTGGGGGAGGGATGGAGTGGGAGGTTGGGGTTAGTAGGTTTAAGCTTTTATACAGAGAATGGATAAACAACAAGGTTGTACTGTGTATAGCACAGGGAACTATGTTCAATATCCTGAGATAAACCATAATGGAAAAGAATATAAAGAAGAATGTATATATATGAATAACTGAATTACTTTGCTGTCCAGCAGTAATTAACACGTTGTAAATCAACTATACTTCAATGAAAAAATTACGTTACAATCTCAAATATATAACCTAATATAAAAAGTTACGACCACAGGGAATTCCCTGGCGACCCAGTGGTTAGGCCTCCGAGCTTTCACTGCCGAGGTTGCCGGGTCAATCCCTGGTTGGGGAACTAAGATGCCCGCAAGCTGAGAGGCACAGCCAAAGAAAAAAGAAGTTACCACCACAGATGCACACTCAAGCTTATCATTAAAGAAGTGAAAACATTTTGTATGGAAATTTTAGACAAGTTAAATATTTAATATTTTTCCTTATTAAAAAATGGGTGCTGGGCTTCCCTGGTGGCGCAGTGGTTGAGAGTCCGCCTGCCGATGCAGGGGACACGGGTTCGTGCCCCGGTCCGGGAGGATCCCACATGCCGTGGAGTGGCTGGGCCCGTGAGCCATGGCTGCTGCGCCTGCGCGTCCAGAGCCTGTGCTCCGCAACGGGAGAGGCCACAACAGTGAGAGGCCCCCTCCCCACAACCTTACCCCTTAGCAGTCACTCCAGCCCCTCCCCCCAACCCTAGGCAACTACAAAGCTACTTTCTGTCTCTGTAGATTTGCCTTTTCTGCACATTTCATATAAATGGATTCATAGAGAAGGTAAGTTCCATGAGGGCAGGGATCTGTCTGCTTTGTTCTGTGTTGTGACTCCGGCACCCAGTGCCTGGCACGTAGTAGGTGCTCGGTAGCTACCTGCTGGATGAGTGGATGGCTCCAATGGCAGGGGCTGAGAGCAGGGTGGCAGTAGCTGGCAGCTGGTAGCTCCAGCATTGCCCTGGATGGAGGGTAAGGGGGCAAGAGAATAACCTGCTAGCAATCTTGGTCTCCTGTTGATCCAGAAACTTCTGTCTCAGGGCTTACCATGAAGGTTGAGAGGCAGGCCCAGTGAAGGCCACGCACTTGATGTGGGGTGAGTCCTAAATAAAATGCCCCCTTTAGGGCTGAGGTGGAGTAGTAGGTTACAGGGTCACCACACCCTATAGATTCCTGTTCCTCCATAGACTCTTCCCAAACCCACAGTGACAGCTGCTGCCCCTTTAACACAGGTGCATCCACCACCCGGGACATGGGTGGGAGGGTGAAGGTGGGCAGGGGGCTTCTGCGTGGGTGCGTGGGTGTTGAGGTCCTCACCCAGTAGTGGGCGGAGGTGAGCTCAGCCTGCTCCGGGGGAGGCCAGCTGCCCTCTGGATGACTGTTATCACCCTCTCTGCTCTCCTGGGAGGTGAGGCTCTTTCTTGGAAGTGCACCCAGGACCTGCTTCTCTCCTGACGGCTTCCTGGTAGTCGGGCTGCAGTGGCAGCAAAGGTAGGCCTGCCCAGGGGGCAGAATCCAGGGGAGGTTGACCTTCCTGAACGAGGTAGAGAACGTATTAGTGTCCTCTTGATTCGGAGGGGAAGATTATCCTTTATGGTCAAAGAATGAAGAGTAAACAATGAAAAATACCTTATCAGGCCAAGTCAGTGACCCATGAATCAAAAAATTCCAAGTGTTTAGTGCTGGAGAACCTTGGCAATCACCTTGTACAGCTCCTCTTTTAAAGATAAGAAAGAAACCTGGAAGCCAAAGGACCGGGCAGCTGGTTCAAGGCCTGGCCAAGCGGGGCCTGGGCCTCCTGGTATTCTGCTAATAAAGGCTGCCATTTATTTTGTACCTACTTTGTATGTGTTGGCTTCTGTGCTGATACTTCACACAGTGCCCATCCATTAATTATATTACAAAAATAAATAAAAACATTGCCTTAAAATTTTTTTCCCCAAAATAATACAAGTTGTGTAGTACTTATGATATTAGCACTTGCCAGGAACTGTTCTAAATTCCTTACAGATAGAAATACTCACTTAATCTTCTAACAAACCTAGGAGGCACATACTATTACTATCCCCATTTTCTGGATGAGGAAACTGAGGCATGAAGAGATCCCATTGACTTCTCTGAGGTGAGGTGGTGATGTCTAGCTAGAGAGTGACTGCATGCTGGCTGCACAACCCATGCTCTTAACCACAGTACGCCCTAATACCGTGTACAAACATCAGTGCTACTGACTGAATCTTCAAACCTTCAAATCGTCAAACCTTTCTGTTTTCTAGGCATGTGATGGGCTTGTGCTTCCCACCTCCTTGTGTTTGTGGAGCCATGTGACTACTTCTGGCCACCAAGTTGTGAAAAGTGTGTTGTGTCACTTCTGGGCTAGATCATGTGATCACTATTGTGTGACCCTCCAGATCTGTCTTTACCTGTGCCCTGATGGCTTGTCAGCCTGGGCAAATCAGAGAGGAAACAGAGCCCCAGCCAACCCTAGGTGGACAGAGCTGGAGTGTGAAATAAACTCCCGTTGAGCCCTGAGATTTGGGGTTTATTTGTTACTGAGCCTATCCTGACTGATGTATTGATGTGCCTAATATTTTAAGGAGTACATTAGTAATAAGCTGGACACAAAGGTCTCTCCAATTTATTGAATTATTTTACTTATTCACATTATTATTTACCCAGATTATTATTTGTCTTTCCAGTACCTCATTGGATAGCATTCACTTTCTTCCGTATATATATAGAAGGCGGGCTAGTACTATAGAAATAGCATGGAGCTTGAGGTTGAAAGTTCTGGGTTTGGGTCCTTATTATATTTTTAATACAACAGTTCTATTGAGATATAATTCACATACAGACAGTTCACCTATTTAAGGTGTGCAATGAAGTGGTTTTTAATATAGTCAGAATTGTGCAGCCATCACCATAATCAATTTTAGAACATTATTATCACTCCGAAAAGAACCTCCCCACAACCCTTACCCCTTAGCAGTCACTCCAGCCCCTCCCCCCAACCCTAGGCAACTACAAAGCTACTTTCTGTCTCTGTAGATTTGCCTTTTCTGCACATTTCATATAAATGGATTCATAGAGAAGGTAAGTTCCATGAGGGCAGGGATCTGTCTGCTTTGTTCTGTGTTGTGACTCCGGCACCCAGTGCCTGGCACGTAGTAGGTCCTCAGTAGCTACCTGCTGGATGAGGGGCTGAGAGCAGGGTGGCAGTAGCTGGCAGCTGGTAGCTCCAGCATTGCCCTGGATGGAGGGTAAGGGGGCAAGAGAGTAACCTGCTAGCAATCTTGGTCTCCTGTTGATCCAGAAACTTCTGTCTCAGGGCTTACCATGAAGGTTGAGAGGCAGGCCCAGTGAAGGCCACGCACTTGATGTGGGGTGAGTCCTAAATAAAATGCCCCCTTTAGGGCTGAGGTGGAGTAGTAGGTTACAGGGTCACCACACCCTATAGATTCCTGTTCCTCCATAGACTCTTCCCAAACCCACACTTTTCTCAGGACCTCACTGAATTCCCTCCTCTCCAGGGAAACCTGCTGTCCCTGTATACTTGGCTGGGGATGAGACCCACTTCTCAGAGGCACACACTGAGGCCTTGGGAGGTTCTTACTGCTCTGAGTAGTACTGCAGGCACTGCTGGCTTGCCGGCCTGTGGAATTCCTACTCCCACCTGCAAACCCAAGCCTGGGCAGCCTGTCTGCCTTTCCCTGAGTACTCAGCCGACATCATTCAAAACACCAGGAGGGGGCTTCCCTGGTGGTGCAGTGGTTGAGAGTCCGCCTGCCGATGCAGGGGACACGGGTTCGTGCCCCGGTCCGGGAGGATCCCACATGCCGCGGAGCGGCTGGGCCCGTGAGCCATGGCTGCTGAGCCTGCGCGTCCGGAGCCTGTGCTCCGCAACGGGAGAGGCCACAACAGTGAGAGGCGTGTGCACTGCAAAAAACAAAAACAAAACACCAGGAGGCAGAATAGTACAGTGGTTAAGTCTAGGCTTGAGGCCCATACCTACATTCTTTAGCTAAGAGGCTATAGGCAAGTTACTAAACCTTTTTTAGGCTTTATTTCCTATCTGTAAAATGGGGATAAGAATAGTATAATAATATGAATAGACTTGTGAGCTTGTTAGAATGATGCATGTATAGTTCTTAGTGTAGTACCTGGCTCAATAAAATGTTTTGCCATTGTTTTTGCTATTATCAATAATTTGGTCATGATATTGTTGATGTTACTATTTCCTAGAGAAGAAAAGAACTAAATTTAAATTAGTTTTTTTTTCTAAATTGCCCTAAGATTTGCTAGATGATTTTTATGGTGAGTCACTGAATACCTCTGTGTTATCTCCTGAAAGGGAAGTGGAGGGAAATGGAGAGAGAGGAGATGGATGGCCACAATGGCAGAGACACACTGACCCGTGGTTTGGTCTTGAGAATGGTTCTGATCATAGGGTTACCCTGACTATTGTTTCAGTCCTGGGGAATCCAAGTTGAGAGCAGGTGCAGGGCCACGTTGTCAGCCTCTGTGAACCACTTAAACCTCAACATGCAAATGTTCTAGAATTTGACGATAATTGTTACCTCCAACGTAAACTTGCAGCAATATTTTTAAAAAACAGTAAATTCTATATTCGCTAAACTCCAAGCATAGCCCGGAGAGAGGCCGGAACTCGGGATCAAAAAAACAAAGGAACAATGTTAAATTTTTATCTTTCAGATATATCGCTCTTTGTACCCTACTCTCTCCCCTCCCTCAGGAACTGCCATGAGGCAAATCTGAGCCACCTGTTGGTTTTGTTTTTGAAAACAACCATTGAGTGTCTCTGCCTACACTTGGCGGGGGCGGGCGGAGGTGCAGTCCCGGGTTTGCAGAACCCCCGAACGTCCCCGGGAGCTGCTGTGCAGTGTGCAGCTGCAGGCCAGGGCTGCTCAGGGAGTAGCAGAAGCTCCTCTGTGGCTGTGCACTTGGATTTTGACCAGAAGGAGGTATTTTCAGTGCTTTTGCAAAATCAGTGAACTAATTACTTGGCAGTGTCAGAAATGCCACTAAGCTTAGAGACTGGCTGCTGCAGCACTTTATACATCAGTGTCAATTTTAACCAAAGATCCTGATTGGGCTGGGGGAGATTTCTCAGCTAATCTGGAAAGGAATCATCCTGTTGCTTTGCTTTTCTTAGACGAGTGAGTGGTTTCCTCTCAGAAAATTCAGATCCAGAGGTTTAGAGCTTTAACCTTTTTTTTTAAATTAATTTATTTATTTTTGGCTGCATTGGGTCTTTGTTGCTGTGCATGGGCTTTCTCTAGTTGCAGCGAGTGGGGGCTACTCTTTGTTACGGTGCACAGGCTTCTCATTGCGGTGGCTTGTCTTGTGGTGGAGCACGGGCTCTGGGCATGCGGGCTCAGTACTTGTGGCTCGCGGGCTCTAGAGCGCAGGCTCAGTAGTTGTGGCTCACGGGCTTAGTTGCTCTGCGGCATGTGGGATCTTCCCGGACAAGGGCTCAAACCCGTGTCCCCTGCATTGGCAGGCGGATTCCCAACCACTGCGCCACCAGGGAAGCCCTAACCATGTTTTTGATTGAAATATAGTGTACCAACTGAAAAGTGCACAAATCATGAACATACAGATGGATGAGTTTTCACAAAGCAAACATAACTATCACCCAGATTAGGAAATTGAATGCTGCCGGCAACCCAGAAGCCTTTCACATCCTCCCAGTTAATACCTGCCTTCCTCCCCAGATCACTCTCCTGACTTCTAACACGATAGGTTCCTTTCGCCTATTTCTGAGTTTTATATAAGGAGAATTATACCGTGCGTCCTTTCTGTGTTGTGAGGTTTGTCCATGCGGTTATCACTTATTGATTTGCATTGCTGTATAGTCAGAATGCATCACAATTTATCCCTTCTGCTCTTGATGGACATTTTTGTTGCCCTATGGATTTAAAAAAATTATCTGTATTTAAAACTTTATTTTCAACTTTGTGTGCTACTAAAGCACTAAACAATTACTAAACAATAACTCCTTCAGAACATAACTCAAATACTTTGGTTAATTTTATTCTGGAATAGAAAGGCATTGATGCCAGTGTTAGGTGGCAGTGAGCTTCACAGAAGAGACAGAAAAGTTTATACTTCATTATAAAAGAATTAGTGTCTCCCTATTTATGGCATGGTAAAGGGATTCAGGATGTATTTGTTACTTCTATAGATAAATTTAGAAAATTATAACTTGGTGGAAAAATTAAAGTTTCAATTTGTGACAACAAGAATTATCAAATTCTGTCACATTTCAGTTACTTAAGTAGTCAAATCATAAATGGAATTACAGTGCACAGAAGACATCCTCAGTAGCCTGTCATAGCATATTTGTTGGAGATAGAGACAATTTACATTATCCTTATGTTCAGATTGATTACCAATAACTTATTTTACAGTTTTTTTACAATTATGAGTGATGCTGCAGTGAACATTCCCCGTATGTCCTTTGGTGTATATGTGTTTGCCTTTCAGTGGATTACATACCTAGAGTTGGAATTGTCCGGGCATAGGATATGTCTGTGTTTGGCACTACTGAACACTTGTCAGTGTACACCCCCAACCGGAGGTGTGGGAGAATTTCCATTGCTCCAGATCTGTGCCAACACTTGGTATTTTCAGTCTTTTAAAATCTTAATCATTCTTGTCAGAATGGTTATTTTCTTTTCCCTTGATGACTTTTGAAGTTGAGCACCTTTCCATATGTTTCTTTGCTATCCAGGTAGCCTATTCTGTGAAATTACCTGTTCAGGAGTCTGGACCATTCTCCCTATCTTTTTCTTTTATTTTTTTTTCCTCTTTTCTCTTTTGGCCGTGCTTCGAGGCATGCAGGATCTTAGTTCCCCAACCAGGGATTGAACCTGTGTCCCCTGCAGTGGAAGCACGGAGTCCTAACCACTGGACTGCCAGGGAATTCCCTGTCTTTTTTTTTTTTTTTTTTTTTTTTGCGGTACGCAGGCCTCTCACTGTTGTGGCCTCTCTCATTGCGGAGCACAGGCTCCGGATGTGCAGGCTCAGCGGCCATGGCTCATGGGCCCAGCCACTCCGCGGCACGTGGGATCTTCCCGGACCGGGGCACGAACCCGTGTCCCCTGCATTGGCAGGCGGACTCTTAACCACTGTGCCACCAGGGAAGCCTCCCCTGTCTTTTTCTTAATGGTTTTGGAGCCATTCTTTATGTATTCTGGACATCAGACGTTAACTGGATGTATGAACTGTACGTTTCTTCTCTCACTCTTTGATTTCACCAGAATCGATTCCGTGAGGGCTAATTTCTTCCTACTTTATCCTTATTCCTAGGGTGATGAGCCCTTTTCAGGGTTCCTCCACTGAAGTGTAGGGGATGTACTCAGGCCCTTCTAACTGGCTCTGTTCGCTGAAGTCTCCTGGCAGCTACTTGCAAATCGGCAAATGCCACAAAGGAAATGTGACTGCAGACGGTTGACTCACCCTCTTTACACTAACCTTTTCTTCATGTTCGTGGCTGTGTAGGTCCTTGCTGCCCTGGTAGCTCTCTGATGTCTTCAAACAGATTTTTTAGTGTTTTGGTGGGCTTCTCTGGTTATTATCGGTAGTAGGGGTGGTGTGGTTGGCAGACAAAATGGCCCTCTAAAGATATATTCACTTCCTAATCCCCAGAACCTGTGAATATTACTTTACATGATAAAGAGTGAATACTATTGATATTTTGTATGCTGCCCCAATGTGATTAAGTTAAAGATCTTGAGAGGAGGCTTTTATCCTAGATTTTCTGAGTGGGCCCTAAATGGTGGGCCCTAAGTGGTAATTTGTTACAGCAGCCAAAAGAAACTAATACAGTTGATCTGATGTAAGTCAGCTTTTCCATAACTTCTTTGAACGAGTAGTAGTTTAATAACTTTGTTACAGTCAGCTTCTAGATTTTAATTGCTATTTCAGATTAAATTCGTGGAATGCAGTTCTTTCTTTGATTATAGTGATGACAGCTGTGTAATTTTTAATACATTGTGAAAGGAAGCATGATGAAATTCCATTATTACTACAGAGCTGGTTTCTTTTATTGTATTAATAGAATCAAGCAACAAATCTGATGAAATTCAGGTAGGTTGAAAGTCTGACACCCATTATTTTTCTTCAGTATAGTATTATATTTGTTAAAGAATTTGTGGAGAAACTGATTAAAAACGTCAAGTGGAAAAAAATCAACTTCTAGTGGAACCATTACAGATGAAAAAATTGGGATTGAGAGTCCAGATAGGTGAGTTACGTTCAATTAATTATGTGCAGTCAACATAAACATCTTTACAACTTGCTGTAAGGAAAAACTGATGCTTGTTTATTCTGGCCACTCCTAAACAGTCAGTGGCAACGCTTAAAAAGAGAAATGACCTTGTCCTTTTGATAGTTAAAAATTGCCAAGTAGAGTAGAAACCCAGCTGTTTGTTTTCCTATGGTTGTTAGGATATGTAGTGGGATGTGGATAAACAATGGTAACACCAACTTGGATCCTGGGATCTTACTGGTCAGTTGCTTGATTTTTAAATTTTTTTATTTATATCTTTTTTTGATACATGCCTATCTGCAAGTGGTTGAGAGCAAAGCCAGTGTCTTCATACCTTCACTGATTCATTCATTAAATCGTCATTACTTTCCTACCTTGTACCAAGTGCTGTGCTAGGTACTAAAGATACTTTGCACAGCAAAAACGGACACGGTTCCTGCTTTCATGGTGTTCACAGTTGAATTGGAGACAGACAAGCAAAGAATCGTTAAAATGAGTAGGTTATATAGACTGAGATAAATGACCTGAAAGAAAGGAGTGTGAGTCTGTGAGAACATGGGAGCACGAGCTCTCGGTGCACGGGCTTCAGTAGTTGTGGCATGCGGGCTCAGTAGCTGTGGCTCGCGGGCTTAGTTGCTCCGCAGCATGTGGGACCTTCCCGGCCAGGGCTTGAACCCGTGTCCCCTGCATTGGCAGGCGGATTCTTACCCACTGCACCACCGAGGAAGTCCCGTATACGTTGTTTTATAATCTGAACTTAAAAAAAACAAAAAACAAAACAAAAAAACCAACTAATTTATTTTATTTTTTTAGCCACAGTGCATGGCTTGTGGGATCTTAGCTCTCCGACCAGGGATTGAACCCTGGTCAATCCCTGGTCTGGGAACTAAGATCCCGCAAACTGCTGCATGGCCAAAAAAAAAAAAAAAAAAGTAGAGATGGTTCTCATAGAATTTTTTTTCCCTTTTCTTCACAGCAGATTAGGAGGGAGAGTCTCATGGCCTTGAGCTCCACTCATTTCGACTTGCACCCAGCTGGTCTTAGGTATCTGGCCCCAGCACTGCATGCGGAGGAAGGGATCAATTCTAGTGGCCCGAAGCCCGGTCCCAACCCTCCTGACATCCAGCCTTCAGCACGTCAGGGGCGTCAAAGGTGCAGGGACTAGGGATTGCTCCAGGTCACAAGCATTCCTAGGCATCAAAGCAGGGATGACCTTCTGTGCCCTGGGTCTGCCTAGGTCAGAAGGAGATGGCAGGTTTCCGCGAGAGCTGGAGCAGCCTCTTCAGCCCGTTGTTTTATTCTCACGCAGTTAACTGGGTTAATGTGTACCGTAGTGCTGGAGGGTAGGCCTCAGGAGAGGGTGATGTTTAAGGAGCCGTGACACACCAGGCAGTCAGTTTTGCGGTGAATGAGATTTGCATCTTCCTTTTCTCTCTGAGAGGCAGTTTGCTTCTTTGCATCCGTGAGCAGCTGTCTTCACGGGAGAGGCCTGGGAGGGCTGGCTCTCAGTAAATATAAAAAGGGAACTTGCCTTCGAAGACTGTCATGTGAAGGATCTAAGGAGAAGATGTTTCAAGAAAGTGGTTTCCTTATTTTTTAATTGAAGTATAGTTGATTTACAATGTTGTGTTAATTTCTGCTGTACAGCAAAGTGACAATTATACACATATAGACACTCTTTTTTATATTCTTTTCCATTATGGTTTGTCCCAGAATATTAAATATATACAGTAGGACCTTGTTGTTTAAGGAAGGCTTGTCTATTACTGGGCCAGCTTATGGTTGGAGGACTTCAGGGTCTTTGGGGGGGTATGCATACTTAGGTATGTCACCAAAAGTGACAAAACCAAGCACTGAACCTTCCATAAGAAGAGCTCAGAGATACTGTTCTGTGGTCACAAGGGGACAGTTCTTTTTATATTTATCATCTTGGTAACCCATTCTTATCCTGCCCAGAGAAGAGCTTCCAGTCCTTTCTGGATCTAGAGTTCTCCGTTTTCACCATAAGTGATGCTGTGAAAGGTTTGCTGTCGCAGGATTTGCAGTGTGCCAAGGCTGCCAGCCCCACACCTCTGCTCCGTTTCCTCAGTGGCTGGAGAGTCTGTTTTCACTTATTCATTGAACAACCACTTAGGACACTACTGTGTTAGGTGCTGAGCATGTCGCAGCAAGTCTGTTGAAGTCACTACCCTTGAGGAGTTCACTGCTCGAATCAGTCTCTTGGGCGGCGTTGGTGTCTAATATCAGAGACTAGTCCTAATGCTACCTGCTCTTACCTCTAGAGTGTAATAATGGTGCAGTTTGTTGGCTACAGAGCATGTTTCTATAATGAAATGAGCTCGTATGCAATTGGATAAAAGGGAATAACGTCAGTTCATATACTTTTATATATGATTTATAACCTTCAGCAGGAAAGGGAAATGCCCTCAGCTCAACTTCGGCATCCACAGGACCTCTGTCTGCTCTGTTTTAAGAAAATTAGACATGGTTGCCTATGCCCAGGGCTCCATTCCTAGAGACTCACACCCTAGCCTTGAGGGCAGCTGGCAGCAGGTTGTATGTCCTCCTGTCTGGTCTGTCGCTGGGAAGCCAGCATCTTCATCTTGTTGTTTTTGTGTGTACTTTTATTATTTCCTGCAGTAACCTCTTGCTGCCATGAGCTGCTTGCTGGTTTGCTTCTGAGGTACTGATTGTGTGTGTGTGTGTGTGGGTGGGTGTGTGTGGGTGGGTGCATGCGCGTGGTCTGGCTACCCTAGGCTTTGAGAGGTCCTTGAGTGATCTGTCCCGTCCTATATTTCCCAGATGCCCTGGCGCTGACATATGGAGGGCCAAGACGGTTAAACAACCGTGAACCGAAGAAGTGGGGATTCTGAACGTCCCATTCCCTCCGTTCAGCCTTGCCCCGGCATCCTTCATCTGTGAACCCTCAAGGAAGAGAGCCCCGGGAGGCCTGTGCGCGTGCAGGCTCTGCCCTGTGGCCACAGCTGGAGAGAGGACTGTCGGGGGGCCTGGCCAGCTCTCAGTGGTTGAGAGTCTGCAGGAGAATTTACGCCCCATTTACTATTTCCTGCATTGGGCACGGAGGGAGGCCTCCTAAACTATCCTAATATCATACAGGGTGGGAACTGAAGGCTGTTTGGAATCCCTTTTTTTGTGGCCTGATTCTGGGGTGACCTTAAGTGAGTCATAACACCCCTTCAGTGGCAGCAGGGAGTTAAGGAGCCTAGTTCCTTTTCAGAGAGACAGAGCATCAGCGGTCCTCACTTTGCGCAGTGCCCAGACAGCATCAGGCCGGCCACTCACAGCGCTCCAGCTCGGGGCCAGTCCAGGCCGCAGGAAGGGCCCAGGTTGGAGGAATAAATAAAGAATGCGGGACACTCTGCCAGGAGGACTTGCTTTGAAAATATTCCCAAGATAAACGTATAACCTGATTCTGAACGTCGTACCTCGCTGGGGGTGGAGAGGTTCCAGCAACAGTCCCACCGAGCTCTCCTGGCCCCTCCTTTCTTTGTACTGAGCGGTGGCAGACCATTTAAAAAGCACAGAGGTTGCTTTGAGGAGCAAATCTGTTTATTCAGCCACTGTATTTGAATGTCAAGGGTTAAAAAGATGCCTGAGATTGTTTGCACTACAGGGATCTAAAAATGCAGCCGTGGGAGTTCATGGGAAGCTTTATTATCCTCAGTCTGTTTTAGGAGTTGTAAGTGAAGGAGCCCTGATCCTTGTTGCTGTGCACCCCAGAGAGCTGTGTCTGTGTAAACAAGAGGTGGCTCAGTGTGCCTGTGACCACGCACCCCTCCCCAGTGGGTGGGAGGTGTGCTCCCATCTGGGAATTGAGCCAACGTTCCCATCTGTTCTTTCTCTTGGCTCCTGTTTTCACGGTTATGTCACTGTTAGGCTGACGAAGGGAGATAGAGGCATCAATAGAATGGAAGATATGGGCAAATAAATATGTTCCAATTGGAAGAACCAGTGGATCCATTGTACTTTCCTTGAAGGAGAATTACGGGATGCTTTATCTCCCTTTTCAAAGAGAAAAGACATTAATGGCCAACCACGTGGATGAAAGCTCCTCGCTCTTTCATGGATCCTTCTATTTCAGCATCTCTCCGTCCTAACCCCAGTCCAAGCCTCTACATCTGGTGACGCTGCAGCAGCGAGAGCCCCGCCGGTAACCCGGGGCTCTACCGTTGCCCCGCCCTCCGCCCTTCATGCTGCACCACACGGACCATTTCAAAATCACAGACCTGACCGTAGGGCTTCCTCTCAAAGGCCCTCCCAGGGCTCCCCATTGCCCCATACACCTTCCTTGCCCTCTCATCCCGTGACTTAACCACTGGGATCACTGGAGCTTTGAGTGGCTTCCACCCACAACACCACCTCGTCTCTCCTTACTCCCTGTATTAGTCAGGGTTCTCCAGAGAGACAGACCAATGGGATATGTGTATATACATATATAGAAGGAGATTTATTATAAGGATTTGGCTCTTGTGATTATGGAAGTTGGCAAATCCAGAATCTGCAGGGTGGTCCAGTAGGCTGGAGACTCAGGAGAGCCGATGTTTCAGTTCCAGTCTGAAAGCCGTCTGCTGGAGAACCAGAAAGAGCTGATGTTGCAGATGAGGTCCAAAGGCAGTCTGCTGGAGAATTCTCTCTTGCTTGGAGGATGCTGGTCTTCTCGTTCTAGTCAGGCTTTCAACTGATTAGATGAGGCCCACCCACATTATGGAGGGCAATCTGCTTTACTCAAAGTCCACTGCTTTACTCAAAGTCCACTGATTAAAATGTTAATCTCATCTAAAAACAACCTTACAGAAACATCCAGAATGTTTACATATCTGTGCACCCCGTGGCCCAGCCAGATTGACACATAAAATTAACTATCGCACTTCTCTTTGCTTTCTGTCATCCGTCCACACTGGACTTCTTCCAGCTTGTCTAATGTGCTACACTATCTTCTGGCCTCTGGGCCTCTGCACAGGCTGCTTGCTCCACCTGGAGTGCTTTTGCGTCTGGTGCATTCTTATTCACCCATCATGTGTCAGCTGAAATTCTACTTCCTTAAAGGGGCCTTCCCTGATCTCCCAGGCTGGGTTCATTCCCTCAGCTATATATTGCCAGAGCACACTAAACTTCCCTTTAGTATCACACTTAGAGTTACTTGTTCAGTGCCAGCCTTCCCCGCTAGACCTTAAGCTCCATGGAGGCAGAAAGCCAGGAAGCATATCTGTTTTGCTGTTATATGCCTGGCTTTTACTACCTATTCAAAGATCATCCAACGAATGAATAAATGCATGTATGGAAAGTTTACACTATATTAAAAGCTTACAAGCTATGAGGCTCTTAACATACACAGATGCAACCCTGTGAAGTAAATATTATTATCTTCACTTTTACAGAGGCCCACAGAGGTTAGGGACTTGCCCAAAGTCATGCCACTTGTCATATAGAATCTGGGCTTCAAATAAAATAATAATAAAGGTAACCGCTAGCACTTACAGCACTTAATAAGGGTCAGGTACTATTCTATGTATTTGACCATCGACAGCAACCCAGTGTGATAGCATCCAGTAATTGGCCCGCCGTGTTCCCTCCTCCCAGATTCACTCTGGAGGATCCGCTTCACTGTGTCTCAGGAACCCGGAATCCAGAATTCCAGGGGAGGGAGGCTGGTCCCCTCTTCACCCTGGGGTCTTCTCTGGACCATCTTCAGTTCTCTTCTCCTCTGCCCCAGGAAATAGGGGTAAGTTAGCAGGTCTGCTGGCCAAGCAGATGTCCAGTTGGGGAACGGAATGCCGCTCTCCCTTCTTGAAGGTACCTCTAGTCTGTACAGGAATCCCCTTGCGGGCAGAGGTGGGCCTGGCGGGTCCGCACGGCCTCGGGACGGGAGCCCGGGTCCCCGCCCGCCCCAGCGCCCGCCGCCGGCTGAGCCCCGCGCCCCGCGCCTCCGTCCTGGGTCGTGGCGGCCGAAGGTGCGCCCGGGTCCGCGGGGAAGACGGGCGCCGAGGTCGTTTGTGTTGGGGGAGCGGTGCGCTGAGGTTACGGCGCCTCCCCTGAGCATCCTCCGCGGAGCATCGCGGCCCCGGGTCTGGGGGCGCCGCGCCTTGCTCTGCTCTCCGCACTGTCCCGGCTCTGAAGCCTCAAGAACACGGCTAGGCAGCAGTAGTTTAATGGGGAGTTGGCCTGGTGGGAACTAGGGGTCTGCTGGGGTCTCAGTTCTTGGCTGGCCCCGGAACACGAGGTTGCCAGGCGTGTGACGGCAGCAGGTAGGAGTGAGCCGCTGGTGCGGTGATGAGCAGGGAAGGAAGGACCCTGGCTGTTGGCCTGTGAACCTAGGCAAGAACGAGCAGCCAACACAATCCAGACCAAGGTCCGTGGGCCCAGCTCGGTCCTGTGCGGCTGGTCAGTGGAACAGACCTGCAGGTGTGGCTCTTGTCACTCTAGGACTGGCTTCGGGACAGATCCTGCTGATGAGCCCGGGGCGCCGCCCGCAGTCCTCCCGGAGAGTGCGCCGGAGTGGAGCCAGGGGGGTGCGCCCGGCTCAGCACCACGGCCACATGCATCCAGTCTGCCGGCAAGGGCAGTGGGGAGCCCGGGGAAGTCAGGGCCTTGGGAATGTCCTCTGATGAAAAAGAACCTGCAGGCTTATCAGATAACTTTTGTGTGGAACGTTGGTGTGTTGAAAAGCAGTTCTGTGTGCTTTCCCCCTTGGTGTGGATCAGCAGTGCTGAGGCAGCAGGCGTGACACAGAAGTGTGAGCAGAGACCGTCTGGAATCCCCAAACTCCAGGGAAACTAGAGGTGACAGCCACCCTAGTGAAGAGGACAGGAGTTAGGGGGCTGGTGGCAGCCCAGCAGGTGCCCCTCGTCTCAGGGCCCTAATCCTGGCTCCAGCCGGCTGGTCAGGGGAGCTGCAAGGTCTTCTGGGCGAGCAGAGCCCACAGTCCTGAGCCGTTCTTCGCTGTGTTTGGTCATCTCCCCCCATCCCAGGGGAGAAATCTAGATGGGGTTTAAGAATTAGTGCTTTAAGAATGTGGATCTCATAGTTGACACCTTGGAACACGTGTTTTTAGCACAAGGTGTTAAAGTGAACGGAAGGATTCAATGCCTTTTCAAGGAGGGTGTCTCCATGTGGGCAGAACTAGAGAATAAATGGGTCTTGAATAAACGAAAAAGGAGAAACGCTTCTCTTCATGATCATTCTACTCTCCAAAAAGCAGCCCTCTCCCCCTGTCTGCCACTTCCGTAGACCTAGTTGGGGGCTATGGGGTAAGCCAGATTCTCTGAGTGACCTGGGGAAGGTGGGTCCAGGGGCGTCAGATAGTACCTGGTACCAATAAATAGTAGGGCTTGGTTTCCTGAAATCCAGTATATACATGTATTTTTTGAGGCTATGTGTCTTCTCAAGATGACTTGAAAATACATTTGCACTCCCAGAATATGGGGGGATTGTTAGCTAAACATCTATTTCATTGTGTGAAATTACAAACTGATGCCCTAGGAGAATTAATTCCCTAGAGGATGGGGCAGGTCTTTTTCTTTATATATCAAGTTGCAGTATTAATAATGCAGCCACATGTGGCTCTGCTATGGAAGTTTAATTTTCAAAGACAGACAATTTTATGGCTGACTTGAAGTATCTGTCTCCAACCACTGGGTTGATATCATGTTGCCTCCCTAACAGATTCTTGCTTAGTCAAAGGAGAGATGAGTTGGGGGGAGTACAAAGCTTTTCAATTAATTTATGATCCTGTTAGGTGTCAAGACTGTAATTACTCTGTGATTGTTGCCTTTGCCAAAAAAAAAAAAAAAAAAGGAAAGAAAAGAAAGAAAAAAGAAAAGTTGAAAACCTGTTTTATGGAAAAGTTCTTTTCTGAACTTGAAAGATAACATAGGTTAAAAAAAAAAAAAAAAAAAAGCTTGTATCTCCCCTCTCCAGAGCAGGGAGTGGGGAGAAATGAAGATTCCTGGCCTATTCTTTTTCCTAACCAGTGAATTTATAAAGTACTTTTTGGTGAACGGGACCTTTGTTTAAAAGAATCTTTAGATCTTACTTTTACATTCTTGACGACACATCTCACATCCAACTCATTTAGTCATCCATTCATTCAATATCTATAAGTACTGCTGTGCCCAGGGACTGTTGCAGGCTTGGGGATAAAGTTGTTAGCATGGAAGAGGCCCCTGCCCTCTTGGAGCTCCCATGGGATGGGGGTGACGAGGTAGACAATATGCAAGTAAATAAATTAATGAACAAGATGATTTCCAGTTATGTTGACTGTTGTCAGAAAATAGAATTCAGCCCTGTGATGAAGTGTGTGCACTTGGGGAGGAAGCAGCTAGTCCATTCCGACCTGCCCAAAGCATTGTAGACCTAGGGACCTGGTGCCTGAGCAAGGTTCTCCGTTCCCGCCCCTGCTACCAGCACCACTGCAGGGTTGTACCACACACCCGGCAGGTAGAAATGGAAACCTTTGTGAGAACCTGGAAAACTGTTAGCAGTTTTGGACTGCTAACTGCTCTTTGGACTTCCAGTTCAGCTAAGTAGAGCACAGAGCTTCTTTAGGGAAAAGAGAAGAAGGTATTGCAAGTCTTAAACAAGAGTAAGGTTCCCCAATCACTGCCTTAATCAAGTTCATTAAAACTGAATGTATATTTAAAACTTCCCTTATGATTAATTCTATTATAATATAAGTAGTAATACTTGAATTTCTCCATGAGGTCGAAAGGCCTCTTGATTTAGGAGATAGGGAGTCGTGTGCCCCCAGTGTAAACCTTTGGCTTTCATTAAGTGTAAGTAGTAAACCCCAAATGCCTGCAGTATAAATAAGGTAAAATTTCTAAGAATTAGCCATTCTGGGAAATAAATATTTGGTTTGAAAAGCTCTACTGTTGTACTATCTACTGTTTGCATGTTTCCCCAGCCGCTGTATTTTGACAGCTGAGGCAATTAAAACAGACAAGAGTTTAAAACACACACACACACACACACACACACACACACACACACACGGAAAGATCAGCGCAAAGCAAAGATCTGAGTTTGTGCTTTTGGTTTCACTGATAAATATGGAACGTGATACACATATGGTTGTCTGGCCGCATTCCTGCCCTGTGCCACGCCATAAAGTACCCGGGACACTTCTCTGTTCAACAAGATGCCCTCCAGAGAACCCCTGGCAGCAGTGACCAGTATAATTCAGGGCCTCGTTCTGTATGGAGAGCAAATTTAAGTCAAAAATGCATTTATTCTGAAAGAATGCCATCGAACTTGGCCTCTACTTGGCCTAATGTAGAAAGTTGATGTTTTCTTGAAGCTAGGGAGGCAGCACCCCATAGTTGAGAGCAGTTGCCCTGGAATTTGGCAATCTGGACCACATCCTGACCCGACCATTTTCTAGCTGTGCGATCCTGATTAAGTGGCCTGACCTCTCTCTGGTTTATTTCTTCATCTATGAAATGTGGGTAATCATAGAGCCCACCCCTATGCTGTCAGAAGGATTAAGTGAAGACCTCACCACGATGCGTGACCCAGGGTAAAAAGCTCCGTCACTGATCATTCCCACCATCATCGCTACTGGGTTCCACCTGCTGTCCAGGTGAGGCTGCTTTTGCCCTGTTGTGTTTACTCCGCTGCCCTTTCTCTGTAAAGCAGCTTACAAGCTACATCCCCAGAAGTGGAGGTGCTCCTGGGAGGAAGGTGTGTGCTGCTATGAACTTGACTCCAAGTGGCTCTGCTCCCAGTCTCAGAGCTGTGGAATGCGCTCTTGGTGAAATGCTGCCTGACTCTCCTCTCTGTCGCCCTGGTGTGCAGAAAAAGACATGTCTGGGAATTTTTAAAGGAATGTAGCTGATCCAGTAGGAGTTGTCTCCAAAGCCTAACTTGAATGTATGTGTGTGTATAGATATACCACACACATATAATTGTATTATATTTATAAAGTTTAAAATATATATTTAATATATATATTTAAAGGCATCAGAACTGATTAAGTAAAATGAATGATCTTATGTTGGGAGAACCTTGGAAAGCACGCCAGTAGACTGGTGAGTCTTCTGCTTCTGCTCTAGGCCATACTGCAAAGCTGGGCAAGATGGGTATCTTCTTTTACCTTCGTTTTCCCATCTCAAGATGAGTATGATGGATGCAAAGAGACATTTGTTCATTGCCATGTTATTCATGACAAAAATAAAGAATTGGAAACAACCTAAATGTTTGTTTAGGCATCCATAAAGGAATGTTTAGGAATCCATAAAGGAATGCCTAAATAAACTAGTATTCCACAGAATACTATACAGCAGTTATTGAAAAAAGCAAGTTACAAATAATTCATATAATATAATTATATTAAAATGCACATACACACAACTGTATACCATTGAGAGAGTGTGTGTACTGGTGCTTCTGGGTGTGTGTATGTGTGTGTGCCCATAGAAATGGTTTGGAAGGGATGACACCAAACTGGGAATGTAGTTTCCTACAGGAAGGGAATTGGGATGGAGAGGAGGTTGTAGTCAGGGGGAATTTTGCTTTAGCTATCATATTTGGGTTTCATTCTATAATGAGAAATTATGTGTGTGTTACTTGTACAGTTAAATTAAAAATAATTTCTAAAATAGGCATGTGACCGACTATCTTATTCAGTTCAGACTGCTATAAGAAAAACCATAGACTGGGTGGCTTAAACAACAAACATTTATTTCTCACAGTTCTGGAGGCTGGAAGGTGTAAGATCAAGGTGCTGGGGTGATTCTGGTTTTGTCAAGGACTCTCTTCCTGGCTTGTGGACAGCCACCTCTTTGTTGTATCCTCACATGGCGGAGACAGAGGGGGCTCTGGTCTCTTCCTGTTCTTGTAAGGGTACTAATCTCATCATGGGGCCCCACCCTTATGACCTTATCTAAACCTAAGTACCTCCCAAAGGCCCTGCCTCCTAATGCCATTACACTGGGGATTAGGCTTCAATGTATGAATTTGGGGAGACATACAGTTGGTCTATAGCACCAACCTGCAAGGCTTTTGAAAAGCCCCATTGCAAGAGTATAAGGTCACGTACTTGTGAAGATAACACTTTAAATTCTCACTCCAGGACCCTGGTAGTTTTCAGATAGACTAGCCAGTAATTCTTTGTTAACTAAAATCCATGTTCCATTTAGATTCTAAGTGTTTAGATGACTAAGCAAAATGAACAGTGTACCTGCAGTTAGTTAGACTTTGGTCTGCAAAGGGGCTGACTAGACCTCAAACAGCTGGATTCCTTCATCAAACAACTTAAACCTGGGTCAGTAAAAAGGGCTGTGACTAAGAAAGTACTGTGAAACACCCAGGTGGTTCAGATATGACGGCACTTGATCTGTGAGAGCTGAATTTATTAGGCTTCAAAACTAAAGTTGTGCTCTTAAGGGAATAAATGCTGGGCTTGAGAATTGAAGGAGGGAAACCAACTTCGTGGGCAGCAAAAGGAGGGAGGCATGGGGCAGAGGCCACGAGGAGGGAGGGAGGGAACGGGAGAAGCTGGCATTATTGATTTTTCGGTGCAACTAGTTAGGGGTGAACTGTACTCCATCAGTCCGAGCTCAGAGGGGCTGTTTCTGAAGATGGTGTGAACTGTGGGCAGTTAGAATGAGTCTCCTGGAATGGTGGTTTTCAATAGGGAAGAGGGTGTATTTGATGTGTGTGTGTGTGTGTGTGTGTGTGTGTGTGTGTGTGTGTGTGTAAGGGGGGACAAACTGTAGAGTTTTAAAAAGCATATTGTAGATATCCGTATTTGTACTACAAAGGAATAAAAATAATCAACAAAATCTTCTAGATTGGTTGTAATATCCAGAAAATACCATAAAGAACCTGGGTTTTAAAAGATTGAGAACTACCCTAAAACAAGCTTGAAGACAAGGACCGTGGGTGTCTGGGAGGTGTGGCTCTTCTGTGAATCCACTACTGCACTAACCATTTTCCGTGGCCTGGATAATTTGTACATACGTGCTACTCCTTTTTTTTAATGTCTGTAGATCAATATTAAAATACCAATTGTTCATAGTAGTAGCTTTTGTCACTGAGTATTTTCCTGATATTTTAAAAGCTTTTATTATAAAACATTTCAAACACATACAAAGGTAGAAACTGTAGTACAATGGACCTTCTGTACCAATCACTCCAGCTTTAACACTTTTTCAGGACCAATCTTACGTCATCTGTACCTCTCTCCCCCAGTCCCAGATTATTTTGTGCAAATCGCAGACAATGTGTCATTTCATCTGTGAATATTTTCATTCATATCTTTAAAAGCACTCTCTGGAAAAAAAAACATATCCACAATATATCACACATTCAAAAATTAACAATCACTCCTTAATATCCTAAAATATTCAGTAATTATTTACATTTTTCTGATTGTCACATAAAATTTTAATTGGGATACAAAGAAGGTCATGCATAGTAATTGGCTGATATGTCTCTTAAGTCTTTCTTAATCTCTAGGTTTTTCCTCCATTTCTTTTTATCTTTTGATTTTTTTTTCGGTTGTTTTGTTGTTGAAGAAATCAGGTCATTTGTCTTACAGAACATTGCTTCTGAAAGTGTGGTCCAGTGCTGGTTTGTGACAGGTACAGAGTAGATGTTTAGAAACTGTTATAGCAATCAGATATTTCTGTAACATCCAGGAACGTGGTTATTATCAGCAAATGTGGTTTGGACTTAAATTTTGTGTATGAGGATGTTCTAACGGTGCAGCTAGGATGATAGAACATTCTAGAGTAATTGTGAGGATAAAGAAGCTTGTGTCAGAATGTAAATAAATATATTGCTTCCTTCGTCAAGAATGTCTTGCTGTGGAAATGTGTCAGCAGATCCTGATCGGTAGTTCTGGCTGTAGCTAGCAAGGTAGAGACGAGAGGATTGTGAAGTAGTGCGCAAAAGGTGTCCGAAACAAGCGTTCTCCGCGGGACTTTATTTACAAGATGAGGTCAGAGAAATACTTCATTTAAACCCAGAACTTCCTGGGTGACAGATACATTCACAGGGTTCACAGGAGGCCAGGTGTCTTCAAGTGTCTCCAACCCCCAAAGGTGGATTTAGTCTTGAAGAAAGCAATATTGAATTAAAGTCAATCATGGTTGTCTAACCACAAAGTTGCAATAATAATAGTGGTTACTGAAAGCTGGGATCTGTATACATTCTAGATACATTATCTTATTTCTCTAAGGTAATGTTCTTATATGTGATCTTATTGAATTTTCATAACCATTTTATCAAGTAGATAATATACCCAGTTTACAAAAGAAGCAGCTGATACTCAGAGAAATTAAGTAGTTTCTCGACAGTAAAATAACCAGTAAGGAGTGGATCTAAATTTATCTGACTCTAAAATGTTAACCAACTGATTTTTTTTTAACATCTTTATTGGAGTATAACTGCTTTACAGTGGTGTGTTAGCTTCTGCTTTACAACAAAGTGAATCAGTTATACGTATACATATGTTCCCATATCTCTTCCCTCCTGCGTCTCCCTCCCTCCCACCCTCCCTATCCCACCCCTCCAGGTGGTCACAAGGCACCGATCTCCTTGTGCTATGCGGCTGCTTCCCACCAGCCATCCATTTTACGTTTGGTAGTGTATATATGTCCATGCCACTCTCTCACTTTGTCACAGCTTACCCTTCCAAAGACACAGACCTAACCAAATGATTTTTTTTTTTTAACCAACTGATTTTTAATATGTTGACACCCCAACAAAGCCATGAAAATTTAGCGGAAGAAATTTATATAACAGAATTTTTCATACACATGTAGATAATTTCTGAAAACGGAACAGTACAGCAAGCCAATGATGTTCTAAAACATCATTAAGAAAAAAAGCTGAAAGCAAAGTGATGCTTTTAAAAATTGCGTTAAACTACATTTAGGAAAAAAATAAATAAAAGAAAAAAGACAATAGAGGGAAGCCTTTGTTACATAGGATCTTCTCACAGTGATTGGCATTGACATAAATTGCAGCAATATCTTTTTGGATCTGTCTCTTCTAGTAATGGAAACAAAACCAAAAATAAACAAATGGGACCTAATGAAACTTAAAAGCTTTTGCACAGCAAAGGAAACCATAAACAAAACGAAAAAACAACCTACAGAATGGGAGAAAATATTTGCAAATGATGCAGCCGACGAGGGCTTAATCTCCAGAATATATAAACAGCTCATGCATCTCAATACCACTAAAATGAACAGCCCAATCAAAAATGGGCCGAAGATCTAAATAGACATTTCTCCAAAGAAGACATATGGATAGCCAAAAAGGACAATGTCATCAAAATAATGGAGCTCCAAGAGACAAGTCCCCTCGGAGAGCCTGCCGCTCCACACTACAATAGTGTTCTAAACACTGCCTTAGAAACTACTGTATTTTATTTCATATTTTGAGAAGAAGACTCAAGAGTTTTCAAGTAAAAGCCCAGTTAAGTCATACAGGTGCCGTACGAGCAGCTCCAAGATGGCCCCAGGACCATGAAGAAGGGCACCCGCTGCAGTCATTCTTTCTTCAGCCCTTGGTAATTAGAGGATAAATTTGGAACTGCCATCCTGAAATATTACTTTTAAGGAAACTTCTGATTTATGGAGTACTGTTGGCATTGCTAAGCGTGATAACTAGAAAGATCCTACTACAACTCGTGTTTCGGGGGATTACATAGAATATAGTTCAGCAACAAGTTACGGCAGACATGGCGGGCAGTGGTTGATCTGGCAAGAGCTGGCTCTTGGAGAGAGGGAACTGGCATCACCACACCTTTCTCCTGCCACCGCTGATAGGAGCAGCGTGCCCTGCAGTTTCAGAGGTGTGGTGATGGGACCTGCCTTTTCTTGGACCTGCAGCCCGGGTGTTAATATCCTTGCTCGTACTTGAGCACGAAGGGGGAAGATAGGAAGCCATCGAGCATGGTGTCTTGGGGGGATTGGAGCGGGGACCACCTGTCCAGCTGATTCTCTGACAATAAGCACTCCCAACGGTATCTGCTTGACAGCCCATCCTCGGGGAGTCCGGAGACAGCTCTTCCCACCCCGTTTCTCTGCTTGTTGATATTTCTTCCTTTATGGCCAGATTTCCCCCTTTTGACTGAACAGCAAACCTCACCAGTTTAACTCCTTACATAATATATAGAAAATTATATCCTTTACTGGCTATAGTGGTCTGATAGATGTCGTTGATGAGTATATCCTGGGAATGTCAAAAGGTATGTTTGCTAAGGGTATGTTTGCTAAGAGCTAGTTTCTACTATTTCTGTCACTTTAATGTCAACAGTAGTTTATTGGGCATTTTCTTTTTTTTCTTTTATTTTTTTATTGAAGTATAGTTGATTTACAATGTTGTGTTGGTTTCATGTGTACAGCAAACTGATTCAGTTATACACATACATACATATATATATATTCTTTTTCAGATTCTTTTCCCATGTAGGTTATTGAGTATAGATCAAAATATTGAGTATTGTTCTCTGCACTATACAGTAGGTCCTTGTTGATTATCTATATTATATATAGTAGTGTGTATCTGCTAATCCCAAATTCCTAATTTATCCCTCCCCACCACCCTTTCCCCTTTGGTAACCATAAGTTTGTTTTTGAAGTCTGTGAGTCTGTTTCTGTTTTGTAAATAAGTCCATTTGTATCATTTTCTTAGATTCCACATATAAGCGATATCATACGATATTTGACTTTCTCTGTCTGACTTCAGTTAGTATGATAATCTCTATGTCCATCCATGTTGCTGCAAATGGCATTATTTCATCCTTTTTTATGACTGAGTAATATTCCATTGTGTATATTTATACCACATCTTCTTTGTCCATTCATCTGTTGATGGACATTTAGGTTGCTTCTGTGTCTTGGCTATTGTAAATAGTGCCGCAATGAACATGGAGGTGCATGTATCTTTTCAAAGTATGGTTTTCTTCAAATACATGCCCAGGAGTGGGATTGCTGGATCATGTGGTAGCTCTATTTTTAGTTTTTTAAGGAACCTCCATACTGTTCTCTATAGTGGCTGTACCAATTTACATTCCCACCAACAGTGTAGGAGGGTTTCCCTTTCTCCACACTCTCTCCAGCATTTATTGTTTGTAGACTTTTTGGTGATGGCCATTCTGACTGGTGTGAGGTGATACCTCATTGTAGTTTTTTTTTTTTTTAATTTTAGAATTTTATTTTTTTATACAGCAGGTTCTTATTAGTCATCCATTTTATACATATTAGTGTATACATGTCAATCCCAATCTCCCAGTTCATCACACCACCCCCACCCCCACCCCGCCACTTTCCACCCTTGGTGTCAATACGTTTGTTCTCTACAACTGTGTCTCTATTTCTGCCCTGCAAACTGGTTCATCTGCACCATTTTTCTAGGTTCCACATATATGCATTAACATATGATTTTTGTTTTTCTCTTTCTGACTTACTCCACTCTGTATGACAGTCTCTAGATTCATCCATGTCTCTACAAATGACCCAGTTTTGTTCCTTTTAATGGCTGAGTAATATTCCATTGTATATATGTACCACAACTTCCTTATCCATTCGTCTGTTGATAGGCATTTAGGTTGCTTCCATGACCTGGCTATTGTAAATAGTGCTGCAATGAACATTGGGGTGCATGTGTCTTTTTGAATTATGGTTTTCTCAGGGTATATGCCCAGTAGTGGGATTGCTGGGTCATATGGTAGTTCTATTTTTAATTTTTTAAGGAACCTCCATACTGTTCTCCATAGTGGCTGTATCCATTTACATTCCCACCAACAGTGCAAGAGGGTTGGTTCCCTTTTCTCCACACCCTCTCCAGCATTTGTTGTTTGTAGATTTTCTGATGATGCCCATTCTAACTGGTGTGAGGTGATACCTCATTATAGTTTTGATTGGCATTTCTCTAATAATTAGTAATTTTGAGCAGCTTTTCATATGCCTCTTGGCCATCTGTAATGTCTTCTTTGGAGAAATGTCTATTTAGGTCTTCTGCCCATTTTTGATTTGTTGTTTGTTTTTTTTGATATTGAGCTGCATGAACTGTTTATATATTTTGGAGATTAACCCCTTGTTGGTTGCATCATTTGCAAATATTTTCTGCCGTTGTGTAGGTTGTCTTTTTGTTTTGTTTTCCTTTGCTGTGCAAAAGCTTTTAAGTTTCATTAGGTCCCATTTGTTTATTTTTGGTTTTGTTTCCATTACTGTAGGAGACAGATCCAAAAAGTTATTGCTGCAATTTATGTTGAAGAATGTCCTATTGGACATTTTCTGTGTGTCATCATCGTACCAAACTTATTACCTTGTTTTCTTAAGGTTATGCTATTTTTTTAATTGAAGTATAGTTGATGTACAATATTATATGTTATAGGTGTACAATATACTGATTGACCATTCTTAAAGATTATACTCCATTTAGAGCTATTATAAAATATTGGCTCTGTTCCCTGTGCTGTACAATATATCCTTTTTGCTTATCTATTTTATACACAGTAGTTTGTACCTCTTAATCCCCTACCCCTGTATTGTCCCTCCCTACTGGTAATCACTAGTTTGTTCTCTATATCTGTGAGTCTGCATCTTTTCTTGTTATATTCACTATTTTGTTGTATTTTTTAGATTCCACCTGTAAGTTGGAGTCTCACAAGAACCATTTGAGATCATTCTTTTATTATCTCCATTTTACAGAGGAGGAGACTGAGGCTTAGAAGGCTTAGGTGGTTTGCCCACAGAATCATGCATGCAGCAGACGGGAGTCAAATCCATGTCTGGTTTCCGTGCCCTGGCTCTTAACTTGATGCTCTTTAAAATTGAGATACATTTCACATGTCATAAAATTCACCCTTTTAAAGTACACAGTTTCGGGACTTCCCTGGTGGTCCAGTGGTAAAGAATCTACCTTCGGGCTTCCCTGGTGGCGCAGTGGTTGAGAGTCCGCCTGCCGACGCAGGGGACACGGGTTCGTGCCCTGGTCCAGGAAGATCCCACATGCCGCGGAGTGGCTGGGCCCGTGAGCCATGGCCGCTGAGCCTGTGCGTCCGGAGCCTGTGCTCCGCAACGGAAGAGGCCACAACAGTGAGAGGCCCGCGTACCGCAAAAAAAGAAAAAAAAAAAGAATCTGCCTTCCAATGCAGGGGACGCGGGTTCAATCCCTGGTTGGGGAACTAAGATCCCACATGCTGCGGGGCAACTAAGCCTGCACGCCGTAACTACTGAGCCTGCGCGCCTCAACTAGAGAGCCCTCGTGCCTCAAACTACAGAGCCCACGCTCCCTGGAGGCCGTGCACCACAACTAGAGAGAGAAAACCCGCACGCCACAACTAGAGAGAAGCCCGTGCGCCGCGACGAAGAGCCTACGTGCCGGAACTAAGACCCAACGCAGCCAACAATAAATAAAGTATACAATTTAGTGGGTTTTACTATATTCAGAAAGGTGTGCAACCATCATCACTATCTAACTTCAGAGCATTTTCATCACCTCAAAAAGAAACCCCAAACCCACTAGCAGTCATTCCCCATTCTTCTGTCTCCCCACTCCTCCTGCTAGCCAGCAGTCTACTTTCTGTCTCTATGGATTTTCCTCTTCTGGATGTTTTGTATAAATGCAGGCATACAGCGTGTGACCTTTTATGTCTGGCTTCTGTTTACTTAGCTTAATGTTTTCAAGGCCATCCATGTTATAGCAAGTATCAGCCGTTCATTCCTTTTTATGCCTGAATAATATTTCATTGTTCGGATATAGCACATTTTGTTTGTCCATTCACCAGTTATGGACATTTGAATTGTTTCTACTTTTTGGTGATGAATAATGCTGCTCGGACAGCACCTGTATGACTTAACTGGGCTTTTACTTGTTGAAAACTCTTGTCTTTTTCTCAAAATATGAAATAAGATACGGTAGTTGCTGAGGAAGTGTTTAGAAGGCTATCACAATATGGAGAGGCAGGCTCTCTGAGGGGACTTGTCCCTCGGAGATTCATTATTATTATTTTGATGACATTGTTCAGTGGCAAGCCGTGTTGTTGTAAAGGCATGAAACACTGAGTCTCAGCGTGTGGCTGGAGAGCCCGTGGTTTACATAGTAATAATCGTACGTTTCCATTTCTGTTGTCATCACTGCAATGCATTCAAGTGCTTTTTAAGTCTAATTTGATAAAAAAACAAGTCATGGACTAAAGGAGATGCTGTTCTCAGTGTCCTCTTTTTTCCGTCAGTTGGGTATTTACTGCGGATGGGTAGTTTACTTCTCTGTGGACGGGGCCAGGCTGCTGTTGACCTAGAGAGGAGGGCTGTGCTGTCTGGGGTCAGCCTCCTCCCTTGGTAATTTTTCAGTTAATGATATTCAGGCAGTGGTTGTTCTTTTGTTCTAACATATTTATAAAAAATAACAGAAACACATTAGAGTTAAAGGTTTATTCTCTTTACATGACTTGTTGAAGGCATGGACTGCTTCTCCGTGGTAAGTGATAGAAACCCAGCACCCAGCACTCTTGCCTCTGGGACCCTCACATAGACGCAGAGGATACATTTGAATCGTGAGCAATATACACAGAAACATTCGGTACAGTTGAACACACACATGCACACCTAGGACCCAACAATTCCACTCCAGGTAAATGTATGTATATGGAGAGTCCCCCAAAGACATACATATAAGAATGTTTATAGCAGCACTGTTTTCAAGACACAAGATACAGAACTACCCAAAAGCCCATCAATAGAAGAATGAACTGTGGAATATTCATTCACACAATGAAACACTATACTGCAGTGAGAATGAAGGGAGTATAATAACTCGAAGCAACAATGTGGAGGAAGCTCACAAATAAAATGTGGAGTGAAAGAAGCCAGGCGGAAAGGAATACATCCTCTTTGCTTCTGTGAACACAATATAAAGTTCAAAAATAGGCAAAACTAATCTGTGATGTTGAAAATCAGGACAGTGTTTCCTCTTGGGGTGGGAGCGTGGGCGCTGGTTAGTGATGAGAAGGGGCGTGAGGGGGGCTTCTGGGATACTGCCAATTTATTTCCTTGACTAAGGTACTAGTCACACAAGTCTGTTCTGTTTTTGGAAGTTCAACATGCTGTACACGTATGATTTGTACACTTTTTTGTAAATCATACATTTTAAAATATAAAATGTAATATATACATATATAATTACACATTAATATATACATATACATAATTATTTTCAGGTTTTCCCCACCTCTAGTTTTCATTCTAAAAGAACACATTGTCGGACTTCCTGGTGGTGCAGTGGTTAAGAATCCGCCTGCCAGTGCAGGGGACACGGGTTCGAGCCCTGGTCGTGGAGGATCCCACATGCCGCGGAGCAACTAAGCCCGTGAGCCACAACTATTGAGTCCACACGCCACAACTACTGAAGCCCGTGTGCTCTAGGGCCTGTGCTCCACAACAACAGAAGCCACCGCAGTGAGAAGCCCGCGCACCACAACGAAGAGCAGCCCCTGCTCGCCGCAACTAGAGTAAGCCCGGGCACAGCAACGAAGACCCAACGGAGCCAAAAACAAATAAATTTAAAAAAATAAAAAAATATTTTTTAAAAAGTTGTTAAACATGATACAGACTATCAGAAGGAATCCTTGCATTAATTCAACAAATTCTGATGAGCAGAGACTGGGCGGGCTGGATGGTGTCTAGCTTGGGCAGAACTGGGAGTTGAGAGGGCTGCAGCATCACCCCCTTCCCCATCAGTAACTGCATCCTCACAGGGGGCGCTCACTGTCTTTTCACATTGTCTCTCCTCCTTTGTTCCCCACTCCCACCTCCCCACCTTTCCCCTTCTTTTTTTCTCTATTGCCTTCCCCCCACCATGCTCCTTGTTTGGACATTGACTGGATGCAAATAATCATCGAAGAGGGGATCTGCCTGAAATTGGAGACCGCGCCGTACTGTCCTCACCTAGATTTTTGGGAGAACCCCCTGGAGAAGGGCTGTCAGGAAAGGAATGGTGACTCAGGAGAGGGTCTGTGGATTCTCCCCAGGGACTGGCTCCCAGGCCTCCGAGAGCAAGGAAGAGCTAAGCCTGAGAGCGAAAGCTCCACCACTGACCATGACGAGTCCAGACTCAGGCTTTGCTGAAGAGAGAGCACGACCCTGTGCTCTGAGAAACCATCAGAACGGGGAGGGCACAGGCTTCACCAGGGCCCTTCCGCAGAGGGGCTCACGCTGTGTAATTCCTCAGGTCACCCGTCTCCTGAAGACTGCTGAAGTTCAACTAATTAAATATAGTTTCATTGTGGAAATAATTTGACAATAATAATGAGAAAATCCTGCGACATAACTATATTAAGATTGTTTGAAACTCTTGAGAATGAGCATGTCTGGGGCTAATTCTGGGCGTATAATAAGCAAGTCAAGGTCACTGTCATTCCCGCTGCCTTCACTGTAAGGACCTCTTCTTGTAAAGAGGCAGCAGAGTTTTAATTTCGAAAAATGCACCATAGCTGATGATGTTGACAGTGTTTATCATGTGATAGAATTATGGGAGGGAATTTTGTGGACCAAACTTGCTTATGGTTTATCTGTGACTAAAACTTAAAATATGAACAATCACCAATTTGAGAGAAAGTCTTAGCTGAGAAAAAACCAGAAATAACCGGGGCGAGGGAGAGGCTGGTGTGAAGGAAGATGAGTTCCGGCGGGGCCTTCCCGGGAAGCCTGTTTCTCCTCCTAGGTCCTCACCTCCCTGGGGGTTGGAGTCCACCAGGGGGACTGCATCTTCCTGAGCCGTGGACTGTGCACGCACATGTGTGACCGTTGGTATATATGGACACGAGGACAGGGACAGAACCGCAGAGCCTCCTGGCTGGCGGCTCTGCTTGAAGTCCTAATTCCCTTTCTCTGCAGGGAGGAACACTTACTCCCAGCAAAGCTCTGTGCTGGAGCCAAACGCTGCATCATGCTGCGTGCTGAGCAAAGCCAAGGGACCAGAGCCTCCTTGGGGCAGCCCCTCTTTAAAGAGAGGTGAAGGTGTAAGAGATGCAGGAAGGATTCAGAAATCTAATTAGAGAGTTTAGCCTCCCGTAGACCTGATACTATACATGCACACACGCACACCTACTGTTGCCTGCGTGCTTACTCTGTGCAAGCGCTGTGCTAAGCACTTGCTGTCCACTCCCACAGGGAGTCCTTGTAGCTGCCCTATGAAGTCAGTAGCTACCATTATTAGCCCCATTTTATAGTCGAGGACATTACGGCCCAAGGAAGTTGTGTAACCTGCCCAGGGTCATGGAGCACGCTCTGTGGTGGAGGGTTTTCATAGACACTCTTTTCCTCTTGATTCTCCCCAGTCCTGCCTCTGCCAGGAGGAACTGGAAGGGAATTGAGATGAGGGGTCCAGGCGTGTAGCTTCTGCAGGCAGTGGTGTATACGTAATACCGGCATTGCCGGACCACTGGTGTCTCCTCTTGTAGGTGATGGGCAGTGTTACCATCAAATCACATCTAACCTAGACGTGCTTGCTGAAAGCTGTAGCTTTTAAAAAGAGTTATTGTGCACCCCAATGTTCGTTGCAACACTGTTTATAATAGCCAAGACATGGAAGCAACCTAAAAGCAACGTGGAAGCGACAGATGAATGGATGAAGAAGATGTGGTACATATACAAGGGAATATTACCCAGCCACAAAAACGAATGAAATAATGCCGTTTGCAGCAACATGGATGGACCTGGAGATTATCATACTAAGTGAAATAAGTCAGACAAAGACAAATACCATATGATACCACTTATATGTGGAATCTTAAAAAAAAAATGACACAAGTGAACTTATTTACAAAACAGAAACATATTTACAGACTTAGAGAACGAATTTATTGGGGGGAGGAATAGATTGGGAGTTTGGGATTGACATGTACACACTGCTATATTTAAAATAGGTACAAGGACCTACTGTATAGCACAGGGAACTCTGCTCAATATTCTGTAATAACCTAAATGGGAAAAGAATTTGAAAAAGAATAGATACATGTGTATGTATAAATGAATCACTTTGCTGTACACCTGAAACTAACACAACATTGTTAATCAACCGTACTCCAATATAAAATAAAAATAATAAAAGAGTTATTGGACACTAGTATATAAAGTAGATAACCAACAAGGACCTACTGTATAGCACAGGGAACTATACTCAATATTTTGTAAAAACCTATAAGGGAAAAGAATCTGAAAAAGAGTGTGTGTGTGTGTGTGTGTGTGTGTGTGTATGTGTGTATAACCGAATCACTGCTGTACGCCTGAAACTAACACTACATTGTAAATCAACTATACTTCAGTAAAAAAAGTAAATAAAAATAAAAGTTATTGGAGAAAGCCATGTGGTTTAGGAGAGATGGGGGTGAGAGAAGGGTGGCATGCATCATAGCATCTGGAGTTTCTAGTATCACAGACATTATGGTAAGAAATACTTCATTGGCAGCGCTACTGAATAAAATGGGACCCCTGTGATGAAAACCTGCTCCAGCAGAGGTAAAAACGACCATTTCTGGAGGATCAGGTAGCAGACATTGATAGGCAGAATCAATCAGTATGTGGCTGGGGGAGTTTGAGTGGTTTCACAAGTCATGGACATGAGAGAAGGCCTCTGTTCTCTGAGGAATATGGTGGAGGCAATACGCTGAAAAACAAATTATAGTGGCAAGTCACAGATGGTGTTTACTTCTGAGTAGATGACACTCCTGTTAATCCCTGACTTCCCTTTGCCTTATTTGGATTGTGTTTGCAGGGTTACATTCGGACACACTTAATTCCTGGCCAGCAGAGCAACTTCATGTTTTGTCTTTTTTGTGTGCGGAATCGGAAACTGACAGCCCGACGTGGCTTCCTCTCAGTTCTGCGTGTTTCCTGTAGGGAGGCTGCCGAGTCTTCAGCCTGAGTCGGCTGCCAGCTGGAGAGACCCCAGTGAGGTGTTTGTCCATCGGAGGGGCCATTGCTCCTCCTGGCATCATACCATCTCCTTCCTGAAGGAATGGGTGAAGGATGTTTTATAGGAATAAGTTGTCAGTAAAACACTCTCAGCCCCTGGAAACTGTCCCTCAGACAGCGGTGAGGGACCCCTTGGTTACAACAGCATTTACAAGTGTTGAAGTGACATAATGGAGTCCTGGCTTTTGGCCAAGAAGGTGTTGGGATGTGTGAGTGACTTTAAAAAGGAAGCACAGGGCTTCCCTGGTGACGCAGTGGTGGAGAGTCCGCCTGCCGATGCAGGGGACACGGGTTCGTGCCCCGGTCCGGGAAGATCCCACATGCCGCGCAGCGGCTGGGCCCGTGCGCCATGGCCGCTGAGCCTGCGCGGCCGGAGCCTATGCTCTGCAACGGGAGAGGCCACAACAGTTAGAGGCCCGTGTAACGCAAAAAAAAAAAAAAAAAAAAGGAAGCACAGCCTGTGATTGTAAGTGACCCAGACAGGTCACTGATAGAGTTATTGAGCATCCATTATGTATAAGGCGTTTGTACGCGTTTCCTGCGGCCACTGTAACAAATTACCACAAACTAAGTGGTTTAAAACAACAGAAATTTATTCTCCCATGTTCTGGAGGTCTGAAGTCTGAAATCAAGGTGTCAGCTGGGCTGTACTCCCTCTGGAGGCTGTAGAAAACAATCCTTTCTTGCCTCTTCCATCCTCAGGTGGCTCCAGGAGTTCCTTGGCATGTGGCCACATCCCTCGCGTCTCTGCCTCTGGGGTCACGTGGCCTCCTCTTCTTCTGTCTTAAAAACTCTCTCTGCTTTTTTTTTAAAGATGCATGTGGTAATGCAATTATACTCCAATAAAGATGTTAAAAAATAAAATAAAAGAGCATCCCTGAAAGAAAAAAATAAAATAAATAAAAATAAAAGAGCATCCCTGAAAAAAAAAAAGAAAAAAAGATGTATGTGATTGCATTTAGGACCCACCCAGATAATCCAAGATAAGGTTCTCCTCTCAGGATCCTTAACATAATCACATCTTTCGTCATATAAATTAATACTCACAGGTTCTGGGGATTCCGACGTGGACATATACTTTTGGGGGCCACCATTCAGCTCACTACAGCATTCATTGATGTATTTGGACGCATGGAAAAATAAGAGTAGCTACTTGCTCTGTAGGAGTCTATAATCCACTGGACAGGCATAAGTGTATTTATTTATTCAGCAAGCATTTATTGTCCATATGCCATATGCCAGGCTGTGTTGTTGCATCGGATTTACACAGCTGGAATGAGACACAACCCCTTACTGGGGGAGCTGAGTCTGAGAAGAAAGACATTGAAAATGAGGGTAACCCTAAAGAACCTCAGTCTCGTAGTCTAGTGTTTGTTTGGAGATAGTCAAAGCACAATCCAAAGACCAAAAGTAATTTTCAAAGGAATAGTAATCATTTACTTATCAAAACACTTAAAAGAAACCCAACTCATAAACTCCCAGAAACAATTTTCATATCCCCTTTTCTCTCTCTAATTCTCTCACATTCCATAGGGTTCAGAAGCCCATTGTTTACCATCAGCCCCTGGAAACACTTGTTCCATTTTCCATTCTGCACAGCGCTTCTTTCTCTCCCTCCCAGCTCTTTGTTATATAGATTAGCTTAGCTTCCCTTGACAAGTTAGCCTTCCTTCCCATCTTTCTTGCCTGTCCTGTAATTCTGCATCCTAAAGTCCAGAAACTTCTCTGGCTAGGGCAGTCCCCTTACAAGAGGAGGTGAATGGAGAAGGCTTTTAATCAGAAGGTAGGAAGAGAGGACAAGAACACTGACATTGCACACGTGCAGTCTGGTTTGGTTACTACTAAGAAGGATTTGAAAGAATACAGTTTGTTATGGCCTCATTCAACCTTTGCAGCAACTCAATGGGTAAAAACGGTTGTTCTTCCTGTTTTATACACAAGGACAGGAGCTTAGATTCATTAAGTACATTGCCCACAATAAGTGGCTGAGCTGGGATTTCATTTCAGGCTACCTGGGATTTTGGCCTTGGGTACCTGGAGGGTGGAACAGCATTGGAGAAGGACACCTTGAATCAGGTTGGAAGGTATAGAAGGAGTTTGGAAAAGATCTAAAGATCATTCTAAGCAAAAATGACGGGATGGGGCTTCCAAGGTATCCTGAGCACCCCTGTGGCCAAGCGAGGGTGCAGGATGGGTGGGCAGATGGGGTATCAGAAGAAGAGGCGGTGGGGATGAGCTGAGACCAGACCACGCATGGGTTTGTGTATTGCTGGACTTTGTGCTGGGGGAGTGTGAGTCATTGAGGGTTATAGGCAGAGGAAAAACACTACCACATTTGTGCTGTGCAAACAGCATTCTGATATCAGTGATCAACATACACTGAGGTAGGGGAGGGAATTGAGGCATGGAGACCAACATGGCAGAATGGCTTCTACATGCAAACTTCAGTCCTATAAACAGAGCCTCCAAGCCCCCTGGATGGTGCATTCACATGAAACGCTCTTTGTTAAGAAGCACAGAGGAAGAGAGGTCCACAGACAAGGGCAAAATAACGGGCACCAAAGGCCCAGGTGCCACCCCCCAGCAAACCACCGCCTGGCAGATAGGCACGGTGTTGATGGCCCCTCCTGCACTGTAGCTCGGCTGTCTGTGCTCCAGCTCTGCCGTCTTGAAACAAGCTGGAGGAGGAGGCTGTTTCTCATGACTCCCTTTCTTCTAACACTGGCATATCCGAAGTGGGGACTTACCTGTTATTGGCTCAGTGGTCTCTAAGAAGAGAGAGAATTTAACCACTGTTGGCTCAACGGCTGTCTTTCCTGAGAGTCAAGTTTAAGAAATCCCAGCAGCTCTCTATCTGGCCAGGTTGTGGTGACCTCTACAAAGTTATCTTTTATTGAAGATACATTTCAGGCCAATGTACACTCACCATCTGAATCCTGAACATTAGTCTGGCCTTGGCTTCTACCGTTTCCTAGGCAAAAACTCATCTGCAGAGGCAGATTCTATGATGCAAGCTGAAACCTATGTCACCTCTCTCATCCCAACTCTAAGTTTAGAACAATTTCAGGAAAGATATTCAGTGTCCAGTTGGAGACCACTGCAACAGTTCAGGTAAGGAGTGCTGACAGCCTGAACGAAGGCAGTGGCAGTGCAGCTAGAGGAGAGAGAACAGATCAAGGGACATTTAAGCAGTAACCATACAACCATGCTTAATGTTTACTGAGCACTTTCTACGTGCTAGGCTTGTATAGCCTGTGTATTATATCATTCAATCTTTGCAACAATCCAGTGAGGTAGGAGTTGTTATTCTCTCTGTTTTACACATGAGGAAGCAGGCTTAGAGTCATCAGGAAATTTGCGCATGTTAAGTGGCAGAGTTGGGATTTGAGCCTGGGCAATCTGACTTCAGAGCTTGCATTTTATTTTATTTAGTAATTTTTTAAAGATTTATTTATTATTTTTATTTATTTTATTTTTAGTTTTGGCTGCCTCGGGTCATAGTTGCGGCACACGGGGGATCTTCGTTGACGCATGTGGGCTCTCCGTTGTGGTGCGCGGGCTTCTCTCTAGTTGTGGCATGCGGGTTTTTTCCTTCTAGTTGTGGCGCACAGGATCCAGAGTGCGTGGGCTCTTTAGTTTGTGGCATGTGGGCTCTAGTGGGCTCTAGTTGAGGCGTGTGAGCTCAGTAGTTGTGGCCGGCGGGCTTCCTTGCCCTGCGGCATGTGGGATCTTAGTTCTCTGATGAGGGATCGAACCCGCATTCCCTGCATTATAAGGCAGATTCTTTACCACTGGACCACCAGGGAAGTCCTCTCAGAGCTTGCATTTTTAAATCTCTATGTTTTACTGTCTCAGATCAGGAGGATTTGGTAAATTATTGAATGTGGAGGTGGGGAAAGGAGAATAAGAGGAAGGAGAGGAGTGTTCCAGATGAGGGAAATAGGCAGACAGATGAAAGATGGAGCCCCTCACCAAGATGGAAACACAGGGAAAGGAACGGGTTTAGAAAGAAGGATGGTGATTTGCCTGTGAACACGTTGCTAGGGGACATCCGAGTAAGATGTCTGTTAAATGGTTGGGTGTTTAAAAAATGGAGTTTTAGAGGGAGTGATTGAGGCTAAAGAAGATTTGGAGCAATTCGTATCTAGGCAGCAGAGGAGTGTGTGGGCAGCAGGTATGGAGGATATGTATGTACTGAGATCTTCTAGGGAAGAAAATGAGCAGAGACAACAACCTGGGATAGAATCTCAGGGACCTGCAACATTTAAGGGACCAGTGAAAGAAGAGCCCTTGGATGAGAGAAAGAGATAGTCCAAGGGATGGTAGGAGCATGAGGACAGAGTGGGTCACGGAAACTAGAGGAGGAGGAAGTGTGATGAGGGAGGGATGGTAGCAGTGCCTCGTGCAACAGAGAAATCATGTATGGTAGGAACTGAAGGTTACCATTGTGTTTGGCAACTAGGTCAATGTAAAACCAGCTGGTTACAATGCAAAATGTTATAGCCACTTTGGAAGGCAGTAAAGCAGTTTCTTACAAAGCTACACATTGTCCTACAATGCGATTCAGCAAATGTATTCCTTGGTATTTACCCAAATGAGAGAAAACTTATGTACACACAAAAACCTGCACATGGGTGTGTTTTTTTTTAAGGTATTTTTTACTTTTTAAAATAAATTTATTTATTTTTGTTTATTTATTTTTGGCTGCATTGGGTCTTTGTTGCTGCGCCTGGGCTTTCTCTAGTTGCAGCGAGCGGCGGCTACTCTTCATTGCGGTGCACGGGCTTCTCATTGCAGTGGCTTCTCTTGTTGCGGAGCTTGGGCTTTAGGCCTGCAGGCTTCAGTAGTTGTGGCTCGCGGGCTCTAGAGTGCACGCTCAGTAGTTGTGGCTCATGGGCTTAGTTGCTCCGCGGCATGTGGGATCTTCCAGGACCAGGGCTCTAACCCGTGTCCCCTGCATTGTCAGGCAGATTCTTAACCACTGCACCACCAGGGAAGCCCTGCATGTGGGTTTTTTTAATTGAAATCTACTTGACATACAGTATTGTGTTACTTTTGTGAACTGCACAGTGATTCAACATTTACATACATTATGAAATGATCACCATGATAAGTCTAGAAACCATCTGTCCCCATACAAAGTTATTACAATATTATCGATGATATTCCTTATGCTGTATATTACATCCCTGTGGCTTATTTGCACACGGATGTTTATAGCAGCTTTATTCATAATTGCCAAAACTTGCAAGCAACCAACATGTCCTTTATTTATTTAATTGAATTTTATTTTATGTATTTTTTTATACAGCAGGTTCTCATAGGTTATCCATTTTATACATATTAGTATATATGTGTCCATCCCAATCTCCCAATTCATTACACCACCAGGCCCCCCGCCACTTTCCCCCCTTGGTGCCCTGCGTTTGTTCTCTACATCTGTGTCTCAGTTTCTGCCCTGCACACTGGTTCATCTGTACCATTTTTCTAGATTCCACATATATGCGTTAACATATGATATTTGTTTTTCTCTTTCTGACTTACTCCACTCAGTATGACAGTCTCTAGATTCATCCATGTGTCTACAAATGACCCAATTTCATTCCTTTTTATGGCTGAGTAATATTCCATTGTATATATGTACCACATCTTCTTTATCCATTCGTCTGTCGATGGACATTTAGGTTGCTTCCATGACCTGGCTATTGTAAACAGTGCTGCAATGAACATTGGGGTGCATGTATCTTTTTGAATTATGGTTTTCTCTGGGTATATGTCCAATAGTGGGATTGCTGGGTCATATGGTAATTCTGTTTTCAGTTTTTTAAGGAACCTCCATACTGTACTCCATGGTGGCTGTATCAATTTACACTCCCACCAACAGTGCAAGAGGGTTCCCTTTTCTCCACACCCTCTCCAGCATTTGTTGTTTGTAGATTTTCTGATGATGCCCATTCTAACTGGTGTGAGGTGATACCTCACTGTAGTTTTGATTAGCATTTCTCTAATAATTAGTGATGTTGAGCAGCTTTTCATGTGCTTCTTGGCCATCTGTATGTCTTCTTTGGAGAAATGTCTATTTAGGTCTTCTGCCCATTTTTGGATTGGGTTATTTGCTTTTTTTAATATTGAGCTTCATGAGCTGTTTATATATTTTGGAGATTAATCCTTTGTCCATTGATTCGTTTGCAAATATTTTCTCCCATTCTGAGGGTTGTCTTTTCGTCTTGTTTTTAGTTTCCTTTGCTTTGCAAAAGGTTTTAGGTTTCATTAGGTCCCATTTGTTTATTTTTGTTTTTATTTCCATTACTCTAAGAGGTGGATCAAAAAAGATCGTGCTGTGATTTACGTCAAAGAGTGTTCTTCCCTTGAGCTATTTGTAATGAGGTGGATAGACCTAGAGTCTGTCATACAGAGTGAAGTAAGTCAGAAAGAGAAAGGCAAATACCGTATGCTAACACATGTATATGGAATTTAAGAAAAAAAAATGTCCAGAAGAACCTAGGGGTAAGACAGGAATAAAGACACAAACCTACTAGAGAATGGACTTGAGGATATGGGGGAGGGGGAAGGATAAGCTGTGACAAAGTGAGAGAGTGGCATGGACATATATACACTACCAAACGTAAAATAGATAGCTAGTGGGACGCAGCTGCATAGCACAGGGAGATCAGCTCGGTGTTTTGTGACCACCTAGAGGGTTGGGATAGGGAGGGTGGGAGGGAGGGAGACACAAGAGGGAAGAGATATGGGAACATATGTATATGTATAACTGATTCACTTTGTTATAAAGCAGAAACTAACACACCATTGTAAAGCAATTATACTCCAATAAAGATGTAAAAAAGAAAAGAAGAGTGTTCTTCCTATGTCTTCCTCTAAGAGTTTAATAGTGTCCAGTCTTACATTTAGGTCTCTAACCCATTTTGAGTTTATTTTTGTGTATGGTGTTAGGGAGTGTTCTAATTTCATTCTTTTGCATGTAGCTGTCCAGGTTTCCCAGCACCACTTATTGAAGAGACTGTCTTTTCTCCATTGTATATCCTTGCCTCCTTTGTCATAGATTAGTTGACCATAGGTGCGTGGGTTTATCTCTGGGCTTTCTATCCTGTTCCATTGATCTATATTTCTGTTTTTGTACCAGTACCATATTGTCTTGATTACTGTAGCTTTGTAGTATAGTCTGAAGTCAGGGAGCCTGATTCCTCCAGCTCTGTTTTTTTTTCCCTCAAGACTGCTTTGGCTATTCGGGATCATTTGTGTCTCCTTACAAATTTTAAGATTTTTTTGTTCTAGTTCTTTAAAAAATACCATTGGTAATTTGATAGGGATTGCATTGAATCTGTAGATTGCTTCGGGTAATATAGTCATTTTCACAATATTGATTCTTCCAATCCAAGAACGTAGTATATCTCTCCATCTGTTTGTATCATCTTTAATTCCTTTCATCAGTGTCTTACAGTTTTCAGCATACAGGTCGTTTGACTCCCTAGATAGGTTTACTCCTAGGTATTTTATTCTTTTTGTTACAATGGTAAATGGGAGTGTTCCCTTAATTTCTTTTTCAGATTTTTCATCATTAGTGTATAAGAATGCCAGAGATTTCTGTGCATTAATTTTGTATCCTGCAACTTTACCAAATTCATTGATTAGCTCTAGTAGTTTTCTGGTGGCATTTTTAGGATTCTCTATGTATAGTATCATGTCATCTGCAAACAGTGACAGTTTTACTTCTTCTTTTCCAATTTGGATTCCTTTTATTTCTTTTTCTTCTCTGATTGCCGTGGCTAGGACTTCCAAAACAATGTTGAATAAGAGTGGTGAGAGTGGGCAACCTTGTCTTGTTCCTGATCTTAGAGGAAATGCTTTCAGTTTTTCACCATTGAGAATGATGTTTGCTGTGGATTTGTCGTATATGGCCTTTGTTATGAGGTAGGTTTTGTCTATGCCCACTTTCTGGAGAGTTTTTTATCATAAATGGGTGTTGAATTTTGTCAAAAGCTTTTTCTGCATCTATTGAGATGATCATATGTTTTTTCTTCTTCAGTTTGTTAATGTGGTGTATCACATTGATTGATTTGCATATATTGGAGAACCTTGCATCCCTGGGATAAATCCCACTTGATCATGGTGTATGATCCTTTTAATGTGTTGTTGGATTCTGTTTGCTAGTATTTTGTTGAGGATTTTTGCATCTATATTCATGAGTGATATTGGTCTGTAATTTTCTTTTTTTGTAGTATCTTGGCTGGTTTTGGATTCAGGGTGATGGTGGCTTCATAGAATGAGTATGGGAGTGTTCCTTCCTCCGCAGTTTTTTAGAAGAGTTTGAGAATGATGTGTTAGCTCTTCTCTAAATGTCTGATAGAATTCACCTGTGAAACCATCTGGTCCTGGACTTTTGTTTGTTGGAAGATTTTTAATCACAGTTTCAATTTCATTACTTGTAATTGGCCTGTTCATATTTTCTATTTCTTCCTGGTTCAGTCTTGGAAGGTTATACCTTTCTAAGAATTTGTCCATTTCTTGCAGGTTGTCCATTTTATTGGCATAGAGTTGCTTGTAGTAGTCTCTTAGGATGCTTTGTATTTCTGCGGCGTCCATTGTAACTTCTTTTTCATTTCTAATTTTACTGATTTGAGTCCTCTCCCTCTTTTCCTTGATGAGTCTGGCTAATGGTTTATCGTTTTTGTTTATCTTCTCAAAGAACCAGCTTTTAGTTTTATTGATCTTTGCTATTGTTTTCTTTTTTTCTATTTCATTTACTTCTGCTCTGATCTTTATGATTTCTTTCCTTCTGCTAACTTTGGGTTTTGTTTGTTCTTCTTTCTCTAATTCCTTTAGTTGTAAGGTTAGATTGTTTATTTGAGATTTATCTTGTTTTTTGCAGTAGGCTTGTATTGCTATAAACTTCCCTCTTAGAACTGCTTTTGCTGCATCTCATAGGTTTTGGATCATCATGTTTTCATTGTCATTTGTCTCTAGGTATTTTTTTATTTCCTCTTTGATTTATTCAGTGATCTCTTGGTTATTTAGTAATGTATTGTTTAGCATCCATATGTTTATGTTTTTTATGTTTTTGTCCCTATAATTGATTTCTAATCTCCTAGCATTGTGGTCAAAAAAGATGCTTGATATGATTTCAGTTTTCTTAAATATACTGAGGCTTGATTTGTGACCCAAGATGTGATCTATCCTGGAGAATGTTCCATGCGCACTTGAGAAGAAAGTGTAATCTGCTGTTTTTGGATGGAATGTCCTATAAATATCAATTAAATCTATCTGGTCTGTTGTGTCATTTAAAGCTTGTGTTTTCTTATTAATTTTCTGTTTGGATGATCTGTCCATTGGTGTAAGTGTGGTGTTAAAGTCCCCCACTATTATTGTGTTACTGTTGATTTCCTCTTTTATAGCAGTTGCCTTATGTATTGAGGTGCTCCTATGTTGGGTGCATATATATTTATAATTGTTATATCTGCTTCTTGGATTGATCCCTTGATCATTGTGTAGTCTCCTTCCTTGTCTCTTGTAACATTCTTTATTTTAAAGTCTATTTTATCTGATGAGTATTGCTACTCCAGCTTTCTTTTGAGTTCCGTTTGCATGGAATATCTTTTTTCATCCCCTCACTTTCAGTCTGTATGTGTCCCTAGGTCTGAAGTGGGTCTCTTGTAGATAGCATATATGAGGGTCTTGTTTTTGTATCCATTCAGCGAGCCTGTGTCTCTTGGTTGGAGCATTTAATCCATTCACATTTAAGGTAATTATCGATATGTATGTTCCTATTACCATTTTCTTAATTGTTTGGGGTTTGTTTTTGTAGGTCTTTTCTTCTCTTGTGTTTCCCACTCAGAGAAGTTCCTTTAGCATTTGTTGTAGAAATGGTTTGGTGGTGCTGAATTCTCTTAGCTTTTGCTTGTGTATAAAGCTTTTGATTTCTCTGTTGAATCTGAATGAGATCCTTGCAGGGTAGAGTAATCTTGGTTGTAGGTTCTTCCCTTTCATCACTTTAAATATGTCATGCCACTCCCTTCAGGCTTGTAGAGTTTCTGCTGAGAAATCAGCTGTTAACCTTATGGGAGTTCCCTTGTACGTTATTTGTCATTTTTCCCTTGCTGCTTTCAATAATTTTTCTTTGTCTTTAATTTCTGCCATTTTCATTACTATGTGTCTCAGTGTGTTTCTCCTTGGTTTTATCCTGTATGGGACTCTCTGCACTTCCTGGACTTGGGTGGCTATTTCCTTTCCCACGTTAGGGAAGTTTTTGACTATAATCTCTTCAAATATTTTCTCGGGTCCTTTCTCTCTCTCTTCTCCTTCTGGGACCCCTATAATGTGAACGTTGTTGTATTTAATGTTGTCCCAGAGGCCTCTTAGTGTGTCTTCATTTCTTTTCATTCTTTTTCTTTATTCTCTTCTGTGGCAGTGAATTCCACCATTCTGTCTTCCAGGTCACTTATACGTTCTTCTGCCTCAGTTATTCTCCTATTGATTCCTTCTAGTGTATTTTTCATTTCAGTTATTGTAGTGTTCATTTCTTTGTTTGTCCTTTAATTCTTCTAGGTCTTTGTAAAACATATCTTGCATCTTCTCAATCTTTGACTCCATTCTTTTTCCGAGGTCCTGGATCATCTTCACTATCTTTATTCTGAATTCTTTTTCTCGAAGGTTGCCTATCTCGACTTCATTTAGTTGTTTTTCTGGGGTTTTATCTGGTTTTTCATCTGGTACATAGCCCTCTGCCTTTTCATCTTGTCTGTCTTTCTGTGAATGTGGTTTTTGTTCCACAGGCTGCAGGATTGTAGTTCTTCTTGCTTCTGTCTGCCCTCTGGTGGATGAGCCTATCTAAGAGGCTTGTGAAGGTTTCCTGATAGGAGGGACTGGTGGTGGGTAGAGCTGGTGGTTGCTTTGGTGGGCAGAGCTCAGTAAAAGTTTAATCCGCTTGTCTGCTGATGGGTGGGGTTGGGTTCCCTCCCTGTTGGTTGTTTGGCCTGAGGCAACCGAACACTGGAGCCTATCCGGGCTCTTTGGTGGGGCTAATGGCGGACTCTGGGAGGGCTCACACCAAGGAGTACTTCCCAGAGCTTCTGCTGCCAGTGTCCTTGTCCTCACGGTGAGACACAGCCATGCCCCGCCTCTGCAGGAGACTCTCCAAAACTAGCAGGTAGGTCTGGTTCAGTCTCCTATGGGGTCACTCTCCTTCCCCCTGGGTCCTGATGTGCACACTGCTTTGTGTGTGCTCTCCAAGAGTTGAGTCTCTGTTTCCCCCAGTCCTGTCAAAGTCCTGCAATCAAGTCCTGCTAGCCTTCAAAGTCTGATTTTCTAAGAATTCCTCCTCCCGTTGCCAGACCTCCTGGTTGGGAAGCCTGACATGGGGCTCAGAACCTTCACTCCAGTGGGTGGACTTCTGTGGTATAAGTGTTCTCCTGTTTGTGAGTCACCCACCTAGCAGTTATGGGATTTGATATTATTGTGATTGCGCCCCTCCTACCATCTCATTGCAGCTTCTCCTTTGTCTTTGGATGTGTGGTATCATTTTTAGTGAGTTCCAGTGTCTTGCTGTCGATGATTGTTCAGCAGTTAGTTGTGATTACGGTGCTTTCGCAAGAGGGAGTGAGAGCAGGTCCTTCTACTCCACCATCTTGAACCAATCTCCAACATGTCTTTTAATAGGCGAATAGGTAAACCCTGATACATCCATACGATGGAATGTTATTCACCACTAAAAAAAATGAGCTATCAAGCCATGAAAAGACACGGAGGCATCTTAAATTCATTTTACTAAGTGAAAAAAGCCAGTGTCGAAAAGCAGCATATTGTATGACTCCAACTGTATAACATTCTGGAAAAGGCAAAACTGTAGAGACAGTAAAACGATCAGTGGTTGTCGAGGGTTGGGGGGGAGGGAGGGATGAATGGGTGGAGCATTAGGCCAGTGAAGCTATTGCGTATGATACTATAGTGATAGATACATGCCATTATACATTTGTGCAGAGCCAAGGAACTGTACAACACAGAGTGAACCGTATGCAAACCATGGGCTCTAGTTAATGATAATGTATCTATATTGACTCATCAGTTATAGCAAATGTATCACACTAAAGCAAGATGTTAATAATAGGGGACACTATGTTTGTTGTGAGGGCGGGAGTATGGGTGAAGTGGTATAAGGAACCTCTTTATACTTTCTGCTCAGTTTTTCTGTAAACCTAAAACTGCTCTAAAAAATAAAGTCTAGGGCTTCCCTGGTGGCACAGTGGTTAAGAATCCGCCTGCCAGTGCAGGGGGCACGGGTTCAAGCCTGGGTCCAGGAAGATCCCACATGCCACGGAGAAACTAAGCCCATGCGCCGCAACTACCGAGCCTGCGCTCTAGAGCCCAAGGGCCACAACTACTGGAGCCCGCACATGTAGAGCCTGTGCTCCACAAGGAGAGAAGCCACCGCAATGAGAAGCCTGCACACTGCCACGAAGAGTAGCCCCTGCCCGCTGCAACTAGAGAAAGCCAGTGCACAACAACGAAGACCCAACGCAGCCAAAATTAAAAATTTTAAAATCAATAAATTTATTAAAATAATAAAGTCTATTAATTAAAATAAAAAGAGAGAAGAATAGAAGAAAGGAAGGAATAAAAGAAGTAAAGGAAGGAAGGAAGAGAAAGCTGTGTACATACAGTCTTGAAAGTGTAGCATGAACCCATAATTATGACTAATCCAATTCTGTATGTTTGAGTTCCAAGTAGTACACAAATCTGACTAGTCTCTCTTCTTACCAACATTTAGGATTCCCCATCACAAATGCAAGATACAGTCCCATGTCTTTGGCATGATGTGAAAATTTTTCCACAGACTGACTTTGCAACATCATCTCTGGTCTTTGCCCACGTATTGTAAGCTCCAGCTGCAAAAGTCTCTTTGTTCCTCTTTCCTACCCTTCCAGACCACTCTGCCTTTGCTCTTGCTGTTTCCTCTGCCTGTGTCCTCCCCGACTTCTCTATCTAACAAAATCCTCCAGTCCTCCAAGACCCAGCTCAAATGTGACCTTCTCTGTAAGAACATTCCTGACCTGCTTTCCACCCCAGCACACCAAGCAAGAAAGCTGTCTCACCCAATTTCCATAGTTCTTTGTGCCCATCTGTTCAATCAATGCTCAATACACCACAGAATTAACAACCGCAGCATCAGCAACGGTTTAGTAGGAAAATTCGGGGCAGAAAGAAGCCGGATCAAAGTAGATTGAAGGAGTGGGTAGGAGGTGAGCTATGGATACATGGCAGGTGGGCTACTCTCTGGGGATTGGTTTTCTTGTCATTTGGTATTGCTCGTTTAGGTTTATCTTTAGCATTTGTGGTTTTACCCAACAGAAGTTAAGGATGGTAAGAGGAAAATTCCAGGGGTGACTGTGGTGCTGTCCAGTGCTTGGGTGCTGACGGACCTGTGTCACTTGAGATCAGTAATTCTGATCCCAGGAGCTGGGATCATCCTCAATTTTGGGGAGGAAGTGAAAGGGAAGAATGAAAACATCCCCCATTTGTTATCTCTTGAAGGTTCTGCAGCCATAGCCTGTTTGAACTTTGGGGAAAGGGAAAAGGCTAGCTGACTCGGTTTCCTCTATTTCTTATGGGATCTACAGACTCCTGAAGACCAATTAATGATTAGAAAAAGCAATTGATTATTAGATTTTCTAGCATCCACTGAACAGACATTAAAGGCTAAGTATGTTCCGGGAACTGTGCCAGGCGCTGGAGATACAAGATAAACAAAATAGGGTTCCTGCCCTCAAGGAGTTGCGTCTAACCAGGAAGACCAACCTTGAGCTCATGCCAGCAAATTACACTGTGAGGGAAGCTCGGATCTTAGTCACCAGGGCTGCCATAACAAGATACCGTGGACTGGGTGGTTTCAATGACAGGAATTTATTTTCTCACAGTTCTGAAGGCTGGAAGCCCCAGATCAAGGTCCAGCAGAGTTTGGTTTCTGATAATGATTTTCTTCTTGGCTTGCAGGTGGCCACTTTCTCGCTATGTCCTCACATGGCCTTTCCTGTGAGCGTGGCTCGGAGGTGAGGGTGCAGGTGTGAAAAGAGGGGGCTGGGGAAGAGAGTGAGCGGGGGGGCTCTTTGGTGTCTCTCCTTATAAGGACATTAACCCTATCAGATCAGGGCCCCACCCTTAGAACCTCGTTTTACCTTAATTACCTCCTAAAGGCCCTGTTTCCAAGTACAGTCACACTAAGGGTTAGGGCTTCAATACATGAATTTTGGGGCACACAATTCAGCCTCATCTTGTCTAGGGAGAGATGGGGCAGCGGAGGGCTCAGCAATGGATGACTGTCGGTCTGGATTTTGGGTCATTTGCTATGTGATGTGAGTGCCTGGCCCCCAACTTGGAGGCTCTGGTGATCTAGCAGTGCCAGGCAACTAAACAGTAATTATTGCCCCACGTAAAAAGGGAAGGTGTCTACATCGCAAGCCTCCCGTCAGTCATATCTGTATTCAATGATGTGTCCTTAAACCTCCGATATATTATTTTTACATTTGTTAGCAGCTCTTCTTGATGGTAGGGTATGTCGTAGGTCTACTGAATAGTATCCAGATGTCACTCGGCTTTCACTGCAACAGCCTCTCCATGCCTCCTGCAGAGGTGATTGTTTCAAAGATGCTCTAAGTGTCAGACTCAGAAGAGAATAGTTACCGTACTTGACGTCCTCAAGAAATAAGCATACATGTTCCTTTGCCATGGTGGGCTTGCCAAGAGGTGCCTCTCCGCCCCTGTCTTTTGCAGATAGCACTTGTGAACACCAGACTCTGCGAGCAGCCAGTGTTGTTCTATCCTCATGGATAACATTGTGTTGAGGGGCCCCATCTGGGGAGTCCGTTTTCTCAGAAGAAGGAAATGTCAGAAGCTCTGAGAAAATTAAGCACTCCTTGCTTTATACTTCTGTCGCATTTGGTGTGCAGTTCTCATCTGGCATCTGGCCTTTTGGGCCCCGATCAAGGCTGATCAGGGCCAGATGATGAGTTTTTTCAAGGTAGGGAGCGGGTCACGTTCATCTATATTCTAACCTCACTGGTCCTCCAGTGGTGGTTGCAGTATCCCGGCAGTGATCACTTCTGGATAAACTAGTATGAGGGTCGTGCATTAAAAATAGGATTATCATTCTCCTGGCATTTTGTCTCCCCAGGGGAGTTCATTCTCTCTGCAGCGTACCAGCCCCGGTCCCTGGCTATTCTCCTGCCCTTGGTGTAAGGCGAACACTGGCCAAAGCAGAATCCCAGCCCCTTGCCCATAGGAGCTGGTACCCTTAGGGTAATGGAAGCAAGGCTTTGGGCCGGGATGGTGCTTGGAGGGTTCATGTTGACAGTGTTCTTTTCCCCTCTCCAGGACCAACAGTTCTTGCTTTAGAAATGAGGGGGAAAATAGTAATATTGGTTCAAGTCAGAACCAAAACCCTCTTCCTTTCTATGATTACTCATAGAAATAGTTGGGAAGTTGGTTTTCTGTTGCTTCAACAAGTGGTCTGGAGGACACACCTGCAATGTGGAGGGCCACTGACAGCACTTGAAAAAGCTCCCTGTTTCCTCCCTTCCCCCTTTCCTGCAGAGACTCTGTTCAGAGGAGGATTTTTGCGACAAACTATGGGTTCACAAACACGGGGAATGGCTCCTCAACCAGGCCCTAGTCTCCTTGCTGCTGCGGTCACTGTGCTGGAACTCTCTGCCCAAGGAGGGCAGGGAGTGTCTGGGTCTCCGCTGTTTCCACAAAACGGGCATTTCCATAACTGTTGTCACAAAGGCAGTTCATTACAGATTTTGACCCTTCCTGCATCCTCCGTCCCTTACAACACGTGCATTCATTTCCCCGTATTACTGCTGAAAGAATACAAACTTCGTTTCTCTGTCGTCCAAGCATCATTCAGAAGCACCCCGCCCATCTGTGAATCATTCCCCGACTCTGATCAGAGCAGTGTTACAGGTCCTCTGCTGGCAGGAGGCAGCAGCCCAACAAAGTCTGAAGACCCAGGACTTCTGTGCCAGGCAGACTAGGAAGCCACCAAACATTGCAAGCTGAATGGATGTCTTACTAAGCTTTTAGATGTGATCTGGCCAGTACTGGCAGAGGAAGCTCAAGGGGAGAAGGCAGCAAGCACTGTAACGTAAATCACTGCAGACCCTTGGGCGTTACAGCCCTAGGAAGCTAATGATCTCTCCAGGAAAGAACTGACCGTGGTTTTCCAGCAACAGAACACGATGTAGAACGGGGAGGACAGACCCCCGGATGTGAGTACAATCTCTCAACACAGGGTTTGGACCAGTAGGAGCAAAGCGAGTTATCGTAACTGATGGTGCTTCCTAACCACTGGTTCCTGGGTGCCTGTGGACCGTCTCTGGGTGGGCTGTGCGTAATGCCTGGCTGGGACTTTTGTTTGCAGGTTTCTTCTAGAATATTTTGCCTGTTAGGAGACTGGATGCAGTGGCTTTGGGATACCGGTACCGGGGGACTTTTTTGTAAATCTTCAAGAAAACCTCATAGACCTTTCACTGTAAAAAGAAAACCTATTGCATCACAGACCAAGCAGCTGTTTAGCCCTCTGGCATTTGTGATGAGAGACAAAAACACTGGCAAACTGGAGAGCAATGAAAATGGGGCAGTGGACTGGGAGGAAGGAGGGGAATCTTTCTTAGGAAGCTAAATCCCTTTCTGGATTCAGGATGCTCATTGCGTATTTATGATCGTGCGTTTATTTCATTTCTGCTTAAAGAACTAGCAGCTTGTTTGCATTTTAAGGTTTTTCTCCTGTGAAAAATGCTGTGCAAGTGACAAAGAGGGATGTGATTGATAGACTTGGGGCAGAAATTCCTAACCTCCTGCAATGGGAAGTGTCTTGAATGACAGGTGATCTATCTGGAAGCGGAAGCTCAGATTGAATGAGGGAACGGAGCTGCTTGGAGCCTGGGTACCCAACAGGTTGGCAGTGAAGTTTAACTCCTTGATTTCAGACTGGTCCTCTCCCCTCCCCACTCACTGCTGGGGGTCCAACAGCCTCTTTATTCTTCTCCCCAGCCCACTTCCTTCCGCCTGGTTTGATTTGTCAGTTCAGAGGTATCAGATGAGAAGCCAAGTATCCCCTCACTGCAAAAGGATGGGGATCATTGTTCTAGGTGGGAGGCAAGGATACAAAGATTTAGGGCAGTGATCGTGAGAGAGGTGGAAAGGAACGTGAGCTGGGCCCTGCACCCCAACCCAAGGTGGAAGTCAGAAAGGAGGCAGAGGGACTTCCCTGGCGGTCCAGTGGTTAAGACTCCGTGCTTCCATTGTAGGCGGCATGGGTTTGATCTCAGTTTGGGTTTGATCCTGGGTTGGGGAACTAAGATCCCATATGCTGCACAGCAGGGCCAAAAAAAAAAAAGAAAGAAAGAAAGGAGGCAGAAAAGAAGACTCAGCCACTTTGATCCCTCCCTCCGCCCCCCTCTGCCGTGTGTAAATGAAAATGAAGGCGAATACTGGAGGTCCTACTAGTGAGGCTACTGGGTTTAAACTGAGCATGAACTTGAGATACCCAAGCACACAGCGATGGTGCTAGCAGCAGACTAGGAACTGGAAACCTGGGATTCTGTTTCTGATTTTGCAGGCAGTTTTCTGGGCATCTCTGGCGGTGGTGAGGTATCCAGAACCTCCTGCAGGCCGCTCTCTGCCTCGGGCGGGCTGTGCACTGGCTGTGGTGGAGGATGTGGGATGGCTTGGGGGTGGGGAGCATTTTATTCTTAAGTAGCTGCCATTGAAATTTTAAAAAAAGAAAAACCAAAACGCTGACATTTCTGCTTGGCCAACATTTTCTCATAAATGGAGTGTTTCTGTCTCTTTAAAAAAAAAAACAAAAGGAATAGTAATGTGCGCTGGGCTTGTAAAGGGCTGTTTACCAAGGGTAATCATGGGCTGTCTCAGTAGCTGGCAACCATGGCAATCAGTGCATCTTGGCTTTTGTCTCAGTGTCCCCGAGGCTGAATTTATGGCCTGGGACGGAAGGGAGGGAGGGGAGCAACTGTCAGTGTAGACAGGCCGGTTAACCCATGCTTCCATTGCTGGGGAGGCCGGACAGCTTGCTGATGGGCTGCCCTGGGGTTGCAGCAAGAAGATCTCTATTCCCCAGGAGTTAAGCTGTGGAGTGAAATCGTGAAATTTTAGCCATGATGATAATGTTTCTATGAACCGGGCCATTGTACTTGAGACACTCAAATGCCCGTTGCAGGAAAGGTTTGGGAAATAAATAGCAAATGAGTGAGTGCAGAAGACTGTGGCTGAGGGAGGGAGAGCCTTTAGGAAGCCGGGGCTCGTTTTCTGTGTTTTCCTGCCATTTGGGCCTGGAGTGCTTTCGCAGGATTGGGGCAGACAGATCAGAAGCTCAGGGTAATTGGTTTGGACGTGCCGCAGGTTACCTGAATAAAGACAGACGGTGTATCCTGTGTTTACGAAAACAAACCACTCCCCAACAGTAGAACATTCTGGGAAACATAAAGCCCAAACTACAGTCTTCCAGTGCGACCCCGGGAATTTCCAAAGGCTTTTCCAGCTCCATTTCTCTCTGTTTTGAGTCTCAACTTTATTGTTTCATTGGCGCATTCATTCAGCAAAGATTTGGGGTGCATCCCAGCGATCTCTGGCCGTGGCTGCGGGAGGGGTCCCCTGCTTGTACCTTCTCCAGGTTTGTTGCGCTTCTGATGAGTCTGGTGATCAGAGCAGGGTGGGTTTGTGAGGGTTCCTCGTGCCTCTTTCCTTGTTATCTCTTTTTTTTTTTTTTTTTGGCCGTGGTGCGTGGCTTGTGGGATCTTAGTTCCCCGACCAGGGATTGAACCTGTGCCCTCGGCAGTGCAAGCGCGGAGTCCTAACCACTGGACCGCCAGGGAAGTCCCTTTCCTTGCTCTTTTTTATCCACAATTTGGGCAACAGATGGACGACAGTGAGAAAATTTGATCATTTGCAAGCTGAACAGGGAGAAGAATGACCTTTCAGAAGTTATACTACTCACATTTGGCCAATACTTTCACGTAATAAAATACCATCTTTAGTCCCTACCACAGTCCTGTTGTTCCGTCTGTTTTATACATGAACGTTTAACCCCAGCTGCCCGGAGCTGCTGGTGACACGAGCCACCTGGATGTCACGGTGATGCAGAGTCAGAGCAGGTACCGACCAGCCCTTTCTCAGTCACATCACAGCCAGTGAAAGGAGCATAGGGTTTGCCTGGAAACCGCTGTAAAGGACGTCTGTATCTTCTGGTCCTTCATAACTAAAATGGGTGGTAGGTCCTGGGATTCCTTGTGGTACAGCATTTTCTCTCCATCTGCAATATTGGTATTTTTAGCAAGTACATTTTAAAACAAAAAGAGGCCCACATTGCCTTGCCCTCCTAATAGGAATAGATTAGATTCTTAAACTTTCCTTCTTTGGCCCCCAAACCCTTCACCTTTGGCATAATCCCAGTGGCTTTGGTTTGCTCTAATGGTGGTCCAGCGCTACTGGGAAGAGTCAGTCTTTAAAATTCTATCCATTTGGCCATTTGGTGGAAAGAGGGCTTGCGTTTACTGCTAGTTACTGCCCCCAGACCACAGCTCCGAGACGGGGCTTAGCATCCTGTCGCTGGTTTGAATTGCCCACTTACTTCCCTCTTGTTAAGCCCCTCCCTAGAGTAACTGTTTGTAGCATGAGTTTTGTTCCCAAGATGGGTTGTTCCAGCAGTTATTGGCTAGGAGATGGTCCGGGCCTGCTCCCAGCTCTCCACCTGTTGCAGATTTCTGGAACCTGCACCATTTACAATGGAAAAAGGATGAAGGAAGAGAAAGGCTGGAAATGCTGGGAGAAAGCCCCACGGGTGTGGCCCCCTCCTCAGGGTCTCTGTGGGGTGTGGTCCACAGGCACCTAACCGGCCAGGGGAATAGGCATGTTAGCCGTGGCGGGCCCACAAAATGCGGTCCAGAGGGCCCTGTGTGTTCCCACACAGTGTAGTTTCCTGCCGAGGGTGGGCCTGGAAACCAGTCTACATTCAGGGGATTGTGTCAGGCCGCTGCTACCTGGGTGGGAGACGCAGAGCAGACCTCGCCGTGGTCTGGAGTCTGCGGGGGTGGGGATGGGAGCGGGGTGTTTCCATATACTCTCCGCCTTCCACGTGCAAGTTCAGGGTTTGCTCTGCAGAGGGTGCTTGCCGCCTGTCCTGTCTCCCCCAGCTCCCCTCCCCTGCACTGAGCAATCAGCAGACGCCCTAAAACCAGGGAGGAGCGGTGTGGCCTGTCCTGGGTGCTGAGTGGTGCTGACGGCAGCTTTGTTCTGTAACCCTAGGTCCCAAAGATGGCATAGTGATGAAGGCCCCTTCCAATGATCGGAACGTCTTTACCCGAGGGTGCCTGCCTGGGCCCGTGGCATCGCGTTGAGCCAAAGGAACTTGTCTGCCACTTCCCGGAAAACGTCTTTCTCTCCTAATTCATGAGCCAGCAGGATGCGGTCGCCGCGCTTTCAGAACGCCTGCTCATAGCTGCATACAAAGGCCAGGCGGAGAATGTGGTTCAGCTCATCAACAAGGGTGCCAAGGTAGCGGTTACCAAGGTAACAAGAGAATAAACACTTTAGCCATTCCCTGGGGAAAAGCCTGCCTCTTAAGCATTGTCCATAAAACTGTTGTGTTTCGTTCAGTTTTCAAAGAACTGGTTGGTTTTGTTTTTTGTTTCCAGTGCTGGAGGTTTGGGGAGAAAGAAGAAGGATTAAAAATGCTTTCGTTGCTATGTTTCAAATGGAGTCACTCGTAATTAGCATTTGACCCTCTTTAAAATCGCAGTGTGGATTTTTCTCACCTACTTCTTTAGCCAGATGGACAAGAGATCTCTCTGGAGAAATTGGGGCACAAGAATTTACTGGGTAGAGTGTGTGAGAATCACATTAGGCTCCCTTGGGAGGCCTGTGGACGACGGGGCAGCCCAGACGCCATGCAGAACCTCACTGCTCCCATCTGGACAGTGATGGGCTTGGACCAGATGCCTCCCAATGACCTCTTTAGGCTGATTTCACGTGGGTCAGTGAGAATGTGTGGCAGGCTTTGGAGGGCATTGCTGACCCCTCACCAACAGATGCCACCATGGTAGACGAGAGAATGCACAGGCCCAAGGGCAGCTTTATAGCAAAACTGAGGTAAGGCAGGCTCTGCCCAGTTAGGTGACAAGTGCAGATACACAGACGAAGTAATGCTGACGGCAAACAGTATTACTCTAAGCACTTCATAGGCCTCTAGAAGAGGTTCTTTTTTCATCCTCACTTTAGAGATGAGGAAACTGAGGCACAGAAAGATTGAAGTAATTTACTCAAGGGGCCCCCAGCTGCTGAGTGGCAAAACTGCAACTTGGACCCAGTTATGACTCCAGAGCCCCCCACTCCAGGCCACCCCAGAGAGAGCCATGGAGAGAGGCGAAGTTTCATTTTCAAATAGTAACGTCTGTTGACCTCTGACCTCCTACGGCAAAGATTGGCCAGCTCACATTTTTGGTTAGTCACGTGCAGTCTGTGTATTTCCTGCTTCTGATGTGTGCTTTTTCCAGCACCACCAAGCAGTTAACTCAATTCTGGCAGTATCTGTCTGGAGATAGCATCAGCTCTCACAGGCTAAGGACTCAGTCCCATAAGACTGCTTCAGACACCAGTCACAAGTCCAGGTTGTCACCTGTGCTTCTGACTGACTGGCTATAAATCAGAGGTTCCCACAACTCACTCCTTGGGTTGAATTAATTGGCTAAAGCAGCTCACAGAACTCAGGAAAACATTTTACTTACCAGATTACCAGTTTATTATAAAAGGATATAACTTAGGAACAGGCAGATGGAAGAGATGCAGAGGGCAAGGTATGGGGAAAGGAGGCTGAGCTTCCATGCCTCTGAGCGCACCACCCTCCCAGCACCTCTGTGTGTTCACCAACCCGGAAGTTCCCTGAACTCTGTCCTCTGGGTTTTTACGGAGGCCTCATTACATAGACATTATTTACTAAATCATTGGCCATTGGTGATTGATTCAACCTCCAGCCTCTCTCCCCTCCCTGGAGGTCAGGGAAGTGTGACTGAAAGTTCCAACCTGTAATCACTGTTGGTTCCCTTGGCAACCAGCCCTCCATCCTTAGGGCTTTCCGTAAGTTATCTTATTAATATAACCTCAGGTATCGTTGAAAGGAGTTTATTAGGAATAACACATTCCTTTCACCTTTATGGCTCTGGAGCTATTTCAGGAACTGATAGCAGAAGACCAACTATTATAACAAAAGATGCTCCCGTTGCTCTTATCACTCAGGAAATTCCAAGGAGCTGTGAGGAGCTGTGAGCCAGGAATGGAGATTAAGAGCAAATCTGTATTTCTTTTTTCTTTTAATTAATTTATTTTTTATTTATTTTATTTTTGGCCACGTTGGGTCTTCATTGCAGCCTGTGGGCTTTCTCTAGTTGCGGCGAGCAGGGGCTACTCTTCATTGTGGTGCACGGGCTTCTCAGTGCGGTGGCTTCTCCTGTTGCAGAGCACGGGCTCTAGGCGCACGGGCTTCAGGAGTTGTGGCACGTGGGCTCTAGAGCACAGGCTCAGTAGTTGTGGCGCACAGGCTTAGTTGCTCCACGGCATGCGGGATCTTCCTGGACCAGGGCTCGAACTTGTGTCTCCTGTATTGGCAGGTGGATTCTTAACCACTGCGCTACCAGGGAAGCCCTGTATTTCTTATTATAAGTCACAGTATCACAATGCTGGTCTCTAGAGAGACTGAAAGTCTTTGGGTACTCAAAGTTCACTCATTAGCCTAACAGCACTCTGACCTAGGTGGTGACTAGGTTGTATGGAATCCAGGGTGAAGGGAACCTTGACTCAGGCCTCAGCATGATCTAACCACAGCTCTTCAGGACCCAGGCAGTCACACATGGGAGAAAGTACAGGAACTCTGTAGTTAGGGCACATGTGCACACATTTTAACTTTGCTGTGTTTGCTAATTGTGCAAGTTGCTTAACTTCTTTGAGCCTCAGTTGCCTTATCTGTAAAATGGGGATAATAATACCAACCTTTCAGAATTGTTATAATAATAACTTATTAAAGCACTTAGCTCATAGTCTGCAAGTTCTCTTTTTTAAACAGTATCATTTACTTTTTAAAAAACAGCTTTATTGAGGTATAACTTACATGCCAAAAAGCTTACCCATTTTAAGTGTGAAATTTGATAATTTTTTTAGAAGTATTTATTTATTTGGCTCCGCCAGGTCTTAGTTGCGGCGTGCGGGATCTAGTTCCTCGACCAGGGATCGAACCCAGGCCCCCTTCATTGGGAGCATGGAGTCTTAACCACTGAAACACCAGGGAAGTCCCTGAAATATGATAATTTTTAATGTATTTACAGAGTTGTGCAACCAACACCATGTTCTAGTTTTAGTACATTTCTAATTTTAGAATCCCAGTAAGAAACTCCATACTTCTTAGCTCTCATTCCCCATTCCCATCCCCAGCTCCTGGCAACCATTGATCTACTTTCTGTTTCTACAAATTTCCCTTTTATGGACATTTTATATAAATAGAATCATACATTATGTGGTCTTTTGTGTCTGGGTATTTTCATTTAGCCTACTGTTTTCAAGGTTCATCTGTGTTGTAGCATGCATTTTCTTTTATTGCAGAATATTATTCCACTATATACATATATCACATTTTGTTTATCCAGTCATCAATTGATGGACATTTTGGGTTGTTTCTGGTTTAGAACTATTACGAATAATGCTGCTGTGAACATATTTGTTCTCATTTCTCTTGGGTAGACACCTTGGAGTGGAATTGCTGGGTCACATGGTAAATCTATGTTTAACGTTTTAAGGAACTGCCAAGCTATATTCCAGAGTATCTACCATTTTACATTCCCAACAGCAGTGTATGAAGCTTCCAGTCTCTGTGTCCTCACCAATGCTTGTTATTATTTTTTTTTACATCACTTGCTTTTTAATAATTATCAAAGTAAAGCATGCACATAGAAGCTTTAAAAGAATAAGTTCAAATACCGTTAAGAAGGCTTTTAACAAAAACTCCAATCTGCTCCTCTGCAGAAAAAACTTTTAAATTTTTCAGATTTTTTTTCCCCTGGTATTTATTTTAATATTTCGAATGAATATGCAAATACTACTAATTTGATTAATCAGTTCAATTTTTAATTTAAAAACAATTTAGGTATATTTTAATTTTTATGTTGCACATACCCATAAGTTAAAGCATCAGATATTTTTACTATGTTTGCCTTCCAGTTTTGATTCTCCGTAGGCAGGCAATTACTTTCAACTCTTTTGGTAGATTTTTTTTTTTTTTTTTTTTTTGCCGTACGCGGGCCTCTCACTGTTGTGGCCTCTCCCGTTGCGGAGCACAGGCTCTGGATGCGCAGGCTCACGGGCCCAGCCGCTCCATGGCATGTGGGATCTTCTCAGACCGGGGCACGAACCCACGTCCCCTGCATTGGCAGGCGGACTCTCAACCACTGCGCCACCAGGGAAGTCCGGTAGATTCTTTTAGTGCTTACATCCATAAAGATATCGTGATACTGCTAAATCTTGATTTTTTCCATTTTTGGCATTATCTGTTTAACGATATGAAAAGCGATGATTTAAGATTTAGCTTTCTTTCCCTCTCCTGCCCTCTCACACATACTTTCATAACAATGACCTCAGCATTTCATTTTTACATATTTTAACCAATTTATTCCAGTTATAGCTGAGCCCTGTGGTTTGTACTATCATAACATTAACTTTTTTGCAATAATATGTTTACCCTGATGTTTATAATTGTCTTATATTTGTTTCTTTAGTTTTGTCTCTCACTGTCACTAATCGTCCCCATCTGTGTAATCTCTGGATGTGCAGAATGTTCGGTCGTCTCTCCACTGATTCTCCTGGAAGAGCTGTCCCCTGGAGCCCCTTCCCTTGCTTCAGTCTGCACTGGAGGCTCTCAGCCTCTGGCGGCTGTCTGAGGATCTGCCTTTACTCTTACCCTAGGGATTCCCCTTACCGCTTTTATATATGTTGACTTTGTATTTTCTGGGCCCCAGTGTCTTTCTCCTTCTTTGTTTTGTTGTGGTACACCCTCTAGTGCAGTGCTGTCTGAGAGGACTTTCTGTGATGGTGAAATGTTCAATATCTGTGCTGTCTAAACAGAGTAGCAACACATGGCTGTTGAGGACAGTTGAACAGAAGAGTTTGAACTGCGCGGGTCCACTTACACGTACATTTTTTTCAGTAGTGAATACTATAGTACCATGTGGTCGGTGGTTTGTTGAATCTGCGGATTTGCAGCCGCAGATACTGAGGAACCATGGGTATGGAGGACCTGGGAATATGAATATCAGTTATACTCGGATTTTTGACAGCGCGGGGGGTTGGCACCATTAACCCTCATGTTGTTCAAGGGTTGGCTGTACTTGAAATGTGGCTAGGATGACTGAGGAACTGAATTTTAAATTTAATTAAGTTTAAATGCCATGTGTGGCTGGACTACCATATTGTTTGGTTTTTTTAAGGCTAGCACAAGTTGAAGTTACATTTAATTTGTTTAGTTATATTAAAACACATATATATTATGTGTTTATATTATTATATAAACACATATATATAAACACACATATATTATTATATATATGTATATATATTATGCGTATATATTATTATATAAACATAATACCAAGCTTAATTTTAGGTATTTAATATTCACTTGCATCATGTGGACTTTCAAATTTATTACATTTTTTAATTGGTTAATAATTTTGATTTACAAGCAGCTCATGCGGCTCAATATCAAAAAAACAAACAACTGAACCCCAAAATGAGCAGAAGACCTAAATAGACATTTCTCCAAAGAAGATATACAGATTGCCAACAAACACATGAAAGGATGCTCAACATCACTAATCATTAGAGAAATGCAAATCAGAACTACAATGAGGTATCACCTCACACCAGTCAGAATGGCCATCCTCAAAAAATCTACAAAGAATAAGTGCTGGAGAGGGTGTGGAGAAAAGGGAGCCCTCTTGCACTGTTGGTGGGAATGTAAATGGATACAGCCACTATGGAGAACAGTATGGAGGTTCCTTAAAAAACTAAAAACAGAACTACCATACGACCCAGCAATCCCACTACTGGGCATATACCCTGAGAAAACCATAATTCAAAAAGAGTCATGTACCACAATGTTCATTGCAGCACTATTTACAATAGCCAGGACATGGAAGCAACCTAAGTGTCCATCGACAGATGAATGGATAAAGAAGATGTGGCACATATATACAATGGAATATTAGCCATAAAAAGAAATGAAACAGTTATTTGTAGTGAGGTGGATGGACCTAGAGTCTGTCATACGGAGTGAAGTAAGTCAGAAAGAGAAAAACAAATACCGTATGTTAACACATATATATGGAATCTAAAAAAAACCCAAAAAACTGGTTCTGAAGAACCTAGGGGCAGGACAGGAATAAAGATGCAGACGTAGAGAATGGACTTCAAGACACAGGGAGGGGGAAGGGTAAGATGGGACGAAGTGAGAGAATGGCATGGACATCTATACACTACCAAATGTAAAATAGATAGCTTCTAGGAAGCAGCCACATAGCACAGGGAGATCAGCTCTGTGCTTTGTGTCCACCTAGAGGGGTGGGATAGGGAGGGTGGGAGGGAGATGCAAGAGGGAGGAGATATGGGGATATATGTATATGTATAGCTGATTCACTTTGTTATAAAGCAGAAACTAACACACCATTGTAAAGCAGTTATACTCCAGTAAAGATGTTAAAACATTTTTTTTCATAGATACCTTGGATTTTTTTTTTTTTTTTTTGCGGTACGCGGGCATCTCACTGCTGTGGGCTCTCCCGTTGCGGAGCACAGGCTCCGGACGCGCAGGCTCAGTGGCCATGGCTCATGGGCCCAGCCGCTCCATGACATGTGGGATCTTCCCGGACTGGGGCACGAACCCGTGTCCCCTGCATCGGCAGGCGGACTCTCAACCACTGCACCACCAGGGAAGCCCCCCTTGGATTTTTTATATAGTATACTGTCAAACCAAACATAATAAAATGTCTTCTTTATGAAAAAATCTTATAAAACTTATTTTGTTATCTTCATCAATAATCTACCATATGTCATTTATTGGCTACCATATTGAATAGCACAGCTTGAATGCCTTCCTGAGAATGAGCGCACAGGAGAGACTAATCAATTTTAGACACAATCTATTGCCCCTTTCGCTCCCACATTTCTCCCTATGTAGTTGTATCACAATTTTGGAGCAGATCCACAATTAGTGTGATTATATAAATACTCTTCACTGGTGAGCCAATAATTGTACTATCATTACATTTCCATTGTTTGTATAACTTGCTGCTTTCCCTGGACTTGATCATTGCCTTGATTTTTAAATTTGTTTAGTTTTATTCAAACGTATAGTTAGATGTTTCCTCTACCTTTCAACTCTGTAAAACAGTTCTTAGGGGGAGTTCCCTGGTGGCCTAGTGGTTAGGAATCCAGGCTTTCACTGCCATGGTCCAGGTTCAATCCCTGGTCAGGGAACTGAGATCCTGCAAGCCGTGCAGCGTCGCTGGGGAAAAACAAAACAAAACCAGTTCTTAGTGTAATTTCCATGGTTAAGCCTATCACGTATTTACCAGTTTTATTCTTTTCCTGGAGATATCCCTTCTGGAGTCATCCATCCTTCTGTTCCAGTTTGATCTGGGCTACTCTCTAGTTCTGATGCGTGGAGTCATCCTGAGAATTCCTTTCACCTCTCCTCTGTGTTAGACCCCCTGTTTGCCGAAACCCATGTCACCCTCATTTTGGTGGTGCATATCCTCTGGCAGTTTCCTAAGAGAGGGAACATGGGAGACAAATGTTTTGAGAGTCTGCATATCTGAAAACAGAATCTTTATTCTGCCCTCTCATTTAATTGACAATTTGGTATGAAACCTAGAACTTTGAAGGTAATTTTGTTTTATTGTTTTTGAGTGTTGCTGTTGGGAAGTCAGCTCATAGATTCTAACTTGCAGCTGCCTCCTGAAAGGCCTTTTGTATCCACTGTGCCCCCGAAGGCCTGCCCACTCAGAACCCAGCTCATGAGCCTCCACCACCAGGAAGTCCACCGAGAATGGTTCTGTGCAGGTGCCCTGCGTGGAACTCACTTCCTCTGCACGGGTGCAGCACTTGCTGTGCGTTGGCTCTGAGTCTCTCATAATTGCATACCACTCTGTGGGTGCTCAGAACTCCCCAGCAGACTATCACTCTGACCTGGGCCAGTTTCTCTTTTGTATTTCTCTGTGTTTGACACAGAAGGAAGGCTCTGGATTTGGAATCCAAAGACCTTGGTACAGGTGTCTGCTCTACTGCTTATTAACTGCTTGTTCATGTAGGCCAGAGTTTCTCAGCTTCTGCACTATTGATGTTTTGGGCCAGATAATTCTTTGCTGTGGGAGGTTGTCCTATGCATTGTAGACTGCCTTGCAGCATCTCTGGCCTCTGTTCATTAGATGCATGGTACTCCCTTCTCCCTGGTTGTGACGATCAAAAATGTCTCCAGACCGTGCCAAATATCCCCTGGGAGGGGGGCAAAATTGCCCCTTGCTGAGAAGCACAGATGTAGGCAAATTTCTTCACTTTACACGTCTCATTTTCCTCCCCAAACTTAGAGGATTTCCATAGGGCCTAAATGTGATAACACATGTGGCTGCAGTTATAAAATCTAAGTGGGCACAAAATATTGGGTCTGTTTTTTTAACCCCTCCAGTGCCTAGCACAGTGCTCACTCATTAGGCCCCATGTGTGTCCAGTGAGGGGAATAATGTTGTTTAGTGTAAGTTGCTTACACTCAGTGCTTACTAGGTGTCAGCTACTCTTGTAAGAGTCTACAATGATTAAGTCCTCTAAACCTCACCACAACTGTGTTCTCATTATACAGATGAGGAAACTGAGGCAAGGAGAGGTGAGGTAACCTTCCCGAAGTTTCAGAAAGTTTCAGGACTGGGATTTGAACCCTGGCCATCTGGCTCCAGAGTGTTTGCTCTTAAACACCATGTTTTCCCTGTGTGTTTATGACTTTGGGTTGGGAACATCCTGTGGGCTGCTTGTTACTAGAGCATCTTCCTTGGCATCTTACACATAGCAGATATAATCTGCAAATGTTTTACTGACTAGTAACTCATGTGCCCAGGTACTTTAATAAAGCACTTTCCCAATAGTGTATTGTACATGTGTGTAACATTGTATACTTTGCAAGTTATTTTCGTATATGTGCTGCTCATCCCCAGAACGCCATGAGCGTTTTCTTTTGCACTTGTGAGGAAATGGAGGCCCCAAAAGGGAAGTGACATACAAGCTAGGGCATGCCACAGGTGGCACCAGAACCGGGATCTCCTGGCTCCCATGCTGATGTCATCTCTGTTACACCAGGCGCCTCAGATAAGGGCAGCCTCTTCTGTCCTCATGGGGATTTTACCTGGTAGCTAATAGTGTGTGGGTATGATACCTTATCCATCAAGCACGAGTGGAGTTGCCATGCACAGGACAAGTCATCAGAGGCAGTGGGCTTGGGAACTGGGAATTGGTGTAGAAACTACACTTAAACATCTTAAATTCTTTTTTTTTTAATTTTATTGGAGTATAGTTGATTTACAATGTTGTGTTAGTTTCTGCTGTAGAGCAAGTGAATCAGTTATACATATATCCACTCTTTTTTAGATTCTTTTCCCCTATAGGTCATTACAGAGTATTGAGTAGAGTTCCCTGTGCTATTCAGTAGGTCCTTATTAGTTATCTCTTTTATATATAGTAGTGTGTACATGTCAATCCCAATCTCCCAATTTATCCCTCCCCACACTTACCCTCTGGTAACCATAAGTTTGTTTTCTACATCTGTAATCTATTTCTGTTTTGTAGATGAGTTCATTTGTACTCTTTTTTTAGATTCCACATATAAGTGATATCATATATTTGTTTTTCTCTGTCTGACTTACTCCACTCAGTATGAGAATCTCTAGGTCCACCTGTGTTGCTGCTAATGGCATTATTTCGTTCTTCTTTTTTAGCAACTTTTTTTTTAGTAAATTTATTTATTTGTTTGTTTTTTGGCTGTGTTGGGTCTTCGTTGCTGCACACGGGCTTTCTCTAGTTGCGTCAAGCGGTGGCTTCTCTTATTGCAGAGCATGGGCTCTAGGTGCACGGGCTTCAGTAGTTGCAGCACACGAGCTCAGTAGTTAGTGTCTCGTGGGCTCTAGAGCACAGGCTCGGTAATTGTGGCGCACGGCTTAGTTGCTCCGCGGCATGTGGGATCTTCCCAGACCAGGGCTCGAACCCGTGTCCCCTACACTGGCAGGCGGATTCTTAACCACTGTGCCACCAGGGAAGTCCCACTCCAGTATCTTTTTAAAGAACTTTTAGGAAGCTGGTCCTTGGGATGTTTCACCACAGCTTTCGTTTTCTCTGAAAGTAACCAGACAGAGGTTATTTGATGCAGCTTTAGTTAAGAAAAATGCAGTTTCATTCATAAAATTAATGTTTATCAAACTTCTATTTGATACCTACCACCACCCCTGAGTAATGACATAGGATTTAGATGATTAAGAAGTACAGACCGCAGGGCCTCAAGGCATAGAAAGTGAGCCCCCCAGAGTTCACTGCTGAGTGGATGGGCAGAAAACTCAGCAGGTGGCAACATGGGGGGGTAAAACATGGAGGAAGGGAAGGAAGGGAGGAAGGCAAGGAAAAAAAAGAACTAAAGACCGTATGCAAACTTACGCAATGTCATGTGTATCTAATTTATGTAAAATGTTACATTTGCATACACGTTCATGCACAAAGAACTTGGAAAAGAGTTCCATTTATATTGACCAGTTATATCCATTGATAAATGAAAACGGCAAATAGGAAAGTAGCAAGTGATGGGTACAGTCTGATGCATTTTGGTTAAAGCGCAAGTCCACTTCTGTCTGCCAGCCTGCCTCTATTTGTGTGAGCACAGAGAACCGTGGGGAACACAATAGACTGCTGACGCCGTTTGCCTGGCAGTGAAGATGATTAGCTTTGCTTTTATAGATTTTTCCATTGTATTTTTCCGCTTATTAAAACAAGCATATATTACTTGAGTAATTTGTGAAACATGAAATCAAGTTCAGAAATGTGTGCTGAGTGTCTGTGCCAGCACTGGCCCAGTGCTGTACACTTACCATCTCACTGAAATTCTCGCCGCTCAAAAAGCCTGTGCTCCTGTCTGTGTGATACCAAAGGGGAAAGGGAGGCGCTGAGCAGGAAGCAGTTCGAGCAGTTGAGTAACTTCCCAGTTAAGTGGTCAGTAACCCTGGGGGGAACCAGCCCTGTCTGGCTGGGAGGCCCACGCTAGGACGGCACCTGCGCAGTCCCTGTTCCTTCCAGCACCCCGCCAGCCACCCTTCCCCAGCTGCTTCTCCACATCAATGCACACAGAGAAAGAGGCCGTCCTGTGGGAGGGGCTTAGGCCAAAGGCCTTCTCCGCCCCCCACCTCCAACACCACAGGCACACCATTCCCAGAGTTTTCAAGCAACTTCAGGAATTCCCGACCAAGGAAGTGTAGTGCAGAGGGTATGACCTGGACCCAGGAGCCAGACTCGCCTGGGTTCAAACGCCAGCGTAGTTACTAGCTCTGTGATCTCGGGGAAGTTACTTGTTCCCTTTGTCATTCATATCATCACCTTTGAAATGAGGATTAGGTAGTACTGGCTACCTCATGAGGTTGTTTCAGCATCAGCGGAATCAATTATGCGAGGTACTTAGAACAGCACTTGGCACATGGTAAGCGCTGGATGGGGCAGCCGTTACCAGGCAGTCCTGATGATGCAACAACCCGCATATCTTATGGTCTGAGAGTCGTGGTCCGAGTACCAGGCAGGGAGCCCTGAGGGGAGGACACAGGCCAGTCAGTGCCCTCATCTGAAAAATGACGCTAATCCCCCACCTTGCGGGGTTGCTGTGAGGATTAAACGAGATGACAACTGTGTAGCGGTGTCCAGCCCTGAATGAAGAGAGAATTCTGCTTCCAGCCTGCCTGCCTACCTGCAGCTAGGACTCTCCAAGCCTCCACAACTGGCAAGAGCCAATTCCTTAAAGTAAACCTCCTCTCATCCATGCTGCTGAATTGATGAACATACTGGGGAATGCTATTCAGCAACAGAAAGGACTGAACTACCAGTAGAGGAAAGAACATGAATGACTCTCAAAGCATTATGCATTTGAAGCCAGACACAAAAGGCCACACACAGTGTGATTCCCTTTGTAGGACTTTTCAGAAGAGTCAAAACTATAGGAACAGAAAATAGATAAGTGATTGCCAGGGACCAGGGATGGTAGAAAGGGATGACCCGGGTGGGGGGGGGGGGCGGGGAGAAAGAAAAGCAGATGGAAATTTGGGGGAGGAAATGAAAATCTCTGTTTTGCTTGCACTGGTGGTTTTCTCTGATTCTATACATTGATCCAAACGCATCAAACTGAATACTTAAAAATGGTGAATTTTACTGAATGTAAATCATACCTTGATTTTTTAAAAAATAGCTGTTCTAAATATAGTAATTGTTATATAAGGAAATAAACTTAAGGGGGTTTAATAACTTTGTTCTAGTCATTTGTTGGGGAGGGGGAAATTTCCCCTCACCCCCCGCCCGAAGTCCTTTTGGTTGGTCTAATAATTAAGTTGACACAAGACCCATCAACAGGAGAACAGAATTTAATTCATACACACAGAGGTCTCACAGAAACGGGATCCCCGCCCACCCCGTCCCAAAGTGACCAAAGCAGTTTGTTTATATATCATTCTTAGACAAAGGAACAATTATTTGTGAAGAGTTAACGAAACAAAGGGGCTTGTACTTGGGAAAGCAGACTCGTGAAGAAGTTTGCTCATACAGCTTTCTTCGCCTTGAATTCTCTAGCTTTGGTAGGAAGGATGCTTTCTATCCCCCTGTTTTATAGGGAAGATATCTTCACATGGGAGATTTATTTCCTGCTGTCAGAGAGAAAGAGGTGGGGTGGTCAGAGTGTTTTTTTAAAGTATCTTTCCTCACCGGCTATTTCTCAAGTAACTTTTTTTTTTTTTTTTTTTGCGGTACGCGGGCCTCTCACTGCTGTGGCCTCTCCCGTTGCAGAGCACAGGCTCCGGATGCGCAGGCTCAGCGGCCATGGCTCACGGGCCCAGCCGCTCCGCGGCATGTGGGATCTTCCCAGACCGGGGCACGAACCCGCGTCCCCTGCATCGGCAGGCGGACTCTCAACCACTGCGCCACCAGGGAAGCCCTCAAGTAACTTTAATTCAAAATAATCACTGTGCTATTGAGGCCTATTTTGGGTGGCCTCACCTGGGCCCCGACACATTTATAGGTTGTTCGTGGCTCCTGTGGAGCTTTCATATCATGTATCCCATTACTAGTGAATGACTATGCTCCAATAAATATAAACTTTAAACCTTTAAAAAGAGAACCGCAAATGGTTTGATTGTAGTAACGTCACTTTCCCAAGCATGACTTTTGATCGTGTCTGCAGAAGTGAAGAGCACGCAGGGCTGGTGGATACTTTCAGCAGCCACTCCCAAGGGAAGGCTGGAGGTGGATAAATGCTGTACGTTCACGGCCTCAAGAAATGCAGCCAGAACAGTGGAAGCCAAGGATCTTTTTTGTTTATGTTCATTTGCTTTGGTTTTGATTCTGTGGGAGTGTGTCTAATATTAGGACTTACTGGAGTGGGGTGGGTCTGAACTTGTTTGCCAGCCTGTTGGTGTGTAGTCCTTTCCTGAAAGCTGCCAATCCCCAGTCCCCAAGAGGAGGGCGGCGTGAGAAATAGACGCTTACGAGGCCGTTGATCAGATGAAGTGTCCACTTGAGAGAACGTGTTGTCTGTCGCATGCCTCTTCCAGAAGACTCCATACATTTGTTTAAAAAGATATAAAAGGGACTTCCCTGGCAGTCCAGTGGTTAAGAATCCACGCTTCCACTGCAGGGGGCACGAGTTTGATCCCTGGTTGGGGAACTAAGATCCCACATGCCGCGCGGCACAGCCAAAAATTAAAAAAAAAAAAAGATATAACCAATTTAAATATTTTGAACAGGTAATATTAACATTCACATGGTTCTAAAACAGAAGGCACAAAAAGTTGATAAGTCTTTCACACTCTCTCCCAGCGGCTCAGTGTCTCCTTTTCTGAAGGCAACCTGTGTTACCTGTTTCTTGCGTTTTTTTCCTGAGATAGTTTATGCGTATATGTGCAAATAGATGTATCTCTATGTATATCCCCACAGATTGCTTCTGTACAAACTGTAGGACACTATACACACCCTTCTTCCCTTTGCTTTTCTTCAGTGAACCGTAATTGGCTTCACCCATCCCCTATCGATGGGCGTTTAGATGCTGTTTATCTTCTGCTCTTAGAAATTATGTGGCAGCTACTGACCTTGTCCTGAGGTCTTACTGCACAGCGTGGTTCTGTCTGTGGGACAGGTTTCTGTGAGTGGCACTGATGGGGCAGGGCATAATTCCAGGGCAGGCCCTTGTAATTTTCAGAGCTGGAGCAGAACGGCTCTGCGTGGAGCTTGCACTGGTGTACACTCTCCCGGCAGAGAGAGGGGGGCCTGGGCACACTGCCCTTTAAGCGCGCTGTGACCAGTGCTATACCAGCCCCTCCCTCCTCCCTCTTTTCCTGGCCCTTCTTCCAAATTTATCCGCCTTTCTCCATTCCTTGCCAGGAGTTCTCAGCAGTGGCTCTAATTGGCCTTTGTTCCTGTCCCCTTCGGCGTGGGTTCATAGAGTTTTCTCTTTTTCACCAGCTCTGGCCTGTGTCTAGTGCCAGCTTCCCGGGAGTCAGGGGGAAAAGCAAGGGGTGGCTGATGGGAGGTCAGTGGTGGGAGTCTCCACACATCTCCTCCCCTTCCTCACCCTCCCAAGGCGGCCTGGGACTTCGCATCTCACACCCAGTAGCCAGTGTGTTCTCACCTCCTGAGTGAGGGCTGGGCCTGCGCAGGGCTGATGCAGCCCCGGTCCTGCTCTTGGGTCCACACGCTCCATGGGGGCCCTGAGGGTGCGGAGTTACACGTCAGGTCACACAGAAAATCCTCTTTTTGTTCTCCAACAGCTGGAAGCATCACCCTGTGGGAAGAAAATCTCCACCGGGCAAACTCAGGCCTTTGTAGTTTATTGTCAGAAATCAGGGAAACTTGACATATGGTGGTAATTCTGAGCAACTCATATAAAACGAACACGTGTTCAGATTTTATTTAATCAATTAGTGAGGGAACCAGTAAGATGTTGCAACTGCTTCAAAAGAGAATGCAGAAAAGTACAAATATGCAGGTCTCGGGAAAGCGGAAATAAATTTGCTTATTAGGTATAAAACTGGCCAGTATACACTGAATCTGCTAGACATAATTTGTTGGCATCACCCTCAGGGTTCTAAGACTTACAGACTTGTGAAATAGCTCAAAGACAAGGAAGATAACCCGGAGATGACCTGGAATTGCACTGCGCCTGAAATGGGGCACTTAGTCATCTCTCTCGCTTTCACCCACTTTATATTTTTAAATTCTTTTCATTTTTAAAAATTATAGTAAAATATACATAACGCAAAACTTACTACTTTAACTGTGTTTAAGTGTTCAATGGAATTAAGTCCATTCACATTTTTGTGCAACCACCAGCCCCATCTATCTCCAGAATTCATCTTCCAGACGGAAACTCAGTACCCCTTAAACACTTCCACCCCACAGCCCCCTTGCCCTGGCAACCACAGCTCCACTTCCTGTCTCTATGACTTTGTCACCCGTTTAAAAATCTCCCAATTTTTCCTTCCCAAGAGCAGAGGCAGAGAATCACTTCACCATCTCTGTGACCCTGGCCTCCTTGAACCTTGGTTTCCTGTCTGTAAAATCAGCCTAACCCCTACCTCGGGGATTTGCTGTCAGGGTCAAATGAGGTGATCCATGCAGAGTGCTTGTACAGTGTAATAAGGATGTGGAACGAGCTCAGAGGAGGGTAGTTATTATCATAATCACTGTTTTCTCACTTGCATCCGTGGTCCTCAGAGGCACAGAAGTTCCCCTTGGCAGGTCAGCAGTTTTCAGTATTGACCACATGTGTGATCACCTGGAGAGCCTTAAAAAGATACTGATGCCCAGGTTCTGATTTAACTGATGTGGGGTGTGGCTGGGCTTGTTTCAGAGCCCCCATGACTCTAACGAGCAGCCGGCTGGGAACCAGCTCACTGCTCCGGGCCTTCCTCCCGGGAGCCTGGAGCCCCGTGTGTGGGACGGGGCAATGCTCTCTGCAGAGCGCTGCCAAGTCGGTGGTTAGATGCCTGGAATTCATGGCGCTTTTTGTGGAACACCACGGAGTACTGGTATTATCGATGCCGTAACGCAAGCTAGAAACAAGTTCACCTGCAGGAGATCCACGTCTTGAGCGTGGGAAGGCAAATGCATGCTGTGAATTGTCGTGTGGCCCACCTGTGAGACGTGCGTGGCACGTTGCTGGGTTAATACTAGGAAAGGCTCAGTGAGGGTTCACTTAGGATGATGAGGGTGTTAGTTAAGCTAGTGTTTCCCGCAAAGGTAGGGGGCGCCCCCCGGAGATGCTCCTTTGGGGGAGGGAGAGGGCAGTGTAAGAATTGGTGTCATGGGTCAGACTTAAGTCCCTGCCTGGGCCTGAGGGGGAGACGTGCTGTGACTGAGGAGAGCAAGCCTCGAAACGTCGGGGATGGACCCTTAACACTGACTCAAGCACCTCAGGAGAGGCAGCCGTCGCTGCTGTTGGAACGGGAGTCCGGGGTCAGCCCTGAGTCTCTCGGCTGCTTGCTCATGGCCTCTGGGGAAGTCTTGGGAGGGGTGCCTTGCTCTGCGGGGCCTCTTCTGTTGCCCTCTTGCTGTGTCTGCAGTGGTGTTCAGCGGGGGTGAAGGCAGGCCCTCTTTCCCCAGCTCCGGGCAGGCCTGCTGGGTGCGGTGGCCCAGAGGCCCAGTCCGTACCGGGGTGTTCACACAGCAAGTCAGCTGCATGTCCCATCCCTGGGTCTGTCTGTGCAGTGTGTGCTCTGTTGCCTTAGCAGTCTGCGCTGAAAACGGAAGCCTCAAGCTGCACAGCTGACTTTTATAGCCCAGATTAATGTGCTGGTAACACCCTCTAAGTACCTGTGTCTTTCCTGAACGAAACGCATTGGAGGATCACTGGTTTCCAGGCCAGTAATCGTCCTGTTGTAAAACTTCCACGAAGTGTCATCACCTCATCCACGCTCTAGGGTTGCTATAAAATAAGGAAGCTAGAGAGGAAAGAAGCTTTAGAAGCTGCTGAGTTGCCCACTTGGGCCTCTGCTCAGATGCCAGTGCAGATGGTCTGTTGGTGGATTCTCTATTAGTTTTCTTCTTTCTCTTTTCTTACTCTTAAGCTGTAATGACTTGGGTTTCAGAAAATAAATGAAGCCAGGAACTTGTTTGGAGACTGAAAATTCTTTCTCAGCAGGCCTGTTGGTTTGTTTCCAGTGAGAACTGGCTGTTGCATGTTTAAGTTGTTATAAACCAAGGATATAAACCAAGATGGGTGAGTAGGTGGTGACTATGCCTGGTCTTCTTTCAGCCTGTGTTTCCATCAAATAGAGCAACGTGTAAAGAATTCTACACCATGAGCAAGTGAAAACGCAAGGCTAATTCTACACCATGAGCAAGTGAGAACGCAAGGCTGATTCTGCATCAATCAGTGTAATCCCCATATCAATAGTTGTCTTAGTCTGTTTAGGCTGCTGTAACATAATACCACAGACTAGGTGGGTAAACAGCAAACATTTATTTCTCACAGTTCTAGAAGCTGGGAAGTCCAAGATAAAGGTGGCGGCAGATTTGGTTCCTGGTGAGGGCCCTCTTCCTGGCTTACAGACAGCCACCTTATTGCTGTGGAATATTAGTCAGCCTTAAAAAGGAATAGAATTCTGATACATGCTGTGACATGGATGAACCTTGAAAACATTATGCTAAGTGAAATAAGAGAGACACAAAAGGACAAATATTGTATGATTCCACTTGTATAAGGCACCTAGAGTAGGCAGATTAATAGAGATGAAAAGTAGCGTGGGGGGAATTCCCTGGCAGTCCAGTGGTTAGGACTATGCGCTTTCACTGCCGAGGGCCCAGGTTTGATCCCTGGTCGGGGAACTAAGATCCCACATGCTATGTGGTGAGGCCAAAGTAATAAAAAAGAAAGAAAAGAAAAGTAGGATAGAAGTTAGCAGGGGCTGGGGGAGAGGGGAATTATTGTTTAATGGCTACAGAGTTTCTGTTTGGGATAATTAAAAGTTCTGGAATTGAATAATGGTGACGATTGCACAACATTGGAAATATTCTTGATGCCACTGAATTATAAAGTAAAAAATGGTTAAAATGGTAAAGTTTATGTTATGTATATTTAACCATAACAAAAAAAAATTTTTTAGTTCACCCAAGAAGCAGAAAACTTAAATAGTCTAATTACCATAGAAAAGATTAGAAATGTGATTAAAGATGCAACCTTTAAAAAAGCGCTAGAGCCAGATGGTTTCACAGCCCTGTTCTGTATTTTAACAAAAAACCAATTCCAATGTTGTTTAAACTATTGTAAAGCATAGAGCAAAATGGAAAGCTGGATTTGTGTTATGAAACCAGTGCAACCTTAATACCAAAACCAGGTAAATATAAATGAGAGTGAGAGAAATAATACAAGAATTATAGAGCAATCCCAATTATGAATTAGAAACAAAAATTCTTAATAACCTTACTTAATAAAATACAGCACATATCAGAATAGTACAATGTGACCAGGTAGAGTTTGATCCAGGAATGGTTCCGTAATTCATTACACCAACAGGTTAAAAGGGAAAAAACCCCACATGATTATATTAACAATTGCTGAAAAGACAATGATTCCAATAAAAATCAGGAAATAAGAGAGGACAGTTCTTACCTCTCGACCATAGTTCATCAGGCATTGGACCACTGTGCTTTGCTCTGTCAATGTTTCAACGTATTGAAAATGTAGTCTAAGTAGCTACCTGTAAGGAGCATGGAGGCCATTAACTGATACCTTCTAACTTAGGAATAGATGTACTATAGGAACCAATGGGATTCTTTTTTAAAAAATTTAATTTATTTATTTATTCAGCTGCGTCAGGTCTTAGTTGCAGCACGCGGGATCTGTTAGTTGTGGCACGCGAGATCTTTTAGTTGTGGCATGCGGGGTCTTTAGTTGAGGCATTTGGGATCTAGTTCCCTGACCAGGCACCAGACCAAGGCCCCCTGCATTGGGAGTGTGGAGTCTTAGCCACTGGACCGCCAGGGAAGTCCCTAACCAATGGGATTCTTTACAGCCAATTAAGTTGCTTGAAATATTTTCGTCCGTCTGGTTGGTGGACCTTTCTAGAAGCAAGCCCAACCCTAACAGTTTCTGTATCACCTCAAAAGGAATTTTCTTATTAATGAAGCCATTATGTTTGAATAATTGATTCCTAACCATACACATTTAAAATCATCTCTCCCAATTATTTATGATTATTAGGCCCTCCCCAAAGTAAGACTTAGAGAAACATTATGAAGCTTTTTGGCACTGACCGTTTTAAAGGGAAGGACTCTTATTTTAGAGGACAGTCCCAGTAGCCCTGCCCGAGTATGATTGGACTGTTGACCCCCACCAGTGCAGGAATTTTACATCTGCCCCCATTACATTTTGTCTTGTTAAAATTAGCCTGTCCTTCCAATCTGAGATTGTATTGGATCCTGATTTTTGTCATCCAAGGACTTTATTCCCTCGCTGTTTCTTGTCACCTACGGTCTGATTAAGATGTGATTCAAGTAGGCAGGTAGACAAATCACATTTCCAAAGAGGAAAGAAAGTTCTGAAGTCTCTCTAAACTATACATTTTTTTTAAATGTAAAGTTTTATTTTCTCACTTTCCTTTTATCCGTGGCACTTTTTCTTTGTCCATTTTCTCCCCTGAATATCTTGATAACTGTGTTTTCATTGAGTCATAAGCCTGAGAAGGACTTTGACGTTTTGGACCCAAATCTACACCATTCCAGGCAGTCGAAGCTCTGGGAATACTGTTTATGATCAGGGGACCCTGGGGACACCTAAGAAAGTTTGTGGGGAGCCTTGTAATACAATTTAAAACCGGAACAAGGGGCCAAGTGGCCAAGTGGCCAGGATTCCAGCTGTTATTTGTTCTGCCACAAATAAAACTTGAGCTCTTGAAAATCACTGACCCTCTGCTAGCCTTACTTATCCTCTCCAAATTAAATTCTCAAAGACCCTTTTCAATCCGAGTATTATATTGTTTCTAAAATATGTGCCACTCCTACTTTACTACTGTTACAACTTTCTTGCTTCCTCTCTCTCTTTCCTGTTTCCTTAATGCTGCAGGTAATACAGACAGACTTTACTCGCCTCAAAAGACTGCATGATCCTGACCTATTGTATTTCTCATGATCTGAAGAAAGGAAGTGTTGTCATTTTGAAATTATTACACTAATTTAGGTTATACCTAAATTCTTCTTGTTGAACTGTTTCCCTTCATGTGGGTCACATCTCTGCAACTGCCCTCCTTGTAACCACACCCAGTTAAGATGGCTCAATTGTTTTATTTCGTTGAGCTAATGGGTCTCAATTCCTTTAGCCTCCTTTTGCCCCGTGCGTCTGTGTGAGCTTGAGCAAAAGCATATCATTTTGTTCCAGGAATGGCTAAGCACCCTTTCTTCTCACTTCTCAGGTCCACTCTGTTAGACCAGGCAGCTTCCTTGAGGAGTCAGGGCTCAGCACCCATGGGGCAGGTGTTCATGGGGCGAGTGTTGTCAGTGTGAAAGGCCTGCCCTTTAGTAAGGAGGATCTGAGATACCTAAGCAGGAGAAAGAAGCTGTGACCCAGCTTCCAGGTCCTGACTGGAGTAATGAGTGACCAGGGTCACAGGCCAGGACTCTGGGGTACCATGGAGTCTGTAGGAAGAGAGAGAGTCTTTCCAGGCTTGTTGCGGTGGCTTGTGGTTCTCAGATTACCCCTGGTTCGCCTCCCTGGGGCTCCGCCCCTCCCGAGGGAGGTGTCTCCAGTGTAAATACCTTGGTCCACCTGGAGTGTCTGGTGAGAGGGATTAAGTACCACATCTGAACACAGGGAGGAACAAAACACCTCCACTTTCTTTCAAGGTGTATTTTAAGCTGGCTACCTTTGGCTGGGCTCCCTTGTTGGTGGGAGATCTTTATCTGAACAGGAATTCTTCTCTAGGAATATTCCCTGACCGAGCCCCACCCCCTTCAGCTGGGAGTTAGGCTCTTCCAAACGAGTAGCAGGGACTTTTCATTCTGAGCGCCCTTTATGATCACCTGAGAGTGTAATTTACGGGTCACCTGCTGGAATGGGAGTCACTCTTTTGTTACCATGCAGCAGTTCTGCTGGAAATCGGGACCCGCAGGGCTCAACATGCCAGAACAAAGCAGCACCCAGACCAGAGCCCAGAGCTGTTGACAGTGAGGCCACTTTTTTGTTGTTGTTGCCTGGCTACGTCTCAAGGCCCTTTGCCATTCAGTTCCCTGGAAGTGAGTGTGTTCCAAGCCTCTGCCCCTCCCTGGTTGGATCAGGGAAATGTGCTCTCTGCAGGGTCCTGCACCCTCCCTCCCCTCGCTGTTCTCAGAAGGCCCATCCTGACCCCAGGGCAGGTTGGAGGGACCAGCACATTTAAAGCATGCAACGAGGGATTCATAACCTCTGGCTGCACGTTAGAATCACCTGGAACTTAAAAAACACCCACTCCAAGACCCCACCCTAGGCTGATGGAATCTGGGGTTGAAAGTTGAGATCTTAAAAATATTTTCAGGTGACTCTAATGTGGAACGGCATTGAAAACCGGTGGTTTATGTTAGTGGCTCTCAAAATGTGGTTCTATACTAGCAGCATCTGGTTCTCCTGGGAACTTGTTAGAAATGCAAATTCTCAGCCTCCATCCCAGACCTACAAAATCAGAAACCCTGGAAGGGGGCCCAGAGAGCTGTCTTTAACAAGCCTCTGCTGCCCAATAAAGTTTGAGGACCACTATTAATGCACAAGCAAGCTAGTTTCATGTGACCTGTGAATGTAACTGCAAAAGCACCAATAGAAAAGATGCCGTGGAAAAGGTGGGGTAAAAACGATAAGCCTTGTGTGGGGTGGTGGAATCACAGATGACTTGCTTTCATTTTCCGAATTTTTAGTAGTGTCATTGTATCGTTTATATACTCTCTTAAGATACAGAAAGTTCTGGGTTGAGGAGATGCAGTCTTTTAGTGTTTTGTACTGACAGCTGGGGACGAAAGCGTCATGAGGAATGTACCGAGAGGAATGACTCCTGCTGGAACGATCCCCACTGGGCAGGTTTCACCTGAGGGCCTGTGGCTGCTCTGGGGAGGATTATTCCGGCCCCTCCTCAGCCCAGGTCACTCATTGGAATCACCTGGGGAGGATGTATAACCCCCCCCCCCCCTGCTGCCTGCGCCCCACAGAGCCCTGAGTCAGCAACTCTGGAGGAAGGCCTCAGGCATCAGCACGGGTGGACAGACACACAGACCAACCTCCCCAGGCGATTCAGATGTACAGTGAGAATGGACAGCCTCTCTCCTCATCTTGAGATTCTGAGGAAACCAGGTAATTTGCAAGCACCCTCAGGGGCGATCATCTGGGAGCCGCGGGAGTGGAGCCCTCTGCCAGGGGAGTGTCTCCTCCCACAGGAAGCAGCTAGCAGGGAGTGTGGTGGGCCAGAGCATGCGGGCTGGGGTCAGATGGCTTAGGGGTGAATCCAGACTCGAGTTACCTGCTGCGTGACATTGAACAAGTGACTGTCTCTCTAGGCTGCAGTTTTCTCATCTGTAAAATGGGCTTAATAATGCTGCCTACCTCCTAGGGTCGTTGGGAAGATTGAATGAGCTAATACATGTAAAACTCTTAAGATGTGCCTACCATGCCGTAAGCGTCCCATAAATGTTAGCTGCTGCTGGCCCTTGCTCTCATCCTTGTTGCTATTGGTCTTGCTGGGCTCACCAGGGCCTGGGTTGAGTTGGGTTAAACTGGTCTTTGAATTAGGCAGGGCCTAGGACAAACCAGTGCTTCAGAAACTTCTTCCTCTTATCATTCATGGTCCACAGTCTTTCCTCCTCTTCCCATGTCCTCCACTGGCCATTCCTAGGGGCGTGGAGGTTGAGACCGGTTGTACCCTTAAGTACAGGTCATTCAAAGACCCCTCTAAGGATCAGTTTTTATTTGCCCCCTTACACTTAGGGTGGTTTCAGCCTTCTGCGTTTGTCAGGCATGACCTTGGGGTATCCCTGTGTGCTGGGTGGGAGCAGCTACTCCCCTGAATGGCTCTACTTTTGTTGCTTTTCACTACAGAATGTTCTGGAAAACCAACCACATTTCTGGGTGGGTGGTGTGTGTGTGTGTGTGTGTGTGTGTGTGTGTGTGTGTGTGTGTGGGTGGTTGTGTTAGGTGAGCCCAGGGAACAGGAGTGGACAGCTTCAGGGTCAATGGGAAACCAGTTACTACCGCCTTTGCTACTTGCTGTAGTTTTACCAGATGCCAGAAAAGGAGCCAGACATGCAAGGGGGACACTGACCCTCCTCAGAGGAGCCCCTGTGTCACTGTTGCAGCGCTCAGATGCTCGTGAAGCCCCCAGGATGCCTACACCTCCTCTGAGGGGTTGAGACGTCTCCGAACCTGGAGGCTGCAGCCCGCCGGGCCCGCCTTGTCTCTGGTCAAGCGTGGAACTGTGGAATTTGCTCCAGTGACCCTGGGAGGCCCGGCCTGCCCTGTGGTTGAGGAGCGCCGGGATTGGTTTGAGGTGTAGTCCCGCACTCGGGGAGATCACGGCCTAGTGGGAAGGGCCCTCAGAACAGGACTGGTGGTTCCCTGAGGGGAGCCGAAGTGCTGTGGGTGTGGAGAAGGCAGCCGTGAACATTTCTTCTCGCAGAACTGGAGAAGGGTTTTATCAGTAAAGAAGCCCCTTCCAGAGAGACGTGGAGACGTGGGACCTTGTATTTCAAAACCCTCCAGCAAGGGCCCACCTGGCTATCCAGGTGACCCAAGGTCCAAGTCTTCTCCCAGGTCTGTGCCCTCGAAAACATCTCACTTGTCTCCGAGGCAACGGTGCAGGGGTGTCAGGGAGGAGAGGCAGCGGTTGGGGTGTCTTCAGGGGCGAGGCTGGGGACAGTTGGAGGGAAGGAAACCCGTGATGGATGGTGGGCGTTCCCTCACTTATCCTGTTTGAAGCCTGCGGGGTGAGTAGTGGAGACCGTTCCTGTTTCACAGATGAGGAAAGGGGCTTAGGAGAGTGTCCTGCACAAAATCTCACAGGTGTTACTAGTCAGAGCCGGGATTTGAACGAGGCTTGTCGGGCTCCAGTGCCTCTGGCCTCTCTTTTCTCCACAGAGGGGACTCTGCTGACCTTGGAGGGGGAAGCTGCCTGCAGTCCAGGGCCGCCTCGTTAGTAATCTGTAGTTTCTGAAGTGCCCTCCAGACGTGGCCTGGTTGGAACCACATCGGTGTTTCCTTCTCTGCATCTTCTGATTCTTTGGTGTTCACTTGGGCAGACCCTTTCGCCTCCTTGGGCCTCAGCTTCCACACTGTAATATCTGGTTGCTGACAGGGATGTTCCTTGGGGCTCCCCTGACCTGTGGCACCAGCTACTCCTCGGCCTGTGGCCTCCTTCCCAGCCTCTCTCGGGGCAGCTTCTGCCCGCACGGTCTGCACTTTCCAGATGCTCAGAAGCTCTTGTGTCCCGCCATCCTGTCAGCCCTCCTCACAGCACACACGTCTTTCTCCTCACAAATGCAGTGGGCTTCCCCTTGTTTCAGGATGCTCTAGAAGCCTTGTGAAGGTCACTGATCCGATGACCTGGACGAGGACGCAGGACAGGTGGAGCCCGGGGCCAGGCCCAGCGAGGGGGGAACCAGGCTCTCTGGCTCCATCTCATCAGCTGTGGACATTTCGTCCGAGGAGTCAAGGTTAAGCGGCCCGCGCTGAGCACAGCTGCCAGCCAAGGCAGGTCACGCTTTCATCTCATCTCAGACGTTGTCTTTTTATGAAGGCTTTTTATAGCCCACTTTCTTAGGACACACTTTTTTCTTAATTAAGAATTCTAATTTTAAAGTGAGCTCTGACCTCTTTCTTTCCAGAATCATTCTGATGCTTTGATTGCATTTCGCGGGTTGAAGTTAAGATCCTTTATTGTCTGCCATCTTGTTTTCCTGCAAGGCTAGTTACCCACGGCAAACGGGCGCTTGATCGAGATCATAAACGGGTTTATCCTGCTAGAATATCAGTAAAGGCCTTTGGGAAGTTTTACCAAGATGCGAGAGAGGACTCAGGCCGTGTGAGACCCTTATTCCCCTGGGAGTGTTTCAGCACAGGTGGGGCCGTGCATGGTTAAATGCTGTTTGGAGCTGGGGTGGGAACGTTTCTTCACCGTGAACTTGAGGGAGAAAGCAAAGGCAACATAATGGCTCCTTCAAAAGTTGGAGAATTAGGCGTTTGGCAAGGTCAGTTCTCTAGATGGAAACTGATTTACACTGAAGAGGATTATTCTGAGTGGGACCCTCAGTGTCACAGCTCAGGAGCCCGCTTGCAGGGAACGGTCATCTCTATGCCCCACCAGCAGGGCTGAGAAGCCCGCTCAGGTGCACAGGAGACGTGCACTCACGTGTGTTCTGCCAGCCACTGGGAACAACCTGGAACCCATCAGTGGGAGAATGAGTGAATGATGTGACAATATTTTTAAAAAACTCAAAAATATAATGTTGGACCCCCCAAATTGCCAAATGACATTGTACAGTTTAATACCATTTATGTAAGGTTTGAAGACAAGCAAAACGATGTGCATCTATTATGCGTGGCTACAAACGTGTAGTAAAGTGTAATAAAAGGGACAGGAATGACGAATCCCAAATTGAGCGGCTACCTCGGGGTTGAGGGGAAATGAGATCTGGGAGGGGTTCACGAGGAATGGCTACGGTTTCTCTAATTTTTTCTTAAAGTGATTGGTGGTTGTGTACGTTTTAAAATGTTCATATTTTTGAATGGCTGAAACACTTTGTAATTTAAAAATTTGTTTCTAAAGAGGGGAGAATGTGTTTTAACGGTTTGTCCATCAGTTTCAGTTTTGAGGAATTACTAACTAGACTTCTCCGGGGCTGATTAGCTTGACTCTTTGCTGCTCTCCCATCTCTTACCCCATCAGATTCACTGTGGCCACTTCACCATCCCTGACTATCAAACCAGTGCGGAAATAAGAGAAAACTTGAAAGCCCTCACTTTCCTACTTGGTGGTTGGATGAGCGGGGAGTGGAAATTATGCACTAAGGGAAGTCTCCACAGTTTGAGCATATTTTATTCCTTGATCACAGTGCCAATAGCCAAGGTTAACCAAGACAAACTTGAATTCCGGATGAATCCATAAGAATCTCCTGCCAAACTGAACGGGGTGGGTGGGGTGTGGGGGTGGCGGGGAGCGCCACTGTGCAAACCTTGCTCTAGGCTCCCCGCCCCCAGGGGAAGAGCGCGTGACGTCTTGTTCTGAAATCAGTGTTTGCTCTGCATTGACAGCATGGCCGGACCCCCTTGCATCTTGCTGCCAATAAGGGCCATCTTTCTGTGGTCCAGATCTTGCTGAAGGCTGGCTGCGACCTCGATGTCCAGGACGATGTGAGTAGAAGCCATCATTCTATCAGGGCATGGTTGTCAAGGGGGCTTGTCTGCCTCAAATCCCACAACGTGTAACTAGCTATGAGGGGAGGGAGGGGGCGGTAGGAGATGCTCTCCAGCACTTTGTAGCTTCATCTTGGTGGGAAGAACTTCCTCTTGAAGGTCGGCTGTGGGCCCCATTCTCAGTAGCAAGGTCGAGTTTGGGAGTGTGAGCTGGTCTTTCCATCATGGTTCCTATCTAGTGGTAGTATTTCCTGTCTAGTATTATTCAAGTGCAGAGCCTCGAAGGGCATCTTGTCTGTGTCCTGTCTCAGTATGAAGGAGCACACCACACACACACACACACACACACACACACACACACGAGTATGGGCAAGGCTTGCTGGAAATGTGTCATTGACCAAACTTATAACTGGAGAAAAGGTGAAGCTTAAAAACTTAATTTTTTTATCTTCTCGCCTTGATTTCTCTTATTCTGTATACATTCAGTTAAAAAGGACCTATTTAAAGAAACAACAGCACACTGATCTCATGGAATCTGAGAAAAAGGAGGCCTCCAGAAAGAGTTCACTCTGGTGCCCTGCCATGATTGAAACTCAGTCTCTGAGTTTCTTTAGTCAGACTATCTAGAAAGAGATTCCAGTGGCTCTTTTGGAGTCAAGAATCCATTCCTGAGTAAATCAGCAGTGGCTGGCATGGGGTCACCTAGTGCATAGGGTGGCCCTGTTGGGTCTTTGAAGAGGGTGAACTCTCTAAGAAGGGGGTGTAGAAAAGATTATGTAAATTGCCGTCCAGTGAGCTATTAGGAAAATATCCTAATGATAATCTGATTGGAAGCTATTTTCAGAGACTTTCAATTCTGTTTCTAACTCTGATTTGTATAGTAGGACTCAAAGGAGAAAGAACTTTTGTGAGGAACACAGACTCTTGGAGAGTTAGTATTTATAAACCCCTCCCAGATTCACCTGTGATCTCTGTGGTTACAGAACGTTATCAGATTTCAGACACTCAGGTGGGCTAGGGTGTGGGTTACCATAGCGCTTCGAGGTTTCTTTGAGTCTGTGTAATGTCCTAAAACTTGGCAAACACACCAGTTGAGAAGGACAGCATTCACAAAGAAATAACCAAGTATGTCATATACACGGGCATAAGGCTGTCAGTGTCATTCATAAATTTCTGGTTATGTTTGGAACCTATTGAGTCATCAAGGATATTATTTTCAAAAGATGCTGATCTAGCTTTAAGCTGTTGATTTCTACCCTGGGTCACAACACTTTTTTCTTTCCTTGCACTGTAGCCATCATAACATACCTGATTATATCTTATCCTTACATGACAGGAGCAAAAATACAGGGAGAGAGAAGAGATTCTGACCACAGGAAACGCAGGGCATTCAGTGCTTGGTGCAGATATGTCAGGCTGCACCTGGTTTTCTCTGTATAGTTGAAGCCCTTGCTTGCCACGGTGGCAAGGCTGCAGTACCAGGCATGCTAACCCATCCTGACCCAAGACTCCTGTCTCAGGTCCTGAGCTGCGAGTATCACTGTGTTCTCCTGAAGCAAAAGCCATGCTGACTTTCTAGAACTACTGCTGTTTATATCAGGCAAGATAGGAAGTAAAAACTCAGGAGCCAAGGCAGCCAAAGGGGGACATGGCCGCAGAAGGAAAGCCAGCTCTACTTTCAGAGAGGAGCTCTTTCACTTATTGAAATCTTTTTTTTTTTTGCATCTTTCCCTTGGTCTAGACGATGCGTACATTGCTTCTCCCAGGTAGCTTAAAACAAAACGAACAACAAAACAGTGTAGAAACAGCTGGGAATGGAGAACGTAGAATTGATCTTTACTAGTTCTGAAGTAATGCATTTGCCAGAATATGGTTCATGTGTGTCTTCTATACGTTTACTGTGCTTGTTGATCAGCCTTGAAACTCATGTAGGAATTCAAGGAAGAAAACTCTTTGAGTGTTCTTTAAAGAAGCTGGTGGGAGATGAAGTATTGGAAAAAAATCATTTCAGAAGTTACCTGTCTGGGGTGATGGGTAGCGATAGAGAAGGTTAATGTTATGAAGAATTTACTCCTAACTTCGTGTTCTACAGATACTGTGCTCTATGTCATGGTAAAGACTGAGAATTAGTTGAAGAATGACCTCCAGTGCCCTGGAGTGGGATTATTATGAATTTGAACCTGTGGAAACCAGTTCTTTAGAATATGCAACTCCAGGGGCAAGTTCCCTCTTGCCTCCTGCCAACCCTGTCAACTCTCATTGGAGCTCTAAGGCCATCTCTGATTGGTCAATGAGCAATCACACGGCCCCCACCTCAGAAATAGTCCAGGACCCCGTGGCCACAGTAAAAGGCATGAAGGAAGAGAAAAATAAGAAAAACCAGAGAAGCAAGGCTAGGAAGAACCCTGGAAGATCAGAGAGAGAAAAAGAGGTCAGCAATTATTTTGTGCACCTACCCTGTCTTGAGCTTCCTTGCAACATGTCTGCCTGTGGCACCTGGGAGGGATTCCTCCTGAAGAGGGGCATGGTCCACCCTTGCATGACTGGGGTTTCTCCCATGAGCTTGGCTTTGGAATCTGCCCACATTTGTGCTCACTCTTTTTCGCCGTGTAGGAGAGAACACTAAAAGTATTTCAGAACAAAGTTCTAGACCTCAGTGGTTGCAAATCGTTTGAAATCCCAAAGTAAGGAACACTGATGTCTTAAAAAATGGAGAGCTGGCGGTTCATGCACTTTGCAGACAGTTGCAGTCCCTTTGGAACACGATTTGCCTGTTCCAAAGCGAAGTGCCAAACTGCAGGATTGCTGGGTCTTCAAGTTTCCAGCTTCAGCGCTTTCCTTCTGCTTCTTTCTTTGTAGTCAGTCATTCAACAAATACTTCTCAGGTGCCTATACTTGCCAAGGCACTGGGCTCAGTCACTTAGCTTGATGATGCCATAAAGAGGCAGCCCATCCCACAGAAGCACCTGATCCTTCTTAAGGCCTGTCTTAAGGTCAATTGACCTCACAGGTTGTGAACAGCTCAGGGTGAGCGCAAAAAGCCTTACCAATTTGAGTTCTGCCCCAACCATGCTACCCCAGATTAGCTGGTTATCCCCTGAACTGCACTGGGCCTTAGTTTTTTTTAATTAATAAAATGAGAGAATTAGGTGCCACGGTGCTTGGAGTGTAGAAGAGGATTAATAAATATTTGCTGAATAAATAATGAGTAAATTTTGTTGAGAGTGCCACACTTTTCCTAGCTTTTTTTTTTTTTTCCTCCAAAGTTTCAGAATTTCATGTTGATATTTATGTCAAAGTTGCTGCTTGGGTCTGTTATAAGTACGTAGTGAGGATACATCTTGTTCTTTTCTGTGTCATATTTCAAAGAGGAAATATTTCAAAGGTAAGTTTTAGTTTTATAGGAGGAAGAGTTGATTCACAGGTAACTGACCCTGTTTCAATCAAGAGTCTCAGGTGTTTGCTTATGTTGTGTTCTGGGGGGGAGTAGCTCTGAGACAGCCCGAGGTGGTCCTTGGCTTATGTATTTCGTGTCTCTCAGCCTGTGATGCTCACCTTGGCAACTTCAGGGTGGCTGGTTTTCATGTACTAGAGAAAGTGTCTCACCCAGTCCTCCAAACCCACCCCACCTGGTGTGAGCAAAGCTAACGGTCCTGCTCAAGGACCACTCAGGGTGGGGAAAGGCTGGCTTTGGCCTTCACAGCCGTGTATATCCGACACCTGAGGCAAGGACCCTGGCTTTGAGCGGGTCTGTGACTGAGGGGTGTGAAGATGGAGGGGAGGCTGTGGCCTGGAGACAGGCAGGGCCAGGAAAGGGGACACGCAGGAGACACCTGTGCCAGGTGCCTGAGGACCCTTTGTTCCCACCATAGCCTCACCCAGGTCGTCGGGTCTCCTTGCGCGTTTTGCTCGTCCCTCTGGAAATTGAAGTTTAAGGGCTGAACTAGAAGTGAGATTTCGCTTCTTGCGTTGAGCTAGAGTTTCACAAAGGAATGTTACCCCCAGGGAAGCAAGTACAGGAGATTCATGCTAAAAGCAAGTAATAAATACTGGTGACATTCTGGCTCCAGAGCTGCCTCAACTCATGATGTAGTGGCAGCCCGTGAAACACAATAGAGCACTTGACTTGAAGCCAGGCTGAGGTCAGACCGCACCTTGACTTAGCAGCAAGAGTGGCCCACACTTTATGCAGAACATGCACAGAATGGTTACATTTGGTTACGTAAAAAGGTTGTTCTGATTGGGCCAAGGAGTGCTAGTTAGAATGCCGGCAGCTTGTGGGGATAGTAAAAGGCCTCTAATGATTAGAAATCTGACTGAGGCGGTGTTTACCCTGAAGGAGGGGCTGCAGCCTCACTTTTGTTGCTGAGAACAGGGCACCACGTTTCTTATCAGGTCAGTAACAAATTGCACTTGGGGTCCATTTTGGGAAAACCCATCACCATGCTGGTAGAGAAACAGGCAGTCTTGGGGATTCTTAGAGAAGTTTTAAAAAGTTAAGACTGGGCAATTTTTCATGATTACTAAGTACACCTCATCTGGAAACTTCCTAAGTTGTTTGAAGACGACGTGTGATGGCTTCGCACACCTTGTGCAAACACTGACCCAGTGGCCATGTTCTGCTTTTGACTGCATGGCACACAGAAAGGGTCCTCTTTGAGTAAGGGGTCTTGGAAAGGTGGGTGAGAAGAAAACCAAGGCTAAAGCTAATTTGTAATGGGAATAATAGCTTAGGATTCCAAGGGGAGGGTTTGGTGACAGAATGCAGTGGACAGTGGATGGAATCATGGTAATGGGAGGGTGGAGGTCTGGATCCATCACTGCAGAATGAACAGTGAGAAACGCTTCTGAGACATGGACAGTCCCTTTCCTGGTATATTGGTACAGCTTAGACTTTTAATAAATAGCAGTTTTTCCTGATGCTAGAAATTATATGTGTAAAATGTTGGAAAGTATTAAAAAAGTATAAGGAAGAAAATAAAAATCATTTCCCCTCATGTTTCTTTTTTTGTTTTTGTTTTGGCTGTGTTGGGTCTTTGTTGTTGTGTGCTGGCTTTCTCTAGTTGCGATGTGCGGGCTTCTCATCGCGGTGGCTTCTCTTGTTGCGGAGCACGGGCTCTAGGTGCGTGGGCTTCAGTAGTTGTGGCACGTGGGCTCAGCAGTTGTGGCTCACGGGCTCTAGAGCACAGGCTCAGTAGTTGTGGCGCACGAGCTTAGTTGCTCCGTGGCACGTGGGATGTTCCCGGACCTAGGGCTCGAACCCATGTCCCCTGCATTGGCAGGTGGATTCTTAACCACTGTGCCACTAGGGAAGTCCCTCCCCTCATGGATTTTTAAAGGGAGATTTTTAAAAATTTTAAGAATGTGAATTTGGTTTTTAAATAGGATTAAGTATTTTTTTACTGTCATAAACTATACATAACTTAAAATTGACCATCTAACCATTTTTAAGTGTACAGTTCAGTGGCATTAAGTACATTCCCATTGTTACAAAACCATCACCACCATCCATCCCCAGAACTTTTTTTTGGATTAAGTGCTTTTAAAGTGCATTGTCATTTGTTACAGGTTCCAGGGATGTAAGTAGGATCAGCATTTGATTAAGGCAGTTTATAGGTAGCAGTGCATCCTTCTTTAAAAATCCTCCATGTTTTCTGTCTTCTAATTGTCTTTCCTCTCTCAGGCTAAGGACCAGGAGTGCCCCAGGGCATGTCCTTTGCCCCTCCAGTGTTCCACCAGAAAACTGTTTATGTAAAACTCTTGCCAACCACATCATAGACCCCAAGAAGGGCAGGGAGGGACCTTGCCTCCTTTCACAGGTGAAGAACCTGAAGTCCAGCAAGGTGACAGGTGTCTCCCAAGGCTATGCGTGACGCACATCTCCTGACCCCCTTGCCCTGCGCCCCTTCCGTCCCACCAGGAGTTTTCCACACCGTTCACGCATCTCCCCATTCAAGCCTGCGCCCCAGGCTGGACTTGATATCCTGAGTGCCTGTCAGAGATAAGATGTGCCCTCAGAGACTTCAGAACTCTCTCTTGCTACAGACTTGACAGTCTTACTTTTGGGATTTTAGTCCTTCTCTCAACTGCAATTAGGGGAAGAGTCAAGTTCCCTTTGGCGCCCTGACAGAGAAAAAGCAGGTCAGCAATCCCAGGAATCTGATCACAGAGAAGGGGGTCAAATGCAGCATAAATCAGCGAGGATGCTGTCCTGAAACATCAGAAGAGGCTTCTGAGAGACGTGCAGTGACAGCCTGAGCCCCTGGCCTCCTCAGATGTCCTAGCGTAACCCCTGCATTGCTCTAGGCCAGGGCCAATCAACAGGTACACCCGCTCTCCGGTCGTGAGTGCCGCTAGCTGACAGAGCAGGCCCGTGAGTCCTCTGACCCTGGGGAACGGGAGGCCTCCGCAGGGAGTAGAGATTCCAGGCATTGCTGGTTCCATTGCACAGCACACAGCCCAGCCCGCTGACCCAGTCTTCACAGATGTGACAGTCACACTGCCGTCCCCTGGCGTGGCCCTCATCCAGAGGTCGGCTCTGTGGCCCAGGGCTGTTCTGCAGTTGGCTTAGGGTTACCACTGAGTTTGTGAACAAAATGACTCTCCAGGCATGCACTGTCTACTAACCAGCCCACCAAGCCCGGCTGGCGCGCGGTGATGGGGATGTCCCTGTGTCGGGTGGAGGGAGGGAGAGAGTGGTGAGGGGCCGGGGAGGGCTGACTGCTGTCCCTGTCTCCCCACCACCCGCAGGGGGATCAGACCGCCTTGCACCGGGCCACGGTGGTGGGGAACACCGAAGTCATCGCGGCGCTCATCCAGGAGGGCTGTGCTCTGGACCGACAGGACAAGGTGAGGAGGGAAGTGGGACGGGTCAGCCTGAGGACCCTCTTTGGGACCTGCCGAGCTCGTGAGATGCTGTCATTCCTGAGTCAGCTCTCATGCCTTAACATGAGGAAATCGTCCCAGGGTTCCTCTGAAAGAGTATCTGATATTGAATTTTTAAAAAACTCATGCCTCTGTTCTGTGGCAGCAGTGGGCAACCACATAAATATAAATGGTGAAGAAAAAAAGTCTAGAATTAGTGACCTTTGGAGGCCTGGGTGGGGGAAGGGATGTGCCCCAGCCTCTCTGTTTCCTTTTTTTTTTTAAGATAACGGAGTGAGTTAATTTATTTAAACTACACTGGAAGAGAAAATAAGCAAAATCAAGTCTTTAAAAAATCCCAATGACATAGTGTTTTTAAATTGTCCCAGTGTTTTTAAATTGTCAAACCATCTTAAAACATGGGACTTTGCAGTTAAGTGCAATCTGGCCTCTGTCCACTTTTTTTAAAAAACCTTTTATTACAGTGTAACATACATATACAGAAAGGTGCACAACTAATACGTGTGCAGCTCAGTGAGTTTGCACTGCCTGAGCTCATCTGTGTGAGCCCCCACATCAAGAAGGAGGTCATTACCAGCACCCAGAAGTGTTCCCACCTGGGACCCCCTTCACTCTTCCTTCTGCTTCCTGCTTCCGGGCCACATATCCGCCACCACCATTCCCAGCACCTGGCCTTTGGTACAGCCCTCGAGACCCTAGACTTCCCCTGTGGGTGTCAGCAATGTCAGGCCCGTGGCTTACTGTGTTGAATGAATGTCTAAGCCAGAGCCTGGACGCAGTTGGACACTGTCCCTGCACTGCCCCCAGCTGACGGCCCTGTGCCTGGCCTGGAACAGCCAGGAGGGCGTTTCCTCTCTCCTCTCTGTGCCCCCTCACCCCTAATCCCAGGTCCCACCCCATGCAGTTCATTGCACTTAATATGTCTTTTTTTAATAGTAAGTTAAGCAAATACAAGCTATGTTTAATGGGTTGATTTCTATTGAAAAACCATCCGTTGAGGACACTCGTTTACCTTATTTACAGATAGATCACTGTTCTCAGTGCCTGCTCATTTGTTTGGGGCCCTGAGGCTTTTGGATTAAACTGGGAGAGATTAGATTTGGGGGAAGAAAAAGGAGCAGTGGAATCTACCTGTCTGCCCTTGGGGCCCTGGAACTTGTGAAGCTGGACTCTTCATTTGCCTGACCTTTGCAGGGTTCTCTCTGGGGCCAGAGCAGAGCAGAGGAGGCCCTCAGGGGCCATAGAGGTGGGGAGAAAGGGGCATTGTATCTCCTGATGCTACTTTCTGTTACATATGAGCTGTGCATGGGCCCTGGAGCCTTTCTCACCCTGGGTTCCCGGAGAGACTCAAGCCCTAATGCCTGAAGTCATCCACTGTAATACATCCTAAATCTAGAATGCACCTGGAACGGTACTTGTTAGGTACCGTTTCTGGAAGAGTGGAGAAACTGACCACTCAAATCACTGCCTGGGTTCTGTGGTTCAGGTGAGAAGCCCCGGCGGAGAAAGGCCCCTGCTTGTGCCCTGAAGTACCGTGTGCTCTGTTGACGGCAGTGAGACGGATCGGGCCCAGCTCATGTGCTTTCTCCTGTGTGTGCTCCCCAGGACGGGAACACGGCCCTGCACGAAGCGTCCTGGCACGGTTTCAGCCAGTCTGCCAAGCTGCTCGTTAAAGCAGGAGCCAACGTGCTTGCCAAGAACAAGGTGAGGCCCGGCAGGTGCTAGATCCCCTCGGCCACAGGTGAGGACAGCCTGCCTGCCTTCCCGGCGGAAGCCTCCTCTCGCTGAGCAGGGCGAGGGCTCAGGGCCACGGAACCTGGTGGGAATTGAAAGCTTGCAGCTCCTCGGTGGGAGCGATGCACGGGGTCCACGTGGGGGGGAGGAGGACCTACCTGGGGCCCCAGCCTCCCGTGAGCGCTGTGGCTTCCCTGCTGTCCCGTCGGTCTATGAGTGTGCGGTTGAGGGGGCCAGCCCTGTCCTGCGGGGACAGGAAAGGACAGCAGCCTCTCCTCTCTCTCGTTGTCCTCTGTCACCCCTCTCTCCTCCGTCCCTCTCCTTCCGTGCTCGTTATTAGTGTGTCCCTGGACTAGTTTAGAAGCTTCACAGCAGACTGGCCCATCTGCCTGGGGCCTCCCCAGAGCGGCCTCGGCCTCTGTTGCTGTTGTCTCTCTGGGAGAGCTTGGCGTGTACCTCCTGCACAGCAGTGTGGGCTCACCATCCCCTCCCGCTGCCCCCTCCCTCGGGGGTACCCTGTTCCTTGCTGCCCACTGGCCTCCAGCCCAGTCCCCACAGGCCCATCGGGCGGTCTTTTAGAGGGCTCTCTTGGACTGCACACAGCTCTGTGCTGTGTTGACTGGTGAGATGTTTCTCATGGTTCCCTCAGGGGCCGAAAGCTTGAGGAAAGCAGCAAGCCATGCATCGTAACACCTCCAGTAATGCCTGGCTCACTGCCCGGCACGCTGGTGGCTCTCCATTTCTTCCAGGTGGTACATGGTCTGGAACATTATACCAACTCGAAGTAGGTGGTTTCCAGTTAATGGATAGGGAGGCCTAAGCTGGGAGCTAGTAGTCTTTTGTAAGATACGTGATTCGTTTGTGACACAATTAGGGCCGTAAACCAGCCCTGGTGGGTCTCCACCACGCTCCCTCCTGTCCCCTGCAGGGCCCCAAAAGTATTGTGTGGGAAGCCATGTGTCCTCTCTCTAGATAAAGCAGCAGGGGCTGTTGGAAGCACAGGTGAGGTGCCGTCCCAGAAGAGGGACTTCCATTCTGTACCAGCCACAGCCTCTGCGGAAGCCTCTAGAAGGTCCTTCCCTTTTTTTTCCCCCAGCTTTATTGAGGTATAATCGACAAATAAAATCGTAAGATATTCAAAGTGTACAACGTGATGATTTGATAATTCCCAGGTGTTAATGAACACATTGATCACCTCACATATTTACCTTTTGTGTGTGTGTGAGAACATTTAAGTTCTCCAATTAGCAAGCTTCAATTATAGAAGACAGTGTTATCAGCTGTGGTCACCACGTTATGCATTAGATCCTCAGGCCTTGTTCATCTTACAGCTGAAAGTTTATACCTTTTTCCCAACCTCTGTGTATTTCCCGACACCCCAGCTTCTGGCCACTTTTCTACTCTGTTTCTACCAGTCCATCTTTTTTTTTTAGATTCCACGTAGACGTGAAATCATACGGTATTTGTCTTTCCCTAACTTATTTCACTTGGTGTATTGCCCTAGGTTCACCCATGTTGTCGCAAATGACAGGATTTCTTTCTTTTTTGAAGGCTGAATAATATTCCGTTGTATAAGAAAGGTCCTTACTCGGCAAAGTATAGCAGCCCTTGTCAGGGAGATCAGTACTCATTACTCAGGGTGGGGAAAATGCCTGCTATGTATATCTACCTAGGTCACAGTTGTTTTTAATTTCAGGTTTTGACATTGCAACCTTTTGCATCTGACGTCTTTCACTTTGTACAGTGGTTTTGAGAGTCTTATATTGTTTCGTGTGTGATTAGTTCATTCCTTTTTATTGCTGAGTAACGTTCCATCCACATTGTGGATGTACCACAATCTGTATTCTAACCCATGTCTTTTCATTTTCTTCATCCAAATGCTTTTCAGCATAATTGATTTTTTTTATTGGCAAAGTAAATTTTGGTATATTTCTACAGCCATCAGATTTCTTTTATTTCAGTCATTTATTCAACACATTTAATGCCTCCCACGAAGCCAGCAGCTTTGAGACAACCTTCTCTATGTGCACTGAGAATCATACCAAGCTGAGCCCTGAGCCTTGCCACAGGGAGCGGAGTGTTTAAAACATTGGCAGACCCTTCATTTTGGAGGACTAAGCTAGCAGTGGTTCTCTACCCGGCTGCGCTTTAAAATCTCCCGGGAAACTTTAAAAACACGGGGAGAGGGGAGAAAACCAAACCCACCTGATGACCAGGCCTGGGGTGACCAGCTGTACCGTTTTTTTGCCCTGAGTTGGGGGCGGAGTTTCCCAGCATGCCGGCCTTTCAGTGCCTACACCCAATTGGCCTGGCCCCACCCCCTGGGGCAGGGCCATCAGAGTTGCGTCTGCGCACTGGTCTATTTAAAGGCCCCCCCACCAGGTGACTCCAGACTGCAGCCGCGGGTTGATGACCGACGGACGAGCTCCCGCAACTCTCGGGCTTAGAACTCACCACGTTCCTGGAGGTAACAGCAAGGAAGGAAGACTGCCCAGGCTGGTTAGAGCTAAGGTGGTGAGAGGGGAGTGAGTGACCCAGCAGCACACAGTTTCCCTTTATTTTTAAAAACTCATTCGTCTTTTTAAAGGGAAGGAATATAAACCAACCTTGAGTATGGGCAGATAGTGCTGTGTGATCCAGACAGGAGTAAAGCAGGCCAGGGAAAAGCCCTAAACAGGCAGGCTGATAGCTCTGAGCCCGCAGCTGCAGGCCTGACGCAGCTTTTAAGCTCAGCAGAACAAACATTGAGCTTATGTATTTAATCTCCTGAGTCCTTGCAGGCAGACACCAAATCACGTTGCCTGTTTCTCTTGTTGCTTTTCTAGGGGTTAGCAGCAGCCTTGCAGGCCTTATTCCCATAGTTTCAAAGAGTTCTCTTGTCAAAAATTCTTTCTGCAATGTTACTGTGGACATGATTCTGACCTTTGGTTGCCATTTTGACCTTGAAGGTAGAGTCCAAAAGCAAGAGGGTCTCCATCTGTGTGGGAAGTGACAGATGCAGTTGTATTATGGCCTGTTGGGTGGAGGCCTTGTCCGTAGTTCAAATTTTGATGTTTCAAGAAAAACCCAAGATTTAAAAAGGCTTGCAAATTCTGTTAACCTTTAGCCTGCAGTGTCGGATGTGGCCTGTTTGCCTTCCTGACCCTGTCGGTAGGGTAGCCAACCAACAGCCACCCTAACACGGCTCTCCTCTGTGTTCCTCTTGTCGCTAAGAGGAACAACCTCGTGCACGTGCACAGCACTCTGCCATTAAGAAGATGCTCCCCTAGGCTCTCCGAATCAATCCTCACAGCCTCAGCATGTAGGAGTCACGCTCCATTTTACAGGTAAGGAATTCAATTAAGAGCCTTGCCCAGTAGCTTGCAACGAGTTAAGTGGCAGAGCCAGGATCTTGGAACCAAGGTTTCTATGAGCGATGTGACTCTCCTGCCCGTTAGGATTCCCAATTAAATGTTCTTGCCACTGAAGCCCTGGGACCACCGATCGGGAAGCAGAGAACGTGAGCCTTGACTCTTCTGTGAGTAAGCCTCGGGCCCCGGCAAGGGCCCGCGGAGGAGGGGTTGCTAACGTGTGCTTCCTTCTGTCTGCTTCCCTCCCAGGCGGGGAACACGGCTCTGCACCTGGCCTGCCAGAATAGCCACGCCCAGAGCACACGCGTCCTCCTGCTGGGCGGCTCCCGCGCCGACCTCAAAAATAACGTGGGTGGACAAAACCGACCTCCCCCGCGCTGTCTCATGTCGCCTCGGAAAGTAACCCTGCAAGCATGCTAGAGTTCACATGTAGACAGTAAAAAGGGTTTGGGGGCTGCCGAGAAAGTATTCATTTTTTGCTAATTCCTAAGGGGTCCTTTAGGGGGATGGGAAGAGGACTCAACACTGGGAAACACTGCTTTTCTCCCATCCTTGCTCCCTTGCCTCTCAGCCTTGCAGTCTGTTTTATTGCGCACAGCAGGTGTCTCGCATATGAGTTTAGGAACGAAGCTAATTGTTTTCAGGAAGCCTCTGCCCGCAGAGGCTTCCTGAAAACTCTTAGCAAATACTGGTTGATGCTATACCCGGGAGGCCTTCTGATGCTCCATGCCCGGCGTCTACAAATCCATTACTGAGGCATCCTTGGGACGAGCTGATGGGCCAGTAGTTCTTAGAGGTGCCTGACCTACAAGGTGCCGTGGGTATCCCTCCTCCCTCCACAGAGCTGCATTTCCTTCATGAAGCCCGTGTCTCAGCCATGTGACAAGAGAATCTGAGGCTTCTCTCAAAAACGGCTTTAGCCGGGGCCCCTCTGATTGGGGGCAGGCTCATCTAAAGTGGTTCTGAGAATGCTCTGAACTTCAGCTTTGAGCTTGGTTTCTTCTTAATCTGGGGGGAGAAGGTTGTGCTGACGGCCAGCATCTCTAGACAGAACTAGAGCTTGACTGGAAACGCCAGGGGAGCACTGCAGAAGGTCACCACGTTGTCTCCAGTTCTGTTTTCTCTCTGGGAGCAGGACTAAGGAAAGTCCTGATCCCGAGTTTTTCTGAATGCCCTGTTTTATGCTCAACGATTGCTTCCTCATCAGCTCCCTAGACTACATTGCTCCCCATGGGATACTGGGGTCCAACTAAAATGGGATGCACTTGAATTTTTTAGAGTACATGCTCTTAAAGTCCAACGGCTCACCCTGCTCTCCTGGCCCTCTCAGCCATGATGGATCTGTGATGGGAAAGTCTCATTTCCAAAGCAGTGCTGTTGGTCTTAATCAGGTTACTCCAGAGCCTTCGGGTCTTAGGAGAGGCTGGGGTCAGCTGAGTCTTAAATGCCAGCTAAGCAGAGCCTCCCTTAGCTCTTGCGAAGGTCTCATGGGGAGCAGGCATCCAGTGTACGAAACCTGAAACAGTCTGCATGGTGGGGAAGAAGCAGGGCTGCGGACAGAAAAGGGCTGTGAGTTGTGGAGTGAGCGTCTGTGATAAAGGAGATGCTTACAATTCAGGCTGTTACCTTCTAAAGAATATATGCTAGCCTGCCAGCTTTTAAAGGATATTATCTTTTTATCTTCTGTTTTGTAACTGCTCAGACTGTGCTTAGTTTGATTTCTGTCCGCAGGCAGGCGACACCTGTTTGCACGTTGCTGCGCGCTATAATCACCTGTCCATCATTAAGCTCCTCCTCAGTGCTTTCTGTTCTGTCCATGAAAAGAACCAGGTCAGTGCATGTGTCCTCCCCATGGTTAACCTGCACGTGTGTTGGCACAGACGGGAGCAGAGGCTGCTGGGGGGCGGTGTCCTTTCCTAGCCTGGGACTTGGCCAGTGCTGGCCTTTGCAGGACCCATGGAGTTCCTGTGGCCCTGGTTTATCTGGCCTCCTGGAGAAAGCATGCCCTTAGCATTCCAGTTCATATCACCACATTTGCATAGTGAACATTTTCTGGAGATCCTGCTGTGGGTTTTGTTTTTAGTGTGATTTTTAAAAAGGAAACCCACAAGAAAGAGTGGCTTAGTAAATAAGGAAGGGCGTTAGGTGTCTCATGACTCCTGAGTTCTCTTACCTGAACTGCCACCTTTATGTGAGCTGGGGGAGTCTCTCTTTTCTGTAAAGTTCGGCACCTGATCAGTATCTATGCCATATACTGGGGTTTTGAAATCTGTGATTATTAGTGTTCTGTGGAAATGTGATTTTTGTAGTTACGTGGATTTTTAAAAAGTTGTCTTGTTATTTATTGATATCTATACCTAAGTAATGCATTGTTTGACTTTTCTGAGTTTGGGTACGTAAATCTGAAATTAACAAAAAAAGATTGTGATTCAGATTAAAAATACCCTATAATGGTGGTTACTGACCCTGGCCGCATATTAGAATCAACAGGATTTAAAAATACCATTCCTGAGTCCCACCCCAATATAAATGATCAGAACATCTTGGGGTGAGGTCCAGGCAATGGTATCTTGTTGTTGTTGTTGTTGGTTTGTTGCGGTATGCGGGCCTCTCACCATTGTGGCCTCTCCCGTTGCGGAGCACAGGCTCCGGACGAGCAGGCTCAGCGGCCATGGCTCACGGGCCCAGCCGCTCCGCGGCACGTGGGATCTTCCTGGACAGGGGCACGAACCCGTGTCTCCTGCATCGGCAGGCGGACTCAACCACTGCGCCACCAGGGAAGCCCAGGCAATGGTATTTTTAAAAAGCTCCTGGCCTGAGTGTGCAGACAGGATTGAGAACCACTGACCTAATAAAATAGCTAAATTCTGTCATTCTCCAGCGTCGCCATGGACTCTAGGTTCATCAGGTTACCCCAAACAGCCCTCGCCAACCCGTGCTGCTTCTCAATCTGGGTGGTATATTACAGTCACCTGCCAGCTTTGGGAAATCATCAGACCCAAGCCACACTCCAGGCCAATTAAATCAGTGTCTGTGTGGGACCCAGGCATCAGTAGTTTTTAAGGCTTCCCAGCTGATTCCAATGAGCAGGCGAGACTGGAAACTACTGCTCCAGAGCTTCCCTCAAAACACACAACTAGGTGACTCAGGAATGAAATGAACGCTTTCTTCGGCTACTTACCAGAGAAGGAGGGCCTTGGGATGGCGGGATTTTCATGCTTTACTTGTTCACCTGCCAGGAACGAATGAATGATTTCACTTCTATATTGGTTGGACTTATTTACGTCATTCTGTTTGGGAATTAAAAACAGTTTGCATGTGGAACTGGCCCACCAAGCTGCATTTGACATAGCCTTCTTTCACAGTTGATTGAAATATTTTTTTGTTAAAAACAACAAAAAACTTACAGGCTATTTGGTAAGAGTTTGAAAACATCTGGTGTTAAGCGAATACTGATTCTCAGTGACTCCACCCAAACAAAACACCCTGGCCTGCAGGCTGATTCCAGGTGGCCCTTTCACATCCCTGAGGATGGCTGCAGGGCTGGGATATTACTCCAGGGCCTGTGCAAGTAGCCATCTTCAAAGCTTCTGCTCATTCTAATTCAGAAACCAAGGGGTTCTCTGCCCACCCCCTGCCTGGGCAGAGGGACGGGGTCCAGAGCTCCTGGCTACCTGCCTGTGATCCTGCCTTTCAGGTCAGGTCCCACCATTCCCAACAACCCAGGCCCAAGCATGACTTTGCCCCCTGCATTTAATCCTGTCCTGTGATTTCTGGCATCTCTACTCAGAAAGGAATGTGGTATTCGTGCATAAGTTCATTCAGTTGCAGAGTCTCTTTCAAAAGAGCCACATTTAAACAACAGGGTCCTACTGTAGAGCGCAGGGAACTATATTCAATATCTTGTGATAAACCATAATGGAAAGGACATGAAAAAAAATATATATTTATAAAATGGAATCACTTTGCCATACGGTAGAAATTATCACAGCATTGTACATCAGCTATCCTTCAAAAAAATAAATTTTAAAAATAAAAAATGAAGTATGAGTTAAAAATAATAAAAGAACCACATAACACTTCAGCCAAGGTCAGTCAGTCTAAGACAGATTTTAGTTTGACTTTGAAAAGCCACTGCCAGGCCATGGAATTAAAACGCCAGAGGATCCTATGGGCCACGATCCGATGGGTTTTAGCCGGCTTTCTTCTGATTAATTTCAGGCTGGAGACACAGCACTTCATATTGCTGCTGCCCTAAATCACAAGAAGGTGGTTAAAATCCTACTGGAAGCCGGAGCAGATGGGACCATTGTCAATAACGTAAGTGGAGTTGCAACAGTGGTGTCTAAAGGTGCTCCCACCCCTTTCTGGATCAGGGCCTGTGGTTGCTGCCCCACCCCCTGCGGACTCCAGAGCACAGCCTCACCCAGGCTCGCTCGGGAAGACCATGTGGCGGCACTGACCCCACGATCCTGGGGCCTGCGGGGGTGGACTTGAGGGGACCCTTGCTCTCAGCAGCCCCACGAGTTACAAACCCTGAGGGCTCATCTTCAGACAACTCAGCGAGCATGTCCTGGCATGGAAAAGGGTCAGGGGTGTGTAAGTAAACTGGCAAGTGGATGTTACCGAAAGTGAGTTCCAGGCCTTTTAAACAGATGTAGTCCTTAGAAAAATGGCCACCAGGCTAATCTTCCTCAAAACTCCAACTGCTTTCTCTCTAAAATCACCTTCTCTCACGCCCTCTCTCTCAATGTCTCCCTCCTCCCCTCCCCCTCTCATCCTATAGCAGGCACCAGTTCAGGCACCCTCTCTTCCTCGAGGTTGGCCTGTGATCTCTGTGCTCCTGAAATTGCACAGACTCGGGGGACACTGGGGGTGGAACAGTTGTCTGGGGAGTTGGGGGTGTCGAGGCTGGTAGTCCCCCCTCCCAGCTCTAGTACCTGGATTGGTGGTACCTCTCCCATGATGCCATGAGCACCTTTCCCTTCCTTTGAATCCCACTGTTTTCAACTCCTGGTATGGGCTTTAATCTTTCTAGAGTCTCTGTTATGGCCATAGCTTCCTAAATGTTTTTCACAGTCCAGTTCCTGAGACTCTGTGGCTGGGCCCTGATCCGCCCTTCCAGGTGTTTTCTCCATTGTACTCCCGGAAGATGTATCGCTTGGCTGGGTTTTTATGATGCTTTGTGTTTTCTCAAGTGACATGTTCCACCTTGACCCCATCTGTTTTGTTTTGTTTACCTCCCTCAATCCCTTTTCCAGGAAGCCTTCCTGGGTGAGCAGTGCCCCTGATCATTGTCTCTTAGAACACCTACTGCTCACCTGGTCAGCACTTAGCCCGTGTGCCTGTGTCCTCAGGTGTGACTGGGCTCCCCGTTGGATGGATGAGACTCAAGAGCAGGACCATGTCACATGCACGGTTGTGTTTTGCTGAGCACATGTGTAGGTGCTGGTGTGACCGGGTTGCTAGTTCCTGGGAGAGCTGTCCCCGCTGGGCTGTGCGAGCGTGGGGCTGCTGTTCCGTACTCACTGGTCCTCCCTTTGCCTTTCCTTAGGCAGGCCGGACTCCACTGGAGACTGCCCGCTACCACAATAACCCGGAAGTTGCTCTCCTCCTCACTAAAGCGCCCCAGGTAGGATTTTTTGCATTTTCCATTGTATTGATTATGCGGGGTCAGCAGGGTCGTTGGGATTCCCCGGTTGCCATCTACTGAAGCCAATTCAGACCAACTTAAGAAGGGGACAGATGGGCTTACTGTCCAGGCAGCAGGAAGTGTAGGAATCCACATGAGCCTCCAGGATACCTGGAACCAGAGATCTCAGGCCCAGCAGGCTGTTCTCACACATGGGCATCATTTCCTCTCTGTGGCTGGATCATTGTCACAACCAGTTTCCTGAATCATAATTTCCCAGCCAGGGAAAGTTCCAGTTTAAAATGTCATAGGAGGGGGCTTCCCTGGTGGCGCAGTGGTTGAGAGTCCGCCTGCCGATGCAGGGGACACGGGTTCGTGCCCCGGTCCGGGAAGATCCCACGTGCCGCGGAGCGGCTGGGCCCTTGAGCCATGGCCGCTGGGCCTGCGTGTCCGGAGCCTGTGCTCCGCAACGGGAGAGGCCACAACAGTGAGAGGCCCGCATACCGCAAAAAAAAAAAAAAAAAAAATGTCATAGGAGGGACTTCCCTGGTGGTCCAGTGGTTTAAAACTCAGTGCTTCCAATGCAGGGGGCGCGGGTTCAATCCCTGGTCAGGGTACTAAGATCCCACATGGAGTGCGGCACGGCCAAAAAATAAATAAAAACAGTAAAACATTGTAGGAGAAGATCATGATTGGCAAGCTTGGGGCAAATGCCCGGAACAGGTGGGGCAGAGGTGCTTTAGGAAGATGGTGGCATCCGTTTGACCACGTGGTTAGAAGAGAAGTATTTCCCACACAGAGGTGGGATGAGGCATCCATCTGGGCAGACAAAGCCGTAAATGTCCACTAGAGGCAGTTGAGTACCGTATAGTTTTCTCATTTTTTATTAAATAATGGTATATTGGCCATCATTCAATTTAAGAAGATGACTGATATCTTAGTTGAGGTTGAAACGATCTAAGTCACAAAGAAATTTAATAGTGATGACTTATAAGCTATTTATAATTTTAGTACCCTGAAATAACTGTTTATAGTACCTTCCACAGACACACAATTTTTATATAGTTGTGTCCACAATGTGTATACTCTTTGGTATTATGCCCTTTATCCTAAGTGTAATAGGAAACTGTTCTGTAGTCTTTACAGTTATTTATCACAGTGGAAGCATAATATTCTTTCTTTGGTTGCTGTTCAGTATCTTGTTAAACCATTTCCTTAATGTTAGACATTTAGGTTATTTCCCAGTTAGAGCTAGTCTCTTACCTTAGAGCAAACACTGATTGGTTTTCCACCTTATTCTGGCTAATGCTGCAGGAAGACAAAGTCTTAGGGAGCCAGAGGGAGAGTCCGGACCCCAGCCTGCTGCGCCATGGCCCAATCCCAGCCAGCCTGGGGTTCTGCACGGCCTTGATTCCATTTAAGTTTTAAAAACATGCCTGATATACCTAGCAGTTTCTGGAAATGGTTAAGATTTTTGTCTCTTGCAAAATCAATCACTCTCTTGCGTGGAGAAGGTCCTTCTCAGTGGGCTCTGGAAATCCACAGAGCTCCTGACAGGTGCGAGTCGGGTGCTCCTTTGGAAGAAGGCTCCACCTCTGCCTAGCTGTTTGCAAACAAATCCTCAGCAGAATCACCTTTGGGAATCCTGATTTTAAAAAAAAAAGCTAGTCTCTTGCAGATCAAAAGGGACACGGTCGGGGGGCTTCCGTGGTGGCGCAGTGGTTGAGAGTCTGCCTGGCGATGCAGGGGACACGGGTTCGTGCCCCGGTCCGGGAAGATCCCACGTGCTGCGGAGCGGCTGGGCCCGTGAGCCATGGCCGCTGAGCCTGCGTGTCCAGAGCCTGTGCTCCGCAACGGGAGAGGCCACAACAGTGAGAGGCCCGCGTACCGCAAAAAAAAAAAAAAAAAAAAAAAGAGGACAGGGTGCTATATAAGTGTCAGAATCCGTTAGTTACCTGGCATTTCAGTGCCTGGCAGTTTGACGGACAGCTAGCTCTGTGCTCAGCCACGTGAGGATCATCAAGTCTTGTGGGATGGAGGGTCCCCCGGCACACGAGGATTGATGTGCCTTTAACCTGCCTGTCATTTATCTTCCAGAGCCCAGGAATCTCGATTCCCAGGGATAAAGCTGTCTTGTGGACTATTTTCCTATGTGGTTCTCCTTTAGCATTTCCATTAAAAAAAATGACTTAAGCTAGTTTTTCCACACCCATATTGAATAGCAAATAAATAGGATATTTTTAGTTTTTGTTTTTTTTACATAATTGTACATACTAACCCTTATTTTCAGTGCAAAGAAAAAGCTTTGGAATATGCGTAAAATTGCATGCATACTGTCCTGTTGATCTGTGGTTATAGAAATGGTCTTATCTGAAACGAGAAATCCCCTTGCCTTGGCACCTAGTTGACCATGGATTTCGATGGTTCACAGCAGTACTAAGAGGATACTTCTTTCCGAGGCCTTAAGATCAATATTTCCTGACTTCTGTGAAGTGGGAAAGATTGATGATGGTACCTTTGGTGGATGGCCTGAGAAAGGCTGTGAGCCATGCAGAGTTGTTTTCATTGGCTAATAACATGGAATTTTTCTGATTATTTTGTGTCTGGGTGAAGTGAGTGTTACTTCTTATTTTTGATTGATGTGGTTCACAGATGCTTTGGAAAGTGAATTTCAGGCTGATTCTGGAGCTGTGTCCTGTTCTAAGTGTCTATAAAGCAGATGAGCAACGGGCCTTACTTCCCTTCATCAGACTCGACTTCTTACTGAGTCTAAAATTTAGCTGAGGACATTGGTTCTCAGACCTTTTTGGTCTAAGGACCCTTTTACTTCCTTAAATATTACGGAGGCCCATAAAGAGCTCTGTTTGTGAGTTTATATCTATCAATAATTACCGTATTTGAAAATAAAATTTAGAAATATTAAAGATATTCATTTAAAAATAAGTCCATTTTGTAGCAACATAAATAGCATCATTTTGTGAAAAAGAACTTTTTCAAAACAAAAATGAGAAGAGTAGCATTGTTTGACATTGTTTGCTCATGTCCTTACTGTCTTACTTAGAATTCTGACATCTTTTATTGCTGCCTGCAGTCTATTGTAATGTCACTGACGTAGCTTCTGGCAAACACCACAGTACACTCATGAGAGAATGAGCATGAGAAATGCCAATGTTGTTGTAATATTATGAAAATAATCTTAACCTCACGGACTCGGGTCCCTGGACACTTCCAGAACTGCTGGCTTTAGGGGATGAGTATATAATTTAAAAATCCAGTTCAGCTGCAGGCAGGTATTGTCAGGAATTCTCCATTTAGGAGGTACCCACTGCCCGTGGAGGATTTTTTTGTCCTCTTATGTGTCACTTGAATTTAATGAACACAAGAAGGAAGTCTGACATTGAGATGCAAAACACTAGGCTGAACTTCAGAGAGCCCTTATCTATCTGTATAAGAGGACAGTGGAATATTGTTTTATTGCAGAAAGATAGTGTGGCCTTGAAAGTGCTTTCACCGTCTGGACCCCCTTGGGTTTTTTACGGGGGGTGAACCCTGGAACTAGGAGTTAGGGAGTCTGGAGGAGAAGGCTGTGGACCTGAGCCAGGGATTGCAGGTTTCCACCAGCGCACAGGTCTGCACAGGTCTGCACTCCGTGATTAACCATCTCTTCCAGCTGAGCACTCTAAGGCCCCCAGGCAGGTGGAGACACCCCCAGGGACCACTGGTCCAAGGCGCGCCGGCCACCTACGTTGTCTCGGTTAATTCCGGCAGCTCCCCATTCTCACGTTGAGAAGACAGAGCACAGAGAGGTCAAATCACTTGCCTGAAGATCCCCAGCTAGCTGCTGCTGGGCCCCTCTGGGCCTGTGGGGTCCCACGTGTACTTGCCTGTGTCCATTCCACCTCTCTGCCCTCGAAGGGGCAGACCACAGCCTTCTTTTGGGGGAAGAGACTCCTGCCCCGTGGTTGGTACCATGGCTCACAGGTGCATCTCAGTTAGGCTCGAATTAATGTTATGTTTGAATATGACTTGGATACAGTTTGGCCAAGAGAAAATCTGATGGGCTACATCAGGTCCAGTGTCCCAAGATAGACCGTGCCTGGCGCAGGGCTGCTGTGTCGCACCACTCCAGGGGACCCCATTCACATCCTAGTCTATGTGAGCCATGCTCCCTGGAGCTGAGCCGTGCACGGCCTGCTCACACCTACGTGGACGCCCTGGCCCATCGCTAAGTGCCTGTTAGTGTTGCTGTCCTAGACCGTGAGCTCAAGGTCAGGAATGATGTCCTGCCGTCTCTGGGACCCTAAGCGCCCAGCACAGGATGTAGGAGGCATAGTGGGTGGTCTAGAGGCGCTTGTTTGATGTGAACGCCCGGTCCCCCCCCCACCCCTCCGCCGCTCGGCTGGAGGCTCCATTAGGTCCGCACACACCAGTGGTTTGTAACGATGCCTCTTGCCTCCTTCAGGTCTTGCGCTTCAGTCGTGGGCGAAGCCTGAGGAAAAAGAGAGAGAGGCTCAAGGAAGAGAGGAGAGCTCAGTCTGTGCCGAGAGATGATGTGGCACAAAGCAAGGTGGGGGGGTAGCCCTCCCGCCCACTTCCAGGGTGGGAAACTGTCTCCCTGCCTCCTCCGGGCCCGTCTGGCGGCTGCCGGGCCCTCCTCTGTCTCTCCTTTCCTCGGGGTCCTTCAAATCTTGTCCGTCTTTCCTTCTGGCCTCTTGTCTTCTCGTCTCCACGATTACAGGCCGTGTACTCCCATGCCGCCCATCTTTTCCAGCACCCTGTGTGGCTGTATTTGCGAGCCCTGTGCATCCGTGGCCTTGTCGCTTCCATGTGGACAGCACAGCCTCTCTGGCACCGCACCCTTCATCATGTAGAGCAGAGGTTTTCAAAATGTGGATCCACTTGTCACCTGGAGCCTTGGTAGAAATGCAAATTTGGGGGCCTCACCCCAAACCCACTGGATCAGAAACTCTGGGGTGGGGCCCAGCAATCTGTGTTTGAACAAGCCCTCCAGGTGATTCCAATGTGGACTACAGTTGGAGGACCAGTGGCGTAGCTTGTTGCCTCTCCTTCCGCTTAGGGAGTGAACAGAGGCTGTGTTAGCCCATACGGCTCCTCTGTGCAAATTAGCAAAAGATGCCTTCTGGGCAGACCAGCCTAGCACAGGGCACGTATGGTGAATAGAGCCCGAGGTGGACTTCAGCTCCCTCAGCCCCACTCATGCCCTCGGCTAGGTGCCTTTGTGCAGTGAACAGCTTGCACAGCTGTGCACAGCAGCCCTGGAGTGAACCATGCCTTTCAAATCTCCCAGGAAGAAGACTAGGATATAGAGACAACTTCTGGCACATAAAATTTTATACCAACTATTTGTTTTTCTCTCTGTTTGAAAATCTTACCAGTTTCCAGGGTTACGGCATTGTAACTCGCATTGGTTCCTGTGTGTGAATTGTACATATTAACTTGTAAAAGTTCTCACAAGGACCAGAAATGTGATTTTTTTTTCATTTCAGAAGGTTCTCACTCTCCTCTGTGAATTGTGAGGGTCCAAGATCAAAGAATGAGTGGCGTTGTCTTTTTGTTGAAATGTAAAAGACCAAAAAATCTCTAATGCTGAGGTGTTTTGTGTGTACTACGTTCCTAAAGTTGCAGAACGTAGAGTTAGACCCAAGGCAATATCTAGTTTGGCACCTAATAAATGAAAAACCAAACATTCAACTCACCAGGAAAAGCACAGGTGTTCAGTTAAATCCACCAAGCAGTGCTTCCTATGTCTGAAATTTGTCATTGGAAAAGATTCCCAGGGATCCTTTAGTGGATGGAGGCTGGGAAATTTTATGCCGTTATTGAAAAAGGCTGGGGGATCAAGTAGAAGAGGTTTCTGGGCTTTTTTTCCTCTGTAGGGAAGTGTCTCAGCAGGAGACACCCATAGCAGTGAACAGGCTGTACCCAGAAAAGAAGAGTCCAGAGAAGATTTCCTGTCTACCTCCCCGGAGCCGAGAGCAAAGGACAACAGGCAGAAAAAGTCAAGGCCCAAGGTCAGGAGGCACGTGAGAGCTGCCAAGAGGGCTGGGAGGAGGGCTGGCGGAGGGCCCTGGGGTAGTGTCATGCCCAGCAGCTAAAAAGCCACTGCACGTGGCTTGCTTGCTGGTTTGCAGCCAGAGCACAGAACTCAGCCCTGGCCGGCTGTGGACACAAGGTAAGCATGCTGGTACGACTCTTCTGACACGTACCTGGTGTAGAATGCTGAGAGACTAGCAAGGCGGGCCGGACGGGAGCCACCAGCTGGGTATCAGGCTCGCAGATGTCACGGCGCTCACGGTGGCTGTCGCCTTCTCTCCCACAGGCGTCAGCGTTTTCTGACCCCACCCCACCAGCAGACCAGCAGCCTGGACAGCAGAAGAGCTCGCACACTCACAGTCACCCTAAAAAGAGGCCCAGGCATCGCTGTTCACCCCCAGGTGCCCCCCACGAGTTCAGAGCATACCAGCTCTACACGCTGTACCGGGGCAAGGACGGCAAAGTGATGCAGGTACCTGCCGGGCCCTGTCAGGGCAGGACTGTAGGCTGTAAGCGAGGTGTCTGTGTAACCCTGTTGCTGGGGGCTAATGTCCACTTTCGGTGGTGACTACAGAAGGCATGAGCTTTGAAGATAAGCCAGCTGGCCCTCTCCACCTAAACTGTGCAGTACCCTCCTGCCACGTAGGCCTGGAGAGCACAGGGATGTTACAAAGCTCTTTGCACCATCCTTAGGTACTGCATAGATAATCTTGAGGCCGGATAGTAGATAAAAGCAGCTTGAGGACTGGGACCGTATGTTACACTCTCTGAATCTTCTTTAACGTCTACGGAGCCAAGGCTTGGCCTGTCAGTCCAAAGTTACCACAGGGATGAGTCTCCTCCATCACGTGTGGTCCCCTGGTGTACTGACAGACACATATTCTCAGAAGGAACGAACGACTTGGATTGATTCCTTTTTGGCTTCCCTCTTAGGCCCCAATAAATGGCTGTCGATGTGAACCCCTGATCAACAAGCTGGAGAATCAGTTGGAGGCAACTGTGGAGGAGATCAAAGCAGAGCTGGTGTCGGTTCAGGATAAGATGAACATGAAGCTGGGGCACATGGAGAATAAGACCCAGCACCAAGTAAGCGGTTGCCATCCTTCCAATGGCGTGGTGTCCTGGCAGAAAATGAAATCAGACCTCAGCACACCTTTCTGTTCTGCAGACTCTGCCCTGAGCATGTCGGGCAGGCTGTCAGGGAAAGAGACCTATGATTTCTTTTTTTTCCTAATTTTATTTCTTTATACAGCTGGTTCTTATTAGTTACCTATTTTATACATACTAGTGTATACATGTCAATCCCAATCTCCCAATTCATCCCACCACGACCCCACCCTCCTGCCGCTTTCCCCGCTTTGTGTCCATACCTTTTTTCTCTACATCTGTGTGTCTCTTTCTGCCCTGCAAACTGGTTCATCTGTACCATTTTTCTACGTTCCACATACATGCGTTAATATACGATATTTGTTTTTCTTTCTGATCTACTTCACTCTGTATGATAGTCTCTAGATCCATCCACGTCGCTACAAATGACCCAATTTCATTCCTTTTTATGGCTGAGTAATATTCCATTGTATATATGCACATCTTCTTTATCCATTCGTCTGTCGATGGTCATCTAGGTTGCATCCATGTCCTGGCTGTTATAAACAGTGCTGCAATGAACATTGGGGTTCATGTGTCTTTTTGCATTATGGTTTTCTCTGGGTATATGTCCAGTAGTGCGATTGCTGGGTCATATGGTAATTCTATTTTCAGTTTTTTAAGGAACCTCCATACTGTTCTCCATAGTGGCTGTACCGATTCACATTCCCAGCAGTAGTGCAATAGGGTTCCCTTTTCTCCACACCCTCTCCAGAATTTATTGTTTGTAGATTTTTTGATGATGGCCATTCTGACCGGTGTGAGGTGATACCTCATTGTAGTTTGGATTTGCATTTCTCTAATGATTAGTGATGTTGAGCATCCTTTCATGTGTTTGTTGGCCATCTGTATGTCTTCTTTGGAGAAATGTCTATTTAGGTCTTCTGCCCATTTTTGGATTGGGGTGTTTGTTTTTTTTGATATTGAGCTGTATGAGCTGCTTGTATATTTTGGAGATTAATCCATTGTTAGTTGTTTTGTTTGCAAATATTTTCTCCCGCTCTGAGGGTTGTCTTTTCATCTTGTTTGTAGTTTCCTTTGCTGTGCAAAAGCTTTTAAGTTTCATTAGGTCCCATTTGTTTATTTTTATTATTTCCATTATTCTAGGAGGTGGATCAAAAAGGATCTTGCAGTGATTTATGTCATAGAGTGTTCTGCCTATGTTTTCCTCTAAGAATTTTATAGTATCTGACCTTACATTTAGGTCTTTAATCCATTTTGAGTTTATTTTTGTGTATGGTGTTAGGGAGTGTTCTAATTCCATTCTTTTACATGTAGCTGTCCAGTTTTCCCAGCACCACTTATTGAAGAGACTGTCTTTTTTCCATTGTATATCCTTGCCTCCCTCATCATAGATTAGTTGACCATAGGTGCATGGGTTTATCTTAGGGCTTTCTATCCTGTTCCATTGATCTATATTTCTGTTTTTGTGCCAGTACCACATTGTCTTGATTACTGTATCTTTGTAGTATAGTCTGAAGTCAGGGAGTCTGATTCCTCCAGCTCCGTTTCTTTCCCTCGAGAACGCTTTGGCTATTCGGGGTGTTTTGTGTCTCCATACAAATTTGAAGTTTTTTTGTTCTAGTTCTGTAAAAAATGCCATTGGTAATTTGATAGGGATTGCATTGAGTCTGTAGATTGCTTTGGGTAATTTAGTCATTTTCATAATATTGATTCTTCCAATCCAAGAACATGGTATATCTCTCCATCTGTTTGTATCATCTTTAATTCCTTTCATCAGTGTCTTGTAGTTTTCTGCATACAGGTCTTTTTTCTCCCTAGATAGGTTTATTCCTAGATATTCTATTCTTTTTGTTGCAGTGGTAAATGGGAGTGTTTCCTTAATTTCTTTTTCAGATTTTTCATCATTAGTGTATAGAAATGCCAGAGATTTCTGTGCATTAATTTTGTATCCTGCAACTTTACCAAATTCATTGATTAGCTCTAGTAGTTTTCTAGTGGCATCTTTAGGATTCTCTATGTATAGTATCATGTCATCTGCAAACAGTGACAACTTTACTTCTTTTCCAATTTGGATTCCTTTTATTTCTTTTTTTTCTCTGATTGCTGTGGCTAGGACTTCCAAAACTATGTTCAGTAATAGTGGTGAGAGTGGACATCCTTGTCTTGTTCCTGATCTGGGAGGAAATGCTTTCAGTTTTTCACCATTGAGAATGATGTTTGCTGTGGGTTTGTCGTATATGGCCTTTGTTATGTTGAGGTAGGTTCCCTCTGTGCCCACTTTCTGTAGAGTTTTTATCATAAATGGGTGTTGAATTTTGTCAAAAGCTTTTTCTGCATCTATTGAGATGATCTTATGGTTTTTCTTCTTCAGTTTGTTAATGTGGTGTATCACATTGATTGATTTGCATATATTGGAGAATCCTTGCATCCCTGGGATAAATTCCACTTGATCATGGTGTATGATCCTTTTAATGGGTTGTTGGATTCTGTTTGCTAGTGTTTTGTTGAGGATTTTTGCATCTATATTCATCAGTGATATTGGTCTGTAATTTTTTTTTTGTAGTATTTTTGTCTGGTTTTGGTATCAGGGTGATGGTGGCTTCGTAGAATGAGTTTGAGAGTGTTTCTTCCTCTGCAAATATTTGGAAGAGTTTGAGAAGGATGGGTGCTTTTAGCTCTCCTTTAAATTTGTGATAGAATTCACCTGTGAAGGCATCTGGACCTGGACTTTTGTTTGTTGAAAGATTTTTACTCACAGTTTAAATTTCATGTAATTGGTCTGTTCATATTTTCTATTTCTTCCTGGTTTAGTCTTGGAAGGTTTGTCTTTCTAAGAATTTGTCCTTTTCTTCCAGGTTGTCCATTTTATTGGCATAGAGTTGCTTGTAGTAGTCTCTTAGGATGCTTTGTATTTGTGTGGTGTCTGTTGTAACTGCTCCTTTTTCATTTCTAATTTTATTGATTTGAGTCCTCTCCTTTTGCTTGATGAGTCTGGCTAATGGATTATCAACTATGTTCATCTTCTCAAAGAACCAGCTTTTAGTTTTATTGATCTTTGCTATTGTTTTCTTTGTTTCTGTTTCATTTATTTCTGATCTGATCTTTATGATTGCTTTCCTTCTGCTAACTTTGGGTTTTGTTTGTTCTTCTTTCTCTAGTTCCTTTAGGTGTAAGGTTAGATTGTTTATTTGAGATTTTTCTTGTTTTTTGAGGTAGGCTTGTATTGCTATAAACTTCCCTCTTAAAACTGCTTTTGCTGCATCCCATAGGTTTTGGATCATCGTGTTCTCATTGTCATTTGTCTCTAGGTATTTTTTTATTTCCTCTTTGATTTCTTCAGTGATCCGTTGGTTATTTAGTAACATATTGTTTAGCATCCATGTGTTTGTGTTTTTTATGTTTTTGTCCCTGTAATTGATATTAATCTCAGAACGTTGTGATCAGAAAAGATGCTTGATATGATTTCAATTTTCTTAAATTTACTGAGGCTTGATTTGTGACCCTAGATGAGATCTATCCTGGAGAATATTCCATACGCACTTGAGAAGAAAGTGTAATCTGCTGTCTTTGGATGGAATGTCCTATAAATACCAATTAAATCTATCTGGTCTCTTGTGTCATTTAAAGCTTGTGTTTCCTTATTAAGTTTCTGTTTGGATGATCTGTCCATTGGTGTAAGTGAGGTGTTAAAGTCCCCCACTATTATTGTGTTACTGTTGATTTCCTCTTTTATAGCTCTTAGCAGTTGCCTTCTGTATCGAGGTGCTCCTATGTTTGGTGCATATATATTTGTAACTGTTATATCTTCTTCTTGGATTGATCCCTTGCTCATTATGTAGTGTCCTTCCTTGTCTCTTGTAACATTCTTTATTTTAAAGTTTATTTTATCTGTCATAAGTATTGCTACTCCAGCTTTCTTTTGATTTCCATATCCATGGAATATCTTTTTCCATCCCCTCGCTTTCAGTCTGTATGTGTCCCTAGGTCTGAGGGGGTCTTTTGTAGACAGCACATATATGGGTCTTGTTTTCGTATCCATTCAGCGAGCCTGTGTCTTTTGGTTGGAGCATTTAATCCATTCACGTTTAAGGTAATTATTGCTATGTATGTTCCTATGACCATTTTCTTAATTGTTTTGGGTTTTTGTAGGTCCTTTTCTTTTGTGTTTCCCACTTAGAGAAATTCCTTTAGCATTTGTTGTAGAGCTGGTTTGGTGGTGCTGAATTCTTTTAGCTTTTGCTTGTGTGTAACACTTTTGATTTTTCCGTTGAATCTGAATGAGATGCTTTCTGGATAGAGTAATCTTGGTTGTAGTTTTTTCCCTTTCATCACTTTAAATATGTCATGCCACTCCATTCAGGCTTGTAGAGTTTCTGCTGAGAAATCAGCTGTTAACCTTATGGGACTTCCCTTGTATGTTATTTGTCATTTTTCCTTTGCTGCTTTCAGTAATTTTTCTTTGTCTGTAATTTTTGCCAGTTGGATTACTATGTGTCTCGGCGTGTTTCTCCTTGGGTTTATCCTGTATGGGACTCTCTGTGCTTCCCGGACTTGGGTGGCTATTTCCTTTCCCACGTTAGGGAAGTTTTTGACTATAATCTCTTCAGATGTTTTCTCGGGTCCTTTCTCTCTGTCTCTTCTCCTTCTGGGACCTCTATAATGTGAATGTTGTTGTGTTTAATGTGGTCCCAGAGGTCCCTTAGGCTGTCTTCATTTCTTTTCATTCTTTTTTCTTTATTCTGTTCAGCAGTGAATTCCAGCATTCTGTCTTCCAGGTCACTTATACGTTCTTCTGCCTCAGTTCTTCTGCTATTGATTCCTTCTCGTTTATTTTTCATTTCAGTTATTGTATTGTTCATCTCTGTTAAACATTTCTTGTATCTTCTCGATCTTTGCCTCCATTCTTTTTCCGAGGTCCTGGATCATCTTCCTTATAATTATTCTGATTTCTTTTTCTGGAAGGTTGCCTATCTCCACTTCATTTACGTGTTTTTCTGGGGTTTTATCTTGTTCCTTCATCTGATACATAGCCCTAACTCTTCATCTTGTCTGTCTTTCTATGAATGTGGTTTTTGTTTCACAGGCTGCAGAATTGTAGTTCTTCTTGCTTCTGTCTGCCCTCTGGTGGATGAGGCTATCTAAGAGGCTTGTGCAAGTTTCCTGATGGGAGGGACTGGTGGTGGGTAGAGCTGGGTGTTACTCTGATGGGCAGAGCCCAGTAAAACTTTAATCCACTTGTCTGCTGATGAGTAGGTTTGGGTTCCCTTCCTGTTCGTTGTTTGGCCTGAGGCAACCCAACACTGGAGCCTACCCGGGCTCTTTGGTGGGGCTAATGGCGGACTCTGGAAGGGCTCACGCCAAGGAGTACTTCCCAGAACTTCTGCTGCCAGTGTCCTTGTCCCTGTAGTGAGCCACAGCTACCCCCCACCTCTGCAGGACACCTTCCAACACTAGCAGATTAGGTCTGGTTTAGTCTCCTATGTGGTCACTGCTCCTTACCCTGGGTCCTGATGCACACACTACTTTGTGTGTGCCCTGCAAGAGTGGAGTCTCTGTTTCCCCCCTGTCTTTTCAGAGTCCTGCAGTTAAACCCCACTAGCTTTCAAAGTGTGATTCTCTAGGAATTCCTCCTCCCATTGCCAGACCCCCAGGTTGGGAAGCCTGACGTGGGGCTCAGAACGTTCACTCCAGTGAGTGGACTTCTGTGGTCTAAGTGTTCTCCAGTTAGTGAGTCACCCACCCAGCAGTTATAGGATTTGATTTTATTGTGATTGTGCCCCTCCTACTGTCTCATTGTTGCTTCTCCTTTGTCTTTGGATGTGGGGTATCTTTTTGGTAAGTGCCAGTGTTTTCCTGTTGATGATTGTTCAGCAGTTAGTTGTGATTCTGGTGCTCTTGCAAGGGGGAGTGCGAGCAAGTCCTTCTACTCCACCATCTTCCAGATGATGTGTGATTCCTTAAAGGCATTGACTTAACATTTTTTAGGAGCATGTTTAAATTGCTTCTGATTATAAAAATAACATATACCCATTATGGAGCATTTTTTAAAAATATGAAAACTAGGAAGGAAAATAAAATCACCTATGAGCCCATTATGATGAGAAAGCACTATTAATATTTGGGTTTATTTTCTTCCAGTCTTTTTATGTCTGTGTGCTTTACACCCGTTTCCCACTGCTCACTAAAGTAATAGAATGATGTCTGTCTTGTTTTATTTTTCCACCTTTATTTTGAAAGTTAGCATACATACAGAAAATTTGAAATGATAGCTTGCTTGTTCACTCTTCACCTAGGTTCAACCAGTCGTTACTATGTTGCCACGTTTGCTTTGTCTCTCACACACTTTTTGTTCTCTTGCTGAACTGTTTGAGATTTAGCCATAGACGGTCCTGACCCCTCACTCTAAGTACTCCACAGCACATTGACTAAGAATGAGGGTTTTGTCCTTCCTAACACAGTACTATTTTCATATCTGAGAAAATTAACACTAATTGCATAATATCCATCCATATTCAGATTTTCTCATTTCTCCGAAAATGTTTTTCTTCTGTTTTTTTTTTTTTTTTTTTTTTTTAATATTTTTTATTTTTGGGTTTTTCTTCATTGCTGCACGCAAGCTTTCTCTAGTTGTGGCGAGCAGAGGTTATTCTTTGTTGCGGACCATGGGCTCTAGAGCACAGGCTTAGTAGTTGTGGTGCACAGGCTTAGTAGCTCCGCAGCATGTGGGATCTTCCGGACCAGGGCTCGAACCCGTGTGCCCTGAATTGGCAGGCAGATTCTTTCTTTTTCTTTTTAAACAACTTTATTGGAGTATTATTGCCTTACAATTGTGTGTTAGTTTCTGCTTTATAACAAAGTGAATCAGTTATACATATATTACTATATCTCTTTCCTCTTGCATCTCCCTCCCTGCCACCCTCACTATGCCACCCCTATAGGTGGTCACAAACCACCGAGCTGATCATGTGCTATGTGGCTGCTTCCCACTAACAATCTATTTTACGTTTGGTAGTGTATATATGTCCTTGTCACTCTCTAACCTTGTCACAGCTTACCTTTCCCCCTCCCCATATCCTCAAGTCCATTCTTTAGTACGTCTGTGTCTTCATTCCAACTTACCCCTAGGTACTTCATGACCTTTTTTTTTTCTCTTAGATTCCATATATACATGTTACCATACAGTATTTGTTTTCTCTTTCTGACTTCACGCTGTATGACAGACTCTAGGTCCATCCACCTCACTACAAATAACTCAATTTCGTTTCTTTTTATGGCTGAGTAATATTCCATTCTATATATGTGCCACATCTTCTTTATCCATTCATCGGATGATGGACACTTAGGTTGTTTCCATCTCTGGGCTGTTGTAAATAGAGCTGCAAAGAACATTTTAGTACAACACTCCTTTTGAATTATGGTTTTCTCAGGGTATATCCCCAGTAGAGGGATTGCTGGGTCATATGGTAATTCTATTTTTTTTTTCTGCGGTACGCGGGTCTTTCACTGTTGTATCCTCTCCCATTGGGGAGCACATGCTCTGTACACGCAGGTGCAGCAGCCATGGCTTACACGCCCAGCCGCTACGTGGCATGTGGGATCCTCCCGGACTGGGGCACGAACCTGTGTCCCCGTCATTGGCAGGGGGACTCTCAACCATTGCGCCACCATGGAAGCCCTATATTTTGTTTTTTGGGAAACCTCCATACTGTTCTCCAGAGTGGCTGTATCAATTTACATTACCACCAACAGTGCAAGAGGGTTCCCTTTTCTCCACACCCTCTCCAGCATTTATTGTTTCTAGATTTTTGGATGATGGCCCTTCTGACTGGTGTGAGATGATACCTCATTGTAGTTTTGAGTTGCATTTCTCTACTGATTAATGATGTTGAGCATTCTTTCATGTGTTTGTTGGCAGTGTGTATATCTTCTTTGGAGAAATGTCTATTTAGGTCTTCTGCCCATTTTTGGATTGGGTCGTTTGTTTTTTTGTTATTGAGCTGCATGAGCTGCTTGTAAATTTTGGAGATGAATCCTTTGTCCGTTGCTTCATGTGAAAATACTTGCTCCCATTCTGAGGGTTGTCTTTTGGTCTTGTTTATGGTTTCCTTTGCTGTGCAAAAGCTTTGAAGTTTCATTAGGCCCCATTTGTTTATTTTTGTTTTTATTTCCATTTCTCTAGTAGGTGGGTCAGAAGGGATCTTGCTGTGATTGATGTCATAGAGTGTTCTGCCTATGGTTTCCTCTAGGAGTTTGATAGTTTCTGGCCTTACATGTAGGTCTTTAATCCATTTTGAGCTTATTTTTGTGTATGGTGTTAGGGAGCGATCTAATCTCATACTTTTACATGTACCTGTCCAGTTTTCCCAGCACCATTTATTGAAGAGGCTGTCCTTTCTCCACCGTACATTCCTGCCTCCTTTATCAAAGGTAAGGTGACCATATGCGCGTGGGTTTATCTCTGGGCTTTCTATGCTGTTCCTTTGATCTGTGTTTCTGGTTTTGTGCCAGTACCATACTGTAGCTTTGTAGTATAGTCTGAAGTCAGGGAGCCTGACTCCTCCAGCTCCGTTTTTCGTTCTCAAGGTTGCTTTGGCTATTCGGGGTCTTTTGTGTTTCCATACAAATTGTGAGATTTTTTGTTCTAGTTGTGTGAAAAATGCCGGTGGTAGTTTGCTAGGGATTGCACTGGATCTGTAGATTGCTTTGGGTAGTAGAGTCATTTTCACAATGTTGGTTCTTCCAATCCAGGAACATGGTGTATCTCTCCATCTATTTGTATCATCTTTAATTTCTTTCACCAGTGTCTTATAATTTTCTGCATACAGGTCTTTTGTCTCCTTAGGTAGGTTTATTCCTAGATATTTTATTCTTTTTGTTGCAGTGGTAAACGGGAGTGTTTTCTTGATTTCACTTTCAGGTTTTTCATCATCAGTGTTTAGGAATGCCAGAGATTTCTGTGCATTAATTTTGTATCCTGCTACTTTACCAAATTCATTGATTAGCTCTAGTAGTCTTCTGGGAGCATCTTTAGGATTCTCTATGTATAGTATGATGTCATGTGCAAACAGTGACAGCTTTACTTCTTCTTTTCCGATTTGTATTCCTTTTAATTCTCCTCTGATTGCTGTGGCTAAAACTTCCAAGACTATGTTGAAAAAGAGTGGCGAGAGTGGGCAACCTTTACTTGCTCCTGATCTTAGTGGGAATGGTTTCAGTTTTTCACCACTGAGGACGATGTTGGCTGTGGTTTTGTCATACATGGCCTTTATTATGTTGAGGAAAGTTCCCTCCGTGCCTACCTTCTGCAGGGTTTTTATCATAAATGGGTGTTGAATTTTGTCGAAAGCTTTCTCTGCATCTGTTGACGTGAGCATATGGCTTTTCTCCTTGAGGTTGTTAGTGTGGTGTATCACATTGATTGATTTGCGTATGTTGAAGAATCCTTGCATTCCTGGAATAAACCCCCCTGGATCATGGTGTATGATCCTTTTGATGTGCTGCTGGATTCTGTTTGCTAGTAGTTTGTTGAGGAGTTTTGCATCTATGTTTATCAGTGATATTGGCCTGTAGTTTTCTTGCTTTGTGACATCTTTGTCTGGTTTTGGTATCAGGGTGATGGTGGCCTCGTAGAATGAGTTTGGGAGTGTTCCTCCCTCTGCTGTATTTTGGAAGAGTTTGAGAAGGATAGGTGTTAACTCTTCCCTAAATGTCTGATAGAATTTGCCTGTGAAGCCATCTGGTCCTGGGCTTTTGTTTGTTAGGAAGATTTTTAATCACAGTTTCAATTTCAGTGCTTGTGATCGGGCTGTTCATATTTTCCATTTCTCCCTGATTCACTCTTGGCAGGTTGTGCATTTCTAAGAATTTGTCCATTTCTTCCAGGTTGTCCATTTTATTGGCATAGAGGTGCTTGTAATCCCTCGTGATCCTGTGTGTATTTCTGCAATATCAGTTGTTACTTCTCCTTTTTCCGTTTTTTTTTTTTTTTACCTCTTTATTGGAGTATGATTGCTTTATAATGGTGTGTTAGTTTCTGCTTTATAACAAAGTGAATCAGTTATACATATACGTATGTTCCCATATCTCTTCCCTCTTGCGTCTCCCTCCCTCCCACCCTCCCTATCCCAACCCTCTAGGTGGTCACAAAGCCCGGAGCTGATCTCCCTGTGCTACGCGGCTGCTTCCCACTAGCTATCTATTTTACGTTTGGTGGTGTATATATGTCCATGCCACTCTGTCACTTTGTCACAGCTTACTCTTCCCCCTCCCCATATCCTCAAGTCCGTTCTCTAGTAGGTCTGTCTTTATTCCTATCTTGCCCCTAGGTTCTCTATGACATTTTTTTCCTCTTAAATTCCCCACATATGTGTTAGCATATGGCATTTGTCTTTCTCTTTCTGACTTAACTTCACTCTGTGTGACAGACTCTAGGTCCATCCACCTCATTACAAATAGCTCAATTTCGTTTCTTTTTATGGCTGAGTACTATTCCATTGTATATATGTGCCACATCTTCTTTATCCATTCATGCGATGATGGACACTTAGGTCGTTTCCATCTCCGGGCTATTGTAAATAGAGCTGCGATGAACATTTGGGTACATGACTCTTTTTGAATTATGGTTTTCTCAGGGTATATGCCCAGTAGTGGGATTGCTGGGTCATACGGTAGTTCTATTTGTAGTTTTTTAAGGAACCTCCATACTGTTCTCCATAGTGGCTGTACCGAATCACATTCCCAGCAGTAGTGCAAGAGGGTTCCCTTTTCTCCACACCCTCTCCAGCATGTATTGTTTCTAGATTTTTGGATGATGGCCCTTCTGACTGGTGTGAGATGATACCTCATTGTAGTTTTGAGTTGCATTTCTCTACTGATTAATGATGTTGAGCATTCTTTCATGTGTGTGTTGGCAGTGTGTAGATCTTCTTTGGAGAAATGTCTATTTAGGTCTTCTGCCCATTTTTGGATTGGGTCGTTTGTTTTTTTGTTATTGAGCTGCATGAGCTGCTTGTAAATTTTGGAGATGAATCCTTTGTCCGTTGCTTCATGTGAAAATACTTGCTCCCATTCTGAGGGTTGTCTTTTGGTCTTGTTTATGGTTTCCTTTGCTGTGCAAAAGCTTTGAAGTTTCATTAGGCCCCATTTGTTTATTTTTGTTTTTATTTCCATTTCTCTAGTAGGTGGGTCAGAAGGGATCTTGCTGTGATTGATGTCATAGAGTGTTCTGCCTATGGTTTCCTCTAGGAGTTTGATAGTTTCTGGCCTTACATGTAGGTCTTTAATCCATTTTGAGCTTATTTTTGTGTATGGTGTTAGGGAGCGATCTAATCTCATACTTTTACATGTACCTGTCCAGTTTTCCCAGCACCATTTATTGAAGAGGCTGTCCTTTCTCCACTGTACATTCCTGCCTCCTTTATCAAAGGTAAGGTGACCATATGCGCGTGGGTTTATCTCTGGGCTTTCTATGCTGTTCCTTTGATCTGTGTTTCTGGTTTTGTGCCAGTACCATACTGTAGCTTTGTAGTATAGTCTGAAGTCAGGGAGCCTGACTCCTCCAGCTCCGTTTTTCGTTCTCAAGGTTGCTTTGGCTATTCGGGGTCTTTTGTGTTTCCATACAAATTGTGAGATTTTTTGTTCTAGTTGTGTGAAAAATGCCGGTGGTAGTTTGCTAGGGATTGCACTGGATCTGTAGATTGCTTTGGGTAGTAGAGTCATTTTCACAATGTTGGTTCTTCCAATCCAGGAACATGGTGTATCTCTCCATCTATTTGTATCATCTTTAATTTCTTTCACCAGTGTCTTATAATTTTCTGCATACAGGTCTTTTGTCTCCTTAGGTAGGTTTATTCCTAGATATTTTATTCTTTTTGTTGCAGTGGTAAACGGGAGTGTTTTCTTGATTTCACTTTCAGGTTTTTCATCATCAGTGTATAGGAATGCCAGAGATTTCTGTGCATTAATTTTGTATCCTGCTACTTTACCAAATTCATTGATTAGCTCTAGTAGTCTTCTGGGAGCATCTTTAGGATTCTCTATGTATAGTATGATGTCATGTGCAAACAGTGACAGCTTTACTTCTTCTTTTCCGATTTGTATTCCTTTTAATTCTCCTCTGATTGCTGTGGCTAAAACTTCCAAGGCTATGTTGAAAAAGAGTGGCGAGAGTGGGCAACCTTTACTTGCTCCTGATCTTAGTGGGAATGGTTTCAGTTTTTCACCACTGAGGACGATGTTGGCTGTGGTTTTGTCATACATGGCCTTTATTATGTTGAGGAAAGTTCCCTCCGTGCCTACCTTCTGCAGGGTTTTTATCATAAATGGGTGTTGAATTTTGTCGAAAGCTTTCTCTGCATCTGTTGACGTGAGCATATGGCTTTTCTCCTTGAGATTGTTAGTGTGGTGTATCACATTGATTGATTTGCGTATGTTGAAGAATCCTTGCATTCCTGGAATAAACCCCCCTGGATCATGGTGTATGATCCTTTTGATGTGCTGCTGGATTCTGTTTGCTAGTAGTTTGTTGAGGAGTTTTGCATCTATGTTTATCAGTGATATTGGCCTGTAGTTTTCTTGCTTTGTGACATCTTTGTCTGGTTTTGGTATCAGGGTGATGGTGGCCTCGTAGAATGAGTTTGGGAGTGTTCCTCCCTCTGCTGTATTTTGGAAGAGTTTGAGAAGGATAGGTGTTAACTCTTCCCTAAATGTCTGATAGAATTTGCCTGTGAAGCCATCTGGTCCTGGGCTTTTGTTTGTTAGGAAGATTTTTAATCACAGTTTCAATTTCAGTGCTTGTGATCGGGCTGTTCATATTTTCCATTTCTCCCTGATTCACTCTTGGCAGGTTGTGCATTTCTAAGAATTTGTCCATTTCTTCCAGGTTGTCCATTTTATTGGCATAGAGGTGCTTGTAATCCCTCGTGATCCTGTGTGTATTTCTGCAATATCAGTTGTTACTTCTCCTTTTTCCGTTTTTTTTTTTTTTTACCTCTTTATTGGAGTATGATTGCTTTATAATGGTGTGTTAGTTTCTGCTTTATAACAAAGTGAATCAGTTATACATATACGTATGTTCCCATATCTCTTCCCTCTTGCGTCTCCCTCCCTCCCACCCTCCCTATCCCAACCCTCTAGGTGGTCACAAAGCCCGGAGCTGATCTCCCTGTGCTACGCGGCTGCTTCCCACTAGCTATCTATTTTACGTTTGGTGGTGTATATATGTCCATGCCACTCTGTCACTTTGTCACAGCTTACTCTTCCCCCTCCCCATATCCTCAAGTCCGTTCTCTAGTAGGTCTGTCTTTATTCCTATCTTGCCCCTAGGTTCTCTATGACATTTTTTTCCTCTTAAATTCCCCACATATGTGTTAGCATATGGCATTTGTCTTTCTCTTTCTGACTTAACTTCACTCTGTGTGACAGACTCTAGGTCCATCCACCTCATTACAAATAGCTCAATTTCGTTTCTTTTTATGGCTGAGTACTATTCCATTGTATATATGTGCCACATCTTCTTTATCCATTCATGCGATGATGGACACTTAGGTCGTTTCCATCTCCGGGCTATTGTAAATAGAGCTGCGATGAACATTTGGGTACATGACTCTTTTTGAATTATGGTTTTCTCAGGGTATATGCCCAGTAGTGGGATTGCTGGGTCATACGGTAGTTCTATTTGTAGTTTTTTAAGGAACCTCCATACTGTTCTCCATAGTGGCTGTACCGAATCACATTCCCAGCAGTAGTGCAAGAGGGTTCCCTTTTCTCCACACCCTCTCCAGCATGTATTGTCTCTAGATTTTTGGATGATGGCCCTTCTGACTGGTGTGAGATGATACCTCATTGTAGTTTTGAGTTGCATTTCTCTACTGATTAATGATGTTGAGCATTCTTTCATGTGTGTGTTGGCAGTGTGTATATCTTCTTTGGAGAAATGTCTATTTAGGTCTTCTGCCCATTTTTGGATTGGGTCGTTTGTTTTTTTGTTATTGAGCTGCATGAGCTGCTTGTAAATTTTGGAGATGAATCCTTTGTCCGTTGCTTCATGTGAAAATACTTGCTCCCATTCTGAGGGTTGTCTTTTGGTCTTGTTTATGGTTTCCTTTGCTGTGCAAAAGCTTTGAAGTTTCATTAGGCCCCATTTGTTTATTTTTGTTTTTATTTCCATTTCTCTAGTAGGTGGGTCAGAAGGGATCTTGCTGTGATGGATGTCATAGAGTGTTCTGCCTATGGTTTCCTCTAGGAGTTTGATAGTTTCTGGCCTTACATGTAGGTCTTTAATCCATTTTGAGCTTATTTTTGTGTATGGTGTTAGGGAGCGATCTAATCTCATACTTTTACATGTACCTGTCCAGTTTTCCCAGCACCATTTATTGAAGAGGCTGTCCTTTCTCCACCGTACATTCCTGCCTCCTTTATCAAAGGTAAGGTGACCATATGCGCGTGGGTTTATCTCTGGGCTTTCTATGCTGTTCCTTTGATCTGTGTTTCTGGTTTTGTGCCAGTACCATACTGTAGCTTTGTAGTATAGTCTGAAGTCAGGGAGCCTGACTCCTCCAGCTCCGTTTTTCGTTCTCAAGGTTGCTTTGGCTATTCGGGGTCTTTTGTGTTTCCATACAAATTGTGAGATTTTTTGTTCTAGTTGTGTGAAAAATGCCGGTGGTAGTTTGCTAGGGATTGCACTGGATCTGTAGATTGCTTTGGGTAGTAGAGTCATTTTCACAATGTTGGTTCTTCCAATCCAGGAACATGGTGTATCTCTCCATCTATTTGTATCATCTTTAATTTGTTTCACCAGTGTCTTATAATTTTCTGCATACAGGTCTTTTGTCTCCTTAGGTAGGTTTATTCCTAGATATTTTATTCTTTTTGTTGCAGTGGTAAACGGGAGTGTTTTCTTGATTTCACTTTCAGGTTTTTCGTCATCAGTGTATAGGAATGCCAGAGATTTCTGTGCATTAATTTTGTATCCTGCTACTTTACCAAATTCATTGATTAGCTCTAGTAGTCTTCTGGGAGCATCTTTAGGATTCTCTATGTATAGTATGATGTCATGTGCAAACAGTGACAGCTTTACTTCTTCTTTTCCGATTTGTATTCCTTTTAATTCTCCTCTGATTGCTGTGGCTAAAACTTCCAAGACTATGTTGAAAAAGAGTGGCGAGAGTGGGCAACCTTTACTTGCTCCTGATCTTAGTGGGAATGGTTTCAGTTTTTCACCACTGAGGACGATGTTGGCTGTGGTTTTGTCATACATGGCCTTTATTATGTTGAGGAAAGTTCCCTCCGTGCCTACCTTCTGCAGGGTTTTTATCATAAATGGGTGTTGAATTTTGTCGAAAGCTTTCTCTGCATCTGTTGACGTGAGCATATGGCTTTTCTCCTTGAGGTTGTTAGTGTGGTGTATCACATTGATTGATTTGCGTATGTTGAAGAATCCTTGCATTCCTGGAATAAACCCCCCTGGATCATGGTGTATGATCCTTTTGATGTGCTGCTGGATTCTGTTTGCTAGTAGTTTGTTGAGGAGTTTTGCATCTATGTTTATCAGTGAAATTGGCCTGTAGTTTTCTTGCTTTGTGACATCTTTGTCTGGTTTTGGTATCAGGGTGATGGTGGCCTCGTAGAATGAGTTTGGGAGTGTTCCTCCCTCTGCTGTATTTTGGAAGAGTTTGAGAAGGATAGGTGTTAACTCTTCCCTAAATGTCTGATAGAATTTGCCTGTGAAGCCATCTGGTCCTGGGCTTTTGTTTGTTAGGAAGATTTTTAATCACAGTTTCAATTTCAGTGCTTGTGATCGGGCTGTTCATATTTTCCATTTCTCCCTGATTCACTCTTGGCAGGTTGTGCATTTCTAAGAATTTGTCCATTTCTTCCAGGTTGTCCATTTTATTGGCATAGAGGTGCTTGTAATCCCTCGTGATCCTGTGTGTATTTCTGCAATATCAGTTGTTACTTCTCCTTTTTCCGTTTTTTTTTTTTTTACCTCTTTATTGGAGTATGATTGCTTTATAATGGTGTGTTAGTTTCTGCTTTATAACAAAGTGAATCAGTTATACATATACGTATGTTCCCATATCTCTTCCCTCTTGCGTCTCCCTCCCTCCCACCCTCCCTATCCCAACCCTCTAGGTGGTCACAAAGCCCGGAGCTGATCTCCCTGTGCTACGCGGCTGCTTCCCACTAGCTATCTATTTTACGTTTGGTGGTGTATATATGTCCATGCCACTCTGTCACTTTGTCACAGCTTACTCTTCCCCCTCCCCATATCCTCAAGTCCGTTCTCTAGTAGGTCTGTCTTTATTCCTATCTTGCCCCTAGGTTCTCTATGACATTTTTTTCCTCTTAAATTCCCCACATATGTGTTAGCATATGGCATTTGTCTTTCTCTTTCTGACTTAACTTCACTCTGTGTGACAGACTCTAGGTCCATCCACCTCATTACAAATAGCTCAATTTCGTTTCTTTTTATGGCTGAGTACTATTCCATTGTATATATGTGCCACATCTTCTTTATCCATTCATGCGATGATGGACACTTAGGTCGTTTCCATCTCCGGGCTATTGTAAATAGAGCTGCGATGAACATTTGGGTACATGACTCTTTTTGAATTATGGTTTTCTCAGGGTATATGCCCAGTAGTGGGATTGCTGGGTCATACGGTAGTTCTATTTGTAGTTTTTTAAGGAACCTCCATACTGTTCTCCATAGTGGCTGTACCAAATCACATTCCCAGCAGTAGTGCAAGAGGGTTCCCTTTTCTCCACACCCTCTCCAGCATTTATTGTTTCTAGATTTTTGGATGATGGCCCTTCTGACTGGTGTGAGATGATACCTCATTGTAGTTTTGAGTTGCATTTCTCTACTGATTAATGATGTTGAGCATTCTTTCATGTGTGTGTTGGCAGTGTGTAGATCTTCTTTGGAGAAATGTCTATTTAGGTCTTCTGCCCATTTTTGGATTGGGTCGTTTGTTTTTTTGTTATTGAGCTGCATGAGCTGCTTGTAAATTTTGGAGATGAATCCTTTGTCCGTTGCTTCATGTGAAAATACTTGCTCCCATTCTGAGGGTTGTCTTTTGGTCTTGTTTATGGTTTCCTTTGCTGTGCAAAAGCTTTGAAGTTTCATTAGGCCCCATTTGTTTATTTTTGTTTTTATTTCCATTTCTCTAGTAGGTGGGTCAGAAGGGATCTTGCTGTGATTGATGTCATAGAGTGTTCTGCCTATGGTTTCCTCTAGGAGTTTGATAGTTTCTGGCCTTACATGTAGGTCTTTAATCCATTTTGAGCTTATTTTTGTGTATGGTGTTAGGGAGCGATCTAATCTCATACTTTTACATGTACCTGTCCAGTTTTCCCAGCACCATTTATTGAAGAGGCTGTCCTTTCTCCACTGTACATTCCTGCCTCCTTTATCAAAGGTAAGGTGACCATATGCGCGTGGGTTTATCTCTGGGCTTTCTATGCTGTTCCTTTGATCTGTGTTTCTGGTTTTGTGCCAGTACCATACTGTAGCTTTGTAGTATAGTCTGAAGTCAGGGAGCCTGACTCCTCCAGCTCCGTTTTTCGTTCTCAAGGTTGCTTTGGCTATTCGGGGTCTTTTGTGTTTCCATACAAATTGTGAGATTTTTTGTTCTAGTTGTGTGAAAAATGCCGGTGGTAGTTTGCTAGGGATTGCACTGGATCTGTAGATTGCTTTGGGTAGTAGAGTCATTTTCACAATGTTGGTTCTTCCAATCCAGGAACATGGTGTATCTCTCCATCTATTTGTATCATCTTTAATTTGTTTCACCAGTGTCTTATAATTTTCTGCATACAGGTCTTTTGTCTCCTTAGGTAGGTTTATTCCTAGATATTTTATTCTTTTTGTTGCAGTGGTAAACGGGAGTGTTTTCTTGATTTCACTTTCAGGTTTTTCGTCATCAGTGTATAGGAATGCCAGAGATTTCTGTGCATTAATTTTGTATCCTGCTACTTTACCAAATTCATTGATTAGCTCTAGTAGTCTTCTGGGAGCATCTTTAGGATTCTCTATGTATAGTATGATGTCATGTGCAAACAGTGACAGCTTTACTTCTTCTTTTCCGATTTGTATTCCTTTTAATTCTCCTCTGATTGCTGTGGCTAAAACTTCCAAGACTATGTTGAAAAAGAGTGGCGAGAGTGGGCAACCTTTACTTGCTCCTGATCTTAGTGGGAATGGTTTCAGTTTTTCACCACTGAGGACGATGTTGGCTGTGGTTTTGTCATACATGGCCTTTATTATGTTGAGGAAAGTTCCCTCCGTGCCTACCTTCTGCAGGGTTTTTATCATAAATGGGTGTTGAATTTTGTCGAAAGCTTTCTCTGCATCTGTTGACGTGAGCATATGGCTTTTCTCCTTGAGGTTGTTAGTGTGGTGTATCACATTGATTGATTTGCGTATGTTGAAGAATCCTTGCATTCCTGGAATAAACCCCCCTGGATCATGGTGTATGATCCTTTTGATGTGCTGCTGGATTCTGTTTGCTAGTAGTTTGTTGAGGAGTTTTGCATCTATGTTTATCAGTGAAATTGGCCTGTAGTTTTCTTGCTTTGTGACATCTTTGTCTGGTTTTGGTATCAGGGTGATGGTGGCCTCGTAGAATGAGTTTGGGAGTGTTCCTCCCTCTGCTGTATTTTGGAAGAGTTTGAGAAGGATAGGTGTTAACTCTTCCCTAAATGTCTGATAGAATTTGCCTGTGAAGCCATCTGGTCCTGGGCTTTTGTTTGTTAGGAAGATTTTTAATCACAGTTTCAATTTCAGTGCTTGTGATCGGGCTGTTCATATTTTCCATTTCTCCCTGATTCACTCTTGGCAGGTTGTGCATTTCTAAGAATTTGTCCATTTCTTCCAGGTTGTCCATTTTATTGGCATAGAGGTGCTTGTAATCCCTCGTGATCCTGTGTGTATTTCTGCAATATCAGTTGTTACTTCTCCTTTTTTCCGTTTTTTTTTTTTTTACCTCTTTATTGGAGTATGATTGCTTTATAATGGTGTGTTAGTTTCTGCTTTATAACAAAGTGAATCAGTTATACATATACGTATGTTCCCATATCTCTTCCCTCTTGCGTCTCCCTCCCTCCCACCCTCCCTATCCCAACCCTCTAGGTGGTCACAAAGCCCGGAGCTGATCTCCCTGTGCTACGCGGCTGCTTCCCACTAGCTATCTATTTTACGTTTGGTGGTGTATATATGTCCATGCCACTCTGTCACTTTGTCACAGCTTACTCTTCCCCCTCCCCATATCCTCAAGTCCGTTCTCTAGTAGGTCTGTCTTTATTCCTATCTTGCCCCTAGGTTCTCTATGACATTTTTTTCCTCTTAAATTCCCCACATATGTGTTAGCATATGGCATTTGTCTTTCTCTTTCTGACTTAACTTCACTCTGTGTGACAGACTCTAGGTCCATCCACCTCATTACAAATAGCTCAATTTCGTTTCTTTTTATGGCTGAGTACTATTCCATTGTATATATGTGCCACATCTTCTTTATCCATTCATGCGATGATGGACACTTAGGTCGTTTCCATCTCCGGGCTATTGTAAATAGAGCTGCGATGAACATTTGGGTACATGACTCTTTTTGAATTATGGTTTTCTCAGGGTATATGCCCAGTAGTGGGATTGCTGGGTCATACGGTAGTTCTATTTGTAGTTTTTTAAGGAACCTCCATACTGTTCTCCATAGTGGCTGTACCGAATCACATTCCCAGCAGTAGTGCAAGAGGGTTCCCTTTTCTCCACACCCTCTCCAGCATTTATTGTTTCTAGATTTTTGGATGATGGCCCTTCTGACTGGTGTGAGATGATACCTCATTGTAGTTTTGAGTTGCATTTCTCTACTGATTAATGATGTTGAGCATTCTTTCATGTGTTTGTTGGCAGTGTGTAGATCTTCTTTGGAGAAATGTCTATTTAGGTCTTCTGCCCATTTTTGGATTGGGTCGTTTGTTTTTTTGTTATTGAGCTGCATGAGCTGCTTGTAAATTTTGGAGATGAATCCTTTGTCCGTTGCTTCATGTGAAAATACTTGCTCCCATTCTGAGGGTTGTCTTTTGGTCTTGTTTATGGTTTCCTTTGCTGTGCAAAAGCTTTGAAGTTTCATTAGGCCCCATTTGTTTATTTTTGTTTTTATTTCCATTTCTCTAGTAGGTGGGTCAGAAGGGATCTTGCTGTGATTGATGTCATAGAGTGTTCTGCCTATGGTTTCCTCTAGGAGTTTGATAGTTTCTGGCCTTACATGTAGGTCTTTAATCCATTTTGAGCTTATTTTTGTGTATGGTGTTAGGGAGCGATCTAATCTCATACTTTTACATGTACCTGTCCAGTTTTCCCAGCACCATTTATTGAAGAGGCTGTCCTTTCTCCACCGTACATTCCTGCCTCCTTTATCAAAGGTAAGGTGACCATATGCGCGTGGGTTTATCTCTGGGCTTTCTATGCTGTTCCTTTGATCTGTGTTTCTGGTTTTGTGCCAGTACCATACTGTAGCTTTGTAGTATAGTCTGAAGTCAGGGAGCCTGACTCCTCCAGCTCCGTTTTTCGTTCTCAAGGTTGCTTTGGCTATTCGGGGTCTTTTGTGTTTCCATACAAATTGTGAGATTTTTTGTTCTAGTTGTGTGAAAAATGCCGGTGGTAGTTTGCTAGGGATTGCACTGGATCTGTAGATTGCTTTGGGTAGTAGAGTCATTTTCACAATGTTGGTTCTTCCAATCCAGGAACATGGTGTATCTCTCCATCTATTTGTATCATCTTTAATTTGTTTCACCAGTGTCTTATAATTTTCTGCATACAGGTCTTTTGTCTCCTTAGGTAGGTTTATTCCTAGATATTTTATTCTTTTTGTTGCAGTGGTAAACGGGAGTGTTTTCTTGATTTCACTTTCAGGTTTTTCGTCATCAGTGTATAGGAATGCCAGAGATTTCTGTGCATTAATTTTGTATCCTGCTACTTTACCAAATTCATTGATTAGCTCTAGTAGTCTTCTGGGAGCATCTTTAGGATTCTCTATGTATAGTATGATGTCATGTGCAAACAGTGACAGCTTTACTTCTTCTTTTCCGATTTGTATTCCTTTTAATTCTCCTCTGATTGCTGTGGCTAAAACTTCCAAGACTATGTTGAAAAAGAGTGGCGAGAGTGGGCAACCTTTACTTGCTCCTGATCTTAGTGGGAATGGTTTCAGTTTTTCACCACTGAGGACGATGTTGGTTTTGTCATACATGGCCTTTATTATGTTGAGGAAAGTTCCCTCCGTGCCTACCTTCTGCAGGGTTTTTATCATAAATGGGTGTTGAATTTTGTCGAAAGCTTTCTCTGCATCTGTTGACGTGAGCATATGGCTTTTCTCCTTGAGGTTGTTAGTGTGGTGTATCACATTGATTGATTTGCGTATGTTGAAGAATCCTTGCATTCCTGGAATAAACCCCCCTGGATCATGGTGTATGATCCTTTTGATGTGCTGCTGGATTCTGTTTGCTAGTAGTTTGTTGAGGAGTTTTGCATCTATGTTTATCAGTGATATTGGCCTGTAGTTTTCTTGCTTTGTGACATCTTTGTCTGGTTTTGGTATCAGGGTGATGGTGGCCTCGTAGAATGAGTTTGGGAGTGTTCCTCCCTCTGCTGTATTTTGGAAGAGTTTGAGAAGGATAGGTGTTAACTCTTCCCTAAATGTCTGATAGAATTTGCCTGTGAAGCCATCTGGTCCTGGGCTTTTGTTTGTTAGGAAGATTTTTAATCACAGTTTCAATTTCAGTGCTTGTGATCGGGCTGTTCATATTTTCCATTTCTCCCTGATTCACTCTTGGCAGGTTGTGCATTTCTAAGAATTTGTCCATTTCTTCCAGGTTGTCCATTTTATTGGCATAGAGGTGCTTGTAATCCCTCGTGATCCTGTGTGTATTTCTGCAATATCAGTTGTTACTTCTCCTTTTTCCGTTTTTTTTTTTTTTTTACCTCTTTATTGGAGTATGATTGCTTTATAATGGTGTGTTAGTTTCTGCTTTATAACAAAGTGAATCAGTTATACATATACGTATGTTCCCATATCTCTTCCCTCTTGCGTCTCCCTCCCTCCCACCCTCCCTATCCCAACCCTCTAGGTGGTCACAAAGCCCGGAGCTGATCTCCCTGTGCTACGCGGCTGCTTCCCACTAGCTATCTATTTTACGTTTGGTGGTGTATATATGTCCATGCCACTCTGTCACTTTGTCACAGCTTACTCTTCCCCCTCCCCATATCCTCAAGTCCGTTCTCTAGTAGGTCTGTCTTTATTCCTATCTTGCCCCTAGGTTCTCTATGACATTTTTTTCCTCTTAAATTCCCCACATATGTGTTAGCATATGGCATTTGTCTTTCTCTTTCTGACTTAACTTCACTCTGTGTGACAGACTCTAGGTCCATCCACCTCATTACAAATAGCTCAATTTCGTTTCTTTTTATGGCTGAGTACTATTCCATTGTATATATGTGCCACATCTTCTTTATCCATTCATGCGATGATGGACACTTAGGTCGTTTCCATCTCCGGGCTATTGTAAATAGAGCTGCGATGAACATTTGGGTACATGACTCTTTTTGAATTATGGTTTTCTCAGGGTATATGCCCAGTAGTGGGATTGCTGGGTCATACGGTAGTTCTATTTGTAGTTTTTTAAGGAACCTCCATACTGTTCTCCATAGTGGCTGTACCGAATCACATTCCCAGCAGTAGTGCAAGAGGGTTCCCTTTTCTCCACACCCTCTCCAGCATTTATTGTTTCTAGATTTTTGGATGATGGCCCTTCTGACTGGTGTGAGATGATACCTCATTGTAGTTTTGAGTTGCATTTCTCTACTGATTAATGATGTTGAGCATTCTTTCATGTGTGTGTTGGCAGTGTGTAGATCTTCTTTGGAGAAATGTCTATTTAGGTCTTCTGCCCATTTTTGGATTGGGTCGTTTGTTTTTTTGTTATTGAGCTGCATGAGCTGCTTGTAAATTTTGGAGATGAATCCTTTGTCCGTTGCTTCATGTGAAAATACTTGCTCCCATTCTGAGGGTTGTCTTTTGGTCTTGTTTATGGTTTCCTTTGCTGTGCAAAAGCTTTGAAGTTTCATTAGGCCCCATTTGTTTATTTTTGTTTTTATTTCCATTTCTCTAGTAGGTGGGTCAGAAGGGATCTTGCTGTGATTGATGTCATAGAGTGTTCTGCCTATGGTTTCCTCTAGGAGTTTGATAGTTTCTGGCCTTACATGTAGGTCTTTAATCCATTTTGAGCTTATTTTTGTGTATGGTGTTAGGGAGCGATCTAATCTCATACTTTTACATGTACCTGTCCAGTTTTCCCAGCACCATTTATTGAAGAGGCTGTCCTTTCTCCACTGTACATTCCTGCCTCCTTTATCAAAGGTAAGGTGACCATATGCGCGTGGGTTTATCTCTGGGCTTTCTATGCTGTTCCTTTGATCTGTGTTTCTGGTTTTGTGCCAGTACCATACTGTAGCTTTGTAGTATAGTCTGAAGTCAGGGAGCCTGACTCCTCCAGCTCCGTTTTTCGTTCTCAAGGTTGCTTTGGCTATTCGGGGTCTTTTGTGTTTCCATACAAATTGTGAGATTTTTTGTTCTAGTTGTGTGAAAAATGCCGGTGGTAGTTTGCTAGGGATTGCACTGGATCTGTAGATTGCTTTGGGTAGTAGAGTCATTTTCACAATGTTGATTCTTCCAATCCAGGAACATGGTGTATCTCTCCATCTATTTGTATCATCTTTAATTTCTTTCACCAGTGTCTTATAATTTTCTGCATACAGGTCTTTTGTCTCCTTAGGTAGGTTTATTCCTAGATATTTTATTCTTTTTGTTGCAGTGGTAAACGGGAGTGTTTTCTTGATTTCACTTTCAGGTTTTTCATCATCAGTGTATAGGAATGCCAGAGATTTCTGTGCATTAATTTTGTATCCTGCTACTTTACCAAATTCATTGATTAGCTCTAGTAGTCTTCTGGGAGCATCTTTAGGATTCTCTATGTATAGTATGATGTCATGTGCAAACAGTGACAGCTTTACTTCTTCTTTTCCGATTTGTATTCCTTTTAATTCTCCTCTGATTGCTGTGGCTAAAACTTCCAAGACTATGTTGAAAAGAGTGGCGAGAGTGGGCAACCTTTACTTGCTCCTCATCTTAGTGGGAATGGTTTCAGTTTTTCACCACTGAGGACGATGTTGGCTGTGGTTTTGTCATACATGGCCTTTATTATGTTGAGGAAAGTTCCCTCCGTGCCTACCTTCTGCAGGGTTTTTATCATAAATGGGTGTTGAATTTTGTCGAAAGCTTTCTCTGCATCTGTTGACGTGAGCATATGGCTTTTCTCCTTGAGGTTGTTAGTGTGGTGTATCACATTGATTGATTTGCGTATGTTGAAGAATCCTTGCATTCCTGGAATAAACCCCCCTGGATCATGGTGTATGATCCTTTTGATGTGCTGCTGGATTCTGTTTGCTAGTAGTTTGTTGAGGAGTTTTGCATCTATGTTTATCAGTGATATTGGCCTGTAGTTTTCTTGCTTTGTGACATCTTTGTCTGGTTTTGGTATCAGGGTGATGGTGGCCTCGTAGAATGAGTTTGGGAGTGTTCCTCCCTCTGCTGTATTTTGGAAGAGTTTGAGAAGGATAGGTGTTAACTCTTCCCTAAATGTCTGATAGAATTTGCCTGTGAAGCCATCTGGTCCTGGGCTTTTGTTTGTTAGGAAGATTTTTAATCACAGTTTCAATTTCAGTGCTTGTGATCGGGCTGTTCATATTTTCCATTTCTCCCTGATTCACTCTTGGCAGGTTGTGCATTTCTAAGAATTTGTCCATTTCTTCCAGGTTGTCCATTTTATTGGCATAGAGGTGCTTGTAATCCCTCGTGATCCTGTGTGTATTTCTGCAATATCAGTTGTTACTTCTCCTTTTTCCGTTTTTTTTTTTTTTTTTACCTCTTTATTGGAGTATGATTGCTTTATAATGGTGTGTTAGTTTCTGCTTTATAACAAAGTGAATCAGTTATACATATACGTATGTTCCCATATCTCTTCCCTCTTGCGTCTCCCTCCCTCCCACCCTCCCTATCCCAACCCTCTAGGTGGTCACAAAGCCCGGAGCTGATCTCCCTGTGCTACGCGGCTGCTTCCCACTAGCTATCTATTTTACGTTTGGTGGTGTATATATGTCCATGCCACTCTGTCACTTTGTCACAGCTTACTCTTCCCCCTCCCCATATCCTCAAGTCCGTTCTCTAGTAGGTCTGTCTTTATTCCTATCTTGCCCCTAGGTTCTCTATGACATTTTTTTTCCTCTTAAATTCCCCACATATGTGTTAGCATATGGCATTTGTCTTTCTCTTTCTGACTTAACTTCACTCTGTGTGACAGACTCTAGGTCCATCCACCTCATTACAAATAGCTCAATTTCGTTTCTTTTTATGGCTGAGTACTATTCCATTGTATATATGTGCCACATCTTCTTTATCCATTCATGCGATGATGGACACTTAGGTCGTTTCCATCTCCGGGCTATTGTAAATAGAGCTGCGATGAACATTTGGGTACATGACTCTTTTTGAATTATGGTTTTCTCAGGGTATATGCCCAGTAGTGGGATTGCTGGGTCATACGGTAGTTCTATTTGTAGTTTTTTAAGGAACCTCCATACTGTTCTCCATAGTGGCTGTACCGAATCACATTCCCAGCAGTAGTGCAAGAGGGTTCCCTTTTCTCCACACCCTCTCCAGCATTTATTGTTTCTAGATTTTTGGATGATGGCCCTTCTGACTGGTGTGAGATGATACCTCATTGTAGTTTTGAGTTGCATTTCTCTACTGATTAATGATGTTGAGCATTCTTTCATGTGTTTGTTGGCAGTGTGTAGATCTTCTTTGGAGAAATGTCTATTTAGGTCTTCTGCCCATTTTTGGATTGGGTCGTTTGTTTTTTTGTTATTGAGCTGCATGAGCTGCTTGTAAATTTTGGAGATGAATCCTTTGTCCGTTGCTTCATGTGAAAATACTTGCTCCCATTCTGAGGGTTGTCTTTTGGTCTTGTTTATGGTTTCCTTTGCTGTGCAAAAGCTTTGAAGTTTCATTAGGCCCCATTTGTTTATTTTTGTTTTTATTTCCATTTCTCTAGTAGGTGGGTCAGAAGGGATCTTGCTGTGATTGATGTCATAGAGTGTTCTGCCTATGGTTTCCTCTAGGAGTTTGATAGTTTCTGGCCTTACATGTAGGTCTTTAATCCATTTTGAGCTTATTTTTGTGTATGGTGTTAGGGAGCGATCTAATCTCATACTTTTACATGTACCTGTCCAGTTTTCCCAGCACCATTTATTGAAGAGGCTGTCCTTTCTCCACCGTACATTCCTGCCTCCTTTATCAAAGGTAAGGTGACCATATGCGCGTGGGTTTATCTCTGGGCTTTCTATGCTGTTCCTTTGATCTGTGTTTCTGGTTTTGTGCCAGTACCATACTGTAGCTTTGTAGTATAGTCTGAAGTCAGGGAGCCTGACTCCTCCAGCTCCGTTTTTCGTTCTCAAGGTTGCTTTGGCTATTCGGGGTCTTTTGTGTTTCCATACAAATTGTGAGATTTTTTGTTCTAGTTGTGTGAAAAATGCCGGTGGTAGTTTGCTAGGGATTGCACTGGATCTGTAGATTGCTTTGGGTAGTAGAGTCATTTTCACAATGTTGGTTCTTCCAATCCAGGAACATGGTGTATCTCTCCATCTATTTGTATCATCTTTAATTTGTTTCACCAGTGTCTTATAATTTTCTGCATACAGGTCTTTTGTCTCCTTAGGTAGGTTTATTCCTAGATATTTTATTCTTTTTGTTGCAGTGGTAAACGGGAGTGTTTTCTTGATTTCACTTTCAGGTTTTTCGTCATCAGTGTATAGGAATGCCAGAGATTTCTGTGCATTAATTTTGTATCCTGCTACTTTACCAAATTCATTGATTAGCTCTAGTAGTCTTCTGGGAGCATCTTTAGGATTCTCTATGTATAGTATGATGTCATGTGCAAACAGTGACAGCTTTACTTCTTCTTTTCCGATTTGTATTCCTTTTAATTCTCCTCTGATTGCTGTGGCTAAAACTTCCAAGACTATGTTGAAAAAGAGTGGCGAGAGTGGGCAACCTTTACTTGCTCCTGATCTTAGTGGGAATGGTTTCAGTTTTTCACCACTGAGGACGATGTTGGCTGTGGTTTTGTCATACATGGCCTTTATTATGTTGAGGAAAGTTCCCTCCGTGCCTACCTTCTGCAGGGTTTTTATCATAAATGGGTGTTGAATTTTGTCGAAAGCTTTCTCTGCATCTGTTGACGTGAGCATATGGCTTTTCTCCTTGAGGTTGTTAGTGTGGTGTATCACATTGATTGATTTGCGTATGTTGAAGAATCCTTGCATTCCTGGAATAAACCCCCCTGGATCATGGTGTATGATCCTTTTGATGTGCTGCTGGATTCTGTTTGCTAGTAGTTTGTTGAGGAGTTTTGCATCTATGTTTATCAGTGATATTGGCCTGTAGTTTTCCTTGCTTTGTGACATCTTTGTCTGGTTTTGGTATCAGGGTGATGGTGGCCTCGTAGAATGAGTTTGGGAGTGTTCCTCCCTCTGCTGTATTTTGGAAGAGTTTGAGAAGGATAGGTGTTAACTCTTCCCTAAATGTCTGATAGAATTTGCCTGTGAAGCCATCTGGTCCTGGGCTTTTGTTTGTTAGGAAGATTTTTAATCACAGTTTCAATTTCAGTGCTTGTGATCGGGCTGTTCATATTTTCCATTTTCTCCCTGATTCACTCTTGGCAGGTTGTGCATTTCTAAGAATTTGTCCATTTCTTCCAGGTTGTCCATTTTATTGGCATAGAGGTGCTTGTAATCCCTCGTGATCCTGTGTGTATTTCTGCAATATCAGTTGTTACTTCTCCTTTTTTCCGTTTTTTTTTTTTTTTTTTACCTCTTTATTGGAGTATGATTGCTTTATAATGGTGTGTTAGTTTCTGCTTTATAACAAAGTGAATCAGTTATACATATACGTATGTTCCCATATCTCTTCCCTCTTGCGTCTCCCTCCCTCCCACCCTCCCTATCCCAACCCTCTAGGTGGTCACAAAGCCCGGAGCTGATCTCCCTGTGCTACGCGGCTGCTTCCCACTAGCTATCTATTTTACGTTTGGTGGTGTATATATGTCCATGCCACTCTGTCACTTTGTCACAGCTTACTCTTCCCCCTCCCCATATCCTCAAGTCCGTTCTCTAGTAGGTCTGTCTTTATTCCTATCTTGCCCCTAGGTTCTCTATGACATTTTTTTCCTCTTAAATTCCCCACATATGTGTTAGCATATGGCATTTGTCTTTCTCTTTCTGACTTAACTTCACTCTGTGTGACAGACTCTAGGTCCATCCACCTCATTACAAATAGCTCAATTTCGTTTCTTTTTATGGCTGAGTACTATTCCATTGTATATATGTGCCACATCTTCTTTATCCATTCATGCGATGATGGACACTTAGGTCGTTTCCATCTCCGGGCTATTGTAAATAGAGCTGCGATGAACATTTGGGTACATGACTCTTTTTGAATTATGGTTTTCTCAGGGTATATGCCCAGTAGTGGGATTGCTGGGTCATACGGTAGTTCTATTTGTAGTTTTTTAAGGAACCTCCATACTGTTCTCCATAGTGGCTGTACCGAATCACATTCCCAGCAGTAGTGCAAGAGGGTTCCCTTTTCTCCACACCCTCTCCAGCATTTATTGTTTTCTAGATTTTTGGATGATGGCCCTTCTGACTGGTGTGAGATGATACCTCATTGTAGTTTTGAGTTGCATTTCTCTACTGATTAATGATGTTGAGCATTCTTTCATGTGTGTGTTGGCAGTGTGTAGATCTTCTTTGGAGAAATGTCTATTTAGGTCTTCTGCCCATTTTTGGATTGGGTCGTTTGTTTTTTTGTTATTGAGCTGCATGAGCTGCTTGTAAATTTTGGAGATGAATCCTTTGTCCGTTGCTTCATGTGAAAATACTTGCTCCCATTCTGAGGGTTGTCTTTTGGTCTTGTTTATGGTTTCCTTTGCTGTGCAAAAGCTTTGAAGTTTCATTAGGCCCCATTTGTTTATTTTTGTTTTTATTTCCATTTCTCTAGTAGGTGGGTCAGAAGGGATCTTGCTGTGATTGATGTCATAGAGTGTTCTGCCTATGGTTTCCTCTAGGAGTTTGATAGTTTCTGGCCTTACATGTAGGTCTTTAATCCATTTTGAGCTTATTTTGTGTATGGTGTTAGGGAGCGATCTAATCTCATACTTTTACATGTACCTGTCCAGTTTTCCCAGCACCATTTATTGAAGAGGCTGTCCTTTCTCCACTGTACATTCCTGCCTCCTTTATCAAAGGTAAGGTGACCATATGCGCGTGGGTTTATCTCTGGGCTTTCTATGCTGTTCCTTTTGATCTGTGTTTCTGGTTTTGTGCCAGTACCATACTGTAGCTTTGTAGTATAGTCTGAAGTCAGGGAGCCTGACTCCTCCAGCTCCGTTTTTCGTTCTCAAGGTTGCTTTGGCTATTCGGGGTCTTTTGTGTTTCCATACAAATTGTGAGATTTTTTGTTCTAGTTGTGTGAAAAAATGCCGGTGGTAGTTTGCTAGGGATTGCACTGGATCTGTAGTATTGCTTTGGGTAGTAGAGTCATTTTCACAATGTTGAGTTCTTCCAATTCCAGGAACATGGTGTATCTCTCCATCTATTTGTATCATCTTTAATTTCTTTCACCAGTGTCTTATAATTTTCTGCATACAGGTCTTTTGTCTCCTTAGGTAGGTTTATTCCTAGATATTTTATTCTTTTGTTGCAGTGGTAAACGGGAGTGTTTTCTTGATTTCACTTTCAGGTTTTTCATCATCAGTGTATAGGAATGCCAGAGATTTCTGTGCATTAATTTGTATCCTGCTACTTTACCAAATTCATTGATTAGCTCTAGTACGTCTTCTGGAGCATCTTTAGGATTCTCTATGTATAGTATGATGTCATGTGCAAACAGTGACAGCTTTACTTCTTCTTTCCGATTTGTATTCCTTTTTAATTCTCCTCTGAGTTGCTGTGCTAAAACTTCCAAGACTATGTTGAAAAAGGAGTGGCGAGAGTGGGCAACCTTTACTTGCTCCTGATCTTAGTGGGAATGGTTTCAGTTTTCACCACTGAGGACGATGTTGGCTGTGGTGTTTGTCATACATGGCCTTATTATGTGAGGAAAGTTCCCTTCCGTGCCTACCTTCTGCAGTGTTTTTATCATAAATGGGTGTGGAATTTTGTCGAAAAGCTTTCTCTGCATCTGTTGACGTGAGCATATGCTTTTCTCCTTGAGGTTGTTAGTGTGGTGTATCACATTGATTGATTGCGTTATGTTGAAGAATCCTTGCATTCCTGGAAATAAAACCCCCCTGGATCATGGTGTATGATCCTTTTGATGTGCTGCTGGATTCTGTTTGCTAGTAGTTTTGTTGAGGAGTTTTGCATCTATGTTTATCAGTGATATTGGCCTGTAGTTTTTCTTGCTTTGTGACATCTTTGTCTGGTTTTTGGTATCAGGGTGATGGTGGCCTCGTAGAATGAGTTTTGGGAGTGTTCCTCCCTCTGCTGTATTTTGGAAGAGTTTGAGAAGGATAGGTGTTAACCTCTTCCCTTAAATGTCTGATAGAATATTGCCTGTGAAGCCATCTGGTCCTGGGCTTTTGTTTGTTAGGAAGATTTTTAATCACAGGTTTCAATTTCAGTGCTTGTTGATCGGGCTGTTCATATTTTCCATTTCTCCCTGATTCACTCTTGGCAGGTTGTGCATTTCTAAGAATTTGTCCATTTCTTCCAGGTTGTCCATTTTATTGGCATAGAGGTGCTTGTAATCCCTCGTGATCCTGTGTGTATTTCTGCAATATCAGTTGTTACATTCTCCTTTTTCCGTTTTTTTTTTTTTTTTACCTCTTTATTGGAGTATGATTGCTTTATAATGGTGTGTTAGTTTCTGCTTTATAACAAAGTGAATCAGTTTATACATATACGTATGTTCCCATATCTCTTCCCTCTTGCGTCTCCCCTTCCCTCCCACCCTCCCCTATCCCAACCCTCTAGGTGGTCACAAAGCCCGGTAGCTGATCTCCCTGTGCTACGCGGCTGCTTCCCACTAGCTATCTATTTTACGTTTGGTGGTTATATATGTCCATGCCACTCTGTCACTTTGTCACAGCTTAATCTTCCCCCTCCCCATATCCTCAAGTCCGTTCTCTAGTAGGTCTGTCTTTATTCCTATCTTGCCCCTAGGTTCTCTATGACATTTTTTTCCTCTTAAATTCCCCACATATGTTTAGCATATGGCATTTGTCTTTCTCTTTCTGACTTAACTTCACTCTGTGTGACAGACTCTAGGTCCATCCACCTCATTACAAATAGCTCAATTTCGTTTCTTTTTTATGGCTGAGTACTATTCCATTGTATATATGTGCCACATCTTCTTTATCCATTCATGCGATGATTGGACACTTAGGTCGTTTCCATCTCCGGGCTATTGTAAATAGAGCTGCGATGAACATTTGGGTACATGACTCTTTTTGAATTATGGTTTTCTCAGGGTATATGCCCAGTAGTGGGATTGCTGGGTCATACGGTAGTTCTATTTGTAGTTTTTTAAGGAACCTCCATACTGTTTCTCCATAGTGGCTGTACCGAATCACATTCCCAGCAGTAGTGCAAGAGGGTTCCCTTTTCTCCACACCCTCTCCAGCATTTATTGTTTCTAGATTTTGGATGATGGCCCTTCTGACTGGTGTGAGATGATACCTCATTGTAGTTTTGAGTTGCATTTCCTCTACTGATTAATGATGTTGAGCATTCTTTCATGTGTGTGTTGGCAGTGTGTAGATCTTCTTTGGAGAAATGTCTATTAGGGTCCTTCTGCCCATTTTTGGATTGGGTCGTTTGTTTTTTTGTTATTGAGCTGCATGAGCTGCTTGTAAATTTTGGAGATGATACCTTTGTCCGTTGCTTCAGTGTGAAAATACTTGCTCCCATTCTGAGGGTTGTCTTTTGGTCTTGTTTATGGTTTCCTTGCTGTGCAAAAGCTTTGAAGTTCATAGGCCCCATTTGTTTATTTTTGTTTTATTTCCATTTCTCTAGTAGGTGGGTCAGAAGGGATCTTGCTGTGATGATGTCATAGAGTGTTCTGCCTATGGTTTCCTCTAGGAGTTTGATAGTTTCTGGCCTTACATGTAGGTCTTTAATCCATTTTGAGCTTATTTTTGTGTATGGTGTTAGGGAGCGATCTAATCTCATACTTTTACATGTACCTGTCCAGTTTTCCCAGCACCATTTATTGAAGAGGCTGTCCTTTCTCCACCGTACATTCCTGCCTCCTTTATCAAAGGTAAGGTGACCATATGCGCGTGGGTTTATCTCTGGGCTTTCTATGCTGTTCCTTTGATCTGTGTTTCTGGTTTTGTGCCAGTACCATACTGTAGCTTTGTAGTATAGTCTGAAGTCAGGGAGCCTGACTCCTCCAGCTCCGTTTTTCGTTCTCAAGGTTGCTTTGGCTATTCGGGGTCTTTTGTGTTTCCATACAAATTGTGAGATTTTTTGTTCTAGTTGTGTGAAAAATGCCGGTGGTAGTTTGCTAGGGATTGCACTGGATCTGTAGATTGCTTTGGGTAGTAGAGTCATTTTCACAATGTTGGTTCTTCCAATCCAGGAACATGGTGTATCTCTCCATCTATTTGTATCATCTTTAATTTCTTTCACCAGTGTCTTATAATTTTTCTGCATACAGGTCTTTTGTTCTCCTTAGGTAGGTTTATTCCTAGAATATTTATTCTTTTTGTTGCAGTGGTAAACGGGAGTGTTTTTCTTGATTTCACTTTCAGGTTTTTCGTCATCAGTGTATAGGAATGCCAGGAGATTCTGTGCATTAATTTTGTATCCTGCTACTTTACCAAATTCATTGATTAGCTCTAGTAGTCTTCTGGGAGCATCTTTAGGATTCTCTATGTATATATTGAGGTCATGTGCAAACAGTGACAGCTTTACTTCTTCTTTTCCGATTTGTATTCCTTTTAATTCTCCTCTGATTGCTGTGGCTAAAACTTCCAAGACTATGTTGAAAAAGAGTGGCGAGAGTGGGCAACACTTGTACTTGCTTCCTGATCTTAGTGGGAATGGTTTCAGTTTTCACCACTGAGGACGATGTTGGCTGTGGTTTTGTCATACTATGGCCTTTATTATTGTTGAGGAAAGTTCCCTCCGTGCCTACCTCTGCAGGGTTTTTATCATAAATGGGTGTTGAATTTTGTCGAAAGCTTTCTCTGCATCTGTTGACGTGAGCATATGGCTTTTCTCCTTGAGGTTGTTAGTGTGGTGTATCACATTGATTGATTTGCGTATGTTGAAGAATCCTTGCATTCCTGGAATAAACCCCCTGGATCATGGTGTATGATCCTTTTGATGTGCTGCTGGATTCTGTTTGCTAGTAGTTTGTTGAGGAGTTTTGCATCTATGTTTATCAGTGATATTGGCCTGTAGTTTTCTTGCTTTGTGACATCTTTGTCTGGTTTTGGTATCAGGGTGATGGTGGCCTCGTAGAATGAGTTTGGGAGTGTTCCTCCCTCTGCTGTATTTTGGAAGAGTTTGAGAAGGATAGGTGTTAACTCTTCCCTAAATGTCTGATAGAATTTGCCTGTGAAGCCATCTGGTCCTGGGCTTTTTGTTTGTTAGGAAGATTTTTAATCACAGTTTCAATTTCAGTGCTTGTGATCGGGCTGTTCATATTTTCCATTTCTCCCTGATTCACTCTTGGCAGGTTGTGCATTTCTAAGAATTTGTCCATTTCTTCCAGGTTGTCCATTTTATTGGCATAGAGGTGCTTGTAATCCCTCGTGATCCTGTGTGTATTTCTGCAATATCAGTTGTTACTTCTCCTTTTTCCGTTTTTTTTTTTTTTTACCTCTTTATTGGAGTATGATTGCTTTATAATGGTGTGTTAGTTTCTGCTTTATAACAAAGTGAATCAGTTATACATATACGTATGTTCCCATATCTCTTCCCTCTTGCGTCTCCCTCCCTCCCACCCTCCCTATCCCAACCCTCTAGGTGGTCACAAGCCCGGAGCTGATCTCCCTGTGCTACGCGGCTGCTTCCCACTAGCTATCTATTTTACGTTTGGTGGTGTATATATGTCCATGCCACTCTGTCACTTTGTCACAGCTTACTCTCCCCCTCCCCATATCCTCAAGTCCGTTCTCTAGTAGGTCTGTCTTTATTCCTATCTTGCCCCTAGGTTCTCTATGACATTTTTTTCCTCTTAAATTCCCCACATATGTGTTAGCATATGGCATTTGTCTTTCTCTTTCTGGACTTAACTTCACTCTGTGTGACAGACTCTAGGTCCATCCACCTCATTACAAATAGCTCAATTTCGTTTCTTTTTATGGCTGAGTACTATTCCATTGTATATATGTGCCACATCTTCTTTATCCATTCATGCGATGATGGACACTTAGGTCGTTTCCATCTCCGGGCTATTGTAAATAGAGCTGCGATGAACATTTGGGTACATGACTCTTTTTGAATTATGGTTTTCTCAGGGTATATGCCCAGTAGTGGGATTGCTGGGTCATACGGTAGTTCTATTTGTAGTTTTTTAAGGAACCTCCATACTGTTCTCCATAGTGGCTGTACCGAATCACATTCCCAGCAGTAGTGCAAGAGGGTTCCCTTTTCTCCACACCCTCTCCAGCATTTATTGTTTCTAGATTTTTGGATGATGGCCCTTCTGACTGGTGTGAGATGATACCTCATTGTAGTTTTGAGTTGCATTTCTCTACTGATTAATGATGTTGAGCATTCTTTCATGTGTGTGTTGGCAGTGTGTAGATCTTCTTTGGAGAAATGTCTATTTAGGTCTTCTGCCCATTTTTGGATTGGGTCGTTTGTTTTTTTGTTATTGAGCTGCATGAGCTGCTTGTAAATTTTGGAGATGAATCCTTTGTCCGTTGCTTCATGTGAAAATACTTGCTCCCATTCTGAGGGTTGTCTTTTGGTCTTGTTTATGGTTTCCTTTGCTGTGCAAAAGCTTTGAAGTTTCATTAGGCCCCATTTGTTTATTTTTGTTTTTATTTCCATTTCTCTAGTAGGTGGGTCAGAAGGGATCTTGCTGTGATTGATGTCATAGAGTGTTCTGCCTATGGTTTCCTCTAGGAGTTTGATAGTTTCTGGCCTTACATGTAGGTCTTTAATCCATTTTGAGCTTATTTTTGTGTATGGTGTTAGGGAGCGATCTAATCTCATACTTTTACATGTACCTGTCCAGTTTTCCCAGCACCATTTATTGAAGAGGCTGTCCTTTCTCCACCGTACATTCCTGCCTCCTTTATCAAAGGTAAGGTGACCATATGCGCGTGGGTTTATCTCTGGGCTTTCTATGCTGTTCCTTTGATCTGTGTTTCTGGTTTTGTGCCAGTACCATACTGTAGCTTTGTAGTATAGTCTGAAGTCAGGAGCCTGACTCCTCCAGCTCCGTTTTTTCGTTCTCAAGGTTGCTTTGGCTATTCGGGGTCTTTTGTGTTTCCATACAAATTGTGAGATTTTTTTGTTCTAGTTGTGTGAAAAATGCCGGTGGTAGTTTGCTAGGGATTGCACTGGATCTGTAGATTGCTTTGGGTAGTAGAGTCATTTTCACAATGTTGGTTCTTCCAATCCAGAACATGGTGTATCTCTCCATCTATTTGTATCATCTTTAATTTCTTTCACCAGTGTCTTATAATTTTCTGCATACAGGTCTTTTGTCTCCTTAGGTAGGTTTATTCCTAGATATTTTATTCTTTTTGTTGCAGTGGTAAACGGGAGTGTTTTCTTGATTTCACTTTCAGGTTTTTCGTCATCAGTGTATAGGAATGCCAGAGATTTCTGTGCATTAATTTTGTATCCTGCTACTTTACCAAATTCATTGATTAGCTCTAGTAGTCTTCTGGGAGCATCTTTAGGATTCTCTATGTATAGTATGATGTCATGTGCAAACAGTGACAGCTTTACTTCTTCTTTTCCGATTTGTATTCCTTTTATTCTCCTCTGATTGCTGTGGCTAAAACTTCCAAGACTATGTTGAAAAAGAGTGGCGAGAGTGGGCAACCTTTACTTGCTCCTGATCTTAGTGGGAATGGTTTCAGTTTTTCACCACTGAGGACGATGTTGGCTGTGTTTTTGTCATACATGGCCTTTATTATGTTGAGGAAAGTTCCCTCCGTGCCTACCTTCTGCAGGGTTTTTATCATAAATGGGTGTTGAATTTTGTCGAAAGCTTTCTCTGCATCTGTTGACGTGAGCATATGGCTTTTCTCCTTGAGGTTGTTAGTGTGGTGTATCACATTGATTGATTTGCGTATGTTGAAGAATCCTTGCATTCCTGGAATAAACCCCCTGGATCATGGTGTATGATCCTTTTGATGTGCTGCTGGATTCTGTTTGCTAGTAGTTTGTTGAGGAGTTTTGCATCTATGTTTATCAGTGATATTGGCCTGTAGTTTTCTTGCTTTGTGACATTTTGTCTGGTTTTGGTATCAGGGTGATGGTGGCCTCGTAGAATGAGTTTGGGAGTGTTCCTCCCTCTGCTGTATTTTGGAAGAGTTTGAGAAGATAGGTGTTAACTCTTCCCTAAATGTCTGATAGAATTTGCCTGTGAAGCCATCTGGTCCTGGGCTTTTGTTTGTTAGGAAGATTTTTAATCACAGTTTCAATTTCAGTGCTTGTGATCGGGCTGTTCATATTTTCCATTTCTCCCATTTCTCCCTGATTCACTCTTGGCAGGTTGTGCATTTCTAAGAATTTGTCCATTTCTTCCAGGTTGTCCATTTTATTGGCATAGAGGTGCTTGTAATCCCTCGTGATCCTGTGTGTATTTTCTGCTATCAGTTGTTACTTTCTCCTTTTTCGTTTTTTTTTTTTTTTTACCTCTTATTGGAGTATGATTTGCTTTATAATGGTGTGTTAGTTTTCTGCTTTTATAACAAGTGAATCAGTTATACATATACGTATGTTCCCATATCTCTTCCCTCTTTCGTCTCCCCTCCCTCCCACCCTCCCTATCCCAACCCTCCTAGGTGGTCACAAAGCCCGGAGCTGATGATCTCCCTGTGCTACGCGGCTGCTTCCCACTAGCTATCTATTTTACGTTGGTGGTGTATATATGTCCATGCCACTCTGTCACTTTGTCACAGCTTACTCTTCCCCCTCCCCATATCCTCAAGTCCGTCTCTAGTAGGTCTGTCTTTATTCCTATCTTGCCCCTAGTTCTCTATGACATTTTTTTTCCTCTTAAATTCCCCCATATGTGTTAGCATATGGCATTTGTCTTTCTCTTTCTGACTTAACTTCCACTCTGTTGGACAGACTCTAGGTCCATCCACCTCATTACAAATGTCTCAATTTCGTTTCTTTTTATGGGCGAGTACTATTCCATTGTAATATATGTGCCACATCTTCTTT